>NC_137475.1:34354306-35604306 GCF_918807975.1 Aplidium turbinatum | reverse complement strand
CTGAGAAGAAATGTCTTTACTTTTCTTTACTTCTTTAGACTACCAACCAATAAGATCTTCTTTTATTATTTCTTTGCTTCTAAGTGCTTCTGTGCCAAACACTAGACAGAGAATCGTCTTTTATTTTTTATGGTCACAGCGGTAAACCATAATCTCTTCTTGGGAAAATTTTAACATAAAGTTCCCTAATCCGTTCGTCTGTATATAATGACCGAAGAAACACACACTTGAACTTCTATTCAAAAGTGTATTCCAGTAAAATTAGCCCGAGGCTATCGAAATGACTGGTGCAACGCCGTACACCTAAAAACTGTCACTACACAACAGATTACTTGGATAAAAGACGGAACCTTTGTCCAGCTAGCAAGCACTAAGCCAACAGTTAAAAGTGCGGCCAACTTTCAAACAATCATTTTACGAATGACCAGAATAGATAGCAATATCTCAAATTCACGTATGCAGTACTGTGACGCAATAAATGAAAGACAATTATGAAGTCATTCCAACAGGTGTTTAAAGCTGATGTAATATTTCCTGTTTAAACAGGCCCAAACAAGTCCAAACAAGTTTGACACAAGTCTATGAACGATGGTGCAATTTTGGCACATTTTCTAGCAACTTCCATGACGTAATATTCAGTAGACTTGAACGGTTTTATATGACGTTTGATTTGTACAGAGATTGGCCGTAACAATCCCAAAACAGAGCTCAATCTGCATCAAACACAATAAACTCTTCTCTTGAACATCTTACAAATAAACAATCAAAAAAAAGTTTAAACTGTGTATTGTGTCTAGTGTCTTAAAATGAAAGAACAGTGAACACTGAACGAACAGAAATTTATATTTCTGAAAACACTGAGAATCATTGAATAGGAAACTTTGCACGAAGGTGCTTTTACCTTTCTGAAACGATTTCGCGAGGTTTGTGAAGAAAACGAACATTAGCAACCAGTGGCGTTGCTATCGAGAAAAATATAAGGGGGGGGGGGGGGGTGCTAAAAAAATTACCCCCACACTGGCGCATTACAGAAAAAACTAATCTTATGGAAGTTTAAGGGGGGCAGTGGACCGCCCCCCGGCTAGGACACCAGTTCTACGCATCAATTACAGTACGGTACAACAAAATTAGAGCAGTAGGCTACGTAAGGACCATCGGCTCATAAACTACATTCCTTATGATAAAAGCATGGCTCAACCGTGAACATTGCAAGTGGCTCAACTGTTAACATCGCCGCCATTTTCAAAATTCATGAAAAATTGCCAAGAACCAACTGGCTAATCAAGCAACGAGAACTACTAAAACAAAAAGTAAGTTAGCCTACCCTCACCTATCCCAGTATTTCCATTAAGACAACGATGAAACATCGTAGAAAAAAATAACACATTTCTTATTTTTCTCAAAACTACTTTTACCTACCATTTTACATTTAACTGCTTCACAATTTTTCTGCTTGTAGAAAATCCCTAAAACTACATGTGCTGATGGACTTCAAGTTTTTCCATATTTTCGTTATGAAACGGTTGACTAATCATGCACGACGTTGCGATAAAACAGGATGGATCAACCGTTACCCGGCTCAACTAACCAAACCTTCCCCTACTACTGTAGCCTATTTCAATTTATTTTTTCTTTACTTTGTCTAACGCACTATTTCTCTGTGCTTGCTACATCGGCATAATAGTTCAGCAAAGTGAACATTTATTTACTCATGAAAGTATAGGCGAGATTTTCTTTAACTGCATTTTGTAAAGTAAGCTCAGTTCAGTTTGTTTTTATTTCTGACCATCATATCGATACATGACAATGTGACAAACATAGCAGAGGTCTATAGAAAGGTAGAAGCGACAAAACGCGGACGTTATAGCGTGCATGATGATACCAAAGCAGGACAATCAGTTTAAACTATGGCACGGTTGCAACACCTCAGCTGTTCAATGGGAAAAGGTTATGTTAAATACTTCTTGACCATTTGCTAATTGTGTATTCTATTTGAATTTGTTGAATTATTTGCTGTAGGCTATGACTGTTTCGACTTTATTCATTTGGATTATTGTTTGTACGGATTTATCGCTTCGGGCCCTGCTGATTTGGTGAGTCGACTGAACCGTCTCACGCCAGTTGTTTCAGGAACGAGGAGGCGACTGATTCTTAACTAATTCATCTACTTGCTTTAAAGCAGTGGTTCCCAACCTTTTTGACCTTGCGGCACCCTATCAAAGAAATAAATAGTTTGCGGCACCCTGGCAAAACTGGGTCAATTTTATGAGATTTCAGTATTTCAAATAACTGTATGAAATAACACAGAATGAGTTGTACAGTAGGCTATAGCGCGCGTAAATAAATGTATTTATTCAAAAGTTAGTGTGAAATTTGGGCTTGACTTCTTGCACAATGTCCCTTAATATCTCGAGGCACATTCGACAAAGCCACCCACATTTCTACCTCGACTATAAGCAGTCGTTCTCGTTTTTAGTTTTAATGTTCGTTTGTACGAAAAATCCACTAATTTGGAGACCCAATTGTAATCGCAAAGCAAGTCACAAAATATATTCATAAGTATAAAGAACAAATTAATTATAACTTAGCCTTTTCTCGATTAGCTATGTAGGTTATCGTGTTTGTATGCGCAGGTATGGTATTCCCCATGCAAAAGTTTCTATTTTATAATGGTTCGCAAACAATCGTGCAATTTTATAATCGTGCTGGGTCACACAATCCTATAATCCATCACTGCAATTTGACTTTGTGCGCCGTGAAACGCAAAATAAAATCAGGAAACCTGGCAATAATGATGCGTTTCAAGCGTTTTTATGGAAAGAACAACAACGAGTCAAAATCTCTTTCACGCTGTTTTTTCTGGGCGAGAAAACAAAGGCCTACCGTAGATTAGAGTTAAAATAAATAAATAAATTCCACACTTAACGGGTTAAAGTTAAAATATCTCGCGGCACCCTTGAACATTGCAATTGGCACCCCGGTTGGGAACCACTGCTTTAAAGTATCAGGTTTGGTGGCCGTGCTAAACTAGCCTATATTTATCGATGCATATACCGCAATATTAGATCTTTTCATGCACGTCTTAAACCATTAAGGTTTTGCCACCTTTTCCTTTTGTTGGTTTTGTTACTGTATTTCTTTTTCACAATATTATTTCTTTTGTATTCTGACAAAGAAAAATAAATTGAATTGAATTGTAGGCTAAAGCGTGATTATCGTGAACTTTTTTACGTGATTATTATCAAGTTTCCAAAGCACATCTCTTACGAAACAATTGTTTCTGAAACAAAAACTTTGTGTATAATTGCACTAAATGTCCTTGGTTTCAATGATTCCCTCGCTCCACAAGCCCACCAGCATATCATGACCAATCAAATCGGGAAGTTTCAAGTCTTTCACAGGAACGAATTCTTTGGTAGCTTGTTGCAGCTTTATCAACCCACTCCAGCAAGCTGGATCGAATTTTAGACCATAAGGCTGAAAAACATCGCAATGCTTTTGACACATAGGCTAGCTATGCCCTTTACCCAACGCGCTTGATCCCAAAACAATGACCCAAAAGCATAGGTTTGGGCTACATATCTTGAATAATTAAACAGCCTATGTGATGCTTTAATTAGAACTATAAAAGCACAATATTGTACAAATAAGGATTCGGAATCTGCAAACAGAATAGCCATTTCAGGAAACTAGGCTTCTCTATCTCTTTGAAAAAGTTAACAGCCAATTCATCTCAAGTCTAGTATATCTGGGTTATTAAATAAAAGGGAAACCAAAAAGTTCTACCCAGCAAGCCAATCAGTCCTTCTTTGAAAAAAATAAAAAAGGATTGACTTGCTGACTGGGTAGCTATAGTGATAGATACCCCTGGGAAAAACAAACTGAGTAAGTATGATACGAGGATCACCAAAGTGCAACATATTTGTGTTGTATTGTGCTAACAGCTTTGCAAAAGGGGCCAAATAACTAACTACACCCTTTTGACTGTCATCTCACCTTTTGCTTAGGTGTTCCAACCATGTGATCAGAATGATTATTATATAGCGAGTGATAAACAAAAATAGCTTTTGCGTCGTCTTCAGAATCGGCTGCAGTCTCCTCATCATCCAATTCGCTAAGATTATCTCCGTCATCGTCTTCTTCATATAATCCTTTTTGTTTTGATATGAAAATATGATGAGGATGACGTAACCGAACAGCGCAATCCAATGAGGGAGTTTTACCTAAAAAACCATAAATCTCAATCCATCGTACTGCACTGTCCATGAATTAACTGTGTAAGTGCGTTGCTACTAAAACAGCATTAGGTTATCAGCCTCAACAAAATTACATTTCGCTTTTACAGCATTACCAGTCATTAAGGTCGAAGTACGCTGTCGTACAACATTTGAGATGGACAATGTTTTAAAAGGAAGTGAGCTTTTCATTAATAAAATTGAAAGCTGGTAAACTGATGCTATTTTGTAAGCAATGCACCCATAATATTAATATGAATCACCCAATCGCTTCAAGCAGACAATTTACACGGGCAAGGCAATCTGGATCCAAACGATTTTATTAAAACATCAGTTACTGTAATTTGAATGGCAATACAATAAGAATTTAGGGTTGCAAAAAACAAGTAAACCCAACATACTGGCAAATACTGTAGAGGCACGGCAAAGCCGAGTTTAAATAGGAAAAGTGAGAAAAACTTACCTATGGGTTCATTCTTCCATTCAAAAGGAGGCAATCGATTGGCAAAAAAATCACACGTTAATGGATCAATTGTGTCAGAGTCAGCAAATTTTAACATGGCATCATTGAGGACCTGAAGTGTGGCAGATAGTGACTTTTTGTGCGCTTCCTTTGAAGCCTGGAAGTTAAAAATAATATGAAAATTAAAGGATTAAGTGCAGGCTATTCTATAAGCTCAAGATTCAGAACTATCTGCTAAAGGAAGAGCGTGTGCAATGAAAGTGTAGTTAGATGTTCTTCTTATCCAGTTACCAGTCAACATACTCTTATACACTGACTCAAAAGTACAATATATCAACACTTGGTCGCTTACCTACTAAAATTAGTTTAAAATTTAGAACACCACTCAAAATTAATGTAGGACGTTTTGTCGACTCACCAAAGCAAAAGGTTTGTAAACTATTGCAATATGGCATATAAAACGCACAATCTCAACTTTTCTTGCAATTTGTTTTTAGAGTGGTGGGTTTCTAAGTGGTCCAAATTTTTAAACACCATTACATTGTTAAGTTGAAAATCGCTTAGGATGGACTTGTCAAAACCTTGAGCTAGTTTTACCGTGTAAGCATTTTTTCGCTCGTTGGTTGCAAATAACATTTGCAAACAAATGTCTGGCAACAACTTTATTTCATCCAAACGGCTCACAGCAGGTGGGGTTACTCTCTGTCCTTCTACAGATCTCGGGCCCCGCAGAAGCCGGTAACTTGTAAATAATAATTTACCACACTGGGAATGAAAAAAAAGGATGCTACCTTTAAATGGAAATTGGGCAACAAACCACTTCTCAAAACGGCCGCAGTGTTATTCATTTCATCGGCAAGGTGTGGTAGTGTGGAAGTGATATATTCATCCCAACTATGACTGTGATAGGTACTAATCGTGATATGAGTAGAGTGATCGACACCTGTCAAAAATAGTTCATACTAATGTAATTGCTTTTCCTTGTAAACCCAAACCTTACCCAAAAGCCAAGTGCTGTACTGAAGGGCAAGCGCAATGTGTATGATACAAGAGATACACATCATGAAAATGATTGATAACTATAAATGGGGAATTCAATTAGCACTACCAACATTTTCAACTTTGTTTCGCGTGTTGTTTGATAGGCAATATTAACTAGTCAGTACAGTTTAGCTTCTCAAACAATATACCATAGCCACAGTGCCAGATAGAATGAAAAAAAAACTTTATGATAACTGTCTGGAATATATGACATTCAAAGAAAGAGATGTCAAATTAACAAATATGTTGAGTACAAAGACTTTACCGTCAAGCACTTTCGCTTCATGGATTGTGCCACGCGGAAAATACAGCACATCACCAGCATTTAAAGTTATTTCTTCTATCAACGTTGTCTCCTTCATCATGGATGCGCTAAAATCTTTACTACATTCCTTCGGGAGTGTCTTAATAGGATGATAAAGCTTCCATACTTTACTCCCTTCAAGTTGAAGAATAAACACCTATAAAAGAACGAAGTCAATAGATAGAGGTTTTGTGGAAGGTTGGTTATCCAAATACTCAGAGTCCACGACCATAAAACTGCAGTCTTCATGTGAATGTAAATGACCTACCATGCTTTTTCAAGTCTTTTCAGGTGCTCTTTTAACCTAGTTTTATCTTAGGAGCAAAATGGTTGAAACGCCTGGTTATGCTAACAAAAAAAAAAAGAGCCCAAAATGTGGGAGCAAGTCTTTTAGGCGCGTACACTGTGGCGTCCGGATATTTAGGTGCGGAGCACTGTGGCGCCCGTTCATTTAGGTGCTATTCCTAGTAAATTCTGCAGATTGTATCAGCTTGGCAGGTAGGGCAATGCTTTTCACACAAAATGTTGTATTGAACAGAAAAATATGTCATGGCTTTCGTGAGTGAAGCTGTTTAAATCGGCAATGCTTTTCACACAAAATGTTATATTGAACAGAAAAATATATATATTGTATTTTAATGCGCGTGTTCGGCATTAATTTGTTGTTAGTCCAGGTTTCAAGTTTCCGAACATGACTGAGTTCACTTTTAGTAAGTCTAATAATAACTACACTAAATAGTAAACATCAGTAAAAAATATAGTAGCCTATATTCAAGCGGGTGGTAGGCTTGAATGAAGAGTAACTTAGTTTTTTGTCAAAACCCGACTAGGTTTAATAACGAGCGAAGTCGCACCATTATCATTATGCTTGCAACTTGTAGCCAGGGTTCATATAACCTATAGAAATGTATTCATGTACTAGAGCGTTGTCTCATACGTACTCGCCACACGACCGATCCATCCCGAGTAGAAGTAATTGCGAAAGATAACAGATTAAGTAAGGTTCTATCTGGCTGCAACCTGTGTTCAGGATGCATAGCAAATGCCCTGTGGAGATGTGCTAATATCAAGTCAAGAGTAGTAGAGCGTTGTCTCGGACCTCATCTCCACACGCGCATTAACAAAGCAACATATTTTTCTTTTCAATATAACATTTTGTTTGAAAAGCATTGCCCTACCTGCCAAGCTGATACAATCTGCAGACTTTACTAGGAATAGCACCTAAATGAACGGGCGCCACAGTGCTCCGCACCTAAATATCCAGACGCCACAGTGTCCGCGCCTATTTGACCGGCGCCTAACTGTTTGCGCCTAAAAGACGTGGACCCCAAAATGTAGATACTAAACTCATGTTCAGCAAACAAATGTTTCGAAAACTGTGCAGTACTGTCTTCATCTTCAGTGCTATAAATGTCACATGCTTTATGCAATATGACAATATCACATCCTTTATCCCCTCTTAAGATATCATGCCTTTATTGTTGCAAAGGAAAATGCTATTTATATTCAGTATTTTTATACGCAGTAATTAATGGTTTGTAGTAACATTTTAATTCAGGTACAGTATAATAATAGTAAAACACACTTTGAAGCAACAGATTCAATTGAAAACCTAATTAATTTAAAAAGTACATGGTAGCATTACTTCAACATCATCATAGTGTGGAGCAAGACCCTGGGATACACTAGGAGTCATGTAAATGTTGGAGCCAACAAGACAGCCAAAGAAGCATTCAAGCATTTCCTGAATTTTCCACAATTCTTTTTGAAACCTTTGGGGCTGATGGAATTGCAAGGTCATCTTTTCTTTGTAAAACAGGTGATTGACCTTATTGTATCTACAAAATACACAACAGAAGTTTTGGCGTTTTGATTATACATACACAGTACACACAAACAACAGAGAAAAAATACCTAGACAGTAGACAATAGACATGTTTTATCTATATTTGGGCATATAGTTGAGTTTTATGTATTGACAAGTGACCAGATACAATACACTCATGCCTTGGCACTTTTTGATAGTAGTGATTAAGACACTGAGATTGTCTATTTTTAGTTTGACAAAAGACTACGCAACAAAACTGTGAGATAAATAGGAATAAAAATAAGTATAATAAATAAGTATTTTTGCAACATTACCATACTTTATAATTCCAGACTTTTCGTAGTTGGAACGGAATCCATAAGAATACTTGCACAGCACCATGTCAACTGAATGTCTCAGCTCTTTTGTTTTGATAATTTCTTTAAGAACTTTGAAGTTGAACAATTGTTCAAAATAATTTTTCCGCAAAACTGACTCTCCTTCACCCTTGTCAGAAGATTTGTTCTGAGTAGAAGTAGAAATATTTATGATAACTCACATGTTGTGAGTATTACAATGCAAACAAACCTAGTAGTAATTTTACCATTCATAAACTTGAAAATAGAAGCATTACACAGAAATAGTTTCGTGTTGGGTCTTTTGGTCATAGTTTAATTTGGTCAATCACCTCAACACCAGATGATAAATATTTATAGTATATAAATAACCATTTATATATTGTTGAAAATGAAATGTTTGGAGAAATGAATAATCAGCAGTTTCATCACCATCATCAACCAATTTTGATAATACATGCATCAATCCTCTTGTCAAGGGTGCGACACGTGTGCCGAGAGCAAAGTCTTTCAGCTGTACACCACTTCCTCAAAGTCCATGTTCAGGGCTGCAAGGTCAAGTTTTGCGAGTTATTTTCGAGTAAGTTTTGGTCTATCTTGACCTCGCTGTGTTGCAATGTTGATGTTAGATCCAGTTGGAGCTGTGCTCAAAGTGTCCAAGCCATCTCAGTCTGCCAAATCGAAATATGTACTTCACTGATGTCTATTATTTCGAGCCTGGATGAAAAAGTCTTAAAACTAATGTCATGAGGCTTGACCAGGCAGTTCCATCTGAACTTAGGCATTAAAACAATTGTAATATTGTTCAATCTAAAAATGTCACAAAAACAAACCAGCAGATTATGAATTCATAGCAACTGTAATACTGCATTCATGCACAAGCACTGCACTAAATATGGAGCACGTTGTCACAACTCCTAGTTTTTACACGTAAAGACACCTTGGAAAGATGGATGACATAGTTTATAGGAATATCAAACATTAAACAGTCAGATAAATGGTTGAGTAGTTTATCACTTCCAGCCATAGACTCCGTAAGTAAAGGACTGGAATGTTGCGATCTCGGGGTTTGTAACTTGAGTCTGAAGGATTAACTTGAGTTCTGGGCTGAAATGACTTCTAGAGAAGCTAGAAACACAATCTTGGATTCCCTACTAGGGTTTTTGAGGATGGCTAGTTCAATAGTGTTACTTTCAAGACCATCTGTGGTCATTTTCAAGGTCAAAATATTATATTTTAAGGTCAAATTACAGAATTTTGGTCATTTTTGCATCTAAATCGTAAAGCAAAACTGTTTGAAAGAAGTCTGTGATGAAATATGCTATTACATAAACATCATATGTATTTCTCAACACTATGGCTATTATCTAAAGGAGTCTATGATTACAATATAATACACAAATTGACAATACATAACAAGATGACACCATAATAGACAATGTCTATCACTAGTTGGAAAGCTTTTCTTGCCTCCTGAGGCATCCCAAAGACTTTTCTTTGTCACTTACATTGAGGACATCAGCTTTCAATAGAATGTTAGCTAAAGTAGTACAAGCAGCATTATTACTAGCTAAAGGTGCATCTACAAATGATAACAACTCAGCAAAATGAAACCGGCAACGCATTTCAGTCTTGTCATGCAAATTACAGCTATGATTTCAGTAAATTGTTACGTCACAAAAGCTTGGAACCGCAATGTTTTGCAAGGGCATATGAAATCACCAAAATATTTCCCAAAATAAATAAAAAGAACTTACGTAGTGTAGAGAAAATATCTTACACAATAGATGCAGTAGGTGCACAATATCATATTTCGTCACAGACTTCTTTCAAACAGTTTTGCTTTACGATTTAGACGCAAAAATGACCAAAATTCTGTAATTTGATCATAAAATATATTTTGACCTTGAAAATGACCACAGATGGTGTTGAAAGTAACACTATTGAAGTAGCCATCCTCAAAAACCCTAATATGGAATCCAAGATTGTGTTTCTAGCTTCTCTAGAAGTCATTTTAGCCAGGACTCAAGTTACAAACCCCGAGCATGGGAGGTTCCAGTCCTTTACTTAAGGAGTCTATGCTTCCAGCCAGAGTTGCCAGATTGGGCTACTTATCGCGAATTGGGCTACTTTTAATTCGCTTCGCGACTTGAATTTGAAGGTTTGCGATTTTTGAAATTTGCGACTTTTTGGGCTACTTTTTACTTCCCAATGCCTAACAAAGATGAAAGTGGAAAGAATCACAGAATAATCGACTTGCATCACATCTCTCACTTTGGAGCGTATTTACGTTTTTTCTCTTCTCTCTTATTTTGGTAAAAATGGCGTGATGACCCCTTCCACGTGACCACGTGTACTGTTCCTAGCCAATGAGCGAGTAGCGTCTTGCTGAGTTTTACCCAGTTGGCCTTGACCGAGTCGAACTCGAGTAATTGGCTATTGTCGCCTCACTATCAGCATCTAGATCTATGCGTTTGTTGTTATAAGGCAGAAGTTTCCCAGGGGGTTTTGTAAGTAGTTGCTATTGATAGATTAGACTTAGAGTGTGAATTTTGTGATAGACTTATTTTTTGTGGTTAAGATTTGGGTTTAAGTTTGAATTAGTAAACTTTAAACAAGATATGTACGGTATTGTTTAATTAGACAAAGACTAGAGGTGTAGTGGGTAGTAACAATAGCGTAGCCAGGAATTTTCAATGGGGGGGGTTTTGACGACCCAGCAGCGGGGGGTCTGGGGGTCTCCCCCAGAAAATTTTGAAAAATTACTTTGAATTTGATGCATTCTGAGAGCATTTTCAACAAAAATGTGGGTATGAATATTCCTGTAAAATGGTGCTGTCCGGTGGCATAGCAAAAGGATAAGATCATGTTTTCTTCGAAATTTTTCGGAAATAAAGCTAAGTCTCTATGTTTTCTTGTTGCAAATTCCTGGCTGAGATGTTTGAATGTTTGGTATTGGCAAAACTCGCTCTTTTAATGCAGTTTTGTTTAAAATTAGGCAATTTTTTTTAGACTGAAAGCATCATTCTCAATATCGTGACGTCACCCGCGTGCCAAAGGGGGGAGTTGTAACCCCCAAAACCCCCCCCCCCCTTGGCTACGCCACTGGGTAGTAATGTAGCAAATCTTATTAGCCCAATGGAGGCTAGCTGTGACAGTCTTTTAATATTTTAAGTCAGCAACAATGGTAGCACAATAAAGCTAATTGAGTGACGTTAAAACCAATTTTGTGACCAGTTTTCCTCTGGTTGGCGCTACCAACTAAACTCTTCTCGTTAATCTTTGTTGTGCTACCATCATTGCTCACTTTCTTCTGTGTTTTAAACCTTACAATATATATCCATTTTCAACTTGCCATGAACAAAACTGTCTAGATCACATATACTGAGTATTCATAGAGATATTTGATAGTAATGAATATTTCAATGAGCACAATTATGCAGCACTACCTAGATATGAATGCATAAATAACTCTTACCTCCGTGAGGTTTGTCATTGCCATGTGGGTATTGTAAGATTTATGTTGACATTTTTGGTTATATATATACATCACTTAGTGGTATTGTAAAACAATCAATAGACTTTTTTTTTAGTACTCGTATAGGTTTCATTAAAACAATTAACAGTATTGGTGTTCATTTCTTGGTGTGTTGGTGTAAGCATTATTTTGCATATATTTCTGCTCAAGATTGTATTATATATAGTTCTTGTGGTCTTTCCGATTACTGACTGTCAATACTGTAGCCTATAATCTTTTTTCTGTTTAGGTAATTTAAGGTTGTAAAGTTTAATTGTACAGTAGGAACTGATATACAATGCAATATCTTACAATTGGGACATGTTGGAAAATTATGCAACATACAAAATACAGTTTTCCTTGAAAGAAAAACATCGCGCAGAAATTGGGCTACTTTCAAATCCATTTTGCTACTTTTTGTAAAAAAAATCTGGCAAGCCTGCTTCCAGCACATAAAGAAATCAAAGTCTGAACAGCAAACGTATTCAATTTTAAAATAAATATGTACTATTATACTACTACTCGCAACAGCAACTTTACAATCGGCAATAACTTCCACTTTTACAATCTATTTCATATCTGCTAGATTTCTACTTTTGTCTTGAATATACTTTTCATTAAAACTTCTAATCCCCATAATATAGCCTACAATAGTGAAAAGATGCTAAAGTCATAGAAAGGATCAGGCACTAAGGCACTTCCTCTATGGGCAATCACAAATCTAAACTTCAACGAATCAATAAATGACATAAACTCTAAAGTTTTTGCTCGAAGTCAATCTTTATACCATCGACGACTAGCTATCTCCCACACAGCATTAGTTTACAATTTCATATTACAATTTATTTGTTGCAGAACCGGTTTTCGTTCATAGAGAACTCATCAGTACAACTATTAATAAATTATAATAAACATTTAATTAAAGAAGAGATGAAATTATCAACTTTAACAATAGTTAATCGTCCAACATTGAATGATTTATCTCCAATTCCAGCAAGATCATAAAATTTTTATTTCTTGTTCCATATTCATATTCCAGTTCTTTTGATTTTCTTCTTTTTAATAGCAGTTACGCAGTAGCTTCAGATTGTAAAAGTTGAATGGAATTTTACAAAAGCTGCAGTGCTGTATATCTGTATGACTTTAGCATCTTTTCACTATTTTTATCATGGTTTTCTTTAGCACCCAGTTCTTAGTCGTCTCTAGACTCTCTACCCTTCTCATTGACTGCAATGTTTTGCAGCCTTTTTGCAGCTTTGCACGATTGTGTAACCGGTCTATTGACGTAGCTTTTATAAAAATCTCCCACATAGCATTACCTTATTTGGCTTCTTTCGATCGTTCGCTCTGTTGAGCTGCTTTCATGCATCATTGAATGTGTTTTGCCATTTCAGTAATTCATTTGAGATTGTTAACAGTTGTTCGTTTTCGATATACAGCACTGCAGCTTTTGTAAAATTCCATTCAACTTTTACAATCTGAAGCCACTGCGTAAATGCTTTTAAAAAGAAGAAAATCAAAAAAAATGGAATACGAATGTGGAATAAAGAAATGGAAATTTTATGATCTTGCTGGAATTGGAGATAAATCATTCAATGTTGGACGATTAACTATTGTTAAAGCTGATAATTTCATCTCTACTTTAATTAAATGTTTATTATAATTTATTAATAGTTGTACTGATGAGTTCTCTATGAACGAAAACCGGTTCTGCAACAAATAAATTGTAATATGAAATTGTAATGCTGTGTGGGAGATAGCTAGTCGTTGATGGTATAAAGATTGACTTCGAGCAAAAACTTTAGAGTTTATGTCCCATAATATACAACTCTAATATATAATATTAATAATCAAGTCACGTGGTTATAATAGGTTTGCTTGGACCAGAAGCTTCCAGAGACTGAGCTAATATTACATCACAAGAATTCATTCTTTTGGTCAACAAGTCAAAGAAGTTTCGAGAATATAACGTAGAAACAATTTTCTAAAAGCAGATTTCACAATAAAAGATTGTGTAACTAAAGGTTACTACGGTATCGGTCAGTGGTCATCCCAACAGCACAACAAAATTACACAATAAAATAGTTTACCTATTCTAGAACAAAAATATAGCCTGCAGCGGGACTACGCATATTGAATATTGATTGTTACACATATTTATATGATGCAGAGTAGGTGTAGGACTAGGTCTACAATAAATTTCAATATTTATCTCACCTTTGATGAAGCTTTTATGTGCAAAGATTTCTTTTCCCAATATTTACTGAAAAAAGTGTCGACTGAACATGCTGGTGATATTAATGATGAAAAAAAGTTATGGGGTGAGGTGAAATCAAAGGGACCTTCCTCTGATGGAGTGGTAGCCGGAGAAGTCATTAACAACTTCTTATTTGGCGGTGAAGAGTCTTCGCATTGATTTAATGCTTGCATAGCCTGTCATTTAAATATACCCAATCTAAGTATCTACACAAAACACAAAATAATGTTATGCTTAGAGCTCGACCGATATAACTTTTTCAGGCCGATACCAATATTTATGAAATTTTTAGGCCGATACCGATATATATCAGCTACGAAAAGTTTGTTACAACCCAGGGCCTCGAAATTCGTTTTTGCTGACGGCGGACAAACGTGTCCGGTCTGAATTCTTCGCCATTTAAGAGCTATGGCTACGGTTTGTAAGGCTTTTTAAAACTTCAGCGAAGGCTTTCATCAGACCAACGAGGTGCGCTTGGAGAGTCAAAGCGCCGTGTAGCTGCAATACGCCGCATAACTGATTAACTTCCACCGAAAAGGGCGTGTGGCTTCTTGCGTCACAATGCTCTGGGCACGGGTCGGAAAACTTCTACAATGACGCTACTATTTTCTTCTGTGCAAAGTTTCACCAGGATTTTTTCTTTGGGTTTATTTTTGCATGTCATGCGAGCGAAAGTTAACTTTCCCTGGGCCTTTTCTTTCTTAGTGTAATACCAAAACTTGACAAATTTTGCTGCATCTTGCTGTGATAGCCTACTCGTATGATCTAATTTTGTAACGAATCTTGCCTTATCAATATCACTCGAAGATCAAAGCCAGACATTGTGACGTAAGACTTGAAATAAGTTGCGCGTGGTTAGTGTAGAAGTACACCGGTACTCCCATCGATTCTTAGCGAAAAATGCACCTTTGTTACACTGATTCAATGTCATCAATCATTGAAGCAACGTAAAACTCAAAAGTTTTCCTGCTTGAATGGAAACCAAGGGATGCAGTATTAACATTTTCTAGATGCGCGCACTAGAATGGGCGGGAAATCATATTCTCGAAACAATTGTTCGTGCTATGCAAGCACGTTTGAGCAACTTGTGTTTCTTCTAAAGGCATGTATGGCTGGTTTTGAGTTTGCTTTTGCTGGCTGATGTTTATCGGCGAAAACTAGCCGATACAATATATCGGCTACATCTGATATCGGCCGATATATATCGGCTGACCGATATATCGGTCGAGCTCTAGTTATGGTTGATAAAAACGTGTCCACATAGATCAGTGGTTCTACCACTCCATTCGGTGGCTGCTGATGTGTGTTTACTTATCATTCTCTTTATATTTTTAGATGCAGATATTGACTCAGCTACACTAGATGCATCATCATGCTATCCTTTTCCTAAACCCTGGCCATTTGCTACATGTCTCACAATGGGAAAACCTGAAAAACAACACTTAAAATCCATAAAGCCATTTGTACGAATGTACGTGCTGCACACCACCTGCTGGTGGTCACCCTAGTAAACAGTAGTATAAACAATGGTCAAGTAGCACATCTCCACTTCGTCAAGTATTTAGATATCCATCTGAAAACCAGTTGGGTTATGGCCTCTCTAGACTTGCCACATCAAAGCGTAACCACTTACTCACTGGTGTTAGATGTAATTGTGCAAACATATTGCGTTGGGGCTTGGCAGAGAGTGCTACATGTGAATGTGGTTAAATGCAGTTGCCAGCCCACATATCAAGAATTGCCTGCTGTACAAACATAGACGATTTAGTAAGTCAGCTATGGTACAAACCACCTCATGGATTGGAAGGTTTGGTCTCCATTGACGATGAAATTAGGCAATGATTAACCGAAGGGTGCTGCCCTGATACGGTATAATAGCAACAACATGAGAGAAGAACCGAAGTTTTGTACATGTTCGTACCAGCAATGAAAAATAAAATTGAATATTAAAAAATAAACCAAACGAAAACTTTAATTACCATTGCGTAAAAACAATATAGGCTATCAGATTTGTAAAATTTAGTATATAAATATACCAAATGGCAATTCTGGCTCTACCACAATTCCTATCATAGAACGTTGTTATACAATATCTATAGGGTTCGATCTTAGCACTGGTCCTCTGGCCAATGTCTAGTGCCAGTTCCCCGCGGACCAGTACGAATCGTTTCGCACTGGTCTGACTGTTCAGTGCAAAAATATCATCGTTTTATGTCGTTTCATCGTTTAGAATGTGTGGTTCTCGTTCGCGCTTCTCTTCAAACAACAAAACACGTGATCCGTGCATGTTAAACTGTAAGAAAAAGGCAGTCGCAACATCAAATGTTAAATCATAAGAAAAGGGTAAGCGCAACAACACATGAGCTCTGGTAGCCTAGTTTTGACCCCAAACCTGCCATACATCCATGGCTGGCAAACAATTCATCTGTGAGTTCAAGAAGGCCCGACACTGGCTACATGTTTACAAGGCCAGACAAACACATACGGATTCTGATTATGACCCCGTGATTGTCCCATCATCAGATTCCGATTATGAGTCTATGACCTATCATCGAATTCAGAAATTGAAAAAGAGCCCCAAGTAGATTGAAGACTCAACGTAGATTGAATGTCTTGCCTAGATAAACTGTTGGTACTGTTATTGCCACCATTCATTATTGTCGTTTTAAGGTGGTTTTCCCTGGGTTGGCCTCGTGCTTCCCACGACAATCTTGTTTTTATCAGTAAACGGGACGGACCAGTGCAAATGGTGAGCCACTGGTCCGGTTGGCCAGTGCAAAAAAAAGTTAAGGTCGAACCCTGTCTATCAATCAATCATTTTATTTTTCGTCATTAACGCGTCCGGGACGAAAAAGATACTAACTACAAAAATCGATATAAACCATCAGCACGTTAACGAACGGGAAAAGGTGGCAAAACCTTGAAAGGTTTAAAACGTGTCTGAATGAAAAATTATGTAGTAGGCTATTCTGTAGTAGGCTATATATATCAGTAGTTAGCATGGCCACAAAACCCAAAAAAACAAATACAGTAGCACAAAATAAAACAAAAACAGAGAAGCACACATGTCATGTAGTAATGAATAACAGCCTAATGAAAAGTGTTGTGGATTGAATTTGCCAGTTCCAATATTGATGTGGTTGAGCAGTCATATAACAATAATAGGATGGAGAAAGAAAACCGGACATAAAAGAAACCCATCCTCAGGCAAAAGCCCGTTTTAATGTGGCCCAGGAGAGCAGGTGTTGAGCTCTTTCTATGGTTAGACTGCACATCACACAGTAGCCTAAGACGATTAAGGTTTGATATCCAGTTTAAGTTATTGTTTCTTGTCCTGGTGGGTGATGGAATGGATGAGCTGGTAGATGATGATGTCCTGATGGTGTTGATGAAGCTCTCATCCCCTTTTGCAACGTGTCGTGTTGATTATGAAGTATTGCGTTTGCTGTTAATATCTACAAACATAAAAGTACAGCACAAGGGTACAACGAATGCATCTCCAGTGACCAGTGCAGAAATATTTAAGTCATACTTCATTCAAGCGTTGGGTTGGGTATGAGAAGATAGGGTTCTCATTGTACTAAGCCTTCAGCACTAAGGAGAGTACCTAGGGAAGGCGGCCAGTTCTTTTCTCTCGCCTTTCCTGCAGTAATTACGCCCACTACACCCCAGGTAGAGATGAGTGGTGTTTTCAACAACCAGTTGAAGCTGGGAGTCGAATCAGGTTTGCATAATTGGAGAGCCAACGCCTTATCCATCGCGCCATCCCACTGCTCTTTGCAAACTTTAGGGTTTAGAACAGTGGCGTAGCTAGGGAATGTGCCACCCGGGGCGGATTCAGATTTTGCCGCCCCTTCAAGAAAAAGCATGTGAAAATGAAATGCGTTTATTTATCAGCACTGCAATACGCAACGTGCTATTTTCAATTTGCGGTGTAAAGTCAGACGAACGTACCATTATCAGTAGCGTAGCCAGGAATTGTGAAAGGGAGAGGTTTTGACGGCCGGCGGACGAAACCCGACGGCGCACTCGCCAAAGGACACTTATCGGCGGGGGGTCTCCCCCAGAAAATTTTGAAAAATTACTTTGAATTTGGTGCATTCTGAGAGCATTTTCAACAAAAATGTGGGTATGAATATTCCTGTAAAATGGTGCTGTCTGGTGGCATAGCAAAAGAATAAGATCATGTTTTCTTCGGCATTTTTCGAAAATAAAGCTGAAGTCTTTATGTTTTCTTGTTGCTAATTCCTGACTGAGATATTTGAATGTTTGGTATTGGCAAAACTAGCTCTTTTAATGCAGTTTCGTTTAAAATTAGGCAAACTTTTTTTAGAGACATAGGTTGATTGCTTTTTTTTGCGAAGTTATTACAGTTTTATTATTTATCAATTTTCTCCTTAATTGATTCAAAAAACGATCTTATTACTTTTATGTTTTAAAGTTAACCCGAAGTTTAAAAAATGTAACGTCATAGACGTCATACATCTTAATGAGTGTCAGACAAAATGCTTTGAGACAAAGAAGTTACTTTATTTCTGATATATTCAAGTTTTGTATAACGAATCACTGAAATCGGGTATAGGCTGTAAAAGGTTAGTGCAATTTTTCACAGCTGTAGATATTGCGGTGTTTCCATCGACTGCACGAGTTAGCTGGATACCATGGATACTGAACAGTTGTAGAGCGGTCACACTCTGCTACAGGCCCGTAACTAGCTTGGGGCACTAGGGGGGGCAATAAATATTCTAGAGGGGGCCAGCTTTTACCTTCCGTATCATGTACGAAAACGACGTTTGTACACAATGTGGGTATATTTACGTAAAAACATTAATCGTAATACAGCGTTTACATTAGCATAACGGTAGATTATTATAGAAACAGCATCGTGAGCTGGCATTATAGAGTGAATTACATGCTGTAGCTTAAACAGTTATAATGACGACAGCATAGAAATTGAGAAGCAAAATCATTTTTGAAACATCCGACCATCAACTAGTAATAAAATAATTAAAAATTGGCAAAGAAACCGCAGCGAAATTTATGATTTTGTAGTTGATTCTTTAGTTAGTTAATTCATTGCCTTTCCTGGACTTCGAGTTTGTTTTAGTTTATTTACATAATGCGCTGCACAAATCACACAAAATGTACTAGACCTATACATAGAAAATAGGCGCTTAACTATAATCAAATAGGGCTGCAGCCGCTGCACCTGTCACTCATCGTTTTTCAAATAATTGTACAAATTGCACCTCATTTTTTCTAGTGCAGACTGCAGAATCAACAATCATCTCTTCAAGATCAATCCTTTAATGATAATAGTGAGAATCTATTTCACACCATCAGTGAAATGTATCCTCGTCATAGATAGGTTAGGTCCTACCTTAACAGAAGGCGTGGATGGACTTCACTGAATCTATTAACAAAAACGTCCACGTCTATTTTCTCGATCATTTCCCTTTCAAACGCCAACAGAACCAAGTTCGCCCGGAACATAGACCTGCGTGTAGGCTTGTCTATCCGAGATAAGACCGAGAAGCCACTCTCACAAACCGCACTACTGGACCCGAATGATGCCACAGTAGCGGCAAGCTTATATACATTCAAGAATGCCAGTCGTTGATTGTACAGTTCTTTCAGTACTATATTGGAATCCTGGTGTTCTGCAACTTCCACATGGTCATGTAAGAACTGTTTTGCGACTTGCTATTCCGCCTCTGATGGAATATCTATCTTCAATTTCGTATATGATGGAATTAGCGATTCACTGTCCAGGAAGTTTTCATTTTTTCTTGAAAGGACAAGAACAGATGTGTAAAACCATGAATTGTCTGCCAATTTAAGTTTCAAACTGCAAGTAAGCTATAATAGAAGCACACCAGGAACGCAAATGCCAAGGTGGTTGTCCGGTACTTTAATAATGCTTAGTGGCAGACGGCAGTCAACTGCACAGTATTCTGGAGACTGATCGGCTATCATACTGCTTAGCTCAGTTGGAAACTGGTGTAGGCTTACTTTGGATCTTACCAGCAATAAATCACGAGTCTGTCTGTTTAACACAACATTCAACCACACCATTAGACACACAATATTTACAATTAAACAACACAAGAAAATTGGGTATAAAACTGAAAAGTTAGCGAACAGAGCAAATTAACATTACTTTTCCAGGGGGGGCCAACATTATTGCAGGGGGGGCTTCGCCCCCCCTGCGCCCCCTTAGTTACGGGCCTGCCCTGCTATATGAATGATGAAAGGTCATTCGAATTATAAAGCATAATATGACACACAAGTTCTTACTCATTTTAAAAGATAAAGCACCAGAATTGCTTTAACATGTCGAATTAGTAGAATCATGCTTACAGCTAACAGCTATGAAAAATTCATCAACACAAGCAATAAGAATGCAAAAAATCATTGATACTGATGAAACTAAAGGGAAAAAGGAAGTCGACGAACCTTTTCACACATCTTGTTAATGACATCCTCAACAGTTGGGACCAATTTTCTATACAGATTAAGCAAAGCCAAACCATTTAATCGGTTTTCAGAGGTTGAATTTCTTAAATAAGTTTAAGTCTTCGAAGAGCAGAAAAAGATCTTTCATTGGTGCAAGTGGTAGGCTAACTGGAAGAGTAGCCAGAATGCGGGGTGCATCCTAGTTCGTACCCTGAACAGTTCGTACCCTCAGTTCGTACCCTGAAAAGATCGAGAGAAAAAATTAAAAAAAAGCCGAAGTCGCTGATCGCAGTTTCATAGCACAAAGCCGAACTCGCTGATCGGAGCTTCCGCAAACAAACTCGAGGGTTAGGGTTAGCGGAAACGGCGGAAAAATGAAACAGCGGAAAAATATTTGCGGAAACTGCGATCAGCGAGGGTTAGAGCATAGATTACTCTATGGTTAAGGTAAAGGTTACCGGGAACTGCAGTTAACGGAAACTGCAAAACTACGAAAAAATGTTTGCGGAAACTGCGATCAGCAAGGGTTAGGGTTAGAGCATAGATTACTCTATGGTTAAGGTAAAGGTTAGCGGAAACTGCAGTTAGCGGAAATTGCGATCAGCGAGGATTAGGGTTAGAGCATAGATTACTTTATGGTTAGAGACTTAAAGTTAGGGTAAGGGTTAGCGGAAACTACGGAAAAATGTTTGCGGAAACTACGATCAGCGAAGGTTAGGGTTAGAGCATAGATTACGGTAGTCTATGGTTAGGGTTAGCGGAAAAATGTTTGCGGAAACTGCGATGAGTGAGAGTTAGCGTTAGGATAGGGTTACTGTTAAGGTTAGCGGAAACTGCGATCAGCGACTTCGGCTTTGTGCTATCTTTCCCTCGATCTTTTCAGGGGGAAAATTTTAAAATGTTTGCGGAAACTGCGATCAGCGACTTCCGCTTTTTTTAATGTTTTCTCTCGATTATTTCAGGGTACGAAGTGAGGGTACGAACTGTTCAGGGTACGAACTAGGTTGCATCCCAGAATGCGGAGTAAAATATTAATTATATGCATTATATTATTAATTATAATGCTGGTACACCCCTTCATTTTCTTTGAATTTTAATACTTATATGTGCCGCTAGAATCTAATTTCTTGTATTTTAGATCCATCTCAGATGATTGTTTTGTCCTAGCTCAGTTGCAAATTCTTGTCTTTTTTTCTAGTTTTTATTTTTAACAGTTTCCTGCCATTTCTTAGCACAAATTCTTTTAAAAAAATCACACTTTCTAATAGGCTGTAAAACTACGTTTCGCTGAGGTCCAACTTTAAAACTTAAATCCAGGCTCATTGTCTCACAACAATCACTCAAGTTTCAAATCATCATCTCAACCAACGCTTCAAGTTCAAGACAACTTTCACTTTACTACGCTGAAGAGATCGGAAGATCGAAACACTGGCCTTTGTCCGTAGTTACTTTTCGTAATGTCTTTTTAGACATTCTTTTTGAGTCAATAATACTTTTAAAGAAATAAAAAAGAGTCAAAAGGCATGTAAATTTCACTCTGTGTGGAGCTACATGTACTTGAGAGGTTAACTGTTATTTTTTTATTCACTTGTTGATTTATTCATATCAGTTTGTATCCTCTGGGGATCCTTCTCTTGTATCATGGGCCAATCCTATAGATGTTTGCTGGTACACCCCTTCATTTTCTTTGAATTTTAATACTTATATGTGCCGCTAGAATCTAATTTCTTGTATTTTAGATCCATCTCAGATGATTGTTTTGTCCTAGCTCAGTTGCAAATTCTTGTCTTTTTTTCTAGTTTTTATTTTTAACAGTTTCCTGCCATTTCTTAGCACAAATTCTTTTAAAAAAATCACACTTTCTAATAGGCTGTAAAACTACGTTTCGCTGAGGTCCAACTTTAAAACTTAAATCCAGGCTCATTGTCTCACAACAATCACTCAAGTTTCAAATCATCATCTCAACCAACGCTTCAAGTTCAAGACAACTTTCACTTTACTACGCTGAAGAGATCGGAAGATCGAAACACTGGCCTTTGTCCGTAGTTACTTTTCGTAATGTCTTTTTAGACATTCTTTTTGAGTCAATAATACTTTTAAAGAAATAAAAAAGAGTCAAAAGGCATGTAAATTTCACTCTGTGTGGAGCTACATGTACTTGAGAGGTTAACTGTTATTTTTTTATTCACTTGTTAAAATATTAATGTTTGGAAGCGTTGACTGCGGGCAAAATGGCAATGCACTTACAGCACTTTTTGGCAAGCTGGTTCGGGAAGAATTGAAAAGACATCGATACCACATATACGCAGTTCAGATATAATAGCAAGGGCGTTTATACACGGCAGATCTGCTTCGTAAAATTCAAAGAGTGATTCAGTTTTCTCCATTTAGTTTTTCTCAAAAGGGGGGGTTGAAACCCCCAACCCTTCCCCCCTTTGGCTACGTCACTGACCACTATAATTTAGTAATATACTGAATGCAAAAGCACAAAAACTGCTGCAGAATTAAAATAATCAATTTGTAACCTTTTACAAGGCTACCCAAATTTGAAGAGCATGTTTCCGGGATGCAACCTAGTTCGTACCCTGAACAGTTCGGACCCTCAGTTCGTACCCTGAAAAGATCGAGAGAAAAAATTAAAAAAAGCGGAAGTCGCTGATCGCAGTTTCCGCTAACCCTAACCATAGACTAATCTATGCTCTAACCCACGCTGATCGCAGTTTCCGCAAACATTTATCCGTAGTTTCCGCTAACCGCAGTTTGCGCTAACCTTTATCCTAACCCTAACTCTAACCATAGAGTAATCTATGCTCTAACTGTAACCCTCGTTGATCGAAGTTTCCGCCAAACATTTTTCCGCAGTTTCCGCTAACCTTTACCCTAACTATAGAGCAATCTATGCTCTAACTAACCCTAACTGATCGCAGTTTCCGCAAACATTTTTTCACAGTTTTTGCTAACTGCAGTTTCGGCTTATCCTAACCCTAATTCTAACCATCGAGTAATCTATGCTCTCTAACTCTCGCTGATCGCAGTTTCTGCAAATATTTTTTCCGCAGTTTCCGCGAACCGCGTTTTCCGTTAACCCTAACCCTCGAGTTTGTTTGTGAAACTCCGATCAGTGACTTCGGCTTTGTGCTATTAAACTGCGATCAGCGACTTAGGCTTTTTTTAATTTTTTCTCTCGATCTTTTCAGGGTACGAACTGAGGGTCCGAAGTGTTCAGGGTACGAACTAGGTTGCACCCATGTTTCCGCCTCTGCTTAATAAAGGCTAGTAAGAATTTTGTAACGTATTAAAAACATAACGGCAGAAAAATTCATGAAAATTTGAAACGTTTTTAGATATTTAAGATGTTTTGACAGGGCCGGATTTAGCAGTAGGCAGAGTCAGGGGCGCCGGAACGATTTTTGAATGGGGGGGGGGGCAAGATTACGAAAAAAGGGCACTTTTGTTTAGTAAAAAGGCAATTTTTTTTCAAGTTTTAAGATAAAATATAGCGATAATGATAATCCGGTATACAAAGAAGGGCACCATGCTATGTTATAGTGATGTAACCTACTGTCAAGCCTTAAAGCAGCCTGCGGCCATGGCCGCTAAGTAGTGCTTGAATGAACCGCCGGTGCTACCTCCTCAATCGGCCAAGTTTGGCCGCCGGTCTCTTCTAGCCAATTATTTAATTTCGCAATAGAATGATCGTGGATTAACTGTCGAACATATGTAGTATCAAAGAGTGACGCAAAATTAGGTCAGCGCGTCATAATCGCCACTGTTGCATTGTGCGGGGAATATTTGTTATTGATGGAATATATCCATTATCCATCTGCGATCGCCAGCGCTGTAAGTCTTGTTTGTAATTCCCGACGTTTATTTTAACAAAGTCTTAATCCGAAGTGCTAATTTACATCGACTGGCAATATTGTCGTTTTTATGTCGATTCGATGTTGTCGGACATTGAACCGTTGTTAAAAAGGAGAACTTCCCCTTCGATTTTAAACAATTAGTTCATTATACAATGACATTCATTGATGTATTCAAATAAACAATGCAAATAACTTTTTTGTAAGGAATTGAAAATATAAATCATAGCGCACCATCGAAAAATTTTTTTTGGGGGGCGGCACTTTTCGTATCTACCTAGGGCAGCGCTTAGGCTAAATCCGGCCCTGTGTTTTGAACGTTGCCATTCTGTTTGCTTTTATTTTTCGTGTACTTTTGCATTATCAAAAAAAAAACGTCCTGTCTGAAAGTGCCGCCCCCCCGCCCCCCCCTAGCTACGCCACTGGTTTAGAAACTGCAAACTTTTGAAGAAGATGAAATTGCAATTTTTCTTTTTTATTATCTTGAGTTTAGCTTGTTTTCAGGTCCTAATTTGCACAAATCCAGGTTTAAGACTTGGACCTAGAAACCAAAAATCTAAAAGTACATGCCTGAGGAGAACGACATCAAAGTAGGCTACATAATTTCAATGCAAATAAACCAAAATACACAACGAAGATACTGTATGGCAACTTTTCTTTGGTAACAACTAGAACATCACACAACTTAGGCGAAAGAGAAAATTGAAAAATGAAAGCTAATCGGGAAAAATGGTGGTTTGCGAAAATGAGAGAATTGAAAATAGTTACTTTTAGCGCCAAAAAACTTGAAAGTGCGATGTTTTAACTATTTCCCGATTAGTTTTCTTTTTTCAATTTTTTCTTTCGCCTTAGTTGTGTGATGTTCTAGTTGTTACCCTTTTCTTCACTGGATGAGTGGATGGTGTAGTGTAGGGTTTCCAAAAATGTTTTTTGTTTCAAATGAATGAACCTGAAAGTCGCACAATCACCCAGTTTTCAAACCCAATTTAGTGTGTAGAGCTAATTTTGACTTTCATAAGTCAACCATTTTACAACGTGGACGTAGTATAGTTTGTAGTACTGACCTGCTCTATTTCTGTGAGATTTTTCTTGCAGCTACTCTGAATGGGGGCAGCGTATGTAATTGCACCGGCCAGAGCCCAGAGTCAACCTTTCAACGGCCCCGCCGACACGCATTTCAACACAGTTTTATTATTTTAGTCTTGTTTTACAAGAATAATCACGTGGTTTAGGTTCCTTTTGTTTTTTAAAAAAAATGGGTTTTTTATTTGCAAAACTGAGAATAAAAATACAATTCAGTATTTGAAAATTTAGCAGAACCAACAGCCCCTGTTATTGTGGTTGCATTGTGAAGTCACAGAGAAAAATCCAAATTGTCAACAGGATATGTGCAAATGAAACAGCACACATCTTTGAAATGACAGTGCACAAATACATGGATCGCCATTAATCAGAATTGCATGGAAACAGAAACCCATACATACTTTTTCAAATTTTAATGCAGGTTTTACGATGTTTTTAAATTATATTCTACCATAAGATCACTGTTTTGATGAAGCGGATGAATACGTGGGAAATGTCGTCTGTAAACATTGCAAGCAGCCCATTGGTTAGAAAAACATGAACGTTTGTTTACAAAAAGATTGCTATGTGTAGATTGCTAAATGCTACCGGTTAGCCATGTCAACAAATGATTCAAATTAGCTGGTAAACTGGTATATTTCTTTGATTTCCACCTTGTTTACCACGGTTTGAATATGATACGTGCACTAGCCTACATGAAATATTTATAAGCAAAAGAAAACAGAATTTTGAAAGATTTAATTGTGATTCTTCAAAGTTTTGAATAAGGTACTGGCTTCAAGATGTCATCAAATCCTGGAGGGGACAAATTGGCTGTTGGAAATGTAGCACAAGCTTCTTTCGCAAAAAGAACTCGTGAAAATAAAAGTTCAGGATCTACAGGGCTAATACGAAGAACAACTGTTGGAGTTTGTGGAGGAGTTTATAATTACACAGAAACTTTGAAAGAAAAACAGGTTAGCAAGGGACTATTAATTATCAGTTGTTGTAAGTTCTTTTTGTTCAATTGTTTTTGTTCAGTTATTTTTTCTCTTTTAGTTCTAGGTTTGGTGACTGTGCTTTTTTATGATAGTGTTTTCCAAACACTGTTTTATCGATTCATATGTTTTGTCATTTCCCCTTTAGTTGGTTTCAAATCCTTGTGTTTAATTTATCATTCTCTTGTTTGAATGGAAGAGCAGTAGGCCTATATTAAGTTTCAGGCTGACTCCAAAATAAAGAAGCTTCATTTTTTTTAAATGCTGATTTCAAAGTGGCATTCAATCTGTTTGATAGCTGTTTCTATTATTATGTTGGTGGTTTCTGAAGATGTTATTACAAATGGCCTTTCCCAAGGGCACAACAAGCAAACTTGCCTACATTTCTCCACACTGCATCAGAGCTGTACGGTAAGTTAAGCAGAGAATACATGAATTCATACGATTTTTTATTACGGTACTACGTATTATAAAGCTTTGATAAAATGTCCATGAAACTCTGAAATAAAAATGAAAAGAATTAAATCAAAAACGGTTAAAAGATAGGAAGCTCCGCCTGCAAATAATTGCCTGTTGAGCCCTGGTTTGAAAGATTTGATGATCTTCTTTGTCTTGCTTATGAAGCAGTAATTCAACATCTCTCAACTGCTGCAACCAGTGCACTGTATCATTGCAGGGATATCTAGAGAAGGGGATATGAAGGCTCGCAGCGATTGCCTTATTCTCATGACACTACCAGGGCGGTAGTTTGTAGCGTGTGAAACATGAGGTTCTTTTCAAAATTGCAGAAAGTTTTGTAGTGCAACTGGTACAGTCAGCTACCAAAGACAGTTAGTAAACGTTGCATAGAGCATATTTAAAGAATACTTGTTTACAAAGACAGTTGAAAAGTTACCAGTAAGCTGTTTTTTTAAACAAAGCCTTTGCAGTAGGCTAGATGTAAAGCAAATATACGGGTAGTTGAATTAACAAGCAACCATGAGCATGTTGTGAATGTCCAGGCCTGATGCTAATAGCGCAATGCAAGTTATCATAACAAGATTTATTAAACTACTATCGGTGCCAATTGTCATTTTACAATAAACACAGATTATTTACGATAAACAAAAGCCCTTCTATTGTCAGACGTAATAAAAGCCTTCGTATCCCCTTCTTTAGATATCCCTGTATCATTGTTGGGATTTATTAGATCCACATGTCCTGTAGGTCGGAAAATCAAACAGTGACGTATAGCCTAATGTGCTAAGAGGTTCGCCACAAGCGCAGGCTAGTGAGTCACACAAACTTGGTGTCCAACTGACTCTCACAAGTCTTGGTGTCAAACTTGGACAAACACTTACTGGTACGAACAATTTCCAAAGACTCCAATGAGGGTTTATTATTTGATCACGATTGGCAATTTCTAATATGATCTTTAATTGCCCCTGTTTTTATTAAAATTAGCTAAATTCAAACGCTCTCCCACTTTCATCGCCAAATGACTAGCTTAAAAACAAAAAGCGAATGTTTTCTGAAAGTTGGTTCATCAATCAAAAGCTTCATGTAATGAATCGCAATGACGGCATCTCTTTTCGTGCTACCTACAAAAAACTATTGCAAGTGCTTGTTTGCTGTTTTTAAATTGGTTTCATGCTGATTGTAAAACTGTGCAGTATTGCGTACAAAACTCGATTTATCATGACTCATGTCGTTATTTAAGTTTCTTGTTGATCGTTAACAATTAAGTCCGACTTTTTCTAACTTATTTCAAACTTTGCGCATGATAATTTTTGTCTTGAAGCTGAATTTTCATTTTGCATGTTTAGTTGATTTCAGCAACATGGTCCTGTGTTTTTCCATGCTAGACAGGAAGTCACTATCTGGTCTAGCCCCCTGAAGAAGTCAGTCATGTCTGATTGACGAAACGTCGGAATAAAAGCAGATTGTCACTGTATACATCTTGTGATAGTTTAGCTTAATTTGCACCAGTAGAACATCTCATATTATTTAATTTAATGCCTGGTGAACAGCCTCATTCCATTTTCAGTGTGAGTAATAAAGTTAGAGTTTTTATTTAATTTGCTGTAATTTAAAAATATCTCTAGGTCAGTTTTTGTTCGTCAAGAAGAGATGTAACCACGTTTTTCGAACAAACTTGCACGTGAGCTTTGTTTCCACAGACTGCATTTTTGCTGTTAACAAGTAGATTTGATAGCTGTAAAAAGCAATTTGAAAAAAACAGTTTTATCATTGTACAATTTGAGAGTTTTGATTTTGCAATTTTTGTTTTATTGCTTTCGCCTATGCATGCTCGACTTTATATTTTGCAAACAGTCATTGAGCTAAAGTATGCGGCAGTGGCCCCTACTTAGTTGCGGCACGCCTGAGTGCATATTGACGTCATGCCGTTTGCTTAAAGGGGACCTGAAATGAAAAATTAAAATTTTTTTGGTGATTCTTTAGTGTTTAAGTATTGTATTTTTCGAAAAAAATTTTTGATATGCGTTTTTGTTTGGGAGATCAAACCAAATGAAAATCGGCCACCTGATGGCGCTATGTGTCTTGTGACGTCATCGGCGGGCAACTAAGTAAACAGCTTCATGCATTTGCCTTAGAAACGTCGCATCGGTCATTATATATTGAGTAATAGAAGATCAGCATAAACAAGATGTCTGAAACAAGACAAGGATTTTTCTTTGAACCAAAAAGACGGCGACTTGACAGCGAAGAACATCGATTCGTGCTCTGACAACACCAGTTTGGACAGCAGTCGGATGGAAAATTTGCATTGAAAGAAATGCAGGAAAATAATTTGCTTGAACCAAGTGGTTTATATCAACTAAAAGTAGCCTATGTATTCAGAGTTGCCTAATAGGCTATGCCTACCCATAGGCGTCGATTTTTTTCTTAGAAGAGAGGAATTCTGGGTGGGTGAGAGTTTTCAAACAAATTTCATTAAATGTGTATGTTAGAAAATTCGCAATGGTTGGTCTTTCTCACAAAGATTGCGTTTAGCGTCGCTGCTGCAATTAAGCTTTAATAGGTTTGATGTATCTTTCTTGCGCCTTGCGATCTTATGAGCACTGCTAAACTAACCAAACTTCTATTATGTTTTCCTTTGCGACCTAAAAAGCGCGTGAGTCGTGACCTGTTATCTTTAAAGTGGCGCTTGCAGATTTGCCGCAAAATGTTCGGACAGGTGACTGCTGACTGTGCTGATATTGCTGCTGTATCATATAACTTCGGTTGGTCTGCGGCAGATAACCGATTGTTTTCCGAGGCCCACAAACAGCAGCTACAGTAACAAGTACCATCACGGTTAAGACGCATCCACTGCAATTCGGAAAAAAAGCTTCATTTGCAACACACGACCTTCCCGAGCCGGAAGCTGATCCAGCAGCATGCTAACGTAAAATGGAGCAGGTAGAGATCCATGGCTCATGCTGTCTTCTACATCTACCGGTGCATTGTCTGAGACATTGACTTCACCACTGTTTATCCTTGAAGCACTGCTTTCTTTATCAATGTCATCTCTACCCAGGCCCGGTTTTAGGAGGGGGGCAGAGGGGGCAGGTGCCCCGGGCCCCCCGACTTTTGAAGGGCCCCCCTACGTGGAAAAAATGTGATTTTGTGTTATTTTTTCTTCCTTTCAGCCTTTGAAGTTTTTGCAAAATGCTGTGCAGTGCTGGATTGATGCTACTGTAGACGCAGAGGTGGTTTTTCGCGCCGTAGGCGCAAAAAATTATTTTGCAGGAGGGCCCCCCGATCTAAACGTGCCCCGGGCCCCCCATCAGCTGAATCCGGCCCTGTCTCTACCGTCTACGTTCATTCGTGCTGGACGTGGCTTCTTCAGCGTTATCATCTCGACGCCTTTTGGAAGCTGGTTTGAAGAATGCGCGAATAGATGTTTGACTTTGCTTCATATTTAACTTTTCAATATTGAAATGACAACATCACATCGTGTGGTGTCCCAATTTATACCCAGCAACAAGTTTGTGATGAAAGATTTGTAAAAAGCGATTGTTTCTGTACGTCGGTAGTTTGTATCGTTATTATTTTATTGTCACGTTCATTATGATGTCATATTCATATTTCCTTACGCTGACCCGGAACTGAAGTTTGATTGTGACGTAACGAAAGTGAGACCATTGGGAGAATAGATCAAACGTGGCTTTCTCACCAGGAATTGCCCGCGTGTGGCAGTTGCCGTAGCAACAACAATGCAGTGAGTACCGCATTTTTTTCAACGCAGTGTTGTTGCGGAATTGCTTTGTTCTATCGGATACCTAGCGAGAGACATAGCATAAAACAAGAAGTTACGCTGCAGTTGGTTGGATAATTCAGCGTTTAACAAAAACGGAAATCATTGTAACGAACATTTCATAAGTGTCATGAAAACAGGGTGGGCGAAACATATTTTGCCCACCCTTGTTTCACGGCAGGGTGAGCTCCGCCCACCCTATTTCGACGCCTATGTGCCTACCCTGCCAATGTTTTACTGTCCTACTGACCTGTTTCAAAGTCTTGTTGTTTTCTCGCTTTGCTATTCGATCCAAACGCCCGATCGTACTCACAGACTTGTACCTAGGTCGATCGTGTTTTGTGGGTAGGCTACTGTATTCAGTGGCTTTCACATATCTTGAAAAATCAAAGACAGAAGAAACAGCTTCAGGGATTAGCAGGTGTCTTGACTTGGTGCCTTGTAGCTCTGCCTGTAGATCACGTTGGTAATCGCTGGCCAGAAAATGATTGCTGCACACACAGCAGTGCTTGTTTACAGGTGGGTTTTGAGTTTCATCGCTGAGATCCATTTCTTCAGCTTGTCGTCATTATTCAGAGGTAAACGATGAAAGGATACACCTTTGACGATTCCCCGGTTAGTACAACCGGGAGCCATACAAGAAGCCACCATTTTAAGGGCGTAAAAACTCCCTTAGCGCAAAATTGTTCGCTGTTTCGGTAGTCTACGCGATTTGTTCCTTGTGTTTGCACGCAAAACAGTAGACCTTGGATGCCGCTTTGCCAGCCAATGACGTCATCAAACATTTTGACCAATCAGAATCATTCAATTCAAAAAAGGTTTTTTTAGGCTTTTTAATTAATGGTAACACAAAAAATAAAAAAATTGTTGAAAAACGTTTTATTTCAGAAAGGTCTACAAAATACAAAAGCCATATATTTTCGTTGCAGTGCACCTTTAAGTAAGCAGGCAAATATAGCCTTAGAGGCTATATTCATAGTATATGGTATTGGTAGATATAGTCTCTGCCTTCTCGCAAAGCTATTAGCAGCAAGATTGTCAGATTTTGTTATATTTCTAGCCCACTGAAGTTAAAAAATAGTCCATTCCACTTGCAAGTTGAAAAAAATGAAGCCAAACGAAATCAACCACCACACAATCCGTGATAACGCCAAAAAAGTAATCAACCCTAGATGCATTTTTTCAATGTTTGTTGTTTGTCGTATCCAGGCTTACACCTGGTGGTTGAAGATTTAGATTAAGTGGACGGGAAGGCAAGGAAGCCAATCTTCGTGTCCACCTTCAGGCATGCCTAGCCTTTAAGTGTCCTGCCAAAGACACAGCGCATGCTCTTGAGCGGTGTCGAACCGACGCCCTTTCGTTTGCCGTTCCAGAGCTCTCACCACTCGGCTATGCAGCCGACATTTTTTTTTTGACTACTGATTCTTCACAGCATTTTGTTTTAATTGTTGATGGTTTAGTTTTTAGTTTATTTTACTTTATCTTGTGCGGATCAAGCAACACAGAGACGCACGAACAGGAGTTCAAACTGCCCTAGGTGAAGGAATAGGAGTAAAACAAAGATGTTTATAGCTTGCAAAAATAGTGAAACTTGTTCTCCCCGGGGGATTAAGCTGGGTTGACTAATAACTGTATTAGACAGTTACAAACAACAGAAATGAGAATGGCTCGAAATGATATGTGGCAAGACACTCGACTAAGTCAGAATTGATGTCATGAGGAATCGGACAGGTATTGAAGAGTGATTGTGTGGACATCTTCTGAAAAAGCTGAAACATTTCGAATGAGTGGATGAGAATAATCTAACAAGGCAAATTTGAAATGAAGAAATTACTAGAAAAAGAAAACAGTTCAGTTTATTTTTTGTTTTGTTAACAAAAAGCAAAAACACAATAAACACAAATAATTCGCACAAGGATGGCAGCGAAAGGCCAAAAGGTCACCAAAGTCAGCTGCCACCCAAACGTATAAACAAAAAAGGAGAAGAGAAGAAACATGGAGAAGAACAGTAAAAAATGGCACAAAAAAACCTGATATTTGAAGATACCAACGGTAGGGTCGCTGCAAACAACTAGCAGGCCTTATTGTTTTGGTATGAAGATTAGGCTTCTTTGAAGTCGAAGGAATAGAGATTATTATATACATGCCAAACATAGCAGAAGCCTTTGAAACAAGCAATAGCCTACTGACAAAACACAAACGTTAAGATGTGCTTGTGAAGTTGTGACTAAAAAAAAAGTTATTTGTAGGCCCTATACTTATATTTTTTTTGCAACACCTACAACAACATGTTATGCCCTAATTAAAGAAATCGCAGTTTAGTATTAAACTTAGAGCAGAACTACCTCGGAAGGAATGGGTAAAGCTCAATCGCTTGCTGACTGGTGTGGACCGTTTCAACAGTAACATGTTTAATGGGTCTTCACCGACTCACCATCTTGTGCATGGGGCTCAGATTGTCAGATTGCATACCACAGTATCTACCAATGTCCTGTATATATACGGACCCCAGGATAGATATGTGACACTTAGGGTCGAATGCAGAAAGGTAGCTCAAAATAAACCTAACTTAACGCCAAGCTCTTCTCAGGCAAGCGGAGTTTCAGTCAAGCTTGGTTTAAAACTTGAGCGCGCTGCAGAAACTAATATGCAAGGTCGCTTGGCCAAGCCACCCATTGAGCTGTGCTTCATCATAATAAAACTGGTTTTAAGCCACGTTTTTGACGCAAAGTGTGACGTTACTCGACTTGCCATGGTGATTTTTGAAACCTACCCGACAAATAAAGTAATTGTCAGTGTAGAAAGTTGTTCGTGTAATAAGGGATGCTTTATCAATGACATCACCTAATACCTTTTGTTACATCACAATTAAAGTTTAAAACAAAGTTTCCATCATCGCCAGCAGAAATTCTACATACCAAACAGAAGTTTTATGGTATTGCCAATTTTCCTTGTGTAATAGGTGCAATTGATTGCACGCATATAGCCTACATAATTATAGTTTCACCTGGTGGTGAAAACGCTGAAATTTTCGGGAACAGGAAAGGCTGTTTCTCAATAAACACCCAGTGCATTGTTGATGCAGAATTACGCATTACAAATATTGTCGCATCATGGCCAGGAACAACCCATGATGCACGGATCTTTGATAATAGCCGGATTTGTTCCCAATTTCAACAAGGCAACGTTAATGGAATACTGCTTAGGAGATGGTGGTTACGCTTGCCGAAGTTATTTACTGACTCCGCTGCAAAACCCATTAGGTGCAGCACAAGTGCGCTATAATAGAAGCCATATCAAGACACGAAGAGTTGTGGAAAGAGCTTTCGGTGTTTTTAAACAAAGATTACGCTGCATGAGAACGCCGCTGCGGACCAAATTAGAAAATAAATTGGTTATCATTGTGGCAGTGGCCTGTCTGCACAATGTTGCTATCTCTCACAAAGCATTCATATTATTAGCCTACAGTTGTAGGCTATGTATTCCACCTGTAACTCAAATAAATCTGGTCAAAATTTTCTCTTTAACCTGGTCGAATGAAATGCTGCTAGTAAGCTTCAGCATTTCCAGAAAGGCCTACACTCTACAGTTCTACAGACGGAGAATGCACATTTTAGCAAGCTTCAAAAACTGCCCTGCACGATGGACTGATTATGCTGCGTGGTCGATCCATTGTTTGCCAAGCATCGATCTTGTTTAGTAACTCGTTAGATTTCAAAGTTGTATTCTCGAGAGTTGCATTAACGAAATGAATACCGAACATATTCTAGAGGTACCGAACACACAACTTCACCGGAATCCTTTGAAATCCAGTTTGCAAAAATGCTTTAAGTCAAGATCCGCCGCTGTTAAGTCGCCATTTTTGGCGACTTAAATTGGTGGCTCAAAACCTGGAATGAAACGAGTTTTAAGCTAGGCTCAAAGTAAGAATAGTTTCTGCAGCGCAAAACTCGGCTTAAGCCACTATAAAACTAGTTTTGAGCTACCTTTTTGCATTCGACCCTTAACAACATAAACACACAATTCATTGGCTGCAGTGCCTGGATTTAATAACGTGACTTGCGGCAGCCTCAAACGCAAGAAGCAGTAGGCTATTGAATAGAAAGAAAATTGAACTTTTTTCAAAATTTCAAAAACCCATAGCATATCGTTGGAACGCCTGGTTAATCTAATCATTACATTGGAGAAACAAAAAGGAATCTATACACAAGAATTTTAGAACACAAACCGGATCATCGAAATTCAAAAGAATCTGAGGTTGCAAACCATTTGCGCACCAATGCAGACCACAAGATTAATTTTGAAGAAGTTGAAATACTAGGGAGAGGAGAGGACTCAAGGAAATTGAAAATTCTGGAAACGTTATTTATCAAAAAAAATCTCCGCAATTGAACTTGGACTTGGCATCTGCGCCATTATATTTATTTAATTGTTGAACTGATATACCGTATAGCCTAGCACTTATTCTGACTTGTCAAACCCATCTCGTTGATCCAGTAAATTGTAATTTGTTTTTTTCGTAAAGTCTTATCGTAAAATACTGACTTCTGTTACGCATCATTTCATGAAAAAACCTGACTTCTATTACGTTTTTTGCTCTCATAATAGCTTGTTGATGAGTCTTTGTGACGTCAGCCGCAGTTTAATTTAAATCTAAGCGGCATCAGGGATTGCTTACATTTATAACACTGAAGATGAAGACAGTATAGTTTTCCAAACGTTTGTTTGCTGAACATGAGTTTGGTATCTACATTTTTGGCTCTTTATTTTTTGATTCCATAGCATATCGTTCTGCAGTTAATAAATTATACATTATTTATAGGCTCGTTTTCGTGAAGAGCGTGAGAGACGTAAAATGCGATTTGGGCAACCACATAGGTATCTCATCTCTTATGTGGCTGAACATCTTCAGCTGGACAGTGGAATTGTAGAAGAATTCATTCTTGACAGTCCAGAGGTAAGAAACGACCATTTAGAAATGGCTTTTGTAAAATTTGTTTCCAAATACGAAAGATCACCAATAAATTGTTGGGTACGCGACATCCTGTTGCGACCGACCTGTCCCAGAACAACTGACTGCAGCCGACCTGTTGCAAGGACATCTCACTGAGTGCAAAACAACCGATGATTTAATGAAGATCGTGTTGCTTGACCTATTTTTTTGTTACCATTGATCCATACTTTTAAAATTAAGAGTTGGGCATCCGCTACTTTGAAAGTAGCGCGTTATCACTACAATATGCCAAAAGAGCGGCTGTTCCTCTACTCGCTAGCAGCAGTTGCTGAAATGTAATTGCTCCCTTTACTTCTTAATCTATGTGCTACCAGGGATCGGCAGATTCGCATTTTGAATAGTTGCGGATTAGAGATGTGAGTCGTTTTTTCAAAACAAACACGTTTATTTTTGAAAAAAAATAAACTAAAAAAGCCATCGTTTTTTTTGCACCAAGAATCTGTCTAAAATTTATATGTTGAAACAAAATTTGCACTTTTGCTTTTCTGATATAATCAAGACATCGATAAGTTGCTAAAATATAACTTGATCCAAATGGATGCTTAGTAGTGTTGGACAAAATCATAAAAAAGTACAAAGTACCAAACTAAATGTTCAAATTCAGGTTTATTAAATTTAAATTGAAAAAACTTGAATTTTTCAGTTAACTATGGTACTCTCTACTTTTTTTATTAATTAATTAACGTGTATTAGTCGACTAGAGTGCAGATTTACCATTTAGACTTTGATTGATTGAATCTTTATCCTCGGACTGGGAAAGCTTCTTGCAGAGCTTAATCCTGGCAGTTTTGCATACTTGTAGAAGCTTTGAATCACTGACGCAGGCCCGGTCGCAAATTTTTTTTCCCACGAACTTTTTGTCTCATTTGCATATTTCTGTAAGTGTAGCCATTACTGGTTACCGCGCGGCGCGCGTAACCATTTTTACCGATTTTCGCCCTCTAGGTCCAAATCTAATCATTGAACTTGAAAAAAAACGTAACCTGTATAGAGACACACCTAGTCTCGTCAAGTTGAGAAAAGAAATTGATTCTGGTCACTAGTCTAAAAGTAAGATTTTCCGAATTAATTAAGAATTAACCTTAACCTTACATTTTTTGAAAAGCTTTTGTTCACCGAAAAAATTAATGTAAAGAAAAAAATTAACTTTGCTGGGCGTCGAACCGATGTCCTTACGAATATAAGGCAAAAGACGAAACCACTTAACCAAAAACGCCAAAGCAAAATGTTTACATTCACACGGTATGTATTAATACAAACTCCAAGTAAAGTAATAAAAAGTTCGTGGGAAAAAATTTTTCGCAGCCCGGTCACCGAGATTGGCAGAGTGAAGTTTCCGATTGTTGAAGTCTTGTTGCTGGGGAACTATTCCATCCATTAGATGCCGCTAAGTGGAGAGCAGTCCTTAACCATCCCTAAGAATCAGGGCAGTGAACTCGGAGTCGGTGGGTTTTGGCATGTCCGGAGTCGTTAAAAAAACAGCCGACTCCGGTTTGATAAAAAATGATGAACAATAAAAATTTTTGTTATTTAAGGTATATACTTTTTCAAAATTTGGTTTCCTTGTCTCTGTATTGCGCTCCAAACCTTTATCAAAAAATAGAAGTGTTGGTTCTTGTCAGTTTTGTGAAAGTGGCCGTTTCAACTTCAATTACAAATTTAATTAAATTAATTTTTAAAAAATAAATAAAGACAAAATTTCAGAAAAATTTGGCAAGCTTTTAAAAGCTAGCAACACTGAAGCCTCCTAATTCGTAACCTCTTATTGTTTCGTTATTCTGTAATGATTAAATTCATTTTTGTTATAGACCTACAATATTATATGAACACTTTCTGATAACTAAAAATTATAATTATAGTCAAATTAGTTGTGATATCCATCCGATATCCATTAGACAGCCAATTCACATTTAAAATCTCAGTAAAACCATCCTTACACGTAAAATAAATATAACCACAACTAGGCTACTGTATTATATCAGTTTTTCGCTCTACTTCTTTTTTTTAGAATAATATATTAATTAGCAAAAGGCGCTTGTTGGCTTACGTTACTTGTTTTACTTGCAGTTCTCGAAAGTTTTGCTTTAACGTTTTTAAAAGCAAACATAGTTTCCATCAAACCAAATATTTCTAAACAAAATTTCGTACTTTTCTTGCAAAGTCAAACAGTTAACCATTATAAGTTTTCCTGACATTGTTGTAAAGTTACAAAATATAAAGAATCGCCGCAAATCAGTTGGAATCTTGGAAGTACATTAATCAATCACTATAATCTACTTCACGACGTTTCTTGTGTTGAGACTAAAGTTGTTGTACATAAACGCATAGGCGTTCAAAAATAAATTTTAAGTTGCTTTTTACTTGGGCTAATTTTTTTTAATCTGATTTGAGAACGACAGAAACGCTCTGATTTATATGAAATGATATTCTCCAATTGACTAGAGGCGAAAAATGTGATTCTGTGAGGACTGAGGATATTTGTTAGTGTTAACAAGTCCTCTCAAAATTTTGATCTCAAGATGTAGGCAAAAACGCAAAATTGCATCAACTATTAAATGCAATAAAATTGCTGATTATTGTAATTTCAGGTCATGTAGTGTCGAAATCCCAGCTAAATACTAGCAACTCCTAAATAAAATTATCACAGTTCTGCAGGGAAACCCCGAAACTGGTAGCTGCGATGCCAATCAGCGTGTGTTCGCTTGTGTAACATATTTATTGCGCTGCTTGCGCGCAAACCATCATTGATGAATAACGTAAATATGACGTGAAAACAATACTTCATGAGATATATATACCGAATCCGGTTTAACATTCGAATGGATGCGGATTTGGTATTCTAAATTGCCCGTCCCTATAACCATAAGCTACTTTTGTCTAGAGCTGACACTGGAAAGTACCAAGTATTCTATATTCAAGTAGACCTGGTAACGTCAAAATGACTACGAAAACGAATAAAATAAACATTTTTACATTTATACCTGGTTTGCATCATACGAAAAATGAGATTTTCAAAAAACCAACAGTTAGTTTCATCATGCAAGTATTTCGATAAAAATCTCTAAAAACGATTCATTTTTTTCAACTTTTAATTGGAGAGTAGCGCAAGTATGATTGAAGCAAATGTAGCGCCTAGCCACTGCCACTACATTGAGAAAAAATAGTGTCTCTACTGCAACCGCTACTTTAACAAAAATTTTGTGCAGTTATTGCTGCTAAAATGTAGAGCGCCATTACCCAGCTCTTGTCAAAAACCAAGTAGGCCTAGGTATAAGCCTTTTCACAATCTATTTATGAACACAGGGTTTATAATGTATCTGGTACTTTAGAATTAATATTAACGAGTTTGTCAACTGTTTTGTTTTGATTATGTAAGTATTTTAAATAATGTGTTTTTAAATTTAACTATTATGTTTTAGCAAATTGACATGCTGGATTCATTTATTGGAAAGAATGGCAGAAAGGCGCTTTTGTTCTTCTATCAAGAGGGTGAATCTCCCAAATTAGGTATTCTGCATTATTCTACATTTTCGGTGTAATAGGATTAAATCACTTTCGTTTCTTTGTGACAAAATTTGTTGTTGTGGTGTAGGTCAGGGGTCGGCAACCTGCGGCTCTTCAGCTCCTCTGGGCTCTGAAGCGACTCCTTTTAGGTTTGACAAAACTTGGAATTATCATTTGCGTTTGACTATTATTGTAATGAAAGATAAAACTACATCAAAGCATTGTTTACTAGTTGTGCAATATGATGCGGCTGTATGCGAGCAACCCCGGCTACTGAAGTCGAGAGACCTATTTGTACAGGCCGCACAATTCTTAATGAAAACCGTTGAAGACCAATCCATCAGTGCTGTTATCTGGGCGGGCCACCAATGGAGCTCGGAGTGAAAGAAGAACTCCTCAATACTCCAAAGTTTCATCTACGACACCGGCCCCCATCCAACCGGAATGCTTTAGCCAAGAAATGCCTTGGGTGCGGCTCAACCGCCTGCGCACTGGCGTCTGACTGTTCCACTCCAACATGCACAAATGGGGAATTCCTTCATCAGCGATCTGTGAGTGTGGCAAGGAGAAACAAACCGCAGACCACACCATCTGCAACTGCGCCATTTACCATGCGCCAAATGGTGTGCGTGGACTGGATGACGAATTTATTTAGTGGCTGCTCGACACCTGCCCAAGCATCTAGACCGGTCGCCGCCACTGCCCAAGGGTGGTAAAAGGCAGAGCACCTTTTTTATCTTTCACGCTTTGACTTTATCAGGTCAGTTACAGCTTTTGGAGCTAACAACATAGCCATGCACAAATAAAAAATGATAAAGGTATTAGGCGAAAACAGAGAATTAGCATGGACAGATGAACTTAAACATGAACTTTGCATTTAATACAAATGATGTTGAAATATCTATTTATGGTTAATAGCCTATGTGGAAAAAATCCTCCCAAAAATATGACTTCCAAAGACATTTTCAGAACAGGCAAAGAGCGTTTCTTGCAAAGTAGGCCTACTCCATTTTGCAGATGAGCTAAGGAAAGTAGTATTGGAAATATTAATGTAATAATTAGTGATGCACCGGAGGCAAGATTGTGATTGGAGGCTGGAGCTTCCGGCCTTTGTTAAAATCTACCTCATGTAATAAATGTTTTCACCAAGCGGTTGTTCCAAAAGCGAAACCGCTTTTGTTTCCAAATTCCATTCATTGCTTAGCACAATTTTTCTCAAAAAATCACACTTTCTAATTGGCGGTAAGATTACGTTTCGCTGGAGTCCGAAATTAAATCAATCCTCATTGGCCTATGATTAAAATCACTCTTACAAACCATCATCTCAAAACTTCAAGACAACTTTCTACTTTCATTTTACTACGCTGAAGAGATTGGAAGATCGAAACACTGGCCACCGTCCGTAGTTACTTTTAATAATGTCTTTTTAGATATTATTTTTAAAGAAATAAAAAAAGAGTCAAATATCATGCAAAGTTCACTTTGTGTGGAGCTACCTGTACTTGAGAGGTTACTGTTATTTTTTTTGTTCACTCAATAATATTTTTGTTAGCATTTTTTTTTCCAAATTTTGTTGTTTGTTTTCCGTATTACACTCTAAAACTTTACGAGAAGATAGAAATGTTTGTTCTCGTCAGTTTTTGTGAACGTCAGCATTAATTAATGTAAATTTAAACAAAAAAACAAATGAAAAAAATCTGCCAACCCTAAAAATACTGCCAACACTGAAGCTGGAGTCGGAGTCGTATATTTTTTCCCCGACTCCAACACAGCACTGATCAGTATCACAAGTCATAAAAGTTACATTTAATACTTACAGGAATTGTGGTAGCATACATCTTAATAAGTGTGGCTTAATTATCAGTTATAGTTGCATGAAGAGAACTTTTTACAGCAATGTGTAGTGTAGTAGTTGAGTGCAGCAAAACTATGTATGCTTTGGTTTGTATCATTTGAGAACATTTATTGATGATGATTGAGTTGTCAATTTTCAAATTTAACACAGAATCTGGAAGAATTGTACAGAAAACGGAAAAAATGATGAAAGTTTTCATCACTGATGGCAGGCGTGAACCAATCATTGGACAATGTTTGTACTTCATCAAACCACGTGGTGATCAAATTCTTGCTATGAGGAATATACATGAAGTATGAAAGTGTAATTTCATAAATTTACCCACTATGCTAAAACTCCTGGTTTATGGAACATCCAAATTTGTTGAGTTTTTGTTAGTCTTTAAAAATTGTTTTACATGGTCATATACTGTGTAAGTGTATAATGCGAAAAGTTTTATGTTAATATAACAAGTTCTGACCTCAATGCCAAGCCCAACGTTAATTGAAGTGACTTCACAAAAATAAAATTACTACTGTGTTAAACCAACCTGTTTAAACTTGAAGGTGGATTTTCAGAACGTTTATAAAATTCTTAAGCTGATTACTAACTTGTTAAGTGCGCATCACGACAATTGTCGATCTAGCCAGTCGTTCTCACTTTGTGCATCGCGACAATAGTCGATTTTGATACCGTAGTTTTTCACGACGCACGTAATTTCGCTTTGTGGTCTTCGCCTTTGTCTGAAGGGCGCTATTGCAGCATGTGAGGAAACCGACAAACATTGTTTCCAAGAGCAATTGCAGTCTGACAAACACTGCAGTAGCCTAATATCAGTGGCGTATTCTCCTTACAATTCTGATGAAATCAGAAATCTTTCAGAAGCAACGCATTTATGTGTAGAAATTGAAAATGTTAATAGCAGAACCACCTCGCTCTCTTAATTTCAATATTCGAAACAACTGTTCGTTTTCAAAATTTGGAAACTTTGCTTACCCTGGCAACTCTGCATGCTGAGACGAGCTTAGCATGCGTTGATAATGCAATTTGCCTCTTCGCCACTCTTTTCTTTTACAACAGCGTGGCGCAAATGGAACCAAGGCATGCAGATTTAAAATTGCATGCAAACCAAAAATCACGATCTCGAGACAGGGTTGCCAGATTGGTATTTTTAGGACTAAATATCAGAAATTCGGAGTTTTTAAACAGTTTTAAGTTTGGCCGGACTATTTTTGTTTGGACGCTTGTTTTTTTTTTTAGTTTTCCGATTAGCATTTGTTTGGCCTTTTTTCTTTTGGTCCTCATAGTTTAAGTCCTTGCGGTTTTCTACTGTAGATAGTATGATATAAACTTACTTGAGACCTAAGCACAGTAGTTTAAAAGATCATCAAGAAAACGGGTCGGGTGTATGCTGAAGACTATCCCTGGCTGAAGGTCATACACCGCTGCATAACGCTTCAAGTCCACTTTCCTGCAGTGCAAGATAAAGATATAAAATTAAGACATTGGATTCATGGTGCGTTCCAAACTTCATTTTTTACAAAACAGCTCAAACAATTATCAGCTAAGTAAGGCTCAGATTGCAAGAAAAGCTATAAAATCTAAGGCAAATTTGCAAAATTTTCCTGGGGAGGCATGCCTCCAGACCCTCCTACACTGGCTATGACCCTCCTTCCATTGCATGCTTACGAAAATCAACCAGGATACGCATCACGACAATTGTCGATCTAGCCAGTCGTTCTCACTTTGTGCATCGCGACAATAGTCGATTTTGATACCGTAGTTTTTCATGACGCACGTAATTTCGCTTTGTGGTCTTCGCCTTTGTCTGAAGGGCGCTATTGCAGCGTGTGAGGGAACCGACAAACATTGTTTCCAAAAGCAATTGCAGTCTGACAAACACTGCAGTAGCGTAATAATGCAATTACATCTGAAAGCAATAGTCCGATATTGATTTCTTCGGATTAATCCAAAAGACAAAATGAACCAACAACTACAAAATCAGCTTTACGTGCTTATTAGTAGCGAAATATTTATTACGCACTTAAATGGTTAAGCTGACTGACATCACCGTGTGGACTGACTTCAACTTGCTTGCACTCAGAGCAACCCAACCTATGGGACTCTGTGATAATGAAAAATCACCTCATTATTGCTACCTAATGGATGTCACAATCCATATGCGTAGTTTCACGATAGGCGATTTTCATTCATACTCAAATAGCATGACATAAATACTATGTCGAGTGCCGTGAAAAGGTGTATTACTATTGAAAGAAATTACTTTTTAATATTTTTAACATGACATCACGATTGGACTATATAGGCTTCTTGAAGGTGGTGTTGGTAATACTATCTTCTTCAAAATGAATGATTCTTTTCCTTTTAGAAACATCAGTTAAAAAGACAACTGACGGCATTGTTGTTTGATAGCAATTTTTGTCATATGTTGTCTTTCTATTGCAGGAAATAAATTTTGGTGTTTTGGACGTAGCTGATAATGGCGGATTATTACCAGCAATTCGTCAGTTGATGGCCAAAGTTTATGTCCCTACAATACAGGCGATGACAAACTGGGGCCATCTTACAGAAACCCCCCACGGCAAGAAAACCAAAGAAACCTTTGTTCATAGCGTGGAAAATTTCGTTCATTATTTAGATAGTAAGTGAAATGCTCAGATTCTGCACTTTATTCTCAATGATCAAATTTAACCAATTTACAAATTTATTATTCTATCAGAATCTTTTGTCGATACTTTATAAACGAATCAATCAATTTTATTAGCTATTCGTGTAAATCAATAGGTGCCCAAATGAATGTTGACGGAGCTGTTCATCTTCATGATTGTGTCGAAATTGATCTCAGCCACATCAAAGGAGCGGCTGATTGTGCTAATGCTTCCAAAGACCCTGAAATGATTTCAAAAGTGGAAGAACTTGTGTCTGGTTGGAGAAAACAAATCGAACAGGTTTTCGATTTATTGCAAATTTAATACAGAAATTTACCTCACGTTTCCCATTTCTAACAAGCCAATTTAAATCATTTTAGCAAGAATTTAGGAATCGTAAATCGTGCGTTCTTTTTTCCGCCCATTAATAAGGCTGATTTTGAGTTGCAAGCAGGTTAACAATTAATGCTAATGCCTCGAAATGTAGCAAGATATATATCGAATTTCGTTTTTTTTTACTCGACTAACCTAAAAAAGGTCGTGTTTCATAAAATGATTATTTTATTGATTTTTGTTTTTCAATCATTTTTGTTTCTCGGTTTTTCCCAGTAGCGGGAGCTTGTTCACAGGCAGATTTTACTCCAAATCTTTTCCCTCGAACGGACACGACCCTTCATAACACCCTCTCCAACACTACATGTACCTTTATAACACATGCTCACATCTCATGTTATTCAAAAAAGTATGACATATTATCCATCGTCTTATGAGCGTATTTAAAGCGTACTTGACATCGATCAAGTTCTTTGACTTTGCAGTTGGTATTTTTTTCGTAAATCTGAATTCTGTGATATTTGTCTGTCTTCAATGTTACTTTTGTTACAAGGTTCTTGCGGAGAGCGAACAAATGCGTAAAGAAGCAGATGACACTGGTCCACTGGCAGAGCTTGAACACTGGAGGTTTCTAATGTCAAAGTTCAACTCCTTACTCGAACATATTAAAGGTGAACGTTGCAAGGCTGCCATCAACACTTTGCACTTGGCGAAGTCGAAAGTCTTGAAGGTACTTTTAACTTTGATCTGTAGATCTATCTACATTAAACTATTGCATCACATCAACAAATGCGTGTGTTGTAGACTGCTTGTTATGCATTAGCTTTTGCTAAAGTTATTTTTCATACTATAAATCGAAACTCCCAATTAGATTCAATTTAGTTCATTGCTTGTTTAGGCATGGCGAGGAATGGATGTCCAGATCACTGACCACGCAAATGAAGCAAAAGACAATGTCAAGTACCTTTATTCGCTCGAGAAGACCTGTACACCACTCTACAATTCAGATCCTGTAAACTTTTTAATTTCTTTAGATATCTAATTGCTTTTTTTGTCATTGTATGTCTTGTAGACAGTAGGCTATAGTTTTTTGAACAAGTCGTGTGATTCTGGATAAGTTATTTGTTGCAGGCTATCATGTCAAAATTTCATTACTCACAATTGACAAAATAAACATTATTTTTTCATTCTAGGTAAGCATGGTTGAAGTGATACCGACGCTCATCAATATCATCAGTATGATACACAACATATCCCGTTATTACAACACCTCTCAGCGAATGACGTCATTGTTTATAAAAGTAACCAACCAAATGGTGACGGCTTGTCGTAAGTACATCACTGAGAATGGCCAAAAGCGCATCTGGGATCAAGATAGTTTTTATGTGAAAAAAAAGATCAGTGTAAGTCGTACTTTTTGTAGAACTAACTTTTATCCATTAAAAGGTGGTTTGCTTTATTGGTTTGTAACCTGTTTGCAATTTTAGATCAATCACAGTACAAACTTTTTTTAAATTAATTTTGTATTTTACCATTTTGTCTTGTATTATGCGAACAATTTTGTGCATGTTGCTTCATAGACTAGCCCATACCTTTTCTTCACAAAGAAACAATTTCTTAGTGATTGGTATGTTTTTGACGCTGCATCTTCAACATTCATATTTCCGAATATTCTGTCCTTGTACAGGATTGCATCAGCTTGTACAAGCAATATGTGGACGGATTCCAAAAAATGAAAATCGACCTGCAGACCGGACCCGAGCGAAACCTTGATTTTTCTGAGATGTACATATTCGGAAAGTTTGATACTTTTTGTAGAAGACTCAATAAAGTATGTCACAGTAAATCAAAATCTAATTAGAATCTTGATTATATTATCTGCTTTCTTTTTCCAGACCTAGTAGTTTTTTACTTTCAGATTAGTTTTGTGTGTTGCAATGGTGCTCTTATGTCTTATTTTGGCTTATTGTGTAATGTTTACGTTACTTAGCAAGACAACATTTCAAAGAGTTTGACATTGCCAAATATTGCAGTGTTTTTGTTACAGCCGTGTTTGTTTTCCATAAAGGAAAAGGCTAATAGTTGTTATGATACCAGAGATTGACTGATGAGTCTAAACTCATCAGTCAATAGACTCATCATTTTATGCCAAAATTTCTTTAATTTCCTTTTGTCGACTGCTTATGTAGCATGTTTTCTTTTGTGAGTTTTCTTCCAAAAGCATTCTGTATTTTTCTGAAACACATGGTTCATCAAGTTTTAACTATTCAGATAACGGAGCTACTGCAAACCATCGAAGTATTTTCCATGTTGAGTGAGAGCAAAATAGAAGGAATTGATAGTCTCTCCAACAAGTTTCTTGCTGTTGTTACCAACACAAAAAAGAAACCTTATGATATTCTCGATCACAGGTTAACATTTTAGCATCGTAAAACTGTTCATACGTAGTCATAAAATGGCAAGGCTACTTGAATTTTTGTGAAATTACAGAGAAATAATTTTCTGATCAACTTAAAGTTTTATTCACCAACCGATGTTACCTGTTCAGTTAATAAGCAGTGCTAAAAATGAATTTGCTGTTCAATAAACTGCAGGAAAGTGGATTTTGACAACGATTTCGAAAGCTTTCGAGAATCTATTCACAACTTAGAATGCCAGCTCCAGTCGTTCATGGACGGTTGTTTTGATCGAGTCCAATCTGCAGCACAAGCATTGCTCCTCTTGAAACGATTTGAGAAGTTGAAGATACCTTGTTTGCAGGTGTCAATTTTGAAATTCTTAAGTTTTAATTACGTTAGAAAACACATCAAAAATTACAAAAACCAAATGTAATTGTTGCGATAGAGTGTTTCAAAATTTCACCACTTTTAAATTTCAAAACAAGTACCTTTTTTTCTGATGGAGTTTTGGCCGCTGATTACGAATCTGGCATTATTTTTTCATTATGACGTCATCTTGAGGGTGCCCCACGCGATTTTTCGCGTTTTTTTCAATATCTCGAAAACTACTTGGGCTAGACGTATGGAATTAGTATCAAATGATGCCGAATATACGATTTCCTTTCTCTACTTAAGAGTGTTTAAAGTCGTATCTGCTTCAGAAAAAAAGTTATTTGAGAAAAACACTTTTTTATTGTTTTTTACATCCATTCCATATCTATAATCTTCGAGCTATATGACAATTACAATTGTGACGTCAATTCGGTAATTGGTAATAACAATGGTAATTGTTTGCTGACAATACGGGTCTTAAGGGATAAAAACAATTTCCAATTTGAATTTAGTTGGTCAGTTTTAAATGCAGTATAAGCAGGGATATGGCATGGTTGAGATCTGTTGAGGTTAAGTCTCTGATAGTCTCGAAAAAGTTACTTGGAAATACATTACCAACGTGTAGAGAAGTTATAGAGCACTATCAGTATATTCAGCAGCTTTTGATGGATACAGACACGACAAGATGTAGTTATGAATGACATAGTTCAACTGTGGAGAAGAGCCAGCTTGCCTGCTATCGAGTTGAGAAGTATCCATACAAAACTGAAGCAACTTATTCACAAGTTTGCTGTGGCAAGAAAACGTGCCAAGAAATTCAAACTTATTTCAATCAGCGATGGCTGGCTCGACCAGCTCTTTGATATAACCAAGTGCCGGTGTGAAATACCAGATATATTTCAAACGTATAAAGGTAAGCTGATTTGTAGTTGCAGTTTTGACCACAGAGTTCCAGAAAAAGAAATTATGTTTCTGAAAGATCAAAGGTCCGATAGAAGAATGATTTTATCTTCATCCAAAGATGCACTGTTTAATATACACAAGCTGCGGAGTGTAATCAAGCTCAAGCTACGCACCACGGCGGAAGATGATATTAAGAACCCCACATCCAGTAAATTAAGAGCTACAATAAACGGAGGCCTATCCAATTCTAAAGTTTTATTCAATTCGTTGAGACCGCGCCAGTTCGATTTAAATATAAATTCTAATGAGAGCAACGATGATGTTTTGGATGCAGAGACGAGTGATAATGTTAGGGACACGTCAGCCTATTTCGACCTGGATTACCAACCTGCTCCCAAACATCTTGCAGGAGGAAAAGCTTACCTTAAAAAACGTTCATTTTCGATCAGTACCAGTGACTGTGTTAAAGCAGACCGTCGTTTAGTGTCGATTCGCCAACAATCCGATCTGCAGCGATCAACTGTTGGAGAAAAAAATATTTCTGCTTCGCCAACAACTGTACTTCGAAAGCGCGAGCAGTGTCGACTTGAAGCTTTAAATCAATGTGAGGAAGAGCTGAAACATGCTAAAGCAATTCAATTATGCTATGATGGAAAAATTATAAACAAAATGGACAGGGACATCTTTTTGGGACAATTTGTGGATACAGGAGTCAAGTGTGAAAAAGTTATAGCTGTGAAAACTTTTTTGGAAGGAATTTCGGTAACTTCTCAGACCATTTTTAACTGTGTTACCGAGCAAATTTGTGAGGATACTTTGAGTAAAATATATTCAGTTATGTCAGATACTACTGCATTAAACACAGGGAAAAATCTGGTATAAATAAGCGCCTGGCCGATTTCTTCATGGAACGGCATGGTCGAGGCATCCACACATTGGAATGCATATTTCATGTTAATCAAATATATTTCACTCATGTCATCTCAAAAATCGAAGGGCAAAAGAAGGGACCTGGAGCAATGCAAGATGGAGCACTGATGAATCACTTTAGTGAAATCAAGAAGCCTGATTTGAGTCACATTGTTGACAGAGTTAAACTTAGCGTTCCTATCACAGGATTAGCCGCTCTGCATTTGAGAAAGAAAGCAGAATGGTTCTCTAGTCAAATAGAAAATGGCAGTAACGACCATTCGTTTAGGAACGATCACGTGTGTTTACTTGCTTTGGCTTGTTACCTTGTAATGTATGTTCCAGAAAAGATGAGAAATCTTTTGGTTTACAAGCAAGAGCCGACATGCCATGCCCGATGGATTACAACAGCAAGCGGATATCTTCGTCTGTTGATTTTCAACGTCTGTAAACTGGATGGTAACCAAAAAGAAAAACTTACTAGATTGGTATCTTACATAGTTTCAGTCTATCTACCTTCGTTTTTGCTTATTCACCTAATGCCTTCCGCTGCTGAAGGCCCGGGTATCATGATTGTGCAACGAAATATTTTACTTGCGTACAGAGACCTCGATTCAGAACTTGCATATGTCGCTTTGAAGTACTTTTACGACCATGCTCTGCAATGGCTGACACCAATAAACATCTCATTAAGCGTTTTCTCTGAAGTACCACCTTATTCCGTTGAAGCTGTAAAAACAGTAGCGTTTCCGCAATCAGTAGATGCCAGAAGTTTACTGCGAGATCGCAAAGCCGGACTTCGAAACTTTTTTACCGCAAAGAGCAAAACTGCTCCTTGTATGATGTGTTGCGATGTTCCGGAGACATTTTGGAAAAAAATTGAGAACAACAACAGAGCGACGCAAAGGATGATTGGGAAATTAAAAGGTGTCGTTAACAACAGGATTATCGATAACCCATCACAAGCAGGAAAGACAGATGCTCGCTTCCGCGCGTTTCTTTGTAATTAGCAGACGACCATCATGAACGTTGAAAATAATTTTAGTGTTATGTTAGTATATAGTTTGTTGTTTTGGTTAAGATACAGCTGAGTGGGATATACTGTATGCTCTTTTATTCCTGATTATACTACTCGCGATTGTTTATGTCAGTGGAATTTTTTTAGCATGTGATTTTTCCTGGCCAATCTATCTAGGCTCTTTAGTTGCTAATATTTTTTTATAATATTGCGGTGTATTTTACTTAATATGGTATTAATTGTATAATATTGACTTAAAACGACTACAGGTTATAAAATCAAATTTAAAAGTAGAAACGCTTTTTAAATTTGAACCCATTCTGCAAATGGCGCCACAATTGTAATAGTCATATAGCTCGAAGATTATAGATATGGATATAAAAACAATAAAAAAGTGTTTTTCTCAAATTACTTTTTTTCTAAAGCAGATACGACTTTAAACTCTCTTAAGTATAGATAGGAAATCGTATATTCTGCATCATTTGATACAAATTCCATACGTCTAGCCCAAGTAGTTTTCGAGATATTGAAAAAACGCGAAAACTCGTGAAAAATCGCGTGGGGCACCCTCAAGATGACGTCATAATGAAAAAGTAATGCCAGATTTGTAATCAGCGGCCAAAACTCCATCAGAAAAAAAGGTACTCGTTTTGAAATTTAAAAGTGGTGAAATTTTGAAACACCCTAAGATCTACTCATGGTTTCAAATGAGTTGTATTTTGTATGGGTAGTCTCAGTTTCATTTCTACAACAGGCTATCAAGTTTTCTTTAATATTATTAAAACATACCATTTTTTTTAAATAAACAGAGCGATATCAGGGACAAATATGGTGTGATACTGCACACGTTTACTCAAGAAATAGAAGAGATCAAGCGGCTCTACCAAAAGTTTCGCGATGACCCATCAATACCTCGGGACATGCCTCCCATTGCTGGTAAGATCATGTGGTCTCGACAACTATTCAGGAAGATCCAAGAACCAATGGAGGTTTTTCAAGAGAATGCTCCAGAACTGCTTAAGGTATGAGGATGCAGTGTTCACGGCAAATTAAGGGTAATAGTTTTGTTCACATCCGTTGTACCATCTTTAAGCCACCTAACGGATGTCACAATCAATATGCCTAGTTCCGCAGAAGGCTACATTTTTGTTTTAGAATAGGTGCACTATTTGTTGTGTAATTGTGTTGTGGTGTTTTGACGATTACCAACCGATAGTAACCTTTAGTTACTCAATCTGTTATTGTGAAATCTGCTTCTAGAAAGTTTCTGTGTACGTGACATTCTGGAAACTTCTTTGACTTATTGACCAGAAGAATGAACTTTTGTGATGTAATATTAGCCTAGTCTCTGGAAGATTCTGGTTCAAGTAAACTGTTATAAATAGCCGCATCATTGATCTTTATTATTATTAGAGTTGTGTATGACAAGGATTAGAAGTTGTAATGAAAAGTATATTGAAAACGATTTCAGAGTTCCAGCCGATATTGAATAGATTGTAAAATATGGAAGTTATTGCCAATCGTAAAGTAGCTGTTGCACGTAGTAGTGTATATTTGTTTTAAAATTGACGAAGATGTTTGCTGTTCAGAATTTAATTTCTTTATGTGCTGGAAGTGGTGAACCATTCGTCAGTTTACGAATTTTCATCTAGTTTCTCACAACTAGAACTATTTCACCGTTTATTTGACTATTTAGCGGTTGATATCCTAATAAACTATGCCATCAACCTTTCCAAAGTCTCTTTACGTGTAAGAACTCGAAGGAATTGTGACAATGGTGTGGAACGGAAGGTCTGCGCGACCTGGACGATGAAACCAAAGACTGACTGTTCTAGTAGCCTTCCAGTGTAGTTTGGAACATCGTGAATCTGGAGTGATAAAAATAAACCCTCGACCCCAGAGTCTCATAAGACCACGACGTTTTGTTCACAATCTTCAAATAAATATTTTCCCTTGTGTTGCAAATGAATCCCAGGTTAAAATGCTTGTTCTCCGCCGCTGCAAATATCCGACCTCCGTAACTAATGATCATTATTAATGTTGATCGTAAAAGGAATATAGTATACCAGTATATTGGTCTATCTATTCCTACTTTAAGTAGGCATGGTTTACTTATAAGTAGATTACTTTGTATGATTTTGCAACTTTAGTAAACTTTAGTGGGGATTTAATTGTTGGTATAGTCTAGCTGTAGCCCAAGAAAACCCTCTTATTAAAGTTAGTGTTGACATTTTGTTCAGGATAAAGAAGGAAAGATGTTGGTGAAGAATTACAACAGAATGGGCAAGATATTGATGGAATTTGAAGTGCTCTATTACCGAGCGTGGTGTCGTGAAACAGACAACATTAAATACGCTTTGCAAGCAACCTTGCTTGTCCGACATCCAGAAACCAAGCTACTGTATATAAACTACGACCCGCAGATTCCAGCCATGGTACGAGAGGCAACTTGCATGATTAGAATGGATTTGGAAGTCCCAGAAGTGGCCACGAATCTTCTAAGAAAGATTGACGACCTCAAGCACACTAAAGTATGTCAAAATGCTCTTGGCAAATCTTCACAGTTTTAGAGAAAACTTCCACTGAAAGCGAAAGTCATTGCCATTGCATGGTTTCAGACTTCAAATGGATTAGAGTTAGACTAAGCGATGCAAGTTTTGGTTGAATTGATCGAAATCCATTTGAACTTTTAAAATATTTTCAAAAGGTACATTTTATTAAATGCAAATGTTTCTTTGCCAGGAAACTCTTGAAACATTGATGAGTGATTATGACAACGCAAAGGAAAGCATTCCAACAATCATGCAACCTCTAATGAAGCCCCACATCAAGCAAGTTGATCGTGCCATCAGACACGGCCTTATATTCACTACATGGAGCTCTCTCAACCACAAGGTAAAAACTTGATCTTCTTGTTTTTCTCTCATTAACTTCCAGTCATCTCTCTGAATATGTATTTACTTAATCAGCCGGGTCAAAGGCCATGCCTTTAGTACAAGCTATGTTTTACAACACCGTATTATATTTATCTTCTTTAAGAGACGTAGCATATGCTTGGAGAGGCATTACAGCCACAGTCGAGAACCCTTGGTGAAAATGCTTGAATCTGGTGCTCCACTATATCGTATTGCAACAAAAAATGTTTCAATGAAATCTATAGTGAAATTTGCATTCGTCGTTTTTATCTGCGCAGTATTACTTGTTATTCAGTTCGTTACTGAAGTAACGTTATGTTGAAGTGAAGTAACTTTGATAAATGCCTTGCCTTCACACCAGCTGTACTTTCACAACGTTGAGAAGGTGCTCGGTCAGTTGAAGCGAGTCATCCGTGAAGTGAATGACTTGAAGGAAGCTCGCATCGACGACATGCTGCATGCCATCACCACCACTTCCTTGATAAACTTCGACGATGAGTCGACGTACAATTTGACCAAGTTCCTATCCTGGTATAACGTAGACGTGCATTTATATCTTACAATATTTTTTTGGATGAATTTCAACCTTTAAGACATTTTGTTACGACGTGATATAAACAAGTTTGGTGTTTGGAAGAAAAGTAAGGTAAACGGGAGAAAAGATTGGTATTACTTTGATGAGAACAATAAAAGATACAATGGTGTGGAAACACAAGTGGAGGTCATCTGCCAGCAGTGGCATGATCGGTTGATGATGGTCATCATCAGTCGCTATTTTCGTTTGCAGCAGATTGCTCATCAACATGGGCATTTAAATGTTTGTTTTCAAGAGTGGTGATATTGAACTAACTCGCGCAGTGTCGCCAAATTGAGTCTGGTCCATGTCTGAATTTTGTCTTTTCGTCGTTTTGCCATCATAAACACCCAAAACGTTGATGATGGCATACAAATTTGCTTGCTTTCTCAGTTTGCACAATAAATCTTGTTAAAATTTTGGCAGCGCAAAAGAACATTGCGAGAACATGGCAAAGTACTTGAACAGAAAAAGTCAGCATGTGAAAACAGCTGTGCTGGATCTCATCAAAGTGTTTTCAAAGCACTCTGGCCGGGCAGATTTTGTGTGAGTTACTCGTGCATTGAAGGTTTAAGTGGTCATATTTTTTGTATGTAAAAACAGATCGATTTATTCCTTTAGCCACGATTGTTTTTCATCAATTTCATGAGAAGTAAAAGCTTAACAATGCCATGGTGTTGCGTCGATGTTATCTATAGACTTATATTGACTTCTTGTGTCCATAACATTTAGATTCAATATGGACTCATCTGCAGCGTCAAGAACAAAGTACAAAGACAGTATCGACTTCACTGAAGACGATGCGTTTATGGTTGAGTGCGAAGAACTAGTGGATTATTTCAAGACCCGAACTCTTGAAGCGTTGCTCAAATGCACAAGACATTCTCTAGATCTCATAAAGAGAAGGTGTGCTTATTGCTCTGTGCTCTTAAGCGTGCAGAAACTATAATACTGTGATGCTCAAGAAGTTGATATAATTCCATTCTGTGAACTGTTTTCTCTTCAACAATAGGGTCTTCTATCCAAAGTCTTCGTACAGCCAGCGACTTGCGCAGAACGACCAATCGGGCGGCCAGGTACCAACTGGAACCACTCTGCTGACACGCGAAGGGATGTCGCCTTTGTTGCAAGTCAACATAGAGCTGGCGATTCCAACAGTGGAGTTGAAGCCAAACCTTGAAGAATGCCAGTCTGCTATAAACGAGGCTGTCAGGTTTGATTGTGTTTCTGTAATTCACATGTCTTATAAGCTAATGTTACTATTTTTACACTCATACCCAATTGCGACTATACTAAGTGAAATTGCCTGAACGTACAAAGAAAGTTGTAGGCATTAGATGAACAACAAAGTCGAATGAATGTGTTATTATAATATTTGCACGCTTAACTGCCAGGTGGTTGTTTGGAAAATGAAAATACCAAACTGCCGTGATAATAAGGAGCTGTTTTGTCTTGAATTGCAGATGCATTGTGGATGTGAGTAAACAAGTCTACTGTTGGAGCCAACATCAAGACTTCGAACAGACCAATGAAGCCGAGGAACATACCGGCGGCAATCGCCAGTTCAAACACAGCGATACCAAGAGGCAGCCCAGTCATGCCAACATCGCCACTGTTTCCGTGCCCGCTGAGAAGCTTCAGAACCATTACAAGGTAGGATGCCGCTTTGGTTTTGTAAAATTGTCTCTGTTTAAACTTGTACACCTTCTCAAAATTTATAGCGAGTTCGTATCCCAGCTACTCAGCTTGGTCACATTCATGCCTGAAATGCGTGTGAAGAGCTTACATGCCAGTGCTCATTTCTGTGCTTTTATTTTTTCGTCTTCAATGTGCAGTCGATATCAGAACACAAAGACATCACCAAACTAGTCATGATGCTTGCCAGTGGAATGAATAGCATGCGGGAACCGGTAGCTAGCCATCTTCAACAGTTCAGTAGCTTCCAAATGCTGTGGGAAGAAGAACGAGATGCAAAAGTGAAAGAGTCAGTATAAGTTGACATTGCGCAACGCCTAAGTTGACATTGCGCAACGGAAAATGTTTTTATACAGACTTGCGCATTATGACTTGCTTCAAAATTTCTGTTGAATTTGTTCTATTAGTTAGTTTTTTTTTGTAATATAGCTAATAATATGCAATCCCATTAGCAATACAGTGTTTGTCTATCTGCTTATGATATTGTGAATTTATTTTTTTCCACAAGGCGCATTATTAGCATATTAGTAATCGCATTGAAATATGTTGCCTTGTCTCTGGCCGAGCTGATATGACACTCTTTATCAAACTGTGCGATTATGTGATCGCACTCACAGGTTCATGTCAACAAATCCGCTCCTCACCGAATTCCGTGCCGAGATAATGCGATACGAGGAGGTGAATCAACGAATCGAACATCTTCCAATTTCAATAGGTGTCGGCCCCCTTTTGCTTGTTTCTGAAAACATTAAATCATCTCTTGTAGTGGAAACAAAAGCTTGGAAGGTATTTATTTTTAATTCTGATTGGCCTCAAACAATTACATTCTGTTGCAGACTGTTCTTTTAGTCGGTTTTATTACTTTTATTTCAATTTTGTTTGACTTTTTTCAGGAAATAAATCATTTATCATTCCATATTTTGCCAGGTGAGTCTTTGCAAGTGCCTTAACGCCGAGTACCGCAGCAAGATGGAGCAATTGTATGAGTTTATCAGCGAGTACGCCAAGCGGCTGACTCGCCCAATCAAAGACCTCGATGACATACGGGAAGCCATGCGTGCACTCGATTGCATCAAAGCAGAGTTTACAAGAATCGACTTCACTCTTGGTTCGTTTCTTGTAGAATGTAAAATACACTTCTATATAATGATCGAGTTAAACACTTTCACCGTAAACGCCAGTGCAACTTTTTGATACAAACGTTAAAAACTTTTTTATGGATGTTTATCTGCTTTTGTCCAATGTCCAGTGTTAAGAAAGTTTCCTCTTTGCTGGTCATTGCAGGACCGGTCGAGGAGGCTTATGGTATCATGCAGAAGTTTGACGTGCAAGTCAATTACGAGGAAATAAACAAAGTCGACACGCTGAGATACAACTGGGATAAGCTGCTCTTCCAAGCTAATGTGGTTAGTATGAAAAAGTCATCTGTGAATAATGAAAACACAGACAAGTGAGAAATCATTGAACTTTCTGCAGTGATGCTTGTCAGCTGGGCTATGCACAGAGATTAACTATTCTGTGTTGCGGATTTTAGTGTAGTCGTAAATTAGGTCGTCGGTCCACTCGACATGTGACAGTTCAGCAAGTGCTAAAACTCAGCAAGTACATTTCAGCTACTGTCTTGTTAGTCAGCAAATGAGATTTGCTTGCTCAGCTCTAGCTTGGTCATCGCTTGCCAAACTCAATTTTCTGACTTGTGACAAGCCAAGTTTCGGTTTGCTCAGTGTCATTATTTGCTGAAATGTTGCTAGCTCAGTTGTCATTTGCTCAACTGCTATTTGCTCAGTTCACAACTGCTGACTTGTAAGAGATTCGTAAATTACGTTTTCAATTAATCAGGTAGAGACACGGCACTTTGAATGGTAGGCTATGTGTGGGTTGGCTTAATTTTGAAATATATTCTCTTCATTGTAAATATGTCATTTGCTTTTGCAAAATGCTGACTGGTCACTACCGCAAGAAAAAGTAGTTTGATCCTGGGCCTTCACAGTGATAAATCGCCTGGACTGTTACAAGTTGTTAATCCGCTGCGAATCCTCATAGTTTGCTACTACACTCCTAATACCACAATCTTTCTTTATGTTTTCGAGCTACGATTTGGCATAAGATAGATTACATCTGCATGTCAAGATGTTGATGTAAGCTACAGTATATATTTGTGATGTGAACTTGAAAAGTGCTTGATCTTGTTTGGAATATGGTGTACTAGATTCTGAGTGAATCTTATAATTTTTTTAGTGGTTTACAACAAATGCTGTACCGCACAAATTATATTCATTAAGTCCACATATAGTCGGTATAGACAACAAGGAAAAAGAAACATCGTAATAATTGCATATCTTCTTTTTTGCGTGAATTTAATGGCATTCAAAGTTCACAACAGATTGTGGCAAGGTCCACGTCAGAAAAGCTTTGTCCAATATTGCTTAGTCATCCCGTCTGGTGCATTTTTACAGACATAGGTCTACCCATCGTCATTGTGTCCTCGCATTACAGATTCGCAATATTTCAAGCGTTCACTTGACTCAACAAGCGGTCTTGACCTGTTTTACATTTAGATTCAAGACAAATTGGTGACCGTGCAGCCCGAGTTTCGTGCTGACCTCATCAGCAAAGTTGAAAAGTTTCACTACGACTCGACGAACTTTCAAGACTCTTATGACCTGAGAGGTCCGATGGCTGAAGGTATTTCCCCGACTGAAGCCAGTGACAGACTTCAGGTCTATCAGAGCAGGTATCAAGACAATTTGTTAAATGTATATCTAAGCACGAAAGCAAAGATTGTCTTTTCGTGACCATGGTTGTGTATTTTTGTGACCGACGTTTCGTGGTTGAAAAGTTACAGCAAGCGTTTTATTCTCTCAGCCATTTCACTGTAGGCTAATTTTAGTTATAATCTTTGAAGCTATTATACCATAATAAGTAGCATTCAAGTATAAGTCAACGATTTCTATTGACTGATTTCATGAAAAGATATTACTAGGCTACATGCAAACTTCGAACTTTCACGCTCAACCACGCACGCACTTCTGGAGATTGGTATCTTTTTCTTGCCCAGTTTGAAATTTATTTTACTGCCTTTCTGCTATTATAGTTATGAATATCATAACTTGTTTAATTTTGCACAGGTTCGATGACTTGTGGCGAAAGTATCAAACCTACAACGCAGGCGAGGAGCTATTTGGCTTGCAAGTCACAGACTATCCCAATCTGCAGCGAACTAAGAAAGAGCTCAACTTGCTGCAGAAGTTGTACGGTCTCTACAACGCAGTCATGAAGTCGATCAACGGTTACTACGACATTTTGTGGACTGAAGTTGACATCGATAAAATAAACCAAGAGCTTTTGGAGTTTCAAAATAGGTGTGTTATGTGAATAGTGCATCTTTGTAATCAGTTTTTGGCAACTTTCAAACAGGTATACCACTTTGTTGGTGGTGTTTTGTGATTTTTATTTCGTTGTAAAACGGTTCATTTTTCGTCAGATGTCGTAAACTTCCGAAAGGTCTGAAGGAATGGCAGGCATTCAATGACCTCAAGAAGAAAATTGACGATTTCAACGAAACTTGTCCTTTGCTGGAGTTGATGGCGGACAAAGCTATGAAGCACCGACATTGGGAGCGCATTGAAAACCTGAGCGGATATGCGTTCGATATTGGTAGGAGGAAAAACTCACATTTTAACTTTCAAATCTCAGCAGATATTCTTCCCGTGTAGACCTTTCGTGTCACTCTGACATGATTTTTTTTTAATTGTTTCGTGATAAGATAAACTTAGTTTAGTTTATAACCAGCATCGGCTGAAACGCCAAATGGTAGGATCCCTTGTACGACATCGGTTCGACACCACTCGAGCACGCGCCTGTGTCTTTGGTAAGACACTTAAAAATACACATGAAGGGTAAACACAATCAATCAATCATTTTATTTTTTGTCATTAACGCGTCCGGGACGAAAAAGATACTAACTACAAAAATCGATATAAACCTACCAGCACGTTAACGAACGGGAAAAGGTGGCAAAACCTTGAAAGGTTTAAAACGTGCCTGAATGAAAAATTATGTAGTAGGCTATATATCAGTAGTTAGCACGGCCACAAAACCCCCAAAAAAAAACAAATAGCAAAAAATAAAACAAAAACACAGAGAAGCACACATGTAGTAATGAATGACAGCCTAATGAAAAGTGTTGTGGATTGAATTTGCCAGTTCCAACATTGATGTGGATGAGCAGTCATAATAATAATAATAATAGGATGGAGAAAGAAAACCAGACATAAAAGAAACCCATCCTCAGGCAAAAGCCCGTTTCAATGTGGCCCAGGAGAGCAGGTGTTGAGCTATTTCTATGGTTAGACTGCACATCACACAGTAGCCTAAAACATTAGCTTACTTGTCTTTACGTCTATTTTGTCTAAATCTTTATCTAGCTTTCTAGTTTTTGATACGACAAAAAACCAGCATCAATGTTGCAGAGAACGAAAATTTTCAACTGCGCAACATCATGGGAGCTCCTCTTCTCAAATACAAGGAAGACATTGAAGACATCTGCATCAGTGCAGTCAAAGAGAAAGACATCGAGGCCAAATTGAACGCGGTGATAGCTGAATGGAGCGCAAATTCTCTCAGCTTTTCCCACTTTAAGTCGAGAGGTTAGAATTCATTATTTGGGTACCTGTATAATCGATTCATATTTGCAGGAGTGCATAACCCAACAAGATTCTTGTGTAAATTTTAGGCGAACTGTTGCTCAAAGGCCAGGATACATCTGATATAGTTTCTATGCTTGAAGACAGTTTGATGGTTCTCAGTTCTTTGCTCAGTAACAGGTTTGTTTGTATTATTTGTACTATCGCATTTTTGCATAACTGCCTTGCACTTGTTATATTAATCTTGCTAATATTATAATAACATTTTCTCCGCTTCATCAAACAATATACAAAATTATTCTTTTTAGCTTAGCAATGACACAATTTATTTTCTTAGATACAATGCACCTTTTAAGTCTCAAATTCAGCTTTGGATTCAAAAGCTATCCAACACATCAGATATTATTGGTACGTACGGTTTACAATCTACATCAAGCTATGCTTATGCTTACGTAATAGTAGGCTATGTGTAAAGATGCACTATAGGGTGATGGCTACACGAAAGCACACCAATTTGTTAGCAGTAATTTGACTAAGAGTTACCGCAGCACCATATCGCAGCATTGTTGATACGTACGTCACTATAGAATATTTTGCTGCATTTTGCAGAGAACTGGCTGATTGTTCAGAACTTGTGGGTGTACTTGGAAGCTGTTTTCGTTGGAGGAGATATTGCCAAGCAGTTGCCGAAAGTACGATCAAATTATTCATACATCTTCATACAGGCCACAACTTGTACGAGACATTAAGACTGAACACGCAAATTATGAAGAATACTTTCAACCCATGTTGTCTTAAAAGTTGTAAATCAACTAGGGAATAGAATATAAAGCACAGACCATAGAATACATCACCAGCGTAAAGTGCAATCTCGCTAATATTCCGGTTTGTGGAATAAATTTCAGGAAGCAAAGCGGTTTTCGAATATTGACAAATCGTGGGTGAAGATTATGACTCGGGCACATGAGACTCTCAACGTTGTGCAGTGTTGTGTTGGCGACGAAACACTTGGACAGCTCCTACCCCACCTGCTAGATCAGCTAGAACAATGCCAAAAGTCTTTGACTGGGTTGGTGTCCTGTATGCTAATAAAATATTACCACATTTGTTACGTGAGCATTACTTGTTGGTTTGCAAGATTAACTAAATACATCTGAGATTGTAAGATTTCTTAAACTGCCTGACGGTTTTCCTGACTCGCATGTGATTGCAAGGCATTGAATCGAACAAAACTGTAGAAAATCCACTTCCCAAGGCATTTTAATAAAAACATTTATATGAAGAAATGTATTTACGACGTACGTATGTATATAAGATTATTCTGTAAAGAAGTAATGTACTCTGGCTATGCTTTTAAAGCTTTACTCCTTTGCACCCTATAGGCCCACCCTATTTTACATCTATCTGCTTGTTGTATCAGCACTTGAACAATGTTGTTGTTTAGTGTAATTTTATGGATTTTCTTGCAGTTTTGTCTGCTGTATCAGCAATTATTGTATATTTTTCATCTTTGTTGTGGCATTGCTATGCAGATATTTAGAGCAAAAGCGTTTGGTATTTCCTCGATTCTTCTTCATCTCTGATCCAGCTCTGCTCGAAATCCTTGGACAAGCCAGTGATTCCCATTCCATCCAGGTCAGAACAGCTTCGGGATAAAAGATTCACCTAATCTCAAAGATCGCTGTGCCATGAAACACATTTGATTTTTGAGTTTCATAGAATTCGTGTGTTTTCATTCAAACCCTTTGGTGGGAGTCACACAGATTGTTTGACTGTGATGGAAACGAAATCTTCTCTTACAGAGTCACCTCCTTGGAATATTCGAGAACGTCAGCAGGGTCGAGTTTCATGAAAAAGATTACGACAAGATGTTGTCTGTCATATCTAAGGAAGGAGAAACTATCATGGTAATGCTCCAAAGGCTATGTTTTTTATTTCAGATTTCAATTTTTTATGTAAATACAGTACAGTTGGATGCACTTGGAGAGATAAAAGTTAATAACATTTTTAACACCTTAAAAGAACAGGTCAATCAGAAAAATTTTGCTTTTCCAGCTGGAAAAGCCAGTGATAGCCAAAGGCAATGTCGAGATATGGCTTGGCGATCTACTCCGTGAGCAGCAAGCTTCACTTCACTCTGTGATCAGATTTTCAGCTATTCATCTGTCTGATCCTTCGTTTCAACTTCACCCCTTCCTCGAAACTGCTCCCGCTCAGGTTTGCTCGATCATTATAACATTGTTTGAAACAGCTTCTGTTCAGTTTCGCTTACGCCCACACTTTTCTGAAAGCAAAGAGTTTGCTTTAATTATTCAGTTTGGCGCTTCACAAATTGTCTTTGGATGAATAGTACAAATTATTATCATTATTATTTTTAAACTGTGAAGTTTACAAGGCTAAAGTATTTACGCTGCTTTACTCAAAGATAATAGTTCACGCTCATAAGCCCAAACTTGTCCAGTCCAGAAGTGGATTTATAAAGCGGAGAATACTGTATTAATACGTGATTCTTTCGTGACAGCCTTAAATTAATACAAAATAAACGTAATTAACTAATCCAGGTTGGCCTTCTTGGTTTGCAAATGATGTGGACCAGAGATTCTGAGGAGGCTCTCGTCAACGCGCGACACGACAAGAAAGTCATGGGGATTACCAATCAGAAGTTTCTGGATCTCCTCAACGCTCTCATCGCGGTCACTACGAAGGAGCTCTCCAAGTTCGATCGCATCAAGTTTGAGACGCTTATTACGATCCATGTCCATCAGCGAGATATATTCAACGACCTGGTAAGTCAATCGGAAAAAGTCGTTTTATGAAAAGGATCAACTTGAAAGAAATTCATTGCTGGACATTTTTATAAAGGTCTGATTAGATTACATTGCGCATTATCATTTAACGAGTTGTTTTTAGCTTCTGACGTTGATTGACATTTAAATGATTCAATATTCCATTTTACTGCCTGTAGGTTCGCATGCACATCAAAACCCCGCTTGACTTCGAGTGGTTGAAACAATCTCGCTTTTACTTCAACAACGACACAGACAAGTGCATAGTCAGCATCACTGACGTGGATTTCATTTACCAGAACGAGTTCCTAGGTTGTACCGATCGTCTTGTGATCACTCCACTCACAGACAGGTATCAGTGTGTCAAACATCAAAACAAACTTTATAAAATTTTATTGTTGCTAATCGTAGTATTAAGGAATACGTAGATTGCTGATTTTTTATTCAACTTCAAGGTGAACGCTTTCTCTACGTTTAGATGCTACATTACTCTGGGCCAGGCTCTAGGCATGAGTATGGGTGGCGCTCCTGCTGGACCAGCCGGAACTGGCAAGACCGAAACGGTCAAAGACATGGGGAAAGCGCTCGGTAAATACGTGGTCGTCTTCAATTGTTCTGATCAAATGGACTTCAGAGGCCTTGGAAGGATCTACAAAGGTAAGTCCTGTGTTTTTTAACCAAGCTTAATACGGTAGTCTGTGGCTCGAGATGTCAATCGAAGTGTTGTTGTTCAGGTTTGGCCCAGTCTGGTTCCTGGGGCTGTTTCGATGAGTTCAATCGTATCGACCTTCCTGTGTTGTCAGTTGCCGCCCAACAGATTTACATTGTCCTTAATTCCAAGAAGGAACGTAAGTCTAACTTCATCTTCACCGATGGCGACAACGTGACTCTGAATCCAGAATTTGGTCTTTTCATCACCATGGTGAGCCTAGTGCAAGTGACAAGTGCTAGACCAGCTGTTTTCATCCGTTTTGTAGTCACAGACTTCTTTCAAAGAATGATCAGGTTTGATGACTTGTAAACTTTAAAAAAAGTAGGCTAACTCTGAGTAAAAAAATTCCAAGTTTACTCTTACGTATATGAATTATTGTAGTGTTTAATTCTTACTCTTTTTCCTAAAATCTTTGCATTCACGAACTTCTTAAAACTTCTCACAGATCTCCACAGGTCCTTAGACTGCAGGTTAAGATTGAGTATCACTTCTAAGCATTGAGTACCGCAAAAGATAACACCTATCATAACAACTTGAATAATTGTGGGAAAGTCACTTTTGTTTAGCACCGGGTCTTCTGCATACATTAAGAACACGCGAGAAGCAGAGTTGAAATTAATTTTGTTGCTTCAAGTTACCACTTCACTACCATAGTGTAACCGTAATCAATTTCGTCGCCCGGTTGTGAACGCGCTCGTGCATGACTTTGTTCAATTGCCTTGCAGAATCCCGGCTACGCTGGCCGTCAGGAACTACCTGAGAACTTGAAGGTTCAGTTCCGTTCCGTTGCTATGATGGTTCCGGATAGGCAGGTATAGACCCATGGCCAGCACAGTTGTTTGTACAATTCAAGCCATTTATCGAGTTAGGGCAAAAATATAAAAATAAATTCCCAACAGTGATAAATAGATTATAAGACTTTGTTTGAAACAAAGTTACAATGTGTTATCAGAGAAGAAACTATCCTTCTATGAAATGTGGAGTTATCAACCTAGAATAAGTTTGATAAAATTGGGAAAAATAAAGCACGTAGGCTACTGTAAGTATGTAGACTGTAGAGGTTTGAATATAAAAGTAGCTGATTGATAAATTTACTTTTAGAAATATGGCTAGAGGTAAAGGAAATATAAAACTAGGAGGCCTTATAGTGTTGCCCAGTTTTAAATGAAAAGTCATGCAATGTTAGCTCATTTTACTCCCGGTTAGTTGTTACCATTTATCTACAATAAATTGTCATTGCTAGAGCTTTGCTCGAAACGTGGCTACCTGGAGATGCGGCCTGATTTATCACATTTTGCAGATTTTTATTACCGCTACTGTCTGAATGAAATTGTCTAGGATTTTTTTTTTTTTTGCTGACTCGTAATAATATAAAAGCTTTTTGTTGTCTTGGGGAATCAGTAGAAAAAGTATGTTAAAAAAACGTCCAATCAGACTGTCAGCGAGTAATTAACAGTCTGACTGAAATTTTATGAATCAAATTGTCTGTTTTTTAACGTCTGATGATGTTAAAACCCATTTTGTCACTTGGGGAAGACAGTAAAGGAGACGTTAAAATAGAATTTTTAGCAAATTTTCTTCAGACAGTTACGAAAAGTTGGCAAAATCTGGAAAAAATCTTCAGAATGTGACTAATCAAGCCGTATCTCTAGGTAGCCATAGTTAGAGAGTTCACTTTGTTCTACCACAGACATATAAAGCACTGCGAGCGCCAATGGGTTTAACATATTTTATTTTTGTTACATAATACAAATATGTCAAACCCTTTGATATTGATTGTTGCACTGACCTAACATAAGATTGCCACTTTATTTACAGATCATCATGCGTGTCAAGCTGGCTAGCTGCGGTTTCGTGGAAAATATTATCCTTGCACAGAAGTTCTATACATTGTACAAGTTATGCGAGGAACAGCTTACCAAGCAGGTGGTCCCCTATAAATATATTATATAAAACATTTGCTATAAATTCAATTGATGATAATGAAATAACCTCGACTTTGAATGACCACCAAATCATCTTTAGTATTTTGTAATGTATACATACTAGACGAAAGGTTTAACCCATGGCGACCTTTAACCATCCGCCCCGATAGCTCAGTTGGTTAGCGCGTGACTTCTGGAACGAAGAAGCTTCAAGATCAAGCCGCGCTGGTTCGACTCTCGGGGTGTGCGCTTGAGCAACGCACGTTAAGGACTGCTCTCCATTCAGTGGCACCTAATGGATGGAATGATTCCCGGCAACAAGACTTCAACAATCGGAAACTTTACTCTGTCAATCTCGGTGACCGGGCCTGCGTCAGTGATTCAAAGCCTCTACAAGTATGCGAAACTGCCAGGATTAAGCTCTGCAAGAATCTTTCCCAGTGCGAGGAAAGATTCAATCAATCAACATATTAGGCCTACGCAGGTCATGCCAACATGCAGCATTAAAATTGACTGGAGCCCGATCTGTTAGTCGCAAAAATCGCTAGTCTAAGTTGATGGAGTAGTAGTTAATAAATATATAGTCTTTCTGTATATTTTGTGTGATTTGAACCACTTTTGTGTTATTGTTGCCATACAAATAATGGAGTAGATTTTGGCACTTGTGCTGGAAGTCCAAAAGCGTCTGGCAACACTGGTAACATAAAAAGATTTATCATGTTTTACTTAAAATTAGGAGTTTTGCAGTGATTTGAGATTCAGTGATCACACTTTGGCAGTTTGGATTCTCAAAACTACCATTTCAAAGGGATATAAAGTACATTTAGCTTATTCAAAATCGAAATTGCATCGACCTCCAGTTCGCACGTTGGCAAGGCCTGCGTGTATAGATCGCTTTGGTTTACAGAAGCTGCGCAATGAATATGTTGGAAAATGTTACTTGCACTGATCGATAACCGTTGAACGAAGACAACCACGATGTATATTTGCTATAAATTCAATTGACGATAATGAAATAACCTCGACTTTGAAGGTCCACTATGATTTCGGATTGCGCAACATCCTCTCGGTCTTGCGAACATTAGGAGCTTCTAAGCGCGCCAGACCCCACGAGGGAGAGCCTACTATTGTGATGAGGGTTCTTAGGGACATGAACGTCTCAAAGCTTGTAAGATGTTTTATGAGTATGACAAATTCAAGGAGTAATTTTGTTGATTCTTTCAAATAATGACTTGCAGTTTTGCTTGTTTGCATGAAAAGATCTAAACGTTTTGTTTTTAAAACTTCAAGGAAGTCTTGCTGCTTTGTTTTGTGCGACAAAAAAATCTTATTTGCCTCTAGATATAATTTTTATCACTCTTAAGCTTTCTCAGCCTGACAAGCTTCACTTTGACATATCAACCGCTTGGTGCTTCTTAAGTTGATGTGAGATCTTCTAACAGGAATAATCAACCATTCTTTTCCAGGTTGATGAGGACGAACCTCTCTTCCTCAGCTTGATCGGGGACTTGTTCCCCGGCATTGTACTCGACAGCGCTACCTACGTAGACCTACAAGCTGCCATCGGCGCCCAAGTGGTGGAGATGGGTATCGTCAACCATCCACCTTGGAATCTAAAGGTCATTATTTGTATTTTTAGCTTTGTACAATATTTCGACTTTCACTTTTAAATGTTGGTCGAAATAATTTACAAATCTAAAAATACGAATAATTGCCTTGTTCGCTTTTGAATGTTGTCGATCTTCGGATCTATTGTTTTACCACCATTTTGTTGAATTTTTTGTGAAATGGTTCCCTAGTCAAACTCTTTTGGAACACACTGATTTACAATAGGCTTTGTCATTTACAACTTCCGTATTGAACTTATATCCCAAACCTCGTTATGGACCCTTATGCTATGCAGCTCATACCTCGTTATCAACCTCAGTCTTATCTACATACCAGTAGTAGTAGTCGCAGAAACGTATTGGTTGCCGCGAATAGGCGTATACTATTAAATGCAAACACAACATAACTGCAAAAAATGGTCACAGTGTAACAAATTGAAAAGCACAATAGTAGTGTCATAGCAAAGGCTGCGAAGTGACCATACAAGTGAAGCAGCCACCCTCAGACGTAAATTATAAATTACTCGATAAACCAGGTGGTGCAGTTATTTGAAACCCAACGTGTGCGTCACGGAATGATGACACTGGGACCGAGTGGCGCTGGAAAGACAGCCTGCATCAACATGCTCATGCGTGCCATGACTGAATGCGGTGACCCACACAAGTGAGTGGGTTTCGTATCTCTCCTACTTTTGCTTGATTTGTTGCACTCTTTCACTATAATTAGATATAACTATGGGCTTCATTGGTTGCACTCTGGCACAAAATGCATTCTTGCACTACTCTGAAACAACTTTCCAGGCCGCACCACACTTCATCCATCACTACTATATGTTTATTTACGGACCTCGAAATCGAAATGTTAATCTTATAGCGCTTGATGGCAACACACAACACAGTCCAATGGCTGTAGCGACTGGATGGAATTCAGAAGACCACTCTGACCACTCTGAAGACGAACGGAGGTGCTTATATCAATCTTTTGTGTTTTCCAGAGAAGTGCGGATGAATCCGAAAGCAATCACAGCTCCTCAGATGTTTGGACGTCTTGACGTGGCAACCAATGATTGGACGGACGGGATATTTAGCACTCTGTGGCGTCGAACTCACAAGACAAAGAAAGGAGAAAATGTCTGGCTGATACTGGATGGCCCTGTTGACGCCATTTGGATCGAAAACCTCAATTCCGTGCTCGATGACAACAAAACGCTGACGCTTGCCAATGGAGATCGCATCCCGATGGCGGCCAATTGCAAGATATTGTTCGAAGTTCACAACATCGACAACGCGTCGCCTGCCACAGTGTCTCGCAACGGAATGGTGTACATGAGCTCGTCTGCGCTTGACTGGAGACCCATACTTGAAGTAAGTTGTAAGCATTTGAACTAACGTTATATTCTGCAGCCATCTTGTAAATGCGTCTTAGTGCTCGAAAAGAAACGGTTAATTTCCTAGTTTATTCTATAGCAATTTATTTCAACTGGCATCCGCGACTAAAACGCTCACAAGCATCATGATGCCAGACTTGACTTGGCGACATTTCATTGCAGGGCTGGCTGTTAAAGCGACCTATACAAGAGGCCGATCACATAAGGGGGTTTTACCACTCAGTGTTCGACGACCTATACACGTTTTCTTTGCAAAACCTAACTCCCAAAATGGATTTGCTGGAATGCAATTATATCACACAGGTAAAACAACTTCGCAACATACATTCGACTGCGTGTTGTGTTAGTTATCACAACGATACCGATAATTATTGTCAACTCCGTTATAACATTGACAATGTCTATGCGATATTTTAGTCGTTGAACGTGCTAGAAGGCTTGATACCAAGCAAAGATGACGTGGGAATCCTACCCGGATACCACTTGCAACGCTTGTTCATATTTGCACTCATGTGGAGCATCGGAGCTACGTTGGAGTTGGCAGACAGGTAAAGTGGGGTCTTTTTATCTCGGTTCTTGAAGTTTTTCAATGGTCAAATGCCGATAAATAAAGGATAAGAACAAAGATTTGTTTGGAGTCTTGATGCCACATCACGATTACTATTCATTATCTTTCAGAGATGCCATGGAGGTTTTCCTGCGTGAACACGAGAGTGAGTTAGATCTTCCAGAAATCGAGAAGGACTCGCAGCAAACCATATTTGAGTTTGTTCCGGATGAAATGGGTTAGTATTTGATGAACTATTTGTTATTTATCCCAGCCAGCAATAGTTGCCACCTTACATAGTTTTAATTTTTAAGAACGTTGAAATGATGTAAAAAGGCAACTACTTCCCAACTACAGCATCTTATTAACCGCTTTAGGGCAATGGGAGCACTGGTCGAACAGAGTAGTGGAATATCACTATCCGAGCGATTCCGTTCCGGAATACGCCACCATTTTAGTGCCAAACGTTGACAACATTCGCACCAAGTTTCTTATCGACGTCATCGCCAAGCAAAACAAGGTAGAAGACGAAACGTTAATGCTTGGTATCTTTAACATGAGCATTGAGCAACAGGTTCATTATAAAACAAAATCACTTTATATTCGACTCCAATTATTTCCATTTTTATGTATACTTTACGAGTATTTCACAATATACAGTAGATTTTAACGACCTATTTTAACCTGATACTGCGAGTTCGCTGTGGTAATAGCGAATTGCACTAGCTTTCGGAACACAGTTCCCTAGTCATGTGCTATGACGAAATGCCATGTGCAACACTGTGAAGTAAGCAACAATCATGATGCTAAAAGAGAAACTCAATCATTTACGAGTTTATTTCTGGGTTTGGACCTTGAATAGGATGTGCTGTAAGATAGAATCAGGTGTTTGCTGATCTATTGATGCCGTGTTAAAAACATATCACAAGAATTTTTTATAAAATTCAGAGTTTTGCTGGCATGTGCATTGCAATGCTAAACAAGTAACCATGCTCGGAATTGAAGGAACAACCATATCTTTTACTTTCAATCATTAAATGTTCATCATCAACATCCGTTTTTCCCTTCTTTAGTAGATAAGACCTGACGTTTGTCCCGCTAGCAGGGGTCCGCCATTAAATGTTGATGTGTAATTTTGTGTATAGATTCTGTTATTTTTATTTGAAATCTTTTATTGTATACGCGTTGAGACTGAATTGACATCACCTTCTGTTGTTGGTACTCGTACATGAAATCGGGGCGCAATGAGACACTATTTTCAACCATAGCAAACACAGCAACCGCAGTTTGAATTTGTAGAAGTTATCAATTCATGTAAAGTGTATAACTTTATATAATAATTCTTGCTCTAAATAATGCCGAGATATTTTCCAGAAACTCACAGCAAAAAATACTCAAAGAAACCACTGCTTTATACGATTGGTTATTCGCTAGCAAACACTAAATGTCCGCCTGTTCAATCAAATAACGCGTTGCTTGTTTAAAGGCGGTGATGCTGACTGGCGAGCAAGGGACAGGGAAGACAGTGCTCGTACAGGGCTACATGCTTGGATTAGACCATGAAGTAATGATGACAAAGTCATTCAACTTTAGCTCTGCTACCCAACCAAATATGTTTCAAGTACGTTTTTGTTCCTTGCACCCAACCTTTGTCTCTTTATAAGACCACTGCATTATGTCGATGTGATGTAGGTTCTTAATAATCTTTATCTATCTTAATTGTGATAAAGACAGAAATGTAAGGAATTTGTTACAGTGAAAGTGTGCCTAAATTGTGATAGTCTGATCAAAATCACGTTACTTTGCAGCTGACTATCGAGAGCTACGTAGACAAGCGAATGGGCAACACATACGGACCACCGGCCGGTCGCAAGATGAGTGTTTTCATTGACGACATCAACATGCCTGTCATCAACGAGTGGGGAGACCAGATCACCAACGAGATCGTACGGCAAATGATGGAAATGCGCGGCATGTACTCGCTCGAAAAGCCGGGCGATTTCACGAGCATCGTCGACATGCAGTTCATTGCCGCCATGATCCATCCTGGCGGCGGTCGCAATGACATTCCACAACGACTCAAGCGACAATTCAACGTCTTCAACTGCACCCTGCCTTCCAATGCTTCCATCGACAAAATATTTGGTTAGTCTTTCATGGACTGACAAAGACTGCATGCTTAGTGCTTACCGTATGACTCAGTATTATTATTTTTTTGAGATCATTAACATTAGACTACGTAACAGAACATGCAGAACTGATAAAAATCATCAGACATGCGCTTGCAGGCATTATCGGAAAAGGATACTTCTGCGTGGAAAGGAAATTTTCTCCGGAGGTTATAGAAATTATATCGAAGCTGGTGCCAGCTACCAGAATTTTGTGGCAGTGGACTAAAGTGAAGATGCTGCCAACGCCAGCAAAGTTCCATTACATCTTCAACCTGCGCGACTTATCCCGTATATGGCAAGGCATGCTCACAGTGAAGGCTGATGAGTGCGAAGATCCGAATTCACTGATAAGTCTCTTCAAACATGAATGCTGCCGCGTCATTGCAGATCGGTGAGTGAACTTAAGTTACCAAAATTTGAATAAAGTTGTTCACCAGATGTTAAACTTCATATATCGCATGCATCCAAACTAGTCATTCTTATTTTTACTCTCTCCCAACTTGTTCGCACTAATTATAGAGACATTACATAACGGGACGTGCAGCTTCGATTTTTCGGTCGCATTAGAAAGACCAATTGCCAACTTGACAATTTTTTATCCCTCTCTATAAGTTTGCTTTCAACAACAAACCGTAAATTACTTAACCAACTTTACTTCTTTTATACAACCCATAAAAACTATTTGTTAATCAGAAAAAAACGTAACCCTTTTAATGTGGCGGCTAAGCCAAAACTGGATGTAGTTTCGCTCCCCCATGATGTAAAATCTGTAGCACAAGTTAACAACGCCGAAAAATCGATTTACTGAAGTGTCACCAACACGCGTCATCTTCCACTAGATTTACGAACCAAGAAGATAAGGAATGGTTTGAAAACTCGATTTCTCGAGTGGTTCGAGAAAAGGTTGACGACTCCTTGCTCGTGGACGGTACCGAGCCTTTCTATGTCGACTTTCTCAATGACCCGCCCGAAGCCACTGGGGAAGAAGCAGACGACGCCGACCTAGAGGCGCCAAAGATTTACGAACAGGTTCATTGGTTATAATGTTACAACGAGACTATCACTTTTTGGTTATGAATTGATTGTTTTTGAAGGAATGCAAAGCTAAGTTTTACGTGAAGAGCTATAGATTTCCTCAACGAATAAGTGCAAGTAACAAAGCCTGCTCGAAATGAAATTACTTTTCTCGAATCGAGTTTTTGGTGAGAAACTTCGTTTCATTTTGTTATTATCTCGACACAAAAACAAAACAAAAAATTACGGAAAGCGTTGTGAAGTTTTAAAGCTTCGCGCCATGTTCATTGAAGAATAACTTATTACCAGAACGTTCCTGTGTTGCAGAATTCTTTCTGTTGATAATGTTTCGTTTCGAAACTTTCTTAACATCAGAGTGCCCAAACATGAATCAAGATTTCTTTTTTCCAGATAAACAGCTTGAACCAACTGCGTGAACGCCTGCACTCTTTCATGACGCAATACAACGAAGCGGTTCGCGGCGCTTCCATGGACATGGTTTTCTTCAAAGATGCAATGACTCATCTTGTCAAGGTGTGACTGGTGTACTGCACCTATTCAAACCCGGCTTGTCTTCGGCTTTTCACAAACGCAGAAAGTCGATTAACTGGCACGGCATTTTCAAAACTATATGTATTTTTACTAAAAGCGCCTATTTCATGCTGATGAGTGCATTGCCCCAAGGAGTTGCTGCTTCACAGCAACAAAATACTTCAGTTTGTTTTTTTAACAACGGATTTTGGTTATATCCATCTCGCTATGATTCAACTATTGTAGCATTTTGATCGCACAGATATCAAGGATCATCCGCACCCCCCGAGGTAGCGCCTTGTTGGTTGGTGTGGGAGGCTCAGGAAAGCAGAGCCTCACCAAACTTGCCTCGTTCATTGCCGGATACAAATCATTTCAAATTACAATGACAAGGTGAAATATATAATTTTGGTTCAATACATTAGTTTAAGAGTTGATTGATGGTACAAAACTTGAAAATTGCGAGTAGAAGGTTGCACAATGCACATAGCTTGAAGTTGCAGGTTTTCATCTGACTCTCTTCAGGAGCTAACGTCCTTTCAACCTTTATTTTATTCTGATGTTAGACCAGCTCAGAGCCGAATGGTTATCACCTTCGGCTCTGGAGTTGGTAGATCTGAGAACGATTCCAGGTCTGGTCAAACCGAAGACTTTAAAAACGGTACCGATTGTGTTCTTTCTTGCGTAACGCAGTGACAATAAGTTGGACTATAATGTGATGACATCGTAAACCAGATAGAAACTTAAAAACGAGCCCTGTCGCTAAAAGGCCTTAGCTGTTGCAGAGCGACAATAAATAAAACCATAACATTATTATTCTTCCGACATTAGCTCCTGAAAAGAGTCAAACGAAAATCTGCAGCTTTGAGCTATGTGCAACCTTCTACTTGCAATACATAAGTTGTTGTTATGAAATAATCGTGAGCAACGTTTTTAGATCATGAGCATTGTGAGCAACGTCATGCATAGCTTCAAATGCTATATTTATGCTAACATATTGCATGAATAGAACGTACAATGCTACGAACCTCATGGAAGACCTGAAAGCTTTGTACCGCGTCGCCGGGGGTCAGGGGAAAGGTGTGTCCTTCATATTCACCGACAATGACATCAAAGAAGAAGGATTTCTGGAATATCTCAACAACATCTTATCAACCGGCCAGGTGTGATGTACATTCGCTTTGGTATTAATCTTAATCTAGAGACCCTAAGACCAATAAACACATTGGCCTATTGGCTACTTCATAAGACGTTGTTGTCATTTTATCCTCAAAAAAGAAGATTCCAAGGTTCCAGATAAAGTATTTGTTCCACTAACCTGAACACAATCAAGTTTAGCTAAAGTTACCGAGTGAAACTTGTTATTCAAATGACGCATTCTCCTCAAAATCACGTGACCTCAGGTGTCCGGGTTATTTGCACGAGACGAGATTGACGAGATAACTCAGGGATTGATCGCGGTCATGAAGCGAGAGTTTCCCCGTCTTCCCCCTACGCAAGAAAACCTCTACGATTACTTCATATCGAGGTCGCGGAACAACCTGCACATTGTTCTTTGCTTTTCACCGGTAGGCGCACATCATCTATTTCATCGTTAATATTGATACTAAAGATAAAGGTGGTTCTCATGCTAGATCCAAACATAGGGGGTGAGACAATAAGGTTCTCATTATACAAAGCCCTTGTCACTAAACGATATAGGGTGGCCGGTTACTTTTGTTAGACAGCCTTTCTGCAACTACGCCCGCCCAATTTATTACACCCTGGGTGAGCAGTGTTTTTCAACAACCAGCTTATGCCTGGGGTCGAACCAATATTGCATGATTGGAAAGCAAGTGCCTTACTCGCTGCGCCATCCCATCACACCAATTGACATTATATGGAATCTGTTCCTTCCTCGTTTAGTTTAACAAATTTATATCTTCTTAAAATACGTTGAATGCTTTAAATTTTGCTTCTCGCTTCAAAGGTGCGTGTTCTTAATTTTGTACCTTTGTATTTGTTCGCAGTAAATGGCAACACTAGTCTCGCTTGATTGAGTATTTGGCTCTAAACTTCGACGACTTTGGGATCGTGTAAACAACCAACTTTCGCCAAATGGTTGACCAACAAATATATATGGATTAATGAACCTTCATTTTGAGAAGTTTATCGGAAAAACGTACGTTTTTGTTTAGATCGGTGAAAAGTTTCGAAATCGGGCGTTGAAGTTCCCGGGTCTGTTCAGTTGCTGCACGATGGACTGGTTCACGAGGTGGCCTCGCGACGCTCTCGTTGCTGTATCCAGCCACTTTCTTTCCAAGGTCGCGGTGATCTGCGAGCCGGAGATCAAGCAAGCACTGATAGAGACAATGGGTATCTTCCATGACAAAGTGGCCGTGACTTGCGTCGAGTACTTTGACCGTTATCGCCGCACCACTCACGTCACGCCAAAGTCCTACCTCTCGTTCTTGGAAGGTTACAAGAAGATATACAAAGAGAAACACACTTTTCTTGCCGATCTCGCACAGAGGATGAACACAGGTAGGTTTCTTTATTCCGACACTGAAAACACTGATTTTGTTTGAATTATTGAGTTTTTTATGTAATCAGCTCAAAACGTACGATAATGTATTAAAAAAGCTCCATTTAATCTTGATTGGTTACAGTGCAACCTCTACTCGCTATAATATTTTGTCCATAATTCTAATAAAATTGATTAGAATTTATTGGGATATCTTTTTTAGAGAAATAAAACATAGTAACTTTAGCGGGTTTAGCATACTTTATTTCACACAAAATATAACATAATTAAATAAAATAAACCCGCTAAAGTTATTATGTTTTATTTCTCTATGGTTCAACAAAGCAAACTCTCTACCAAAGCTTTATCTTTTTTACTTTGAACACCTTTAGTTCTTGCAATCGGTTTTTGTTTTTGATGTATGTACCTACACCAGTTTTGTATTTTCCATTTCGAATAAGTTTCGGCTTTTTATTATTATTATTTGCATCAGACAAGAATGTCCATACTCAAATCACACATAAAAAATAAAAATACAAAAATAAAACACATTATACAAGCAGCTAGGTTAGACCAAGACCAACTTAGACCAACTTTATTCTTATGCTTGAGCTGACAGATATTTGTGTTAGTCACACAGTGATCAATGTTTTTAGGTCTGGATAAGTTATTAGAAGCTGGTGAGTCAGTCACGGTCTTATCGAAAGAACTTGTAGTCAAAGAAAAGGACTTGGCAGTGGCTTCAGTTAAAGCTGACCAGGTGGGGTCTCGTAAATGTGAGAACAAGTTTCTGCTAAAAGTGAAACTCAGTCTATTGCTATTAATAATGTGTGTTTATTGGTCTTGTTACATGAGGTAATGCGAAGAATAGTTTGTTACGATTTTCTGCTTGAATTATTGTACAAATCTACAAATCTTATTAGTTTCGGACAGGATCAGTTTTACTGTAATTACTTCACCAACGAACAATCAGGATAATAACTCGAGTCAATATTTCACAATAATCAGGTGCTGAAAGAAGTGACAGTGTCAGCACAAGCAGCAGAGAAAGTGAAGAACGATGTTCTCACGGTCAAAGAAAAGGCACAGACCATCGTAGATAGCATCGCCGTAGAGAAGACCATAGCTGAAAGCAAACTAGAAGCCGCTGAACCAGCTCTCCTAGCTGCAGAAGAAGCACTGAATGTCAGTTGTATGAAACGTGTCCACTTGTCCAGCGCTTACTTGTTAATGTAGTTCATTAGAAACAACATGAAAAGAGCCAAGAAGTGGGAAATAATAATTGCCTTATTCTGTTACTTCACCATTAACTTGAAAATTTTCTGTTGACTTTTACAAACACTGATCATGCAGACCATCAAAGCAGCGGACATCGCCACGGTACGAAAGCTGGCCAAGCCACCTCACTTGATTATGAGAATCATGGACGCCGCTCTCATTCTCTTTCAACGTCCTATCGACAAAGTGCAACAAGATCCTGACAGGCCGACAGTCAAGCCGTCCTGGGGAGAGGCACTGAAGGTCAGTACTACGCTTTTCTAAGGTTAAGTTTATGCAATCAACACAAAAGTTTACATGAACCGTTAGTCTCAAATCTATCAATACATTTTGAAACCAGGGCACTGTCGTTTATGAAGTCATTTACTAGTTTGGGTTCGTTGCAGTTGATGTCCCAGAGCGGATTCATGAATTTGTTGAAGAACTTCGACAAGGATTCGATCAATGAAGAAACAGCTGAACTGCTCGCTCCCTACTTTGACGCCGACGATTACAATTTTGAAAACGCCAAGAAGGTGCATTTAAAATTGACATTAGTTTGAAGTTAATACTTCCAATAAATTAATTGTGTAGAGGTTTGGCGTAGGCGTGCAGATTGCAGGCCGATTTGTTTCATTGTTTCTCGGTCATTTCACTTAATTTTGATTGCCCTTTTTTTGTAGACATAAATGCAATCTCGGGGGAATTATCACGGTTGTGGTGACGTTGTGATGCATTTTCGTCTCTTATTAACGTCCTAATAATAATGTGTGTTTTTATGTAGCGTTGTAACCATGGCAGATATGCTTTGCTCTCAGAGCTTTACAAGGCAGACGGTGTCGAACCAGCCGTACAGAGGCGCAGCCGAGTAGGCTACACTGTTATTCTGAATCCATTCCTTTGCTTGGTGCCAATTAGGAATAAGATTCAGTACCACTTTATTTTGAAAGTCTTTTTGATATGACCAGGTAGTGTACCGAACCTATGCCTACCGATTAAGGGCGGACACTCTAATCACTGAGCCACCGAGCCGATTAAGCAACGTTACCTCCCTAAAAGTTATTTATTATAATAGTGTTCATTGTTCACACTGTGGACTTGACCGAATCATATTTGATTCAGATCGTTTCTTAATAAACTACCTGTCTATCATTGTAGGTCTGTGGCAACGTGGCTGGCTTACTTTCATGGACAAAAGCCATGGTGTCCTTTTATGGAATAAACAAAGAAGTCCTGCCACTCAAAGCAAACCTCGCCAAGCAGGAAGCAAAATTATCTGTCGCCTTAAGCGATCTGGCACAGTGAGTGTGACTGGATTTTCGTACATCAAGACATGTTAGATTAAAATTGAAATATAGAAACACACCGAATTATGTTTCATATAAGCTGTTTATAAAGTGGTAAAAAGTGCATTATATTGATGTTTACACACATGTTCATTTTCTATTAAAATTATCTTTACTTGACTAGAGCCCAAGCACAGCTTGATGAAAAGCAAAGGGAACTGGATGAAGTCCAAGCCAAGTTCGACGCTGCTATGATGGAGAAGCAAGAACTACTGGACGATGCTGAATCTTGTCGTCGAAAGATGACGGCTGCCACGCAACTGATCGAAGGTAGGCCCACGTTGGAGCCAAACAAAGTGTTTGTATCGCATGATTGGCTTATCTGTTCCAAGACTATAACTCAGTGAGACCTAAAAATGTGACCCAACTCAGTGAGACCTGGAAAGATCTGCTCATACGCCGATGAGTGAGACCTAAAAATGGTTTTCTTTATGCCTTCTCTTCACGTTTCTTTTCTTTCACAGGTTTGGGTGGCGAGAAAATACGTTGGACAGAGCAAAGTTACAAGTTTAAAGCGGAGATAAAAGAACTTGTTGGCAACGTGCTTTTGGCTACAGGCTTCCTCTCCTACTGTGGCCCGTTCAACCAGGAATTCCGCAATTACATGATCAAAGAAACGTGGGAAAAAGAACTGACTGATCGAAAAATTCCCTTCGTTTCCGACCTCAATCTTATAGCAATGCTTATTGATGCTCATACTATAGGTAAGGCTGGTTGGATTGCTGTATTGACATATTTATTCTTAAGACATTAGTCGTAGGCTTACGTGAAGATTTAGATTGTGTGAACGGAAAGCAAGGAAGCCAATCTTCATGTCCACATACAAGCACGCCTTGTCTTGCCACCATGCTCTTGAGCGGTGTCGAACAGGCGTCCTTGAAATATTGAATTGCTTGAAGTGTTTCAAGGAATCTCACAATCAGCCCATGGCCAGCCATCGCCTTTTTCGTTAAAGGAAATTTTACTTTTAGAAACTTACCTGGTCGTACAACATTATTTTATTGTAGTTCTGCTCTAACTGAAAAAAAAAAATCTTTTTGAAGCGTCTATCACACATCATTGATGTTCTAATCTTTATCAGACGATTTTGAATAGTAGGCTAACTAAGATTCGATCAACTAAAATTAACTTTTGCGAACGTTCTAACAACAATTATGTCATATGAAGGCGAATGGAACCTCCAAGGCCTACCAAGCGATGACCTGTCGGTTCAGAACGGCATCATAGTGACGAAGGCCACCAGATATCCGCTGCTGATGGATCCGCAAGGGCAGGGAAAGGCGTGGATAAAGAATCGAGAGAAGGAAAACCAACTGATAGTGACCACTCTCAACCACAAGTACTTTCGTACACACTTGGAAGACGCCCTGTCTCAAGGAAGGCAAGCTGAACACATCTAATTATGTAAGATACTAATTTGCGTTTGTCTTCGTCGTACTTATCGCCATTCTGTTACCTGGCAGGCCGTTGATCATTGAGAACATACGCGAAGACTTGGATCCTGCTTTGGACAATGTGTTGGAAAAAAACTTCATAAAAGCGGGAAGCACATACAAAGTCAGTTTGTTAAGAATCAACAGTTTTGTGATTTTGATGAATATTGCAACGACGGTAATCGATTCGTTTTCGCAATATAAAGCAATTAATTGTTTCCAAGCGTTACTTTTTTTTCGTATTTTTTTTTTTTACTAGCCATAAGAATCAAATAACGATGTAATGTAAATGTTCATCCGTAATCGTCGCTATAGTATAATTTTTTCTACTTTAATATCGATTCTTAACGCATTCTTATCTTTGCTTTTTTTGCTTGCATCCTTCCCTACTGGTTGCCCACTAAACCAGCAACTTACCAACCGGCCTTACAATGCTATATCACGTTTTAGGTGAAAGTAGGCGACAAAGAGGTTGATGTCATGAATGGATTTCAGCTTTACATAACCACTAAGCTTCCCAACCCTGCATACACGCCTGAAGTTAGCGCTAAAACTTCTATCATTGACTTTACAGTCACAATGCAGGTATATCTTCTCTTCATTTCAATCATTTGAAATGAATATTTGACAATAAGCATTAAGCATATACTGTAACAATTTTTTTGTTTCCCGACCATAATCCCACGATGTCCATGAAAGTTCATCAGACAGCCTAATACTGTATACTACAGTTTAACCGTTGATAAAATCTGAAAGAATCGCAAGCTGGCCTGCCATCTGGTAAAACATAATCACAGTTTCTGGCTACGAGTTGGACTGCTAAGTTATCTGTTTCTAATCGCTTGCATTAAAAATGAAGTTTGAGTGGTAATTTACTAATTCTCCATGTCAGGGTTTGGAAGATCAGCTGCTTGGTCGCGTCATTCTCACAGAAAAACAGGAGTTGGAAGCGGAGAAGGTTAAACTGATGGAGGAAGTGACTCATTATAAACGAAAAATGAAGGAGTTAGAGGACAACTTGCTATTCAAACTGACCAGTACAAAGGTTAGAACAAAAATTTTCACCTACTCAAATTATTTCACAATCACATATTTAAGCCTTAGCGGTTGTGCTTGTTCACTGTTACTAGTTGTTTCTATAATTTTCTAGTCTACTAATTTGCAGTTAGTCTTGCGTACTTGTGTAGTCTGTTTACTGTTTATCCACTTCTTATATCGGCATAAAGAATATCATTGTCAAGTTTTATAAACAATATTTTTCTGTCAATCAAATCTTCATCAACCTCTTAAACTCTTAGGGATCGTTGGTTGACGACGAGTCCTTGATCGAGATGCTGGCTACCACCAAAGAGATGGCGTTGGAAGTCAGTGAGAAACTAGCGGTGGCGGCCGATACCGAGGTGAAAATCAACGCTGCTCGCGAAGAATTCCGTCCCGTCGCCATCCGAGGATCCATTGTTTACTTCTTGATCGTGGAGATGTCCATGGTGAACACGATGTATCAAACCTCTTTGACGCAGTTCCTTGGTTTGTTCGACGAATCAATGGCCAAGTCTGCGAAGTCTCCCATTCCTTCCAAAAGGATTTGCAACATCATTGAGTTCTTCACCTTCCTCGCTTTCAGGTATCTTATTGAACAAAAGTCCAACTTAATACTTATTTGATGATCCCCCCAGCGCATGCAAAATTGTTCAACTCTTGGCGTCTGTAGTTGAGCTTTTGATTCTCACCAAAGACTGCTCTCCATCATTCAGCGGTTGTCTGTGAATGGACAACAGAAATTCTTGTCAACGACGGTGACCAAGTCTGTGTCAGTAGTTCAAAACCTATGCATTGTGCAAGCAATAATGACAGATCTAGGAAAGGGGGGCGATTGGGGCTGGCTGGATCGCCCCCTATAAAGCACAGAAAAGTAACTTTATTTGCGGTGTATTTGCAAGGTCAGACATTGCGTTTGTTGAAATCGCCTTCCCCTCCTAAGGCTCCTTGCTGGATCCGTCCTTGGCAAGCAATCAACCACAGTTGTCTTGAAAAGCGTTAATCTTAAAAAAAGCTTTTTCAGCCGAAGATGATATTACAAATCAAAGCCAGCAATGGCGACCTAAGCCACCGTTACATATCTTCACACTTAACTACTTGTACGTTTTTCAGGTACACGTGCAGAGGGTTATATGAAAACCATAAGCTTCTCTTCACCCTCTTGCTTGCTCTAAAGATTGATTTGAGGAAAGGTCAGTTATATTCTTTGTTTGAAGTTTTCCTGCAGTAATACACAATAAGAAACATATTGGATCTTGCTAATGATCTAACCTCAATCTGTTCGCCACTCAAGCGAGCTTAGTAACAACTTGTTGTTGCTTTATTTTAGCTTTTATTCGCCCCAGCGAGTTTCAAACCTTCATCAAAGGTGGAGCCGCGCTGGACTTGAAGTCTGTCCAGGCGAAACCGTGCAAGTGGATCCTTGACATCACTTGGCTCAATCTCGTACAGACACAGAAGCTTCCAGAATTTCGCGAGATTTTGAACCAGGTTTGTGAATGCAATTGTTTCACCATGAACAGATAGATATGTTTGGATCTCCATTCTATTTGATGTTTTATCTTCGTTAATTTAGGTTTCGAGAAACGAAAAGCAATGGAAAGCTTGGTTTGACACAGAAGCTCCCGAAGAGGAGCTAATTCCCGATGGTTACTCTGCTTCTCTGGACACCTTCAGAAAGTTGCTCCTGATCCGCTCATGGTGTCCCGACCGCATCATGCCGCAGGCCCGCAAGTACATCGCTGATTCACTCGGTTCCAGGTATGTCTGCCTTCTGTAGCTGATCACCCGATATCTTCATACATCTTATCTGGTTGAACTCACTAACTGTCGAACTTTGAACGCAGTCTGGACTCTAGTGGAAACATACGGTCGATCTGTAATTTTTACTTTTGCCAACATGTCAACGATGATTCAAAAGTAATTCTAAGTAATATTCGTCCACTCCTTTCCATTTTCAGATACGCGGATGCTGTGATTTTAAGCTTGGAGGAAATGCATGCGGAGAGCAACATCCGTGTCCCGATGGTGTGCCTTCTCTCACAGGGATCCGACCCTACTGATCAGATATCTTCCCTTGCAAAGAAAAAGAACCTGGAATGTCGAGCTATATCCATGGGGCAGGGTGGGTAAAACTAAAACAGCTACAAAAAGATGCTTAGTGACTTCAATGACTGCTTGACATGAAATCAAAAACAAAATTTACATATAGCGTCGCTCGATTTTGATGGTGCATTTGAGGAGAAATTGTATATACTGTTATCATAGATTTCTTGTATGAATAAGTGTCGTTTCGAAAGCAGTTTGTTTGAGAAGTATTGTGCTGAAACACGGGCGAGTTTTAAGTTGTTTCTCTTCGCAGGTCAAGAAGTGCACGCTCGGAGGCTGGTAAGCACGAGCATGCACACCGGTGGCTGGGCGCTGCTGCAGAATTGCCATCTCGGTTTAGACTTTATGGATGAACTCCTCGATACGGTACTGACCGCAGAAACCGTTCATGTCGATTTCCGGACATGGATCACTGCGGAAGAACATCCTAAATTCTCCATCACGCTTCTCCAATCGAGCATCAAGGTCAGCAGGCTACACATTCATTTATAAAAAGATACCTTCCTTGAAGACATTAAAGGATAGAGCACAAATATGTTCTTGATTAGCTGATAGATAATGATACACCGTTTTATGTTCGTTTGTACGTGTATTTCGTCAGTTTTTCCTATTTTTGGATGTTGTTATTATTAATGTTCATTTCAAGGTGTTCGTTTTGCTTCATTCATTGACAGTTCACTAACGAGCCGCCCCAAGGAGTGAAGGCCGGATTGACCCGCACCTTCGCCGGGATATCCCAAGACCAGCTTGACGTCAACAATCTGCCTCAGTGGAAACCACTTCTGTACTCGATAGGCTTCCTTCACACTGCGGTCCAGGAGCGCCGCAAGTTCGGTCCTCTTGGTTGGAACATCCCATACGAATTCAACACATCCGACCATTACGCGACGGTGCAGTTTCTGCAGAACCACCTTGACGACTTGGATCCTAAGCGTGGCATCCAGTGGAATACAGTGCGCTACATGATCGGTAGGGTTTTTGGAAAACTACTCAGTCAAAAAAGTATCATTTTAAGTGTTGGAAAGCGTGGTTCAATGTATGACAGTATGCCCTTTAGTTATATAATTTGAATTATGATTGTTTTGCTACCGCAAGTTTATAATAAATATAAAGTTCTATTGTTTAAATATAAAGTTCTATTGTTATTTCTTTCAAAGACTTTAAATTGTGAATATCACAATATGCGTCATACCAGGTGAGGTTCAGTATGGGGGCAGGGTGACGGACGACTACGACAAACGCCTCCTCAACACGTTCGCGGCCGTGTGGTTTCACGAGCAGATGTTCAACAAATCGTTCTGCTTTTTCACCGGGTACATCATTCCACACTTCAAGACCACCAAAGAGGTAAAACTTTTAGGAAAAAAATTGAAGTTTCAATCATCTTGGAGCAGACATTGACTGAATATGAATGATTAAATTATTTTTATCTTCTATTCCATCACATAGGTCATGGATGCCATTGACACCCTCCCTTTGACTGACACGCCTGAAGTGTTTGGTCTTCATATGAATGCAGACATCACATACCAGACTAACTCTGCCACCACAATCCTCGATACCATCCTCAGCATCCAGCCGAAGGATTCCGGAGGAGGATCAGGAGAGACACGAGAATCGGCTGTCTTTCGACAAGCTCATGAGATGCTCACTAAGTTGCCCGTAGACTACGTTGGACACGAAGTATGTCAAGAAAAATTCTGTGAAAAAGAAAAAAAGGCTCCACATTTGAAAAAAGTGTTATTTTTGCTATGCTTTGTAGTGTTGATTTTACTTAAAAAAAGAAAAAAAAAGGAACAGTTTCACTTGTAGTCTTCACTATTTAGGTCCGCTCCCGACTGGTGAAGATGGGTTTGCTGAACTCGCTCAACATTTTCCTGCGCCAAGAGATAGCTCGGATGCAAAAAGTTTTGACACTAGTGCGCACTACACTGACTGATCTCAAACTTGCCATTGAGGGAACTATCATTATGAGTGAGGTATTTTACCGAGTTGTTGAATTGCCACGTTTATTGAACTTTAGTCGCCTGATCGATTAATGTGTGATGCTTTCCATCATATGTCAAAGCATATTTTACATATATTAAATTAAAGCATTATGTGCGATATTTTGTTGATTGTAGTACCTTTATCTTTTATGTGTAGAACCTTAGAGATGCTTTGGACAATTTATTTGATGCCAAAGTTCCCACGCAATGGCGGAAGTTGTCGTGGGAATCTTCCACAATCGGGTTTTGGTTCACAGAATTGATCGAACGCAACAGCCAGTTGTCCTACTGGGTATTCGAGGGCCGACCCACATGCTTTTGGATGACGGGATTTTTTAATTCGCAAGGTAAACAATGTTAAATGATGTTTTCATGCATCAAAGGAAAGAAAATGCAAAATAATGTAGCCAACTTCGAGTAGCCTGTGTGTACTGTATTTTGTATTACAATTTTTTTTTCTCGTTCAGCCTATGAGGTTTATTCAAATCTATACTGTCCTCCCTTGCGGTAAAGAGCAGCCTTATGCTCAACAACACTCTTTTTTAAATGAGCCAATCAAACAGACAAAAGTTCAGTTTTCCGTGTAATGCAATGAAATAAAGTACTGAACCGCTGCAATTGTTATTGTTGTAAAAATCTCACTGAATCTTCGCGTTGCGCTTAAGGTTTCTTAACCGCAATGCGGCAGGAGGTGACCCGGATGCACAAAGGGTGGGCTCTTGATACAGTTACTCTGCACAACGAAGTGTCGAAGCATTTCAAAGAAGACATTGGTGTAGCACCTGCGGTAATTTGATATTTGTGAATAGACGTTGAAGTATTTTGTTTTAATTTTTAAGGATGACAATATCACTGTCGACATTAGGGTTTGTGGAAAACTTCACAATTAAGTCATTATTTTGCTAATCGCATATCATCAATATCATCCATTTTGCTTCAAAGAAGCCTGGTTTTCATCCCGAAACATCAGGGTCAACCAATAAGGTACCTGCAGCTAATAAGGCCCGGCCAGTAATAAGGCCCACCCCCGGGATCTCCCTTGTTACAACTCTTTTAAAGAAAAGTGGAAGCTCTGATTGCTGCTATGGTGAATTGAGACTGACTGGTGAAGTTTCACAACCTAAAGTTCAGAACTTTTTGAGTTACGGAACGTTGAAGTTTGGGGGGGACTTACATTGAGTGGTTTTATTAATTTTCACATATTTTAGACTGCTCTGCAGTTAACAAACCGCTTTGACTTCCGTTTTTTTGCATTTTATGTGAAAGATATGTGCAACGTGCATGCTGATGCAGTAAAACCAATAAATTTGAACTTTTTTTTCTAGTTAAAACAAGACTGATAATGATGATCAGACTAGGCTAATATTGATAATAAGGCCGGCCCATGGGGTAGGAAAATTGTACCATTGTGCACCCCTGGTTAAGAAAGTGGGAGTTAAAGACTTGAGTGACCCAAACAATAATTCTTGTTACACCATTAATCCAATTTGTTATTGCAATGGAAATATCAATTTCAATATCAAAATACTTTATCATCCCTACCATATCTAAAAACACCATGTCGCTTTGAAAAAAAAATGTAGCATGGGGGGAGGGAATAGTTGTCTCTGTATATTTACTTATTTTTTCTTTGCCTGTGTTTTCGATTAAGTTAGAAGTTGTTTTGTGGTGTTGTTATTGTGAAAATACACCTTTTTTATCACTTTTGGTGCAAATTCAAACAGGGCCTTATTCACAACGCATGCATCTAATAAGAACCGCTTGAGATTTTTTTTTTTAATATTTCACAACTCCTTTTACGTAGAAACTTGTTTCACAGATATGTTGTTTAGATAGACGCAAAGTATCCTCATTCCAAGTTTCGTTCAAAATTATGCAGTATTTAGAAAAATATTGATGTTTGAAAATTAGCGGACCTTATTAGCTGCAGGTACCTTATTGTCTGCCGTGACTCCTCCACCTCTATTGTTGGTATCTTAAATTTTCAGGTTTTTTTTTGTCATGTCATCTTTCACGGTGTCATCCAACGTTTTTTGGGTTTTCCTTTTATGAAAATAGGCTATGTTTAAATAAATCATAAAAATTTATGAAAATAAAATAATAATTTTTTTTTTTTGACTTTTCATGAAAATGGTATTTACTAACATCCAGAAAATTTTTCGATACCTTTTGTAAATTAGCTAAAATTGGTGGTAAGACCATCAGTGTATCACTTGAAAACTTTGACACGCAGGAAGGAGTCTACGTACATGGGCTGTTTCTTGACGGGGCGGCTTGGGACCGGCGCAATTCGCGCCTCACAGAATCGCAGCCTAAAGTTCTCTTCGTTCCCCTACCAGTGGTTCATATTTTTGCCATCAACTCAACCGCTCCTAAGGATCCGGCTTTGTACGTTTGCCCAGTCTATAAGAAGCCTTGTCGTACCGACCTCACTTACATCACCCCACTTTGGTTAAAATCAAACCAGAAACCCACGCACTGGGTGATGAGAGGTGTTGCTTTGCTGTGTGACATCAGATAAACAGGCGTTTCTGCTGTTTCGCAAACGTGACTCTGTTAAAGTGAATATTTATTGTCGTTGAAAAGTTTTTTTAAGCCTTCTTTCTTTTTTTGGAATGAAAACTTTAGTGACAGTTTATGTAAAGCTTATATTTTGTTTAATAAAAGTTTAAAAACAACGGTGTTTATTAATTTGCTACATGAGTCCACGATTGTGCATCTACCAAAGAAAACCTGTCAGTAACTAAAACTAAGTGTGATATTAGACTAACTAGCTGTCATTTTCCGAAAAGAATGCTTTTCAAAAGCTCTTTATCTTTTACCCTATAGGCCTACAGATAAAACCAAGCAACCACACGGCATTTAACATCATACAATTAGAGTGAACAACTGAACATAAACTATAAACTACTAACGTTTTCGGCCATACTCAGGTTAGCCCTTCTGAAAAACGAAATGCACAAGAATGAAACTACAAAGCAGAGGAGAAAGGCACATCACACGGCAGTTCATTACGCGAAGTAAAAAAGCGCATCATAAAACAAATTATGAAAAAACGTTTAGGAGATAAGAAGCGCCTGCGGCAAACAACTGCGTATTGAGGCGAGGATTGCAGGATTTTATAAGCAAAGCCTCTTGGATTTTCGTATCAAATTTGTGTAGGTAACTTGAGCATGGCCGAAAACGTTCGTAGTTTTATGTTCACTCTAATTGTATTATGTTAAATGCGGTGTGGTTGCTTGGTTTTATCTTTATATGGTTAAAGAAAGTCACTTTTCTACTAAAATTGTACTTATCTTTTATAAAGAAATTTCGAAATCAACTTTTAGCCAGTCTACTAGCTTTTATCAACAGCTACGACTGTGCTCCGCAGCCAGTAGGTCTGTGCCGCGCAACGATAGGTGGGTAGGCAGGCTATAGGGCTAACCATAAATTTTGGTTGGCCTATCCGCTAAAATTAGTGCAGTCGTGGGACCTTAAAACGTGGTGTTTGTGGGAAAAAATTATTATCAAGCTGATACTTTGTTCAAGCCTTCTCCATACTATGGAGTTGGCTCAGAAAAAAAAAATCCTTATCAATCGGATAATGGAAAACCCCCTTTTGGGCTCTTTTTCCAAATGATGTCACAATCCATTTGGGTCCAAAATATGAAAATTTTAAGTTTCTCAGAATAGGACATATTATAGCCTACACCATTTTTTAGCATTTTTCAAGGGGAACAACTTTTTCTATTAACCAGAACCCTGAAAATGTACAGAAAAAGAGTTATTACCGATTTAACAAAAGGATAAATCTATGAATTTCAGAAAAATTTGAAATCATTCGTCACTGTTGGAGTTATTCTATATTTTTTAACAAGAATTAAACAAAGTAAACGAAACAAAAATTGAAGCTATCAATATGATTCAATAATCATCATCAAAAACTTCAAAGATGTTGCCTAATTCCTCCTCGTCTTGTCCCGTTTCATCTTCATTGTAGGCTACGAGGATTCCTCTTATTCTGTAGCCTACCAATATCGACGTTCTGCAGAAGTAAAAAAAAATCTTTATTTGTCTTTCGTCTAGTCCAGGGCTTCCCGATTGGAGGTGCTCACACCCCCAGGGGGTGCGAGTAGCTGTTTCTAGGGGTGTGAGAATCCACCCAGGAAAAACAGCTATACCGTATATAGAGATGGATTTTTTTAAACGAGGGAGGTGGTGCTTATCTCTTAGAGCATTCTATGTTGGCCTATACAGCACTATGCACAACAAGAAAATACCACCCGACAAGTAACAAAAAGGCTGTGGGTCCGAACGTCACGTGATTGGTGGAGGGATAATGCGATAATATTGCGATAATAATATCGATAGTAATAATAATATTGCGATAATAATATCAGAAATTTCCTCATTGTTGGCAATTTCTTATCATACGCATTGGGAAAGAACGCATTTTAAGCGAGAACGAAGTTTTTCACGTTATAGACTGTGGATTGACTTACGAAAAGGAAAGTGTCAGCTACTGGTTGAACAGATAGATTCGTAAAGGCAGGAGAAAGGTCATAGATCTTGATTAACGTCATTGTGTTCTCAGTTTGTGTTATTTCATTATTTATTCGATTTTGCATTTTGTGCTGTGGCGTAGCCAAAGGGGGGTTGGGGGTTACAACCCCCCTTTTGGCACGCGTGTGACGTCACGATATTGAAAATGATGCTTTCAGTCTCTTTATGCTTGAGAATGATGCTTTGAGTCTAAAAAAAATTGCCTAATTTTAAACAAAACTGCATTAAAAGAGCGAGTTTTGGCAATACCAAACATTCAAACATCTCAGCCAGAAATTAGCAACATGAAAACATAGAGAATTAGCTTTATTTTCGAAAAATGCCGAAGAAAACATGATCTTATCCTTTTGCTATGCCACCTGATAGCACCATTTTACAGGAATATTCATACCCACATTTTTGTTTAAAATGCTCTCAAAATGCACCAAATTCAAAGTAACTTTTCAAAATTTGCTGAGGGGAGTCCCCCAGCCCCCCCGCCGCTGGGTGTCGTCTTACACGAACACGCTGTCGGATTTGCCCGCCGGTCTTCAAAAACCCCACTCTCAAAATTTCTGGCTACGCTGCTGATTTTATGTGATCGTGTTGTTGAAGGCTGCCCCTTTTCCTATTTATTAGCCATATAAAGGACGGTGAGCTGCTTTTCTGCGTGGTCTTCGTACATATTTTGAATTTTTTCTCAGAAACACTCTGCTTCAAAACAGGGGGTGCGAGATTGGCTTCATCAATCCCAAGGGGTGTGGGGTGATAAACGAATCGGGAAGCCCTGGTCTAGTCTCTGCTGGAGTAAGCCTATGTCGTTCATACTACTTAGATACGAAAAAGATGTGAAACTGTCTTCGTATTTTAAGCGTACTTACTATATTGTTACATTCAACACCATGACATTCACCACACGAAGAAACACACGCCATTCCATGCTTGCGACAGGTGCAAGTTTTCGTTCCACATGGATTTTTCGTTGATTTCTTTCATCTGCATCTAATTACGTTGGTCAGTGCTTCTGGTGCTATGGGCATATCCGCCAAACTGTACTGATAAGTGTGCTCTCAATGATCTTGCAATTGCTTTGCCTGACAAGATATGAGGGATGCTAGTTATTAGAGCACTGTACTGATAAGTGTGCTCTCAATGATCTTGCAATTGCTTTGCCTGACAAGATATGAGGGATGCTATTTTCCGCGTAGACTTCAGCAAACAAATCCTTCAAGCCAGAACCTTTCATTAGCATTCCAACAGTGCCTAAAAAACGCATAAGAGTATGAAACCCCCAGTCTGCACACAATCGGAAGCTGCTTTTCTTCCATGAGTCCTCTTGCTTTAAGCCACAAAGGCTGATCTAAAGTATCACATGGTGTTTCAACGGCAATCTTTTTTGCCTGGTCGATAACGAATAAAAGTGTCGAATAAATGCAAGTATCATGTGATGAGCTAATGTCAAGATTGGTAAAAATTGAAGTTGATTGGATTTTGGTTTGGGTCGAAACACTGGTTGTACAGTGCACATTGTATTAGCCTAAGCTAGACCAATTTGGCCTTGCTCTACTTTCAGAATGATAAAACCATCCACAATGTCAAGTAAAGTCATAGTTTACTTCAGGTAGAATTGTTGATACCGAGAGTAGTTGTTGAAAAGGTGAAAGTTTGAGCTTTTAGACCAAAATCAAATGATTTGTAGTAGGCTAAGGGATTATTTCGACGCCTCTCTTTTCGACGAAAGTGCTTGCTTTCTTGCGTTCTCTTAGGCGTGGTACATTTCCAAATTGGCCTTGTAAAGGTTTACTGCTTGAGCAGATAATCCCCATACCATTGGCATACTATCGGCAGCAGTGGTTAGCGTGTTGGGCTCGCAGTCGAGAGCCTGCATGTTCGACTCCAGCCACCCGCACTTGCTGTTGTTTCTCTGGGCAAGAAACTTTACCATAATTGCCTCTACCCAGTGATCGATTTCGAGTAATGGGTAGCAGCCTACCGTACCAAATTTAAGTCATAAGTAGAGTAGACAACCGGAAACAGATATTGCCGTCGACTGCAGCGTGGGTCAGGTGTACGTTGGAAGGCGTTCACCTGTTTATTTCGCAATGCAGGATAAAGATATGAAAAAAAAAAAAAAAAAACATTAAATGTACCTTTACCAGATGATCTTGTGTAGCGTGTGTCTGCCCTTCAAGACTAATGTCAACGTTCTGAATCGCAGATTGCTTGAATCGTAGCACTTCATCAGCTGTAATTGCAAATCCAAGTTTGGAAATGTGGTTGATCAGCCAGTTAGATCCAAAGGTCTCGGGTCTGTAAAGCGTTTTCTGCAGTTGATGTGCACCACAACGTTCGATTCAGAAGCTTCAAGCTGAGCCAATTTCTTGTGCAGGTCTTCTCCTTTCATCTTACATGTTTTCTTTATGCTTTTTAAACCCTTGGACCCAACAACATTCTTAGGCGAATCTTCATCTTTTCCACACAAGACGCAGATATCAATTGGAAACTCAATCGTGTGGGTTCCTAAAATAGATGTGACCTATTACAAAATATATGACGCTTGCTTACAACTTTTATTGAATTGTAATGTCATTCTTTTAGTTTGGTAGCACAATAATAAAAATCCATTTTCGTGTAGAAATCTTACTTCACCGTTATTACTTAAACAAATGTCTTAGAGCACTTATTTTATTGCCTCCAGATTTACAATCACAGACAATAATTGTATTACAGTATAAAGATTTACAATCGCAATCAAAGATGTCCATTTAAGTCCATTGCCAAAGCTTCTTGAATGGAAATAGGAATACAATGGAATGAGTTCTTTCATGTTTGATGGCATAGGCTACACACTGTCACTAAATTTCATCAAATTTTCTCAAAGTTGAACAGAAATTTGCAAGTTAGGCTATAACCCCCTTTAGCAATGTTTCTGTACATTTTCAGGGTTTTGGTTAATAGAAAAAGTTGTTCCCCTTGAAAAACGCTAAAAAATGATGTTTAATATGTAGTTAAGAATTTTTTATATTTTGGACCCAAAGGGATTGTGACGTTATTTGGGAAAATGACCCAAAAAGGGGGTTTCCCATCATCCAATTGATCTTCATTGTACCGGTATAGAGAAGGTCTGAATAAAGTAGGCTATCAACTTGATAAAAAAATTTTCCCACAAAAAAATCTCACACGACTGCGCTACCAGTATTTTTATTTCGGCAATAGAAATTTGGCAAGAATGTTCTGTCTCAGCCACGTAGCCTAATACCGGTATTCAATATAAATCAAAATCCCGAAAACAAGTTTTACTATTTTGCACCACAGGCATTAGCGTTGATAGGGCCTGTAACCTTTCCATGAGGCCTGAGAGCTTGAAAGCACCGCGTAGCCTATTCTTTGATTAGATAGAGCAGTGCCGGTCTTTGGGATGTGCAAACCGTGCGATCGCACAGGGCCCGCAAATTAGAGGGCCCGCAATTTACTCAGAAAATGCAGTAATTTTGTCATTTTCAATGGAAAAATTCAACAAAGCAACAAGAAAACATAGAGACTCAACGAATTCACCTATTTCGTCCTCTGAACATTTCGTACCCTGAAAAGATCGAGAAAAAAAACGACATTAGCCGAAGTCGCTGATCGGAGTTGCCGCAAACATTTCAAAATTTCTCGATCTTTTCAGGGGACGAAATAGGTCGAAATTTAATTTTGTTACACAATTTCAGGGTACGAATTTTTCAGGGGACAAAATATGTTGCATCCAGACTCAACATAGAGACATAGGCTTAACTTTATTTCCGAAAAACGCCAAAGAAAGCATGATCTTATCTTTTTGCTATGCCACCGGACAGCACCATTTTACAGAAATATTCATACTTAAATTATTTTTGAACATGCTCTCAGAATGCCCCAAATTCAAAGTAATTTTTCAAAAATTTTTGGGGGAGGCCCCCCAGACCCCCCGCCGCTGGTTGTCGCCTTCGGCGATCACGCCGCCACCACCGCCCCTCCCCTTTCAATGTACCTAGCTACGCTACTGAATTGGATTATTGTAATTGGGGCCCGCAAAGCATATTCCGCACAGGGCCCGAAATACCCTAAGACCGGCACTGGATAGAGCATTATTTCTTAGCAGTGTCATGATTTGGGGCTCGAGAGTCTTATTGGTAGTCTACCGAGCCCAAATTATCCTCGCATCAGCCCTGGCCAAAGTTGTGTCTTTAGCGTACCTGCAAATTGCTCCATCTTTTAGATTCCTTTGAAGGAAGAGCTGCACTTGCTCAAACACACACCGCGAGAGTAAAATCATCGTTTGTTGATGTTTCCGTTTCTTGATTCACGATCGATTGCTTACCGAAGCCTACCATTTTTGAAATACCTTTTTTGATTGCAAAGCGTGAATAAATAATTATAATGAGTGTAGACAGTGGTAGGCCTAATTAAGGGGCTGTCCATAAAAGGTCGCCCGCTGTTACCTGAGTGCGGAGATTTTGCGGGCATGGTCGAGAAAAGGGTATTTTTGTAATTTTATAAGGACGTATAGCCTATTAAAGACAGCTTCTAACTTAATTTTCTAAACTGTTTGGATACTTATTAGGCATATTGTAGAGAGTGGTAGTCTGGTAGACTATAACAGAAAACCGGGAGTCGATAAACACGCACTTTATGTTATTGTCGGAAGTGCTGTTGGAAGTAAAAACATTTCGAACATGTGGATGTGTCACTTTAATCAATTGCTAAACTCGACTGGTAAAAAAGTTGTCAATGAAGAATTTGTTTCATCTCACTTAAATGATATACATGGCTATCACAATACTAAACAATTTCTGACCTCTGCTGACACAGTTTCTTCTTTGCTTCATAAATTGCCATTAAATTGCTCTGTTGGTTGTGATAAAATATCTTCTGAGCACATTGCTTATGCAGATTCCAGTATCAGTGTATATCTTTCATCATTTTTTAATATGTGCCTTGTTCATGGGTATGTGCCAAATGCTTGTCTTAAAACTGAATTAGTTCCCATTGTTAAAAACAAATCTGGTGACGTTAGAGACATCGCAAACTACAGACCTATTGCTCTTGCTACTGTCATTTCTAAACTATTTGAACATGTTGTACTTTTTTTTATTAATGACTATCTCACAACAAACGATAATCAATTTGGCTTTAAACCTAAGCATAGCACAGATATGTGCATTTTTGTACTTAAGCAAGCTGTGTCTTACTACAGAAAACGTGGAAGTCCTGTTTTTTCTGTATTCTTAGATGCTTCGAAAGCATTTGATAGGGTAAACCACAACCTCCTATCATAGGCGTAGCCAGGGGGGGGCGAAAGGGGCCATGGCCCCCCCCAAATTTTCAAAGTTTGAATCCGAAGTTGAAGCCTTTGTTGAAAATATAATAAAATTTGTAGAAATTTATAACGTTTTCCAAGACATCTGGCTATTAACACCCCCAAGGACTTGTTTTAGACACACAGAAAGACACCAATAAATTGTGCAAATCGTAAATCGCGCAAAATTTACTCGATTTACGTTTCTTTTAACTAATTTGTGGAAGCAATTTCAGAATGGCTTACTTTGTTGGGTTTTTGTGTAGCTGAGTTTTTGGTGTTCTCTAATTTTAGCCACAGATTTTGCCCGTTCGTGTGTAAGAGCTCCCTTTAAAAAGTTAATAGCTCTTTATCTTCTAATAAATGTCATATAAATATTACCCTAAAAGTGTTCCAAGACAGCGCTATAATCCATCATTTAAGTGCAATTTTGCAAAAATTTTCCGGGGGAGCATGCCCCCGGACCCCCCTAGAATACGCGTGCCTTCGGCACGCTCTAACTCCCACCAGTTTTATTGCTCCCCTTGCTCAAGCCACCAGGATGCCCCACTGCACATCAGGTGGCGATGTCTTCACTTAAATCAAACACTTTGTCGTTCACTTCAATTCATCAAATATTTGGCCCCCCCCAAAATTTTTTTCTGGCTACGCCACTGCCTCCTATTCAAGAAACTAATTCAACGAGGAGTGCCGATGTGCCTTATTGTTCGTCTAATAGTTTATTGGTATACCCATCAGCGGATGTACATACGCTGGGGTTGTCATTACTCACAGTCTTTTTCTGTCAGCAATGGTGTCAAACAGGGTGGTGTTCTCAGTCCTTATTTATTTGCCGTGTAAATGGATGATCTATCGACTGTGTTAAGCAAAACCAAGGCAGGCTGTTACATAGGTAATACACTTGTTAATCATCTCATGTTTGCTGATGATATTTGTTGTATTTCTCCAAGTGTTCATGGTCTGCAGAGTATCTTGAATGTGTGTGAAGATTATGCGCTTTCTAACGATGTCATTTTTAACTGCAAAAAGTCATTTGCTATGTACTTCCAAACCAAACACTTAAAGTTAAATTTGAATCCAATTGTACGGCTCAATGGAAGTGAGATCAAATTCGTAGACAGTGTCAAATATTTGGGTGTTTTTCTTGACACGGCAATGTGTGACGACAAGGATATAAATCGACAAGTGCGATCAATCTACTGTTCTGCCAACAAATTAAAATCCAAATTTTACAAGTGCTCCAGTGATATTAAAAATGTTCTATTCCGTTCTTATTGTACCCCAATGTAGGCCTATGCATGTCATCTGTGGGAAAATTATCATCAGCGTGACATTAATCGTCTGCGTGTTGCCTTCAATAATGTGTTTAGAATTATACACAATTTGCCTAAACACTATAGTGTACGTGAACATCAAGTCTTGTGTAACATCATAACATTTGATGCATTACTTCGTAAATATGTTTTTTCTTTTGTTGGAAGATGCGAAGTATCGTCTAACTCTATTGTTGCCTCCCTGATGAGGTCTGATTGCCATCGTATATCAAATTACCGTCTTCATTATAATAATTCTATGTAGGCTATGCTATTATCTAGTTTTGATGGCTGCCATGTCATCTGATTGTTTTTATCGTTCTCAATATACTTTCAGTTCTTCTAACTTGTAGCGCTACCGTACCATTGTCTGTAAACTTGTAACAGTAGATAGGCCTAGCCTATTTATTGAGATTTTGTGCATTTGCAGTTTGTGTATTATTTTGTTATTTTTTGATGTTATTTCGTTGTTGTTGTTCGTTATTTGTGCATTTGCAGTTTGTCTATTATTTTGTTGTTTTGTTTTGGATATGGACAGCTTTGTCTGATGCAAATAAATTATTATCTTATTATTGACGAGCAAAAATTAGAGAAGCGCCTTAGGCTACGACCCGCAGCGTTTTTTGAAAGACATTTTCCACAGCAGTTGGACTTTTGAAATTTGTGCAATGATGGCTCGTGCACTCGAGTAACAGCGTAGAACTAGGGGAGTGCTTAAAATTGTTTTTATGTGAGTTCACCTGAAACTTATGCCACAGGTCATCAAATAGGTAACACATAATCTAAAAAAGTTTTGTAGGCCTATGAAAATACTAAAGTTTGATTCCACAAGTGCGCAATGAAAATAAGATAGCACACTTCACTTCTACGAGTTTTACTGGAACTGGTTGGGCGGGATAGCCTATCCTACATATTATTACATAAGTCTACATTTTCTCATGTCTGAGCCGATCGGCGCCGCCTGCTTCCTACCTTCCGTAGGCTATAGCCTATATTTAACACTTTTGAGTCCAAACATATTTTTGTAGTTAGGCCTATCCACTAGCGTACGCAGGGGGGGGGGGCATTGGGCCATGGCCCCCCCCCCCTTAAAATGTTTTAGTAGTTAACGACGTAGATTAAGCCATTTACTATGTTTTGCATTGCTCTGTCAAAGCAATTAACAATATAGACTAAGCCAATACGAAATACATAGCCCAATCCACCTACCCCACCCCAGGTATGCCAATGTAGCATAGTGCTCTGTAAGCCTATTATAGTGAGAAAGAAATGGATAAAGTCTAAACTAAAACCATACCGGGATATCATGAAAACTTCTAGCTTTATTTCCGAAAAATGCCGAAGAAAACATGATCTTATCCTTTTGCTATGCCACCTGACAACACCATTTTACAGGAATATTCAGACCCACACTTTTGTTGAAAATGCTCTCAGAATGCACCGAATTCGAAGTAATTTTTCAAAAATTTCTGGGGGAGGCCCCCCAGATCCCCCGCCGCTGGGTGTCGTCTTAAGCGAAAACGCCGTCGGGCTTCGCCCGCCGGTCGTAAGACTCCCCCTCTCAAAATTCCTGGTTACACTACTCTCAATGGCCCCCCCCTTGAGAAAATCCTGCGTACGCCACTGGGCCTATCCTAGCCTACAATTTTTTGTGCCGCAAAGATGTGTGATAGGCTGTCCACAAGTTTTTGGTAAAACAAAATTTTTCACTGTTAGGCGAGATTCACACCGAACATACAAACTGTCTTCTGCATACTTTTGAGTCTAGCGCTTAACCACTGCCAACGAATGCGACTATGCGAGGTGTTTTTTTTAAGTTACGGGCCACATTGTAAAGATTATGGACCCCTAAAATCATCCCGGACCCGGGTCCAAAAGTATCTTCTCTAGACCCTCCTTTCAACGCTAGTGAATCTAGCAAATTTATAGGGATGCAGTTGTCACATGTTTAAGAAAAAATTCTTCTTTCATTGAGTCTTCAAAATTTGGTTTGTACACTACAGATTCAGTTCAGTTCAGTTGTTTTTTATTTCTGACCATCATATTAAAAACAATACACGTCAACATAGCAAAGGTCGAGAAAAAGGTAAAAGCGACAAAACGCGAACGTTAAAACGTGTTTGTGACCGAAGTAAGTTATTGAGTTGAAAAAAAATTGGCACGGTCGCAACACCTTCAGAAAAATTTAAGATATAAAGGGAAAATAAAAAAAGAAAATGTTACAAATAAAAAATAAATAAACAACATATATTTAGGCTATAACTTTATTAGCCCAAATAGCTTTAGCTGATATATTTAAGATTTGTATGGAAGTTGCTATGAAGATCGGCCATGGTGCGTTATCAAGAGTGCTGATGGTCGTGAGGGGAACACGTCTTGATGCGTTTAGCTCATAGCAAAGAAGAGCAAGGCAGGCAAAGGAAACCCCACAAAGAAATCCTACCACGGGCAAAGCCACATTCTTTTGCCACAAAGTTGCATACAGAAAGGTCCCACTTAACCTACTGCACGGAGTTGTGTTAATCTAGGGCCACACAAGATAATGGTCCGTTATTTGGAGCTTGGTGGCACAAATACATGTAACTGGGCCCGTGTTGTAGGCCTAGTCCCACATTACAAATGAAATGCAGATTTAGTATCACTAACACCGGCTAGGAGTTGATTTAATGTTTTCTAATTTTTCCAAAGAACGTTTGCTCGTTGTGGAAGGGACACTGATAGTGAAACCATCGTTTCAGCGTACGAATGTTAGCAAGAAAATATATAAAAAGCATTAAAGAAAAAATAATTAAAGCTGAAAGAAAGAATAATCAAAGCTTATTTCGGTTTTAGAACCATATCTTCAAATTCCTAAAAATTAGGAGCAGATTGTGGGACTATCTTTATCTTTGAAAAAATAAACATTGCAATACCGGCATTTTAATAGTAAGTATAATAATAAATTATAAAATTAACTGCTTTGCAATTCTCATCTAATCATTTTTTTCTCCTTCAAATTTTTTTTTGATTTCTATTATTTTCTCATTAAAATCATTGAAGTATGACGTTTTAATGGTGTGGCATTGTGGGTTCTTTTTGATCTTGTAGGTTTCAGGAAAGGAGGTGAAAATGGCTTTGGTTTTACCAGAAAAGTTTCAGCATATTTTGCGTATTCTAAACACAAATATTGATGGAAAGCGAAACATCATGTATGCCATGACTGCTATCAAAGGAGTTGGGCGAAGATTTAGCAATTTGATATGCAAAAAAGCTGATGTTGATTTGTCAAAGCGTGCAGGTGAATTGAGTGATGATGAAATTGACCGAATCGTCACGATAATGCAGAATCCTCGCCAATACAAGATTCCAGATTGGTTTCTTAACAGACAAAAGGATATCCGAGATGGTAAATTTTCCCAAGTTTTGTCTAATCAACTTGACAACAAACTTCGAGAAGATATTGAAAGAATGAAGAAAATCCGTGCTCATCGAGGTCTGCGTCATTATTGGGGCTTAAGAGTGCGTGGTCAACATACTAAAACTACAGGACGTCGAGGACGTACTGTTGGTGTCTCAAAGAAAAAGTAGTTTAAGCTATTTCTGTTATTGAGCACTATGCAACAATTGGAACATTCAAACAAGTCATTGAACAACTGTCTACTTTTAATGAAACTAACAAAACGTGTAACGAATACATTTCTTGTGTGCACATTAGCTTTTATTGAATGAACCATAAGATATTGTTTGTGTGTAATACATGATATGCTATATTATTACAAACAATGAATGTTCACTTGTCTACTGTTATCACAACAAATTTTGGTTAGTAGTTTTACGATCAAGTAAATTGCATACTGTACCGTATCTGTTGTGTTACTGGTCATGTCTTCAAAGCTAACTGTAATTTGTTGCAATTTTGTTTGTTTGATTGAAAGTAGAAATTGCTCTGTTTGGTATTGTATTGTGTGTTCTGATTTTGCGTTTCATTTAGTTTCAGGAATAGGATTTTTCAAATAAACTATTGGTGATGGTATAAAAAAAATACATTAGCACATCATCGTGTGAGAAACATACTAATGGCATTTCAGAAGTCAGTTCAATGCATTGCTCGTTTTTTCAAGCAGCAAAAACAGGTAGGTTATTTTGGTAGGCCTATTAATAACCAAATTATTGGTGTAAACAATATATATACATATACCATGTAAACACCTTTATCAACTGAGCTTTCATTGTGCTTGTGTATTGTCATGAGTATAATTCAATAGCCTAGTGTTTTCGCTTTAAAATTAACAGCGGAGTACATGTCAATGGTGCATTGTTGCCAGGGTTGTTGGTATTTTACCCAACCCAAAAAAACCCGAGTGGTTTTTATTAAAAAATGAACAAAAACACTACAAGGCACTTAAAACAAACTTCAAATTAGGACTTGAGGATGAGATTGTGAAGTAAATTTCCAAGGATAAATTGAAAACACAGTGGATGTTTCTGTACAGTACACAAAATCAAGTAATTCCACTTTGTACTACACTAAAACTCATCTATGCAAGAAGGCCTCATAGTTAAACAACCCTAGTGCATTATTTTATTGAATTATGCCAGCATGTACTGGGAGTGAGAAGCACTTCATTGGTAAAAAGTAGTTTTGAGGTGAATTAAGCATGAATCTACCTGTCTTGCATCTTTTTTAAATAAAACCCAGGCGAGTTGGGCTTTTTTAAAAACCCGGGTTTTTCTCAACCCTGATTGTTGCCAGGTAAGGAATTTCATTCCAATTGAACATAGTTTCAATTTTCTTAAGGGCAAGAAATTGTAACTGGAGAAATACCAGTACCGTAGTGGATTTTTAAGTTGACCTTAGTCTGTTGATAAAGCAAAAACTTGTTTGGTTAATTGAGTCAGTTTTGTAACACAGTTATAATCTATAAATGTTCTGGGCAACACAAATAGGCGGAAATAAGCCGGGCGTGAAATGGCGTATTGTCCGCAGAAGTAGCGATTTAATGCCGATGTAGAAAACGCGGAAATACGATCTTGGCGTCCATATTGTTTAACATAGCGATAACTTCATCATGAAATGTTGCAACATGGAAAAAGGCGGAAATGCGATTTTTAACAACTCACCACCGAACTTACTTATATGTTGTAATATCATTGAAAAATATTGTTTAGAAGCAATTGTGAGGTCATTAAATACTTTGACTGTTTTAATTCCACAGTTATTGGAGTAAATTTCGAAAATTGAAAGGAATTTATTTAAACAGGAAAAAGCGGAAATGCGATTTTTAACAACAACTCAATACCGAACATTTTCTTATGTTGAAATATCATTGAAAGATATTGTTTAGAAGCAATTGTGAGGTCATTAAATACTTTGACTGTTTTAATTCCACAGTTATTGGAGTAAATTACGAAACTTATTGAAATAGGAAAAAGCGGAAATGCGATTTTTAGCCATAACTCAATACCGAACATTTTCTTATGTTGAAATATCATTGAAAGATATTATTTAGAAGCAATTGTGAGATCATTAAATACTATGACTGTTTTAATTCTAAAGTTATTTCGGCTTGTTTCCGCCTTTTAGTGTTGCCCAAATGTTCTCAAGCTTAATAGGGCGGGCATCTGAAAGTAGTATATGCCACTGCAACAGTATGCAAAAAGAGTGACGCTGTCACTAGTTGCTATTGATAATAACTACGGTAATGAACTTTAGCTAAAAATAGCAGGTGCTTTGCTATTTTAATGTGCTACCGTACTTTGTGACACCGATGGGTAAAAGGCTAGAGGCTGTACCCATGTAAGGTACCTTGTAAATTGAACTTGAGGGTGCAAACAGATTTGTTTAAACTGCAGTTTTGATTAATAGTTGCTGGTTAACCCTCATGCAGTAATATGATTTTATTATGTAAACGTTGCTTGAAGTCAAATTTGACCCCACAGTGTTTTTGACACAAATGACTCTGAGGTTTTAACAGTATTTTATAGTTTAGTTGTTGGTGAAGAGAATGTGGTTTATCACAGCTAAGCACCTTTGAGCAATAAACCACCTTTTCCTTACCAATAACTAAATCATGAAATACTGCCAAGGCTTGTCATTTGTGTAAAAAACACTGTAGGATCAAATTTGACCCCAAACAATGTTTACGTTACAAAAAATCCAAGGTATTGTTTGATCCATTTGTAATCATGCATTCAAGACCGTAGGCTATTTAAAAGTTATAAAGGACATTGCTGAACCTCCTCACCAACAAAATTAAGAAACTAAAACCTTCACAACACAAGTATTTTAGCAACTGTGGGGCAACAATGTTTAGTAACAACACTATTATTTCACTGTCATGTTAAATTTGATCCCAATTGCAGTTTTAAGTGTACTTTTTGAAACTTGCAAAAAACACACAGGAACATCATATCAAAAGATATTATTTTCTTTGAAACACAGTGATTGAGGAATTCCTAGAGTTGTTGCTCAAAATTTCAAGAATCCAAAAAGTTACCATTGATATATTCTCTCTTGTAGTCAGATTTGACCCCAATAACTGTTTGAGGGTTAATGGTTCAAAACAAACCTCTTAAGCAAGTAGTTTTTATTTGCTAATGTAATTATATATATTTATTTATATCTGAATGTTTCTATCATAAATTGTCAAAAAATAAGATTTTCTGATCTTTTTGGTGGAACAGTTTGTCCACCGAAATATGTGGCATTTATGTTTCGAGTGCCATTTAAACCAATGACTGCGCTTATTTAGAGTTTACAAGGTAATTTACTACTTTATTATGTGTAAAAACATAAGCTCAAAATGCCATCGCTATTACCATTAATGCTATCTTGTTGACAGGTTGTTGTTACTTCGAAAACATATGCAACAGAAGCTAGTTTCACTGTGAAACCATTTGACTTGCACAAGCTAGATAATGGACCTGATACCAATGTTACAATCACCAAAGAAGAAGCTATTCAATACTACACGTAATTATTATTGAGTTTAGGAATATAAGATGACTGGCTAGATGCAGGTGTATATTTCAAATATTTCTGCTAATTCTCAAACTAATATGTGCCGTTCAGTTCAACTTTTTTGATGAGATAGTTTTGCAAAAACTTGTGCTGTGGTTCTAGTATTCTTCATTTTTTTGTATGTCATAATCGAATGATGGGGTTAGTACACTAATTTTGATGAATGTTTAATTACAAAATGTGCTGTGCTGATGGTATTTTTTTCTATTTATTACCATTGCTCATTACTTTTCTAGACAAATGGCGACGGTGCGACGTATGGAATTAAAAGCCGATCAACTTTACAAACAGAAAGTCATTCGTGGATTTTGTCACTTGTATGATGGACAGGTTTGTTATTCAGGACCTACTTTGGTTGTGTAAGAGTTCATCCACATGGTAAATATATGTACAATACGGGCGGACGAGTGCACATAGTTGTAAACACTTAACATACGTGATATAGATATTGTATTTACATAAATTCGGTTTATTACACGCCGTAACTGTTAAACACATAAACAATTTCATTGCATATTATTCTGCATTCCAAAGCATATGAAAAGGCTTGTCAAATTGACTAGTTACAGCATATTTGATAAATTGTGTATATTTTGGAGCTGTCAAGAGTCTACAAGGACACATTGCAGTTGATTCATATGAACAGTGACCACTGGGTTGCAATCACCAAAATCTAGTTTTCTATATGTGATAGTAGATTAATACCTTAGCATGGTTTCAAACAAAATACCAATATGATTTACAGTTGCTTATTTTTTTATTCAAGCTCATCATAATTTCTTTGACAGGAGGCATGTTGTGTTGGTGTTGAAGCTGCATTTACTCCTAAAGATGACGTCATATCAGCATACCGAGCTCATGGCTGGGCGTTTGTAAGAGGTGTTCCTGTGCACCAGGTTCTGGCTGAATTGTTTGGTGGGTGTTGATTTTCTTTTAGAATGAACCATAGGCATACAAAGCCGAGCAACGTGATAAAGTTTAACATATTCAAGCTTATTACATTTACAGAAACACAAAACTATACGCGAAATTAAATATAGAACGTTTTTGACATCACAAGATGTCCTCTTCAGGATTTACATACAATTGAACTACATTTGAGTAAAATACAATGGTCAACTAAATCTAAAAAACAAAAACTGTACAGTACTTTTGACCAGCTCAAACTCAACGATATGATGTCGAAAACGTTCGATCTTTAATTTGTTGCGTAGTTTGTGTTTCTGTAAATATAATAAACTTGAATATGCTAAACTTGATCATGTTGCTCGGCTTCGTATGCCTATGGTTCAACAAGACAAACTCTCTACCTAAGCTCTATCATTCTTTTTAGAGTGATTGTACATTGAGACCCGTGGCTTGTTATTTAGACATATACAACATGTTTTGTGTTGACACAGGCCGCACGTTGGGTTGCGCAAAAGGCAAAGGGGGATCAATGCACATGTACCACCACAACTTCTACGGAGGGAACGGTATCGTTGGTGCACAGTGCTCATTGGGCGCTGGTATCGCTTTAGCACACAAATACAGAAAGTCTGGAAATGTTACTATGACTTTATATGGTGACGGAGCTGCAAATCAAGTAAATATTGAAATTACAGTTTTTCATTTTGAGGACACAAGTGTGTTCATTATTTTGTGATACTTACACTCCTACAGGAGTGGGATAAGTATTCTATGCAAGAATGCTGATTGTGGTACCAGTAATTTTGTTAAGCAGAATAATTTATCTATTCTATGAAGGTTTTTTATTAATTGTCAAGTCAATTGAGTAATCGTAACATTGTATCTTAGGGCCAGTTGTACGAGTCATTCAACATGGCAAAGTTATGGGACCTACCCTGTATTTTCGTGTGTGAAAACAACAGGTAATCAAAGCTCAAAATATGTGTTAAAATGGTATGGACAAAACTTGTGCGTCAGCCGAATAATGTGATGTTCATATTATGTTGTTTGGCTTGTAGGTACGGCATGGGTACCGCTGTGCAACGCTCCTCAGCAAGTGTGGAATACTACACAAGGGGCGATTATATCCCTGGGATACGTGTTGATGGAATGGACGTTCTTGCTGTTCGAGCTGCAACTAAATTCGCAAAAGACTACGCTGCCAGCAAGGTAATTTATTTTGTTTGCCTTTGATTTGAACATCCAATCTTTCGCTTAACAAGTCGTTTTTCTTTTAATCCGCAATCTCAAATATTTCAGGGGCCTCTGGTGATGGAGTTCATGACATATCGATACCACGGACACAGCATGAGTGACCCTGGTACAAGGTGAGTTGATGTGTTTTGGTTGAACTGTGTATGTTTATGACGCGAGACCGTTCCCCCAGACAGCAAATCAACCGTTTTTTACGTATGCATACTTTGATTAATGTAAATAAAACAGTTAGTTTGCTGTCTGGGAAATGATGCGCAACGCTCTTTCGGTAGCAATAAGACATTCAGGCTACTCTAAGTAAAACGCACTATATCTAAATCCGAGGTAATTTCTTGGTTGGAAAGGTTACTTGCCCCTAAATTATCCCCGGTCCAAAAGTACCCCCTGTTATTGCTACTGGTTGCATGCTTTAGGGAGAATAGTTTCTACTGCTCGCTGTACCGCTATTACATTGCTGTAAAATCGTCGTTCAGTGAATGTGGTCGGCAGTGCTGCTCAATGCATCTCGTTCGTTAAATTTAGGCGGTAATATGTCCTGCACATAGTGGGAGGGAAGGCTGTTTTGGGGTGTCACGATGTTGATCGGTCTATATATATTGGGAATATTTTTGCCAAAAATAAAGTTGGTTTATCAATTAAATTGTGAACACTTCATGTTCAACCCTCTAAGTCTAAATTGTCATTTCAGCTACCGAACTCGAGAAGAGGTGAAAGAAGTTCGCACCAATCTTGATCCCATATCGAGCTTTAGAGACAAAATACTCGAGGCTGGAATCGTCGACAAGCAGGAAATTAAGGTGCTTTTTCAGCTGCCTATCGTAGCGTTGGCGAAAAAAGTTAGGTTTGGTGCCCAAGTGTTAGGATAACCGCATACAGTTACCCATTTCCCAAAAGAACGATGTTATGTCATTGTACTGTAGTAGTTATGATTTTTTTTGTGCATTGCACAACCATGAAATTCGATATTTCTAAATTGTTACTCTTGCTACGTCATCATCCATCGTTGGTTTGTTCCCCAAGAATAGTTCCTCGTGTAGAAATTTCTGCAATTAATCCATCATCTTTTCATTTTTATAATGTCATCACTATGTTCCTTCTCGTACACATGACGTACTACATAGAGACCGAGACAACGCATAATGGGATTGTTAAAACTGGGGGCAGATAGTGACGTCAGAGTATCATTGTCTTCAATTAAACACTAGGCATTGAACCAACGATTGAACGTTATTGATAACACTGAAATAGAATCTGTAGCAACTTTAAAAGATTAATATATTACGGAACGGTCGCTTTCTGAAAGTTAAAATTAACCGCCAAGTACGCTACCGTATTTGCTTTGTTTACAATTTGGGCTATATATTTTTTAATCTCGTATTTAGCGTGCCTAGCACCAAAAAAAATACAGTTATGCTGTACCTGTACCACATCAACTTTGGAAAGTGCGGTGGAACAGCCATAACACTGTGATAGGCCTACCACCGTGGGATTACGGCATTGCCTTAATACACAATCTTCATCGATTAAAAGCAGATACGTCTTTTGCCGCTGATCCAATGAAGCAAAAACGTTCCGAAGAAAAGAAAAATCATAAACGACGGACTGTCTTGATTGGGGAATATTATCTCGTGGGATAGCGGCAAGGCACCTATCATTACATGTTCCTGTTGGGATTTAGGCTGTATAAACACTGCAACTTTTAAAGCCACAGCATTTCTTAATCTTGTTTACAAGAGTACTAGTATATCACCAACAAAGGTCAACAAATCAAATATAGACGTAGCCTATTAGAACGTCAATATTTAAAACTTTTTACGACTCGCCATGTTAATTTACTCGCTTTGAATTTCTACTTTTTGCAATACCATCTTGGCCCATTACTAGTAAGGCAACCCGTAACCGAGGTGGCTAAAGAATACACCCTCCGCCCTAGAAGCTCAAACAACGATCAGCAACTCCAGTACTGTCGGCTTTGCTGTTTCGAATCAAGTCATCCATTAGCGTAAAAACAATCATTGTGCTACAACCGCACAGCAGCTTACCATGCAATAGCACTGGGTTGGAAAACTTTGCATGACGAATTCAATCTGTTTATTGCAAACATTTCAGAAATATGGATAAACAATAAACATGGGGAAGCCAAGAAAAGTATAATTTGGTTCAAATCAAAATAATGAAAAAAAACACGCCAGGCAAGGCAAAAAAAAAGTATTCGTTTTCTACTTCACACAATAGCGATAGGCCTATTTAAGATTCTCAAACCAATAGCCTAGCAAAGTAGTTTTGTATGGCAGTTTCATGCGCTCAGCTGGTGATCTCATTCAAATAAGCGGCGGGCGTGTTGGGTCAAACTGAGTCGGGCAGCTCATTTTGTTGAGATTCTCCAGTTTTTCACTTTTGTTTCGATCGCACAACCAAATGAAATTGTTTATATTTTGAAACGATTAAAAACCATGCAGTATTGTGAGATGCCAGAACAAATTGAAATATAGGTGAATTATGTTTTAAATATCCACTTATGGTATACTCATCCTTAGTTATGCTCGCAGGACACCAATAAATCTTTACTAAATTTAGGGATCTAGCTTAGGGTCTGCTACTATTCGGTGAGTTCCTAACTTCTAACCCCTAACCTTAACTCCTAACCCCTAACCCTAAAACGGCAATGATAATTAGGCTACGGTACCCGATAATTTAAAAAAAAAAATTGAAAAAATCCCCCGTTAAGGGATCGGACTCACCGAAACGGGCCATTCCGCTAGCTTAAGTAGCGGTTTTCGTTCCTGAACTAAGTAAATGCACTGCAAAAAAGCAACATATGCAAAGCAATTTACTGAATACAATGGTACTATGAACTATCTGCCCCCAGTTTTAACAATCCCATTGTATCGGCCTCTCGGTGGGACGTCTTGCTTGTACATGTCATAATGGATTAAAATTCTGAGTGTCGAGTTCTTACCCAATTACATCAGACCTCGGGTATTTTTATTATGCTTCCCCCCCACTTTGAAGTTCGTAAAATTGATTTACTTAATTGAACTAACGTTTTCCCTGTTACAGAATATTGATGCTAATACAAAACAGTTCATCGAAGAGGAGACAGAGAAGGCACTAGCTTCCTCCGAACCCGAGTATAAAGAACTTGCCAACGACATTTACGTGACCAGTAAACCACTGACGTTCAGAGCGACGAACTTGTACGAACGGCTACCTCACGAAGCTAACGCATAAGCTTGTCAATGCAGCGCCACAATTAGAGCAAAAAACAGTTGCTCAACTACCTAGTGATATTTTGTTTTATTTCTCAAAAGATTTACGTTGTATTGCACTGTCTGTGAATGTCGTTCTCGATTGTATCTGCTTCTTTTGTTTAAACTTGAACACAATATATAAAAGTTCTTTCAAGCTCGAGTGGTTTATTGTTTAAACGGTCAATGTTGTGTGTGTATATTGAAGCATCGCGATTTACAAGCACCCGTCAAAGGAGTCTGTCACGCAGGTAGCCTGTTAGAATAATTAACTTCAGGTAAAACCGAGAAACTCAAAACAAACGGCAGTAAAAAATGCAATACAACCAACTAAACAAGCAGGCATCTGACAAGGGCAAGTGATAAATTACAATTAGGGCGAGTCCATTACGTATTCCAACAAGTACATGAACAAAACTTTCCCATAAACCACTTCTAGCTTACGGAACTGCACGCGTCTCCCATCCCGCTTCTCAGCACTTCGAGTTCGTCTTCACCTGACAGCAATCTGCTTCTGAAAACAAGTGGAAACCTTCGGTCAGAACTGGAAAGTATGATCCTGAAGCATGCTCACCATTTTACAGCGCGATATAACGACTTCTAAACTTCGTGTCTACTTTTCTGATGTGGCCGACTGCTATAGTGTGATCCCAATATGACTTAAACAGCAACAATTTCCAAAACCTTCCACTGGGGTAACGATTCTGATTATTTTCAAGCAAATTAGCAGTGTTTTTAATAAATTTGGCTCAAACGAATTTGGTATATTGATTGGTACGTACGGTAACCTGAGAACAGTCTAGCAATGGTTTCCAATTCTGCATTAATCACGTGCATTGTCAGTTTCGTCGCTAAAGAGGTCCGCCATGTGGGTACACAAACCCACAGCAACTCCACAAATGGAATTATAATGTCATGCACATATTCAATAAACCACACAATAATCGAATGCTTGGACACCTACTTTGGGGAAGAGCACTTTCCTTCTCTAACGTAAGACTCCAGCTTATCGCTCGCCGCTAAAATCAAACCCAAATAAGGAGGAGATGGATGCAGAGGACGAGATGTGAACTCAGGATGGAATTGGACACCGACGAAGAAAGGATGGACACTTTTCACCTCTTGGCTTTCGTTTTGAACCTCTGAAAAAGGTCAAGGATGCACGCTTAGAAGACACAAAGTCTTACCACACTTGCCTTTCAACGTCGAGAACTTCACGGTGTTTTCAAATGCTACAGGCTCTGGGCAAATTCGCATGACCATTGACCATATAAAACATTTTAAACAAAGCCAGATGTGACTGGTAGACCACTGTGGACATTTTACCTTTTAATTCCAATATTTCCATTCGCATTCCTTCTGTGTCGTGGCCAACAAAGCGTAAACCTTTTTCCTCAAGGGCCTGAACGAAACTTGGGTTGACTTCATATCTATGTCTGTGGCGTTCATCTACGTAATCCCGAGAGGGATGATAAATCTTTTCTAAACAGAAATATTAGCAGAGTGGTTAGTACAAGCGACTATGTAGATGAATTTTAGGCTTGGTCCATACCGAAAATTTTAAAAACAGTGCAAGCAAATACGTCATCACAAGCCTTGTTTTTTACGAGCAATAATACACGTACTCATGATTGAATCGTCCGTTTTAAAAATCGTCCTCCTCTTTCCCAAGCGCATGGTACCTCCCATATTCCCGGGGTTGTGTTCTGGCATTTCGATGACAACTGGATGTGGCGTTGACGGGTCGAACTCAGTCGAATTAGCACCTACGTAGTTTGATAGAAGCAAAATCGGTCATTTTTACATTGATTTAACGTTTGTAGACGTTAAAGAACTTGCCTTGCATTGCAATGATCAATTAATCTTTCAACAAGTTCAAACTGCTCTGGTAAAAAAACGTAGAATGCCACCTAAGTATGGTTCGGGCATAGACACCTTAAATAGAGGTGTCTATGGGTTCAGGAGTAAACGACAGAAAGCGCAATTTGAAGCGTCACTTGGTTTTACCGGAAGCCTCTTATGATGTACATCACTTGCAGTGAAGTCATAATGTGGTTTCTTTACACAGCGTCTGAGCAGTGTAACTACGCTGACTTTGCTATAATATTTAATCTGTCTATCGCATTTCAACTCTTGCTGCATGCCTGCACACAAAAGAGTCTATATTGCCAAAGGGTTTTAGATTTTGTACCTCAACTTTTATGGTAAGTGTTTACAAAATCGAAATTTAATACATAATTTAAACTTGCCTTCCAAGCCCAAGACATTGCGTGCAAACTCTATTGTGGCGACCTGAAGACCGAGGCACACCCCGAGAAAAGGCTTGTTGTTCAAGCGAGCCCACTTTACGGCGGCGATCTTTCCTTCCACGCCACGAGAACCAAACCCGCCCGGAACCAACACGCCACTGCAGAGACAATAGTAATACGACTTTATAAAAGTTATAAAAAAACAAAGAAAACGAAAAGTTTGATTAACAAGAGTGCCAATCACAAAAAAGTGTGTATTTTTTTTATCTTCAAAGTTGTCATTAGGGTTGCAAAATTTCCGGGAATTTTCGGAAACTTTCAAAACAATCTTAATTTGATGTTGAAACAGGAAAATAATGGCCTTATACTGTTTAGAATAAAAGTACTGTGTATAATTGTATAACTAAAATACTTAAGAACATACAAACACACGGTTTAGTTTAATAACTCCAAAAATGAATCATCACCAATCTGTTTTTTTACAAAGAAAAACAATACTGAGTCAGTTACAAAGTCGTTGTTCTAGCTGCCGGTTAGCATTTCCTCCTGCTCGACTTCTTCAGGTGATGAACTAATGATTGTTCTGGCAGCGTCATCGACTTCAGAGTCAACTTCAACTTGAGTTGACTTGTCTTCACAGGGCTCAAACAATGCCAAGTTTGACCTGGCTGATACTAGTTTTTCCGCCCTTTCATTTGCGAATCTATTGCGGACCTTGGTGTGAGTGTTCCCAAATATGATCAGTATTTATTTTAAACATTGAAAATGTATGCATAAGCCTCATTCTTAGTTAACACCAAATTAGTGTTTTTAAAGAAAATAAGAAATGCTTAAGATAGGTTTTTAAGATTTTTATTTCTAATTGATGAAATATTTAACAAATGTTTTAAACATTAAATGCCAAATGAAAATTCCCAATATTTCCGTGTCCTTCAAAATTCCCGAAAATTTTCCAGGAAAGTTTCCAAAATTCCCGGAAACTTTCCCCCCCTAATTGTCATTATGTGTATGGTCAAAACACGATCGCGGTAGGAGTCGAACGTCATTCTTTACACAAACGTCATGACAACCCACTCTGCTGAGCATAATTTCTTCCAAGCGTCATGGAACGCGACTGGATCGCTCGCTTCTGTGGTTTCTTCAAGCTGAGTCGCGTCAATAATCTGTAAGGCACATTTAATCTTAAAAAACACACATTGCTTGTTTGTTTGAGATCATACAATTCACCGAAGCCAAACATTAAATTATTATCGATCTATTTAAACAATTTTGGTAAAGAGGTCACTTTCTTCAACCACAGACATATAAAACCAAGCAACCACACGGCATTTAACATAATCCATTAAAATTGAACATAAACTATAAGCTACAAACGTTTTCGGCCATACACACGTTAGCCCTTATCAAGTAACAAAAAAATAACTGCTTATCATATCTACAATGAAAATGAATAACTGATCTAAACACTAAATTGAAAAACGAAATGCAAAATGAAACGGCAGAGCATAGGAGAAAGGCACATCACATGGCGTTTAAATTACACGAGGCAAATACGCATCATATGACGTATCAAGAAAAGACGTTGAGTAAATAAGAAGCACCTGAGGCAAACAACTGTGTATTGAGGCGAGGATTGTATGATTTTATTAGCAAAGCCTCGTGGATTTTAGTGTCGAATTCGGTGGAACATTTACGCATAATTCTAAACGACTCCAAGGATAGTTTGTCATTTGAACATGTTTGACAATCGAATATGTGATCTTTAATGGCACTTTGCTTGTTCAAATTAGTTAAATCTAAGTGCTCCCTCACTCTCGTGGCCAAATGCCGCGTAGACATACCGATGTATGTACAATTCGCGTCATGCGAACAAGTGAACTTGTACACGACATTTGAACACAAGTAGGAGGGAGTCCTAGATTTAAGCTGAAAAAAAAAAAAATAGCCAACTTTGAACGTTTGGGATGCAATTAACTTCATTTTAACACCAAAAAGCAGTTTACTTCTATCATTTACCGTAAGGTGCAGTTTCTTTTTCGCAACGTAACACGCGTGCCTCAGAGCTTTGATAACCGAAGCATAAGCATCTTCTAGTTGAGTGTATTTTCCGACCAGAACAATACCACATTTTGATGTCACGCTGTCATATCTGTGAAATTGTGAAGAGCATAATGCCACATGTGTTAGTTAATACACGGCTTTCCGTCCTGTTGCGAGGGCTGGACGTCAGCATACGCTATGTAAATGAGATCGAAGACAACCAATTTTTTCAAGGAAGTTTTTAACTCAAAGTAATGATGCAGTTGCATCCCATAAAAGTTGTAATAAACGGAGAGGAAAACTAATTTTATTCTAAAATTACGTTTGTGAAACAACGTTATATCCTTAGCTTTCCGAGAAAACCAAAAAGGTGTTTAGCGCACTCTTACAGGAGCTAAATTTTAAAAAAGCCGTCAATTATTATGTTGTTTTCGTGCGTACCTGTCAGCTAGAATTTTCCATTTGGATAAGAGAGAATAGCGATGATGCTTGATAGACAACCCGAGTCGCTCGGTGAAATAGTTGGATAAGTTTTGTTCTTCAAGCAAAAAAGGAACACGATATATAGATGAGACATCATGGACTGCAATAACCTACAGTTAAAAAAAATAGGTTAAAAATAGCCAAAGATTAATTTGCGTGATAGTTTTTATATCCTTACAAAATGCTTATTGCTACAAATTTTAAGAATACAAAGCGGCATTCACCTGTCTCGGGGAAACGTGGCAAAAGCTCGATATTTTTTCTTTCACATCCTGCGTGAGTGGAGTGTGGCTACGACAAACAATGAGATCAGGAGACAGTCCCAACCCACGCAATGATCGTACACTGTGTTGAGTGGGCTTTGTTTTCTGTTCTCCGGTGGCAAGCGGCTAAACACAGAAAATTGACGTCTTATATGTGACGTACGACACAGTTTTCATGTTAGTTAAAAAGTTTAAGTCCACTATAGAGTTTGTGAAAGGACTGAGATTACTGCATGTCAAGTCATATCCCATAATGTGAGTCCAACTTCAGTTGCTATTTACCTGAGGTATGAGACTGACATGGATGCTGCAAAAGTTTTCATGTTTCACGCGAAATTGAAGTTGACGGAAAGCTTCGACGAAGGCCATCCCTTCAATGTCGCCAATGGTCCCACCCAACTGGAAAAGTAAAACTGCATATAAAAACAAGTTACCCACTACGCAGTAACAACACTACAACTTTCCAAGCTCACTGCATGACTTAACCTTTCAATTTCAAACGATGTATCTACTTTTAAAAGCAGCTTATCAAGAATGCTTTGGTGTTTTATACACAATAACACAACGTTTAAAAAAACATGTTTGTTGATCCTACACTAGACATTGACTAACCTCAATGATGCAAACTTGCGGTTCTTCTTGGTCTCCATTGACTGGTATCTTAGCAACCCTTTCAACCCACTCCATGATAGCGTCAGTAACATGAGGAACAACTGCGTCAGCAAAAACCGGGTGACTAATGTAACGTATTGATGAAACGACGCTGAACAACTTGCAATTACGCGTCACACAATAAACTATTGTAGTCACCACTCACCAGCTCCTGTTACATGTACCTTTTAGACTAAAACGGACGCGTTTGATTGACTGCTAAGTAATTGCTGTTTTACTGCAGTAAAAACTAAACAATGTACACTGTACAGTATTAACAAACAACTAAAATAAAAACTAAACAAGTATAAACAACGTAAACAAACAGTTTGAACTGGAAGGAAGTTGTTTGAAATGTTGACATTGAATTGCTTGACTAATAATTTCGCAATGTATCAACAAACAATACAAACACTTAGCTGTAAATATTTTAACAATTATAGAAGGACTCAAACCTTGTACAGTCTTTCCTAAGTAGTCTCCTTTCCTTTCCTTGTTTATGACATCTTGGTAGATCTTTCCTATAAATACGAAAAGTTGTGGCTCAATTTGCCAAATAAATCCAGCTAAACAACTTCTTCATTCAAAGAGAAAAGTTAAAGGTGATTACTGATTGATTACCATTCATTGCAGTATAAATTGGACATAGTTAGTTTAAAGAATGCAAATATATATCACCTGTTGTTATGTTGTTGTCTCTATGTAAAGTAACATTCAGAAAACGTTCATAATTTCCAAGATCCAAATCAACTTCACCTCCATCATCCAACACAAAAACTTCACCTGAGTATTTTAAAAATGTTTGCGACTGAATTGGAAAAAAAAACTGAAAGCCTCACTTAATCAAGATCGAGACATGAGTAACTAAAAGACAGAATAAAAATAACCTTCTTACTTTTTAATTTCAATCGTTTAATGTTATTATCACGCTATAGCGCTACAAGAAAGTTCCAGACCATATTTACTATTTGGATTTAGTTTGTCTTAAATTTTGCAATGCAACTATCTGTTATTAAACGTGGTTGCTATTTGCAACTTGGTGATATTTCAAAAGAAAAATTTCAACAATGTTCAATTCATCAAGAAAACTGATTTTATGGTTTAAGACTAAAAGTATATGGTATGTGGGTATATATATAGAAGTTGTGGTGCTATAGTAAAGGTTTTCAAGCTATGCATTACATAACACAAAGTGTAGTTAAAAAGCTTTCCAGGAGTGTTGCACAATTAACAGCTGTGTAATTAAACTGCACTTAAAACTACATGTATTCAGAGTTCACATATATGATATTGATATAAATCTCTGTACAGTTAACTTAAATACAAACAATCTACTGTTTATTCATATTTGATTTTGTCCCTACGAGTGAGGGGTGGCCAATTCTTTGTTGCAGCAGTTGTCTTTACCTCTTTTTTCATATCATCCTGTCCTTTGCATCTTCCTCTTTTAGTCTGACCTTAGATACTTCATCCTTCGCCTGTTTTTCTATGTTCTTTTTGGACGCTTCTCTTTTCATCCAACTTCAAATCTAACGCTTTCCTAGATAATATTTTTCACCCTTTCTTTATCACAACTTAATCCATTAATTCTTTTTAGTCTTTTTTGCCCTCCTCATTTTCACCCCCGCATTGCATTCACTATCTCCTTTTACATTCTTTTCATATTCAACTAGTATATTAAAACAATAGATCATTGATGGACTGTGGCTCATCTCTTGTTATTGCCAATCAGAAAATACATAACGTTTCTGCCATGACTTTGATGAACACCACTTACTGATGATTATTAAACCTTGTAAGATTAATGAAATGTATTGTATGGCCTAAAAAAACCTTATAAATTCTTGCAATCTTTGATTAAAATGGACATAGGTGTGCTGAAACATCACATGAAGCCAGTAAAAAGCAATTTTGTGGTGTAGCAATGAATATAAGCGTGTCAACACTAACTTATAAACAGCAATCATAAAACACGCACATTTTTTCAAATGCGCCACATCAAAAAAAAATTGGAGAACACTGGGTTATTAAATTGAAGCTTTGCAAGATTTAGGAAGAGGTACAGAATGTTCTCAGATACTTTATAAGAATCTAGTACTATTACAAAACACAAATGTTAATTTTACCATGTTCATATGGAGAAAAGGTTCCAGCATCTATATTGAGATATGGATCAATTTTAATGGCTGTTACACGAAGACCACAGGACTTCAGTATTGTTCCGATGCTGCTGGATATCACACCTGAAAGTAACGGAATAACTTGTTACCACATGCACATCAATGTAAGATAATTTCATTAAATACAGCATACAATAACTACCAATCCAATATATCACTAATTGCTAACTATGTTATCAACAATTTCCTTTCACACTTAGAAGGTAAAAGATACTTGTTTTTAAAACAGAAAAAAAAACATTAAATTGTTGAACTTATGAATACGATACCGTACATCATGTCAGAAAAATTTATGTGTCAAAAATACATTGACTGGTGCATAAAAGCCATCAGTTTTTTTCAGCGCCGGATTAACTATAGTAGCAGATGTAGCAGCTGCTATGGGCCTCGCGCTTCACATGGCCCCGCGCTTGGTGAGCAAAACAATTTTTTTGCAAAAAAACTGTCGAACATAGTTGGTAAGTAATTTTTGGCTTGCAAACTGGAATGGCATGGGAGAATATTATAATTGTAGGATTAAATTACTTAGTCCCAACGTCTTATCCCATCCTAATTAGGCTATTGTAAACTTTAAAAACCGGTAATTTCCGCTGGAGGCAACTGCCTGATCAAGTGCCACGAACCCACGATACTAGTTGTTTGAAAGATTATTTGACTGTACTGTACACCAGTGAGAAGAGTATCAATCTTGCCGATTGCCTTGGACAGAGTTATTACAACGCGTCCAACATGAGCGGGAAATATAAAGGAGTAGGCCTACAGGAACTTGTCAAAAAAAAATGGTGCTGTTGCAGAATATGTTCCATGCTATGCTCATTCATTGAATTTACAGTAGTTGGTGTATATATGCGCTGCACAATTGTGTCCAGAAACAGTTCAGTTCTTTTCTTTGACTTCGTTGAAAAGATCTATGTAGGCTTTGCTGCTTAAACACACCGGTGGTACGTTCTGGAGTGTTCAGGTGGTGGAGTGCTAAAGAAGCTCTCTGAAACACGATGGTCCGGAAGAGCTGATGCCATTAAGCTGATTAAAGAACGTTTTCTTTTCAAAAAGGAGGCACTGGAGAAACTTGCAAATAGCCAAGCAGGGCTGCGATTTTTGCCTTTTTCGGTGACGAGGTCACTCGACACGCGCCATCACTATTCAACAAACGCTGTGCCTTACAGAAAAAAAAAGGAAAAAAAAAGGAAAAAAAAAAAAAAACTGAGAAAGGACTAAACATCGTCAGGTCGAGAAGCAATCGGAGGGGGGGGGCATCACGTGATGCAATCATAAGAGTGCTGACTTACGTAAACTTTCCTTCGCCAGGTACTTCAAAGCAAGGTCTAAAAGCGACGCTTCACACGAGAAACTCCCAAGGCGTCAGCGCCGCCATTTTGAACACTGCGGGAGAATGCTTTGATCGAAGTTCCAACGCCTGGCATCAAACATTTCGCAACACACGTTTCGTGCTATTCGACACAACGGGTTTCTTTTATAGATGAAATAACCTAGGCTACGTTGAGTTGTCAACGTTTATGCCAGTTTGTATTTCGCAGTTTGAGCTAATTAACAATATTGCTCTGGTAAAATGACTGTTAGATACTTGCTATGAAAGTTTTTCACATGTAGAAAACAGCCTAGTTTCCGACCAGACGTTCAGAAATACAGATGAAAAAGCCGCTATTTTTGTGGAAAGGAACATTTTGAACACTGCGGGAAAATGCTTTGATCGAAGTTCTAACGCCTGGCATCAAATATTTTGCAACACACGTTTCGTGCTATTCAACACAACGGGTTTCTAACTTTCTTCGAAGTAGGCTACTTTTACTTGTCAACGTCTATGCAAGTTTGTATTTGTGTCTGACTTATGCACTTGTTGTTCCAAGAATGGAGAATTTTTTTGCAATGTGAATAAAGAATAGTAGACAGATAAACACGGTTGCAACTCGAATTCCTTCCACTAAAAGGGTTTCTGTGATTACGTAATGGGCGATTTTGCACTTGCATTCACAAAAGCACACAACCTAGCTAGCAAAACCCGTCGCTTTTACATTGATTCAACGTCTGTAGACGTTGAATCAAAAAAACGAGAAGCGAAAAATATACTAGAGTAGTCTATCACGACCGCACTGTTTGATTTGTTGTGATGTAATGATACCAAAAGTAGCGATACGCACGCTGTTACGTTAATTCACCTTAAATAACTCAGGGAGGAAAAGTAAGTTAATTTTGGGTTACCTTTAAAGTAAGTTAACAGCACAAATCGATTTAAATTTCCTGGAGGGTTATATTGCGTAGGCTACCCAGACAGCAAAATCATCATATTACATTGATTCAACGTCTACAGACGTGAAGTCAATGCAAAAATAACGAATTTTGATGCCTGCGTATCACTGCCCAAGAAGAAATTTACGTTTGTTTTGCATTAATTCGACATCTAGCGACGTTGAATTGAATTATCATAAAATAACGTTAATTGTTCAACCAGGTACCGGTAACAAATTAATAGCTCACTGCCAGATGATTGCCTCGATTGACGTTTACACTAACGTAATTTCGGCACAATTGGGACACTGCGAGCAAACACGAGTCTGTTTGATAAAGAACTAGCTGTCAGAATCGGAATTATCAGATACTGTATCGGAGGATGAGGTTGTCGCGTCGTCACTAGAATACTTGAAGACGCAAAACTGCCCGTTCATGAACGCGCGATGCCATATGATCGAAAGCATTACTTTACTGCCCAAGAACCATTTATTGAATTTCGTACTACTTTTTTAACTTGACCCCTTAGCTTTGCTAATTCCAATTTGTTTCCGTCATAAAATTCTTTACAAATTTTGCAAAATACCTCACTAACTTTTCCTTCTGTTTGATAATCTATAGCAGGTAAATTCTACTTTTTAACTGTATCTTCTTTCAGTATAATTTATATTCGCAATGACATCGGTTAACAATAAGCATTCGATGAAAAAATAACTTTTGCGTAACAATAAGCCGGTATTTATAAGGTTGCAAACTTTTTACAGTTCACAAGAGCATTGTCAGCGCATAAAATAGCTTGCGTGATGCTCTGGGCTACCGCCGTGTGACACGCGATGAAGAAACGCATAAAATTTCGTTTGATTAAACACTAAAGCATACGGCAATTGCCGCCGTAATCCAAGGTTTGTTGATTTGGCGACGGCAATGTTTTTGCCGTCGTAGATACAAGCTAATTTCGAGGGCTGTATACATGTCCGGTAGGTACATAACTTAGCGCTTGATACTCCTTTGCAATCACTCAACCAGCGTGCGATCAAAAGCTTAAGTAAGTGACTCTGATACCACACAATTTGTGCGTTAACTCGCGGCCAAACGCTTATAATCTGACTCCTGTGACGTCATATTACTATTCGACAAACAAACGCAGAATTTTTGGTCGTTCGACAAGAAAGAAAAAATCGCAGCCCTGTAGCCAAGTGCAAAAGGCAGAATGTCGACAGCAGGCAAATGGACTCTTGAGAAAATGGAGTTGCTCGAAATTGGAATCTTAGTGGTTTTTAGAAATAGCTAACCCGATCGCTTCCAGGCAAGTCAAGCCTCTCTTCAAACAAACTGGCAAAATCTGAACATTGTTTCAGCGTTGTGTGCCTCTTTGGCAGGATCCCTACAGACTTTCAGAGAACAATTCGCTAAGTTTGAGTCAGAGGCGCAGAAGCTGACTCAAGTGCCAGATTACCGACCAACAAGCACAAGAAGAATTGTTCAAAATCGAACGCACGATGAGAATGTAGGCAGTGGCCGTTCAGTTTCAGATACAATGGATATCAACTAAAGACAGATTCCCGGTGTAAGTTTTCCTTGCAGTATTGGAAAGCCTACAATCTACGATGGAGCAACGTCGCAAGGCATACACCAATTCGTAAAGCACATTGCTATTGAAGGGTCTGCTACATTTCGGTGAGTTCCTAACCTCTAATCCTAAAACGGCAATGATAAGTAGGCTACGGTACCCAATAATTAAAAAAAAAATTGAAAAAATCCCCCATTAAGGGATCGGACTCCCTGAAACGGGCCATTCCGGCTATTGAATGCTCCTCTCCACAACTCAACTATTTCACTTCGATTAAAGAAAACAATATTGACACCACGTTTCCTAACATTGACAATTTGTTACGCATTTATCTATGTATGATGGTAACTAATTGTACTGGAGAGGTCATTTTCAAATTTGAAGTTGATTAAAAACTAGCCTATCTGCGAAACACGATGGGGCAAGAGCGGCTACACTATAATCAAAAAATATCAAATCTATAAAATATTCAATTACTTTCCAGTCAATATCTGTACATCAAATCAATCTGCTACAGGCCCCAAACTTGGTTAATCCGGAACTGTTTTTTTTTAGGTAAGTAAACTTAAATCAATATATAACTGCAGTAGTGCACTTCTAAAAGTACTGCACTAGTCTCTACAATATATTGCAAACTACAAAAAATATAACATTGTTATACGAATAGGTTACTGAAATTTGTTAGGCTGAATTTATCGATTCGCAGAGGCTGTATTTACCATATATATATTGTGAAAATAGCCTCTTGTTCTTCTCTCGCTCTTTGTTTAAAAAAAACGTAATAGAAAAGAATATGTCACACTCGAGGAAACATGTGCATATAGCCTCAAAGGCTATATTCATAATACAATACATGGTAATAATAACCACTGGGTAAATGTTTTTCTCATAATAAACATAAAAATACTCATAAAACCTACCTTTACCAATACCACTGATGACACCACCAGAAACAAGTATGTACTTCATGCTCAACAACAATATCACAGTTTAGAGAATTATGTAAAAGCAAAAAATCAATCTAGCCCCGTGTTATTGTCTAAAGATAACAATCCGGATTTTAGTTAGGTGATTGAACAAAACAATATAGCCTACTGTGTTTTACACAGGATTTACAACCTTGAGGGGACGACATCGACAGGGGACTACACTGTGGCCATAGGCGCCTAACCCGTGGGGGCCAGGTCCCCATGCATATTTCTGCGTGGGAGCATAAAAAGTTGGCGCCTATGTTGTAGCTAGTCAGAAAGTGCAAATTTTGGTTTGTATCAGCTACTTGAAAGGAAATATTTTCCTCAGAAAAAATGACCAAAATAAATAAAAAATGACCAAATTTTTTCAAGTCATTTTGGACAAATGACCGAAAAGTGTCAGCGAAAAAAAAAAAACCCAGCTTTGGGGTGGGCAAACTGGGCAACCGCCCAGGGCCCGCAAATTTATGGGGCCCACGCTTATGATGACCCTGTGCAAGCTTCCTTTCCAGAAACCAGTCGACGGAAACGCAAGAGATTTTTGTTTAAAGATAGCCTACAGATGAGGATGCTGAAAGTAACAGAAGCAGCAAGGGAAGTGTAGCGGACAGTAGGTAACTTAACTTATCCACTCATACCTAGCTGTAAATCTAGTCTACAGCGACATTTCGGGCACAACAATGTGGCAGTACTTCTTTACTACATGTATGACTTTTATTGTCACCACATAACTTAACAGATTGCAATCGTCTTTCCACAACAGAACATGATTCAAATCATAAGTCCAACCCAGGAAACTGCACACTGAACGTTGACGTATGGAGCCAGAAGTAATATCACTACTGTACCAAAATTATACCATACTCTGACATACTCCCTACACCAAAAGCAAAATTCTCTGTCTGTCGAATTGTAGGCCACAACGCGATATACATAGTCGCTGAGGAATCAAGCATCTGTAGGCTAAAACGTTGAAGAGACGAAAAATCACGCATATGTGATTGAAACTGCCGGTTGCAAGAATGCTTTTAGCTTATTAACATGCAAGTTCTTGAGGAACGCAAATCCCTAATCACGTTTTAGAATCCTGAGGCACAACTACAAAATTACTTGAATTACTGGGTAACGTTACATATATGCAAAAGAACGACAATTTCATGACGGCAACAAACCTAAGAAAAGACCTAAGGTGAAAATCCCGAAGCACAATTGTAAATTTCACGACGGTAACAAATAGGGACGGGCAATTCAGAATAATTCACTATTCCAGAATTATTCCGGATTACTAAACCGAATCCAGAATACCAAATCCTATTAACTTCCAGGCTCCAGCAACGCAAAAAGTAAAAAATTTCAGACGCAAAAGCTACACAATCAAAGTAAATGTTTGTTGCAATGCAACACATTAAGGCATTCTGAATGACTAAAATGCCAGCCAAACGGGAGCAGTGTTGCCAGATGATGGAAGCCGCTTAGCACCAAAAAGTAACTAAAATTTCTCCGGATATTTAAAACACCCTTAATAAAGCAATTTTGCCTAAAATACAAATAGTTTTTAAGACATAAGACACTGCCATCACGCATACGCAAACCTCTTGCAAAACGTTTTTTATACGAGCAGGGATTATTTGCTAAAAAGTTTAAAAAAATTGAAAAAACTTTCTTGAAAAAAATTGAGTGGGGAAAATTTCACCAAAACGTTGTCTGGTTCCAAGGTCAAAAAGCTTGGCAATAAAGACCTCTAAATTTCACCAGAGTGTTTAGTTTGATATTTCCCCATCTGGCAACGCTGAGCGGGATCGCAGCTTAGTTGACGTCAAGCCCGCAGTGGAAAAGCATCGGTCGGAAAATGCTGATGTGGCAGGTATGCTGAGATATTTCAGAGCCAAATCCTTTAGCCGGAGCATCTGCTCAATGTTGTTACGCCTACCAGTCAAACTATCGCAGAGTCGCATACGCACGTGGATTGAAAAAAAGCATTGCACGATTGTGCATGTGTACAAAGCGTGAAGAAAATTGCGCGCTTAGTTTCTTTGATTGCTCATGCGAGCGAGTGACGTAGGGTTGCATGCGCCGTGCGCGCACAACGCATGCAAAATGTTTTTGAAAATGCGGAACTGCAGATGGTGTCAGTGCAAAGAAAAAAGAGAGTAAGCCACACTTTTTTTTCAGTACACTGTCTCAAGCTGACAGGTTCCACAAGACTTATGTTTATCTTTACAACCGAATCTTATTACCCGGTTTTATTACCATTTTGGATTCGGATAGTTTAGGATCCGAATCCTTCTGGATTCGGTATTCTGAATTGCCCATCCCTAGTAACAAACCTAACCTAAGGAAAGTTGAAAAGACCTAAGGTGAAACACAGGGCGCTACAGGAAGCATTTAGAATAGACTTTTTCAATGTTCTCCTGACCTAGATGAAGCTATTACCAAGATGGATGATAGGTTTGAAAAAATCATGGAGTTCCAAAAAAAGTATGGTTTTGTGTGTGATATTTGTTTGCCGACCTCCATCACAGCAGAAAATGTATTAAAAAATGGTCTGAAGCATCACCAGAATTTTCTGGAAACCTTGACAGTGAAGAACTTTCTACTGAAGTGCAGAGCTTCACAATTCAATTCAACTTATTTTTAATTGCTGGCGCAAACATGCAGAGAACGGCATAGTAAACATACGGATTTGGCACCAACAAAAGAAAAAGATGGCAAAACCAAATGGTTTAAAAAATATGCAAAAACAATGTTTGGATGTCATTGTTTTTAATTTGCGCAGCCAACAAACCTAGAAAAGAGATGAAAAAGATAAAAAAAAATTATGTGAAAATACTACAGAAATAGGCTAGAATTACAATCAACACTTGCCAAGCTCAATCCCTCTCTTCAACAAAAGAAAAAATAGACCGCAAATTACTGTACAATGAACACTTGCAAGTTGCAACAAGGGCCATTTAAACTTTACAGAACTACACACAAGTTTCCTGAACTTTTCACCTTGAAAGTTTAACAAAATTATAAACAAAGTTAAAAGTTCAGGAAACCGGCTTAGTGTGACCAAATAAATTCAGGGAAAAAAATTAAATCCAACGTGAAACACAACTAAGTACAATCAACTACATAGGTGCTTCTCAACCTTTATTTGTGGCGACCCAAAAATAAAGGTTAAATTAATAGCGAAGATTTGGCAACCCTATTTCCAAAACTACATTTTATAAGCATGAAATATTGAGCCTGACTTTGTATTGTTTCAACAAGTTGTCAAAATTTGAACCTATTTTGCTCAGTGCCAATCTCACGTCATCTTCAGGTTGAAAACAATTTCTCTCCTTTGTTTTGATATAAGCGCAGAAAACCCGCTCTCACACAGGCAAGTAGGCCTAGTAACAAATGGCAGTGAGAGCTTCTACTGCATGCATGGATTGCATGCCAACAACAATCTTTTCATTCTTGACTTTTGTCTAAAATTGACCAAGGGTTTCTTTCTTAAAACAGTTCATCAATACACTGTCGCACTGAATGTCAATCAACTCCTATTGACACCCAAAAATGCTTTGGTAGTTTTCAGGCAGGGTATCAACATCAATAGCCAATGGATTGCGCACTCATTTCAAATAATTTACAATTTTAGGGATAATCAAATCAAATTCTCGTATCAATAAACCCAAATGCCTTTCTTTGACAAGCTGGACATCGTCAAAGTCTGCCTTCGTATCTACCAGCAACTAATTCAAAACAGTACATGTTGCTGTTTTCTGGGACACGATCTTCCTCTTCCACAACTTCAGCTTTTCTGTAAAAGCAATCAGTTTTTCAGATACATTGATCAACATTATGTTTGGTCCTTGCAAAGATTTATTCAAGATGTTCAGCTGCAAAAATATATCAGAAAGATACGCCACAAAGTAAAGTCACTTTTAATCAGCAAATCTTTCTGCCAAGCTATGCTTCTTGTTTATCAAAAATTCCTTCACCTCCTTGCGCAGAGTTACAAATCTCTCCAATACTTTGTCATGAGATAATCATCTCACATCAGAAAAGTTCAACAGGTGTCTGTATTCTGCATTAAAATCTTCGCATAATATTTCAAACAGTTGTGAGTTCAGTGATTTGGCCTTTATGAAATTGATGATGTGAATTACATTTTGCATGACAGTGGAAATTACGAAAACTACAGTATAGTGGTAGTTTTACAAAATTACGAAAACTACAGTTTTAATTTTGCTCAAGAGACATTACGGTACCTTTTATCACCACATCTTACAGCGACCCAGCCAAATGAAACGGCGACCCAATTTTGGGTCACGACTCAGGGGTTGAGAAGCACTGTGCTAAAACATAGTATCAGAGCGATGTGAAGATGTCACAACATGAAATACACTTATAATAATAATAATCGTGTTTTTATGTGTGCTTATTTTATTTGCAACATACAGTAGGCTACACTGCGATCACAGATCACCTTTTTCGCTTACCATCGCTGTTTGTTGTTATATAATGTTAATTCCTTTTAATGCTATTGTAATTTATGGTTATTTTACTTTGCTTACTTTAATTCGTCGATACCAGGCTGTATGGGGCCCTTATATTACTTCTTTCCCAGGCTCACAAAACTTTAAGGCCACCACTGCTAGGCTCTATAACACAATGTCAGAAACCTTACACACAGTTAGCCAAAAGTATCTGACACAAAATGATTAGTATTTTTGTGTAAAATGTAGCCTGCCATCCAAACTCAGCTTTTTTGACAAATTCGAATCTTCACCTTTCCTTGAAAAAAAAAACGAGTTGAATGAACCAAATACAATTCACAATCCAGTTTGAGACAGGTCTGGACTGGATTATCTGGATATGAATTTGTCAACACCTACAAAGCGCCAAACAAAACCGCCTTTTTATAACTTTTAAGTAAGCTAAATTTGGCGCCAACTTTCATCGCCAATTTGTGTTGCTTCAGAAATTGTCAGCTGACTGAGCTGACTGCTGAGCTCTGCTGAACGAACAGTTGAAACTCGAAACACAACGTGGTTGACCATTGTCACGCTTCACTTCATGTTTTTACGATGGGTTGCTGGTATTTGTTTCGGGATCACAGACATTGAAACGAGAGATGGACGGAGTCAGGATTTCTGGACTCCTGTCCATCAGAAAAAATTCAGTATGTAGGCTATTTTGTTTAAAAGTTCTTTCAACAAAAGTTCCACGCATTGACAAGCTTGTAAAAATAAATGCAGCACCAATCATCTTACTGAAGCTGGCTTCAATAAACCCATAAAAGATTGCAATATATTCAATCGGTTAAAATGTTGCTTATTCTCATTAATTTTTCTCTTATATGCCTAATGTAACCAAGCATGATAGAAAATGGAAATACTAATTGGAGGAAATGTTAAAAAGCCGTCGTTCGTAATTTCGTATGAAGCAGAAAGTTTGTGGTCAGCCGAATGGAAGGACTTGGAGCCAACTTTTCTTCAGATCGTAAAGTGTGCGGAGCAGGGCCTCCGAGAGAAATCAGGACTGGTCGGGAGACAATACCTAAATTAAACGGGCTCCATTTTTTTTTTTCAGCAAAAATGAAAGCAACGAATTTGTATCATGCTCTACATCAGTGCTTCCCAACCGGTGGGTCGCGACCCATTGGTGGGTCGCGACTCGCGAAGCTATTTCAGGTGGGTCGTGAAGCATTTCTAAATGTTAATGAATGTTAAAATTTTCTAAAAAATACCGACATTACCATGGATCTCACAAGCCGCAGTTTGTTTTTGAACAATAGCCTACTGCGCTTTCGCCATCACTACTCTTGTCTTCACTTCATTTGTTGACTTTCCATTTTCATGAATTGTGCACCTTGTTTTCTTTTAGATCGGAACGGGAAATTATTGCATTACTATTACGTCACAATTATGCAGCAATGTAACAAATAGATGTGTTGATTTGCGTCGCACTAACTATGTCTGTACATACGCCAGTAGTAAAGATGCCATAATAAAGTTGTCATATCTCATTGTGGGTTCAGGCCCGGATTTAGGGGGGGGCAGAAGGGGCAGTTGCCCCGGGCCCCCCGACTTTTGAAGGGCCCCCCTATATGGAAAAAAATGTGATTTTGTGTTATTTTTTTCCTTTTGGCCTTTAAAGTTTCTGCAAAATGCTGTGCAGTACTGGAGTAATGCTACTGTAGACCAGGGGCGGATCTACCGGGTGGGCCTGATTGGTACAGGCCCACCCAGATTCACAGCGGGCCCACCCAAAGTCAGATTCATGCAAAAAAAATATTAATGTTTAACACTAGAACCACCAAGAACACTAGAACTGAATTATCCGTGGCATCACTATTTCACAGCATGATACCCAAAAAAAAAAACATTCTAAATGATCCGTGTGCACTGTATGGCATTGAGACCGCATATGCTGAACATGCTGTATTCATTCAACACATCAGAGGGAAAATGGATTGGGAAAACTTTCCTGCATTAATGGAAGGAGGCTGCTGGATAGCTGCCCTGCTGACATTTTCCCGAACATGAACAGTGTTTTAAGGACCATCATAACACTGCCTTCCACGTCCTGCAGCGTTGAGAGACTTTTCTCCGAAACAAACAGGATCCAAACGCGCTTGAAATCATCCATGCTGACTGGACGTCTTAACAACTTAACACTTTTGTCTTTTGAAAGACAACTCATTGGCAGTTCGGATTATAATGACATTTATAATCTACTTTTTTAACTCGAAACCTAGAAGACTCCACCTTGTGTAGAAGCTCCGGTAAAACTTTTTTTGTATGCTGGCCCGCCGTGGCATCATTGGTGAAGGCCCACCAAGATATTTCGTAGGCCCACCCATGAATTACATTCCGAATCCGCCACTGCTGTAGACGTAGAGATGGTTTTACGCGGCGTAGGCGCGAAAAATTTTTTTGCACGGGGCCCCCCGATCTAAAAGTGCCCCGGGCCCCCCATCAGCTAAATCCGGCCCTGTGTGGGTTGCACAATAAAACTTGCATTAAAAGTGGGTTGCGAACTGAAAAAGATTGGGAAGCACTGCTCTACATGGTCTACTTTCCTCAGCGTAAAATTGAATTCATTTTAAGTTTAGATTTTAAAACAACATATCAATAGGAAAAAAAAACTTCTTTCAATATGAAAATCAACAAAAATCACACGACTACATTTGTCGCAAAATTGCTGAGGTTGTTCACTAGTTTGTCTAGAAAAGATTGTAGGCCTAGAGTCGTATGGTTTGCACAGGCGGTGCCTTTGGCACATTCAACAAGTCTTTAAAAATATCGTCACATATAGACTACTGTTAGGCTATATATCAACATCTACATATAGGCTACTGCTCCAAATGCGACACTGATTTTGGTGACTGGGCAATCCTTGACCAGGTGATCGACGTCCTGAGTGATGGATTCGCAGTGTGGGCATCCAGGACTGCTGAAAGTAGCCTACCCTGCATATGTAGTGTTTGGGCAGCGCGAGCGTGTTTGCTGATGATCCTGTTATCCACTTTTGTCTGTTTGTTGAGTGGAATCTTGGAAGAGCCGTTGTTGGGTCGGTGATGACGTCTCCTTTTGGCAAGTCTGCGCACCAGTAGCCTATTTGTTCCAATCTTGATGCAAATCGAACTTATTGTAGGCTAGCTGGAAATTTTAGTAGGCCTATAATTGAAGAAAAAATTATAAGCACACAATGCAGGCAATGAAAATAGCTCAACAGAGCATTCAATTCATTCCGGCCTTTTGCAATGCAAAGTTGCGGGTCACAGCGTCAAGTAGGGTAGCCTACACTACAAAAGATTTTGCAACATCTGATTTAGACAGTCTGGTTCACAATGATGTTTATTACCTACCTTCTGTTGGAAGTGCTATTGGAAGTAAAAACATTTCGAACATGTCACTTTAGATGTGTAGATGTGTCACTTTAATCAATTGCTAAACTCGACTGGTAAAAAAGTTGTCAATGAAGAATTTGTTTCATCTCACTTAAATGATATACATGGCTATCACAATAGCCTACTATAGTCAATTTCTGACCTCTGCTGATACAGTTTCTTCTTTGCTTCATAAATTGCCATTAAATTGCTCTGTTGGTTGTGATAAAATATCTTCTGAGCACATTGCTTATGCAGATTCCAGTATCTGTGTAGCCTATATCTTTATCATTTTTTAATATGTGCCTTGTTCATGGGTATGTGCCAAATGCTTGTCTTAAAACTGAATTAGTTCCCATTGTTAAAAACAAATCTGGTGACGTAGCCTAAGAGACATCGCAAACTACAGACCTATTGCTCTTGCTACTGTCATTTCTAAACTATTTGAGCATGTTGTACTTTTTTTCATTAATGACTATCTCACAACAGATGATAATCAATTTGGCTTTAAACCTAAGCATAGCACAGATATGTGCATTTTTGTACATAAGCAAGCTGTGTCTTACTACAGAAAACGTGGAAGTCCTGTTTTCTCTGTATTTTTAGATGCTTCGAAAGCATTTTATAGGGTAAACCACAACCTCCTATTCAAGAAACTAATTCAACGAGGAGTGCCGATATGTCTTGTTCGTCTAATAGTTTATTGGTAGCCTATACCCATCAGCGGACGTACATACGCTGAGGTTGTCATTACTCACAGTCTTTTTCTGTCAGCAATGGTGTCAAACAGGGTGGTGTCCTCAGTCCTTATTTATTTGCCGTGTATATGGATGATCTATCGACTGTGTTAAGCAAAACCAAGGCAGGCTGTTACATAGGTAATACACTTGTCAATCATCTCATGTTTGCTGATGATATTGTTGTATTTCTCCAAGTGTTCATGGTCTGCGGAGTATCTTGAATGTGTGTGAAAATTATGCGCTTTCTAACGATGTCATTTTTAACTGCAAAAAGTCATTTGCTATGTAGGCTACTTCCAAACCAATCACTTAAAGTTAAATTTGAATCCAATTGTACGGCTCAATGGAAGTGAGATCAAATTCGTAGACAGTGTCAAATATTTGGGTGTTTTTCTTGACACGGTATTGTGTGACGACAAGGATATAAATCGACAAGTGCGATCAATCTATTGTTCTGTCAACAAATTAAAATCAAAATTTTACAAGTGCTCCAGTGATATTAAAAATGTTCTGTTCCGTTCATATTGTACTCCAATGTATGCATGTCATCTGTGGGAAAATTATCATCAACGTGACATTAATCGCCTGTGTGTTGCCTTCAATAATGCATTTAGAATTATACACAATTTGCCTAAACACTATAGCGTACGTGAACATCAAGTCTTGTGCAACATTATAACATTTGATGCACTACTTCGGAAATATGTTTTTTCTTTGGAAGATGCGAAGTAGGCTATCGTCTAACTCTATTGTTGCCTCCCTGATGAGGTCCGATTGCCATGGTTTATCAAATTACCGTCTTCATTATAATAATTCTATGTATGCCGTTATCTAGTTTTAATGGCTGCCATGTCATCTGATTGTTGTTATCGTTCTGAATACTTTCAGTTCTTCTAACTTGTAACACTACTGTACCATTGTCTGTAAACTTGTAACAGTAGATCGCCTATTTAGTGAGATTTTGTGCATTTGCAGTTTGTGTATTATTTCGCTGTTTTTCGTTGTTATTTCGTTGTTATTGTTGTGTTTTGGATATGGACAGCTTTGTCTGATGCAAATAAATATTATTTATACTGCACATTGTGCATAGACTACGTTGTTCAATCGGTTTTAAGCGTGGCCACGGTTTTGAGTCATGGTAAATCATAAACAATTAAACAATTCTTTACAAATTTCTGTGCCCTAAAGTTAGGTTTTGAATCTTTATCCTTGGACTGACAAAGCCTTGCATAGGTTATTCCTTGTAGTTTCAAAACACTTATGGAGGGTTTTGACGCCGGGCCAATTGTCGAAATTGACAAAGTGAAGTTTCCGATTATTGAAGTGCTGTTGCCCGGGAATTAGGCTATTCCATTTATTAGGTGCCGCTGAATTGAGAGCAGTCCTCAGAATGTGTTGCTCAAGCACACACTCAGAGAGTCGGACTCGCGCCGCTTGATCATTGAAGCTTCTTCGTTCACGAAGTCACACGCGCCAACCAACTAAGTTATCGAGGCGGACATCCATCCACAGTCTCTATAGTAACATAGAGACTGTGATCCATCCATTGAATATCTTGCTATCCATTGAACAGTTCTTTATCGCTGTATGAATAGGTTAGTCAAGTCGATTGAATATTGTTGAGAATTGTAGCCTAATCCACAAGAAGAGATTAGGCTAGTAGAGTGGAGTAGACAACCGGAAACAGACATTGCCGTCGGCTGCAGCGTGGGTCAGGTGTACGTCGGAAGGCGTACACCGATGCATAGCGCTCAAGTCCGCTTTCCCGCAATGCAGGATAAAGATAAACCAAACAAACAAGAAACATAGATTTGAAAACTGTTCAAGTAGGCTGCTTGGATGAGACAGCTTTCTTTAGAATTTCCTATCTGGCGGGGTTACAATTGAAAATGACACAAGCTTTAGCCTAGAGTCGATCAATTAGGCCTACTTCAAAAGTGATATGACATCTGGACAACACTATGAACTCCAAACAGATTTAAGCAATGATATCCATAAGCAGCAGACATTAGACAAAAAGGGTTTAGCCTACTTCCCTTAAATTGAATCTTGCTTGAATATTTTTAACCTTTCTAGACATGTTGGATCAATATGCCTGGCCAACGCAGTTTTTGAAGTCAAGGTTCAGTTGGTCAAGCAAAAATAGTAGGCTACGCACTTAGCCAAACGCAGCAGCACCAGTTTTCAAGTTTAAAGAATAGAAACCCTTTAATGATGCAGAAATCAGTAGGCTTAACAACATCAAATTTTACGTCCTGAAGCAGTTTAACATCGCCTATCTTAATATGAGAATGATTTGTTCTTGATGAAAAACATCTGAAATAGCATCTAGGCTACCATGATCGAAAAATGCTTGGAACTATGCCTAATTTTTGAAGTTGGTAGGCCTACACTATTATTTTAGTGGCAAAAATGGGCCCACTCAAACGTAAATAAACGAAAAACTACTCGTTTTTCCTTTACAGTGCTATGCTAGGGTGGAAAGTTGCCCGACTTCCCCCCTCTCGGATTCCCTGGTGCGGAGGCCTGTTATTCCATTGAGAGGGGAATAGATGGGACACCCAAAGATGATGCGGTTGGTTGTTTGCTCAGTCGCACTGACTTGTGTAAAAATAAATTCCTTTGTATTACAAGACATGTAACCGAGTTGTTCATATCAACCATTGTTGTGGGCAGTGTTGTACGCGTCATTGAAATAATTTGACGGCGTCAGCGTCAGCGCGAATTGCCTAAAAACTTTACGGCGTAAAGGACTGCGTAAGCTCTTAAAGAAATTGACGGCGTCAGCGTCAGCGCTAATTTCTAGCGCTATTTTTTGCCAGCGTCTCATAAACCGGAAATATTTCAACCAAGTTCAGGCTAACAATAGCTATAAATAAAGAGCAGGTATTATGTTTTGAGACTGTATTCATGGCCACCTGGAGATGCGGCCTGATTTGTCACATTTTGCAGATTTTGATTACAGCTACTGCTTGTGCTTGACTGACATTTTTTGAGATGTTCTTAATTTTTGCGGTTTCCTAATGACAAAAAACTTTTTTTTTGCCTTGGGGAAGCAGTAGCAAATGAAAAAAAGTAAGTTGAAAAACGCAAAATCAGACTGTTATTGAAAATTAACAGTCTGACTAAAATTAAATGATATGAGATGTTCTACTGGTGCAAATTAAGCTAAACTATCACAAGATGTATACAGTGACAATCTGCTTTTATTCCGACGTTTCGTCAATCAGACACGACTGACTTCTTCAGGGGGCTAGACCAGGTATAGTGACTACCTGTCTAGCATGGCAAAACACAGGACATATTGCTGAAAACAACTAAACAAGCAAAATGAAAATTCAACTTCTGGACAAAAACTTATCGCGCGCAAAGTTTGAAAATAAGTTTCTTTGTTTTTCAACATGTGAGGATGTTAAAACCTATTGTGTCATCTGGGGAAAAGAATAAAGAAAGCGTAAAAATTAAATTTTTAGAAAAATTTATTTAAACGTTCGCCCAAAGTTAGAAAAACCTGGAAATTTTTGAAAAATGTGACAAATCAGGCCATATCTTTAGGTGGCCATGCTGTATTGTAATTAGCTGCTCAGCCTATTAGTTATTTTCTTGCAGGAAAACAAGCATTTCAAAACGTTTGTCTGACAATCTGCTGCGTTTGGGACGCATATTCAGGGGCGCCGGAGCGATTTTTGACTGGATGGGCAGGAGTATGAAAAAAGGGCACTTTTGTTGCTGAAAGGCCTTTTTTTTGTAAGTTTTAAGATAAGATATAGCGATAATGCTCATCTATCAGCTCATTATCGAGTAATGATACAAGTGTCCGCTATACAAAGAACAATGGCACGGAAGGGCATCATGCTATTTTATAATGATGTAATATAACTTACTGTGATGGAGAATTTTGTGTCGTGAATATTATTTTGAGGCAAAAATAGAACATTATAATTAGGCTAAGCGAATAGCATAAATTGTTATATTGCAAAGTGTGCAGTAGCTTACATGACCTTAAAAGGGCACCATTGCCCCCTCTTCCCTCCCCATCCACAAAAATTTGAGGGCAAGGGGGCATCCGCTCCCCCTGCTCCCCTCCGCTTCCGGCGCCCCTGCGCATATTGTCCTTTCCAAATGAAAACATGCGTTCCACAGCAGCGCTGGTTGGTATTGGTGTGTTGTATTTCAAAAACAAGTTGAAAACGTTTAGTCGGAAAGGTATCACTGTTCCAAGCGTGCTGTGATAGTTTAGCATGTATAAATCTTTTAACGAGGCCCACTGCACCAACATCGCTCTTTTCAGGGACATAGAGCTCTTGAAATAAAGTATATTCAACGTCCGCGATGCCATTCATGAATTTTTCGCTTTCTGTCTCTGATCCCTCGTTCTCAATACATGGGTGATCACCATTTGACAAACTTCTTCCGCATGTATTCCAGGGAGCCATTCCAACCAACGCAAAAGCCGGTAATTCGGATGAGTCGCGCTGGCCAGAATACATTGTGAAACTCTTATTGTGAAACGAGATTTTCCATGAAAACAAAAAATGACGCTTAGCGCTTGACGCTTAAAATCGGCAAAATAGTTGACGGCGCTATCACTTCCGTCAACTGAAAAATAAATTGACGGCGCTAGCCTCAGCGTCAACAAAAAGTTGACGCCGTCAAATTGACGGCGTCAACGTACAACACTGGTTGTGGGTTTGACACCTGTCAGAAGACATTTCATTTTCTTGATCTAAGTTAAGCAATTATGGTTTTACTTTCAAGTTACAACTCAACTACAGGTGCACACTCGAACTATGAGCATTTCAACAACAGTTTTTCATTTAGCGTAGCTTTGAGGATGAAATAACTTAGCCTAGCAGCCTAGCCAATAGAAAACACTTGTTCAAGAAAAATCGGAAGCTTTTTTTGTCAAATTTGTCGACCGGCCTTGGTCAGCGGTCAGGCTACTGCGCGACATTGTCAAAATGAAGCTTCCTATTAAAACCATTACTAGATTACCAAACGATGATTTTGAGGTCTCATCAACGCTTTAAAACTAGAAAATCTTAGAAACTTGAAAATGCCATCGAAAACCTAAAAGGTTGTTGTAGACTATGACACAAGAAAACAACATCTTGACTTGAGGGTGCTGACTACTCAGTTGGTTAGCGCGTCACTTCGTGAACGAAAAAGCTTCAAGATCAAGCGGCGCTGATTCGACTCTCGGGTGTGCGCTTGAGCAACGCATTCTAAGGACTGCTCTCCATTCAGCGACAACTAAAAAATGGAATAATTCCCCGCCAACAAGACTTCAACAATCGGAAATTTCACTCTGTCAATCTCGGTGACCGGCCTTGCGTCAAGAGCCCCTACAAGTATGCGAAACTACCAGGAATGACCTATCAAGGCTTTGTCAGTCAGAGGATAAAGATTCAAAACCAACTAACCAACCAATGTAGCCTATTGGCCGCTGCATCAGTCTGCAATCAGCTACGGGCCATCACGTTGAATGTGTCGTATTTAATTATTTTATCAACGTTGGCATGCAGCAATAGACCTAATCATTTTTATTTTGTGCCCATTCTGCTAACATGTATTACAATAATAGACTACATATAGCCTATTAGGCTATCATCATCGTCATCATCATTATCAGCCATTGTTGTTCCACTGCAGGATGAAGGCCTTCCCCATATCTTTATAATTTTGTCTGTCTTTGCGCGTTTGTGTCCAGTGTTTGTCGAATTGGTAGAGTTCGTCTCGCCATCTTGTTTTCTGTTTCCCTCTTTTGCGTTTATTGTCAAGCGGTATCCAGTCAGTAGCTCTTCTTGTCCATCCGTTGACAGTTGTTCGCATGATATGTCCTGCCCAATTCCACTTTAAACTTTTTATTGTTTGAATGAATTAGGCTATAGTACATTGCAAATAAGTTACGATACAGCAAAGAGATATGCAGTCACCGATTCAAGAACTAACATTCATTTTGACAAAGGAAGTAGACTACCCAGCGATGCAGATTACAGATAGGTAAAAACTGGGTCGTTGAATGGATAATTCGGGCTCGATGCCAATCAGATCCTCAGATCTCAACTCAAGACGCTTCTCAGAAAAAACGTACGATATATCCAAAAAATACGGCGGGATTTTCTTCAAACTTTCGAATCCCTAGTTATGGGCCTCTAAAATCATGCCGGGCTGGGTCCAAAAGTAGCCTACTTCCTGGACCACGATGCTAACGATACTGGTGATAAATCAAACAAACATTGCCTTAACGAATATATTACAATGTGTGGATAGGCTATGGTACATTTAATTGGCCTAGATATGGCCAATTACAAAAGCTAAACCATTAGGGATAGGCTACAAAGTAGGGTTTTGGCAGCGATATCTACACATATCTTTAAATTCAGCATCCAGCATTCTTTCTATAGCTTCAAGCGAACGGTTTTCAAGGGTAAAAATTCTACGAGGATCTCCTGTTATTTGCATCATCTGTTCGTAACTTGGGTAGTTTCCATCATCATCTGGATAACGGTGACCATAAACCTAAAAAATTGGTTGGACTCAATATATTTTACCCTTGTGTAAGATACCTTGTAAACTGTGGGGAGCGGTGGAGACTTGGGATATTTTAACATTGGCGCAATGCGAAAACAAATGTATGGCATTTTGAAAACTTCGAAATATTTTGAGTTGCCGATACCGTCGCTGCAGTCTGGCGGAAAAAAGGGCGTCGAGATGTGCAATTGCAATTTTTTCGCTTGCAATTGTGGTTTACCAGTGTAGCCTACTACCACGTTATGACTACATCTAGGGCCTAGGCCAGTGCTACTCAAACGCCGGTACGCGTACCGGTGCCGGTACGCGAGCACTTGGCTGCTGGTACGCGGTCAGTTAAGAGAAATTGTAAATTAAGTAATTTGTTTTATGTTGATCAGAACGTCTATATAATAATGTTTAGGCAACGATAATGTTCAATCTGCTTTCCCAGCTATAGACTGTTTGGTGGCCCGCTACTACGACGACTTCCAGTTACGCCACAAAGAAATGTTATTTCGTAATTGTTATCCATTATTTCATCAAAGTATCGCAATGTTCGATGTGAGATGATCATCCTTTTTGTGTGTTTGTGCTGTGTCCATGTGCTTGACTATACCTGCAGCGTCCAGTAACGAGTAGAGAAGTAAAGACGCTGCGATTGGGCGAAGCTATTTCTAGATGAACAATGGCTTGCTTTGCTAGCTTACATAACTGACATTTTCGTTATTATAAATGGCCTTAACACTTCAATGCAAGGAAAAAATGCTTCACTTTTTGCAACAGCAGATAAAATTGACGGCATGCAACGAAAGCTGAAAGCATGGAAGATTCAAGTCTCGAACAATTGTTACGACATGTTTCCTAAGTTAGCTACTGTTATTGACGATGCTGGAGACAATTTGGACGTAAATTGTGTTCAAGATACTGCCACAGAACATTTGTCAAATTTGGTGGAACGTATTCAACATTATTTTCCGGAACAAAAAGATCCACGAAGAGGAAATGAATGGATTCGAAACTCATTTGCATCAATTGTAAACGTAGAAGAGTTAAATATAAGTGTCGATTTAAAAGATAAATTATTGGATCTATCTGCTGGTGAAGGTTTGCGAAAATCTTTTGAATCAAACTCCTTGCAAGCTTCTGGGTCAAAATAAAAGCAGAATATCCGAGACTGTGTACCATGGCTATTAAAACACTGCTTCCATTCCCTTCTACATATCTTTGTGAAGCTGGTTTTTCTACCATGAGCTGTTTAAAGGGAAAACACAGAAACGTGTTGGATATCCATGCTCCTCTTCGAGTAGCATTGATTGTCTTCCATTGAACCGCAATTGGATAAGCTGGTTGCAAATAAGCAAGCGCACAGTTCGCATCAAAATTCGAAAGACCATTAATAAAAGTGTTTTTTTACTTGTTTTTTTTTGTGTATTTGTTACAAAAGTAATAATGACTTTGCTCTTGTCTTTTTTTTTGCAAATTGACCGCGACGCCAAGTGATGGAAGGTGTTCAGCCGGTACACGGCATAAAAAAGTTTGAGTAGCACTGGCCTAGGCTATGCCAAATCACAATAAACGATCATGGCAAGCATAGAATTGAAAGTTTTAAGAAGTTGCAAAACTTTCTATTTTTTTTATTAGATCAATGTTTCACTTGGTTACTGCTTACGTAGGGTGACCTGCTTTATATGTAGAAAATGACGCTGGTAAAAGCCGCATTGGTAAGCTCCATTGGTTTAGGCTACTGTGGGCGTATTTACGTTTTTTACTTTTGAAGAAAGTTTTTAAAGAAAACACAAGCTTAATGAAATTTACCGAAAACACGTTGCTCTAAAAACTTCCACTTAACAATTAGTCCAACTTACCAAAGCACCAGCGTCTCTCCAAGCTTTAGCAGCGATAGAAACATCGTCATCAAAGGATTTGTCCGTGATTACTATGACTAAATCTCGCACATCCTGCCGGTTTCTACTGCTGCCTCCTCTCAAGTTTTCATACGCCCACCGAAGAGCACGACCTCCATTTACACGATCATCGGCTAAAATTAAAAGAATAGTTTAAAACAGAGGTGGGCAAACTACGGCCCGCGGGCCGCATGCGGCCCAAAACAACTTTCTGTGCGGCATGCGAAAGCCTGAAGCAATTATATAAAAACATAATCCTAAAATTGCTTGAAAATTTTAATTACTACAATGACTTAATTAAACTTTTTCTTCATATATTTCATCTTGATAGATACATCATAGTCTTTTTGTCGCATTGTAGTAGTTTGTTTCCCCAGCCACATTGTGATCTTGCATGAATGCATGGCTATTCTTAGCGCCAAAGCAGCCATTGCTAAACAGCCGATTACGTTACAATCGAAATTTCTGACTTCGGCCTGTCGCATCATGAGACTTTCTTTTTTGTTTTAGTCTTGGATCAAGGCCAAGGCTCTTGGTAGAGAGAAAAGCGGCGATTGCGACAGTTTTTCTGATTGTGTTAATTCGCTCACAGATGTAATCTGTGTAATTTGCTTAAAGTGCGTCTGGCAAAGTGTTATCTTGATGTGGGTTGTATTCAAATAAATAATTAAGACAAACATTTTTTATATAAAATCTTCATTTCCTTCGTCACTTTAAAACTAAATAAAAGCTTGTGCTTTGATTGTTTTAGGTCTTATATTTTGGCTTATAATCTTAATTATACTATAGGCCTACTGCGGCCCTCGAACAAAGTCAGATTCTGAATGCGGCCCTCGAGATAAAAAGTTTGCCCACCCCTGGTTTAAAAGAACAAGCCGATTGACAAATTTCTGTTCAACTTATGTATTTCTCACCATCAAAGCGAAAAATAATAATAGTAGGCTTACAGTAGAAACTGTCTATAGTGACTTCGGTCGTAACATCTTCGGCTGTAGTGACATTTTGCTATATAGGCTAGTGATACTTTTTCGAAGGTCCCTTTAGGCTTCAGATGTCACTGTAGGGTAGGCAAGTTCTACTCCAAAATAACAGCATTTACATAGCGCCTCACCCGTATTCACCATTCATTTATAATAATATGCACTGGCATAGAATGTTTTTAATGGAGTTTTAATTTTACCTTAAATGGGGAAATGATTCCAGCAGTTACAGTAGCAATAACTGGGAAAATCAAGCATGCCATAAGATAGCAGGGATCGAAAAAAGCAGACGATTTTAAAACAAAAACGTTTTATTTTTTCTTGTAAGCCATTAGGATTTTTGTTTTTAACAAAAACATTGTCAGATGATCAAATGTGATTGAAACTTTAAAAAAGTACGATCGTTGAAAACCTTTGCAGTTGTAAAGTACAATAAGGCCTGCCTAACTTATGACAAATATGACATTAAATGCATGAGCCCACTTTTTCCATTCATAACACATGTAGGCTAGCAAGTTTTGTTTATAGAATATTTTTAGTCTTTTACGTGTATTTTCAATCAAGTCTCTCCCTCGTTTTTCATGAAAAAGGAATTTGTTGGAATGATGAATTTCGCTGCTGAATTGAATTCTGGACATGAGAAATCCTATTTCCGGTGAAGGATGGAGTTTTCTATAATGAACAACGCACGTATTCAAGGAAAGAAAACGAATTATCAGATGTTGCAGTAGGCTATATAAGAGCAACATATCAATGGTAAAAATGGGTTTCTAAAACAAATTTTAGGTATTGACTTTATTGAGAAATCTCAGGCGGCTGCCAATTTTGAAAACGACTTGTTACCTGGCTAAAAATCTAATAATGTTAGAAGTGACAAATCGTTGGGAAGGTGATGTGTTGTTGGTTCCGTACTTGAGAATGATAAAGTCGTAGATTAAGTGGGGAGGGCATGGAACTGAAAAATCGTTTAAAAGTTATAAAAGTGCTAATTGTTTGGATGTAACCTGATATTGTTCTCATGTTGAAGTAGGCCTCCGGTTTACTTAAGTCGATCTTAATTTCAAACTGAAATGTTGTCGATTCAAGTTTAATGCTATGAGACATCGTCTAGAATAGATACAGTAGCCTATAAAGAAAAGACCAAGTGATAAGGAAGCGTTTAATTTCGAGGGTAAGTAGATTAAAGCAGATTTAACAGCTTACGTGCACAACATGGTTCAGGCCTGTCCCACTGTCCAGATGGTAAGCATGTCAGTTGTTTATTCTTTGGAGGGTAAACGCTATAATTATTTTTTGTGCATCCGAACCGACATCGAGAACCGATGTTTCGCCCTCTGGTACACCTCACGTTTCCGTGGTAAAGAAATTTAAGTCGCGGGCATTTTAACCGGGTGTCCACTGAATATAAAAAAATAATAGCATGGTGAAAACATCTGACTTCCATAGGTGGTCGTCGAAACATTGAAAGTAGTTCTGAAAAAGTTGGCTATGCAGTCTCTCCAGTTTCATGCGAACTTACTCATGACCTCATGACACAAATAAAAGGTGAAAAACAATCAAATGGAAATTAGCATCAGTGGTATTTCAAAAATCACATTTTGTTAGGAGTACAGCATACGATTGCATCGGGCGTAGTTGCATTTCCAGATATATATTCGTTGGAAGATCCTGCTTACCAGAAGCAATCTTATTTTCTTGACAAGTTCTTTCATCGGCATTACATTGATCAACATTGCAGCAACAGCTACACAGCGATGAAGCATACTCTTCATTACACCTTTTTCTTTTCCCAATTGAAAAAATATTCTATATAAAAACAGAGACAGTATTTCAACACTACTGTTTAATACGTTTAACAAGATCTGAAAGATCTGAAATCTTTGATGAAAGTGTACAACAGAGACAATACTGTAGATAAATCAAGTTTGAGCGGCCTTGGCAAGCAGTCATGCCGTGCTCAGACGAATAAGCATTCGAATAGTTGGTTAGACGAAAGCCAACTTTCGTGTTCACTTGCAAGTACGCCATTAAGTTGTTTTTTTCGCAACCACGCATATATCCGCATACATTCAAATTAAAAAGACAAGAATTAAGCTAGAGAAGTCGACTTCTGTGTCTATACCTTCAATGTTTACCAAAAAAGCATCGCGTGCTCAGTCTAGCCTACATAGATGTCAAACCAGCACCCTTCTAAGTGCCGTACAAGAGCTTTCATCTCTCAAGCACTAAGTCGACTACGTCATTACATAATACCAAACCATACCATATATCTTAGTTTACAACTAGGCTAAGTAGAAATGCTATAAGTTTATATTAGAAGTAGCTTATAGGCTACACTGCAGTGGTTCCCAACCGGGGTGCCGCGGCACCCTGGGGTGCCAATGGCAATGCTCAAGGGTGCAGCAAGATATTGCAATACTGCGGCCCATGCTTTGTTTTAACTTTAACCCGTTAAGTGCGGAATTTATTTATTTCTAACCGATTTTCAGTGCGTATTAAGTTTTGCGTCTCCCAGTTATTCCAGGCTCCTTTCTGAAGAGTCGCTTAGTAGGGAAGTCGCTGGCGGTAGGCTAAGTAGATAATCCGCGGTATGCCTTTGTTTTCTCACCCAGAAAAAACAACGTAAAAGAGATTTGGACTGGTTGCTGTTCTTTCCATAAAAACGTTTGAAACGCATTATTATTGCCAGGTTTCATGATTTTATTTTGCGTTTCACAACGCACAATTGTTGGGTCTCCAAATTAGCGTATTTAGTAGATATCTTCGACCATTTAAATAACGTGAATGGCAAAAATGAAACTCTCTTAACTTTAACCGATAAAATAAAAGCACTGAGAGAAAAACTGCAAATGTGGTCCTTAAAAGTGGAGAACGGAAACTTTGACATGGTTTCACTATTCTCTGAAATGAAGAACAAAGAAGTTGTCTCAATAACTCAGCACCTAAAATCACTGGAAGAAAAAATTGAGAAGTATTTTTCCAGCTTGTCCACGGAAAATTACGCACTGGTAAGAAATCCGTTTTTACTGGACTCTCATATTGTTTTGAATCTTAAAGAAGAAGAAGAATTAATTGACATTCGTAACGATAGAAATTTTAAGCTTATGCACAAGCAGATGTCTCTTGACGAGTTCTTGATAAAAATTCAAAATGAATATCCTTGCGTTGAAAAGAAAGCTATTGTGCTTTTGCTGCAGTTTTCCACGTCATACCTATGAGAGAGTGGATTTTCCGTATTATCGAACATAAAAACTAAACAACGAAAACGACTGCGTAGGCTATAGTCGAGAAAGAAATGCGCGAGAAAGAAATGCCCTCAGATATTAAGGGACTTTGTACAAGAAGTCAAGCCCAAATTTCACACTGACTTTTGAATAAATACATTTATTTACGCGCGCTATACTGTACAACTCATTCTGTGTTATTTCATATAGTTATTTTTAATACAGAAACCTCATAAAATTGATCCAGTTTTTCCAGGGTGCCGCAAATTATTTATCTCTTTGATAGGGCGCAGCAAGGTCCAAAAGGTTGGGAACCACTGGGCTACAGTATAATTAGGTTAGCCTATAGTTTAGGCTATTGTTAGAAATCATAAACGTCGTGCTTACATACCTTTGACATTCGTTTTTGACAAGCTGTCCTTTGTTTGCATTGTTTGAATAATTTTTGAATTCCATGTTCTCGACGGACAAGGCTTTCACATACATCCTGCAACAACACTCGTGTCAGAATCTTGCCTGAAGTGTAAATGCAGTTGAAAAAATAACAGGCCTATTAATATTCTTCCTTTAAAAACTTTCTTATTGCTTTACGATTTTGAGATCCACCTTGTCAGAAGGACATATTTCCAAAAAGCCTTCTCCCATGCAATCTCTAAGATCATTTGCATTTTGGCAATTCCAACATTGTAGTCCTGCAAAAGGTTTGTATTGTAGCATATAAACGGATGCAACTACTGATTTATTTTTTTTTTCGCTTAAAGATGTTTTTTTCATTTGCCGTTTCAACGTTAGCCTACTCTAAAAACTGTAGGTTAGTTGCGTTACAATTAAATTGACACAACTGCAACCCATTTCCCTGCTGTAGCCAATGTTGATGGTTTCATGCAGCAACTTTACTCACAGGCAGTGTTGTACGTTGACGGCGTCAACTTTTTGTTGACGCTGAGGCTAGCGCCGTCATTTTTTTTAAATTGACAGAAGTGATAACGCTATCAACTATTTTGCAGATTTTAAGCGTCAAGCGCTGTGCGTCATTTTTTGTTATCTCGTTTCACAAGTGAGAGTTTCACAATGTAGCCTATTTTGGCCAGCGCGGCTCAACCGAATTACCGGCTTTCGCGTTGGTTGGAATGGCTTCCTGGAATACAAGTGGAAGAAGTTCGCCAAATGGTGATCAACTGATCACTCATATCGTAAGCAGTAGCCTATCGAAAACGAGACAAAATTCTCATATGTCTCTTTTGAAAAGTACTTCTTGAAACTTGAAATGTGCAGAAAGCAATTCCAAATGTTGTGTAACGTCAAAGAAAATCAACTCTGTATTAATTAAGGGTTTGTTGGTAACGTAGTCACACGGAACAGGAAACGTATCAGAGAGAGAAAGCGAAAAATCAATGAATGTCATCGCTGAGGTTGAAGATACTTTTAACTTTATTTCAAGAGCTCTATGCCCCTGAAAAGAGCGACTTTGTTGCAGTGGACCTCGTTAAAAGATTTATGTAGCCTATGCTAAATCATCACAGCACGCTTGGAACAGTGATACATTTCCGAGTGAACGTTTTCAAGGCTTGTTTTTGAAATAAAACACACCAATACGATCCAGCGCTGCTGTGGAACACATGTTTTCACTTGGAAACGACATTATGCGTCCCAAACGCAGCAGATTGTCAGACAAACGTTTTGAAATGCTTGTGTTTCTACAAGGAAATAGCTGATAGGCTAAGCAGCTAATTAGGCTACAATACAGTCTCAAAACATAATACCTGCTCACAGCTATTGTTAGCCTAAACTTGGCTGAAATACTTCCGTTTTGTGAGACCCTGGCTAGAATAGCGCTAGAAATTAGCGCTGACGCCGTCAATTTCTTTGAGAGCTGACGTAGTAGCCTACTTTACGCCGTAAAGTTTTTAGGCAATTCGCGCTGACGCCGTCAATTTATTTCACTGACGCGTACAACACTGCTCATAGGCCTATTCATTATCCACCACGAGGTAGCCTACCAACAACCTTACTCACTTTTAGGCTATGTAAGATGTTTCGATAAAGTTCCGTTTCAAGAGTTATTTGAGTGACACAATTTGCATTTATGACAAGTTGGCTCAGCTACAGTAGGAGTGTAAGTAGCTAGCAGTTTACAAAAGCAAATCTAGCCTACTCTCACCTTCTGAATATTGTAGAAGCCCAAAGACACTCAATACTACCAAGTAGTTTCCCAACATTTCAATATATTGAAGTATAGTTTTTAAACAATAGTGAAAGCTGAACTAAAGATTAATTTTATATAGGTTAGGCTAAGGCTACTATAGATAGGGATAGGTCGATTTCCGTGAAAACTTAAAACGAAATTATAAAGTAATTTTTTCACAAAAATTATCTTGAGACCAAACTGTTTTCTGCAAAAAAACACTGGCCTCACTAAGGTTTGTAAGCTATAGCTAATACTGCATGATTATCGTCTAAAAATATTGAATTGACACATTTCGTCAAAAGCTTGTTTCTTTTGTAGGCTAAAGCAGGCTAGTAGACTATGAGTCTCATAATGAAAAAAATGAGATTTTTCAATGGAAAATATTGATGTGCATAATTATTATTGCTTGACTTTTGCCAACATTGATTAATCAAATCACACTTATGCCAACAAACACAGGCCATGCTTTAATTTTGTCTGCACAATATTTCAATTCGTGAAACCAAAAATACGTTATTAAAATTCGATGAGCGATTAAGAGAATTTATTGCACGTCTTTGGCTGTGAAGATTTTTTTTTATTAATTCATGGAAAGAACAACCTTGAACAGCATGCAGGCCTACACCTCTTCATGGGGTTGTCTGACACTGCAGCCAAGTCTACCTGTTGTAAACCTATTAATAGCAATTTGCCACCCATTAATTTGGAATGAAAGAATAGCCTACAATGCTTCGAAATTTAAATATTTTTTTACGAATTTGTGTTATGATATCAATGCGAATGATTGATGGCAACTGGACATGGCTATAATTCGTTTTTGTGGTTATAATTAAATTAGCTCAAAAATGTCTGCAACTTTTCTTCAGAAGATAACTTACGCTATAACATTTTGAGTTGCTTCAGTATCTTATGACGCCCTTCGGTGGAGGTTAGGTTAAGTTATAAAATCCGGTACCGGTATGCAAGATCAATGTGAACTTTTTTGAGCCACGAAGCACTATATGCATTAAAATAATCTTGCAAACACCAAACGAAATTTTATAATGATGAAAAGAAACAACACGACAATTTATTCACTTTGTGTTTTTTTCTCTTGTCATTTTCAACCGGTATTTCATGTCAAACTAGCAAAAATTTCCTAAAAAATACCTGACAATCTTTCACGAAATACGGATTGAAAATCACAAGAGCTTCGCGTGTATCTTTCTGAATTTCCTGCTCAAATATCAATTTCGTGCTCACCGAAACAGCGCAATCATTCACTGTGTTAAGACTACTAGTTGGCGATGTTCGCTGTCTTGTAGGGAGGGAACCTCGTCTATTTCGAAAATCACGCTGTGAAGCTCATGGGCCCTTCCCGTGCAGTAGGCTGTGGTCACTGTGCTCTATCTCAAAGACGTCCTTATGCTCAAAAAGTCTTGTTTCCGTGACATTGCGTTACCATACGTCAGTGTACGCGGTCTTCTGTAACTTTTTAGATGTCTTCGGCGTGCAATTTTAGTTAATTGGTAACTTCGGTCTATGTAGGCCTACAGTCAAACATGCAAGAAACGGTCAGACAAAAGAGCTGTATTAGCATGATCGTAAATGGAAAACACAGCAAAACAGTTTCGATAATTCATTACAAAAAATCACGATAAAAACTTGTTTAGGAAAAAACATGCAGACTTTTAACTGAATCTGTGATCACAGAATGGTGAAGGCGGTCCCATTTTAAAAAGAAATTGTTTTGCACGCACAGTGAATGTCTTTCATTGAAGCAATCATACATGATTAAAATATTGTATTAAAACACAATCACAACTTTATCTGAACAACAAAATAACTTGTACTGACGCAGCATGGTGTCCGCAAACAGTAACTGCATTAAATTCATGTTTAGAAAACATCAATTAACATTAAGATTGATACAATTCATTCGATCAAATGTGATGCAACGCCTTCAGCAAAGAATAAAGAACAAACAACTTTGTAATGACAATGTGACTGATCTAATACAGACGTTAAAGGGATACTAAAGGAAAAACCTGACTTGGCGATTTTCCACGTTCTTTGTGTTTAACTTGCTACCATAAAACGATTTTCAATAAAATTTTGCTCCATTGCGGTCTGATCAGCATTCTGCGCGTACTTTTGTCAGAGCTTTCAAAACCAGAATGGGCCTGAGCAGCGAAGCGTGCGACTGTACAGTCTACGTAACAAAAGACGAGCAATCAGCTGATCACGCAACAGTTGTTACTGCCGGCGATTTAACTGTAGGCCATGTATGTATGTACATCAAAACATCAGATTTCAACGTCAAAACATCAGACAGTTTGCTCAAAACCTCAGATATGATGTTAAAACACCAGATGTTGTAACGTGGCTTTTGTTATTGCTGTCTTTTATGACGTATTCTCGAGATGTGTTTGCACTTTTTGGTCATTTTGAAAAAAAAATGAAAATAAATGAAACATTGGACTTTGGGCCTTGCCAGCGCCATTGAAAACAATTTTTTTTCGGTAATTTTTTTTGAAATGTATTCCTGAATGTTCAGTTTACGCATTTTAATGCTTAATTCCCGTTTGAAAATTTCATTTAGTATGCCTTTAACAATCATAATCTTTCTCACCTCTCTCATTTCACATACGTATAAAATTTGTTCTTAATTTCTTAAACGAAAGCAGTACGTTTTTAGACAGTCGAGATTGAACATATTTGTTGGCTACAAACGTTAGGAATTTTAATTAAAAATTTGCACTGAAACGTATTAAAGAATTACTTTCATAACACCATGATAATGCATGATAGCACGGTCTAAGCACGTCGTAATGGCATGCACCCCTGCGTACTTAGAAAAGACTTCATTACATTTAGTTCAATAGTCGAGGCAAATGAAATTATGTACAAATATCAAAATACCACCATGAAGAATATGTGTGTGGGTATCAAAAAAGGGCAAAAATCTTGTCGTTACATTAAAAGATGTTGATTCAAGGTAGGCTACACAGAGAACATGCAACAACCAAGCATATTAATAATAATCCAAACAACGAGTATATGAATGCAGTAACAAATTTCATGCCTATGTTAGCTAAAAACACAAAAGTTCTCGATGAAAATTGCAACTTTGCCGCTAAATAATGGCAGTTATTTACACCAATATCAGCTTAAGTGTGATTCAACCTTAGCAGAACCACAATTGTGTCGTCACTTTACTAAAGGGAGCATGCCAGTGAGTTTGCACTGGTTATGTATTGGCAGCCAGTTTCAAGCAGACAGCATTAGAAAGACAAATGCTGAGCAACACCAGGCAGCAAAGCAACCGTTTATTTTTATATTGATTTAACGTCTGCAAAAGTTGAATCAATGTAAAAAACGGTTGATTTGCTGTCTAGGACGCACTGAATACTGAATAGGTGATTCGTTAATGACGACAGACAACACGTTTGGATCACAGAAAGCTGAGATCACATGGGACACTCCACTGTTGCAGCAGCATTGCTCAACGACCCAGGCAACAAATTTAGTTTTTTTTTACATTAATTCATTAAAACGTTAAACCAACACAAAAGATAACTGATTTGAAAATGAATCAAGTTCGAGATTGCACCTCCAATTTTCACCACAAAGGTTGAGGATGGCTTCGCTCAATGGTATGCTACGTACAATGACATGGTAATGTTTACACAAATGACGTCACATCCGAAGCTTGTCGCGCGAGAACGATGCTACACTAGAACTGTTCGAAAAACGTGTTACGAATATCGGCAAAGATCCCTTGGAAGTATTTAGCTTCAACTAAAAAAAAATGCAAATCAAATCGAAGCACGTTTGGTGCAATAATGTTTTGCAATGTGGATTAGTAAAACATAACGTTTCAGCTAAAACTTAAAAAAACGTAAACTCTCATAACATATTTTTGCAAAACACAAACGAGTTTTTTAGTCAGCAAAAAATCTACTATGCAGCTTAAAAGCGAATGGTCAATTGGTCATGGCACAGAAAATGTATTTGCATGAAAAAAAAAGTTGATGTTTTTCTTGTCGCACAAGACCGTTCAATGCGAAGATAGGACGAGTTGAGGTCGTCGAAGCATGTTTCCAGTTGACAAAAGAGTTTTTCACATAGCACCAAACTCGATGCGACGCTATATGAACTTTAGTCTGCTGAGCTGCAGTTTACAATCTAATACGGGCAGTGAGTTGTAATTCGGCTAATCCATCATAGCACAAGATTTACAAAAAAAGTTAGCTCGAGATATTATTCTTCCGTACTTGCGGTTGCTTCCGAACAACAAGTTACTTTATCAATGTTTTTTCGCCTTTTTTATGGTAATGAGTTATTTCCCAATCATTACCGTGTTTGGGAAAACTGAAGGGGGGGGGGGGGTGATGAGCACCTTCCCGCGGTCCCTTCTGTGAGTAGCCGAGTTTAATTACAAATGAAAAGGCAAAACGAAGCTCATCAAGCCAGAGGAAAAAGACTGTGATATAAATTATATTCGTCATATCATGAAACTGACCCTTTTTTACTGAGCCTAACACGTGAAAACTAACTTCATGATTTAGTAACGCTTTGTTAACTATGCTGTTTTCGTGTTCAATGCTACAGCTTCCTCGTTTGTGAAAAGTGGTCTTGCAAATGACAACTATTATAAGACGTTTTAACAAAAAAGAAATACAGCAAACTTCTCAGAAAAATTCCTTTTTCAAAATTTCTTGCAAGTCGTCAGGGACACTGGTGACTATTGTCTTCGTTTGGGCGCTCAACCTCTCCACGACGTCGGCAGGCACGTCAAGCCTGTGCTTGGTTACCAACTTAATATTCCTCCGCAATTTGAGAAGCATGTCAACTATTTCAACCTCTTCCTTATCGCAGCACCAGTTTGTCAGGTTCTAAAAAACATAAGTTTTGTAATATACAAGTCTTTTAATGCTATCTTGAAAGTTATATATTTTAGCACCGTTTCTGTGGTGTGCCATTTTGATGGTAAACAGACCTTTTCCTGTTTTAAAAGTCGAAAATAAAGTTGGTTATCATTTTCATCATCTTGTGTTAGCCTAGTCTGCAATCACAAGAAAATCGCAAGAAAATACTTTATAAGTGAACAAGCTTAAAGTAAAAGACTTAAGTACACACCTAACCATCAGTCAGTTTCAACCAAATTTTTTTTTAAAGATGTCAGAGTTGTAATGTTCAATTAAAAATATGACATAACCGTTTCAAAAATCGTTTTGACATTACTTTACATTACTGAAGGAAATTGAATACAAGGAGACCAATGTAATTTATAGAGTTTTATCAAAGATTAGTATCATTTGCCAGTGATGACACACAAACAGCCTCACCACGTCGCAACAGGCGATGATGTAAAGCGACAAAATTTTCGTTTTAATTTCCTTCCTGCGGAGCTTCATCCAGTGTTTGCAGTTCGCGGTGCGTAGGAACCGCTCGTACAAACCAATCCAGTCTCCCTTCGTGGCTGAGGTCAACTGGGGTCCGTTATTTTCAACAGTAAGCAGAAAGTCGTGGACTCGAAATGGCTTCAACGACGGAGGAACCTAAAAAGACGAAAGCGGTGTCAGAGGAAGTGATTATCTCCAATTGTCTTCTAGATTAGGGTTTAATGTTCTAGAATCAGAAATATCTTACTTGAAAAAAATCGCAGAAAATCTTATCGTTCTAATTCGTTATCTCTGAGTTACAACTTACTTTGAATGGGGAAATCAACTTTTGCAAGGGCATCAAGCTGACAAGGTATCTTTCAAGAGGGATGACAAAACTTTCAGTGAGCTCCATAAAATGACGTTTTATAAGGCGAGCTTTTTCTTTGCTTGTTAGTGACATGCTCTGCGAGTCAACAAAGTAAAAGAGTCACTTTTATCATAGGCATGGTTGCCGAACAATGATATATCCATCAGAAATGTCAAAAACCTCGACACAAAGAGACTTGACAAATTTTAAGAAAATGCAAAAATGTGCTGGGTGCTCTGGGTCCATGGCATAGAGTGTCAGTTCCATGACAAAGCACGATAAAGATACAGGAACATTCGTTCACCAACTTTGCGGTTGCCAGATATAAGCTGGGAAGCAAAATTCGAAAGGTGCTTTTATTCTTTTAAAAAAAAAGCTATATATAACGGCTCACCTTTGCAAATGCTTTTAAAAATTTGTCATCCTTCTTCAAAAACGACTTGTATTTGGTGTATACGCCTGCTTTCTGATCAAACGGTTTCAATTTCGAGGCATTTTTAACTTTTAAGTCATTTGAAAACAATGAAGAATTGAACTTGTAGCTTCCGGAGTCTGGCTTCCCGACTTTCACAACGTGAGGCCAATCCTGGAAGATCTTGGCAAAGAAAGGATTCGTGACTCCTAATATAACACTGGGTCTGCAAACAGGCAAAATTAATCGATTTCTAAATTTCAGGCAGATACAGCTTGATCGACTTAGACAAAACAACATCTAAAAAAATAAGCAGAGTTTTTCGTCATAGTCTAACAAAGTATGAGTAGTAAAAACAATGTTGAACTGACGACACACACCAGAGACTGAATAATTTCACACAACTATAAGAGCATCATAAAACTCACGGGTGTTCGGGTTGAGAGGTAAATTCTTTGAATTCACTGTCATGGATTGTAAAGTAAGGACGAAAGTCTCCGTGGTACCTAAATGAATTCATGCAATTGAAATGAACGCACTCTAAAACTTCAAAATTCGGAGGGGGGTTGGCATGACGACGAATACAACCTAGTACTAATAGAATAACATGACAAAAACAACATATATACTGCAGTGCATAAACTACAAATTAACTATATTATAAACATTGATTTGCAAAAGTACACTTAAAAACCAACATTACTGTCTCCAAAAAGCATATATATAGAGTATTGGTGGTTCATTGCGTTCAGTGAAACTCAAGGCACCATAAAAATAGGTTCACTTAAAACATTGACAAATATCAACATTATTGCAACGTAGAAGATATGAGCATCCACAAAGCCCAAATAATAGCAGTTAAAAAGTTGACTGAAATAGTAATCAATATATACCTCAAAGGAGATATGCAAGACACCAAGGCAAGAACTGTAGAAGAACAAGACGTTGGAGAGTGTGCCATCACCACGAGAGGCTCTCCTAGTAATACCAGCTCCCATAATAAGTGAATATGAGGAATAACTTGTGAGAAACCATGGTACAAATCAACATCATGTATTAAGGAAGTTGCATGTGAGGCAAGTGAATGTTCCTAGAAACATACTAAATTAACTTTTTTATGTATTCATGTAATAACATTTAACTTTTATTTATTCGTATTTCTTTTCAATCTGGAGTTAGATATCTAAATTTGCAATACTCTAAAAATGTCAACTAAGATTGAACAATTAATTTAAGCAACAACCACACGAATTAAATATTATATGGAAGACTGGGAAGACACTGTAACAGTTGACTAATCAAAAACAAGTGAGAGGAATCCACCATATTAAAAGTTGACAATTTATGCATACAAAACGTGCAACCAACATTATCGTTAGAGTCGTCCAGTTGTTCGCCACTAGGTTTGTCCTGCTTTGAAGGGATGCGAACATGAAGCAACATTCCAGTTAATGGCAGGCTTAGCGTCTTTCCAGGTGCAGGACATGGCCATTGATCAATGTTGTGACAAGCTGTCGGTAAATAAAACGTTTCCATGGCAATTGATCAGTGACAAATAATACATCACAAGTAAAGCTAGTATGTACATAATTATGAAAGCAAAGTAATGATGATTGTATTCTGATAAGATGTAAGCAAAGATATTTAAATAAAAACATTCAGGTTGTTGTAAAGTATTTAATAACAGTTGCTGCATAACAGCCTGGAAGTTTATATATACAGTATAAATAAATTTTATTAGAAATTGCAAGAATAGATATCTATTGTCTATATGTAAACTTCCAGGCTGTTATGCAGCAACTGTTATTAAATATTTTAAACAGAACTAATCACTGATCATCCAAGTTTTACCAATAAGCACGTATCATATACTTTACACAGCTACCATCTGTTTTAAAGAACTATCATTTTGTAAACATTCCATGAAAAGTGGGAATACATGCAGTAACTAAAACATGACTCAATAAACGAAAGTAGTAGGTTTCTAATTTTAAATAGGGCTACAACATGCAGTGACAGCAGTGGCCGAGTGGTTAGCGCGTTGGGCTCGCAGTCGAGAGCCTGCATGTTCGACTCCAGCCACACGCAATTGCTGTTGTTTCTCTGGGCAAGAAACTTTACGATAATTGCCTCTACCCAGTGATCGATTTCGAGTAATGGGTAGTACCAAATTTAAGTCATAAGTAAAGTAGACAACCAGAAACAGACATTGCCGTCGGCTGCAGCGTGGGTCAGGTGTACGTCGGAAGGCGTACACCGATGCATAGCGCTCAAGTCCGCTTTCCCGCAATGCAGGATAAAGATAAACAAACAAAAAACAGACAGTTGAGCATAAATGCTTGTGGGAGAATTAGCAAAAACTAACAAACCTGCTTCCAAGTATGATTCCTTGTTGTCAAAGTACTCTGGTGCAATAATTTCAACAAGTCTTTCGAAGAAGTTGAAATACGGCAAACTACTCAATAAAACAACAGATTTTTGAAAGTATCCCCGCTCTAAAGTCTTGTCACGAACTTGACGAAAGTATACATATCCATAATAATGAGTTTTATCTTCCTGCAAAGCATAACATGAAATGTGTAAACACCGTGCAAGTCTGGGAATGTTGTAAATCTGGGGTGGAAAAAGGATAGACTCCAAGACGACGAAAAAATTGTCAATTTTGGAAATATTGTTTTCCAGTATTTACAATACAGTACACTGATTATAAATAAAATTTCTCAAATAAATCTTTAACTGGAGATGTTGTTTTTTTACACAAAAAAAAGTACCTATGGTACAAAATATTGCACTTCAGAAATAAAAACTTATCAAATTCCTGATTTCCACAAATCAACTAATAAATGCAATAACATTTTGTGATTTACAATTTGCAAAAGACAATATATATATATCGCATAAATACAAATAACACTAACAAGTAATGTAACTGGACAGTCCTTTGAACAACGATGGTCAGAATTATTACGACGAAGAGGTAACTTTGTTTTTCTTATTCTGAAACAGTACTGTGTATCTCCCATGCAACCAGAATTGGAATCGGGAAAAGCTAGATAACATATATTGGCTTGTTCACTTGGACTTAGCTCAATGTGGTTCGGATAAAGAAACTGAAAAAAATAATTTTAAAGGTTAACAATTTAAGTGCATTTTATACAAATTTCTGTCAGTCTATTGAAGCTTAAAATTATGAGAACATAGCTACACAACAAGTATAATAACCTACAAAATCACCACAACATTCAAGCTGAGATAATCATATTCTATTCTGAATTTATATTTGCGTCTAAAACTTGATTTGGAATACATAGCCTAAAATCTAATAGGCCTAGGTGTTCAATCAATTGTAATTTGCTCATATATAAAATGTATGGGATTTGTCAATAATTAAAAAACCGTTATAACTTATATACCGTACATTTATAATTATAAACAGTGTATCAAGAAGATCAAATAAAGATTTGCCTAATAGATGATACATGACCAGGAGCAGACATACTGGCCAAGGTTATGATCAGCACTCACTTCCACAGCTTGTCCCATTTCAAGATCAAACGTCACAACTATGGCACAAGACAGCCATTCTGAAAACTTATCCCACGAATGTTTTGCAGGAATTTCAGGATCAGTTGGTTCATCTTTTGGTGCCTGTGCTGGTAAAAGTGACGTCTCCATACCAACACCTATTCAAACTTGCATCATATCATGGTAAGCTAATTGACTATAGACCTATCAACAATTCAAATAAAAATCTAGCATCATACTGTAGATCTAAGTAAGGGTAAGCTAAAATAAAAGCAGGCTATTTAGGAATTAGGTCATTTAAATGACAACAAATATCAAATAAGTTTTGTTGCAACTGATATTTTAATCTAATATCAAGTTTGCTTATCATAGTCCTCTATTTGGCCAGGCCAAAGGTCATTCAGCTTTGCTTTTTACCTCCATTGACCAATAGGTGTGATGTGGGCGGAAAGATCTTATGCCACTGAGCAAGAGGTTGAGTTGCAAACAAGTCTTTTTTGGTAAATAAAATTTACTTGGATGAAAAATAGTATCAAAGATTAAGCTTTAATTCGACACTTCATGTGAGCTCATTCTATTCCCTTTTAGGTTGGTTTAATTGGTTTTTGAATCTTTATCTACGGACTGACAAAGCTTATGATAGTTTAATCTGGCAGTTTCGCATACTTGTAAAGGCTTTTGAAGCAGGGCCAGTTATCGAGATTGGAAGAGTGAAGTTTTCGATTGTTGAAATATTGTTACCAGGGAATTATTCCATCCACTAGGCACATTCTACTGTTCAAAAACTAAATTTATTATTTTATTAACAAACACACACCATGAAAATCTTTACAGATCTGTTATAGTACGGTATGGATTGATTGTTTGAATTTTTATTCATGGACTGAGAAATCTTCATGAGAGCTAAATCTTGATACAGTTTGATTGATTGACTGAATCTTTATCCTCGGACTGGGAAAACTTCTTGAAGAGCTTAATCCTGGCAGTTTCACATACTTGTAGAATGTAGAGGCTTTGAATCACTGATGCAGGCCATGTCACCAAGATTGACAGAGTGAAGTTTTTGATTGTTGAAGTCTTGTTGCCGGGGAGTTATTCCATCCATTAGATGCCGCTGGATGGAGAGCAGTCCTTAACATGCATTGCTCAAGCGCACACCCCTAGAGTCGAACCAGCGCCGCTTGATCTTGAAGCTTCTTCGTTCCAGAAGTGACGCGCTAACCAACCGAGCTATCGGGTTTTGCATACTAGTAGAGGCTTTAAACTGGTGCAGGCCCACTGGCCCAGTCACCGAGTTTGAGAAAATAAAGTTTCAGCCTATTGTTGTCTGTAAAATATTCTATCAACTTGGTGAAGCGGAGTGGAGAGCTGTCCTTGAAAAGCGTTATTCAAAGGCATATATTGAGAGTTGAACCAGGGCAGATTAATCTTGAAGTTTGTTTGCTCATAAAGTTGAATGCTTAATCAACTAAGTTACCGGATGAATATTTATATTGTCACACAAAAAAAAATTGTCTGCCAAAATATATATAATAACATTTTATAGGCTGTGGCTATATTTACGCTATATAGTGTAATAATAGCCTCAATAGTGTTGCCAGATAAAGAATTCTGCCCTAATTTGAGAAAAGTTTAAAGCTGTTGAAAACAAAAACTTGTATTTTGGACATTTTTTTTTGGCTGTGGCTATTCTTACAACATATTGTAAAAATAGCCTCAGAGGCTATTCTTACAAGCACCACTCAAGCATTACGTTTGACATCAATATGCGCTCATGCGTGATCTGGAACTGGTATACAAGTCGCCACCCTGGTTAAAAAGGCGATGACGTCACACAGGAGGAATCCACCATAAAATGGTGGAAAAGTGGGGTGAAAATAGTCAACCATGACAAAAAAAAGCATGCAAGTGTCCGCTTTTACCTAATAGCTATGTAACACAGGCCCGAAAAACACCACATATCTCCTTAGAAAAGAGTTAAACTTGACCAAGTTTAACTATTTATCCGAAGAATACTTCTAAAGATACCAGCATTTAATCAATAATATATCTTTGTCGTTTCTGCTTCGATTTTTACAATTAAACCATTGCTGGAAAGCGCAAGCTATCGTTTATCCAAATGAAGGTCAGCCAGACTCTAAAAGTTAAAAATATTTCTTAGGTAAAGAGTTGAACTTGACCGACTTTAACCATTTATCCCAAAAATACTTGTAAAGATACCAGCATTTAATAAACGCTAATCTAAACAACATATCTCTGTCTATTGACAAGCAAAAGTTGAGGTTGATAGCTTTTTCACAAAGCGAGCAACCGGGCTTCAAACACAAGCAAATAGCGCCCGATGACTCGTTGCATTTCCGAATCGAAGCAAGTATACAAGTCTCCCCGGTCTGCGATCATTATATGTCTTTATTAAATTAGTTGTAAGTTGCTTGTTTCTGCTTCGATTTTAACAATTGAACCATTGCTGGAAAGCACAAGCTATCGTCTATCCAAATTAAGGTCAGCCAGACTCTAAAAGTTAAAAATATTTCTTAGGTAAAGAGTTGAACTTGACCGACTTTAACCATTTATCCCACAAATATTTTTAAAGATAACAGCATTTAATAAACGCTAATCTAAACAACATATCTCTGTCTATTGACAAGCAAAAGTTGAGGTTGATAGCCTTTTCACAAAGCGAGCAACCGGGCTTCAAACACAAGCAAATAGCGCCAGATGACTCGTTGCATTTCCGAAAAGCTAGGCTATTTACAAAAAGTGAATACCGCACATGTTAAACAAAAACTGTACATATTTTGAGCACAGCACAGTAACTGTTAGGCCAGATCATCACCCATGTGTCCCTCCTCTCCTTGCCTAGATGAGACCTGCCATTTGTCCTCGCAACCCTTTTTGTTTCCCGACCAAACTGAGAAGTTTAGAGTTTCGTTATTTGTTGGATGCAAATAGACGCATGCTTACATTTTTGACCACCTTAAAACACTAAACCAGTTTCTGCTCGACATAGCCTACAGTGTTCAATTTTTGTCCCAGGAATCAACTCTTCAAGCAATACTTTCCCTACTTTGTGTGCACTAACATCCTAATTTATATGCCATTGTTAACAATTGCGATATTCGTGAATTCATTTGAGGCTTTGGGTACCGGAATTAATATACTTATTTGAACTAGCAAATTCAATCCACAACACTTTCCACTAGGCTGTTACTTAACACTAAGCACGCATATGCGCTGCGATTTGTGGCCGTGTTAGCAACTGAAAAAAAGCCTTGGTGTGAAGATCACAGAATTGTTCAAAATGTGAGCTCAGTAGCCTATTACTGTGCTTGCAACTGCATGGTGCTATCAACGTGCAAAACAACTCGGCTCCAGGTCCCCTGCGGTCACAGACACGCATATTATCCCTGAATAGGGGGGTATCGCGTTTGCCATTCGCTCATTGTCGCCTGGTTTGATTGCAAACAAGTCTGTTCTATGTAGTTGCTTTCCTCATTGCGTCCAGTATGTCAGCACAATTGCTTTATCATCGCGAACGCCATTGTCACTTTTCCTCATCCACCTTTCCCAGGCTTGTTCGCGATGAAAGGCACAGAGTAACACGTAGCAATCTGCGGAACAAGAAGTCGTGGGCACTGAGTGGTAAAGTACAGTAGCAACTTAACAGTGACGACACAAATGCATGAGCAATGGAGACAGCACACAAGCAACGAAAATGTTAATGCAATTCACTAACTTGAAAAAACGCTTTCGATGGCCTTGATTTCCGCCTCACATTTATCGGTCATGAAAAACGAAGGGTTTCAGTTTTCTGACCACCCTTTTACAACAGAAAGTGCTTCTGCTATGTCCGAAGCTTGTTCATTTTGGATAATAAACGTAGCAACAACCTGGTAACCAACATTCGTTCTGACGCAAAGAAAAAATAGAGGAAGGGAATACTTGGACGTCTTGTAAGTTGCATCCAAGAGGCAAATGCCTTGGCCGCAACGATGCAACAATCGTATTATCTTCATCTAAGATGAGTTACAATCAACTAAATTTTCATCTTATGATAGTAGCCTACAGAAATAATATACGGTACTGTACGTAACATTGAAAACCACCAAGCCTACTACGTGAATATGGTAAAAAATAAATTGTCTCAAAAAGATTGGTTGTGACCCAAACCCTGCCTTTGGTTACCGCTGGACATGTCACTTGGTCCAATCAATAACACCACATAGGCGTATGGATTTGGCACACTAGATGGAAAAAATACAAAAGAGGTCAGTGAAGTAGGCTAGGCTACTTTGAATCAACAAAGCTTTTACACCTGAAAACTGAGTGTCTTTAAGAAACGAGATGAAAAGTTGATGAAACAGAACACATTTACATATGTTTATAGCATTTTTTGCAGTTAGTAAACCGTTTCCTCTTTTATGATGCCTAACCTCCACTTTGGTGAAAACACTGTGCTTTGCAGAAACCTTTTCAGAATCTTTGTCAACAAAGAAAAGGCTTATTATTGTAGTATGAATATCAACACTTAGTACACTAGTGAATTACAATGACAGGATGTTAAAAATCAACATTAACATGGCACCGTATGCTCGTTTCTGAACAACAACAAGCTTCGTTCCTGCTTTTGCTTCGTACTCTTCAATGGATCTCATGGCATCTTCAACTGAAGCCAACCACTTTCAACAATAAACAATTGATTTTTTACTGTTATAAACTTATGGATCTTCATCACCCATTTTTTGCCATAAGAAATCAAAGCATTTATGCCATAGCCTAAGATTACAGTGAAGAAATGTAAATACTACACACATGCAACAAATCTGGATTTAGCGAGTATAAGGTAGCTGATAGTTTGAAGCTCCAGTTTTTCTTCTTTCCTTCTACTATAAGTACTTCACCACATTTAGGTTTGTTTTATTCTGATGACAGCTCCTGATGAGTCAGTCAAAAAAAAAACTGCAGCTTCGAGCTACCTTTTACTTGCTATTTTCAAGTTCTGTACCACCATTTGCTATGAAAGAGTTCAACATACGTATACTAATTGTGTTAAGTTGGAAACAGTAAAATAGTTGAATATTGATGAACTGTTGAAGGTCTTGTTGGACCGTAGTATATTGCAGCAACTACATTACAAACCTGTACTAGTCCATGACTTTCAGCCAACTCTCCCAAAGAATGTTAAATGTCCTAAATGCATCAGAACTTTTAATGCCAGGATTGGACTCATTAGTCATTCAAGAACACATCGTTAGCGTTTTATGTGAGGACCATTGAAGAAACGATTTTTATCAAATGTTACAAGTTTCAAGCATAACGCGTCAAGGCCAATAAGTCTTTTCGTAGTTCACGGTTTACATAACCTTGGTTTAATTGACAAAGCGAGATTGCAGTATCACCTGAACATTCAATGTCACTTCTCCATAAGGTTGCATTTCCTGCAGAACCAAGACTTCGTTTTTGGCGGCATTGTTCTACCAAGACATCTCAGATGGTGCCAATCCAGACACGAGTCGCACATGATGCTGTCGCCTGCATCAAGATCTAAATAACAGGAGATGCACAACCAGCGGCCTTTATTTCGCAAAGTGGTCAGTAGGTTCTCCATCAACGTCCAACCGTCAAAAGAAAAATGTCTTCGCACAGAAGCAATGGCAATGTTTTCATCTAAACACTTCATTGGAATTCTTTCGGGCAACGTTTCAATTTCATTTTCTTCGATCAGTCGATCGCTGAATGGACGCAAGACCTCTTCTACTACCTCAGAATCGACAAACCAACTGAGTATTGCTGAAAAATATGACCATGGGTGACTTTGTTTGATGTAGCCTACGTACGCTTTGACGTAGCCTATCGGCTAGGCAGACCCACAGAAGTCAAAGTGTAGTTTTTTAAACTAACGTAGGCTATAACAAAAATGAAGTCACACAAACATAAATGCAACAAACCTGCTTCTTTCTGAAAAGACGACTTCAGTCTGAATGGAATTGGTCCGCTCTTTTTTTGTCTCTTGCGTGGTAACCCAATGACTGTCAATCCAGCTCCTTTTGGCCTGCCACGTTTCATCATCTTCGGTGGAAATTTAATTGATCCTGCATCATCTGTTAATAAACACAACGAGAATCGAATATAGGCTACAACGTAGAAAACATCACTATTTCAACGTTTTTATTAAAAAATTAATAAACATAATGCATTATGCAATGCAAGAAAAAACAACTAATCAGAAATGAATGTTTCAGAAACAGCACATACTTGTAAAAGACTGAATAGAACTGGACGGTGTCTGCATCATAATCGCACTGGTATCAACGGTCGACAAGACGTCACCGGGTGTGTGCTGTAAAGTACTGTTTGAGACCGTAGGAAATACAATTCCAGGATCATTGCTGGAAGATGTTGCAGCAGCACTTCCAGTATCAGTGCCTGAAAAGGATCATGCAGTTGTTCACAAAAGCAGAATTACTGAGCATCTGCAACCTTGTATAATCGTAAATTAGTGCGCAACTGCGCATGCAGTACATATTAGCCCACATATTGGATAGCTCAACGCCATAAAAATCATTGCTCAAAAAAAAATTGACTGCAAAATCACGACGCAAGTTGCAGTAACTAACCCATATCTCTTCAGATATTTGAAAAAGTAGGCTAGTTTTTCTGATTTAGTAAATAGTGCTAGCATATAGGCCTACCTTTCTGAGTTTGACCCAAAAAGTTCACAACTTGGAATTTCTTTCCTTCCTGCAAGAACTCTGCAATTTGTCGTAAATTATCCAGGTTGTATTGGAATTCATCCATTCCTTGTTCAGATATCATTAACGCAATCTTCTGGGAAATATCTTGAACACGGCGATACTTTTGCTGTTCTGATAAAACACATCTTCTTTGAGGCTTGTTAAGAATCTCAACAGCTGGTAATGTGGATGCAGGACCGTTGTCCAGCGAGTTTCTTGTCAGGCGATGGGATTTAAGAAAATATTGCATTGTCCACCGTTCTGAACAAAGATTGGGATTGTACTCGGACATATGGAGCTGCCTTCTAACTGCCAAGACATGCCTACAAGGTAGCAGCATTGATGATGTGAATCCACAAGGACATGCTGTTGTTGTGACTGCCAATTCCCCATGGACACGAGATTTTACTATGGCAGAATCATTCAAAATCTCTGACATGACAACCTTTTCCGCTAACTTGAATTGTTGTTGCACATGAATATATGCAAATGGTGTCAGTAGCTGTTGGTATTGTCTCTCCGCCACACTTGAAATCGCATCAATTGGAACCTTAAGGAAAGCATTTGACGCTTTGTGGTCACGTTCGGTGGAAAGAGATTGGATACATGCCATCAGATCTTTAAAAAACATGGTCATTCCTGAGTATCTTGTTATGACACTTTTCAACTTTCCATTGATGGATTCCAGTCGATTATTAGTTCTGTTCAAAAAATTAGCTTTCAAGTTGCTCAGTCCATCCACCCATTGATGTCGAATAGCATGCCAGTTATCGTTATAATATGTTGTGACAGCAATTGGGACTGTGTCAACGAATTGGTTATACAGTAAATTATAAGCTGACTCATTTTTGGCATTTGCCAGTTTTCCTAAAATTTCCAGTGATACCTGCCTTTGGGCTGAAGAAATGCCTAATTTTTCCATGGAAACTTCTCTACGAAAAGTGCGAAGGGTATGAAAATAGCAAATTAAAATTTCTGCAGTAGGCAGCATTTTCATCATGGCATCCCGCTCTGTCATGTCTTTGTCAGCCATTACAACCTCCACTTTATCCCAAGCTGGATTGTGGAGTTTAAACTGAGTTAACAGCTTGCTGATGGTCAGTTTGTCTTCAGTGGCTACAAGCCACAGACACACAATTTCACTCTGACCTAAGCCATCAACATTCAGCATCACATATAATGGCATTCTCAAGTCATTAAGTTTGTAGGTTGCATCAATCAGCAGCATTTCGGGATATGCCGCAAAGGTTTCCCGCATGTCTTTCGTTTGAAAGTATATCGCCTGCAATTGTTTGTCATCATCTGCAAACACATCTACTGCAGCACCTAAAATGAAAATAAACTGAGGATTAGTATACCCTACAAAGCAAGAATCTTGACAATCCTGGGCCAGACTAAAATAGCGCAAAACAATTAGGCCTATTAGGCACTCCATCAGATTTAAAAGCAAAAACATCAACTTTTAGTGAAATTTGTTTTCTATTCTATGTTATTTTAATTATTGGCCAGAGGAAGGATGTTTAGGCCTTTGGTAATATTTACATCATATAATCAATGTTCCAACTGAGCGGTTGTATACCACTCTCACCCCATTCTCTAAAAGATGCCACATTGCAATGCTTAGGGTCCGTTAAAAGGATCCATTAGGAGTAAACTTTTACGTAGATTTCAAATTTAGCAATGTTTTCTATTTCTATCCACTCAAAGTAAAATTGTTTCAAGATATTGAAGACCTTTGATTGAATTCCTTGATCCCGCTTTCAATCTTACAATCCCCATAGCGCCTTATGTTGCAACAAAAATCTTTGGAGCATGAGTTTGGGAAAGTAGAATGAATTCTTGTGAAGAAAATGAAGCAAAAAATACTCTCAATTGACCCTTTATAGCTCAATGTTGCAAATTTTCCACACGTTGTAGGGTACTGCTAATGTTCTGTGTTGGTTATACTAGACAAACGTTTTCTGAATAGAAAAACGTCTGAAAATTAGATTAGACGGAGTCTATTGACCGGTAAACCAGGCGGTCAACACTTTAAATTGAACTGGCAATGGTGAGATTGAACCCACGTCATCGAAATAATTCATCTGCAGTAAACCATTACGGCAAGAGGTCAATCGCGAATTGCTTAATTGACAATATATCTGAAATGGTTCAAGAAGAATGCTCACAATATCATGTGACACTCAATCTGCAGCAGCGACCTGTAGATTGCAAATACGCCTACGGTGTTGACCAATGTTACAGGCAACCTGGTAGCCTATTCTTGCATTGCTGCAGTACTACAATGATGCAAAAAATTAGATTTTTCCAAGGTCATGACCCTGACCACAGCTTGCACACACACATCCGGCTCTAGGCCGGAGTCACATCACCTCCAGTACGGAGCCAGAATTTGACCGGAACCGGAGCTCATTCTATCACTACTTATCATACTGCACATAGAAATTAGAAAGTCATCTCTACTATTTAGCATGAACATATCTTGTACTGTATAACAGACAAAAAAGTTTTGTCTGTCGACTAACCTTTTTCTTTGTTCATTTCATTAATAAGTTCATCATAGGTGTTTTCATACAAAGGTCTCTGTTTTGCGGCAATATTATGCAGATCTTTAAGAATAACTGTTTTTCCTGTAGAAGCTGCAATGTGCTTTTGTACCAACTTTTTATTTGCTTTGGTGGCAAGCATTTCTCCGATCACACTGCTTTCTGTTTCATTTAATCTTCGTTGTTTAGGCATCAAATTAAATGCATTCTGAAAAATAATTTATATGCACATAATCAAGAAAACGACATATCTTTTGACAGGTGTCCAACCCACAGAGATGGGCAAGATCACCAGGTTTGGTGAATCGGCGGCTTGAATATGACCAGTTTCGCACAAACTGGTCATATTCAGCATGTGCGTAGTCATGCGCGCAAAGTGAAATGACCACTTTACCGTGTCTTACGATGAAGTCAAGATCAGAAAAACTGTCTTGCAACATTCTTAACGTGTTTTAGTACAGTAGCAAACAATATTTGAACTTCAAGTGTCATAATCAAAATGCAATTATACACGAAAAGTAATTTTTTGGATAGAGGGGGTTTTGGACGGAAATTTCAATTTTTTTTACTAGTGGTCTTAGAATGTACTGTTGTATCCTAAAACCTGGGTTAAAATTGAATTTGAAAAAAAAGCCGATTAACCCCCCCCCCCCCCCCCTAATGTTATTGCTCTTTTTTATCCTTCACATAATTTCTGATGAAAGCCTCCTTATCATATACAGGGCTAGTGTGACCATAGCTCAAAGGCTATGACTACTACAAAGGGTTATTTCCACTTACTTCATTGAAATCATGATTATGATCATTGACATTACTAATCTCAGTGATGCATAGCGCTTTTCCATCTGACGTTGCATTTACTTTGATTCCAAATGGACAACCTTTGATAAAAGTACTGAAAAACAACAAAGATGAGGTGACATAGGCCGTGTTGAATCACCCATAAGTACACCTGAATTAGCCATAACTCACGTTAAAGTAGCCATACAGCAAGTCATGTCAAATTGCCCATAAGTTGCATCCAATTACCGATAAGCCCACCTGAATTACCCATAAAGTCACGTTGAATTACCACAAGTTCAGCCGAGCATTCTCATAAATCTAGTCGATTTACCCATAAGTGACGTCAAATTGCCAAAAAGCTGCGTTGAAGTACCCATAAGGCATGTCTTTATGGATAATTTCATGAGACTTACGGGTAATTCGACGAATTGTGCTGATGAGCAATTCGACGTAACATATGGGTAAATTGACAAAACTAATGGGTAACTCAATGCAACTTAGGAATAATTCTGGGCATGACAATTCAATGGAAATTACAATAGACAGCATGCGGGAACGGTTCAGCAGAATATATGCATTTTGCTAAGTTCTAAGCATTCATAAGGAATGTAGGCAATTTGCACTTATGCAAAACTCAATCTATTAGCAAAACTTATTACAATAGACAGCATGCGGGAATGGTTCAGCAGAATATATGCATTTTGCTAAGTTCTTAGCATTCATAAGGAATGTAGGCAATTTGCACTTATGCAAAACTCAATCTATTAGCAAAACTTATGCATATAGGCTACATGAGTAGCTCAACCTATGGGCACCAAGGACAAAACCATCATTACTTACCTTTGATTTGGTCTTTTTCCTTGACTACATGATTTGGGTGTTCTTCCTCCATGCACACAAGCATACTGTATTGTATTGACAAAGTTTTCTTTTTCCCATTGTTTAATAGCCGAAGAAAGTGTCTCAAAACTGTAATATAATGCTCCCTTCGTAATCATGATGACGATGGATTCATTGACGTGTAGTTTCGATCAGCAAAATCAGCAACTACCGCGGTTCACTCTACGATCAAGTGTGCAGCACAAGCCAATACGCATGCGCGCGAAATTACGTATGAGCGTCGTCGGATGAAACGCCTGAGCGCATTAAGGTCTTGCTCGAGTAAACAACGTCTTGCTTGAGTGGTGCTTGTAAGAATAGCTTCAGGGGCTAGTTTTACAATATGTTGTAAGAATAGCCACTTCGTTTTTTTTTAGTCCTGGGAAGATCAAAATCCTAATCTTTTTCCTAACTCTAACCGTTACCTTAACCCTTCCTAACTTTAATCTTAATTCTGGCATTCTGGCAACACCTGATTGTGGAAAAATAGCCACTTCTTATTTTTTTCTATTTTTTTATAAGAATATGCTACCAGAGATGTACGTATACGCCGCATACTTGCGGCGTAGACTTTTTGTTTGCGCTAACGCTTGCGGCCACATTTTTTTGGATAGTTTGCGCTTGAGGCTACGCCGTAAAGTTTTTGCGGTTTTTTAGTGCATAGCGTCAACGCATACTTTTTAGTGTACCGGTATTTTTTCTCTAAAACACGCCAATACCTTCCAGCGCTGCAGTTGAAAGAATGTTTTCAATGGGCAAAGACATATTGGAACCAAAACACAGCAAAATGTCAGATGAACACTTTCAGATGCTTGTGTTTCTTCGTGGAAATTCAAAATAAAATTTGTTTGTTTCGAGTGGTTTATACCGTGTGAATGTTTGGCACCTAGCAAACAAAATTAGTTTACGCTAGTGTATGTGCTGACGTTGACGCCGCCAGTTTTTTTTACAAGTTGCTTTAACGTATACGGCGTATGTTTTTTCGAACGTTTGCGTTTACGCTGACGGCGTCAATATTTTTTGTATGCGTGTACATCACTGTATGCTACCATTCAATAAATATACTGCAGGCCAGTGTTGCCAGATTTTTTTTAAAAAAAGAGCCCAAAAATGCGCCAAAGCAACTTAAAAGTAGCCCAATTTGCCGTCGCGACGTCGACGGTTGAGCAACGAAGGCGCAGGCTTTCTAGGGGGGTTTTTGGGCACGCCCCCAAAAGTCATGGGCAAAGCAACATCTTTGTCCATCATGCTGATTGTGTAGATACAAAATACATACATTAATACAACATACAATAAGTACAATGTTCAATATTGAATCAAGCAATGTTCAATAGAAAAAAACTTAGACGAGCCAATGCTATACAAACTTCATACAAATTCCTATTTTCAAATTCAAGATACAAATGGTTCCATAGTAGATGCTAATGCATAGCATAAGCCCGTCAACTCAGATGAACTACCAAGAACCAACACCCAACAAAATTCGGTGCTCTTGCACAAGACGCCCTGTTGGTCAACCGGAAAAAATGATGACGTCACACACATATTGGAATAGACTATTATGAAAGAAGAAGAGCGGGGTGGAAATGCACTGAAACACAACGGAAAGAAATTGTCTCCCATTTATTCATTTGTTGTTCAATTTCAACAAATTTGCTATCGTAGGAAAGCACAAGCATAGATCTAACCAACTAAGTTAATACCAAGTCCCAAAATACTACTAGCTCCATCTAGTGGTCACTTAAACTTGACCATCAAAACTTCAACCAAAACTTCACCAAAACTTCATTTTAAATGATAAACAATCTAAATCAAATCCAATTAAAAGAACATGTTACTGTGTATTGAAGTACTAACTTTCATTTTTATATCTTATTTAATATGCGAGCAATCGTTGTTCGAAGACAGCCCCCCAACGAAGCTTTTGCCCAATGCATTTCAATGACGAATCGATCGTCTTTCAGTTCACGCCCTATGTGATCACGATAATTAATTGTCTCCCATTTATTCATTTCTTGCTCAATTTCAACAGATTTGCTATCGTTGAAAAGCAGAAGCATAGGTCTAACCAACTAAGTTAATACCAAGTCCCAAAATACTTCCAGCTCCATCTAGTGGCCACCTAAACTTGACCAAATGCAAACCATCACCAAAACTTCATTTTAAATGATAAACAATCTAAATCAAATCCAATTAAAAGAACATGTCACTGTTTATTGAAGGGCTAACCTTCATTTTTATATCTTATTTAATATAGGAGCAATCGTTGTTCGAAGACAGCCCCCCAACGAAGCTTTTTCCCAATGCATTTCAATGGCGAATCGATCGTCTTTCAGTTCACGCCCTGCGTGTTCACGATAATTAATTGTCTCCCATTTATTCATTTCTTGCTCAATTTCAACAGATTTGCTATCGTTGAAAAGCACAAGCATATATCTAACCAACTAAGTTAATATCAAGTCTCAAAATACTACTAGCTCCACCTAGTGGCCACCTAAACTTGACCAAATTCAAACCATTATCAAAAGTTTATTTGCAATGACAAAAACATTTAACGACAACCAATTAAAAGAACATATTACTGTTTATTGAAGTGTTAACTTTCATTTTTATATCTTATTTAATATGCGAGCAATCGTTGTTCGAAGACAGCCCCCCAACGAAGCTTTTTCCCAATGCATTTCAATGGCGAATCGATCGTCTTTCAGTTCACGCCCTGCATGTGCACGATAATTAATTGTCTCCCATTTATTCATTTCCTGCTCAATTTCAACAGATTTGCTATCGTTGAACAGCACAAGCACAGATCTAACCAACTAAGTTAATATCAAGTCCCAAAATACTACTAGCTCCATCTAGTGGCCACCTAAACTTGACCAAATTCAAACCATCACCAAAACTTCATTTTAAATGATAAACAATCTAAATCAAATCCAATTAAAAGAACATGTCACTGTTTATTGAAGGGCTAACCTTCATTTTTATATCTTATTTAATATAGGAGCAATCGTTGTTCGAAGACAGCCCCCCAACGAAGCTTTTTCCCAATGCATTTCAATGGCGAATCGATCGTCTTTCAGTTCACGCCCTGCGTGTTCACGATAATTAATTGTCTCCCATTTATTCATTTCTTGCTCAATTTCAACAGATTTGCTATCGTTGAAAAGCACAAGCATATATCTAACTAACTAAGTTAATATCAAGTCCCAAAATACTACTAGCTCCATCTAGTGGCCACCTAAACTTGACCAAATTCAAACCATTATCAAAAGTTTATTTGCAATGATAAAAACATTTAACGACAACCAATTAAAAGAACATATTACTGTTTATTGAAGTGTTAACTTTCATTTTTATATCTTATTTAATATGCGAGCAATCGTTGTTCGAAGACAGCCCACCAACGAAGCTTTTGCCCAATGCATTTCAATGACGAATCGATCGTCTTTCAGTTCACGCCCTGCGTGTTCACGATAATTAATTGTCTCCCATTTATTCATTTCTTGCTCAATTTCAACAGATTTGCTATCGTTGAAAAGCACAAGCATATATCTAACCAACTAAGTTAATATCAAGTCTCAAAATACTACTAGCTCCACCTAGTGGCCACCTAAACTTGACCAAATTCAAACCATTATCAAAAGTTTATTTGCAATGACAAAAACATTTAACGACAACCAATTAAAAGAACATATTACTGTTTATTGAAGTGTTAACTTTCATTTTTATATCTTATTTAATATGCGAGCAATCGTTGTTCGAAGACAGCCCACCAACGAAGCTTTTGCCCAATGCATTTCAATGACGAATCGATCGTCTTTCAGTTCACGCCCTGTGTGATCACGATAATTAATTGTCTCCCATTTATTCATTTCTTGCTCAATTTCAACAGATTTGCTATCGTTGAAAAGCAGAAGCATAGGTCTAACCAACTAAGTTAATACCAAGTCCCAAAAAACTACTAGCTCCATCTAGTGGCCACCTAAACTTGACCAAATGCAAACCATTACCAAAACTTCATTTTAAATGATAAACAATTTAAATCAAATCCACTTAAAAGAACATGTTACTGTTTATTGAAGTGATAACTTTCATTTTTATAGCTTATTTAATATAAGAGCAATCGTTGTTCGAAGACAGCTCCCCAACATCTATGCCTGTGCTTTTCAACGATAGCAAATCTGTTGAAATTGAGCAAGAAATGAATATAGTGGAGTTCCCTGCCAATGCATTTTTTCAATTTCATTTCAACTTGATGCAAAAGTTTTGTTCTTGGTACCAAATTGAAGGTAAGGGCCTATGGAACAATTCTGGTTCGAGTGTCAAGCTGTCAAATGAAAAAAAACAAAATGGCCGCCAAAATCCAAGATGGCTGCCAATTTCCAGATTTTTTCACGTTATGCCTCGTAACTTTTATACTATTGAACCTAGAATGGTGATTTTGGTCTCGAAACCTAGGTTTGCATGTATGAGTAATTCAATTAAAATAAAATAAACACGATTGGAGCAATACGTTTTCTTCTATTGAGTTAACTTCCAAATAAATGTGTAACAATCTTGTTAGTTCTGCGTTAGAAGTACGAATGACTGCGAAATACCGAAGCAATGCAGAGCAGACCAGACAGTTAGTCGAAGGCACGCAAGAATGCAAAACTTGTACATCAATACAGATTCAGCTCGTATAGTTTAGAGCGGTTAAGGCAAAACTGTCCGGCGTCCGTACCAAAAAGATGTTTAGCACGCGAATAAATCATTAACATTAGCACATAGCCACATAATTCGAAAACTGGCAGGCTGCGTTCAAAAGGTTGCCAATCCCTAGTTTAGGGTCATAAAGCAAACTAATCACAACAAAAGGCTTGCAAAATTGCTCGAAAAACTCTTCGAAGCAATACATTCAATAAGAAAATGGCTAACAAATTAACGAAGGCTCATATATTGAAATAATTGTATATTTTATATACATGTCAATATTGAAAATGTTGTGTAGTCCAGCTATTTCTTGCATGTGCACTTGCACTGGCGCGTGCATTTTAACTTAGTCTTTACACCGAGTGCAGGTAATTGTGCAAGTTCACTTCACATCTAGATGGAACACATCCTTGGCGAGGGGCAGCGTGGTCCAAATGGGAAGCAGCTTGCCGTCCTCTTCCTTCCACACATGGTCAATTGGGTTGATGACAGGCATCATGGACATGTAGGCTGTTGCCCAGATGCTTGCTTGGAAGACACTTCTTTACAGATGTTGATCCAAAGCATCACTAGTTGGGGGAATTCGCTCCACGTCCCTAGTTGTCTGTGAGAACAACTTCATTCGGACAAGGTCAACATCATTGTCCTCATTTGAGTACAGTCTACAGACAAAGCTTTTTGCCACTTCCTTCAACTTGGGGATGTTTGGAATGTTTGGGGATGTTTGGAATGGGGATGTTTGGAATGGAGTGTCGGCAATAGTTGCAAATTGCTCCATAAGGGATGGAACTTCGTGCATCAACGTGCAGCAGGATCGCTTACCCTTGAACTTGAAGGTAGAAGTGCTGTCTGATCCAGTGAATGCATGGAAAAGGGTCATGGCTTTGCTTATTATCGTGCCTAGGTTTATGGCAATAGTATTAAGGGAGATCATTTTGGTTCTCTTTCCCGGTTTGAATGAGATCTAAATTTCTGGTGCCGGGTTCAGAGCCTTCATGTGATGAAAGTTACTCAGAAGGATTACGACAACATCTGTATCTCCAATATACACCATCCCGATTGGGGGCGTGGAGGAGATGTACTAAGACACGCGTGTCAGCTTCCTCATGGTTGCATTGATTCATTGGTGGACCGTTCCCAACATAGTGGATTTGATCACCTGCAGTAATGTAGACATTCTTGTCATTTGGGAACTCTTCTTCTGTTATCTTCGACAGGAATGTGAACAGTTTCTTCTTGTTATCAACATTCGCTAGAAACTTCTGCCAATTTCCTGGGATTTTGGCAGTACCAGATACGCGCTGTCGGATGCCTGTTCCTCGTTTTTCCCTTGTGCCTCCTTTGATCGTCAGTGCACGATACTGGTCCCAGACAATGTCTACTCTTGTCGATCGGTTCAAGTCATGGCGAACTCTTGGGCAAAATACCTTGTCGAAGTATGAATCAAATGTCTTGCCTTGGACAGTTGTACCAGGAAGTGAGTGTATTAGTGCTCCACCGTCAATAACAATGAAGTCGTAATCATCTGGCGCAAGTAACTTCTCGTCGACAGAAATTGCGCTACTTGCACTGGCTTCCATGATATATACCAGCAAATCTGACTTGGTACAAGAGTTGAGGGACTCTTCAGAAGACAACGCAGGTGGGTATAGGGAAGATTTGTGCTGAAAAAACTTCTCCAAGTTCTCCCCGCGGCTGTCTAATACAAGAAAAGCTTGCCCAAAAAGCTCTGCGTGACGTTTAAAGTGCTGCATTTTCAGTTTAATTGCTGACTTTTTTGTGTGTTCTTCTCATGGAAGAACACTAAGTTGTTGCGCTTGACCGGCGCTGTAAAACGTGTGTCATTGGAGTCAAGCACATTCTGTCTGAAGTTATTGTACTGCTCTTGTCCCAAAGACTCGACTTTATGGACAGATACAGCAGCAACCGCTGACACTCACATCTTTTCATCTAATATAACCATGTCTCCACTGAACTCCTCAAAAGGATTCCCACTGCTCAGCAACACTTCCATCAGGTCTTTAACATGGCGTAGAAATCGGTGCTGAGATGCACATCCTTCTTCATGATGAGGGAGTTCTTCTTCATCATCGTCGTGAGCATTTACACCACTGAACTCCTCAATGACACGGCTGATTTCTGGGCCAGTCAATATCCAGCTTTCTAACATGTCACGATTCTCAGTGAGACCAATAATGCCACCAACTCTTTTCACCCTTTGTTGGCTTGCTCGTGTGCTTGATCGATAGGTAAGGATGAGAAACGGTGATTGCTTTGAGTTATTGTCCAGTGTCCCAAATTAAATTCTTCCTGGATGCTAAGTGGAAGACCTTCCGGGTCTCGGATAAAGATTGGAATCCACCTTGCGTAAGTGTGGTGGTCTAGAGCAAAGAACAGAGGCGCAAGTTTCTGCAGGTTATTAACCATAAGTTCTAGCTTCCTCTCCCGATGTGCCCGGATGAACATGAATATGATCTGTCGGTACTTGTGTATGAGTAGCCAGAATTTGAACGTTGGACTCTTTTGGGAAGCTACAATGACCCAATCCTCAAGAGCCATCTCGGTTCCACTGTTTTCGTATGCTCATTTTAGAAGGCTGTTATGTACCACAGCAGTAACTTGATGGCCATATTTTGTTCTCATTGCATTGGATGCTTTCAGAAAAACTGTGGCTGCTGCTTCTGTCTTCACTAGCCCAGATTTTCTCAGGGTTTCAGGCCATCCAGATCCACGCAGAACATCTCCCATGGTGCTCCACAAAGCCATCTCAATGTGGAGCCCACCTAGCATAATCACAATCTTTTCTTCCCAAAAAATGTCAAGGAAGGTCCACTGCATTTTTTGGCGATGTCATACAGTGGTTGATCCACTACCAACACAGGGACTTGGTGTGGGTTGAGGTGCTCAGTTGTCTTTTTACCAGTTCCATTCCATGTCGAATCATTTCTGGAGTGGTGACTTTTTTGTGGAAAAGTGGCAAGAGAGCTTTAATGAATTTTTCCAGTTGTCCAACAGTATCTGATCGAGCAGCGTGGCAGGAAGACCACATCGCTGGAGTGTGCATTTCTGCATCGCAATCCATCAATAGGATGTTATTTACTGCAGCCATCCATGTCTGTTCGTGATGTTGCTCCTCATCGAATGAACTCGTTATCACTAGTTGCGAATCTTTTCTCGGAGGTTGGTTGACAAGATTTCGGCCCATTGGTGGTACAAACGTATACGAACGAGGCAGAATGGGTTCACTGTTGCCGGTTCCTGTTTTCTGTGAATTGATTTGTAGATATTCTTTGTTCAACCCAGGCATCTGTGACGAAGGAAATTGAAATATCAGTTCCATGAAATGATGAGCTTGCAGTGCGTGATGTGGGATTGTGATCCAAGTTATCCAGAGCTGCCACCGTGAAAATGCCCTGACGTAAGTTTGTAGGACAAACTATATCAGTGTTGTTCCTTGCATGATCTGCAATCGCCTAGGTGCAAATTTAGATTCAATGCTGAGGACTTTCTTATATGTCACGCTCAGAACCAAACTGTGTAGCAGTTGTACCAGCTTCCTGCTTCTTGTTTGGGAATGCAATTTCAGGGCCAGAAGCACTGCAAGTGGAGACTCACAATTCAAGTTCGCAGAAGGAGAAGTCATATTTAACATGGCCAACTGACTCACAGAGAGAATCTTCCTGGAAGTCTCTTGTACTGGTAATGATTTGGGTCCTTCGAGGAGTTGACGGAAAAAATACTTCATACGTAGTGGAACAGATGATTGTTCGCAACCATTGGGAAATGAGCCACCAAACCTTAATGCAGTGTCGTGATTCAAAACAGCTTTACGGAGAATCGATGCTCAAAAGGTACAAGCTGTCTTTGCCAGCGCAAACTTCTAACTACGTTGGTTCAACGTCAAGAAACACAGAGTCGAGAAAATGTAAGATTTTGCTGACGCACAAATAAACGACCAAACGAAGCGGCGTTCACAAATAACAACACAATATGGGCATTACGTAGCTCGTCGTCAGTCAGTTGAGGCCAGTTGCCTAAAAAACTCTGTTTATGGCAAAAATTATCCACAGGGGTTATCAATCAGTGGGGACATTCTCTTTAAATGCTAGAAACAAAGGAAATAATTTGTTTTCCTTGCTATGAGTCGGAGTTACTGAGACATCGACTTCCGATTTCGAAACTAAAAACAATAATATAATAAGGGTGCGAACAGTGAACGTAACATTGTCATAGATACCTAAGTCACCACTCTGTGCTCCAATCATGTTTATTTATTTTTTATCAAATTACTCATACATACAAACCTACGTTTAGAGACCACAACCACCATTCTAGGTTCAATAGTACAAAAGTTACGAAGCATAATGTGAAAAAATCTGGAAATTAGCCGCCATCTTGAATTTCGGCGGCCATTTTATTTTTTTTTATCTGACAGCTTGACACTCGAACCAAAATTGTTTTATAGGTCCTTACTTTCAAACTGGTACTGAAAACGAAACTTTTGCATCAAGTTGAAATGACTGAGTGCCTGGGAACCCCACTAATAAATGGGAGACAATTAATTATCGTGAACACGCAGGGCGTGAACTGAAAGACGATCGATTCGCCATTGAAATGCATTGGGAAAAAGCTTCGTTGGGGGGCTGTCTTCGAACAACGATTGCTCCTATATTAAATAAGATATAAAAATGAAGGTTAGCCCTTCAATAAACAGTGACATGTTCTTTTAATTGGATTTGATTTAGATTGTTTATCATTTAAAATGAAGTTTTGGTGATGGTTTGCATTTGGTTAAGTTTAGGTGGCCACTAGATGGAGCTAGTAATATTTTGGGACTTGATATTAACTTGGTTGGTTAGATATATGCTTCTGCTTTTCAACGATAGCAAATCTGTTGAAATTGAGCAAGAAATGAATAAATGGGAGACAATTAATTATCGTGAACACGCAGGGCGTGAACTGAAAGACGATCGATTCGCCATTGAAATGCATTGGGAAAAAGCTTCGTTGGGGGGCTGTCTTCGAACAACGATTGCTCCTATATTAAATAAGATATAAAAATGAAGGTTAGCCCTTCAATAAACAGTAACATGTTCTTTTAATTGGATTTGATTTAGATTGTTTATCATTTAAAATGAAGTTTTGGTGATGGTTTGCATTTGGTCAAGTTTAGGTGGCCACTAGATTGAGCTAGTAGTTTTTTGGGACTTGATATTAACTTAGTTGGTTAGATCTGTGCTTGTGCTGTTCAACGATAGCAAATCTGTTGAAATTGAGCAAGAAATGAATAAGTGGGAGACAATTAATTATCGTGAACACGCAGGGCGTGAACTGAAAGACGATCGATTCGCCATTGAAATGCATTGGGAAAAAGCTTCGTTGGGGGGCTGTCTTCGAACAACGATTGCTCGCATATTAAATAAGATATAAAAATGAAAGTTAACACTTCAATAAACAGTAATATGTTCTTTTAATTGGTTGTCGTTAAATGTTTTTATCATTGCAAATAAACTTTTGATAATGGTTTGAATTTGGTCAAGTTTAGGTGGCCACTAGATGGAGCTAGTAGTATTTTGGGACTTGATATTAACTTAGTTAGTTAGATATATGCTTGTGCTTTTCAACGATAGCAAATCTGTTGAAATTGAGCAAGAAATGAATAAATGGGAGACAATTAATTATCGTGAACACGCAGGGCGTGAACTGAAAGACGATCGATTCGCCATTGAAATGCATTGGGAAAAAGCTTCGTTGGGGGGCTGTCTTCGAACAACGATTGCTCGCATATTAAATAAGATATAAAAATGAAGGTTAGCCCTTCAATAAACAGTGACATGTTCTTTTAATTGGATTTGATTTAGATTGTTTATCATTTAAAATGAAGTTTTGGTGATGGTTTGCATTTGGTCAAGTTTAGGTGGCCACTAGATGGAGCTAGTAGTATTTTGGGACTTGATATTAACTTAGTTGGTTAGATCTGTGCTTGTGCTGTTCAACGATAGCAAATCTGTTGAAATTGAGCAAGAAATGAATAAATGGGAGACAATTAATTATCGTGCACATGCAGGGCGTGAACTGAAAGACGATCGATTCGCCATTGAAATGCATTGGGAAAAAGCTTCGTTGGGGGGCTGTCTTCGAACAACGATTGCTCGCATATTAAATAAGATATAAAAATGAAAGTTAACACTTCAATAAACAGTAATATGTTCTTTTACTTGGTTGTCGTTAAATGTTTTTGTCATTGCAAATAAACTTTTGATAATGGTTTGAATTTGGTCAAGTTTAGGTGGCCACTAGATGGAGCTAGTAGTATTTTGGGACTTGATATTAACTTAGTTGGTTAGATATATGCTTGTGCTTTTCAACGATAGCAAATCTGTTGAAATTGAGCAAGAAATGAATAAATAGGAGACAATTAATTATCGTGAACACGCAGGGCGTAAACTGAAAGACGATCGATTCGCCATTGAAATGCATTGGGAAAAAGCTTCGTTGGGGGGCTGTCTTCGAACAACGATTGCTCCTATATTAAATAAGATATAAAAATGAAGGTTAGCCCTTCAATAAACAGTGACATGTTCTTTTAATTGGATTTGATTTAGATTGTTTATCATTTAAAATGAAGTTTTGGTGATGGTTTGCATTTGGTCAAGTTTAGGTGGCCACTAGATGGAGCTGGAAGTATTTTGGGACTTGGTATTAACTTAGTTGGTTAGACCTATGCTTCTGCTTTTCAACGATAGCAAATCTGTTGAAATTGAGCAAGAAATGAATAAGTGGGAGACAATTAATTATCGTGATCACATAGGGCGTGAACTGAAAGACGATCGATTCGTCATTGAAATGCATTGGGCAAAAGCTTCGTTGGGGGGCTGTCTTCGAACAACGATTGCTCGCATATTAAATAAGATATAAAAATGAAAGTTAGTACTTCAATACACAGTAACATGTTCTTTTAATTGGATTTGATTTAGATTGTTTATCATTTAAAATGAAGTTTTGGTGAAGTTTTGGTTGAAGTTTTGATGGTCAAGTTTAAGTGACCACTAGATGGAGCTAGTAGTATTTTGGGACTTGGTATTAACTTAGTTGGTTAGATCTATGCTTGTGCTTTCCTACGATAGCAAATTTGTTGAAATTGAACAACAAATCAATAAATGGGAGACAATTTCTTTCCGGTGTGTTTCAGTGCATTTCCACCCCGCTCTTCTTCTTTCATAATAGTCTATTCCAATATGTGTGTGACGTCATCATTTTTTCCGGTTGACCAACAGGGCGTCTTGTGCAAGAGCACCCAAAATTCTATCATCAACTGCTGAAGCTTCATTTTCATATATAGAGCTGTCATGCTTCCGCATTGATGACCGGGGATCAAACAGCATTTTTCCAATTGTTGCAGCAAAGTTCTGATCCTCACAATCGCTGACAAAAGTTGAAGTCCGATACGATTTCGCAGTTTGGTTTTGATTGCAGAAACTCTCGAAAAGGCTCGCTCAACTACCGTAATGCATTGCTGATTGGTATAGGCTACATTGTTAGTGCCAATTGAGCAACTTCTCTAAATTTATACTCCCCGGCAGCATTTCTAAACTCGTACACCTTGGTACAAAAAATACAAGAATCTATCATTGTTTTTCAATCATACAAGGAAGACCAGTTTACATTCAGTAAGTTTCTCCACTGACATTCAATTTTTCCCACTTTAATTTATAGCTTAGACACCAATAAAAGCTTCAAAAATTATGGTACGGTACCGTACTAAACCAAGATCATAACTACCCTATAATTTCCGATATTCGATACAAGTGCAATTTCGCTTTCGCCACTCGCCAGTCAGTCCTTCCATTCTCCCGGATGAAAATGAATACAGCATTGCTGTAACAACAGTCAAAGCTGCTAATGGTCAGCAGTAAAATCAATCCTCATGCCGAATCAAAAAAATAACGTCATTTTTTCCGTAATAAACCGAAACTTTACCCACATTTTCAAAGGCTGGTCGGATTCTACCAATTATTCAGTACTGCCAACTCAAAATTCACTATCAAACAACTTAAAATTCTGCCAAATTTAGGCGCCGTCTCGCGCCAAATCAGAGACTAAAAGTAGCCCAAAAAAGCGCAAGTCGCAAACCAACATTTTTTGGCGCCAAGCCCAACTAAAAGTAGCCCAATTGCAGATAAATCGCCCAATCTGACAACACTGCTGCAGGCAGTGCAGTAACAAAACAGGTAGGCACTTTTACGTACTGCACTGCCCGAAGAGGCAACCGCAACCATGCGTATCGTATATGACATTACTGGTGTTTTAGTCACAACTTTTCTCATAAACTCCATTGTTTGCAGTCACTACGATTCTTCTTGCACTCAGTTCAGTTGAAGAAGAAAAAATAGTATTAGCAGAGGGTGGGAATCGAACCCATGCAATCGAAATTATTACTCCTCTGCCCTAACCATTAGGCAATGTTGGTTGTGGCGATGCATGCAGTTAAATTTCTTTGTATCAAAATCTTTCGATAAAGACGACCAGTTAATCACGTGTTGAGTCATGTCACGCATGATAGCGCTACCAACGTCAGCGATGTCGTATGTCACGCATGGTTGCGGTTACCTTTTCGGGCAGTGCAATACGTAAAAGTGTCTACCAACAAAACAAATCAGCTGTGTGCTCAACAAGGTTGCCGAATTAAAACTACGGTACATAAAATCTAAATTTCACAAAGTTTCTTCCAAATTGGTTGGTTTTGAATCTTTATCTTCGGACTGACAAAGTCTTTGACATTGATACTTATTATTTTGATATTCCTGGCAGTTTTGCAGACATGCTTATTTAAAGGCTTTGAACCACTGAAGCAGGGCCGATTGACAGAGTGCATTTTAGGCTTGTTGAAGCGTAATGGTGGCTCTGGTTGGTAGGCACTTTAACAAGCAGATTTCTAATAAACCACGAACCAACCAGAAGCTACGTTATCTGTCCAATTGTGACCATTCCAGCATTTTTTTATTTATTTGCATCAGACTCAAGATGGTCCATATTACACAATCATACATAAAAAGTAGAAACAAAGCAGATACTCAACTCCGAAGAGCTGAGTCGTAATGCAATAAATACAAAGATTGATAATAACAGTCTGTTCGGATTAGTTCATAAATCCAGCATCCAGTATTCAGCCAGAGAATTAATTAATTATTACTTTGAACTTTGTTTGGTAATTACAGAAGAAAAAAGCTTTAGTAGAGGTGGGAATCAAACCCACGTCGATGTAATAAACACCACCGCCCTAACCCAATGCGCCAAGTCAACCGATAGCAAAGCGATGATTTAATTTAGCTAAAATTTGCGTTTTTTCTTTACTCTTCCTAAACGCAACCTTGATGACGTCATGAACAGCGTAGCGTCTGATTGGTTCGTGGTTTATTAGAAATCTGCTTGTTAAAGCATAGATATCTATGGTTAAAGTGCCTACCGCTCTGGTTGAAGAATAGAAGTGTTGCATGTGAACTATTCCATCCACAAGGTGACGTTGCATTGAGAGCAGCCCAGAAATCAGTCGAGTTTGTATTCATTTCTGAGCATCACAACGAAAAACAATAGCCTATATGCTAAACATAGCAGAGGTCTAGAAAAATGCGCTGCCCAAACGCACACCCCGAGAGTCGAATCAGCACCGTTTGATCTTAGTGGTTAAGCAGAACGCTTAACCATTAAGCTAGTTGAAAATAAAAAAGCCAAATTATCTTAAGAAAAAAACACACAAAGTAAAACCAAGAATATGTATAAAAAGTTGTGACTAACAGGTATCCAACATTAATAGCAAATGAAATACGCCTAAAAAAACTAAACTTTTCACATTTTGATGTCCCAAAGCAGTGACGTTCGGTGGCTTAAACCGTTGGGAAAGCAACTTGGAAATATGCTGCAGCAAGGTAGTAGGCTAGGCACGAAGGGCGTAACCGTCGGGCGAAGCCCAAAGGCAACACTTCCAGCGGGGGGATCTGGGGGGCCTCCCCCAGAAATTTTTGAAAGACACTTCCAATTTGGTGCGCTCTGAGAGCATTTCCAAAACAAATCAAAAATAAAAATTTGTCAAATTGTGCTTCACCTATGTCGTGATCATAGGCTACATCCCGTTAATGTTTAGAAGTCATGAACAATCTTAATTTTAACGTTGCAGGACCAAAATCCAGTGTTAGACATGGAATAACAGTTGTCTAAATATTTAATTCGTCATGAATGTTCATTCTCAGATATTCAGTTAGGCCTAAACTAAATATTAAGTTACAACCGCAAGCAATTTGTACAAAAAGCTGGATAAGTTTGCCTCCTGCGTATAGAAGCTCAACGAACTAAATATTGCACCCGCACCTGAACGTTCATTGGCGAAGTACGGTAACGCTATATCAACGCTGTAAAAAGGGCAAAGGCATGACTATAAAAGCTAGTAGGCTAAAGTAGGCTACATGGCGAGGAGACAAAAAACAGCAACAATCTTTTCGCCTTTATGATGCTGTGCTGTGTACCGTGTGTGCTATAGGTGTGTGTGCTATAGGCCAGCTGTGTTGGGACTCCGAGTGCGACAATCTCTTTCGTTCCTATCTGAATGTCACACCTGATAGCCTAGCCTCCTGCATTTAGAACCGCTGCCACCAGACCATTCAGCGGCTGGAAGCAAAGAAGCTTAGGCGATGAAATGAAACTGTTTGTCTCCCAGCTAGTTCAGAACAGGACCTCACAAGACAAAGGACCGCATGACGTCTCTTTGTCTTGCCTTATCACAAAATACGTGTCTGACCTAGCTAAAGCAAGTGGAAAATCACAAGAACAAATAATCTGGAGTTTTCCACTAGGCTACTTTTCGCATATTAAAAAACACAAGTTTCCAAGATCATATAAGATCTAGGTGAGCTTTCCCCTTGGTTACACAAATGATTTCATTTTTTTCTGTTTGCCCTAGGCTATCTCAAGATCCTTAAAATCTGGAAAAGAACATCTCAAAGTCTCGCAAGCCACCAGAGGACCCAATAAACCAGTGGTTCCCAACTTTTTTTTGGCTGTTACCCTAATCTCCACCCTGAAGTGAGCCAATTACCCCCACGATCAATTTTCAAAAACAAAAGTGTTTATTGCTATCAGGGATTTGCTATGTGTTTCAAAGGGCTAACTATGACAATCAAAATGCAATACAATACTGAATACAAGATAAAAATGCGTGGTAGCCTAAACATTCAATGGGAAGATTGGGCCAGGACTTCAGCTGCCAGCTTTGTGATCCTGGGCTTTGTGGTACTGAGGGCGATTCTTGCGTCGCTTTCGACATCCAGGCGATTGCGCTTCTTTGTCTTCATTCCCAAGACAGTTGAAAATGTTTGTTCATAACCATACGTTGTTGAAAAAGATGTCAGAATACTGAATGCCTGTGTCGCTAATGTTGGTGTGTCCTGGAGTCTGCTAAACCAGAAGGGTTCCACCTTTCCCCTTGAAATCAAGTTTCAACTCCTCGTTCATTCGGAGAGTGATAAATTTTTCTTTAGTCGGAAAGTCGTCATCATCCACCTGGCTGTCATCACATGTGAAGGGCTCAGTGCACCATTGCAGACTAGCCGTGTCCAAATTCGGAAAGTAGTTGTCCATCTTCTTGGCTAGCTGACCTAAGTGGTCAGCTATGTCCTCCTTCAACGCCGCTGTCAAATCAAGTCCATTGCCTTCGAGGTAGGCTACATGTCATCAAGCGCCTGAAACTGCGCCACTGTGCCTCTTTTAACTCGCTTGTTCTACAATTTAACCTTTGAGATAAATGCTGCTACGGTTACTTTGGTGTCGATCACAATTAGCTACATTCTTGCCTTGAATTAAAAAATTGCCTTTGTTCAATTCACCAAAAATATCAGCCAGATAGCATAGCTGGGAAATCCACTGTTGGTTAGAGAAGTATTCAGCCAAGTCGGACTTCTTTTTTATCCGAAAAACATGGGCAGGCTCACGAAGTTCGACCAGACGGGTTATCACTTTTGCCATGAGACAGCCATCGTACTTGTGGTACAGTAATCGGTAAGTCGATCTGTGTGGTACAGTAATGCTTCGTATCTTTCTTCCATGTTCTTGCACAGTTCCTTGAAAAGACGGCTGTTCAATTCCTTCGCTTTTATAAAGTTTACAACCTTTACTTGCTTCTAAATCGGGTCTCGTTACCCCCCAAAAACAGGTAATTACCCCCAGGTTGGGAACCACTGCAATAAACTGTCGTTCAATATCCATTCTCTGTGTTCTTTTTATAATGCTCGAAAAGCTGATTTGTGCCTGTTTTAACCAATCGTACACCGCAGTGGCGTAGCCAAGGGGGGGGGGGGGGGTCAGGGTTGCATTCCTGGGGGGGGCTCGGGGGGCTCAGCCCCCCGAAATACGAAAAGGCTTGATGTAGGGGGAGCTCAGGGGGGGCTCGTTCAAGCTTCCATTTTTGAGCTTTTCTGGCTGAAAGATAGATTTTATTACGTACAGGCATTTTTTGACAAACTTTACAGCAGCTATTAGAGATCCGCGAAGTTGCATCGGGAACAGAGCAGCATTGCCACAGAGTTCGATGTCGAGTTGAGGAAAGTAGATAAAGTTTTCAGTGTGCGTTGGGTTGCGTCCTCACATCGTGCTATCAATGCTCTGTGGAATAGTTTCCCAGCATTCTAGGCCTGTAGCCTAAACACTTCACAACCCTCGCAGAAAGGAAGAATATTAGAGCAACAAATCGGGCCATGTTCAGAGGTCTCTGCATCAAAATGACCACCAAGGAATTCGTAGAAGATCTGGCGCTTTTAAAAGATTGTCTTCGGCAATTATCACTTTTGTCAGAAACTCTCCAGACTGGGAATATCAACTTCGTAGTAGCTAATCGTCATGTCAAATGGACCGTTAATTCTCTACTTCAAATAAAAAAAGCTATTCAAGAAGGAAAGTATTCGTTTGATGAAGTTGTTAACTTGAGTCCCAGAAGTACAAAAAACTACTCCTTTAAAGGCATAACATTGGACCAGTTCAAAGCTCGACGTAGAGACTACCCTTCTTTTGATCGTAATCGGTTTATTCAAGCTTTGGTTGACAACATTGGAGGCAGGATCAGGGGCGCCGGAAGCGGGGGGGGCAGATGCCCCCCCTGCCCTCAATTTTTCTGCAGATGGAGGGGCAGGGGGGCAATGGTGCCCTTTTAAAGTCAGTAAGCTACTGCACATTTTGCAATATAACAACAATTTCTGCTATTCGTTTTTAGCCTAATAATAATCTTTCATTTTGCCTCAAAATAGTATTTACGGCACAAAATTTTGCAACACAGTTTCAGGCCTTAAAACTCTTTTTTTAGGCAGCCATCGTGGCCTACCGGGAGCTCTTTCTCGGCGGCCAAATCTGCGTGCTTGGAGGCCAAAATACAAAATAAAAATAACGATAGCACAAGTAAATAGAATTAAACTTGCAACAATGCTAAAATGATCACTCAGCGTTGTTGAAGTCTGGGCCTGGGCGACTTCCCACAATAGAATCGTTGCGCCACGCAATAACTGCTTTATCGGGAATGTAATCCAGTACTGCGGGACCATCTAATGACACTCGCACGAGTGTCTCCAATGTGGCTGATTTTAAAGAAGTTCGCCACTCCCCTAGAATTCTGTTTAGCAACGAAAAACAACGTTCGACATGTGTTGACGTCTTGACGATGACGGCAAGGTAATAAGTATTTCAATGATGTGAAGGACATTACTAAAAGAAGCATAATTTTTGCAAAATATGATCAAAAAATGTTTTCCCCTCGGATGTCAACTAACCTAGTTCTCCTTTTTAACAACGATTCAATGTCCGACAACATCGAATCGACATAAAAACGACAATATTGCCAGCCGATGTAAATTAGCACAAACAAATATTCCCGCACAATACAACAGTGGCGCGCTGACCTAATTTTGCGTCACTCTTTGATACTACATATTTTCGACAGTTAATCCACGATCATTATATTGCGAAATTAAATAATTGGCTAGAAGAGACCGGCGGCCAAACTTGGCCGATTGAGGAGGTAGCACCGGCGGTCATTCAAGCACTACTTAGCGGCCATGGCCGCAGGCTGCTCTAAGGCTTGACAGTAGGTTACATCAGCCCTTCTTTGTATACTGGACACGTGTAGGCTATCATTACTCAATACACAGTGAGCTGATAGATTAGCATTATCGCTATATCTTATCTTAAAACTTGAAAAAAAAATTGGCCTTTTAGTAAACAAAAGTGCCCTTTTTTTCGTAATCCTGCCCCCCCAGTCAATAATCGTTCCGGCGCCCCTGGGCAGGATGGTGGACACCAACAATGAAAATTCTGTGAAGAGCTTGGAAATTATTGTACCAGAGTTATGGCCTGCTGCAGTCGAAGTTCCATGGCAAGAAGGGGAGCAGAGATTACGAAAAATAGAGGAGAAATTTCATGTCATTACCCCTGTGATAGTTTCTCTTGTGTATGACAACTGATGGCTTGTCTAGTCTTTATTGGTTGATTGCGATGGATACAGAACAAGAAAACTATTAGTACAATCTACTTCTTACTTCTTCATGATACAACTGCTTGAATTAACATGATGCGGATATGACGTACACTTGCCGCTGGAGGCAGCATCGATTATGTCTGTTACATCCCTCTTCTTCTTAAAAGCATCATGCATAAAATAATCAATTGAGATACACATTGACTATAATGACCAATCATATCAAATGGATAATAAATGTACGGATGCATCTGAACGGTGGTGAAGTCGCAAGTCCAAAACAATAATAATTGACACATGCTCAATGCACCGCAACACACATTGACTACTCGGCACTTCAACATATTGAATCGAAATAAAATACAATTTAGTGACGATATCTTACGGGAGGAATTATGGGTCTCCCAAATCTTGATGTACGAGTGTGAGCATTAGCATCAGACATTATTTCTGCAGGTGAAGCATCTATGTTGCTTTTGCTTTGCGGTGGACGAACATTGTGGTTACTTGTATATTGAGTAGGCATTGCGTCCGGTAGGTAGTCATAATCATATTCGAAACACGGGGAAGCATTGCGTGTTTTATACAAGTGACGGCGATTACGTCGGACATGACCATGAGCAGTTTTGATGACATATGAACGAGGCTCATGTTTCTTGTTAGTTACAATGGCTTTGTTCCATTGCTTGTTTTTACTTCGATAATTCACAACATCTCCCTTTTTTAACGAAGATAAAGGCTTGGTGCCGCGATCATAATAACGTTTTTGACGACTTTGTCTATCACACAAGTCCTTGTACGCATCAACAACTTGTGGCACAAGCAGATTCGTCACAACAGGCAACTTGGTTCTTAAGCGTCTACTCATAAGCATTTGAGCAGGAGAATACTGTAATCCAGACACAGGTGAATTGCGATACTCAAGCAAAGCAATGTACGGATCGTTGTGATCATCATAAGCTTTTTTAAAGAGCTTTTTTAGGGTTTGAACCATTCTTTCAGCCTGCCCATTGCTTTGACTATATGTAGGGCTTGAAGTGGTAGTTTTAATACACCACTCAGTTGTAAATTCTAAGAAATCTTTACTGCAAAAGGGCATATTATCAGAAACAATTTCACTCGGGATGCCATGACGTGCAAAAATTTGTTTAAGTTCAGTGACAACAGTTTTAGCAGTTTTATCATAAAGCTGCACAATTTCCGGGTATTTTGAATAGTAATCAACAGCAACAAGGTAATCAATACCTCTAAGAGTCATAATATCAACACCAATTTTTGAAAATCTACCATCAGGGATATCATGTGGTATGAGGGGTTCTCTTTGATTGTTATTTTGGTATTTATTACAAATATCACAGCTAGCAACAACTTCTTTAATATCGAATGACATGCGTGGCCAATAAAGTAACTCCCTTGCACGAGACTTGCACTTCCCCATGCCAAGGTGACTTTCATGAATGAGCCGGAGCATTTGAGGTCTGAGTGCTTGTGGCATTACAATCCTATCCTCTAAAAATAGTACTCCTTCGGCTTCATACAAATCATCACGTCTGTTCCAATAGCTACGCGCTTCTATCGGCACATCTTTTCTCGCTTTTGGCCATCCAGCTTTGCAGTAGGCTTTAACTCTTTGCATTACATTGTCATTAGCTGTTGCCTGCTGGATTTCTTTGAACTTTGGTATTGTAACCGGAAGATTTTGTATAAGCGAATGAATCACATGTTCCAATTCATCGTTTAATGAATTATCTGACTCTACTTCAAGATATGCACGTGACAAAGTGTCAGCCATATACATGAGCTTTCCTGGAACATATTTAATCTTCAGATCATATGGTTGAAGTTGAAGCATTAAGCGTTGGAGTCGCGGCGGTGCTTTGCATAGCGGCTTCTTCATTATAGACTCAATGGGTTTGTGATCGGACTCCACAGAGATAGCTTCTTTACCATAATTAGCCTACATATTGGTGGAATTTCTTTGTCGCGAAGACAATTGAGAGCATTTCTTTCTCAATCTGGGCATAGTTTACTTCTGCCGATGTCATTGATCGAGAGGCATAAGCAATTGGTTTGCCTTCTTGCATCAGACAGGCTCCAAGACCACATTGCGAAGCATCTGGCTGTATGGTTACAGGTTTCTTTACATCAAAAAATGATAAAACGGGTTTTCTGGATAGTAGATCTTTCAGTTTAGACAAAGCATCATCATGTTTCTTTGTCCAATCCCATGGAACTCCTTTCTTCAATAGTTCACGCAGAGGAGCTGTGATTGTTGATTCATTTGGAATGTATTGTGACAAGTACTTTGTCATGCCCAAAAATCTTTGTAGAGACTGAATGTCTGAGGGTTTGGGCATTTCGACAATGGCTTTGATCTTGTTGTCATCGGGCTTGAGATCATTTTCAGTGACAATGTTTCCCATGTATTGTACAGTGGTCACTTTGAATTGAATTTTGTCTTCGTTGATCTTTACACCTTTCTCCCTAGCTCTTCTTAGCACTTTCAGGAGGGTATCATTATGTTGAACTTCATTGTCTGCTGCAATGATGATGTCATCTGCTATGACATATACACCTTGAAGATCTCCAAAGGTTTCTTCATTTCTTTTCTGCATGATCTCGCTGGCTGATGAGATACCAAATGGCATTCGCAAGAATCTTTTACGTCCCCATGGGGTGTGAAAAGTTGTCAAGTATGATGATTCATCAGAAAGCTTGACATGCCAATACCCATCTTTCATGTCGATGACAGTGAATAACTTTTTTCCTGATAGCTGAGACTGAACATCAGCAGGAGTGGGTATGTTATATCTCTCACGCATTATCACTTCATTTAAGGGCTTAGGATCAAGACAAATGCGCAGTGATTTATTCTTTTTTTCTACAATGACAAGGTTGCTGACCCAGTCAGTTGGTTTATCAACACTGGCTATTATGCCTTGGGATTCTAGGTTGTTCAAGGTTTCTCTTAACACAGGGCGTATTGCATAGGGAATTTTACGAGGATGTTGAACTACACCTGTAGCATCAGATTTAAGCTTTATGTGATATTCTTTCTCATATGTACCAGTGCCAGTAAAAATATCAGCATAATCACTCTTAACATCATGCAATGCGAGAGTTGATTTGTTTGCACAGGTATCTACACGCTTCACAAGATTCAACATAGCACATGCATATTCGCCTAATATGGGCATGCACGGTAGATCTACAATGTAAAATCTTATATCATATGAAATATTATCCTCGTTAACACATTTGATGACACTTGTCCCTATTGGTTTTACTTTCGTATTTCCAAAACCACATAGCGTAGTGTTACATGTATTTAGCTTTTGCTTCATTTGCTTAAAATAACGACAAGGAATGACATTGGCTTCAGCACCAGTATCTAATTTAAATACAATTGAAAATTTTTGCAACTTATCGTCAATGATTGTCATTTTCTTTCTCATTTTTGTTTGGTATTCTTTACCGCTGTCGTCCTGCGAATTGATTGAGGATATCTTCAGGAAGCTTTCTTCACCTTCAGTGATCTGTAATGATGACCTTGGTTCAAGTTCATTTATTCTTTTCTTCAAAGTTCCTGTGGTGCTGCGACAGGCATTCGCAAAATGGTTGCGTACACCACATTTATTGCATGTCTTTCCATACGCTGGACACTGACGTGGAGCATGTGTAGTGCCACAGTACTTGCATGTACTTTTAGATTTTGATTTTGCTTTACCAGTCTTATGTATTACACTCACTGATTGTGATGCAGATTCATTCATAACTCTGATCTGCTCTTTACTGGCTTCTGCAGCATGGCATGTGTCCATGACCATGGCAAGTGTCAAATCTTGCATTTGCAACAATCTTTCTCTGATTCTGATATCATGAACTCCACAAACAATCTTGTCTCTCAGGTTCCTTTCTTTTTCATTTGCATTGCTAAAGTTATCTCCATCTGCCAGTAGTCGTAGCTCATGAACCCATTTGTCAATAGATTCACCTGGCATTTGGTCTCTTTTCCAAAACTTATATGTTTGGAATATTTCATTTTTCTTAGGTTCACAGTATAGTTTAAATTTCTGCAAGACATGTTTATAATTATCTGCACTTTGATCATTAGCAAATACAAAGTCCTGGAATATCTCCTGTGCTTCCATCCCAGCACAGTGAAGTAGAATTGCGACTTGAGTTGCATTGGATTTTTTCGACAGTTCTGCCGCTGTATAATAAGTAGAAAAGCCAAGTTCCCACTTTTTCCATGCTTGTGCTAGATTGCTGCTAGCAAAGTTCATGGGCTGAGGCTGCTTAAAGTCTGTCATCTAGGCAAGTACTTGGAATCTCAATTCTGACACCATGTGATAGTTTCTCTTGTGTATGACAACTGATGGCTTGTCTAGTCTTTATTGGTTGATTGCGTTGGATACAGAACAAGAAAACTATTAGTACAATCTGTTACGTCGTATTTGTCCGCCTCCTTTTCTATGTTTAAAAGCTAAATTCGGATTCCCTAAGTAGCACCTGGCAACCCCTGCTGTCTCACCTCGAGGTGTGATCGTTACGTCATAATTACATTTGCGCCTTTGCGTTCGTTACTACGTTTCTTTGTGCTTTGAGTTTTGTTAAGTGGCAGTAGGCTACATGTAAAGATCAGCTTAACGTTTACAGAAACTATAGTTAGCGACTGGTAGTTAATTCGAGCTATTAACGGACATAACGGTGCTGCTGTTTTTTAGTTGAATAAGAGTTAGCCTACTGCGTTAATGTACTGTGTGGTTGAAGCATAGTTGAACTCTGTGCAGCAATTTCATCTGTCGTTGCCGTTGGCCTATGTGGCCAAATCAGTGATTATCACAGTTCACGGTAAGCTTAACATCCTACTGCAACCTTTGTGATAGGCTAGGCCAATGTGAATTTTAGTGTCAATGGTTAAGTGTAATAAGTACCTCGTCTCATTTCCCGATGTTTAAATCAAGTACGGGACTCACCTATGATGTGAAATTTATAGCATAATATTTTACTGTTTACTGTTTATATGTTCAGTTTCGATCTACAACGGTAGAATTTTCAATTGTTGGGTTTCTCCCTGTGCTGTTCCGTGCGCCACAAAATAGTCGGTAAGAATTCATTAGGCCTATAATTCGTCATCTGTAATTCCGCATTAGGCCTAATTCGTAAGTTTTGTTTGCTAATCGTTGTTTTTCTGTGTTGTCACAGAAACCTTCTTCACTTCACCGTCGCTTGTTCGTTGTCGTAGCTGTCGTTGTCGTCGACAGCTGAATACATTTACCGTCACTCTGTGTGCGTGTTCGTACGTTACATAGAAGCGTTTCGACTATTGTGGACAGTCCTCGGAGTCGCAGCACTCAAGTTCCGAAGGTTTGCCGTAGGCTTAATTGTTCTTACGTTTACTTATGATGAGCGTCCAAGGCAGTAGTCCACTCGAGGATGCGTCAGCAGCCAAAAAAGCTGAGTTCGATAGGGCCACAAAAACTTTGCAGCAGTCCTATCTGCATGGAGAGCAGCTAATGCTTCATCCTAGTACTAAGTTGGAGGTATTCCGCTCCTACTGTTCCGAAGTGAACCGAAAATATCAGGAAGTTGTCAATCTGATTGGAGATGATAGGGAAACCGAACGCTCCCTAATGAAAAAAAATAAGGTCGAGTTTGACACTCGTTGCAAGGAGTGGTTGGAAAGAACTGCCAACTTGCCGGGGCCATCTACGTCCTGCAAGAAGTCTAGCTCCTCGCATCGTTCCGTGAGCCTACGCTCTGGAAGCACCCGCTCAACGGCTAGCTCAAGGCAACGTGAAGTACTGATCCAACTGAAGCTGGCTCAGCGGGAAAAGCTTCATATTCAAGAGGAAGCTCGGATAGAAGCAGAGAGGAAGAAAGAAGAAGCTCGGGTAGAAGCTGAGAGGAAGAAAGAAGAAGCAGAGAGGAAGAAAGAAGAAGCTCGGATAGAAGCTGAGAGGAAGAAAGAAGAAGCTCGGATAGAAGCTGAGAGGAAGAGCAGACAAGCTGACCACAAAATTGAAATGTTACAACTGGAATTGCAATCTCGGGCAGAGGCGATGAGTGACGCTGATCCATTTTACGTTACTGTCGATGAAACTGGATTCATGTCACCTGGTCTACCAAACAGCAAGGCGAATGTTTCCCCCCGTTTGACAAAGAGACCCTCTGTGCAATTTCAAGAGACATCTTCTCCTGTCCTTTCATCTCCTTATGGCATTCATGATGCTAAAGCTAACAAGCCTAATTCTACGGTCCCTGCAGCACACTGGACTCCTGAAGCAAATATTAGTTCGCCAAGTTTGGCTTGGCAACCGAAAACAATTAAACGTGACTCGTATGGACCAGATTACCAACCTATGTCCCATGTCGGTGAACAACCAGGGTGCTCCTATCAGCAGCCCCAACTACCAAGTAGACATTTCTCTTATAGTGACGAACGTTTCTTACCACGACCAGAAATACTTTCATTTAAGGGTGACCCCTTAACTTACCAAAATTTTGTTCGGACGTTTGACACACAGATCGTCCCGCTGGTACATAACGATCAAAGGAAGTTGGTCTATTTGTTACAACATTGTCATAGTGACGTAAAGCGTTCAATAGAACATCTTGTGAAGAAACCCGATGGCTATGAGCTGGCAAGGAAGAAGTTGTACTTGGAGTATGGCCAACCTCATATCATCGCAAATGCAGCAGAGCAAAAACTGAAGAGGATGCCAAAGGTTGGGCATAACGATCCTCAAGGTTTAAAGGATCTAGCCAATGCCATGGATGTGTGTCTCTCAACCCTGGATGACATTAATGAGTTTGCTGGACTGAACTCTCTGGACACAATGATGGTAATGATTGAGAAGTTGCCATTCCGTATGCAAGAGGCATGGGCAGAGAGATCGGTTATGGTTCTGCACAACACAAGTCGTGAAGCAGGATTCAGAGATCTTGCAGAATTTGTTGGCATGCGAGCAGAGATCCAGAACTCCCTCTATGGAAGTAGGATTCATAAGGCGAAGGAAACTCACCAGACCCTGGCAAAGAAACCCAGTCGGAAGGATCGAGTTTCAGCATTTAACACGGACGTTCCTCCGCTCAAAGGTGTGTCAAAGCCATCTTTCAGTAATGTTTGTCTATGTTGTAAACGCAAGTCGCACAAGCTTGTTGATTGCGACGAGTTTAAAAACATGATGTACAAACAGCGTAGACAACTGGTTTATGATGCACACTTATGTTATAAGTGCCTGACTAGCACAAAGCATCAAACTCGCGACTGTAAAGTTGACAGCACATGTACCATTGAAGGGTGCAAGGGACGTTTCCATCATACCTTGCTCCACAACCCTAATCCACCTAATTCATCTCAGCCACGCAGTGATGAAGAACAAAGGGGAGTTCTTTCTTGTTCAGTGACGGAACCGCGGCCGCCAGATAAAGACGCGAGTGTCTGCAAGGCCTACCTGTGCATTGTGCCAGTAAAGGTTAGATACAATGGAAATGAAGTTTTGACTTACGCTTTCCTCGATCAAGGTTCTACAGCAACCTTTTGCGCTAACAGATTGATAGACGTTTTGAATATCACTGGGGATAAAAGAGAGATCTCACTACAGACTCTTTCTAACACGTCTAAAATATATGATGGAATATCTGTAAGCTTGTCTGTGTCCTCCCTAGATGACAGACGAAAGTTTGAGCTGTCTGGAGTCCTGTCAATTGATGAAATTCCTACAACTCCAAATGCCATTCCAAGTCAAGAGGAACTGTCTGGACTACCCCATCTAGGTGATCTGGAATTTCCCTGTGTGAAGGGTGGAAGTGTGACTCTGTTGATCGGTGTCGACAATCCAGAAGTGTTTTGCATTCAGCGTTCACGGAAGGGATCACGCGATCAGCCAATCGCTATAAAAACCCCGTTGGGTTGGTCCTTGCTGGGCCCATCTCTGTCACCAACTTCCTCTTCTTCTTATCAAGTTAACTTTGCTCAATCAAGAGACATTGCCATCGAGCAACAAATCGAGTGTTTATGGAAAACGGATTTTGGCGATGAAAAATCAGTACTTGACATGCCCAACTCACGTGAAGATAGAATGGCATATGACATGATGACAAAATCAGTCAAGCAGATTGATGGAAAGTATCAACTCCCATTACCTGAGAGACCCCTGACCCGCAGAGGTATTTTGTCTGCGACGAGCTCGCTATATGACCCCCTGGGGTTTGTTGCTCCAGTAACCTTGAAACCAAAGTTGTTGTTGCAAGATTTGTGCAAGCAAGGTCTCGGTTGGGATGACCCAATTTCGGCATCTGAAGTGGACACTTGGAATGAATGGATAAATCAGCTACACCAGCTTCACGATGTACGTTTGCCTCGCTGTTTCAAACCTCCCCACTTTGGCGTGGTAACGGAGCATGAACTTCACTATTTTGCCGACGCCTCGTCTGTGGCATATGGAGCTGTGTCCTACCTCCGTCTTGTTGATGATGAAGGAAGGATTCACTGTGCATTTCTGATGGGAAAGTCCCGTTTATCCCCACTTAAAACAGTTTCCATTCCGAGGCTGGAACTCACTGCTGCTGTTATGGCCGTGAGGTTAGATAAAATAGTGAGAAAGGAATTGAACCTACCCAATTGCACATCAAGATTTTGGACAGACTCGAGCGCTGTCTTACAAAGTATTTGTAATGCAAGGAAAAGATTCCCTGCATTTGTTGCCAATCGATTGTCCACGATTGAACAAAATACAGACCTTTCGAAATGGAGACATGTGCCTTCAAAGTTAAACCCTGCCGATTGTGCGTCCCGTGGTATGAATGCGAATACGCTGATTAGCTCCAGCTTCTGGTTGTCTGGCCCAACGTTTTTGTGGGAAGCCGAAGAAAGATGGCCAGAGTCTCCAATAAAACTACCTGATCTTCCAGCAGAGTTTGCGCTCGTCAAGAAACAACAAGTTTACGTGAGTGCCGCTTCAGAAGCTTCTTGTTCTACTGACCGATTGATTCATCGATATTCCAAGCTGATACGCTTGAAGAAAGCAACAGCATGGTTGATGCGTTACAAAAGGTTCCTCATGATGAAGACTCGACCTTCGTTTTGCCAAGCCCCACTTGCCTGGTCTCCTATCACAGTCCGTGAGTTGAAGTTCGCTGAAATGGAACTGATTAAATATGTGCAAAGAAGTCGCTTTGGACAGGTGCTAAACGTATTATCTGGAGGTGCCATGCTAACTAAAAGGACATTCTCACGATCCATGGTTAAATTGAACCCTATATTGGTTGATGGGGTCCTTCGGGTTGGCGGCCGTTTGGAGCGAGCACCAATCGAAGAAGATGCCAAGCACCCGATCGTGTTACCTTTTGACTCTCATCTTACAGATCTTGTGATTACAAGTCACCATGCTCAAGTGGGCCATTCTGGCATGACCCATACATGGGCATCTCTTCGACAAACGTACTGGATTCTGAAGGGAGGCGTCGCCGTTAGACGTGTCCTTGGGAAGTGCTTGCTCTGTAAAAAAAGGAATGCACAAGTTGGCAAACAATTTATGGCTGATTTGCCATCTGGAAGACTCCAACCCGATAAGCCTCCGTTTTCTCATGTCGGTGTCGACTATTTTGGACCCTTTATGGTGAAGCAAGGCCGCAGTTCACTCAAACGTTATGGCTGCGTATTCACGTGTATGTCAATAAGAGCTATCCACATTGAAATTACCCACACCATGTCTACCGACTCGTTTATTGATGCCCTTCGACGATTCATCGGTCGTCGAGGTCTCCCAACCGACATTTATAGCGACAACGGATCGAATTTTGTCGGTGCTGAAAGAATATTGCGTGAGTCCTTACAACTGTGGAACCAACAGAAGATTAATGAGTATCTGTGCCAACAAAATGTGACCTGGCATTGGAATCCGCCAACCGGCTCTCACTTCGGTGGAGCATGGGAGCGCATGATCCGTTCCATTCGAAGGATCCTAACTGCTCTGATGAAGGAGCAAACCGTTTCAGATGAAGCTCTCGTTACTTTGATGGTCGAAGTGGAGTCAATCATAAATTCGCGACCCATCGTTCCTATCACCTTTGACCCACAAGATGATGCGCCGTTGTCTCCCAATCACCTATTGCTGTTGAGAGAAGCACCAAACCTGCCCCCTGGACTGTTTGATAGAAAAGACTGTTATGTTCGACGCCGCTGGGCCCAGGTGCAATACCTAGCCAATCAATTTTGGTTGCGCTGGACCCGTGAGTTCCTCCCATTCATCATTCAGAGACAGAAGTGGTTTCAAAGAGAGAAGAACTTTGAAAAAGATGATGTTGTCCTCCTCGTCGACGATTCCCAACCTCGTTCGAAGTGGCTGTTGGGGCGAGTGGTTGACACATACCCAGACAATAAAGGGACTGTACGCACAGTTTCGGTGAAAACTCGATACAATGTGGTCAAGAGACCAATTTCGAAACTGTGCTTGATTTTGGAAACTGCTTAATGCAGAACAAAATGGACTGTTTACCTGTCGCCGGGTTAAAGGCATTGATCAATGTGTAATTGTGTATTATGAACTATTGAACGAATTTCTGTTGGCTAATAAAGCCAAAAACAAACATTTCTTGTTGAGAATAGTGAAAAACACACTACCTGCTTCGAAATTTGCCTTTAATTGTGATAAGTGACTGCATTTTGCAACCCTTTGTTCATGAGGGTTCTCTTGAAGGCTGATTGGATTGTGAAACATATCGTTCCAAACACGACTTAGTTTGATCGTAAAAAATGTTCACTCAGTTCCTATTTTTGTGTGGGGGTGTTACGTCGTATTTGTCCGCCTCCTTTTCTATGTTTAAAAGCTAAATTCGGATTCCCTAAGTAGCACCTGGCAACCCCTGCTGTCTCACCTCGAGGTGTGATCGTTACGTCATAATTACATTTGCGCCTTTGCGTTCGTTACTACGTTTCTTTGTGCTTTGAGTTTTGTTAAGTGGCAGTAGGCTACATGTAAAGATCAGCTTAACGTTTACAGCAACTATAGTTAGCGACTGGTAGTTAATTCGAGCTATTAACGGACATAACGGTGCTGCTGTTTTTTAGTTGAATAAGAGTTAGCCTACTGCGTTAATGTACTGTGTGGTTGAAGCATAGTTGAACTCTGTGCAGCAATTTCATCTGTCGTTGCCGTTGGCCTATGTGGCCAAATCAGTGATTATCACAGTTCACGGTAAGCTTAACATCCTACTGCAACCTTTGTGATAGGCTAGGCCAATGTGAATTTTAGTGTCAATGGTTAAGTGTAATAAGTACCTCGTCTCATTTCCCGATGTTTAAATCAAGTACGGGACTCACCTATGATGTGAAATTTATAGCATAATATTTTACTGTTTACTGTTTATATGTTCAGTTTCGATCTACAACGGTAGAATTTTCAATTGTTGGGTTTCTCCCTGTGCTGTTCCGTGCGCCACAAAATAGTCGGTAAGAATTCATTAGGCCTATAATTCGTCATCTGTAATTCCGCATTAGGCCTAATTCGTAAGTTTTGTTTGCTAATCGTTGTTTTTCTGTGTTGTCACAGAAACCTTCTTCACTTCACCGTCGCTTGTTCGTTGTCGTAGCTGTCGTTGTCGTCGACAGCTGAATACATTTACCGTCACTCTGTGTGCGTGTTCGTACGTTACACAATCTACTTCTTACTTCTTCATGATACAACTGCTTGAATTAACATGATGCGGATATGACGTACACTTGCCGCTGGAGGCAGCATCGATTATGTCTGTTACAACCCCTATTTCCGATTTTCGATTGTAGCCTATGTTGACAATCCTTGTCATATACCAGATACGATAAAGTTGCTCAAGAACGTAGTACCAAACATGATTGCTATAAGTTCTGCTGAAGCCGAACGTGGATTTTCACAAATGAACTTGGTCATCACACCGCTACGATTACGGCTGACCATATCACTTGTTTCAGCATTGTTGTTCATCAGCATCAATGAACCACCTCCTCATTTATGGAATGGCACTGCGGCAACTCAGAAGTGGTTGCAGACTCATCCGCCGGCTGTGGATATTCAAGTTAAGCATTCTAAGCTGCCCACATTGAATGAACTCAGATCAGTGCAAAAACTGTTTGCTGGCTAAAATCAAGGACTGTCGTGGTGCTTATAACTTAGCCCATAAAACCAAAGACCTGGCAGACAGGCTATTTGTTTTGTGTAATCTCGTTTGCACCAACTTGGAATATGCTTTTGCTGTAATTGGAGTTTTTTAAACTGTTTGTTAATAACTAAATGAGATTTTAGTGTAACTGTCACATTGGCAGCTTATTGGTTCTTATATAGCAAATCTGCAACCACAAGCGCTCATTTCAAGAATTGCATTTCCTTACTTTCCTATTGCAGTCAATGTTTTTGCAAGTGTGCTTAGGATTGGCTCATACAAATAAGTTTACAATTGAGTTAAGAGATTGGAATTAGCTCATGCAAATCGAGTTTCAAGTGTAGGCCTAAGCAGTAAAAAAAAGCAAAGGAGATTGCAGTGTAGCAACCAAGCCAAATTTCAAACTTATAATTTTATATCAGATTCAACCACGTTTTCACGTTTTGTTGCTTCTACCTTTTTTCTGTACTTCAAGCTATGTTTTAGCATGGGTTGTTTTTCGACATGATGTTCAGAAGTAAAAACAAACTGAACAGTGTTTCCTTTTAGAAAAGGTAAACATTGTTGGCTAACCTACACCGATTACTTATACATACTTTGTCTATAACAACACAGCTAAGTGTTAGAGCCCCCCAAATAAAATTTTAGGAATGCACCCCTGGTTGGGGGTTTCATCCCCCGCTTTGGCACGCGTGTGACGTGACGATATTGAGAATGATGCTTTCAGTCTCTTTATGTCTCTAAAACAAAGTTTGTTTAATTTTAAACGTACCTAACTGGCGTAACTGCATTAAAAGAGCGAGTTTTGTCGATACCAAACATTCAAACATCTCAGCCAGGAATTAGCAACAAGAAAACATAGACTTAGGTTTATTTCCGAAAAACGCCCAAGAAAACATGATCTTATCCTTTTGCTATATGCCACCGGACAGCACCATTTTACAGGAATATTCATACCCACATTTTTGTTGAAAATGCTCTCAGAATGCACCAAATTCAAAGTAGCCTAATTTTTCAAAAATTTCTTGGAAAGGCCCTCCAGACCCCCATCGCTGGGTGTCGTCTTAGTCGAACACACCGTCAACCCCCCCTCCCCCCCTTTTCAAAATTCCTGGCTACGCCACTGATCCACCGTTTCTTTTTAAGGAATAAGCTGGGTTTCGGCGTGGAAAATCCACCGTAGATTAGGGCACCCTCAAGAGTAGACTGAGACACAAAGACATCGAAGATTGATTTGAAGAAAAAAGAGAAGACAGAAGGCCTTACAACACTGAATGGCACCACGGCCTTACATGTATGCTACTTCTCTTGCTTCCAGACCGACACAGTCAGTAAGCTAGATTACAATAAAGCTTGTCAAAATAGAAGCTTCCCCCTTATCACTGACAACTCAAGGCGAAGCAACTGAAACGCCTGAAAAATGGTGTCCCACAGGGATCAGCCCTGGCTATGCTTCATTCACCAGAAATATACACGAGCCGGAGACTTGGGTTTTGGCCGGAGTCGAAATGGAATTTGGAGTCAATTGTTTTTAACTTTTGGAGCAAGATTGGAGTTTGGAGTCATAGTGGAGTAGGAGTCTTGAAAACTTTACTTCGTAGCCTACACCTCTAACATGCACCAACGACCTGCCAAGCAAGGTCTTCCTGACTTATGTAGGCTATGTAGCCTAGCCCACGCGGACGATCTGGCAATTCTCCATTGGTTCAAAACCAACCAACCCATTGGTTCAAAACCAACCAACCAACCAACCCACAGTGCAAAGTCGTGGAAAAGCTTAAAAGACACTCTGAACCAAGACATAAAACTTCAACTAGTCTCCAGAAATGGCAACTGAAATTAATTCAGCAACACCAAAAGTGTGGCGACAGCTTTCCATCTAACTCATATAATTGGAAAGCTGGCTTGAGCTGAACGTCAAAACAATGGAAGATCTCTGTCCATCTGCCACGAGCCAAAGCACCTCGGATTGACATGAAACAAATTGCTAACATATCGTCACCACTTGGCGTCACTGCGTAAGAAACTGTCATCGCGCTCCAGTTTCGGAGCCAAGGAAAACAGTTTGCGTACAGCAGCCCTAGCCTTTGTCTACTCATCAGTAGAGTAGGTGACTGGGGGGAAAGCCGATTACCAAAATTTTTTGGGCAGCAAGTCTCTCAGAACTCCAGTCGGCCTTTTTTCCTTTTTAGACTTTAGAGTACCGTATCAATATTTACATTGTTTATTTTGCTTGGAATTTTCGGGTGTTAAAGTTATGGTGCGCATCTTATTTTTTTTAAATCCGTTACTGGAGTGATCGCTCCTCTTCAGATAGCCTATGCCATAGCTGTGTTTTTAAAAATGTCTTGCAAACTAAAACATAACAAAAAAAAAATTTGGGAACGCTTTGAAACCGCTGCTCAAATCGCGACGTATTGATTCTAAACAAAAAAATCCAAAGACAATGCAGATAAGAACAGAGTTAAAAGGCAATGTAATTTATCAATACTGCTTCGAGTGAATGTCACGACTGTGACACTTGTAGTAGAGTGCAAGCAATATGTACATTCTGTACTATAGAAAACAACATACAACGTAGTTCAAAGTAAAGCTTGAAGAAAATGATTGGAAAAATGCTCTTTTATTTGCACATTATTCTCTTCATGTAATAGCAAGCAACTGTTTTCAATCATAATCCAAATAGGCCTAAGCTTATTAAAAAAAAAATTTTTTTTCATCGCTAAAATTATCGTAAGTTGATTAACTGCAATTGAAAAACCAACCTGGTACCACAAACAAAAAATAATTTTGTTATGACCTTTTACTTTAAATCTTTAGTACTAACGGGTGTTTTCATACATTTACTACACAAAGATTAACAACAGCAATCTAATTAAAAAATACAGAGGTAATTTTAATACAATCACGAAACTAATTCTTATGAAACTTGGAAGACTACAGCCTCCTGTTCTCATCAGCAATGCTACATGTTCATTGTTCAATGAAGATTAATTTCGCCTGATTCTGACGGCAAGTAAAACGGCAAATGTCTTTAAATAAAAATGAAGCAGAAAAAATCTCTAGGCCTAAGCATTTCAAATGACAGCACCCAGATCCAACAAACCACGAGAAAGGCAAGCATCCATTATTTTATTCTTGTATATTCTTCTTTTACACTTTAGCAGAGCTACATTTTCCAGAAAAGTGAAGATGGTGAGGCTACATTTAAGAACGGCTTCTGAGCGAATCGGATGTCTTTATCACAAACTGAAGAAACTTCGTACGTTCGCTTTCGCTTTCCTTTGTTCGCCCCATTGGAAGATGTTTGTCCACTGGCTGGCGATCTAAAGCAATGTGTATCACTTGGTAATGCTTGGACTCGTTGGAGAACATCAAATGAGCCTAAATATTGGTTGGTTTATAAATTTTTATCTTCGGACTGACAAAGCCTCTGAAAGGTTATTCCTGGCAGTTTCGCATACTTGTAGAGGGTTTGAACCACTGACGTAAGTTCATACCGAGATTGGCAGAGTGAAATTTTCGATTGTTGAAGTGTTGTTTGTTGAACCTTTGTTGAAGAGCAAGTGTGTCAAGAGACGATTTTGGAAAAAGGGAAAGGGACGGATGTGCCATTAACAATAAGAATTATTATTTGATTGTTTGATTGAATCTTTATCCTCGGACTGGGAAAGCTTTTTGCAGAGCTTAATCCTGGCAGTTTCGCATACTTGTAGAGGCTTTGAATCACTGACGCACTGACGCAGGCCCGGTCGCGAATTTTTTTCCAACGAGATTTCTGTCTCATTTGCATATTTTGGTAAAAGTTTGTATTAAAGCCGTGTGAATGCAACATTTTCTCGTTGGCACGGTTGGTTCAGTGGTTTCATCCTCTGCTTAATGATCGTGAGAACGAGGGTTCGACGCCCGTCGAAGTCAAACTTTTTTTTTTCTTTAAGTTAATTTTTGCGGTGCACAAGAGCTTTTCAAAAAAAGTAGGGTTAGGGAAAGCTTATATTCTATTATCATTGCAGAATTTCATAGGCAAACAGTTATTTCGCAATCTGAATCAACCAATCTCTCAAAACACTTTCGGAAAATCTTACTTTTAGAGTGACTAGAATCAATGAGACCATAGTTAATAAATATACCATATTTATTAACTATGATGAGACAGAAAGCTCGTGGGAAAAAAAATTCGCGGCCCGGTCACCGAGATTGACAGAGTGAAGTTTCCAATTGTTGAAGTCTTGTTGCCGGGGAACTATTCCATCCATTAGATGCCGCTGAATGGAGAGCAGTCCTTAACGTGCTTTGCTCAAGCGCACACCCCGAGAGTCGAACCAGCGCCGCTTGATCTTGAAGCTTTTTCGTTCCAGAAGTGACGCGCTAACCAATTGAGCTATCGGGGCGGCTATTTGAGCAAAAAGACATCACAAGGAGCGAACAAAACAGAGCAAAATCGCCATTTTTCTTAATTTTTTCCGCAGCTGAACTACGATAATGGTGCTTAGTGCCTTCTATATTTGTTCAAGTCAAACCAAACAAAACCATCTGGTTATTTAAATTTAAAGTAAGTTAGTAATCGTTGGTGTAAGAATAGGCCAAGTCAGTGTAACGTTAAGATTTACTATATTTTTAGAAATGCGTGATAATTTTATAGCATTTTTGTGCACAATGTTAATAAGACGCATTTCTTGGTATTGCAGTGAAATTAAAAGGTTTTTGCTTTACCTTTACATTGGAATCTTAAATCAAATAGCAGTTCAGATGTTGGTGATTTTTTGACTAAGTTGGCTACATTTCAAAATAATAAAAACACAAACCTTGAAAATATGATCCATTTGGATGAGAAAGTGCTACCTTTGAAATTGCTAGCCAAACTACAGTGTCCGCTCCTTCATCAGGATTACGGAATTTTTCTTTCATTTTCTCATAGAAATCACCAAGACCGCGTTTTGCGGCAGGAGTGTCAACCCACCCTGGGTGCATGCAAGAGAAATGAATTTCCTTGTGCTCTTCTGACCAGTACTGAGTAAGAACCGCCTAAATCCAAAGTGAAAATTTGTGCAGCCAATGTTTAACAGTTTGAAAGTTTAAAAGAAGAAGAACAGTAAACTAAGCTGTGGCTTTTTGCACTTTTTGGCCCACAACCTTCCGTTTTACTATTTGAATAACCACACCAACTTGAAATTGAGATTTTTATCGCTTTAATAACTACTCATGAAGTTGAAAATTCACTGTATGCAAATATCTATGCTTTTTACAGGCCGTCGTTTCAACTGCCAGTAGAACTTAAAATATTGTTTAATCTTTCAACTCATTTTATCTTATAATTTCTGTTCGGAAACAGATACTTATAAGATATGACGAGCACTGTTAGGTTCAAGTTACATCTAAATGTAAAAATCAATGCAAGACATTCGATTTATTTTTGATTTGAACAATTTTCAGCTTTACATTCACAAATACTATAGTTTAAGTAAGTGCTCTGCAATGTTTTTTTTTTTTTATTAATGACTCGCTTTTAAAGTTTAATGGCACACCTTGACCAAAGATTAAATTAAGCTTATAGTAGGCTATATAGAGAAACTGGACTTTATAGAGAAACTAGGCTATAAAAAACCAAAATTAAATAATAATGAAAACATAAGGAAAAAATTATGTCTGTAGTGTATAATGAAAAACGTGTCTAGAGCCTACTACCTACGTATAAGCTTATAGGCTATTATATGGTGGTAAAAGGGAAGTTTAGTTGTTCGGCTTTCCTGGACTTAGAGGTTGTAGAGTGCTATTTTGTGTTAAACCACGAAGGCTATTTTATTTTATCTTGACGCCTCATTGAACTTACTTAACCTGCTATAATAAAGCTGCACTTGAATTTTTAGCAACACGTTTTAAAACTAAGCTACATTTTCATCATGTGGAATATTTAGAACGCTTATTTAGAAGGTAAAAGTAGCAAATGTATTATGTCTTCAGACAAAACACCAATGCAAAATGGTGCAGAAGTGATTTTAATTCAAAGAAACGATTTTGTGCTCATTATGATATTTCACTGACAAATTAAAATTATGAAAAAGCTTTTTGTTTGTGTAATGACAACTCACAATGGATACTGCACTTATGAAAAAATGTTATTGTATTACCATTCACATTGGCTGTTTGTGGGAGTAATCAGTAGAACAAGTTTTTGTTGCTTTAAAATGATGAGAAATTTGAATTTATTTGTGACAAAAATGACGATCTTTAGCCAACAGTTTGCTTAGCACAGTAAAACTTCGTACCGCAATATAAGAAGTTGCTTGGCAATATAAAACAATTTGATATAGCCTACAGTAGTTCTGGACTGATGTTTGCCCTGGTTCATTTCTACAATTGCTTGGGGCATGGTTTCAAATCATTATGCAGTCCAAATCGGTGATATGAACTATTGAAATTGAAATAGTTTTATAGAATGTTTTTTAAATCACACTTTTTACGGAATGATTGTTGAAAATTGCAATAAAAAGTTGCATGTAAAAACAAACAGGAAAATTGCAATACAAAATTCCTGGAAATAGCCAGTGATGTACGCGCATACAAAAAATATTGACGCCGTCAGCGTAAACGCAAACGTTTGAAAAAACATACGCCGTATGCGTTAACGCAACTTGTAAAAAAAATTGGCGGCGTCAACGTCAGCGCATACACTAGCGTAAACTAATTTTGTTTGCTAGGTGCCAAACATTCACACGGTATCAACCACTCGAAACAAACAAATTTTATTTTGAATTTCCACGAAGAAACACAAGCATCTGAAAGTGTTCATCTGACATTTTGCTGTGTTTTGGTTCCAATATGTCTTTGCCCATTGAAAACATTCTTTCAACTGCAGCGCTGGAAGGTATTGGCGTGTTTTAGAGAAAAAATACCGGTACATTAAAAAGTATGCGTTGACGCTATGCGCTAAAAAACCGCGAAAACTTTACGGCGTAGCCTCAAGCGCAAACTATCCAAAAAAATGTGGCCGCAAGCGTTAGCGCAAACAAAAAGTCTACGCCGCAAGTATGCGGCGTAGAATTTGCGGCGTATACGTACATCTCTGGAAATAGCAACATAGTATTATTATATAAATTATAAGTAGGCTATTTAGGAAGCTGTCGGAAGCTGTAAAAACTTGCTTTAGTAATTAGAAATATTTTACGAAAAACGCTTGACTGTCGTTTCAGCCTCTGGTACAGCGCTTCGCGCCTTTTATCACTTCAGGTTCACGTTATTTCAAGGGCTATACCGAAAACCCATTGGAGTGCAGCCAGTCTTAGGTCTCATTTAAGATATGTAAACTTTGTGCTCCCTTTGGTAAACGGAGGTTGTTAAAAACGTTAATGACATGGTCTGCGGTCTGTTCTTCGACGCTTACTCGCTGTAAGAAGAAGCCATACCTCGTTGGTGTATGATTGAGCGGAAAAACCCAACGCCGTGCAAAGGCGGTAAAGACAAACATACACCAATTAGTAATGCCAGACCGATGATGCAGGCGTGGGTCTGGACTCTGGGGGCCGAAAACACGAGGTCTAATTGTATTTCATCTCCCTTCCACTTTCCGATAATATTCCGCTCAAGTAGATGCAGAGATGTTTTGCTTGCCAGCTTTGCTAAGCAGCTGCTCGGTAAATTTGGTACGGCGGTTAGACAAAAAAACAATAGGTGGAAGACCAAGTGCTGCTGAAAGCATCATACTTTCTTTAAAATCTCCTTAGCCCGATCACCAGGGCAAAGTTTGTAGGCTACTGTACTCCGAAACTAATAGTAATAAATTAATCAAAAAGTTCTTACCATTTGGCGTTTGCATTGAGCGTAAACCATAATAGGATCGTAATTTTGTGGAAGCTGTTTAATGAATTCCAGGTTGAGGCGCTGCAATTGCATTCCTGCAGAGCCCACGGTTACCTAAAGTTTATTATAGGCTAAGTCTTTTTGTGGTTCAGCTGTGATGCTGCAAGTTAGGGCTATCAGAAACAAAAATATTTTCACAAAAAATCCTTCTCCGGTGATATAGGCTATGCAATGCATGCAACAGTGCATTTTTACTTTACTATTAAGCTTTAACTCATTAATGCAACAACTTAGAAATCTTGCTTTTACCTTTCTTTACCTCAAATTTTATATTAAAAATAGTTATTTCAGTTAGAAATGTGTACACTGCAGCGGAGAGTATTGTATAGCTTACTGTATTAGGATATATATAGGCTGTAACCAGCATTTTATTTTTTCACGTTAAATCTAACTTGAAGTGTCGACCAAAATCAAAATTTTTACATGCCATCAGTCAACTATAGGCCTACACAGAATGAAGTAGCAATCAATAGCTCAACTTCTGGACTTCAAGCAAAAGGATTTAACCATTGCATCTGACAATCTGACATAAAGCATCGCTTACCACTCTGGGCTTATTGTTGGACTTTTTCAGCAAAGGGATCAAACCCGTAGTTAAAGCGAACGGACCGACAGTGTTGGTGGCACAAGTGTATTCCAGACCGTCTTCTTTACTGCGCTTGTACTCCGCAGTGCTTTCGCCAGCATTGTTGATCAAAACGTCCAGCTGAGTATGAGACGCAAGAAATGTTTCCACAAATCGATGGACATCCCCGATGCAGCTTAAGTCCAAAATGTGATAGTGCACTTTCTGGTTTAAGTATTAAGACACTGTATTAAGGATAGCCTTATTCTAAAGACAGTTTTGTTGCTATATATTTGATGATCGGGCTACATGGAATAAGACAAAAGAGGATATAAGGAAAAAAACATAAAGGCTAGTGTAGGCTGTAGGGCGTTGGCTATACTGCATATTTTTAACCTTAAATAGCATTTTGTCTACCAGCCAGACATTACAATAATCTAAGAAGCGAAGTAATCCTGAAACTAAACAAAAAAATTTGCTTTAGTCAAATCAAAATTCAACATGACGAAAGCACCTTGAAACGAACATGTTGAAAAGCGTAAAAGATGAATAATATAATTAAATATTTTTAGCCTTCCGGTGAATAAGTTATTTCCAGGGATATCTGAAGAAGGGGATACGAAGGCTCAGAGCGATTGCTGATTCTCATGACACTAGAAGGGCGGTAGTTGGTACCGCGTTAAACATGCGATTCTTTTTAAAATTGCAGAAAGTCTTGTAGTACAGCTGGTACACTCAGCTACACAAGACAGTTAGCAATTGTTATGTAGAACATATTTAAAGAATACTTGTTTGAAAAGACAGTTGAAAGGTTACCAGTTAGCTGTTTTTTTGACAAAACCTTCATATCCCTTTCTCTAGATATCCCTGTTTATTTCACACGCAATCACGAAAGTTAAACTATCAGTGCGGAACCATATTTTTAGGTAAAATGTAACTCGACTTGGATTTTTGACAAAGTGTGGGGGTTGTGGGGGGCTAAGCCCTGCTAATCACAGAAAAAATTGCTTCCTTTAAGTAGAAATCTGTTTAAAGAGGCCCTGAAACGTGGCAATAAGGTTATTCTTTCAGAAACCCAAGGTCCACCATCAACATCCAGAAGGTCCGGATGCGGATCGCGGTCCTCCAGTTGAGTAGGCTTGGTAGGCTATAGGCTAATCAAAAAGAGGCGATAAAACGTAGGCATGCACACATTGCACAGTTCTACCATAAACGTAGGCTATATGTTGAGTACGTGTATGACCACGGCTATTCCGATGAATTTCCTTCTTTCTTGTAATGATCTATTTCGACTAAACGAAAATATGACGAACCCAGTGGGACTACTCACCGAAACATTTTTCGTCTCTTGTATGATTTGATCTCGCGCTAATTTAGCTCTTTCTTCGTTTCGACAGACCATGTGAACCTCTCCTCCTCTTTTAACAATTTCTCTTGCTGTGCAAAAGCCTATACCGCTGTTTGCTCCGGTGATGAGGAATACCATCTCTTCAAGATCTACGTTTAAATCTTCTTCGTTGAAACACTTTGACGCGTTTTGAAATCCATTCCTAAACAATAAACTTTTTTTCTAGATCGTCATCGTCGTCGGCTCCAGCTCGTGTCCGAGCATTGGTTTCGTCTTCAAATTGAATTTGATTTTGGATTGTGATGTCGTATGTGACTTTGGAGGCCCAGTCTATGATGGAAGAGACGTGGGCAAAAATCACATTGTATGGAGGGTGGGGGACGTGGTAGTTTTAGCTTTAGGTTAGCTTTTAGCTTTAGGTTAGCTTTAGCTTTAGGTTAGCTTTTAGCTTTAGATTAGCTTTAGGTTAGCTTTAGCTTTTAGCTTTAGGTTAGCTTTAGCTTTTAGCTTTTTACGTAGTTTTAGCTTTTTTTTCTAGATAATGAGCAAACAACTGCGCTGACACTGTCTGCTTTGCAAAGTGCTGAGAATAACACAGAAGAGCAACAGAGCAATGAGTACAGCGCTATTAAAAAACACATCATAATAATAACAATATTATGAAGTATGGTTTGCTATGTTTTGGTAAAGATAAAAAAAATGCGTATTATTGGTTGTATGGTTGCGTTTATTGAGAAACTATTTCACAATATCTTCTTTAAGCATAAGTGACGACTTAAAGGTTTAGAACGCAGCGTCGTATATCACTTAACGACTTACATTTTGAATAAGAAAATTATTTTGATGCAGCCAATGGTCGCCTTACATTACATTATCTCAATATTACATACACAGCTTACGACGATAAACTTGCGTGTTGGAGAAGTAGATAACTATAACTTGTATTGTACTTCGTATCAGCAATAATTCAAATAACAACGTACAAAGTCCTTTTACTTGACATGTTTTTCAAAAATGATTAGCGTAGGCTACGTTGTTTAGAGTTTAAACTACTTTACAAACAGGACACGATAAGATAATTTGGAAAGTATATTTTGAATAGCTACTTTGCAATAAATATAACAAATAGCCTATACGGATTTTCTCAATACTTTATTTAGATTGTAGATATAGCCTACAAAGAAAAAATAGCTGTTTTTGCAAGCACGTTCACAAAGTATTCTTTCATGTTTGATGTGAAATTGTGAGAAACTGATCGTCATCGCAGAGAAAGATGGACAAGAATATTGTCTTCCTTGTCTCCCGTCCACTACATTTAAATCTTAAACCACCAGGCGTATGCTAAGCCAGGATACGTATCGCAGAGAAATTTTTAGAAGCCATTTATGTTTTATATGAAAATCCAACAAAACTTCAGAAATTGATATAGATCTAACGCAAAAGAAGACGTAAATAGCAGCTTTTTTGTGATGCAAAAACGAGTGGTCAAAGCACAAAGTTTTATATACCGTTAAAACATGTTGATTGGACAAGGGTTTAATACAAAAAAATAGTTGGTGTTTAGAAATTTTATTATGGAAGACTGTGTAGTTTGGGCGGACCAAATGGTCACATTGGAGACTCAAACAGTTTGGAGTTTTGAGGGTCACAACGTCCATATCCCGTTTGCTCGGATACCTTTCTTCCATCAGCAACACCTGACAGAGCTTTACGTTATGCTTGTCAATTTTGCAAAATAATTTGCAGGCTGCCCAAAATATGCGCCTTTGTTAATTTGCGAATCTTAACGACTTTTAAAGTAGATTTTGTCAAAAAAGAAGATATCTCAAAAATCAGAGCCCACTCAAAGAAAATGGATTTTTATTTTCAGACTCATCAGCCTAAAATTACCCAGAAACCATTAAAATATATTTGACTCACCAAAAACAAGTTTTATTAGCCATTATAATTAAAGCAAAAATGAATTGAGCGTTTTGGGATAGCACTGTGTTATCATCAGGAAAAAATAAACATCGTCTGAAGCAAATGGAAGTTGTAATATATTATCGCAGCTATGCGCATTGAGCACATCTGTTATAATACGCTAACACTAATTGACAGACAACTTTTTCGAGTTACGGCAACGGTTATTCAAGCCATTCAAGGCAAACTGTAGAGCCGTGTGTATTTGAGTAGGCCATGGTGGGACTTATTGAAACTCCGTTAATTACTAGAAAAAACTTTGTTTACCACAATTAACTACGTCATAAATTTACAAAGATTTTTTAACTTTGTTCATCATCATTTTTACATTTTCTTACGTGCAAGCTCTTATACAACTCAATTTAGACGTTGTCCCTTACAAGTGCGTAGCATTATAGAACAATTTTATAGAAAGTATGGAAAACTTACTTGGAATCATAAAGTAATCCTTTAACAAAAAGTATTCCTTTGCGGTAAGTATCCATCTCGTTTTTCTTTTTTTTTCTCTTCCAGTGAAGGGTTAGGCTATTTGATTGTTCAAAGCAGTTGGTTACTACCAATAGGCTACTGTTGTAACTGTTATTAACTGTTTAATTTCTATACAGGTGAGTTGGATAAACACAAAACAATTCCTGCTAAATATAATTCAATTATTAAAAACCTTTTACTTGGTTAGTTGGCCTAGGTTTTACACGTATTTTGTTTGGGCAAACCATTCCAATACCTTTGAGCTTTGAAAGAAAAAATCACAAGCAGTGGTTTCATATAAGTGATTTGGTATCAAGTTAATTTAATACTGAATTTAAAAAGCTGATGATAGAAATTGTTTAGCTGTGCAATGTTTATAAAAATATTATGGACTATGGGAGTATAGCCAATTGCAAAATGTAGTCTGCAATGTGGAGTTTCAATCGAAAAAACTAGCATTCAAATTGCGGTGTCTAAACGGTTAAGAAGGTATGGATGTCTTAGTCTTAACACTTATTAGTCTTAAAAATCATTAAAAATTTATGTTAACAACTCCGAAACTAACCGCGAAAGTTCAAAGTCAGTAGATTAGGCTAGATGCCAATTTATGAAAATGATGATAGATTTTTGTGGCACATCAATATAACTGGTTGAGGTTTTTGTCATACAGTAGCCTTCAGCCCTACACTGATTGATACAGTTACACCTGAGAAAAGTTATGTGAGGCCTAGACAGAAATTATATATTTTTCAATAAAGTACCCTAATCAACCAGTTTACAATCTCGGATAAAACTTAATAAGCTCATGAGGAAATAAGTGCGATTAAAGTATTAAATATCAAAGAAGTACATCCTACTAGCACTGGGGTGTGCAAACCGTGCGATCGCACAGGGCCCGCAAATTAGGGGGCCTACAATTTACTCAGAAAATGCAGTATTTTTTGTCATTTCCAATGGAAAAAATTCAATTCGATTCACAAGCAAGTACCGGTATCCTTACAATAATATTCATACCCAACTTTTTGTTGAACTTGCTCTTAGAATGCACCAAATTCAAAGTAATTTTTCAAAATTGTCTGGGGGAGATCCCCCAGACTCCCCGCTGCTGGGTGTCGCCTTCGGCGAACACACCGTCAGGCTTCGCTCGCCGGCCGTCAAACCCCCCTCCTCTTTCAAAATACCTACCTACGCTACTGAATTGGATCATTGTCATTGGCCCGCCCGCAAAGCATATTCCGCACAGGGCCAAAAATATCCGAAGACCGGCACTGCTACTAGTGACCATGACTTTGTTCATCACGTGAATACAGTCACGAGGAAAACTATTAAACCCGGTAACAAAACAGTTGCCTCACTAAATTAAAACTTTCACGTAAACTGGATTTTAGCGTAAACACGGTCCATCTCTCTAATCTTCATTCTGCTATTAACATCTTCCGGTGAAGACGTTTAAAACAATTAAGTGCATATATCTGAGCGACATACAAATAAACGATGATGTATGTCACGTCATGTTCACCTCATAACAATGTCAAGTTAAATCTTATCTATCACTTCACCAACCAAAAATTGACTAGTTTCTGTGCATCAATAGCCACGTTTAAATATCACAAAGCAGCGTAAGTTTTACAATCAGTTTTTGATGCCTAGCTGTGTTAGAATCAGGATATGTGAAAAATTACATCACAACCGACAACCTATGAAATTATCGTTAAAATATGTCTTCTTTTATCTCTCACTGTTGTTAGTTTACATTTGTAAGTTTAAGACGGTAATAGCGTAGTTAAAATTCACAAGATGTAACACATCAATTAACATCCGTATCTTCTTTTCCAAGAATAAGAGAGGGTATCAAAACGTCACACTGGTGTAATAACAGACTTTAATGTAAGCTGCACCTCCAGTGATAAACACGTAAGGTTTACGTCATCGCATGTTTACGTTTTGAACTATATTAGCTTGTTTTCATCAGCACTTATAGCCCTCTCCCAAGTCAGCAAAACAGTCCTTTATTTACATTGACTTAACGTCTGCAGACCTTGAATCAATGTAAATATAGAACTCGTTTTTAGCTGGGTTTTATATCTTGATTTGCCAACATTGCTGAATCAAAAGCTTAACTTCAAATAGTTTTTTTTTTTTCTTCTGTGGATCATACCTAGATTTGTAGGTTTCAGTTTCACTTTTATGACGATGTGACTCATGAGTTCGAAAATGTCACTGACATAATGTTCAAATACCCCATGAAACAACATTTCAATAAAAAAGGAAACAGTACTTTCAAACCAATCAATAACGGAAACGAGAAATGCACAGCCTGTTGAACTTTAACTTTTGCATGATTCTGATTGCAAGAACTGTTTTTCATAAACTGTTCAACGAGCACCAATACTTAACTAAGATCGGGTGCCCTTAAGATAGAAAAATTTTGCGGGCCACACATTCTTATATCGTAGATTCAGATACAGTAGTTACAGGCCCGTTAGGCTAAGTTAAAAATTATCGTATTAAGTCATCAATTTTATATATATTAAATCAAAAATACGGAATTTCAAAGCCGATTCTTACACCCGCTTTTGTGTCGTTTAGTTTTCTTTGTCTGTGTTCCATGTTGCATCGGTTGCAACCACTTCAAAGGGATAAAGAAAAACTTTCGAATAAATGTCTCGAAGCCAATATCAAGTATGCTAACTATATAACTTAAAAAATGTAGGCCTACTAACAGCACACCAAGTCTGAGCCCTGCAACGTTTTCTAGCAATAGCATGCTGATGCAAATCTGCGTATTCCAAGTACCAAGCAACTGACTACAAAGACAAAAGGCCACTTTTAACTGAACAGAAGAATTTTAACTGAAGTATAGGCTACTGCAGCAATGCAGCATTGTCACAGTTGAATGCGCCTTTAAAAATGTTCGATATTGAATAACTGAGTACTTCGACCAAACGAAAAGCGCTTCTCTTCAGACATTAAATCAACCATTTTTTACATCGATTTAACGTCTGCAGACGCTGAGTCAATGCAAAAAAACGGTTGATTTGTTGTTTGGGTCAGTAGGCCTACAGAAGTGAACAACAATTTTGTTAGCAAGATAAAAACCAAAATGACGTCACAAAAGAATTGACTATAGCTTATCACTCTAAAATAAACATTCCAAAGTAGAAAAATATTTTTAAGTGGAATTCCTGAAGAAGATTCAGAATAAATATTGTAGCGTTGAGCCGTAGAGAATAACGATTAGCTAAACTATTGGTAAATGTGCCAAGCAAAAAACATCTTCTTACCAGGAAGATAATTCGATAGTGAGCCCAAAAATGTAGATATTAAACAGTCTATCGCTGCACTTGACTGCCGAGAAATACTAAACGTATGTTGAACGTTTGCTGAACATGAGTTAAGTATCTCCACTTTGGACCTCAGTTTTTTATTAAATTGACCAGGCGTTAAGCACACATATAGTAATAAATGACGGCCTAATGAAAAGTGTTGTGGATTGTATTTGCCACTTCCACAATTGTATGTGGATGAGCAGTCATCATAATAATAATAGAATGGAGAAAGAAAACCGGACATAAAAGAAACCCATCCTCAAGCAAAAGCCCGTTTCGATGTGGCCCAGGAGAGCATTTTTGAGAACGACTTTTTTAGTGACTCACGGTTTTGAATTTCGTATGGTTATCGTATACTACCCACGTACATGAGCATAGCTTAATGTCAGTAAGCTATAGTGGTAGTGCTATACTACTTTAACAACCTCACCGTTTAAAGAAAGAACATGATAATAGTCGGTGCCTGTTCAATGACCTTTTGTAGGCTGCAAAGTAAACCAATCATGCATAACGAGTTGTTCATTTGAGTGGTCAAATAGACTGCCGTTTTAAATAACACTTTCCACTTGCACTACACATAATCTTTTTGAAGAAAGAGCTGTTTTCATGAAACTAGCCTATTACAAAAGCTTTAGTTTTGACAGCAACGTTATGAACTTAGCCATCTCAATGCAATAGGCTACTTCAGAATACAACTGTTCCCATCGTTCATTAGCATTCTGACTTATATATCATTAAACAACATTGATTCCGCATGTTCTCCTTTGCTGTTACCGTCTTTATCGGTAGCCTATGACCCTACTACTTCAAAAAGCTATTTGCCGAAGTATATTTGGTGTTGCCCAGTTAGAAAAATTGTTTCTTTTTACATAGATTCAACGTTTGCCGAGGTTGCATACGTTTTCGTGCTGAGTACTCGCCGGTTTATTGACAGTCACCCACCATGAATCAGATTAAAAATGTTCTGAAATGATATTTTGCACAAAGTTGAGATTGCGTTTTCAAACGTATTATTATTTCTGAGAGCAATGCTTTCTTGCATCGCACTATCAAAATAAAGCAGCACGCATGTCAATCTTACCCTTGCTGACGTTAAAAACCGGCAAAAACCAACATTTGTTTGCTCTACGAAAAGGGAAGTTAGTGCTGAGAAAATAACATTGTGCAAGAAAAAACAAACTTAACTTTTTGCTTAATACGTGAAAGTCCCACCCATCATCAGTCGTTATCTCCGCCTGCGGCAGATTGCGCATCAACATGGCTTATTTGCTTCCAAGAGTGGCGATTTTGAGCCAACTCGCCCAGTGTCGTCAAGTGGAGTCCGGTCCATGATTGAATGTTATCTTGCCATCGTTTCGGTTGTCTGCCACGTTTTCTTTTTCCTTCTACTTTGCCTTCTGTGCAAACTTTGCTGATTCCGAATTGTGATCTTTTAGTGTGGCCGAACAGTTTTAAAACTTTTGATTTTATTATTGCTGCAATTGGATGTAGTTTTGTCATAGTTAGAAGATCTTCTATTTTTGTGTGATCAAGTAACCTTTTGTTGGTTATGCTTCTCATGATGTGATTTTGAAAGGTAGTGAGTTTTTTCATTGCTGATGATGTCCAATCCACCCAATACCACCCACTTCCACGCAAAATAAACAGCCTTGATCACACTATTCTACTGTACAGTATGTGAAAAGCAGAATTGTTTATTGACGTATTTTAACCCGATCTCAGCTTTTGCTGCATTACAATGCTATGCAGGTTTTCTGAGTTAAAGAAACTCCATCTTTTTATTTTGTTTTAACTACGTTCTTTGACACAACTAATACCTTTTCTTTCGATTTATATGTTTTGCGTTTTGGTCGGCTTTGTGTGAGATGGCGTGCATTTGTTTGCAATAGGCATAGACTTCTTAATAGTAGGTGTCTCAGTCTGAAATAAAGAACTTGTTTCTCTGCGGTTTAAACCAACGAGAAATATTTAAAAAGCTTGTTTTATTAACTTTTTATGAAGGAACTCTTGTGCCACCTTTTCAGTCCCAGCTATGTGCAACAGCAATCATAACATTATTAAAGGAATCGCCGCACGCTTTCATAATTGCATGTGCAAAAATTTATGTCGAAAAATCACTGAAAAAGATGCGAATACTTCCAAAAGAAAATTAAAGAAGCTTTCAGCTGAGTAAAAAATGACAATCCGTACCAAAAAGTGTTATTTTGCAGCAGACTTGAAACTTTTTTATCAATTTGTTGTTTTAAAATTTTTTTTGCGCACTTAAGTTATAAAGTGCATGCCCACGTTTATTTTCATGCATCTTGTCTTCGAATCGAACCCAGTGCTACTTACTGCTAATGTAAAAATTCTTCTTCTCTCAAGTCTTAAACTATAATGCATTAATGCAAACATCTGTATGTCAAATTTATTGAATTATTTAAGCTTACAGCTACCATTGACATAACATTGTGCTATTTGACTTGCCAGAGAATCGAACCTAGTTATTAAATTTGAAACCAGCAGCACGATAACCGACAGAACGCCATCTTACTTTTCTTATATTAAGTTATTTCTATCGTATATGAATATTTGACTCTGCATTTCAACTTAGTGTGCAATGAACCTTTGGCCTCTGTTTGGTCACATCAGAAATTCAGTTTCCTGTCCAGATCCTACAAAAAATACGCTGTGATTTCTTCATGTTTTCGAGCCCCTTAAAAAGGTTTTGTGCCCCTAAAAATATCCCGGGTCCGAAAGTCCGAAAGTACCCCTTTGACCTCCCTGTCAACGCTACTGACTACTGGTCAAGCAGCTCATTTCCTACTAAAAATTCAGGTTGTCCAAAAAGTTCTGTTTCCTCTTTTTTATTGAACAAGAAATCAAAAAATCTGTATTATGTTTTATATTTCAACTAAAGATACCGCTGACTAGTTGAAGTGCAAATTATTACTTGCTCTCGTGCAAAGACCTAAAAACGTCACTTCCTTAGTTTAAGCATCTCAGATACACTCATACTTACTGTTGAAGTCATTTAAACATCTAATTGCGCAATATTGGTGTACAATTTTATTACCATGGTTTATATTAGTTTTGTTTTCAAATAGATTTAGAATTCTAAATAGAATAGAAATAGATTTATGTCATAATAATGTTCTAATCAATCGTAGCCTACTATCGTTGACGTATCAATTATAATATGAACCCAACCTAGATATCTTTCTTCGATCAATAAATAAAAAATGTTTCCATGCATCGATTCAACATCAAAATATTTTAAGTTATTACAATGATTTAACGTCTGGACTGATATTCTGGCTGGAAAGACAGTTGTGAGTTATGCACAACACAGCTCCATCAAACGTAGCCATTTTCAAATCGTTTCAACGTGGCGAGGGATTGTGATTTTGCTGACTGGGAAGATACATATTTTGAAATTTGAAAGATTGCAAAATTTCACAAGTTGTAAGGAAGTGCCACTAAAGAGCTTCTTCATTGTTACATTGTTACTTTACCTTTGCCAATCTCTATCACACAACTCCCTTGATCGATGATATAAATTGCGTTAATGATACAGAATATTACTGTCTTTACAATGGCGAAAGGCTCTAGTTGAGATAAATTGCCATGCAATGAATCTGACTGTTTTAATTACTTTATATTGTCATTTAATTGCACCACCACTCCATTTACATGTGATAGGCCTATTTACTGTAGCTGTAGAAACAGAGGTTTTTTTTAACAATTTTTAACAATTTTTTTATCCACTGATTACGTATATCTCGTGACATGGCATCGAAACTTAACCTTTCAGAAAAAAGCTAGACTTGTTTGCTTCGCTAAACACGAACAGCCATGTAAGTCTAACCTGTTTGCCTTTCGTTCCTGAAGAAAACTGTAAAGCTTTCCGATTGCTTCTGCCTCAAGTTCAATACATCCGATGTGTTATCAGCGCTACTGCTATGAATAAACTGCCGACGTCACACATTGTTTTCCCATCTCCGCTGCGCCTGCCTTGTTGACAAAGGCAATGTGGAGCGCGAGTAACGCAAACGTTAACATAATTACAAACAATGCTTTTTCGTCTGGAAATATTGTAACTTCAACGCTGCAAAGCGTTGCGTGTTTTCATTGACACAGCAAAAGCAATAAGAGAATGTTGAAAACAATGAGTATTAGTCACAGTGCATTGTAGTTGTAGCTTATTCTACATTTATGTCTTTTTGCTAATCCAGCTCGTAAAAGTTGCTTTTTTTCCATCTGGCGACATCAAAACGATGTAAAAGCGCAACGTTTGACAGCCAGTATGTTTTTCCTGTGCCCAGTCGTTGTCCATTTGTGTCACAAGCATGTCAGTGCCCCGTTTCTGCTAATGCCATCGCTTCCCAGCTAGTGCAGTACGTGGTCTACAAGACAAAGGATCGCAAAGCATCCCGCCTTGTTGCCAAGGAAGTATCTGCCCTGTGGCGAATGGAAACACCACAAGAGAAAACAATTTCTGGAGACTTCACTACAAAGGAATTCGCCACCGCCCTCCGCCTAGTGAAACCACACAAGTCTCCAGGGCCGGATAAGATCTGCCCTGAGCTTATGCTCCATGCTGGCCATGCTCTAAAATCCTGGTTACGTAGATTCCTCTCTTCCTGCCTGCACCACCTTACAATTCCAAAAATCTGGAGAAGAGCTTTAGTAGTTGCGATCCCTAAGCCTCACAAGCCACCAGAGGACCCAAGGAGTTATCGTCCGATATCTCTCCTCTGTGTTCCTTTCAAGATCCTCGAAAGACTGATCTACGCCTGCGTCAACCCAATCATCGACCCGCTCCTTCCAAAAGAGCAAGCTGGATTTCGGCGCGGAAATTCCACCGCAGATCAGGTCACACTCTTAACCCAAGACATCGAGGATTGCTTTGAGGCAAAAAAGAAGGCCGGCGCTGTCTGTCTAGAATCTAGATCTTACAGTTGCCTATGACACCGTATGGCATCGCGGCCTTACTTGCAAGCTGCTTCGCCTGCTTCCTGACCGACGTATGGTTCATATGATTATGGAACTTGTCATGAATCGAAGCTTTACCCTCACCACCGGTAGCTCACGGCGAAGCAGACTGAGACGCCTGAAAAACGGCGTCCCACAGGAATCGGTCCTGGCTCCACTTCTTTTCAATATCTAGCCTACACCCACGACCTGCCAACTATGGTCTCCGCAAAATACGCTTAGGCGGACGACCTGGCAATTCTCCACTCCAAAAAGTCGTGGGAAAATGTAGAAGACACCTTGAGCCAGGACATGAAAACTCTCTCAGCCTATCTCCAGAACTGGCGACTGAAACTCAGCGAGGTCAGGGCTGTGGCGGCGGCTTTCCGCCTCCGTGGTCGGGGGGTTGATTGTGGGCTGCACGTCCAGAGCAGCGGGGGTCTCTGTCCTTCTGCCCCGGGCCGATACCTTGGGGTGACACTGGACAGATCGCTCACATACCGCCACCATTTGGTATCACTGCGCAAGAAACTCACATCCCGCGCTGCGCTACCTAAGCGCCTGGCAGGCTCCAGCTGGGAGGCGAGGGCCGATACATTGCGTATAGCAGCCTTAGTCCTTGTCTACTCTTCAGCAGAGTACTGTGCACCCGTTTGGTGCCGCAGTACTCACTGCCATAAACAGTGCCCTGCGCACAGTGATCGGATGCCTGCGTCCGCACCATTGGACAATCTGGCCATTCTCGCTGGCATCCAATCGGCTGAGCTGCGTTGGATAGAAGCCGCTCTGTCCCTCGGTCGACGGGCACTGGAGCCTAACAACCTTCTCCACCACAAGATCTCTGCTCTCCCAAACGAGCACCCCGGTCGACAGAAATCAAGACACCCATTCGTGCCAGCCGCTCAACTTCTTATCAACGAAGCTGATAGGGACATCTCTGCGGCTGCTTGGGCGGACCATAAATGGAGTTCTGAATGGAAGTCAACCGCCACCAGACTCTATGCGTTCATCCCCGACGCCGACACACGCCTCATCGGTCTAACACTACCAAGACAGTCATGGGTGCGCCTCAACCGTCTTCGTACGGGCGTCGAGCTTTTCCGCTCAACCATGCACCAATGGGGAATGGCCTCTTCCTCCTCCTGTGAATGTAATGCCGAGGAACAGACCGCAGACCACATCATCAATGACTGCTCCATCTTCAAGCCACCCAACGGAGTTGAAGGTCTGCGTGTCATGGATGATGAAACCAAAGACTGGCTGCTCTCTAGTAGCCTTCCAGTGTAGTCCGGGAACATCGTGAATCTGGGGTGGTAAAAGGATAGACTCTCGGCCCCAGAGGCTCACACGACGACAAGCAAGAAGATTCAATTCCTTATAAAAAGGCAAAGTAACAAAATACAGGATGCAGCATTGAACGCTGTTAACACGCACACTGTATTTTCCGAAATTTCGACTGAAAATTTCAACAGCCTACCGAGTGTTGGACTTTTCATTATGATCTGTTTGTCCCTTCTTCAATTGGAGAGACCTGGCGTTTGTTCTGCTAGCAGGAATCCGTAATGTGTTGCTCTCATCTGCCGGTCTAAGGCCTTCTGATAGTTCAGGCCCTTAGGGGAATCTTTAGGCTAAACGTGTTACACGTTGTTTTTTTGCATATTTTTGCAGTTGATCAACCCAACTTTGATTTTAGTGGGTGCCGCAACTTTTTGGGTCACGTGATCACCCCCAAATCGGGGATTTCCCCAGAAATCACGTTTTAGCTCTTTTTACGTCATTTTTGTGCAATTACATATTTGATTTTTGTATATTTTAACTTAAAAAGCACATACAAATAAGTGAGACAAAATAAACACAAAATAATTTTACTGATGACGTCATTGTGACGTCATCACATATATTTTTTTGCTTTTTTAACCTATTTTGGTCGTTTGCTGTTGGTTTTAGTTGGAGTACCGGTTACTAAAACCATTTCACAATTCCTAAAAGTAGTTTCGTCATGATTACATCTTTTATGACGTCATCATTACATTATTAAAACTAGACAACTTCAAATTCAGGAACCAAAGGTAAGTTTATTCCGAAAAAGGCGATCAAATACTCTCATTATAAGTTTTGCAAATGCTTAAAATTTTACAATTGCAAGCAATAACAATAATTCCAGTACAGTATGACGCAATAACGACGTCATCAAGGGAATAACCAGAAGAGCAGCTACCAGGGGTGAATTTCCCTTTTGGTCATGCCACTTTAAAATTTAAAATAATATGTAGGCCTAATCAGGGCCGGATTAAGACGAAACTGGGCCTGATGCTGCAGCGCAAAAACAGGCCTATTTTTTCTAGGCATTGGTACATATGCATTCGACACTCTGACTCCACCGTACACGCGTAATCAGACCGACCAAAGAGCCTTTATTGCTTTCGACGCAGTCAGCCAAATTTTAATGAACATGAACAATAATAACGACGTGTTATCGTAAAAACTCGAGAGTAACATCAGGCTATGTAACACCAACACAATTCAATACCAATATTGCCTGAAAAGCGGAGTTAATGAAGAAAAGGCTAATCCAGATCAACTTAACGTTGGCATATTGTCAATGCTGCGCTAGTGCTGCTTACTTATACTACTGTTTTTCGAGCCTTAGCAAGCGCGAAATCTTCGATCATGTCAGTGCAGTCAAGGCTGCTCAGCACCTCATGTTCAATGCTCATAAGCGCCAGCATGTTTAGCCTTTCCTCCCTCATCGAGGACCGCAGCTCTCCTTTGACTATTCCCAGTTTTGAGAAGCTCCGCTCGCCGGAGGCATTAGACACCATCAAGCACAGATAGATGCGCAAAGCAATCTCGACGTTTGGAAATGTTTGAGAAAGGTTCAACGACGACAAAAGCTTGTACATGGTAAGCTCTGCTGACTCGTTCACACTCACCGATTTCTGGGTGCGCATAAATGCAGCAAACTGTATGAGCTCAGCCACCAGCGTGTCTTCCAAGTCATCTGGATACGAGGAAACGAGATTTTGAGCTTTATTCTCGATCTGCTTTATGCTCAATGACGTTAGCTCCGAAAGAAATCCGAATGTTGTAGATATATCCTCATACGCCTTCATTCGCTTTTCCAGTTCAGCTAACAGTCTGTCGATCATGACCAGATATATATGGGTTTTGAATGTTTCCCTAGGGGTGAGGTTTTCTTCGTTTGCAGCTCCTTCATCAGGCATTCGCTTTCGCTTACGGCCTCGACGTTCTTCAGCCTTGTATTCGCCGTGAGGAACCTTTTCGATCGCCATCTGCTCTATACTTGGAGCTTGGTTTTACAATAGTTCCGGGTAGTGAACAATCGTCACGGCCCTAATGTTTGGTGTGCTCCCAAATTCTGCCAAATGACGTTATGAAACCTTCTAAAGTTGTTCGTCACTTTCATTCAAAGCACAACAATCTTGAAGGCAAGCCACTTGAATATTTTGGACGAATATTCTCTGATATGAACGATTAAAAAAAGCAAATGAAAAGATGACGACTACCGAAAAATCCTTTCTTCATGAATCCTATCTAGTTTCTCTACGAATAGTTAAAACCAAAAAAAGCATACACGATTGGGGAAGAGTTAATAAAGCCGTGCATCTTATCTGCGGCTGAAGTAATGAAGGGCCCTGAAACAGCTCGAAAAGTGTTATAATTTTTCATCTTAAATAAGTAGTCTATGCCAAAATCTTGCTTTATCTTACGTGCCTAGGCGTAACACTGTGCCTAGGCGTGCGAAAGTCGGACTACAAATTTCATAATAAGAATTATTTGTGGGTTAATTAAGCAAAGGAAAACTGTTCAGCGTCCGGAAAATTCACGTCTGTTTTCGTCTGGGCCTATTTCAGGAATGGGCCTAATGCTGCAGCATCAATGGCATCCACCTTAATCCTGCACTGGGCCTAATTATGATCTACGAATCAAATTAATACACGACCCCAGATGATGCAATGTCAGAGTCTTAACACTGTTAATTCAAGATGAAAAAACTAGCGGTTTTCGATGTTAAATTTCTACCATACGTAATTTGATGTTAAAAAAATTCGTGTACGACAAGTTTTTTCAAGTTACAAGATAGAGTTTAGAAAGTCAAAAGCATTTCTTGAATGATCAGTGTGGATTGGAGATGAAACGTCAATGTGGATTGAAGATGAAACATCAGAGAGGATTGGATATTTTGTGGTCGAATTGCATGTTTCGTACTCGCATGAACAAAGACTTGTGCATTTTATGGATTTTTTCTTACAGGAACATCGAGAGCCACAAGTAGACTGACAAAACGGAACAAGCTGATTTGCATCATTGTGCTTCCAACCCCAAGCTAAAGGAGAAGGTAGTTGCTGAACATTTACGAGACTTGATTTCCGTATTTCAGCTTGATGTATCGCTCTGCGTGTATGTTGCATCAGAGCAGCTGACGTTGGTTGCAGCTTTTCAATAGTGCAACCATTGGTAAACATCATATAACGGCATTCGTCTACATCCGTGATAGTAGGACTATTGCCTAAAGAGCTATGACATACTTTTGTATGTCATTTATAGAACTAGGTGAGCTTGAGAAATTCAGAGAGTTAAATAAGCCACACATTGCGGTAAGATTAAGCTTCCAACAATCCCAAGCCTTTTTTTCCAAAGACGAAACAGTATCACAGATTGTGATAGTATAAAACAAAGGTAAAGAAGCGCAAATCATCGGAGATTGAGGTGAAGATGAAATAATATCATGGATTGGAATGAAGCGAGTTTTTTCTCCAACTCCAAATTCAACCCATAGTTTACAGATTTCTAACTTGTTAAAACACGAAATTGCAATAACTACCACATCAGTATCTACTGTTTTGACTATGGCATCGGATTTTTCATGTTTCACATGGAGAAACATACGGGTGTCTGCCTCTTCGTGATCACATGGGGAAACCTCAGACATGTCCAATGTTTGATTGTTAAGAGCTGTATCTAACGATGTTACAACAATCGTAAACAAGTTTGGATCGACTGGAGTTATCACAGCTTGTTGAACCAGTTGATATCACGTAGTTTTGTTGCTGTCATTTCCCAAAAACTCAGGCCAGTTGAGAGGAAGACGAGTATTACTTGTGACAGCCACGTAACACCCAGACCCTGTTTCTTGCAGAAGATAAGCCTCAAATAGCTACTGCCATCACAGAACATGCCAGCAGTGTGATGTCAGCTGATTATGAAGTAGTGAAAGAATCTGCCTCGAAAACCGATCACTACGTCCTTGATGGAGGGTTCTTGTTGCATCGAGTGCCATTGAAACTGGAGACAGTTATGGGTCTATTGCACAGTCGTATGCAGATTTTACCATTCGTCATTATCGCTTAACAACGGTGGTCTGTGGTGGATATGGTGGTCCGTCTATCAAAGACAATACCCATCAAAGACGCGGCATGAACGTCCACCCGGTTGTTCACTTTACTGTAGACACCAAGTTCATTGGAAAGAAGGAGCAGTTCTTGCCTCGAGCTTCCAACAAGGAAGGATTAACTTCTGCTCAACTGAGGAATAGAAGCTGCAATGTGAGGAACGCTCCAGGTGATGCAGATGTTGACATCGTCAAGACGGCAGATGGACAGCCCTCATCGACATAGTACGACTTTAATTGGTGAAGACACGGACCTTTTAATATTGATACTACGCTATGCTGACACTGACCCAGACATTAAAGACCTCTACTTCCGCTCCGAAAAGGCTGACGCAACCAAGATACACGACATCAACAAACTTAAAGCAATCATCGGACCAGACATAATTATGCTCACAACTCCTCTTCATTCATGCATTCACCGGTTGTGATTCAACGTCAAGGATATTTGGTATCGGGAAGAAGACGCTTTCAAGAAACTAGTGAAAAGTCAACCAATAATCAAAGAATGTGCAAATTGCTTTATTCTCCCAAATCAGACAGACCACATCATCTTGGAAACAAAGCTATGACCGTTACGTTTGGCAACGATGGCAGTAGTAACCTAGAAACACAGCGATACAATACATTGGTCAAGAAAATTAAAACAGCCAAATCCTTTGTTCACCCTGAACTTTTGCCACCTACATCATCCTTTACCAAATTCCACTGCCTCAGAGTTTACTACCAGATTATGGTCAGGATGGGTAGGTTACTGAAGATGGTATGGATGCTCTAGACTGGGGATGGAAAGTAGACAATAATCAGATGGTTCCAATCATGACGGACATGAAAGCTGCCCCGGACAACCTACTGAAAATGATCACTGCATTTGCGAATCGTGTTCACCTCACTGTAGTTGCCGGAGATATGTGCTACCATACCATGCTGGATGTGGACCATGCCAAACTGGTTCATGTGTCCATACAGCAATCACATAATTACAGACGATGACATCGAGAGTGACAGCGATGAGCATTAGTAATACTTGATTCATTTGCTTTCTTTACGCTGATTATGTCAAGAGTCTACATGACCACATCGTATGAGCTCTTTATGCCTGCTCAGTTAACACAAATAGGCTATACAGGGTCATCAGCATAGGCGTAGCCAGGGGGGGGGGGGGGGGCGAAAGGGGCCATGGCCCCCCAAATTTTCGAAGTTTATATTCCAAAGTTGAGCCCTTTGTTGAAAATATAATAAAATTTGTAGAAACTTATAACGTTTTCCAAGACATCTGGCTATTAACACCCCCAAGGACTTGTTTTGGACACACAGAGACACCAATAAATTTTGAAAATCGTAAATCGCGCAAAGTTTACGCGATTTACGTTTCTTTCAACTAATTTGGAAATTAGTTAAAATAGAAATTTGGAAGCAATTTCTAGGCTAGGTTACTCTGTTGGGTTTCTGTGTAGTTATTGAGTTTTGTGTAGCTGGGTTTTTGGTGCTCTCTAATTTTAGCCGCAGTTTTTGCCCGTTCGTGTGTAAGAGCTAGGCTACCTTTAATAAGTTAAAAGCTGTTTATCTGCTAATAAATTTCATACAAATATTACCCTAAAAGTGTTTCCAAAAATCGTTATAATCCATTATTTGAGTGTAATTTTGCAAAAAATTTTCCGGGGGGCCATGCCCCCGGACCCCCCTAGACAACGCGTGCCTTCGGCAACCAGCTTTATTGCTTCCCTTGCTCAACCCACCAGGATACGCCACTGCACAACAGGTGGTGATGGCTCAAATCAAACACTTTCTCGTTCTCTTTAATTTATCAAATATTTGGCCCCCCCCAAATTTCTTTCCTGGCTACGCCACTGGTCATCAGTATTTATCGTTACAACTTAAATTGGTTATATATATGAAATGAAAGAAAATTTAGAATTTTGGCAAATGTATTATTGTGGAAAAAGCAATAGAGAATTAATACACAAAATATTATTCAATACGTCCTCCATCTGCGTCAATAACTAGTTGAAGACGTTTAGGAAAAGCCTTGCATGTGTCACGAATTACTTTCTAAGGGACTTTGGCCCACTCCTTCTGCAGTTTCACCTTCAGAGCTTCCAAACTTTGATGGTGAGTGGCCGAGACCTTGCTCTCAAGGTATGACCAGATCCCAAAATCAAGGGGATTCAGATCGGGAGAAGATGGGGGCCATTCCTCTTTGAGAATGAAGTTGCGGGACATTCTCGGAAAGCCACTCCTGAGTATTTTTAGCCCCATGTGATGGTGTAGAGTCCTGCTGAAAAGACCAGGGACGTTTTTTGAAGTGCTTGTGGGCCCAGGGCAACAATGCGCTAACGAGGATGTCATCTCGATAGTTTTGCTGGTTCAATTTCACCCCCTGGTCAACGAAAAAGAGGGTCTTTTACCGGACTCTGTCACGGCTGCCCAGACCATCACTGAGGTGGCACATTGTTTCCTTGTTACCACTCGAGATGCTTCATCCCATCCCTCGACCAAACCCGATCGTTTTGGGTGTTAAAGTGATGTTCAACATCAAATTTCTTCTCATCACTGAAAACGAGATTTGGTAGCATGCCATCCTGAATGCAGGAAAGACGAATCTGGGATCTTTGGAGTTGTTTATCAACAACTTGAGCAGAAAGTTGTTGTTTCTTGACATGCTTGAATGGAGACATCTTCAGGTCCTTTCGGAGTAAAGTTGACATGGTCCCATACGACACTCTCGACTCTTTAGCCAGAACCTCGATGGATGAAATAGATTGTAACGCTAAATATTGATGACCCTGTATATAGAAATCCCTGTGATAGAAATTTACTGGGTTGTTTAATAAACAATACATTGTTATTGTACATTTTTAATTGTTTTGGCAGCCATCTTGGATTGCCATATTGAATTTATAGGCTATCAGATAATTTAGCAATTCTGAGAATGGTCTCATTGACTTCACAAGGTATAAAAACCTAGATATAGACACCAAAACTACACGTTTTGGTCATATGATAACCTAGTTATGGTCAATTTACTGTTATTTTAATGGTTTGGCGGCCATCTTGAATTTATAGGCTATCAGATAATTTAACAATTCTGAGAATGGTCTCATTGACTTCACAAGGTATAAAAACCTAGATATAGACACCAAAACTACACGTTTTGGTCATATGATAACCTAGTTATGGTCAATTTACTGTTATTTTAATGGTTTGGCGGCCATCTTGGTTTGCAATATTGAATTTATAGGCTATCAGATAATTCAACAATTCTGAGAATAGTCTCATTGACTTCACAGGGTATAAAAACCTAGATATAGACACCAAAACTACATGTTTTGGTCATATGATGACCTAGTTATGGTCAATTTACTATGTTATTTTAATGGTTTAGCGGCCATCTTGGATTGCCATATTGAATTTATAGGCTATCCGATAATTTAACAATTCTGAGAATGGTCTCATTGACTTCATAGGGTATAAAAACCTAGATATAGACACCGAAACTACACGTTTGGTCATATGATAACCTAGTTATGGTCAATTTACTGTTATTTTAATGGTTTGGCGGCCATCTTGGTTTGCCATATTGAATTTATAGGCTATCAGATAATTCAAAAATTCTGAGAATAGTCTCATTGACTTCACAGGGTATAAAAACCTAGATATAGACACCAAAACTACATGTTTTGGTCATATGATGACTGAGTTATGGTCAATTTACTGTTTTGTTCAATGGTTTGGCGGCCATCTTGGAAGCTATCTTGAAAATAACCACTTTCCGGAAGTTGGATTCCTTAACATTTTGAATATGTTAGTACTGACACTCAATACTAATCAAATCAGTTGAAAAACCATTGGTAACTTATTGTAACCAAAAAAGTAACACCAACAACAAACAAGCGACTACAATAAGAAAAAAACAAGCAAAAAATTAATACATGACGTCATTAATAACATAATTTTGTGTGATTTTTATCTCGTGCATTTTGTAGTGGCAGTCAGTCCAAATGTAAAAAAATAACGTATCTAATTGCATAAAAATGCCGTGAAAAGAGCTCAAAATTGACTTGGGGGGAACCCCCGATTTGGGGGTGATCACGTGACCCAAAAAGTTGCGGCACCCACTAAAATTGAAGTTAGATTCATCAACTACAAAAAAATGCAAAAAAACAACGTGTAACACGTTTAGCCTAAAGATGCTCATTTTTGCCCCTAAGGGCCTGCACTATGATGTTATTTCTTGATCAACGTTCAAGCCATAATCATGAAATAAAACTTCTCCCGATATTTTGAGTAGGCTAATAACCGGTAGCGTTGGCAGGGGGGTTCGTCTGGACCCGAGATGATATAGGGGCCTGGAAACTTGAAGAAACCACCGCATAATTTTTGGATATAGCGCGTTTTTGTTAGAACTGTCTTTAAGTCCCGAAGATCTCATTGGTACCGGGCCCAAATTATCCTCTCTACGACTCAGCTAATAACCACGATATTTTGAATAACACGGTAAAAACAAAGCTTGATTTCGACAATGTCCAGTACAATGGCACTCCAGTCCACTGAAAATTACAGATTAGGCCTATCTTCAAATGTTGTAAGTTAGAGTGTTGGCCAACTACCGGATGGATGTTTTTTCTGTATGGACATTCTCGGTATCGATATTTTTTTCTAGATTTTTACCCACATTCACAGCTGAAAAAATAAACTAAATATCGTAGAACTTCCAAAATAAGTTTTTCATAGAAGTTTTTTGAGAAACGCAGGGTACCATAGCTCAAGTGGGCGTCAAATTTAGTAGGGCTTCAAAAATAATACAAACTGTTAAAAATTAACTTATACGCGTAGTGTGCTTCACGTGACTATTCCAAATACCATTATTTTACTTCAAGTGCATTGTGTCAAAACGACAAGTTCTAACTTAGCCTATGGCCACCTTTACGTAGCCATGCTTAGGCTTATAAAGAAATAGCGCTTTTGAGAATCTTAAATGCCCCTCATAAAAATGTTCCATCGATAGATTAAGAGAGATGTTCAAATGTATCACGGCGGTGGGTCAAACAGTCACATAGATTGAAAAAAATTCATGTTTAGAGTTTAGAATGATCCAAAGTAAGAAAGTGGCGTCAGATGATATTTGAACGCCATACGCTGCCAACCAGACACAGAACGTGACTGTTCCAAAAATTTTGCTTTAGATATAGGCACAAATTGTCTAGACATCAGTAAGCATTTAGGTGGACTACGATATTTTAGTTGACAAATTCCACCTGTCCTTATAAGCTGCCGTAATTACCCTAACGCGTAAAAGTTTAGTTTTCATTGTAATTTGGAATTATGAGAAAACACAAAAATCCCATGGTTAGTAAGCCGCACTCAAGTCACAAGCGAAAGACAATGTTAATTAGACATTTTATAAGCATGATGATTCCAAAATGCGATACCGAGAACTATGCTGTAAACCGATGGCAGAAAACTGCGCTTTTCTGTCACGAGTACTTAATATAAAAGTCTGAAATATTGCATGAGCAAAATAAAAGTTTGTTATAGATATTTCATTGTAAAGAAAACAACATACAAATGACACTGTTGGAAAGAATTACAACAATCTCGTAATACGAAAAAGACGCTTTAACGACATATCCAAACACCCTTCGACAAACATCAAAACAACGTGAAGGTGCAATTTATAGCTTTAAGATTGCGTAACAAAAAGTCGTTACAAGGACAACCAGTCGGATACCGAATAATTCAAAGTTCGAAGGATTGCAGCCGAAAAACATTCAATTCCATTTATTTTTCATTGCTGGGCGAACATGTACTAAACCATAAGGTAAATACACGAATTTCGCACAAATAAAAAAAAAATATGACAAAACTGAAAGATTTAATATAATATATTAAACATTGTTTGGGAAACACTATCTTAAAACTGCACAGCCAGCAAACCTAGAAAAGAAAGAGAATAAATAAAACTTTTTTTGTCGGTTGTAATTTGTAAAAATATCCCTACAATCTTGCAAGTATACAACAATCTGCAACGCTAGCAAATGTTACACGGGCAATTTAAATTTTACAATATAGCCTACAAAAGAAATTCCAAAAAGTGAGAAGTTTCCTGCACTTTTCACCTTGAGAGTCTCGAATTCCAAAACTTAGTTGTGATTTCATAAAAGACTCAGCAGGGTAAAATTACAGGAAACTGCCTCAGCAGTGTGACCATGCGGATTCAGAAAAAAAAAGTAAATAAAAATAGAGATATAATTAAACATAATAAAATACAGACATACTGCTTTTGTTCAAATACTTTGATCAATCGATTCCAGTTTTAATTTTCAAAGGATTTTACAAAAGTTACAATTGAAATAAATTTTTGGAAATTTAAATGTAATTATTATTTCACCAAAAAACATTTGTTCAGTCAAAAGCGTAAAACGCAAATACTATTATTGAATGTTTCTTACAAATGTGAATATAACCAAACTGCGAAAGCTGTCTCCAGGTAGAGTCGTGTTCTTTACCAAATTACGCAAGTCTACACAACATAAATATGTATTAAATAAACTTGCCAAAAACAGTTCAGAAAACGACTATAGAATTCATAAAAAATACGTCAATCATGTGACTGATGTTTTCATGGCCAGCAAATCAGCCCTTTTTAAATTGATTAATGGTAAAACACTGTTCAAAATGTGCATATCATATAAGGTAGTGCACAATGCTTTTGTCACATGTGCATAATATTTTGATGTGGTTAGCAAAAAATTTTCTTAGAGAATCAAGAACGCTCCTTCAGTGCGGTCATAAACAATCATTTGTACCTTTAAAATAAAATTCTAGCTTCCCATGAAGGAAACACAGAATATTCGACGAAAATTAGCATTCGATGTATGGCCCCAAAAGACTGCTCTCCATGGAAACGAATTATAGATTTAAACAAATTTCAATATTTTCAGAGACACATTTTCAGTTTACGAGCAAATTGATTGGAACGTCTGGTCAATTTACTCAAAAAATAAAGAGCACAAAAATGTAGATACCAAACTCATGTTCAGCAAACGTTTCGAAAACCAGACTGTATACATCTTCAGAGCAATTGAAAATAAAAGCATTACCACTGAAGATGGAAACAGTCCAGTTTTCAAAACGTTTGCTGGACATAAGTTTAGTAGACTATCTATCTAAATTATGAGCTCATTATTTTTTTATCACATGTGGTGCTGGTTTGAAGAAATCGCGAAGCATGCGCAGTTGTGTTAAAGTCTGCATTCATTTCGAAGCTTGGTAGCAAATATATGTGAGTTCTGCACTTCTGCTTTACTGAGGCTTGAGGGAGTTGGCGAGTTCGTCTAAAACTTCAAGAAACTTTTTCCGATCTTGGGAGCTCTCACGTGTCCAAGCAAGTGGCAAATGAACCGAAACAGGTTTCCGATCTGCAAAAGAATTTAAGTCGTGTCAAGGCTATCACAATAAACAACAAGAATTAAAACTTAATCTGGAACCTTTTTCTCTTGTGTACCTTGATAAAATGACCCGTTGTCTTTTTTCGTCAGCGCACTATCAGCCATCCCAAGCCAGACAATGGTGTCCGCTCCTTCGTCAGGCGTACGAAACTTTCCCTGCATTTGACGATGAAAATCCGGCATTGAATTCTGCACAGCTGGTGTGTCAGCCCAGCCAGGGTGCATGGAGGAAAACTGAACGTCTGGGTTCTGCTTTGCCCATTCTTCTGTCAGAATGACCTGAACAGCACATTCACTGATGATAATCTTTACTCAGCAATTCAATCATCATTATTGTAAACTTAGTTTGCTGTAAGCCGAAGAAGTCTGTCCAATGTCTGGTGACCCCTTCTCTAAATAAACAGAAGGCGTCGTTGGATGTGGAATTTTGTAATAGTTGAGGATTCTAATATATTCTAAGTTTGCATACAGACGGTGACGTAGGATACATGTCGATTTTATGTGAGCAAACATTTCAATTTAATAGTTCAAACATTTTGCGCTAAATTTCATTTCAATTTATTTTTCTTTGTCGAAATGCAAAAGAAACGATATTGTCCAATAAAATACAAAATACAATTCAAAACTGTAGCCGAATCGGACTAGCCGAATAGTAGCAGACCCCCTTACCTGTTGTCTTTTATTCTGTGCGTACGCCATTTCACCGTCAAATGTTCCTTTCTTTGACTGTAAGTCGTTTATGTTTAATTTCTGCAGATACATTCCTCCAGAACTCACAGTAATCTGAAACAAATCCTTTGTTTTATTGTTGCAACAATTACATCTATGGGGCTGAGTTTCAAATAGCATATTGCAATGCAACACCATATGAATGAAATTGAAAGATGTCATCAGTGATGCAAAGGAGGCAAAAATCCTGCCGGAGGCAGGATGTTCCTGCTGGAGATGTCAACTCCAGCCGGAGTTTTCGACCATTTTAATATCTATCTCATATAATTATGTAATCAATGTTTTAACCAAGCGGTTGTTGGCAGTTAGCGTTGACAGGGAAATCAAGAAATTACGTTTGGACCCAGGCCTTGGATGATTTTAGGGGCCTGCAACCGTTCCAAGAGGCTCGAGAACTTCGAGAGGCTTGAAGAAACCACCTCGTATTTGTTAGCATTGGTGCGTTTTTCTTAGAAATGTCTGGATTTGGTGCCTGACTGTCTCATTGGTAGCAGGCCCACAGCCACATTATTCTCTTAACGGCCTTAGTTGTTGGGACACCACTCTTATATTGCAGCAAAACGATAACCATGCACTCTTAAAAAAGGTGATATATGGCAATGCTTACGGTCCTTTACAGGGCTCGTTTAGGAGCTTAGCCCACATATACAATACATGTAAGACCAATGTTACAGCCAACATGTGTAATTATGTATTCTTGTATCATTACAATACCACAATGATACATAAAACTAGATTTATCCAAGGTCTCAAACTTGACCACAGCCACACATACATAGTCATACCTCCGGCTCTGGGCTGGAGGTTGTTCCACCACAAAATTTTATAAAGACATATTGACTTACAACACGAGGATTTTCTGACTTTTTAAGAAGTGGTAGCAATTGCTTTGTTAAAACGTATGTGCCCAGTGTGTTGGTAGCAAAGTTTGTTTCAATGTCACCAATGAGTTTCAGGTCATTAACCATGCAGCCGGCATTGTTGACAAGAACATTCAGCTTGTTATGTTCAGTTGAAAACTTCTCAGCAAAGTGATAAACATCTGCTGTGTTGGACATATCCAACACATGCACAAAAACATTCTGAAAGCAAAAACAATCATATTAAATATCCATTCTATCGAATATATTTCAAATTATGTCTCTGATACTTCTGAATTTTGATTTGTTAACAAAATACGACACAGTTATGAGTTTTTAAGGTTCCTACCATGCTAATTCGTTGCTGAACTACCAATCCTCACCAATATGCTGCTAAACAAGCACACTATATAATACTTGTTTAAGTCCCTTGATAAATTCATTTATGTTCACTGATGGAACGCCAGTGATAAATCTGGTTGTCACTTTCAACAGTTAGTGATAGCCAAGCCGATCAGAGTTACCAGTGGAACATTTTTCTTTTTACATAAAAACACACTTTTTGTCAAAATTTCATTTTGCAAACATTTTATTTGCAGCCACTGTACTAACGGAAAATACAAAAACATCAGCCATTAACTGTAACAAGCTCAAACTGCAAGTTAAAAACAAGGCGACCTATACTACACACAGACCATGCCAACATGCAAACTTCATTATATCCATATAGGTTACAAAACCAAAAGGGTTGAGTTAAAAGTTAGCACGGTGGCTTAAAAGGGATCAGCTTGAACACAGAAATCGCATGAAAATAATCAAATAAAAAAGTGACTTGATAAAAAGTATTATGAAACCTGATTATTGCTTTCTTCTACAATTTCATCTTTTGCTATGTTTGCTCGTTCAGCATTTCTGCAAACCAAATGAACCTCTCCTCCTTTCTTTGCAAAAGCTATAGCAGCAGCCTTTCCGATTCCACTATTGCCTCCAGTTACCATAAACGTAATACCAGAAGCATTTTTGTCTAGATCAGACTTGTTGAAGCTTTTGCTAGCCTTGTTGTATCCAGATCTGTGAAGAAAACAATTCAAAAATTCACTTGCATGCAACATGAACTGTAAGAAATATGTCAGCATAAATATAAAAAACAGATCACGTGTAGTACATCAGTGTACCAATCACCACCGAGATGATCGAAAGAGCCATCATAAAGATGCGCATGGGCAAAGCTCCTGGTCCAGTGGTCCTTCAGGAATAATAGCAGAGATGCTGAAGCCAACAGGCGAAACTGGAGTTGCTCTTGATCGAGATCTTGTAGAAGCCAGGGTTGATCTCTAAGTGGTCAAAACTGGGTTTTGACCACTAAGCGGTTTAAACCTGGTTTTAACCGGTCAAAACTAGGTTTAAACCGGTCAAAACTGGTCAAAACCCTGACCTGACTGGTCAAAACCCTGACCTGACCGGTCAAAACCCTGTAATGAGTTGCTTGATCGTGTTCGCCAGAAAATCACTGAAAATGTGAGGGAGATGGTAGAAGGTGAGGGAGAAAGAAAAGATGAAATTGACTGGTGAATGAAGCATTTGAATATACTGGAGAGACTTGTTAATTCCAATTGTTCAATTGAGGTGTTCTACATAAAGTAGATAGGCATAAGGCATCACAACTTGTTCCTTTTCCGATAATCCTTTCTTGGCTTGACGTGTACTTTGCTTCAAAGAACAAATCATAAACTATCCTGCCTTTAATTTTTAAAGCATCTTAGAATATGCATTCGCATTGTTTTATTTTAACTGGATAAAATTTGATGGCAAATGTTTTTCATAAAAAAAAATTGTTGGAATAAATTCTTGTACTTCAGTTGGCTGTGCAAATTGTTCATCGTTCTACCAAGCATTTTTTGGTTCATCAGAAACTTATTTTTAGAATTTGAATTTTCTCAGTATATAATTAAAATAACCAACTGATTGAAATATCAAAAACAAACAGAGAAGTTGAATATTTTTTGTTCCAAATCCAGCATTTAGGTTATTGTTGATCAAAACAAAATATAGTTGAACATCATTACTAAACATGGAGGGTAATACTTTTAATTCAATTGAAAAGCAACTTGATTCATACACTAAAGGGGTTTTGACCAGATTTGACCAGCAATAGGTGGTCAAAACTGCCCGGTTTAAACCAGGTTTTCACCGGTTTTTACCGGGCGGTTTAAACCGCCCCGGTTTAAACCGATCAACCCTGGTAGAAGCTATTGTTAGCGAGGGTCGTATACCAGCAGACGGGGAAGAAAGCTACATTGTCAACATCTATAAAGGTAAAGGGGATGCCCTTGATAGGGGTAATTACAGAGGCTTGAAGCTGCTTGACCAGACCATGAAAATACTTGAGAGAGTGACAGAACAATTGATTAGGCAACAAATGCAGATTGATGAAATGCAATTCGGCTTCATGCCAGGTCGAGGTACAACTGACGCCATCTTCATCATCTGTCAACTTCAAGAAAAACACCTTGCCGTAAACAAGACTCTCTATATGGCCATTGTAGACCTAGAAAAAGCCTTTGATCGAGTGCCAAGGAAGTTGATCTGGTGGGCCATGCGAAAGCTGAGTGTTGAGGAATGGCTAGTACGGATAGTACAATCAATGTACCTGAATGCTAGGAGCTATGTGCGTGTTGGGGATGGACAGTTGGACACAGTAACACTTTCAAAATAAGCGATTAAGCGTAGGTGTGCATCAGGGTTCTGTATTGAGCCCACTGCTCTTCATCATTGTTCTGGAGGCCCTGTCACTCGAACTGCGCACAGGCTGTCCTTGGGAGCTGTTGTACGCTGATGACCTTGCCATTATCGACACCTCATTAGAGTCACTAGTTGACAGAACTGCCGCCTGGAAGAAGGGAATGGAAGCAAAGGGCCTAAGAGTGAATATGGGAAAGACCAAAATAATGATCTCTGGCATCAACCAGAACTCGCTAAGAAGATCAGGAAAGCACCCTTGCTCGGTATGCCTAAGTGGAACCAGTAGAAACTCTATCTTTTGCACCAATTGCTCCTACTAGGTCCACAAAAAGTGTAGTGGAATTAAAGGGTCACTCAGACCGGACCTACACTACTCATGCCCATGCTGTCAGGGCACAGCAAGACCAATAGATGGCAGGCCGGTAAGCGAGGTTGAGGTTGAAGGTGGCACACTTGAAGTGGTAGCTGACTTTTGCTACCTTGGTGATACCATGTCTTCTGGAGGGGGATGTGAGCATGCGGCTATAACACGGTGCAAGACAGCCTGGAAAAAGTTTAGGGAACTCCTCCCTATCCTCACAAGCAAGCAACTTCCTGCTACAATCAGAGGTCAAGTTTACTCCAGTTGTGTGAGGGGTGTCATGCTCTATGGCTCTGAAACGTGGGCTACTTTAGCAAGCACCGTCAAGCGCCTACAACATAATAACAGAGCGATGGTGAGATGAACCTGCCTAGTCAAGCCTGAAGACAACATTCAGTTTGAGACTCTTCTATCAAAGCTCAATTAAAAGACATCAGTGAAGTCCTCCAATTAGGCAGACTGAGATGGCTTGGTCACGTTGAGCGCAGCTCAAGCTGGATCTCACAGGTCAGATGTGTCAACATCGCAGCACAGCGGGGTCAAGGTAGACCAAAACTTTTTTGGGAAGAACTTGTAAAACGTGACTTTGTAGCCCTGAACAAGTGAACATGGACTCTGCCAACCCATTAAATCGTGAGGTGTGGAGGGGAAGACTTCGTTCTAGACAGACAGGCCACACCCTCGACATGAGGATTAATTCATGGCCTGTATAATCAAAATTGGTTGATGATGATCACATTAGATGTAAACGCTCAGAATAAGATTATATCTTGTACACATTATACGGTACATTGTTTGTTTGTAGTGTACATTCAATATTGTTAAGGTTTAAAAACTTAAATAGTACCGGTACTCACTTAAAATACAAAGGTTTTCATTCCGATATTATATATCATATTAATGCTCTTGGTACCATGCTAGAATATTCTACAGTAATATATACAGTCGCGCTCAAAAGTTTAAGTCCACCTGTCCAAATTTTGGATTCTTACAATAATCTATGGAAACCATTTTAAATGTTATGTCATATTGGGTTTTATGCCATTACTGCAGTGTTATGTAACAGAGCCTTCTGTTTAAGTCATTATTAATGAGCTATTTCTTTCAAAAATAAAAAATTTAAATTCTTTTTCAAGATATGTTGCTGAAAAAAAAAGACAAAAAAAGGAGCTTTTCAGCTCTGGAGAGGTCAAAAATTGTTATATTAAAGGAAGAAGGGTACTCAGAAAGAAAAATATCCAAAAGACTAAAGTTCAGCAAGACAGCAGTCCATCAGGCAATAGTTAGATTTAAAAAATATGGAAGTTTAGTGGACTTGAAAAAGGGTGGTAGACCCAGGGTTACCAGTCCAAGAGATGACCATGTGATGAGGAGGATGGTAGTGCGCTCACCCACGTGCTTTGAGGCCAAATTCATCGCTAAGACGGCGTTTTATGGTAGATGTATTTACATTTGTACCTTTACACAACAAAGTCAATCTATTTTTTTTACTGGAGCACGTGGGTGAGCTGAGTACCCTTCTTCTTTTAATATAACAATTTTTGACCTCTTCAGAGCTGAAAAGCTCCTTTTTTGTCTTTTTTTTTCAGCAACAAATCTTGAAAAAGAATTTAAATTTTTTTATTTCTGAAAGAAATAGCTCATTAATAATGGCCTAAACAGAAGGCTCTGTTACATAACACTGCAGTAATGGCATAAAACCCAATATGACATAACATTTAAGATGATTTACATAGATTATTGTAAGAATCCAAAATTTTGACAGGTGGTCTTGAACTTTTGAGCGCGACTGTATAATATATACTAAGAGCATGTTTACAGCTCTACTGAGACTTTCACGGTAAAATGGTGGCATCCCTATCTGCAGTTATAATATAAAAAGAATAATATTACATATAGGCTACATGTTTACATGCTGGCAGAGCATGTCCTTTTTGCTAAAATATTTCAGTAAACAACCTACATCAAATACAAACAAAACATACTTTGTGAACTGCTGAAGACCTTTAATGAGGAATACACCTTTTTGATAATAACTCATTATTTTCAGCTAACCTGAGAGTCACGCTTGATGTATTTCGTTCATGTATAATATTCTTCTAAAAAAAAATAACAATGATAACTTTGAATATTTAACCAGCTTATTATAGTTACAAGAAGCATTTAGGTTAACAAACTTGCCACATTTCAGTTTAAAACAAATTGTACTTCAACTTTACAGATATTCAATAACGTTTCCCCACACAAGAGTTGCCAGGCAACAAATTCTTCTTTAATTTGAGAAAACTTTAAAGCCGTTGAAGACAAAACCTTGATTTAACAAGTTACGTGAAATTAAACGACATTAAACTCATGCAACAATACATTGCATATTGGTAGATTAGATTGTGTCACAATCAAGACCAAGGCAAGCAAAAGACCATAAGCGGTCAACTAGTTAGCCAATACATAATATCAATGAATCTAATTATGCATACACATTCATACATTACAGAAGGGTAGAGATGACTAGACTATACATACTATTAGCTAGCCTATGAATTTTTTAATGCATCTATTATGGTAGTTATTTGCTTATTAATAAATTTTTAATGAGTCAGATAATCAGGGTTGATCTCTAAGTGGTCAAAACTGGTTTTGACCAAAACTAATCAAAACTGGTTTTGACCACTAAGCGGTTTAAACCTGGTTTTAACCGGTGAAAACTAGGTTTAAACCGGTCAAAACCCAGAAAAATATTTGTATGTAATGTAGGGAAAGGTCGGCTACCCGGGCTATGAGCTATTGAGGAAATATAAAAGCAGTTGTGAGTTATGACCATTTTGATAAGCAGGCGTCAAAATAGCTGGCGACCATGGGCGCCTGAACTTTCATTAATGGCCGCCAATACCGACCTGTCAAGCAAAATTTGATGGTAAATGTTTTTCATAAAAAAAATTGGTAGATATAATTCTGAATACTGAAAAGTTTGGGTGTTCATCAGGACAATTATCGTTTCTAGCACTAGTTGCTACGTTCATCTCTGATGAACAAGCATTTTTTGGTTCATCAGAAACTTGGGTATTTTTAGAATTTAAATTTTCTCAATAATTAAAATACCCGTATTTTACGGACCATAATGCGCAATTTAAATCCTTTTTTTTCCTTATAAATTGATTGTACGCCTTGTAAGCCGGTGCGCCTAATGTATGGATCAAGTAGTGCTTTATTGCCTAGTGCCTACACTCAAAACCAGTACTGATACTATTATTATGTAAATAAACCACCGTCTTGCACAATAAACTATGGTAAAAGCAACTAGAAACTGTGATATTTACTAGGCCCATTTTTTTCTTTTGCTCATTGTACTATTGTGACTTGCTTACATTTATTACGCATTTTTGTTTAATGAGCTTTTTACGGTAACCCATACTCCTTAAAATATGTTGCGTTCTATAGCCCTGTGTGTCTTATGTCTAAACAAAAAACTAATCAAAGCAATTTATTGACAGTGCGCCTTATAATCGGATGCGCTTTATGGTCCGTAAAATACGGTAACCAACTGATTAAAATATCAAAAATAAACAGAGAAATTGAATAGGTTTTGTTCCAAATCCAGCATTTAGGTTATTGTTGATCAAAACAAAATATAGTTGAACATCATTACTAAACATGGAGGGAAATATTTTTAATTCAATTGAAAATCAACTTGATTCATACACTAAAGGGGTTTTGACCAGTAATACGTGGTCAAAACTGCCCGGTTTAAACCAGGTTTTAACCGGTTTTAACTGGGCGGTTTAAACCGATCAACCCTGCAGATAATCAATAAAAATAATATTTATAATCAGATACTCCATAATAATGGTAGTTTATCAACAAAACCACTAGAATATTCAGGGTGTGAACTGGATTCAAGGTTCAAAATTGAAGTGCTGCGGTGCATTCTCATTTCTCAATTTCAAACAGGGCTCTCACAAATGAAAACCAGAAAATCTCTAAAGCTATGTAAAAAATTTCTAAATATAGTTAGCGCGTTATATTGGATTTCAAATGAAATATATATAGCCCACCGTATTTCCTTTCAACACTATTTTCAATTAGGCATGCATATGATGCACACAAATGTATCATATGACAGCTACACTTCACTGACACAACATCAGGATGGTCTTTCTTTAACCAGGCAACTACACTGTTGTTGCTGCCAAACATTACATTAGTACTTAGTAGTGTCAGATGAGTATCCAATAATATTGCACATTGGTATGTCTTTGTCATTCAGTGACTGCTTGATTGCACTATAATATGCCTTCTGCTGTGCCATATTAACTTCTACAAGGTCAAGGAACTGGGTTTTAACACACATAGCTTCGACATCGCAAAAGACTACAACAATGCCCAGTTGTTTTGCGGATGAACCATCCGTAGTTTCATCCGGTGTGATGCTGAATTTTGTCTTTATTAACGTACATATCAGATTCTTAGCCGCAATTTGGCCGCCGGATTCTTAGAGTGACGCAGAATTAGGTCAGCGTGTCATAATCACCACTGTTGTATTGTGCGGAAACATTTGCTATTGTATGGAATATATCCAGCTACACCAGCTATACCGTAAGTCTTGTTTCTAATTCCCGACGTTTATTTTAACAAAGTGTTAATCCGAAGTGCTCATTTGCGTTGGCTGGCAATATTGTGGTTTTTATGTCGATTCAATGTTGTCAGACATTGAATCGTTGTTAAAAAGGAGAACTATGTTAGGTGACATCGGAAGGAAAAACGCATGTCTTCATAGTTAAGAAATGTTCCCGCTGTGGGTTAGTGAATTCACACCCTCAATGGTGACATCATAACGATATAAATGGTCAGGTTTTATGAAAGGCGGTATGCAGTTGAAACAATTTACTGAGCAGCGAGCAGTTGAAACAATTTAGTGTCGTTAGATGGTCCCGCAATACTGGATTACAATCCCGATAAAGCAGTTATTGCGTGGTGCAACGATTCTATTGCAGGACGTCGCCCAGACTTTAACAACGCTAAGTGATCATTTTGGCCTTGTTGCAAGTTTAATTCTATTTACTTGTGCTATTGTTATTTGTATTTTGGCCTCCAAGCTTGCAGATTTGGCCGCCGAGAAGGAGCTCTCAGTAGGCCACGATGGCTACCGGAAAAAACACGAGTTTTAAGGCCTGTAAAATGAACAAAAAAAACAGAATTTACTGGTTAGCAAATTATGCAATACGATTTGCAAGAAATTGCGAAAAACCCTAGATCATCAAAATCCCTAGATTTGTCCCTAAAAGGGGCTAAAAGTTCCAATTTGGAACTAAATCCCTAAAAGTGAGCACTGATTTCAAAACACTGAATATAGCAGTAGGCACTTTAACATATCTTTATTGGTTGTTTACTGTACGTGATTGAAAGATGAATAAGCACTCTGCTTTACAACATCTCATATATTATTATTATAGGACAGTTTTCCTTGCGAATCAGCTGTTTCAGTCATGCGACTCAGCACGTGATATTCTGACCGATCTACCGGCACTCGAAAGATGTTTCATACAAAGAAAATTAAGTGAATGTATCGCCACAAGCAGCGTGGCCTAATGAGTTAAGGTTAGGGCAAGGGAATAGTCATTTCGATTGCGTGAGTTCGTTTTCCATCTTCTGCAAATGTTCTTTTTTCTTCTGCAACTGAACTGAGTGCAAGAAGGATCTTAATGACTGTAGGCTAATCAATTGAGTTCATAAGGAAAATTGTTCTACTTTTCTTAACCAATGCGCCGCGGCGCAATGGTGGTAGCTGGTTCGCACGGAAAACTGTCTTATGTTAAAGTGCCTACCGAAAATAGCATTATTGCTCAGTGTTGCCAGATTTTCACCAGTAGGTTTTCCAGCTCAAAATCAGTCCAATCTTATGCATGTTTTTCACTTGAAGACAGAAAATGTGTCACCAAAAATTTCCTTACTTTCAAAAACATTGCTTTTTTGCAATAAAATAATTGGGCTTGCAGAACTAACGCACCTAATAGTACCACGTTTAGTTAGGGGTGTCCATCGGTGATCCCTGTAGTCATTTGAAAGCGCCTTTGACATTGAGTGTTTCACCGCATCACATCTATCCGCTGCTCTAAATACTGACACCATGTTATCAGACAGTAGACACCATCTACCAGGTAGGAAGGTTATCAAGCACTATACTTTTCCCAACTGTGGTCTGTGAAAGGCTGCTCCACCACTTCAATTAAAAAAAACTTGTTGCAAGATGCAGTTTTCTTGTCGTATTCAGGATTATGACCGGTGGTTGAAAATTTAGATTTTAGATTAAGTGGAAGGCAAGGAAACCAATTTTCGTGTCCACCTTCAGGCATGATTTTTAGCGTCTTGTCAAAAACACAGATGCATGCTCTTGAGTGGTGTTCAACCAGGGCCCTTTCGAGCGTCAGGTCAGTGGCTCAGTGCTCTCACCACTCGGCTATGTAGCGTGTTTCCAGGTCCAGGATTATTGTAGTTATGCATATCTTTTCAAAAGTGCTGGCAACACTGATTCTAAACTAACAGGTGTGGCAACACTGTTTAGGGAAAGTTATGTAACAGCATTCAGAAACGTAACATGTTATGTAACCAGAAATGAAATGTCACTATTGCCACCGATGACATAACATGGTTCATTATGGGATTCAACTTCAAGTAATCAACGTTAATCTCCTCGTGGTTAGTAGGAAACTGAAAAAAATCAAGCTAATGACAACAAATAGAGCAGGGAGTCGAACCGAACCCGAACCGGATTTTTGTAAACCGGTTTTGGTGCGATTTTGTCTGAACCTTAACCGGAACTGAACCGAAAATTTGAGTTAGCTTAAACCAGGGATATCTATAACTACGGGATTGGAAACTCTGTGGAACTGAAAACCATTTTATACACTAGTAGGGTCATTTTTCTTTGTGCGCTGCTGTGATAAATAATCACATAAATTGACCTCAAAGGGTAGCAAGTAGTAGGCTAAACGAACAACCAAAAGTGTAATCATTAATTCACCTGTAAATTGTAAGGTCTATGCTTGCCTGGTTTGTGTATTTGTTTGTATTCCATTAGTGCAGTTATGTTGTATTTTGTTTGCTGCATAAAAAATTTCCAGAATGACTATTAGTTTTAGTTCTGATGACGTCGTAAACGGATTGGTTTCGCACTGGATCAATCAGTGAACAAGTTGATGATACAACAGCATATTTCACTGATTGCTGAACACTCCTCATTTACTTCTGATCCGATTTGCAGTACGCACAATGCTAAAGAACAACAGTAGGCTGTTTCTGGACTCGTTGCATTCATTCATTTTTTGGATTCATCGTTTTTTTTTTCTAGCAGCGTAAATGTACTTTTATACATCAATTAAGTTTATGTGAGTGTACATTTTGTATTATTATTGCAAAATCTAACTTTGTATATCTTTTAGTCGGTATTTTATTTTGTTAATCTTTCTGTAGTCCTAGTAATGTGATGACCCTACTGATGTATAGCACTGGATAGAGTTTCCAATCCCGTAGTTATAGATATCCCTGGCTTAAACCCTAACCGAACCCGAACCGGTTGAAAAAAGCGGTTCACTCCAGCATTCAGGGCCGGATTTAGCTGATGGGGGGCCTGGGGCCAGGCGCAAATCTAAGAGTTTTTTTCGGGGGGGGCCAGAAAATTTGAAAATCAATTAAAAAGAAAGAAAAAGCTAAACAGATATGAACAATGATACTACGACATATACGATATGCTAGAAAATAGACATTAAAACAACCATTTTCATCAATTGTGATGCCGAGGGACTAATATCAGCTGTTTAGAAGCATATCAAACCATTTGATGCAAAAACATACAATTTTTCACAAAATTTCGGGGGGGGGCCCGGGCCCCCCCATAAATCCGCGCCTGCCCGGGGCACTTTTAGATCGGGGGGCCCCCATGCAAAAAAATTTGTTGCGCCTCGAAGAATTCGCAAAAACAGAACAATTCAAAGAAACCCATATCAAGAATCCAAGTCTGCGGTTGCCGCATGTAGCAAACAAGCAATTGACTCGCCAGCCTCAGCTTTGGAAGAATAGAGATGAGGAAAGTAAATGATTATCCAGTGAAGCAATTGAAGTACAGTACGGTAGAAAATTTATCAAACAACGATTAGTAAGCCATGTGGATTAATTGTTTTACATTCTATTGTGTAACATCTTGTTTGCTGCCCATTGTCAAATCGGTTCAAAGTTTGTCGTAAAATTTTTTGTTTTAAATTCAGTTGTTTTTTTCAACTTTTCTGCATTAGCGTGTGTTGTATCGGTATAAATCAATTTAATTAAACCAGCGCAAGAGTTTTTAATGATAAATTACTTAGTTTTTGACATAAAAATCGAACGTTGGCCAGCAATCAAGCCTAGTCAGTTTTTAAGAAGGGCTGCCAGACAAGTTTGGATCAATCGCACTTAGCCTAAATCGACAAAAATTGTTTTTTTTTTTTGCTTTAATTTCAATGCAAAGTGTTTGATTTTTTTTATTTGAATTTAAATTTTGTTGCTTTATGTCATTGGAAAAGTGACAAAAAATGTCATAAATTGTTATTTTGGGCTCAAACTTTGTAATAATACGTCGCCTGGATTTGATTTGTTAAATTTCATCTGAAGAAAGCATTATTGACCTATTGTGTTATTCGGTTACACTCAATTATTTCTCATTTACATTCTATTCAATTTGTTTGTCAAATTATACGGCCTACCTTTTTTTAAACTGTGATTGTTTTTGTATTGTAATGTTTTTACTCGTAGACTTGTATAGGCTACTATTTATTGGCTTGAACTTTTCTTGGTTGCACTGAAGTTTAAACGCCCTTGCTACAAGAGTTTATTGATTTCAAAAGTTTTTCCTATTTTTAATCACCTGGAATAAAGTTTATATTTGAATAAAACCACAGGACTTCACTTGAGGATCGCAGCAGCACATGATTTCTTTTCTTTCATTAATATTACTGAACATCAGCCTATCTTGTTTCAACCTAATTTGCCGATGCTTGACATTTGTCACATTAAGAACTGGGAAGCAGCTGACTCGATGACTGATATAGTCTTTCGCTGCTTCCTGTCTGTTGTGGTATTTAGATAGCTATGGTACTATTTTATTCGTATTGTGTATAATTGTACCGTACTATTGTCGCAACAGAAAAATAAAAGGTTTTTCTCTCTTCTCTGTTCTGTGACATCATAGGCAATATAGTTTGATTGTTATATAGTTTGATTCAATAGTAGGCCTAGGCCTAATTTTATCGGACCCGAACCGGAACTTATAAAACCGGTGTTGAGACTATTTTTGTCGAAACCGAACCGTACCCGAACCACAAATCATTGTTGTTGAACCGGAACTCTTAAGTTTCTTCGAACCCAAACCGGAACTGAACCAAATTTTGAAACAATCTTTGAACCAAAACCGGAAAAATCAAATGGTTCGACTCCCTGAAATAGAGACACATCAGGACATCTTTGGGGTGATAGGCCTATACCGTAACTCAGTGGTTAAGCTCCCGACTCTGATCAAAGGGCACTGGATTGGCTCTCGGGGTGTGCGCTTAAATAACGCATTTCAGGACTGCTTTCCATTTAGTGGCACTTAGATGGAATAATTTCCCGCAACAACTATTGGAAAATTTCCTTTGTCGACCTCGGTAACCGGCCCTGAGTCAGTGGTTCAAAGCCTCAATAAGTAGGCCTAGGCTACGCAAAAATGCCAGGAATAACCTACCAGCAGTGGCGTACGCAGGATTTTTTCAAGGGGGGGGGGGGGCCATTGAGAGTAGCGTAGCCAGGAATTTTGAAAGGGGGGGTTTTGACGACCGGCGGGCGAAGCCCGACGCATTTTCAACAAAAATGTGGGTATGAATATTCCTGTAAAATGGTGCTGTCAGGTGGCATAGCAAAAGGATAAGATTATGTTTTCTTCGGCATTTTTCTGAAATAAAGCTAAGTCTCTATGTTTTCTTGTTGTTAATTCCTGGCTGAGATGTTTGGTATTGGCAAAACTCGCTCTTTTAATGCAGTTTTGTTTAAAATTAGGCTAGTTTTTTTAGACTGAAAGCATCATTCCCAAGCATAAAGAGACTGAAAGCATCATTCTCAATATCGTGATGTCACACGCGTGCCAAGTGGGGTTGTGACCCCCCCCCCCCCCTTGGCTACGCCACTGGCCATTGATATCCCAGATGTCTTCATGATATCCCAGTATGGTTTTAGTTTAGACTATACCGGTATCCATTTCTCTCAGGCTTACAGAACACTATGCTACATTGGCATACCTGGGGTGTGGTAGGTGGAGTGGGCCATGCATTTCGTATTGGCTTAGTCTATAAAACAACATTGTTACAGTAATTGCTTTGACAGAGCAATGCAAAACAAATTAAATGCCTTAATCTACGTCGTTAACTACTAAAATATTTTTAAGTGGGGGGGGGGGGGGGGGGCCATGGCCAAATGGCTTTCTCAGCATGCACACGACAAGGAATTATTGTTTAAAATACATTAAAACGCGTTGACCCTGACGTTGAAATTTTCTTAGCATACCAGTATATTTGAAAATTGAGAAAACTTTCTTCTGTTTTGGTGACGTTGATTTAACATTGATATTAGGTTGTTATAGTCGCTACGTTCTGTCAACGCTGTACATAGCACAACGTCAGAAGTTAAATATTGAATCAAGGTTGATATTTAGTTGCTCAGTTTTCTACCTTATTTAACTAAATATCAACGTTGTGTGCCTGATAGGTTTGTTCTTCGTTATTTTCGATACACCGTAACCTAATAGTAAAAATAAATAAAAGAATTGCGTTCAAATAATGTACTTGAACAGAGCAGTTTTTAATGAGGAATAACTTCACTGTATTCAGTACTTTAAAGCCACCCCTTGCCAGTTAAACTTTGAAATTCAGTCGTTTTGTAGGTTTGTTCAAAGACTCCCCATTGCCGGGTGACTTTGAACAGGCCATTTAAGTGAAAAAAAGGTACTTTTCAATTTGTTTTTTTAAAGTAATCACATTTGTATTGGAAAGACCCATACTTGAGAGGTATTTTTAATGCTAACTTTTATTTTTATCACTTAAGAATTTTTTAAGGCAAACAGAAATGCGCAAAAAGTGTACAAAGTCACCCCATTTTACGGTAACTGCACAAAAATGCGTAAAAAGAGCTGAAACGTGATTTCTGGGAAAATCCCCTAATTTGGGAATGATCACGTGACCCAAAATGTTGCGGCACCCACTAAAATCAAAGTTGGGTGAACAACGTGTAACACGTTTAGCCTAAAGATTTCCCTAAGGGCCTGAAATAATCGGCTGCTTTTAAACATGAAGACCTTTTTATTAATCATAAACCAGAGCCACTAATCAACTATATGTAGTGGCTCTGCATAAACAGTGGGAGTAATTTAGTTTTGAGATTTTTTTAAACTATGTTTCATAGGGATATCGGACGATAACTTCTTGGGTCCTCTGGTGGCTTGTCAGGATTAGGGATGGCAACTACTAAAGCTCTTCTCCAGATTTTTGGAATTGTGAGGTGGTGCAGGCAGGAAGGAAACTACGTAGGCTAACGAGAAGTTAAGGGCAGGGCCAACATGGAGCACATGCTCAGGGCAGATCTTATCCGGCCCTGGCAAAACACTTAAAGGTGGACACTTAAGATTGGCTTCTCGTCCACTTAATTTAAATCTTCAACTCCAAGGCGTGATGCTGCACACGACAAATAAACGAGCACCAGCTGTCATGCCGACACAAAAAAACAAAATTCAATTATTGTACATTTAAAAATCCCTGTTTTGCAAATTTCTAATTACGCTACTGCTGTAACTTGCAAGTATTGCAAAGCAATAGGCCTACCTACTGTAGTACCGTACCGCATTCCAGTATCAAAAACGCAAAATAGTTAGTCTACGTTGACCAACGAAACACTAACTTACAATATCCTACGCCACAGCGAGCTAAGAGGCGCCTTTGCGTGACGACAGAGTGGCCAGTATCCCAAGAGTTTCAAACGACGTCACGATTGGCGACAAACGGAACCACGAAAACCCGCCCGAAACTACCATATGCTTGTAACAGGACTTAACTACACACGTGGCTAATTCATCCATTAGGCCTACTATCTCAACCAATTACGGTTTAGCTGCCGGTAATTACAATTTCGTTGTTTCAAGTAAAAGTTGTAATTACTGGCACAATTTTTACTTGACACAGCGAAATTGTCTGTTTGGAGCAAGTGGCAAGCATATTTTCAATGTTTATGAAAGTCTCTTACTATGATCGATGTGACTGTGTTCAACTGTTCACTTGTAAGTGTTTGCACAACTCGATCATTATTCAATGGACAAGAGAATGTCAAAAGCTGTTCAAATACTTGAGCAGTCGTCAGTCTACGTTCAGTCGTTCACTCACTTGCTGGTACACAGGTAGGCCTACAGTATTTGCAAATCAATTATACATTTCCACATAACAACAGCTTTGTCATGATCGTGTATTGAATTGGAAACGTGCATTAACCAAATAATCGTTCTTGCGCACAAAAATGTGCAGCGATAAAACAAATTGGGTAATGTGATCATTTCATTGTGCAAAATTAAGCAGGCAGAGTAATAGGCAAACTAGATGCAAATTATTGCCTGAAACATTTTACGATATCGCTAAATACACATTACAAATCATGACATCCTAACATAGCATTTAAAAATTTGTGCTATGCTATTCATATATTTTTGCATTGGCATTTATCGCTATGGTAAACTTTTCAGGATTCAAAGCATTCATCAATGGCTAAACAAATCACTGAGTGCAAGATATAAGGAGTTAATCAAATGTCACATGATATCATTTTCTTAACATTTCCAATACATGATGCTAAATATGATAATTTTCACGAAACTTCATAATGAAACATGATGGTTAACATACCTAAACTCAAGAGCAACATATAACATTTGATTATTCAAATTTTACTTAAAAAACATCTTTTACTTAAAAATTATGCTTGAATTTTAACATGTTAAAAAGTAAAAACCAGCCATATATTTGACTAAATTTTAAAAAAATGTTCTTTACTTCAAAGCTTCATCTACAGCATTGACAATTTTATTCAATTTTGCTTCAGAATCTATGTAGCCATCTCCATTCTTTTTGGAGTGAACAAGTTTGCCATTGACAGAGACTTCAAAATATCCACTGATATTAGGTGTGGATTCGATTGACATGTCAAGTTCATCAGAAGAGAACTCAGCTGATAGTTGATGCTTGAGTTGATTGCATTTGGAAAAGTAGCCTCATCCACCACAGTAAATCACTTTAATTTTCACAGGTTTTCCCATCTTTAACAGATTGTGAGCTTGAGTAATTTTCTATAATTTCTACACATTGTAAAAACAAAATTCAATTAATTCAACATACATTGTAGTGTACAACAGATTTTTTTCTCCAATTAAAAACTATGCTCAAAACTTCATTTTGTGAACCATGCACTGTCATAAACAAACAGCACATTAGGGAACGTTCAAATATTACGTAACGCCTTCGAGGGGGAGGGGGGTTTATGCAAAGCGTTACGTTAGCGTCACATCGGGGGGAGGGGGTTCAAGCAAAACGTTACGTAACGCTTTCGAGTACGGAATGGTAGTTTTTTGTGCTGAATTTGTAGTGAAAAAGCGTTACATGGGGGAGGGGGGGATTGAAAAAAGCGTTACGTTGGCGTTACATGGGGGAGGGGGGGGTCAAAAATTCGGAAAAAAAGCGTTACGTAATATTTGAACGTTCCCTTAGTGGGACCCAATTGCTTCTTTCCGAAATTAAAGCCGTTAACTTCCCCAAAAATGTATAACAAGCCTTAAAGCAGCCGGCGGCCATGGCCGCTAAGTAGTGCTTGAATGACCGCCGGTGCTACCTTCTCAGTCGGCCAAGTTTGGCCGCCGGTTTCTTCTAGCCAATTATTTAATTTTGCAATAGAATGATCGTGGATTAAATGTCGAAAATATGTAGTATCAAAGAGTGACGCAGAATTAGATCAGCGCCAGCGCGTCATAATCACCACTGTTGTATTGCGCGGGAACATTTGTTATTGTATATATATAAATGGAATATATCCAGCTGCAATCACCAGCGCTGTAAGTCTTGTTTGCAATTCCCGACGTTTATTTTAACAAAGTGTTAATCCGAAGTGCTAATTTACATCGGCTGGCAATATTGTTATTTTTATATCGATTCAATGTTGTCGGACATTGAATCGTTGTTAAAAAGGAGAACTAGGTTAGTTGAAATCGGAGGGGAAAACACGTGTCTTCATAGTTGTGAAATGTTCCAGCTGTGGGTTAGTGACTTCACACCTCCAATGGTGACATAACTGGGTATTTTTTTCGGTCATTGACCGATTTTTTAGCAAATTGTCGGAAAAAATATATAGTCAATTCGATGCAATAAAAGATGTCTGCGGTCGGGTGTTGCAAGGTTGAGTTTCGCTGATGAACGTTGAAGAAACGTTGGTCTGTTCTAACTTTTCTCTGATAAAACACGACAACGTTTCTCAGCGAAACTTAATGTTGTAGCTAGTCAGGAAGTGCAAATTTTGGTTTGTATCAGCTACTTGAAAGGAAATATTTTCATCAGAAAAAATGACCGAAATAAATCAAAAATAACCGAATTTTTTCAAGTCATTTCGGACAAATGACCGAAAAGTCTCAGCGAAAAACAAAACCCAGCATCATAACGGAATAAATGGTCAGGGTTTATGAAAGGCGGTATGCACTTGAAACAATCTACTGAGCTGCGAGAAGTTGCAACAATTTAGTGTCGTTAGATGGTCCCGCAATAGCATGTGACAGTGACAATCCCGATAAAGCAGTTATTGCATGGTACAACGATTCTATTGCAGGACGCCTCCCAAACTTCAACAACGCTAAGTGGTCATTTTAACACTGTTGCAAGTTTAATTCTATTTACTTGTGCTATCGTTATTTGTATTTTGGCCTCCAAGCACGCAGATTTGGCCGCCGAGAAGGAGCTCTTGTCTTGGTAGGCCACGATAGCTGCCGGAAAAAATACGAGTTTTAAGGCCTGTATAATGTATATATATTTCTAATTTTTGAAAAATCATTAGCTAAATTAATTGCTAGAAAATCACACATAATAAAATAGCTTATGTTTTTATTCCATATAATACTTCTTAATAACAAAAAAGATATATATTGCTGGATGGAAATCTTGATGCGAGTTACAAAAATGCTTAATATTAATAATGCATAGCATTGCCAAGCACTTTCTCAAATTGGGATTCTCAAAAATACAGTATAATTTCGGTTTGATGAAATTTGTTAATGGTAAAAATTAGTCAAAGAGTTTGTCTAAAAGGAATATGCATTAAAAAACATTTTTAAACAGAAATAAATTTAATTCACTGAAGTTTGAATTCTCCAATGTTTTGAGACAAAAGTTCTACATATGAAATTGAAAAGGTTTTTAACATTTTGTTCTGGATTAAAAATTAGAAATGCAGTGACTGCAAGTTAGTTGAAATAAATATTTTTATAAATTGACAAAAAAAAACGTTTCAGGAACACAGCATCTATGTCACCGTATGCGTTAACGTAAAGGCTGTTAGTATATTTACACTATATAGTGTAACCAGATAAAAAAGTCTGCCCTAATTTGAGAAAGGTTAAAGCTATTGAAAACAGAACTTGTATTTTGGAAATTTTTTTTAGTCCTGTACAAAGATCAAAATCCTAACCTTATTCCTAACCCTGACCTTAGCCCTTCCTAACTTCAATCCTAACTCTGGCAACACCTGATTGTAACCATGGCAACAAGTGGGTAAAAAGAACCACTTTGTATAATAAAACCCGGATGATTTTAAGTTAGGAAGTGGCTATTTTTCCATACTTAATGCCATAGTGACAATCAGGTGTTGCCAGAGTTAGGATTAAAGTTAGGAAAGGTTAAGGTAAGGGTTAGAGATAAGATTAGGATTTTGATCTTTGCCCAGGACAAAAAAAATTTCCAAAATACAAGTTTTTGTTTTAAAGAGCTTTAAACTTTTCTCAAATTCCTTATCTGGCAACACTATTGAGGCTATTATTACACTATATAGTGTAAATATAGCCACAGCCTTTAAGTTAAGGAGTAAGTGTCATTACACAGCAGCTACAATTTACTGTGGCAGCCAGTTTCATGCAAAACTTTGTATCTTTGCAACAGTCATGTTGACTTCAGAAGCAATTTTGTTTAGGCAAAGGCACCAATCACAGCTTCATACTTCCACCACATAAAAATCAAACATACGAAACACATGGTCATCAGTGGCGTAAGCAGATTAGTTTTACAAGGGGAAGGGGTGGAGTGGAGGGAGGATCAACATTTTCAGTGATCTCATAAACAAAGGCAATATAAAGTGCTTTAAAATTGAAGTTGACATTAAATTTTAATTGAGATTGAAAGCTCAACTTTGAAAAGCTTATTTGAACTGGTAACGGGCAGTGTCGCCACCACAAAAACCCGAGAGGAGCAAATGAGTACTGTACACACAAAGGCCCTCCTCCAGAAATTTTGAAAACAATACCTTAAAATTGCGCATTCTAAAAATAATTTTAGCATTTTTTTAATCTTGCTTTGAACTTGGAATCTGTCTCGAGTTCCTTAAATTCAAACGTCCAAATTCAAGCGTCTATAAACGCTGGGTAGAGTTGCCAGAGGTTAATATAAAAAAGAGCCCAAGCTTATGCAAAAAGTAGCCCAATTTTTTTTGGGTTTCTAAAATGGAGCCCAAGCAAAAAGATAGGCTATTATACAAAATTCTTCCAGAGCGCTTGATCATCAGTCCCAAATTATAAATGTTTTTCCAGTTCTTCACATCTTTCAGACAGATTGGTAACCATGCATTTACTCAACTGTTTGTTAAAATAACTACAAACAAGTACCGGTACCTAAACACAAAAAATGGTTGAATTGCTTTTCGTGATGAGCTAACGCATCAAGAGTGTTCCCCTCAAGACCATCAACAGTTTTGATAACCCACCATGGTCGATCATCGTAGAAACTATGTTTTTGTCTTGTTTTTCTTTTTACTCACATAAATTGTTAAAAAAAATCACTAGCCTTTTTTCTCATCTTTCTACATTTGCGAAAACTTTATTAAGGTGTTGCGACCATGCCATAACCGATTGTCCTGGTTTGGCACCATTCACGTTATAGCGTCCGTGTTTTGTCGCTTCTACCTTTTTCTAGACCCCTGCTATGTTTGACATATATTGTTTTTCGTTGTGATGGACAGAAATAAAAACAAATTGAACTGATGTCCATTGTCCACTGCATTTTAATGAAAACTTGGATCACTTAAGTTGCCAGAATTGCCAGATATTAAAGCCTAAACATGCACATTTTTGAAAATTGGCATCTTTATACCAAATTGCTAACCCTGCCTGACCGAGGCCTCCAAAAACGCTGCTCCTCAATGAAATAACTACGAATTAGGTAAAAATCTTAAATATGATACAATTTTTACATAAAAAACTATATTATATTTAAAAAAAAAGTAGCCCAATTGGGCGCCATCCAAAAAAGCGCGCCCAACGCGAATATTTGGCGCCTGGAGAAATCAAAAGTAGCCCAATTGGGCGTAAAAGCGCCCAATCTGGCAACCCTAACGCTGGGATGAAATTTCCGGTAGGCACTTTAACATTACCCACTGGTCGAAAAGGTGCGCAATCATGCGTGACATGTTCAATCAATATTTGTGTTTTAGTCACAATTTCGACTTGTTAAAGTGGCTACCATTAAGATCCATCTTGCACTCAGTTCAGTTGCAACAGAAAAAATAGCATTAGCAGAGGGTGGGAATCGAACCCACGAAATCGAAATTACTATACTCCTCTGCCCTAACCATTAGGCAACGGTGGTTGTGGACTTGTGGTGAAGCATTCAGTTAAATTTCTTTGTATCAAAATTTTTCGATCAGAATATCACGTCACGAGTCACATGACTGAAATCAGCTAAATCGCGAATGAACATGTCACGCATGATTGCGTACCTCTTCGACCAGTGGGTAATGTTAAAGCATAGATATCTTACATATAGATATGCAACTCAGTGGTGCGTAACTATGTTTGAAGGCTAACAGCGTAGCTATGGCTGTATGCATTGACTTCAAACTTGGCACAGCAAAACAACTTTATTTTTAATATATTTTTTGGTTTTTGTTTAAATAAAACTTTCTTCGTTTTCAAGTTGACGTATGGATTGCTTGTGATGACGTCACATTCTCGTTCCGCATGGACTGCTTAATGGAGATTCTGGCAATTGAAAACAAATCACAGTCACAGAGGGTACCTCTAAATACCCATTGTCAGGCGTTGTAGGCATTGTCGGGCATTGTCAGGCATTGTCGGGCATTGTCGGCTTTTTGGGGGGTTGTGGAGCATTTTCAGGGGTTGTCGAACATTTTCAGGGGTTTCAGGTATTGTAGAGTAGGCTAACTACTTTCAGGCATTGCTGGGAATTTCTAGGCATTGTGTAGGATTTCCAGGCATTGTCGATCATTATCAGTGGTTGACAGGCTTGTGAGGCATTGTCGAACATTTTCAGGCATTATCGAACATATTCAGGGGTTGTCGAGCATTTTCAGAGGTTGTCAGGCATTGTGGAGTAGCTACTTTCAGGCATTGTTGGGAATTTCCAGGCATTGTCTAGGATTTCCAGGCATTGTCGATCAATATCAGTGTTTGACAGGTTTGGTAGTCATTATGGAACATTTTCAGGGATTGTCAAACATTTTCAGGGATTGTCGAGCATTTTCAGGGGTTGTCAGGCATTGTAGAGTAGCTACTTTCAGGCATTGTTGGGAATTTCTAGGTATTGTCTAGGATTGGTCACAGCGGTAAACCATAATCTCTTCGTGGGAAAATTGTAACATAAGATTCCCGAATCCGTTCGTCTGTATGTATCGACCGAAAAAGAAACACTCCTTGAAACGTCTATTCAATAAGTGTATTCCTGTAAAATTAGCCCGCGGCTATCGAAATGGGGTGCAACGCGATACACCACTAAAAACTGTCACTACGATACAGATTACTTGGATAAAAGACGGAACTTTTGTCCAGTTAGCAAGCACTAAGCAAACAGTTAAATGTGCGGCCAACTTTCAAACAATCGTTTTACGAATGACCAGAATAGATAGCAATATCTCAAACTCACATATGCAGTACTGTGACGCAATAATGAAAGACAATTATAAAGTCATTCAAACAGGTGTTTAAAGCTGATATAATATTTCCTGTTTAAACAGGTTTCAAACTGAAACAGGCCCAAACAGGTCCAAACAGGTTTGACACAAGTCTTATGAACAATGGTGCAATTTTGGCACATTTTCTAGCAACTTCCATGACGTAATATTCAGTAGACTTGAACGGTTTTTTATATGACGTTTGATTAGGTGAACCATTGTCTGGAACATAGCGGCCCGTAGTTATGACAGTCTGACATGGCATAACTAAAAAGAATTGACGACAATTGTGAGCCAATGAATAAAAACACATATGATACACAAATTGTTTGAATCACTCACGTTTAAGTTAATACGCAAATACAAAGGGGATGCAAAGAATGAACAGCAATAAGAATAAACACGACGATACATGAAATTGGTACCATAGGTACACACTAAAATGACGCTATATACAATGGTTGCGATAATAACCGACTGTTCCGGGCTCAGACAAGTGTCGGCCACCGCAGACAAAACCAGGCTCAAACCCTAACACTTAGGTGTTCTTTACGGGGGCGAGGCACGAAATATCCCTCAACACATAGTCTACTTTCACTTTCCCCGTACTCTCATCATAGTTGCAGACGGCAACTTTAGCTCTACGAACCACAGGCTTCCCTTTCCTAATTTGTGGAACTACCTCATGCACCCTCCCAAGTTGATACTTCCCACGTTTACCAATGTCCTGGAGAGAACCTACCACTACAAGTTGACCAGGCTCCAAATTCTCGGCCATTTTTAGCCATTTTTTCCGGCCCTGAAGACCTGGCAAGTAAAAATCGATCCATTTACTCCAAAACTGCTGAGAAAGTGACAAATTGAACCGATAATCCCTTCTTAATTGGTCACGATCATGTGGTTGCCCAACAGCACAGTATGGGTCTAAGTATGGGGTCAAAAGTGAGGCAGGGGTAATGACAGTAAAATCCCTAGGGTCGTCACTCAAAGGTACCAAAGGGCGTTTGTTCACGATCCGAACGGCACTGCCTGTGTACGTAAGCAGTTCAATAAAATTGGGCTTACGAATTGAAGAGTCCAAAATGTGAAAAAATGCAATTTTAAATTGTTTAACCATTGCCTCCCAGGCGCCACCTTGCGCCGGAGCATACGGAGGTTTAAATTCCCAGTTTATCTCTCTCTGTCTTAGGGCGTTGTGAAATTCAGCTGATTCTATCAACTCGGGTAACTTCTTAGATGCTGCCTGAAAGATACTTCCATTATCGGAATAGATAGCATTAACCTGCCCACGTAAATCTGTAAACCTTGTAAAGGCAATTAAAAAATCACTCAGCGACAATGACGTAACCAGCTCAACATGAATAGCGCGAGATGCCATACATGTGAACAAGAGTCCCCAAGCTTTTTTGTGACTTCTACCTTCAACAAAGGTTAAAGGTCCAAGATAGTCTAAGCCGCAATCAAAAAAGGGTTTCCTATGCGCAGTTGTGCGAGACAAAGGTAAATCAGACATGAGCTGCCTTATAGGCCGTGCTTTCTCAATCGCACATACACCACAATCATTAAGATACCTCTTCACGGAGGCATTACCATTAGCGATCCAAAACTTCTGTCGCGTAGACAACAAAGTGTGCTGTACTCCACAGTGCGCATTTCCATTATGATGCGACAGTACAACAAGCCTAGTGAAGGGGTGCCTCGAAGGCAAAACAATCGGATGCTTTGCTTCAAGAGAGATCTCGGGAGAATTACTTAAGCGCCCTTCAATGCGGATTACACCAGCGTCATCTACACAAGGTCTGTACTTTTTAAGTGAACGTAATTCTTTCAAGCGTTCCTTCTCACGTTGCGAAGCGCCAACACTACCTCGCTTTATCACTTCCTCAAGGGCATCCGGCAATCGTTTGGTCATTAAATGTACCACATCGCCATACACGCTCTTCTGAACAAACTTCACAGCCAACTCTGAAGCACTGTTAAGATAAGATGCATCCAGTTTTGGCTTTACAAAGCTACGCTTTCTCGTTTTACAGCACAAAAATTCAACAAAAGCAATCAAATAAGCGATTCTCTTTTTCATAACATACAAAGAAGGTGCGGCCTCGATCAATCTGTGAAGACCACCCTGTCCAACGTCAAGCGACTCCTCTTCGTCACGAAGATATAGGCTATGGACAGGTACTGGAGTGGCATTTTCTACAGATGGAATTTCCTCGCACTGGTAGAGAAGACTAGAACCATTTAACCACAACTCTCGAAATTCTTTCTTTGTAATAAGATTTGGCCTTGTGCCAACATCAGCTGGGTTCATATCGGTAGGGCAAAAACGCCAATCCTGGGCTCCAGACAACAATAAAATATGCTCAACTCGACGCATAATAAACTTATTCAAACGTAAATCAGGGTTTTTAACCCACTGCAACACAGTACGAGAATCACACCAAAAATACTTAAGGCAGTCGGGCATCTTCAATGCCTCGTAGGCCTGCTTCACGAGTCTTGCTGTATTTAAAGCGGCAACAAGCTCTTTCCTAGCTATCGGCCAAGAAAACTGATTTTTTACAACAATGGTAGATTTACCCAGAACGAAAGACACACTCGGAACTCCGTTAACCAGTCTACGTAAGTAAACAACAGAAGAGAAAGCTTGATTCGAAGCATCACTAAACCCATGCAATTGATATGAAACAATATCATCCGGACTGCACACACCAGAGTTTGCAAAATACCATCTCGGTAACGAAAAATCCTTAAGCAGGTCCAAAGAGCGAAGCCACGACTCCCACTCTTTAACAAAGCTATCAGGGACCTCGGTGTCCCAATCAAACTTGTCTATCGCCAATTGCTGAAGTATAAGGCGTGCTTTTAGAAAAAATGGCGCTCCAAAGCCTAGCGGATCAAAATTTTGTCCAAGCTGACTGAGCATACTTCGGCGCGTGTGTTTAGTTAAGGGCTTTAAGGAACATGCGATATGCATCTCGTCAGACTCGGTTTGCCACACACAACCCAATGTCTTCGCTGATGGCAAAGTCATATTTTCAGTCTGAAAGTCAATGCCACGAATCAAAGGTGAAAGCATCTCATTATCCAAATTTGACAAGACAATCATAGCCTCCTTGTTAGCACTCCACTTAACAAGTTTAAACCCACGGCTATCAAACAAAGCAATTGATTCATGAGTGATTTGCTAAGCTTCCTCTAAGCTATCAGCCGAAAATATAAAATCATCCATGTACATATTATTTGCAATATTGCAGAGAGTCAATTCACCAGCGCTGCTGGGATTTTGCTCGATCATTTTCTTTATAGCCAAGCAAGCGATATATGGGCTACTCTTTATTCCCCAAGGGTGTACACAAAAACGAAAGGGTACCATCCTACCACTTTCAAGGTCATCATCTTCAAACCACAATATACGAAACAAATCCCTTTGCGACTCAGGTAACTTTATTTGAAAGAAGCATTTAGTCACATCAGCCATGAGACCAAATCTACCAAGCCGAAATCTAGCCAAGACATCTACCAGAGGGTTTAACAAGTCAGGACCCGAAAACATTACATCATTAACACAAGTTCCTCGAAATTCAGACTTGCCATCGTAAACAATACGCTTTTTTAATTGTGACGTCACAAAGTATGGTAAATACCATTCAAATCCCTTGACATCTCCTGCTTCACCAGTACGCTCAATATAGCCATTTGATTTAAGATCTTTCATGGTGTCAGTAAGGAAATCACGAAGTTCAGGTTGTTTTAAAGCCTTCTTCCTTAAAGCAGCAACTCTATCTGACGCCAACACAAAATTGTTAGGTAGATCAATATCTTCCTTCAACGGAACAGGTATCTCAAATCGACCATCTTTCAACTCAATATTCGGTTCAACAAGTTCTCTAGCCAACTTATCATTGCGAGACAATTCACAGGTTTCATTTTGCAACGTCAAATCCTGAATGACTTTATTCAGGTCTGCTATTTCCATATCACGAGACTCAATTTTACGCTGAAAGCCAGAGATGACATCCGACTCTGAAGACGTCTGCACTCTGCACACTTTAGCAACGCTTTCATCTAAGGGTGACTTACCAGCACAAGCCAACCAGCCGAGAGGAGTGAGTAAAGCATGTGGTTCACTACGATTTTCACCAACACGCTCCTCTTTGGCCCACATCAAATAAGCGTTGTCGTTGTCAATCAGTACATCTACAGTACTACAATCATTCAAATGAAACATATTCACGTCATGAAAATGACGGAAACCATTTAAATCTTGTTTATGCGGTAAAGTTTTAACATCGTCAGCCCAAGCTGGGTTAACCACCGAAGTTATATCACAAAACAGTTCATCTGTCTCTAACGATTGGATGTTGAGTTTGACAAGGTCAGCACAAGTAGGTTTCTGACCAGCCAGAGTATCCATTTTAAACGACGCTTTATCGTACGGTTTAAGACCAAGTTCGCACACCAAATCACTCGAAACAAACGTCAACTGCGAACCAGGATCATGCTGACAATACACCAACTTCGATTTGCCAGTCATTGGATTCAAAACACGAGCAGCAGTAACGCGGTTAAAGGCTGCTTTAACATTTCCAATCTTAACATTACGCACAGGAACTCTGGCACCAGCATCATCTTTGCCAATCGAATCCAGAGAATCACGTGACGTCACATAAAAATCATGCAGAAGAAAATAGTGTTTCCTATCGTTGTTAGGGACACACTTACGACAGTTGTTTGCATGAACGCAATCCCTAACCATATGCTGGCGCAAACAATTCAAGCATTTGCCAGCTTTCACAATGACATCTCTCCGACCTTTAGGTGTCAAGCGCAAAAATTCTTTACAATTAGACAAAAAATGATATTCAACTTGACCACGTGACGAACAATAAAAACATGCCGGTATGTCACTACGTCTGGCCACACCACCGCGCGGTGCGCCAACAGCAGTCGAGTACTGCGAACTCCCTGAAATCACATTATGATGGGGTTTTACGGACGTCTGCCTAACCGGACAAGAAGGCAATTTTCCTTTGCCAAACTTTTTAAAATGCTGCGACACACCAGAATCGCCCATTAGCATAATGCTAAAATCAGTCGACTTACGCGTTTCTTCTCGAACTACAAATTCAAACAAACTCTGAAAAGTAGGTTCCTCAGTGCCACCATACTGATCACCTAAAAAGTCAAGATAACGCTGCTTAGCGTCAAACGGGAGTCGCTTAGCCAAATCCAAAACAAAACGTCCTTCTAATTTATCACGCTGACCATAAGCTTGCGCGTAAAGCAGACACTGCGATAATTCATCTTTAAACTCTTTCAAATCACTGGAAGAGATTGAATTCAATTTGCTACCATAACGATACTTTCTAATTTCCGGTTCGGCGAAAAGACCTCCACGAACTCCAAAACGTTGGGACAAGCGAGCTAATGACATTTCTATCCTGTCTTCCTCTGACAAGCCAGGAGTGTCGGAAACCAAATTAGCAATCGTTTGCGCAGCTGTTCTAACACAAGCTGCTTGTAACAAAGTCAAACGTGTTCGTTTAAAGGGCGAAGCTGCCATTAAGGCCGTAACACGATTTTTAAAGAAGATAAATGGCATATTATTACCATCGTAACCAATCAAGGCCGCCTTATCGAAAAACGTCCTACTATTTTGGTATTCAAAAAAGCAATCCTGCTGTTGAGAACTCGATTTAGCGGGAGAAGACAAGCTATATCCCTTAAGGGGCTGAGGGGGCTCAGTCACATGCACAGCCCGATCACGATCCTCACACACGTTAAAATCAGGAGACACGATACGCCTCTCACAACCACCCAAATTACGTGTAGCTGGGCGATCAACAACTAGCGGCGCAGAAAACTTTGAAGGAGGCAAAGCATTACTGCTAATGGCGGCCCCGTGACCTGTACGCTCTGGGGGAGGAGTTCGGTTGTAATTCGCAGACCTTGGCTCTACAGCCTTCGGAAGACCCTTAGCCGCGGCCCCGAGACCTCCTGAAACAGCTGGATAACATGTGGATTGTACAGGTCCACTTACGGATTCAACAGGCGTCTGGAAAAGGTTATGTAAATTAAACTGCGATTGATGTTCACTTCTGGAATGCCTAGAAGAGCCCTTCCTAGAGCTACGCCGGGAGCCCAACTCAGAACGATATTCAGCTAAAACTACCTCTTTACGTTGTTCGGCCCTCAACTGAGCGTCATTGAGTGCGAACTCAGCAGCTCTAGCTTCAGCTTTCGCGGCGGCCTCAGCAGCTCTCGCTTCGGCCTCAGCTCTCGCGATGGCCTCAGCTCGTACAGCCTCAGCAGCTCTCGCGGCAGCCTCAGCTCGTATGGCCTCAGCTCTCGCGATGGCCTCAGCAGCTCTTGCTTCGGCCTCAGCTTGTATCTGGAGCTCCTCTCGTTTTAACTGTAGGTTAATTTGTGTAACTATCCGTGACGAGCTCTCAGACATCCTAGTGCTTACATTTGAGGCGCTATCCTCAGGATGTATGTCAGCATCCAACCTATCTGAGAACTCACTTTCTTTTTGTTCGAAGTTATGTTTTAACGAGTTAAATTCGGGATCTACCCTATCACGAAGTTCTGCCAAGATTGCAGAGTTAACAATTTTACTCAAAAGAGCATGGAAATGCCTTAATTCCTCTTCTAAAGTAGAGAACTTAGATCGAAAAATTAACAGTTCCTGCTTATCACTCAAAGAACCTAGGGCTACAGAAAATTTCCCAATTTGAGTCAAAATATCCCGTCTAAGATGCCGGGCCTCTCGAACTGACTTAGCCTCATCGTTACTGGTTCCCTCCCCAGAATGGCCTGCCCGACCGCAAAGAACATCATCAGGCTTAAACTCAGTCGAGTCGACGGCGGTCGAGTCCCTGTCGCCACCGAGTGTAGACATATTAAATGTTGGGGCTAAATTTAACAATTAAAAAGTTAAATTACACAAACACACAAATTTAAGTTATAAAAAACTTAACTGTAAAGACCGTAAAAAATACAAAAAAAAAATTTAAATGCACGATACCGTAGCTGTACGAGTATGAAGTCCTAAAGTCCACAAAACTTGCTTGGATTCTTCCACTTGAATCTACAAGCACAGATGGATTGTCTTTAATCTTCTTTCTTGCCAATGAATGTCAAAGTTATTTTTCTTCAGTACCAAACTGAGAAGAAATGTCTTTACTTTTCCTTGCTTCTGTAAGAGTGTAGACTACCAACCAACAAATCTTCTTTTATTATTTCTTGGCTTCTGTAGCCTACCAAACCAACAACTTCGTCTTTTATTTTTTATGGTCACAGCGGTAAACCATAATCTCTTCGTGGGAAAATTGTAACATAAGATTCCCGAATCCGTTCGTCTGTATGCAGGGCCCGATTAACCATGAGGCACACGAGGCACAGGCCTCAGGCCCCCTGGTTTCGGGGCCACCAATTTTTTTACATTAGTACTGTAGGCGTAGGTAGTGAAAGTTGTTGTGCCAGTGTGTGCACAGTTTTTATTTTTGAGAAACGATTTCAAATTGTGTAACGATTGCTAAATAGAATAACGATTCCGAATCGTCACGCTTTGGCGAAGTTACTGGCTATGCTAGGCAAAGTTGAGCACTGCTGCTCTGCATCGAAAACGATTGCCAATAGGGGCCCCTACACGTAGCTGTGCCTCGGGCCTCCGTGAGCCTTAATCAGGCCCTGTCTGTATGTATCGACCGAAAAAGAAACACTCCTTGAAACGTCTATTCAATAAGTGTATTCCTGTAAAATTAGCCCGCGGCTATCGAAATGGGGTGCAACGCGATACACCACTAAAAACTGTCACTACGATACAGATTACTTGGATAAAAGACGGAACTTTTGTCAAGTTAGCAAGCACTAAGCAAACAGTTAAATGTGCGGCCAACTTTCAAACAATCATTTTACGAATGACCAGAATAGATAGCAATATCTCAAACTCACATATGCAGTACTGTGACGCAATAATGAAAGACAATTATGAAGTCATTCAAACAGGTGTTTAAAGCTGATATAATATTTCCTGTTTAAACAGGTTTCAAACTGAAACAGGCCCAAACAGGTCCAAACAGGTTTGACACAAGTCTTATGAACGATGGTGCAATTTTGGCACATTTTCTAGCAACTTCCATGACGTAATATTCAGTAGACTTGAACGGTTTTTTATATGACGTTTGATTAGGTGAACCATTGTCTGGAACAAGGATTTCCAGGCATTGTGGATCAATATCAGTGTTTGACAGGTTTGGTAGTCATTATGGAACATTTTCAGGCATTGTCGAACATTTTCAGGGATTGTCGAGCATTTTCAGGGGTTGTCAGGCATTGTAGAGTAGCTACTTTCAGACATTTGTTGGGAATTTCCAGGCATTGTCTAGGATTTCCAGGCATTGTCGATCAATATTAGTGGTTGACTGGTTTGTCAGGCATTGTCGAACATTTTCAGGGGTTGTCTAGTATTTTCAGGGGTAGTCAGGCATTCTAGATTAAGCTACTTTCAGGCATTGTTGGGCATTTCCTAGCATTGTGTAGGATTTCCAGGCATTGTCGATCAGTATTGGTTTTTGACACGTTTGTCAGGCATTGTCGAACATTTTCATGCATTTTTATTCCCAGCTCTGCATGCGCAGCAGAATGATATCCCTTTCTATTTTGCGTAGGTTGTAAACGTATTTACGGTATACACAAACACAGCAGCGTTTAAATGACCTGGCTATCATAAGTATCGACAATGCCTGACAAACCTGTCAAAACCTGGTAATGATCGACAACCCAAGAAAACGTTCGACAATGCCTAACAAACCTATCAACCACTGAATATGTTCGACAATGCCTAAAAATCCTAGACAATGCCTGAAGATGTCCGACAATCAGTGGCGTAGCTGGGGGGGAGGGAGGGGCGGACCGCCCCGGGCGGCACGTCTGGGGGCGGCACTTTCAGACTACAATTTTTGATTTTGATTATAATCTGATAAAAAACGCATTTCATTTTTACACAGGGCCGGATTTAGCTGATGGGGGGCCCGGGGCACTGTTAGATCAGGGGACCCCGTGCAAAAAAATTCGCCTACGGCGCGAAACACCCCCTCGACATCTACAGTAGCATCAATCCAGCACTGCACAGCATTTTGCAGAAACCACAAAAGCTAAAAGAAAAAAAAGAAAAAAAAAATCACATTTTTTTCACGTAGGGGGGCCCTTTAAAAGTCGGGGGGTCCGGGGTACCTGCACCCTCTGCCCCTCCTAAATCCGGGCCTGTTTTCACATGCTTTTTCTTGAAGGGGCGGCAAAATCTGAATCCACCCCGGGCGGCACATTCCCTAGCTACGCCACTGCCAACAATGCCTGCCAGAAAGAATCTAAAGTTCTTTACAATGCTTGAGAACCCCTGACACCTAAAAATGTTCGACAATGCTTGAAAATTTCCGACAATGCCTAACAACAAGCCTGTCAACCATTGATAATGATCGACAATGTCTGGAAATCCTAGACAATGCCTTGAAATTCCCAACAATGCCTGAAAGTAGCTACTCTACAATGCCTGACAACCCCTGAAAATGCTCGACAACCCCTGAAAATATTCGACAATCCCTGAAAATGTTCCATAATGACTACCAAACCTGTCAACCACTGATATTGATCGACAATGCCTGGAAATCCTAGACAATGCCTGGAAATTCCCAACAATGCCTGAAAGTAGCTACTCTACAATGCCTGACAACCTCTGAAAATGCTCGACAACCCCTGAAAATGTTTGGCAATGCCTGAAAATGTTCTATAATGCCTAACAAACCCGTCAACCACTGATAATGATCGACAATGCCTGGAAATCCTAGACAATGCCTGAAAGTAGCTACTCTACAATGCCTGACAACCCCTGAAAATGCTTGAAAATTTCCGACAATGCCTAACAACAAGCCTGTTAACCATTGATAAGTAGGTAAAGACCTTTTTTGGAGCTGTAGTTCCAGGACAAGCTGAAGTTTTATTCAATTAATCTACTGAGTGTTACCAAAATGAAAGTTACTACTGGCTACCGAAAGCTGTGCTATAGCATTTGGTAGCCTAGTTATGGTGTGTACCAAACATTAAAATTGCCTTGGTTTGGCGGTTGGATCCGTGGTGCTAATGAAGCTGTCTCAGCAGGGGGGAGGATGCCCCCTGCCCTCAAATTTTCTCTAGATGGGGGGCAATGGTGCTCTTTTAAGGTCATTTAAGCTACTGCAAATTTTGCAATATAGGCTAACAACTTCTGCTATTCACGTTTAGCCAAATTATAGGGCCTATAGCCTACAGTAGGCCCACACAAATTATCCCGTGGACACATTTTATACTTTGCAGCAGATTGTGATGCTATGAATGTGAAATTTATCTTTCGTTTCTTGTTCAAGCTATTGCAATTATTCATCTGTCTCACATTTCGACTTTCATGGCTAATAGCGGGAAAACGAACGAGTTGCCCAGCATTATCGCTACCGTATATCTCACCCTAAAATCGTTCCGGCGCCCCTCTATCTCAGGTTTGTAAACTGCCTACACCAAGCTTTAATGAGTCACTGGAAATAAGCTTAAATGATAGTTCCAACGATCATGAAACAGAAGTTGCATAACCTACATGAAGAAAGATTATTGTCTTGATTTTTCATAGTAGGCTATTCTGTGAAAACTTGAAATATACGCCAAACAAAATATTCCAAAGGAGCTCAAAAGCCACCACTCGCCAAGCCCAAACCGTACAATAATAGCCTACCATAGATACGCTAGCCAAGCTGGCAACCTTGATTGTTGATTGTGTCCATAAAGTCAGTCGAGCGTGACGATAATTCCACGATTGCTGAGTTGCATATCTATATGTAAGATATCTATGGTAAAATTGCCTACCGAAATTTCCAAACTCCAAAACTAAAAAGTTTAATCTCGATCTCGACACCACAACAACCAGAGTTGCCAGAATATGAAAAGGTCTTAAAGCCAAAGTACATACAAAAAAGGCCAAACAAGGAAAATATTAGCGTACATAAAAAATACAAATGGATATTTATCTGTTTCTATCAAAGTAACGTCTACAATATTCATATTTATTTATATTTTATGACTTGTAGCGGATATTAATAAATTGTAGCATAAACATTTCTGAAAGTGGCCGGAAAAATAGGGCACCCCTGGGGGCGTTTGCGACCATGAAGGAGGCGCTGGCTATAAAGTGGGCGATTAGGGGGCGCTGAGAGTAGGCTAAATCGGAGCAGTTACAAGAAGAGAATTGAAAATTTTTTTTTGTCATGTTTTGCATCGAGGAAATACAAAAGAAGACGGTGACTATGCTCTGTGGCAATGATGTTGGCAACGTCGCTTTGCAGTGCCTTACAAGTTTGGTAACGACTAGAACATCACACAACTCAGGCAAAAGAGAAAATTGAAAAAAGAAAACTAATCGGGAAAAATGATGGTTTGCGAAAATGAGAGAATTGAAAGTAGTTACAGTACTTTTAGCGCCAAAAATCTCGAGAGTGCGATATTTTAACTATTTTCCGATTAGTTTTCTTTTTCAATTTTCTCTTTCGCCTTAGTTGTGTGATGTTCTAGTCGTTACCTACAAGTTTGTTGAGGTCGTCGTAACGCATGACTTTCTTTGAAGCACTGCGATTTAGCAAACCCGATCTTATAATCCGAGAGTATTTCGATCTAGCGTTCGTCTTAATCTATAGACTGTTATCAAAGCAGTGAATAAACTTAAAGCGCACGCTCTGAAAACACGCTTATTTGAACGATTGTGCAATGAGAATGATGAAACTTTTGAGCGCTTAGGCTACTACTCCACCAGTGCTTCCACTTTGAAGGATTTTATACCGAAATCGGGATTTTTCAACGCTTCGAAGGATAAAAAAAGGAAATGAAGCTAGGAAGGATTTTTAACAATTTTACAAGGAAATTTTGTCTTAAAAAGGGAATTGTTGTTTTTAGCAATTTTAAAGAAAATTTTATTAATATTCCCTTTCAAAAGTTCCAACAACGACTGGAATAACGATGACCAGCTGGTTTCCGTCGTCCCTCGACATCCGGAACCCTTTTTACTCTCTTTCCCAATCCCAACCCATCCTCGCCTTTTGCAGACTGCAGTGAGTGAGTTAGTTCTCAGTGCTTTTAGTTAAAATTTATTGGTGTTCCAGACAATTGTTCACCTAATCAAACGTCATATAAAAACCGTTCAAGTCTACTGAATATTACGTCATGGAAATTCCTAAAACATGAGCCAAAATTGCACCATCGTTCGTAAGACTTGTGTCAAACCGGTTTAAACCTGTTTCAGTTTGAAACCTGTTTAAACATGAAATGTTGCGTCACGAACTGCTGACGTGCCTTTGAGTTATCACAAATTTTTCTGATTCATTCTCGAAGTTGTTTGTTGGAAGTCGGTCGCACATTTAACTGGTTTATTTGGTGCTTGCTAGCTGGACAAATTCTCCGTCTTTTATCCAAGTAATCTGTATCGTAGTGACAGTTTTTTTAGAGGTGTAAGGCATTGCATCTCGATTTCGATAGCCGCGGGCTAATTTTACTGGAATACACTTATTGAATAGACGTTTCAAGAAGTGTTTCTTTATCGGTCGATACATACAGACGAACGGATTCGGGAATCTTATGTTACAATTTTCCCACGAAGAGATTATGGTTTACCGCTGTGACCATAAAAAATAAAAGACGAGTTCTTGTTAGCTGGTGGGCCAAGAAGCACTTGAAGGCATAAAAATAAAAGACGATTTTTGTCAGTTGGTAGGTCAAGAAGAAATTAAAGCAAAAAAAAAATAAAAGCCGATTTTTGTTAGCGGGTAGGCCAAGAAGCACTTGAAGGCATAAAAATAAACGACGTGTTTGTTGTCAGCTAGTGCAGAAGAACTACTTAGAAGTACAAGAAATAATAAAAGAAGATTTGTTGGTTGGTAGTCTACACTCTTACAGAAGCAAAGAAAAGTAAAGACATTTCTTCTCAGTTTGGTACTGAAGAAAAATAACTTTGACATTCATTGGCAAGAAAGAAGATTAAAAGACAATCCATCTGTGCTTGTAGATTCAAGTGGAAGAATCCAAGCAAGTTTTGTGGACTTTAGGACTTCACACTCGTACAGCTACGGTATCGTGCATTTAAATTTTTTTTTGTATTTTTACGGTCTTTGCAGTTAAGTTTTTTATAACTACTGTAGCCTAATAAATTTGTGTGTTTGTGTAACTTAATTTTTGTTTTTTGTTAAATTTAGCCCCAACATTTAATATGTCTACACTCGGTGGCGACAAGGACTCGACCGCCGTAGACTCGACTGAGTTTAAGCCTGATGATGTTCTTTGCGGTCGGGCAGGCCATTCTGGGGAGGGACCCAGTAACGATGAGGCTAAGTCAGTTCGAGAGGCCCGGCATCTTAGAAGAGATATTTTGACTGAAATTGGGAACTTTCTGTAGCCCTAGGTTCTTTGAGTGATAAGCAGGAACTGTTAAATTTTAGATCTAAGTTATCTACTTTAGAAGAGGAATTAAGGCATTTCCATGCTCTTTCGACTAAAATTGTTAACTCTGCAATCTTGGCAGAACTTCGTGATAGGGTAGATCCCGAATTTAACTCGTTAAAAAATAACTTTGAACAAAAAGAAAGTGAGTTCTCAGATATGTTGGATGCTGACATACATCCTGAGGATAGCGCCTCAAATGTAAGCACTGGGATGTCTAGGACTTCGTCTCGGATAGTGGCACAAATTAACCTGCAGCTAAGACGAGAGGAGCTCCAGATACAAGCTGAGGCCATTCGAGCTGAGGCTGCCGCGAGAGCTGAGGCCATACGAACTGAGGCTGAAGCGAGAGCTGAGGCCATTCGAGCTGAGGCAGCCGCGAGAGCTGCTGAGTTCGCACTCAAAAACGCTCAGTTGAGAGCTGAACAACGTAAAGAGGTAGTTTTAGCTGAATATCGATCAGAGGTGGGCTCTCGGCGTAGCTCTAAGAAGGGCTCTTCTAGGCATTCCAGAAATGAACATCAATCGCAGTTTAATTTACATAACCTTTTCCAAACGCCCGTTCAACCTGTGAGTGGACCAGGGCAATCCACACGTTTTCCAGCTGTTTCAGGAGGTCTCGGGGCCGCGGCTAAGGGTCTTCCGAAGGCTGTAGAGCCAAGGTCTGCGAATTACAACCGAACTCCTCCCCCAGAGCGTACAGGTCACGGGGCCGCCATTAGTAGTAATGCTTTGCCCCCTTCACAGTTTTCTGCGCCGCTAGTTTTTGATCGCCCAGCTACACGTAATTTGGGTGGTTGTGAGAGGCGTATCGCGTCTCCTGATTTTAACGTGTGTGAGGATCGTGATCGGGCTGTGCATGTGACTGAGCCCACTCAGCCCCTTAAGGGATATAGCTTGTCTTCTCCCGCTAAATCGAGTTCTCAACAGCAGGATTGCTTTTTTGAATACCAAAATAGTAGGACGTTTTTCGATAAGGCGGCCTTGATTGGTTACGATGGTAATAATATGCCATTTATCTTCTTTAAAAATCGTGTTACGGCCTTAATGGCAGCTTCGCCCTTTAAGGGGACTTGTTTGACTTTGTTACAAGCAGCTTGTGTTAGGACAGCTGCGCAAACGATTGCTAATTTGGTTTCTGACACCCCTGGCTTGTCAGAGGAAGACAGGATAGAAATGTCGTTAGCTCGCTTGTCCCAGCGTTTTGGGGTTCGTGGAGGTCTTTTCGCAGAACCAGAAATTAGAAAGTATCGCTATGGTAGCAAATTGACTTCGACCTCTTCCAGTGATCTGAAAGAGTTTAAAGATGAATTATCGCAGTGTTTGCTTTACACGCAAGCTTATGGTCAGCGTGACAAATTGGAAGGACGTTTTGTTTTGGATTTGGCTAAGCGACTCCCGTTTGACGCTAAGCAGCGTTATCTTGACTTTTTAGGTGATCAGTATGGTGGCACTAATGAGCCTACTTTTCAGAGTTTGTTCGATTTTGTTGTACGAGAGGAAACGCGTAAGTCGACTGATTTTAGCATTATGCTAATGGGCGATTCTGGTGAGTCGCAGCAATTTAAAAAGTTTGGCAAAGGAAAATTGCCTTCTTGTCCGGTAAGGCAGACGTCCGTAAAACCCCATGATGCTGTGATGTCAGGGAGTTCGCAGTACTCGACTGTTGTTGGCGCACCGCGCGGTGGTGAGGCTAGACGTAAAGACCTGCCGGCATGCATTTGTTGTTCGTCACGTGGTCAAGTTGAATATCATTTTTTGTCTAATTGTAAAGAATTTTTGCGCTTGACACCTAAAGATCGGAGAGATGTCATTGTGAAAGCTGGCAAATGCTTGAATTGTTTGCGCCAGCACATGGTTAGGGATTGCGTTCATGCAAATAACTGTCGTAAGTGTGGGCCTAACAACGATAGGAAACACTATTTTCTTCTGCATGATTTTTATGTGACGTCACGTGATTCTCTGGATTCTGTTGGGAAAGATGATGCTCGTGCCAGAGTTCCTGTGCGTAATGTTAAGATTGGAAATGTTAAAGCAGCTTTTAACCGCGTTACTGCTGCTCGTGTTTTGAATCCAATGACTGGCAAATCGAAGTTGGTGTATTGTCAGCATGATCCTGGTTCGCAGTTGACGTTTGTTTCGAGTGATTTGGTGTGTGAACTTGATCTTAAACCGTACGATAAAGCGTCGTTTAAAATGGATACCCTGGCTGGTCAGAAAGCTACTTGTGCTGACCTTGTTAAACTCAACATCCAATCGTTAGAGACAGATGAACTGTTTTGTGATATAACTTCGGTGGTTAACCCAGCTTGGGCTGACGATGTTAAAACTTTACCGCATAAACAAGATTTAAATGGTTTCCGTCATTTTCATGACGTGAATATGTTTCATTTGAATGATTGTAGTACTGTAGATGTACTGATTGGCAACGACAACGCTTATTTGATGTGTGCAAAAAAAGAGCGTGTTGGTGAAAATCGTAGTGAACCACATGCTTTGCTCACTCCTCTCGGTTGGTTGGCTTGTGGTGGTAAGTCACCCTTAGATGAAAGCGTTGCTAAAGTGTGCAGACGTCTTCAGAGTCGGATGTAATCTCTGGCTTTCAGCGTAAAATTGAGTCTCGTGATATGGAAATAGCAGACCTGAATAAAGTCATTCAGGATTTGACGTTGCAAAATGAAACCTGTGAATTGTCTCGCAATGATAAGTTGGCTAGAGAACTTGTTGAACCGAATATTGAGTTGAAAGATGGTCGATTTGAGATACCTGTTCCGTTGAAGGAAGATATTGATCTACCTAACAATTTTGTGTTGGCGTCAGATAGAGTTGCTGCTTTAAGGAAGAAGGCTTTAAAACAACCTGAACTTCGTGATTTCCTTACTGACACCATGAAAGATCTTAAATCAAATGGCTATATTGAGCGTACTGGTGAAGCAGGAAATGTCAAGGGATTTGAATGGTATTTACCATACTTTGTTACGTCACAATTAAAAAAGCGCATTGTTTACGATGGCAAGTCTGAATTTCGAGGAACTTGTGTTAATGATGTAATGTTTTCGGGTCCTGACTTGTTAAACCCTCTGGTAGATGTCTTGGCTAGATTTCGGCTTGGTAGATTTGGTCTCATGGCTGATGTGACTAAATGCTTCTTTCAAATAAAGTTACCTGAGTCGCAAAGGGATTTGTTTCGTATATTGTGGTTTGAAGATGATGACCTTGAAAATGGTAGGATGGTACCATTTCGTTTTTGTGTACACCCTTGGGGAATAAAGAGTAGCCCGTATATCGCTTGCTTGGCTATAAAGAAAATGATCGAGCAGAATCCCAGCAATGCTGGTGAATTGACTCTCTGCAATATTGCAAATAATATGTACATGGATGATTTTATATTTTCGGCTGATAGCTTAGAGGAAGCTCAGTAAATCACTCATGAATCAATTGCTTTGTTTGATAGCCGTGGGTTTAAACTTGGTAAGTGGAGTGCTAACAAGGAGGCTATGATTGTCTTGTCAAATTTGGATAATGAGATGCTTTCACCTTTGATTCGTGGCATTGACTTTCAGACTGAAAATATGACTTTGCCATCAGCGAAGACATTGGGTTGTGTGTGGCAAACCGAGTCTGACGAGATGCGTATCGCATGTTCCTTAAAGCCCTTAGCTAAACACACGCGCCGAAGTATGCTCAGTCAGCTTGGACAAAATTTTGATCCGCTAGGCTTTGGAGCGCCATTTTTTCTAAAAGCACGCCTTATACTTCAGCAATTGGCGATAGACAAGTTTGATTGGGACACCGAGGTCCCTGATAGCTTTGTTAAAGAGTGGGAATCGTGGCTTCGCTCTTTGGACCTGCTTAAGGATTTTTCGTTACCGAGATGGTATTTTGCAAACTCTGGTGTGTGCAGTCCGGATGATATTGTTTCATATCAATTGCATGGGTTTAGTGATGCTTCGAATCAAGCTTCCCCCCCTTTGGCTATGCCACTGGCCATTGATATCTCAGACGTCTTCATGATATCCCAGTATAGTTTTAGTTTAGACTTTATCCATTTCTCTCTCACTAATCACTATAATAGGCTTACAGAACACTATGCTACATTGGCATACCTGGGGTGGGGTAGGTGGATTGGGCCATGTATTTCGTATTGGCTTAGTCTATAAAACAACATTGTTACAGTAATTGCTTTGACAGAGCAATGCAAAACATATTAAATGCCTTAATCTATGTCGTTAACTACTAAAACATTTTAAGGGGGGGGGGGCATGGCCCAATGGCCCCCCTCCGTACCCCCACTGGATGGGGGGATATATCCCCCCAATATTTTGGCAGCATCCCCCCCACTAATTCAGAAAAAAAAATATTTGCTATGAAGTTGTACTTCGATTTAGTTGTATGCAAGCATCTCGAATAGCTGTTGTTTTTCTTTTATTGATGTTTGATCACAGTTTTCAATTGTCTTGGATTTGACGCTAGACAATGAAGGACCTTCATTGAAGGTATTAAGAACGAGTTGAACCAGGCCACTGCACTGCAGTAATGAAGAAACTGCAGAAACATATTTGGGACTTGTGCTGATTTTGAAGCCTTTGGCACTTATAGAGCAATTTAGTATCACGTTGCTAGGAGAAAAGCTTGACATTGACTTTTGTGAAGAGCTGTTTCAGACCCTGAAAATCACTCGAGAGAAATATCGTGATTTGGAGTTTGAGAACAATAATTACAAAAATGCAGTTTCCCTTCCAGAAAAACTGGCTGCTAAGTTTATCACGCCTTTGCGAGCACTATGGCAAAGAAGAGTCCCTGAAAGATTGGGTGGAGGCTCGATGGCAGCTACTACAGACACTCAACTGCATTATAAAATACTTTAGGCTACAATCAGTTCATGGACAGAGTTATCTCTGAACTGACCGAACGGTTTGAAAGTAGCCTGAATTCCGATTCGGCAAAGTATAAAGAACTTGCACGAATTTGAAGACCGGCTTAGTTCCTGAAATGGTCAAAAATTATCCAGAGCTGAATAGACAATCGATGAGTTATCAAATTGATTCATTCAGAAAGGCAACAGGAGCAAAATCTCTGTACGATGCTAAAAGAGCTTACCAGGCATTGTAGCCTAAACCTCTCTATTCTCAAATACTCCAGCTGATTAAGATCCTCTTAATTTTCCCGGTGAGCTCTGCTGCTTGTGAGAGGTCGTTTTCCAATCTTTGTAGATTGAAAACCTGGCTGAGAAATACTTTGGGACAGAAGGTTAAATGCTAGCATTGTTTGCAACATTCACCAAAATATTCTTAATGGCATCAGCATAAATGACAGTGCTAATGAGTTTTCAATGCGCAATATGTTCGGTTATAACAAGTTCTTGTGATGTGTTTGAAAGTTAGTAACTTATTTTTGTCATAAATTTGCAGATGTTCTTCTGTAGCTTCGATTGTTTTCAGTCTCCTGACTCGTGACTTTGTCCTATAGTGCACTAAGTGTAGGCCTAGTGAAGGAAAGGGCAAGAAGAAAAGTATAACTTCTGGGTTTTTTTTCGGAAAAACTAAGTATTCATTGGAAGGTCATAGGTTCGAATCCAGCTTGAGGTACCAATTTTTCTTTAGGGAACGTTCAAATATTACGTAACGCTTTTTTTCCAAATTTTTGACCCCCCTCCCCCATTTAACGTCAACGTAACGCTTTTTTCAATCCCCCCCCACCCCATGTAACGCTTTTTCACTACAAATTCAGCACAAAAAACTACCATTCCGTACTCGAAAGCGTTACGTAACGTTTTGCTTGAACCCCTTCCCCCCCAATGTGACGCTAACGTAACGCTTTGCATAAACCCCCCCTCGAAGGCGTTACGTAATATTTGAACGTTCCCTTACTTGTTTCTTAATCTTACAGCAATCATTCACAAGAGCACTTTTATCTCCGTGATTTCTTGTCTGTATATTAGGCTATGCTGTTAGCAGCAAATTTACCGAGGTCCGGTGATTGTTTAATAAACTTAATAGCAGTAGCCTACTGCTATTTTGCATTCATCAAAACCAGTAGCCTACCACTAAAATTGTGTATAAAAGTATGCATTCCCCCCAATGTTCAAAATCGTCTAAAATTTGATAAAATTTTGATTCATCCCCCCCAATCCTCAACTAACTTCGGCACCACTGGACGTACAGCAATCATCTTCAAGAAGTACACAAATGCATGGTAGTTCGATTCCAGGATGTAACTTATTCCATTTAGAAATCCATGACTGGATATAATCGACCCATTCTTTGATATTTCCGAACATGGAATTCTTCAGGAGGAACACTGCAAAGCGATTTTGCAGTCAAACCGAAGTTCAATATCTCGTATCAATCGTTCTGGCTACAGAACCAAATCAAAGAGAAATAGGCTACCCTCACATGTGGAATCGGGTCAAAGTTTTTATCATTGCCGTGACAACGCTTCTGGAGAATAAAAGAAATCGTCTTCACGTAGTTAGACGGGGAGACTTAAGACTGCTCCTATCCAAACTGGAACCCGATAGGCCTATCAAGAGGCTGATGACATTTGCACCAACCTCATTGGAGTCGGACTTTAAGTTGTGATGAATGGAAAATAACTTTGGTTTTACTTTTTTTGTCAAGGGAGGCGTTTGATAGCCTACTGTGTTCGTTATCCAGGGGGGGGGGGGGGGGTTTGGGAAAAAATGCTATAGACCTTCTAAAAAGTGTCACTGTCGCGAAATGTGACTACAGCAGAACTTCACTGAGTTTCAAAACGAACGAGACTTTGCAATAGATGTCACTATAGTAAAATATCACTAAAGCCGAAGTCAATATAATCGAATTGTACTGAACTAATAGCCTAGTAGCCTACGCTAAGATGAAATGATTTTGCAACCCAGAGTGGATAGTTTTGCTACCCAAATTTGGGTCGCAACCCACTATTTGCGGACTCCTGCTTTACTCCAATATTTACCGATGAGAAAAAATGCACATAGTAGGTCATAAACTTTTCACTACTCCTTTTCGCAAGCTGAGTAGGCCTATTCTATCGAAATAGACTTGGCACAGCATAGAATACGTGCGGCCAAAGTTGATACTCAGCAGTGCTGCATAATTCATGATTCAATGACCACTAAAGTGAACAAATAATGCAATGACAATAGCCTCCAACATTTCACTGAGCTTAGTAGCCTATAGGCTAGTAGCCCAATGTAAAATAAACAGCGGAAACTGTGCAATCATGTTATCAACGCACAAAATTGTGAAGTAAAAACATTTTCACTCAAACGCTAAATATCTCCATGAACTGAATCGACGCAAGTTACAAAGTATTGAATGTGTGTGAATACAAGAAAATCTCTACTTAATCTGAGACGTGTTGATCGCACTACGGAGAATATAGGCTATAGGCTAGGTTACATTGATGAAGGCGCCTGTGTGCTAGCGCATAAACCTATACACTCCAACAATGAGAAAACATAGTCAATCCTTTAAGTTGCAAATAAAAAAAAAAAATAATTGACACAAAATAAACTTCAAAAAAAATTCCATTCAAACTGGATAGGCTTTGATAGAAATTAAAACGCAACTTTGTTCATGTGCTTGGTTTCCAAGGTCAAGCTTCACGTAAAATATTTGATTCTGCTATGCCTGATCATGATTACTTGAGAACTGCTCTTTCTAAAGGGATTATCAGTACCAACGGCTGATCAGTGATGACTTTCAATATTTTAGTTGTGCCCAAATAACGATGATCAGGTAGAAAAGCTGGAGCTTTTAAAACTTCTTTAGCCAGGTCGACTTTTAAACCAGTAGTTGTAACAACAGCTGGCTTATATATTGCAAGTAGTGAACACCATTCCGGGGTTTGGTAGTGTGAAGGTATGTTCACATCAACCATAGTTTCTCCTTCAGGAATAAGACACAAAAAAGTGTCTAATGTCACTAGGCTTACATGAATAAACGAAGGTAGCATTGTTCTGGCTTTAAATAAAGTGCAAATATTTGCCATTGCCTGGTCAAACCGATCATAATGTCCAAGCAAGACAACCACGTTATCAACTTCACTCGGTATCAAGTTATTCTTGTACTTTTCAGCCAATATTTGTAAGCACTTGGTAAAATCCGTATGATTTTGATCCGGTGTGGACACCACTTCTGAACCTCGTGACTCATAGAATTGAAGTAAATTTGAATGAATGGAATCAAAGTCACCAGAGATGAGATTAGGTATAAATTTGAAATCACCGCATTTATTTATTTCATGCAAAATGTTGGTTCCACCATCCACACTTGCTTTAAATGATGCTTTGTTCCACAGAAATTCAAACTGCTTGAAGTATAAACTGGATGATGCAACAGGTGAAAGCCATTCCTGATTTAACAAAACTAAAATGAAGTCCTTGACTTTAGAACAGTCTAAGAACTTGAATGGTCGCAATACGTCAGGTTGAGTCAGGATTATCCTATCATTCATTTTAACAAAACCTTAAGCACATAAATAAATTTCAGAAGCAGCATTCTTTTGAGCGATACAAACGAATTTATTTTCACGAGTCAGTTCAATCAAAAACAGCTAAATTAGCTGTTTATGATTAAACTGACTCGTATGAAAATAAATTCGTTTGTATTACAAGACATGTAACCGAGTCCTTCATATCAAGCATTGTTGTGGGTTATCAGAAGATATTTCATTTGAGGAAATTTTATTTAAAAAATGATGAAACGTTCGCATTTATTGATGCATAAGCAAAGTTTTTGTTAAAGTAGGCTATTAAGATATTGAACTTGAAAACCTTGCATAGGTGGATTTCACAATGTTAACTCACAAAGCTCTTCTGCATTCTGGGGCTGTTCAGTGTTCAAATATATTGTAAAAAAACACTTTATTGCTTTATATATAACGTTTTTTGTCAACTCATATGACAAGGCATGATGGCTCTCACTGCCTATCTCCCGATGTCATATAACATTAGAACAGTCACTGTGATTATCTACAATAATAGGCCCATGCATCGGAGAATCACATCACTTTCACAACAATGAAGAAAAATGAGCACTAACAGTTCAATACTTGAATAATAATTAAAATTTCAATTATATAGTTATCCTGAAGCACTTTGCTTGTACAGTAGGGTGGGGTGAACCAAAAATTTTGCTTTGTCTCGTTGATATTTCTTGTGGAACAACATAAAACGACCAGAAACCGAATTTGAGGAAATTTTGACCTTGGGAACCTACCCACTTTTTGGGTTGAAAATTTTGCCTTTTTCGAAAAATATGCAAAACATATGCTTATGAAAATAGAACTTTAAAGACACTTTTTTTGGCTATGTTCAATATACTATTTTACATTGCACTAATAATGACTTGGACTAGCTTCTAATACAAGTTTTGTTTAGGTTTTGAGATTCGATTGCTTTAATTTTTTTGCAAAAACATGCAATTTTTTTCAAAAATCGAATACCATTGCATTTTAAAATCAGTTTTGGGAATATAAAATGACAGTCATGCAAAATCAATTGGATTCAACAGTCACTAATTCAATTGTAACACAAATATACTAGCACTTGATTTTAGTGTTAACAGTATCTACAAATGTGCTTGGCTGTAGTGCGCCTTTGTATCTGCAGCAGGAATCAGATTCCTGGAAGCTATACCAGCACGGATGAATCCATGTCTTCTATCAAACCCACACACTTTGTACGATGCATCAGTCACCATTTTCACAATTCTTTCTACTGATTGGGAGTGGTTTGGATAGCTTTTCACTTCTATTTTGCTTTCACGATATGAGATGATGTAATCAGATGTAATTGTGGTTGTGAAGATAGGTTCATAACATAAATATACGGTGATGTCGGAATAATGGTTGGCCTCATAATTTATCGTTGGAACAACAAACTTCCGAACCGATCTATCACCAATATTTGCCCCATTGCGAATTTTCAATATTGCCATGACAGCATTTTCTCGAACTTTTCTGGTGTCATCCGCAAGCATTGCCATTATCACATTTTCAGAGTGTGCTGCGGTCGTAGAAGTAACTACACTCCGTGTTAGGGATGCAGAGTGCGAGCGCCTCTACCAATCTTTTGTTAGCTCTTCAGATGGTCAAACAACACCCTCAGCCGCCAAGGCTCTTCTGGAAAGACTCGATGGAAAAAGAAAAGAACGCTGACAAGACACCATCCAATCTCTCGCACTCAAGCCATACAGCGTAGAGCACACTCAATAACCTTACGGGACGATCAAGACAATCACCCCGACAATGTCCCATTCCTGCTAATAAGATCGCATCGCAGGTAATAAAAAGTGGGATATATAAGCCGTGTAACCATATCTCCGATCGGTTTGTTACCAAAGAAGTGACAAAGCTTTGGGAGATCAACACACCAGACCAGGAGAGCATTTCTAGCTTCTTCTCACGGAACGAATTCAATGTTTCCCTCAAGCACCTAAAACCTGGTAAGGCCTCTGGTCCAGATAGGATATGTCCAGAGCTTATCATGCACGCTGGTTATGTTCTAAAGTCCTGGTTATGCAATTTCCTGTCGTCCTGCCTGCGCCGCCTCAAGATTCCTAAAGTATGGAGAAGATTTCTGGTCGTCGCGATCCCTAAGCCATTAAGCCAAACAAACCACTAGACGATGCAAATCGCCCCATTTCCTTGCTCTGCATCCCTTTCAAGATCCTTGAGAGACTGATCTACGCCCGTGTCGAACCAATAATTGACCCACTGTTTCCCAAAGAACAAGTTGGTTTCCGACACCGGAGGTCAACTGTAGACCAAGTCACACTACTAACTTATGATATTGAGCAGAGCTTCTCGGCAAAAAAGAAAGCGGGGGCTGTTTTATCCACCTAACAGCAGCCTATGACACTGTTTGGCACCGTGGCCTAGTCTACAAGCTACTCCGCCTACTCCCTGACAGGCACATGGTCAAAATGATCATGGAACTCATCCACAACAGGAGTTTTACCCTTGCCACCGGAAGCGGAAAACCAAGTAGACTGCGGCGACTCAAAAACGGTGTCCCACAGGGATCAGTCTTGGCTCCCCTCCTTTTCAACGTCTATACGCACGACCTACCATCAACAACATCTGACAAATATGCATATGCTGATGACTTGGCCATCTTGTACTCTGCGAAAGACTGGCAATCATTACAAACGACGTTGAGCCAAGACATGACGACCATATCTGGATACCTTCATCAATAGAAACTGAAGCTCAGCGAAAGTAAAACTGTGACGGCAGTCTTCCATTTCAACAACAGGAAGGCAAAACGTGACCTGAAAGTGACCGTTAACGGCAAAATTCTGCCGCCCTGCCCAGAACCAACATACCTTGGGGTTACACTTGACAGGTCACTCACATACCGTTTGCAGTTACTATGCAAAAAGCTGACATCTCGCGTCGCCCTGCTGAGACGTCTGGCAGGCACAACTTGGGGTGCAGGTGCTGACACCTTGCGCACTGCAACCCTGGCTCTGGTTCACTCCACTGCTGAATACTGCGCCCCTGCCTGGTGCCGCAGTGCCCACACCCGCCTCATCGACAGCCCAATCAACGACGCATTGCGAACTATGACTGAAGACTGAATGCCTGCGCCCAACTCCAACAGAGTACTTACCAATCCTTGCAGGCATCCAACCTGCTGAGCTCCGCCGAAAGGGAGCCATAATACACCTGGCTTGTCGGGCGGGGGATCCTAACCACTTGCTCCATGCAAAACTCAACATCCCACCTCAGGAATCTCCCTGGCAACTAAAGTCAAGACACCCCTTTGTGCCAGCTGCTGATGAATTACTACATCCATTCAGCGATCATGCCATCAGCGCAGCACACTTCATGGAAGATACTTGGAAAGCAGCGTGGTGCGCCACCGACACCAAACTACATGGTTTTATACCCCACCCGGTGGCGCGCCCCCCTGGTATGGACCTGCCACGGCCGACTTGGGTCAAGCTCAAAAGAATCCGAACCGGAGTCGGTCGCTTCCACTCCAACATGCACAAGTGAGGTCTGGCTCCCTCATCGGCCTGCGAATGCGGAGCGGAGGAACAAACTGCTGACCATGTCGTTCTCGAATGTCCCATCTAACAAGGCACCAAATGGAACGCATGGTATAGCAACGCTGGACGAAGCTACACTCACCTGGCTCTCCACCACCTGCCCTGAAATTTGATCTAGTTTCAAACGAAAGAAGAAGACCGTCTCTATCAAATTGTCAGACAATCACAAAAGGGTAAACGACTATTCGACGCGGCACTTTTCGACGAGGCCCTATTCGACGAGGAAACTATTGAATGCGGGAATTATTGGCCTATACAACACTAGATAGTGTAACTTTTGACTTTGGTAAATTTTTAGAAAAAATCCAAGATTTTTACACTTTTTATGATTCATTTCCCTACTTTAATTTGCATCTATTGGCCCCATATTGGGAAAAACACATAAGTAAACTAATAGTTTTAGGTATAAAAGAAATATTACAATATTATATCAACTTCAAATAATGCGAAAAAAACTTTGAAATTTTAGGGATATTTTGAAATATTATGAAATTTCAACTCAAAAAGTGGGTAGGTTCCTGTTGTCAAAAATCGCTGAAATTTTTTGTGTGATGTTTTCTCAAACCTCCACAAGAAATATCTGCGAGAGAATGCTCAAATCCAAAATTAGTACTTTTTCACCCCACCCTATTGTACAGTGCAGTATAAAAAAATAAAATCACAATTACTTAGTACAAAACCTGACATTGAAAAGTCGCCATATAGGCAAACTCGTAGCAATTTGAAACAAACCCTGTCTGAGATATGAAAACACAAATATATGATGATCAAAAAGCTGATCGGTTTCAGATTTTTACGACAATTGCTAATAGCCTACTAGTGTATTTCAATATATGGCACTGAAGTAATGAAATCCACTGATAGTGCACACTGCACATATGTTGGCAGTAAAACAACTCAACATTAGGGCATTTGATATTCCTAGAATGAGGTCAGTGTCAGACAGTTTCAATAGTGATTAAAGTACAAAATAATGCCTGACAAAACTTTCAATCTGGTCGAAACAGGATGCCTTGCCTAGAACTCAATATTGTTTGCAGAGTTAACATGATCCCAAGGGTAAGACAACCACCCCAATAATTTTACGTTTAAAAAATTATTTTGCAAAAGACTATCATTCAGGTTGTTTAGTAGATGGTAGTTCTTCCACGTCAGTATTAGTCAAATGTTTGACTAAGGTGTGCATTGTGCAACAAGCAAAGGTACAGTTTTATTTCTTGTGGTGTTGTTCACAGCATTACTTCACATATAGTTTTCAGCTGATAAAAAGTCATAAACGGGGAAAGATTATTATTTGATTATTAAAGATTATTTGCCCCATTCCTAATATACAGTAATACATCGAAGTTAAAATTCAGATGAAATATTGCAATATGTCAAAAGTAGCCTAACCTCAACCTATCAGTGCCCAATGTTCACGCATGGGAACAAGATTTTAACACTTTCGGCAAGAAAGGAAAACATATGAAGATATCTTTTGATACATTTCAAATATCAGTAGAGTAAACTTGAACTATATCAATCGCGTATAATTTTTCATGAGTTGCTTATTCAACGCAGTGCAAAAGTCGAAGTTCAGAGGAAATTTGACTTTTGGGGGTCGTCTCGCATCCAATCTTTCAAAAGACCCAAAGTGAAAACAGTTGGAGCTGCAGAGTGCAAAAACCCCTTTTGTCAGACGTAATAACAGCCTGCACATCCCTCTGTTTTACATATCCCTGGCTTGAGTACAAGATATTATGTTTGATTGATTTAATGATTACCATATATGGTAACTATAACTTGTCATAAATATAAGGTTTAATCAACTCAGCAATGTATTAAACATACATAAACCGCAACAAAATATCCAGTTTCTATTCTGACTACATCTTTTGATTCAACAACAAACATAGAAAACGTGGAATAGTTGTAAAGTTTCACAATGTTGACGGGCATGAAAAGAATCACTCAACATACAAAAAATCTCAAGTTCTATTAACTTCTATACATGATCACACAAAATATCCATGGCCCAAACAACATTTTTTTCACAAAAAATAGTAACTTTTCCTGAACCATCCAATTTATTGCTTGTGCTAATCATATTTCTATATTCCAGAATATCACCATTTAAATTCCAGTGCAAACCAGTTGTTGTTACCTTTACAGGTTCTCCAAATGGAATGATACCGCAGCATTCCCCTTCATGCCCACTGGCAACATCAAGTGTAGTTTTTCCTTTACATAAAATGCATATGCAAGAATGGCCAAATATAGCAGATAAAGAAAGCAAGTTTGTTTTCTCTTGAAAACAACACATTGCTGAAGTGTAATTTATTAGTTTATGCAAAGGAATGGTTCCATTACTGACAATAATTATGGACGCTATATCAGAAAATTCTGATTGAACATTGTTAAAAATGTACTCCAAACAGTTTGAAATCTCGTTTTGATTGGCCTTTGCGATACTGCATTTCCACCCTTTATTATCAGCCGCTGACTGTCTGGATGATATAATCTGAAGATGAGGTAACTTTACTATTGTTTTTTCGTACAAACATTTAGTAATATACGTTTCGCTGGAAGATGTATAAGCTCGAAAGCTTGCTGTATCCCATAGATTTTTGATATAAGAAAACATTTTATCACAGCCTGTATTTGTATCCACATCTGTGACAATAACTGCAAACTTTTCATCACAAACTGGTATTTTATTTCCATAGTTCAAGCACTCCAAAGGAGAAATTTGAAATACACTTGATGATCCACTTGCAAGATTGCTAACATTTGACTGTATCATTGTATAAATTACTTTAGAAGGCAACAACACTAAATATAGCAGTAACAGCCACAGATATCTAGAAAGTCATATGGTAAATAAAATCAACTTCATAGAAAAATCTTTTTTACTAACTTCCCATATCCATCTAAAATCATATTATATATAAACGAAAGGTAGTAGGCTATACACAGTGATTAGCAATTCAGATGATATAGTTTCCTTGAGTCACTCCTAAAGCATAATGTCATATGCTCAAACGTATATTTTCGAGGAACACAATTTCATGTATGTACGTTAAACAGTCGCAAAGTTGTTGCAAACAAAGCGGTAAACCCAAACAGTTAAAATAGATACGGTATAATCAGTAAATAAAACAAGTAGGTTTGGAAACTAAATAAAATTGATTCGTAAATGTAAAGCTTTCTCAAGTTTTAGAAGGTTAAAATATACATAGATATAAGAGTTTTTCTTTAAAAATTAGTCCCATTAAGATTGTACACCAGGGCTACTCAACTAATGTTAGCAAAGGTCCATTTTGACAAGTTGAATATTTTTGCGGTCCGGTGAATATTTCATATGCAACCACGAAAATTAAACAACCAGTAGGCTAGGAGCACCAAAACACTTTTCAGGTAGTATATTATACGACTTTGGATTTGGAAACAAAGAAATAGAAAAGAAAAAACGACTTGGCATACGACTTGGAAACAAAGAAATAAAAATGAAAAAAATATGTCGTGTTTCTTTGTAGTGTAGCTGTGTGGATCGCACATGAGAAGACGTCAAAGCGTTGGGGGGTCTGGGGACAAAGCCCCCAGCTCCTGGGATAATCACAAAAAATTGCTTTACCCTAAAGGAAATCTGTTTAGAGAGGCCCTAAAATGTGGCAATGAGGTTATTCTTCCAGAAGCCCGAGGTCCACCTTCAACACCCAGAAGGTCCGGATTCGGACCGCCAGTTGAGTAGCCCTGGTATATACAATACAATTGACTAGCCAATCTTTCAAACTACACTAGCACATACAACACACTAAGCAAAAACAAAACTTGACTTAGTGAGCTATAGCACACAGTTATGCAGAAAGATCGCTTGTACTATCGTTTGGCAAACGTGGTCACACCCTCGTTTGGAAAACAAAAATTCATCAAGAGAAATTCTCAAATTTCAACACAATTGAAAAACTGTATTACTTTTAAGTCACAAGTGTAAAAACATGGAAAGAAAATAAGAAATCTTCATGTAAAATAAAACAAATGATCTTTATTGCTGTTATTTGAGGCAACCTGAAGTAAAAATTGGAAATGAGGAGCAAAAAACATGATCATTGAAACAGCTGCTTTGCATCAAGATTGCCAAAGAAAGAAGTGCTTCCAAAGTTCTGTCAAACCTAGGTCTTATGGAACTTTGCACACAGACTACACAAACACGCCACATAAGTCGATGCAGAAAACTAAAAACTACAAATTACAAAGCTATAAAACTAGCTTAGCTGATGCCTTGTGTTAAAGAGGCATGAAGGTAAATGGCAAGCTTTATGTTTGAGTACCAAGAGGACCAAAGTCTCAAAGGCTGTCTCTAACACATATGGTAACTACAGCTACTGCATAAATGTAGTAGTAGTCCAGTTTTAATTAGGTGATGTCCCCGTTACCGAGGGTGGCCGGATTCACCTCCAAGTGCCACAATCTCTTTCACACCCTGCCTCCACATCGATCTGTCTAACACGTCCTCTGTCAAGCCCACCTTGCTGCTTTCCTCCTCAACTTGCCTTTTCCACGTTTTCTTGGGTCTTCCTTGTTTTCTATGACCTGCCACTTGCAACTCCAGCGCTCTTCTCAAAACATCATCTTCATCTCTTCTCAAAACATGCCCATACCACTTCACTTCATTAACTTTCGCTAACTTATCAACATTCTCATTCAATCCAAGCAAGTTTATAAGTTCTTCGGTATTCCTTTTGTCCTCCAGCTTCACACCACACATTGCTCTCACCATCGCTCTCTCAGTTCTTCTTAAAATCGCCAATTCGTTTTCCCGTAAGCACCATGTCTCACTTCCGTACAGCATTGCAGATCTCACACAACTAGTATAAATTCTTCCTCTCATTTTCATCGGAAATTTTCTACCACATAACATTCATAACAACTCTCGACACTCTCTGAATTTCACCCAACCAAACTTTACTCTTGCAGTCACTGCCGCTTCACAACCACAACTGGCATTCAATCTATCTCCTAGATAGCAAAAGGCATTCACTGATTCTACTTCGTTATTCAGCTTTTCAACAGGACCAACCATTCCTTCTTCAACCTTCTTGCATCTTTCACTTTCAAAACCATCCCCGGATCTGCATGTCACTCTCTTCATCTTTGCACATCCTCTATGCACCCACTTCCTGCATGTCGCACACTTAACAGAATTTGCCATCACCCTCACCCTTCCTCCACATACACCACATGGGTCAATATTCGTCAAATTTTGCTCATTGTGATTTCCCCTTCCGTTCCACTTACAACCTTTGTCTTTACATTGAAACGATTCCTTCCACTTCTCAAATTTCTCTCTCAGATCTTCCATTGTATCACTCAACAAAACCAATTCATTCGCGTATAGTATCTCCATCAATAAATCTTCTCTTACACATTCGGTAATCACATCAAGTACAATGACAAAAATAAGAGAGAGGACAGAACCCTGGTGTACACGAATGCCACCGATGTCGTCCCCTGGACACGTCGTCCCCCCGATGTCGTCCCCTGCCGATGTCGTCCCACGTCGATGTCGTCCCTGTTGCCAAATGTTCAACTTTTCTTGTCTATTTAAATGTAGGTAAAAATTATGGTTGTTTGAAACGTATCACAATAGCGCAGCATTCTATCAAATTGATTAGCTCCGCAGAGAGAACAAAATTTGCACGACAAAACAATCTCACGTGACTGCCTTTGAACATTATAAAACGGCAATAATACATTTATTTTCTTCATGATTTATTCATAAAGGACTTGTATGCAATATTTAACTTAATTGTTAAAAAGGGCGCACATTTAAATTTTGCCATGGGCGCCATTTTGCATAGATACGCCACTCGTAGCAGTAGGCTACCGTGTCCGAGGTTATGTTATTTTAAAGAAATAATAATAAATAAACAAACTGTTCACTCGGTTGTGCAGAACTGTGCACTCGTCAGTAACAAAATAATTATCCCTGGCTAGAGGACATTTGAAAAAAACAATTAGCCTGGAAATTAATTTTTATTTTTGAAATTAAAATATTTTGTTTGTTCATCAACTAATTCCACAAGTTGTACCAAACCGAAAGAATAACGCAACAAACACCACGATAAATATTCAAAATGTAATAGCCTACTTTTGCAATTCTACTTTTGTGGCCTACGCCTCAGCGAATATGAAGACTTTTCGGCAACGTTATTCATAACAATCACTCACTGGGAACGACATGAGCATTGACGCTCGAGCTGAAATGCAACAGCCCGCCGCATTATGAAGTCTGTTCGGCAGCGTGATTCATGATCACTCACCAGGGACGACATGGGCATTGACGCTCGAGCTGAAATCCAACAGCGCGCCGCATATGAAGCATTTTTTGGCGGCGTATATTATTGCGCGTCCCGATGTATGAGGGTACGACATCGGGGGTACGACATCGGCAGGGGACGACATTGTCGCCACCCGGTGTACACCCACCTTCACCAAAAACTCGTCTGAGAGGGCAGATCCAACTCGAACTCTTGTTCTTGCACTATTATAAAGACTTAATATTGCTTGCACAAGTGCCTCTAGTATTTCTTTTTTCCTCATCGCCCATTCCATCACTCTTCTTAGAACTGTATCAAACGCCTTTTCTGTGTCCACAAAGCGCATGTACAAGTTCTATCCCTTATCCCGATATTCCTCTTGCAACCTTCACAAAATCAATCAAATAAAAATCTATAAAAAATTAACAAGCTTTTTTGCCTTGCAAGTGGTCTATTTTTGACTGTTTCTAGTTTCAAAAACCTAGGCCTAGCAGATTTGGTTTTCACACAATATTTTTTGCACACTTGCAAATGAATGTGATGACTGTTAATTGTTAAATACTGTAGGCTAGTTCATAAGCGCGTTTACAACCATTTTTTTCAAGGAACTCATGAAAATTATATTTGTTAACTTTAGCAGTTACTCTTTTTATATTAGAAAGATATTTTTATACTCTAAAATGTGTAATAATTTAGTGGTATTGTTGTGTGTATTAAAATTACAATAACGCATCGTGTAATTGCTGTTTCACTTCCAAAATACGTTCAAAAACTACTGTCATTCTGTTGAAATAATTCTACATAAACTGCCTAACATAACAATTCATAAAAATGCATGGTAAATAATACGACAACAGCAACAATACGCAGACCCTGATAAAAGCACTTAAGCACCTCTCGTTGCAGAGTTGCCAGATGCAGGGGTCTCACTCAAGATTTTCCTATTTTTTATGATTTTATGCCAAAAAAGTCAAAAATTTTATGATTTTTGTTGGTTATTTTATGATTTTTTTATGATTTTTCATCAAAATTTTATGCTTTTTTTTATGATTTTACATCAGACCTCGATGTTTTGTTATATTTAATTTTTTAAAGTATTTCTTTTTACACTTTAAGGATAAGAAGCGATTACGGAAAAACAATCAATGCAACATGCAAGTCATCACGTAAAAGCAAACATAGGCTACGATACAGCTTTTGAGTGGAAGTAGAAAACATAATATACTGTAAGCTTGTTATACTTTACATTATTTCAACATAGTTAAATTGTTTAGCTCAGTTCAGAGCAAGCTGCACTTTAAACATCAAATCAACGCAACCAGGGTTGCCAGATGGCCTTTTTTTAGGCCAAATTCCAGAAAACTGGCCTTTTTAAATTGCAGTTGGCCTAAAAAAAATTGATGCAAATAAGGCCAGAAAATCTGGCCTTATTTGGCCCTTTTTATGGCTGCAAGTTTTGACCGGTTTAGAAAGTATTATTTTAAGGAAATTCAATTTCAATTGTAATATAAAAGTATCACTTATCATCACTTAGAGCCTGACCTATTTATTTTATTTATTTGCAATCAGACTCAAAGTCCATAGAATTTAAATTTTTAACAGTCATCACACAAAATATCAGACTAACACAACATCAAGCAGGCTACATCAAACAACGTACAAAATACTGTTGTAGTGAATATAAAATGTAGAATTAAAGTAATAATCAGAAAACATAACATTGCGCAAAAGTGGATTAATTGATCTTTTGCAACGTTCTACAAATGCATAACAATTTTTTCTTAATAGAGCATCAAATGTTAACACGTCGTTCTGTACCTGATACACTCTAGCACTGTCGCATCTCGACAAATTGTGGATAATTCTGTATGAGTCGTTGTAAGCAACTCGTATGCGATTTAAAGTAGAAGTTTTATAGTTACACCATAGTTGCGAACCATACATTGGCATACAATATGATTGGTACATTACATTTTTAACTTCGGTAGAGCAATTTCCAAACTTGGACCTAAGCTGATTGGCAGCGACATAAAGAGATCGCACTTGCCTTTTAATATCTGCGTCATCACTGATGGTATCATCAATCAGTATACCTAAATATTTCACTTGTCCAACAAATTTAATTTGTGTATTGTACAACCGCATGCATGGAGAAGTCAAAACTTTAAATTTGCGACATTGATGGACCAATCCAACAGTTTTTTTACAGTTGAAAATAATGTCATGTCTAGAAGTAGTCTATTTGTTTTAATTTTAATTAGTGAGTAGAGACATAGGCAGAGTTGCCAATTTGGCTTTTTTGAAGCCAGATTTTGAGAATCTGGCTGTTTTTCAACTCGCTAGGCTTTTTTTTTTAAATAAAAAATTTGAAATAAAAAAAGCCAGAAAAATTAGGCTTTTTCTGGCTTTTTTTCATGTTTCATCGATTTTTTGTCAAATTAATAAAAAGCCAACATAATTTTGGCTTTTTTTGGCTTAATTTTATCTTTCGCAATTTTCTTTAGGAAAAAAAAATTCGGTCTGCGTCAATTCGAGCAGTAATTTCTACCTTATATTTGGTTGTAGTGTCCGACCGAATTTCGTTTTGAAGCCGAAACTAGAAAAGTTTCTAGTTGCTTGTCTTCATTAACTATGCTTCTGCGTTGTCGCTGAAGTCAAAGTTCGGTGGGACACTATTTGGTTGTGCACTTTTTATATGTGTATGTTTAATGAGTACTAATTGGCTTTTTCTTGGCTTTTCAAATATACCTATTATATGGTATATTTATTAACTATAACTCCACGTTTACTTCTGATCCGGTTTGCAATAAGCAAAATGCTACAGAACGACAGGGAATCTTTGCATTAGTTTATTTTTGATTTTTTAGATTCGTGGTTTTAAACTTCTATACATCAAATAAGTTTTGATGTGAGTGAAGGCTATATTTTATATTGTTATTGCAAAATTGAATTTTATACATTTTTTAGTTGATACAAACAGTGTTTTATTTTAATAATTCTTCTGTAGTCATGTATAGCACTGAAAATAGTTTCCAATCCTGTAGTTGTAGACATCCCTGATACATATATCATACTCAATAAGACAAATTCATGCTTATTGCTTAGCTAGATGTTCCGAATAGCACTGTTCATAAATTGAAGTAATAATGGTTTCTAGTTTATCTGCTACTACAGTAACTTTTCATTAATCAAATTATGCAAACGAACCGGTCATTATGCTCTGACAATGCTAAACTATTATCTGTCATATTAGATCGTAAAATGGCATTTTCAAAAAATTATTTCAATTAAGTTGTTAGCGTTTATTTAGCCTTAAAAGTAAATAAAAAATTTGGCCTTTTTTGGCCTTATTTTATAATGGATTTGGCCTTACTATAGCTTGAGTATCTGGCAACCCTGAACGCAACAACAGACATGCGAAGACATTGGGAATAACCAGAAGCTACTTGGCGATTCTAGAGTTTTCAAGCTAGAGGAAGGTTGTGAGATTTCTTCTAGTAAGCATAGCCGATTTTTTGCTTGCGAATTGCCCAGAGAAGCAAGTGTTTTGCGCGGTGCAGAACAAGAAGGAAGGTGCAGTTTGAAATACAAATTTGAGCTCTCAATTTTAAACAACTCAACCAAACTGGAGACAGACGACCCAGAAAACAAGAAGGAGACGCCGTCTCTAAAAAGAAAACGAATGCATTCCGAAGAGGAGTACCAAACGGAAAACAACCCAGACGAAAATGGCAACAATACTACTACAGTCATATTGAAATTGAACCAGCCGGGAGAGCAAAAAAAAACATTAAAAATGTATTCGCCGATACTGATCGACCGATGTCTGCAATATCTAATAGGCGAATACAAATCCTGCTCAGCAAGACAAGATGGAGGACTTCAGATAAATGCAAACCCAAGCCAGATAGAGGTTATCCTCAAAACAAAGACACTGACGGATGGAAACACCATCAACATTCCGATCACCGCCTACGCCAAAAGACCACCTGGAGCAAGTGGAGTAATATACAATGTTCCTCTCGGCATGGAGGATGGAGATATTCTTGCGGCGCTGAAGGATGCGAACATAAGGTCGGTTAAAAGGTTTAATAAAAGAAATTCTGAATCGGCTGAACTAATTGCATCTACTACTGTATTATTAATCTTCAATAGCAAATCACTACCAGACTCAATAAAAATAGGTTATCAACGATTTAGAGTCTCGCAATACATTCCAAAACCCTTAAGATGTTACAACTGCAATCGATTTGGACACATAGCAAAATTCTGCAGATCTAAAACCAAATGTCTCCGATGCGGTGATCAACACAAGCATGACGAATGCCCAAGTATAGCAGTAAAATGCTCAAATTGTGGTGGAAATCACGTCGCTATTTCTAAAAACTGCCCCAAGTACTTGAAAGAAAAAGCCATTCAGAAAATGAAAACCACTAAGAACCTAACATATGCTGAAGCCTGCAAGCAGCAAAGAGCTGTAAATACAGAAATGCCAAGTTACGATCTGGACTTCCCTCCTCTTGTAGCAAGCACAACTCAAACAAGCCAATTGAATAAAAATCTATCCTCTAACCAAACTAATGACAATATAAATATAACTCCAGTCACAATGGAAAAACCCGGACCCTCGAAACCAACCAACGTAGGAGACGAGAGCGGCCACTTTATAAATAACCCAATCCTATTTCTTGCATTTTTAGCAGAAGTGATTACAAAGACAACGTGCGCTCAAAGCCAAAATAAAGAAATTGACATTTTTCAAATTATCGCCGATGCAGCAGGTTCTAGAATGGGATTTCTAACAAACTCGGGCATGCTAAAATCACTAATAATTTAATGTTCTTCACAGTGTGGCAGTGGAACTGTCGGTCAATTTATAGGAAAATCCCGGAATTGAATCAACTAATAGCAAGCTCACAAACCCCACCGGATATCATTTGCTTACAAGAAACACACCTAACTCCTAAATACTCCCCTAATATTAATGGATATCATCTCTACAGAAAAGACAGACCTGCTCACTTTGGAAAAGGAGGTGGTGTCGGAATCTGCATTAAAAGAAATATCTCCTTTACAGAGCTACCCATCCCGGATGCAGACCCACGGCTGGAAATTATTGCAATAAAAATCGAACACCTAACTGTATGCAGTATATATAACCCACCCACAAACTCATTTGCAGGTGACCAAATAAACTGTATTTTCACTAACCATAATAAATTATTAATTTGCGGTGATTTCAATGCCCACCATGTCATGTGGGGGTGCAACAACAATAATAATAGAGGGAATGCTCTACTTGAAGTAGTTGAAAATCATGACGCAGTAATCCTCAACACCACTGTTCCCACCCACATGTCTTTAAATAAGCCGGAAATCCGATGGAACACTCTAGACCTCACTATTGCTTCTACTTCCCTTGGTCACAAATGCATCACCGATGTCACCAATGAATTTTTGGGTAGTGACCACTGCATAGTCGCTACTACAGTCAATGTTTCTTCCCCAGATAATGCAGAGTTTGTACCATCATGGGCATTCCAAAGAGCTGATTGGGCAAAGTATTCCAAATTATGCCAAGAAAAGCTAAATTCTTCTGTTGTCTCAAATGATATAAATACATTTAACCAAAACCTCTCCGAAACTATCCAACTCTGCGCGTCTATAGCAATTCCTAAAACCAAACCATTCAAATCAAGTGGCGTTCCATGGTGGAATGACAATTGTAAACGAGCAGTAAGGAACAAAAAAATAGCACTACAACGTCTTCATCGTACCAGACACCCAACAGACATCCAAGCCTTTAAGCGCCTCCGGGCAATTGCCAGAAAAACCATCATCCAAGCAAAAAAAGAAAGCTGGAACAATTTCTGCTGTTCCCTCGATAGTAAAACAAAGCTTGACAAAGTGTGGAAAATTATTAAAAAATTTTCAGGCATAAAGGAAACCAAAAGAATTCCCACTCTTGCCACTAAAGCAGAAAGTGATATCAACAAAGCCAACATCCTTGCAGATCAATTTCTCTCAGTTAGCAGCTCAACCAACTATTCAAAAAAATTCCGTGAAAATTCCAGTCTTTCAATTTCGAACAATCTACAATCAAAACTGGCAACCCATTTCTACAATAAATCTTACAATTCACCCCTGCAAATGAACGAGTTGAAGACAGTCCTTAAAGGTAATAAAAACACTGCTGCAGGTGCGGACGGCATTTATTATCAAATGTTATGTCATCTACCCCCTAGCAGTTTGAATATCCTCCTCGACTTGTTTAACTACGTCTGGTCGACAGGTACACTGCCACTCAAATGGAAACATTCAATCATCATTCCAATTCATAAGCCAAACAAACCAACGGGTATACCCTCCTCCTACAGACCAATTTCTTTAACCAGCACCCTTTGCAAAACTATGGAGAAAATAGTAACTAATCGCCTCAGATGGTTTCTAGAACAAAACAATCTACTCCATCTTCAACAGTCTGGATTCAGAAAAAGACGTCGAACGACAGATCATATTATCAGACTCCACGACACCATCCAAAAATCCTTATCTTACGGTGAATCAGTACAAACTGTATTTCTTGACCTTGAGAAAGCTTATGATATGGTCTATCACGACGCAGTCCTCCTAAAACTATATGACCTAGGGATCAAAGGAGCCATGCTATCTTGGATCAAATCTTTCCTGTCAAATCGTACTTTTCAAGTCAAGGTTGTCAAAGCTTTATCTACCACAAGAAAACTAGAAAACGGAATTCCTCAAGGCAGCGTTATTAGTCCATTACTATTCAACGTAGCGATCAACGATCTACCAAACTTAATTACCTCTTCTACAGCACTTTTTGCAGATGACTTCTGTTTTTGGAAAACTGGAGAAGACATCTCAACTTTGACTAATATAATCAAATCTGACTTTTTAAAAACCAAAGACTGGTGTGATAAATGGGGCTTCAAGATCTCCGCAAACAAATCAGCGGTTGTGCTGTTTACAAACAAACGTAAATATGATCCGTGTACACTCGAAATAAAAAATTCGTTAATCCCCATCAAAAAAGACTACAAATACCTTGGAATCACATTTCAGTCAAATGGAAAGTATAGCATCCATGCTAAACATGTTGCAGAAAAATCCAAATCAAGACTAAATGTCCTCCGTGTACTGAAGGGCACAAACTGGGGAGCAGGAAAATCAGCACTGCTTTGCATCTACAGAGCCATAATACGATCGGTTATTGAATATGGTATGGAAGCATATTTTGCCACAAACAAAACCACACTCCAACCAATTCTGACATTACAAAATGAAGCTCTAAGAATATGCTCCAGAGCAATGAAAAGTACCCCAATTTCAAACCTACAACACTACTGCAATGAATTACCCTTGTCACTTAGATACGAGCAACTTTGTCTAAACTACAAAGCCCACATTCTGACATTTTTACGCCACCCAGCACATGACATCCTCGAGGAAAGTTTGCCAAGAAATTTGATCAGCACAAGTAACTACCAACCATTCCATTCCCTCACCGAGACAATAGACACGAATATTACCGTAAACCTCATCCAAGAACCATCTATCCCACCCTGGGAAGTCTATATACCCATAACTGACTACACCCTTGTAACTGAAACCTCCCAGCTTGACCATCCAAATGCCATCTCTGGAATAGTCGCTGAGCACCTCACAAAAAATTACTCAGAATTTCTCAACATATATACAGACGGATCCAAGACCAACACGAAAACCGGATCTTCCTTTTTTGTAAACCGCTATGGAATAAAACGCTGTTTCACAATTAATAGATCCGCATCTGTGTTCAGTGCCGAACTGTTTGCAATAAAGGCTGCACTTATTTGGATAAAAGAGACCAAACAAAGTAAGTCGGTCATCATTAGCGACTGCTTAAGTGCACTACGGACGATTTCAAATCCAACCTGGACAAAACACAGCTTAATCAATGACATACTTCTGCTTCATTCCAGCATTATATCAAATACAACAAAAGTAAAGTTTTTATGGGTTCCTAGTCATGTAGGCATTCCTGGAAACGAAACTGCTGATTTCTTAGCAAAACTTGCTTCAGGAGCCATACCAGCAATACCAACATCAGCCATTACCCCCATCTCCGCAAACACAAAACTCAGCCTAAGTGAAGTCAAAAACCTCACCAAAGATCTAGCTCTGCAAAAATGGAATAATCACTATATAAACAGTACCACAGGCCAACTCTACAAATCTATATATCCTGACATCAAAAGTGCAGGAACAAACAAAGTACCTGACCATCCAACCGTCTTTAGACTCATCACCGGTCACTGCCGTTTAAACCAACACCTCTTCAAGATCGGATGCCACACTTCTGGACTATGCGACACATGTATGAGCCCTGAGACTGTGAATCATTTTCTATCTCATTGCAGTAAATATGCAACTCAAAGGAAGTGTCTTGAACAAAATCTGAGCACGTATGGAATAAACATATCGGTGAAAAATTTTGCTGAAAATCGTCCAACTACTACACATCTGCTGGCTTTTATAAACTCCTGCAATAAGCTTATTTAAATTATTATTTTAATCACTGTAATCGTCCATGTTGTACTGTAGTGCACCCGTGTCGTGTCTGCTCCCAGCCAGAGATCGATCGTTTTTTACATTGATTCAGCGTCTTTGGACATTGAATCGGTGTGGAAGGCGATTGATTTGCTGGCTGGGCTTTCCTTATTTTGTTTCAGTTTGTAACACCAAGCGTGCAATTCCAAAGAAGTACCTGCCTTTCGTGGGCCTAACCTCCTACAAGAATTTCTTTTCCACTAATGATGTATTTAAACTACTGTATCGTATTATGTTGTGTTGTGTCGTATTGCACCTTTCACTATGCCCTGCTGTGCTCTAACTGTGCTAAATAGCTATTATAATAATGAATGTCGCTAAAAGACCTTAGATGTTGTAAAGCGACATAAAACAAACCATAACAATCAATCAATCAGAAGCTACTTCTAGGTTCTGCGGAAACCCAATTTATCATAATTCCTTTGGAACAGACCTGTTATACTGTTAATCAGTATTTGTTGTGGCTTGATCTTTCTTGCATGGCTCATATAAACCAACTTTTTAGTAACATTACTCAAATAATGTGAAAGGTAGCTTGTAGCAACCACAAAAAAGTTTAGACAGTCAGATTTAAATTTCTTCTTGTCAGCTTCACTAAGGACTGCAATATCACTGACTAAAATTTTTGCTCATGTTCCAGCATCAATCAAGTTGAACGGCTTCTGAAGTTCTTTGTTTGTGACATCAAGCAAAAAATTTTCTGACTCTGTGGATGATATGTTGTTTTTTTTGATAAATTTACTAAGCAAAGCTGTGATCAGATAGCACATTGCTGAGTAAAAAATGTGAATCAGTGGCTTTTAACATTGGAATAGGACTAAAACTGTTCAAAGTCACCAGAAGCAAATGAAATATAAGCTTCTGCTTCAATCAAAGGATCCTTTAATGCTTTTTAAATCCTTTTGTATCTTTGGGTGGATGCAATGTTTGACTTGAAGTTTTTTTGCTAAGGCAAAAACTACAGGAAGTAATGTCAGAGCTCCCATTCAAGATTTAAGGACATGTCCGCCATGAATTTCGCCTGAGTAACACATTGCTTGCAAATGGCCTCAATAGTTTCCTTGCCTAGCCCTACGCTTTTTCCCAAAACATTGCTGTCAAATTATCCTTTCACCATTCTCCCACAATAACTGCAATGTCTTGAAATCTTGTCAGTGTCTACTTGTCTATGTCTAATGACATTTAAAACATACAATGAAAGTATCTAGCTGACGCTCCTTTTCTAATTCCAGCTCCACAGGCAACACTGGACTTGATTACGCAACCACATGTTATCCTAAATTAATGCATTCAACACAATCGTTACACAAATAATTATGCTGTTATCATGGTTGGAACTGTTACACATTACACTACATAATATTAATTTTTTTTTATTTTTGCATGCTCAGTTCTCCATTACAACTAAATTTTATGATTTTTTATGATCGTGTCTAAATTTTATGCTATTTTATGATTTTTTCCAAATCAAGCAAAATTTTATGATTTTATGCCGAGTGGGACCCCTGCAGATGTACATATGGCAAAGGGTCAACTGCACGTTCAAAAATGGCCAACTCGATTTTCAAGTAATAAGAAGCAATTTCACAGAATGAGCAATACAGTCTTAGCTAGAGCTCGACCGATATATCGGTCAGCCGATATGTATCGGCCGATATCAGGTGTAGCCGATATATTGTATCGGCTATTTTTCGCCGATAAACATCGGCCAGCAAAACCATGCCTTTACAAAACCAGCCATACATGCCTTTAGAAGAAACACAAGTTGCTCAAACGTGCTTGCATAGCACGAACAATTGTTTCAAGAATATAATTTCATGCCTATTTTAGTGCGCGCATCTAGAAAATGTTAATACTGTATCCCTTAGCTTCCATTCAAGCAGGAAAAATTTTGAGTTTTACGTTGCTTCAACGATTGATGACATTGAATCAACGTAACAAAGGTGAATTCTTCGCTAAGAATCGATGGGAGCACGCGCAACTTAGTTCAAGTCTTACGTCACAAAGTCTGGCTTTGATCTCCCAGTAATATTGATAAGGCAAGGTTGATTACAAAATTAGATTATACGAGTAGACTATTTCAGCAAGATGAAGCAAAATTTGTTAAGTTTTGGTATTACAGTAAGAAAGAAAAGGCCCATTTTTGTTTGGTGTTTTTTTGTGATTAGTGTTAAGAATGATTTTTCCATTACAGCAACTAATGCATAATCTTTCTTGGACTGGTTTGTCGCTTAATAACTTTGTTGGTAACAAATTTTTCGTAGCTGATATATATCGGCCGATATATATCGGTATCGGCCTAAAAATTTCATAAATATCGGTATCGACCTGAAAAAGTGATATCGGTCGAGCTCTAGTCTTAGCAATATAGTTACATATTTCCCCTGTAAGCAAAATAATAAAATAAATATATATATTATATATAATAATACACCTTGGTGTTACAGTGCACATAAAATACAGAAAATCAACGAACATGGTTGTTTGAAATAGAAATCAACCATGCAATTTATTAAATGTTATTTCCAGAAGCAGCATGACTGTATGAGGCAGCACAGATATTGTTATTGCAGCACTAAAACATCGCCGCTACCGCTACTTTTACCAAAAAAGTAGCGCCGCTACAAAAGTAGCGCGCTACTGCCCACCTCTGCCTATATAATATATATGGAAGAAGAGTGATGGTAAATTCTCTTATGTGTACGAAATGCAGAAAGTGGGTGCATGGAAAATGTGCAAAGATGTAGAGAGTGACATGCAAATTCGGAGATTGTTTTGAATGTGAAAGATGCAAGAAGATTGAAGAAAGATGGTGATTCCTGTGAAAAAGCTGAATGACAAAGTTAAATCGGTGAATGCCTTTGGCCATTTGGTGATAAGTTGAATGCCAGTTGTGGTTGTGAAGTGGCGGTGACTGCAAGAATAAGGTTTTGTTAGATGAAATGTCTCAGTTCAGTTTGGCAGTTTCAGTTCTTTGTTTCTTTGTTTTTTTTTTCAATTTTGACAATATTTTGTGCAAATCTGTCATATTTGGGGCTACTTTTACGGACAATTGCAGCCGCCAGGTCTCGCCCTTTCGTCGGCCGCATTTGTCCAGGTTATGAAGTTCTGAGAAAATTTAACGCAAGCGGCCTTGTGAATAAAGTACTTTGCCACTTATACACCGTATAATCACAAAAGATTAGAAATCAGTCAAAGCACCCGATAAATCACAATACACACTGTCTTTTATCTAGTGTCTATGCTTGAATTGTTAACATTATTGATTGACCAAGCAGCTGATGTCTGACGATAAGCAGGATGCAAGTGACATCACAATACTCTTTATTGATGTGATAAATCCGATGGCCGGCATGTGCTTGTGATTGGCCGCCAAACAGCTTGCTTCAGTTGGACACGTTTGGCTGCCGGAAAAAAATTGTTTTGAGGCCTGTTTAGTGTTTATGTTGGGTTGCATTGCATTGAAACTTCAAAAACTATTGCTTCTACCCCAACAAGAAAGTTTGTTTTTGCCCAGGGCTGTCAGATTGGAATAATTGATTCCAGATCTGGAATCAAAACGAACTGTCTAGTAGCTAAAAAAAATGTTTGGAATCTGGAATAATTTTTGGAAGCAAATGGGATTGCTTAGACAAGTCTAGATTGTTTCGGTAATTGTCTTTTTTTCGTTGCATTTAGTAGCTGCATAGATGCGATGAGAAGAAATGGAGTATGGTAGGCTAACATGTAATCCATTTAAACAAACAGCAGATATGTTGAAAAATTTCAAGTTCGATATTGTTTATCCCAAGTCTGCTGAATAGAAGAGGAAAGTGTTAATGTCGCTGGTGAGCCTGATAACTCAATAAACCAAATTATGCTGAACTAAGAGGCCATCCTGGATGCAGTTTGAGATGCAGAGGCCAGATTTAATGTCTATATTAATATTGTGTAGCACTGTAGCTGTGGATGAACGTATTGTGTTTTCATATCGAAGTCTTTTATCTTTGCGTTTAATTTGGATTATGTAATTTTAATCATATTATAGTTGGTGTTTCATTGCACAGCCAATGCTATTCGTTGTAATTAACTCTAATTCGTAGTACCGTAGTAAATTCTCAGAGGCCCATTTCAACATAGATTCTTTCCACAACTTATTGTATATTTACACTGCGTATTTAATGGTATTTTGTTTTAGACTTAAAATGAAATGTCTGGAATACATTTTAGAATAATTTAGAATCAAACTGACATGCAATCTGGAAGGGAAGGCAACAACTAATCTGACAACTGTTTTTGCCACATCACTAGTTGAAAGCTTAATTGTAGACTGTTGCTTACTGTAACTACTTCAGAGTTCAGAACCTATTTATTTGACTTGTACTTTCATAAGGAATAAATCATTAAATATCTTACAGGTTATGCAAAATGTTTTTAATCTAATTGTAGCTCAAATTTCTGTATGTTTAGTTATACCAGCTCAATAGCTTCTTAAATATGACTGTGGGAAAAATAGGAAAATTAAGAACATTTTTGTCATCCCATCCACTTCTTGTTGTTTTTATTTTTTGCATTGGCATGACAGCTGTTGCTTTTGTCTCCTTTGCATACTATATCAAACTCCTCAGAATTCACAACACTAATGTTCGAATGGTATGTATTCCCAATGGAGTAAAACCTTGACTAATCATGCATGCACTTACAGTACATAGTTTTAAAAATAAACATTGAATATATAGTAGCCAAAGTTGTGTATTTATCAGTTATTTGTGTCCAGACTTCAGTACAAAATTATTTTGAGTTTAATTATTGTTATTGGTAAAAAGTAGACCACAATTCTTCTTAATTTATTTTATTATAGCCTACGGTATGAAGGATAATAGTTTCCCTGATTTAATATTTTTTCATTTTTAGGATTTTGATGATCTGTTTCATAACACAACAAATCTCCACTTTTGTTCATCACAACAAAATGTCTCTCAACCCTTTGATGAACATTTGATCATAGCAGAGATTGGCAGTTATGTAAATGTATCTGCTCATGTCAGTTTAATGTTACACGTTCCTCCGTCAACACAAAAACAACTTTTTATATCTTCTGTTGTCGCTCTGGTAAATGCTTCTTATCTTGGATTTGCAGGTAATAGTATATAGATTTTTGCAGATTTTGAAATGTACAATTGTACATGGTAGTGTTTCATTCAGCGTTTAATATTAACAAATAATTTATTTTTAAAAGGGTTTAAACTGGTCCTTAACAAAAGCTAGATTTAAGTAGTAAATCAGTGACATTGAAAGACCTAATTTGTGTTTAACTTTATTATCAAGATATTTTTATATATACCAGGGGTATATACATGATTTTATAAAGTATATATATAATTGTTTAATAGTATTTTAAAGATAGTTTTACATATGAGAATGTGCGAGCATTTTTTAGAAGTTATGTAACCTTATGTCTACAGAAGTGGCTTATTCTGAATCTTTTTTTAGCCAAAATCAAATTGTGGTACTGTAGCTCATTCAACATTACAAACCTGATATGAACTTTTTATATGAAAGTTTTGCGTTCGATTGTTGTATGTAACCGAACAATATCACATTGTCCTGACATGGTTCTAACTGACACTTATTCTAATGCTGTCATTTTTTATTGGCAATTAATGTTGCCTAATTTACAATGTCTTCAATTAAAATATGCAATGCAGCAGTTGGAGTCAACAAATGTGTAGGCTGTAACAGTTTTGTTTAATAGCCTAGTAGGCCTATACATTTATAATGAAATGGAACTTATGAACAGTGTGCAAGAAGCTAAGCTAAGTGATTGCAATTTATTTGTGCAATATGCATAAAGTTTATTTATAATATTGTATGCAAGCCTCTAAGCAGGTGACCAAACATGGCCTACCGGCACAGTAGTTTTGGGGGTCGTTTAATGACTTCTCGGATGGCCTCCTAGAGCTTAGAGGCCTGATATGTCAATATAATATATATAATATATAATCAATTTCATAATTAGTGTTTTCGCCATAATTCACAAAGTTTCATGATATATATTTTTTTTTATGCTTCAGAGCTCATTCACTTGAAATGCTTTTTTTGTATTTCAGATTCTTTAAGCAACAAGCCTGTCAAAATGCAATTTTTTTTCAAAGACCCATTATTTGCATCATGTACCGGTACTCAAGAAATGGGCTGTAATCATGTTATAGATGCTTGTGTGATGATCCAAGCACCATACGAAATGTTTCCATCCACCGTGTAAGTGAATTACTGTTTATTGCAAAGTAATTGGATAGAATATGGTAATAGTTTGTAAAATACTTCCAAAACTTTTACTGTTATTAGGATTATGAATTCAAGGCATGTAAGATTTAATAAAATACTTTTATCCTTACCGTTAATAAATTGGCAAAGGCGAATGTAGTGAGGTGGTATGGCTATGTTTTGAGAATGGATAAAGTTTATGTTTTGAGAAGAGCGCTGGAGTTGCAAGTGGCGGGCCGTAGGAAACAAGGAAGGCCCAAGAAAACATGAAAAAGGCAAGTTGAGGAGGAAAGCAGTATAGTCGGCTTAGCAGGAGAGGATACTTTGGACTGGTTGATTTGGAGGCAGGGTGTGAAAGCAATTGTGATACGTGGAAGTGGATTGGCCACTCTCGGTAACGATGACATCACCAAATAAAAAAACTGGCTTGCTACTACTACGGAATAGTAGAAACTCAACTTGAATGAAAGCATGAGATAAAGATTTCATCAGGGCTGGGGAGCCGGAGCTGGAGCGTTGGAGCCAAGCATTTTCTCTGGAGCCGGAGCTGGAGCCTTTTTAAACATTTCTTGTGGAGCCGGAGCTGGAGCTACAAAATATTTATCAGCTCCAGCTCCAGATTAGCAAAAAGCACAACAAAAGTCAACAAGAGTGTGGCTTCCCTTGTTTTTCATTCAGCTTAAATCTGAAATGTGTGTTTATATTTTTTAACAGAATTTTAAGCGCTGCAGTGCAGACTTCTAAACCAGTGGTTCTCAACCGCCGGTCCTCGGACCGGTGCCGGTCCGTGTAATTTTTTTGCCGGTCCGCAGAAGATTTTACTTTCTGCAAAGCTTATTTTAATGTGGAGTCATTAGCCTATTGTGAAATTGTGATCGCACTGTGAAACATGCACAGCTGTAGGCCTAAAACTGACTTATCTCCATGTAAAATTGTTTGATAATAAAGGTGAACTTTTTGATGACCTACTTCTGTGCCGTTGATAATGTTTTTGTGACAAATTGCGTGTAGTTTTCAAAAAGTTTTGAAAGACAGGGTACATGACCAAATGGGGAATTTTATCCTTGATTTTGAAAAATTTCAAAGTTGTTGGAGGTGAAAATTTAGAATTAGATAAATTTGAAGTTCCGGGATAAAGTCAGGCCTGCAACTGAAATTTGCCAGAACCGGAGTTTGAGAAAGAAAAGATCTTGTTTTTCAAAGACGATGCGGAAAATAGCGCTTCGGAATGGAATGAGGACAAGCGAATTTGCTGTAGAAAATGCTGGTGAAATGGAGTGGTAAAAAAAGTAAAAAGAGGTGCTGAGCATTGTGAGTCAACACTTGAAAAAGTTGACTAACAATTTTGACAATCATTTTGCGTAACATGAAGATCTTCGACATGGAAACTTTTGGATAAACAATCCACGCATCGATGATGTCAACAAATACGACCTTAATCTTCGTGAAAAAGAAAGTCTGATTGAATTACAATATGTTGTGCTTTTACTTGGCAGTCCAGATTCGAAAAACGTCATTGTCACACTTCTGGTTATTTCTTGCAAACGAATTCGTGCCTAACTTTCGAAACAATCGAATTGATGGTAATTGTTTCAACTAGCCATTTAGAAACGACAATTCTTTTTCATCTCTAGCTTTAATAACAAAGCAAAGAAATCGCCTGGATGTCGAAACAGAGCTACGTGTTTTAGAAACATTTTTGATATCTCGTTTTCCTCACATAAGCTACAGGCAGCGTAACAGTAGCAAGTTTCCCACTGACATTGATTGTGTTTGGAAATGAATTGATATTTTGCTGTTTGAGTTGATTGCTGTGTTATTCTAATTTTCGTCCTGAATACAAATCATATGCTAAAACCTTGCATTATGGTGCGCAACGACGATTTTGGTTAACAAAACGTTGCAAATATTCATTCCATTCACTACGACCTTTGGTTGCCGGTGTAACGGTCCAGGAGTTACTGCGGTCTGAAAGTTACCGTAACTTCTGGACCGCGTATACGCAGTCTGAAAGTTACTGCCAGTCCAGAAGTTACTTAAACAGGGTTTTCAGATTTGGCGCTTGCAGCAGATTTGTATAAATGATTTCAACATTGGAAACATGTTGAACTTGAATTAAGACTTATCCACCATTGCATCTTAACAACATGATTTACAGCAGAAACGTAATTGGGAATGAAGCGAAAATAAGATGAAAGTTAAAAGATGAGTTTTGTACCAGAAGTTGTTGCTGTTTTGGAATGAAATTTGAATTTGTAACCTAACAATTTACGTAGGCTATCATTTTAACCTGATTTGTTTGTATTATACCATTTGAAGTTGTGTCCGTGCCTTACGTGCGTTGGCAAATAAATTTGCATGGGGAGGTGATTGACTAAATGACCACTTGGCCTATAGTCTTTTGCTGTCATCCTGATTGTGCTATGATGCAACCTACGATTCACAAGTGTTATGAGTGTTTTATTGACTGGTTGCAGGCTATATGGCTGTGTTGAAACAAATAGTTTAATTGATTATCGCTCCAAACATTTCAAAGTTTAAATCGTGGCTATACGTGAATCGGTGGCATTTAATAAGCTAGCCTATACAGGCCTTAATATATCGTGCAAAGTTTGCATTTGAAGGCTGACTTGTTAGCCGCTGGTCTTGAGTTGTAGTTGACGAACATAGTCTTTGACTATATTTTATGTAGGCCTATTTCATGAAAGTTAAAACCAAAGTTTTCCAGTGAATGAAGCACTGAGCCCATTTTTGGTCTGGTTTCTCATAACTACTGTTTTGAAGAAATATAAAGTAACTTAGGCTACATGTAGGCCAACCGGTAGTCAAAACGCCATCAACCTTCAGTGAGTAGGCTATCACAGTCTCACGCGAGGGGAAGGCTTTAGCTTTTACGAAAGTGTTGAACACTTTGAGATTCCAATGAATTTCCGTTGGACTCCCATCGAAAACACGTCGCACGAAACTTAAAGTCTAGAATTATGGTTTCGTGATCCTTGGGATTCATCTTTCGCATACTTGCAGAGGGTTTAATCTACTAACCAAGTGAAGTTTCAGTCCATTTAAAAGTTTTCCCAAAAGAATTTCGAAAAAGCACACCCACTTACAATAGCAGTAACTTTTGGACTGCTTCTGCGGCGTTGCAGTCTGGAAGTTACTGTCAGTCCAAAAGTTACCAGCGGTGCCCGGCGTTTTCACAATCGATAGAAAAGCAAAAATTGTTTCAACTAAGTGTAATGAATTCATTGCTCTCAAACTAATGCAAGCTCTTCAGTTAACATTACAAAATACTTATAATTATTAATCTGACCTTTTGAGAGGTTAAAAATTTAATTATTTTTCAAAACAAAATTAAATAAAATTTAAATGAAATATTTGGCAACTCTTGTAACTTTTGGCATGCAGTAACTCTTGGACTGCTACACCGGTCCGCAAACATTTTTGAAAAAATTTGCCGGTCCCGCACTGTTGAAAGGTAAAGAACCACTGTTCTAAACCATTCCATCCTACTGTGACAAATGCTACAAAACACTCTTAATGGAGCCGGAGCGGAGCTGGAGCCGGAGCCGGAGCCGCTGTTTAAAAGTTTATAGCTCCGGAGCTGGAGCTAGTGGATGAATGCTTGATAGCTCCGGAGCTGGAGCCGGAGCCTATGCTTTTTTGCAGTGGCTCCCCAGCCCTGGATTTCATGTGAAATTGAGTTTCTTGTAGAATTAAAACATTAATGTATGGTCTTAACTTTTTCTATGCGTTTGAAAACTTATTTGAAAAATTATAATAGCTTCGCAACTCTGCATGCAGAATTCAACTTGCCTGCAGGTTTTTTACATAATTACGTTATTCAAAATGTGGGTCAAGGCAAGTTTACGTGCCTGTAGCTGTGTTTGAGATGTTTTAATTTATGTTTTTGAAATTGCATGCAGTTATCCCCACTCCCCAGTGGCCACTAAGATAATTACATATAGTTACGTAAAAAAGAAGTCTAGTTCCTTGGAATTGTTAGAGGTGCTAAAGGCTGATTGTGCAAGCTTTTTTTCTAACGTCTAGTTTTGTTTTGGACAACTGTAATTTTCTTATGTTGTCCTTCTAAGCCACATAGGAGGAGGCTAATCTAGCAGGCTGCTGTAGTTATTTGCGCCAGTTTGGCACTCATGTTGCTAAATTGCAAACCTTCGCAAATCAACCAACATATGCGATATGCTACTGATCATCAGCTTTGGGATATTGTCATATTAAGACATTGTTAAAGGTTAAAAATTCACATACGGTACTTTCAGGAGATCTGGTCATTGCCCTAACAAAAGTGACAACTCATCTTTGACATTAGTGGGAAGTTCTACAGACGAAGAAAAGTCTTCTGAAGAATGCCCTGGTTTGTTGCTGAAGATACATCGCAACAAGGAAAAGCGCTTGTTTATCTATCTTACCGTGGTAATATTTGAATTTCATTTTGCATGTTTTGTTTAGTTGTTTTACAGTAACATGATCACTGTGTTTTACCATGCTAGACAGGTAGTCACTACTCGCTACCTGACCTAGTTCCCTGAAGAAGTCAGTCGTGTCTCATTGACGAAACGTTGGAATAAAACAGATTATCACCTTATACAATACATCTTGTGATAGTTTAGCTTAGTTTGCACCAGTAGAACGTATAATGTTTTTTAACTAATCTGGTGAACAGCCTCATTCAAATTTTGTTATTCCATTTTGATTCTTTTCACATTTTGATTCTTTTCGCTTTTTTCAACTCTGGGCCGTGACAGTGGCGCGGAGATGTGTGTAGCAGTTTATAACCTTGGATAAATCTATTTTATGTATCATTAATGGTACTGTGGTAAAAGCTTCAGCCAGAGTTGCAATTCTCTAACCGGAACATCCTGCCTCTGGTGTAGGGTCTGCTACTATTCGGTGAGTCCGATTCGGTGAGAGCCTTTTTCGGTGAGAGCCCTATTCGGTGATTTTTTTGAAATTTTTTTGGAAAATTATCGGGTACCGTAGCCTAATTAAAACCCCTAACCTCAAACCCCAAAAACCCAAACCCCAAAAACTCAAAACCCAAACCCCCAAACCCCCCCCCCAAAAAAAAAAAAACCAAAACCCCAGAAAAAACCCAAACCCCCAAAAACCCAAACCCCCAAAAACCTCAACCCCCAAAAACCCAACCCCCCAAAAAAAAACCAAAACCCACCAACCCCCAAACCCCCCCCCAACCTCCAAAAAACCCCCAACCCCTATCCCTTAACCCTATAACGGCAATGATAATTAGGCTACGGTACCCAATAATTTAAAAAAAAATCACCGAATAGGGCTCTCACCGAAAAAGGCTCTCACTGAATAGGGAACTCACCGAATCGGACTCACCGAATCGGGCCATTCCGCCGGTGTATCACCACTCACCAGTAGCCTAGTGGTGTCTTAGTTTGTGACTATTTCTAGCATTAGCAAATTTTAAAGATAAACAATAACGCACACTTTCCAATTATTAATATATATTTTTTTTTTGCAGGAAACAAAATCACTCGTCCACATGGATTTAATGCGCAGTAGCTACTTCTTATTTCTAATTATTATTGCTGTGGTAGTTTTTGGGTCTTTCCGCGGCGGTCATCAATTCCATGACAAGAAGTACAGTGTTCAATATTCTTAGCCAATTGGTGCTCTGATATTCTTTGTAATTTTTTTTATGCACCATCATGAGGTGTCTTGATATTTATATATACGAAAAACAGTTTATATGTTATTAAAGATGTACCGATACCAATATTTTGGCCGATACTTTAGTGTTACTATAAGAAGCAATTTTGGTATTTGCAAGGAATTATATCAAATGCTAAATTTGACCTTATTTGCATAAAACTATTACAAAAAGCTTTGAATTGGCATAATTTATTAAAGATTTAAGAATCGAATCTCAACCGCATTGTTGTGGCATAATAATAGGTTTTAGTAATAAAAGGCCACCGTGATTGAGCACTGGGGTATAAGGGAAGAAACATTACATCATAATTGGGGTATCTGAAAAATTAATACAGGGTTTCACAAACTCTCCAAATAGGCTATCATAATTGATATTAAGATGTAAACCAAGTCATTTCTGTAGTGGTACAAAAACTATTCGACAAGTAATATTCAACCTAAGGGTTTTGTCGTTTGGTTGAGAAGCTTTTGCCAGGCCAAAACTATCCAGGTAGCAAAAATGTATAAATTCGCATCGTTTTTACGTTGCTAAACGATTAAAAAACCCATGTAACTTGGTTGTTTATAGTAAGCTGGCTCTATCAGTTTGTGATTTAATTTCCACCTTTCGTTGAAATAAACTCATCAAGCTTAAACCATGTCATGGCAAATTACGACTATAAACAAAAGAATAAATTTTAAACTTCAATTTGTATTGAAAATACATGACGTAATGTCTTCCAACCTTATCACATATTTCTCCATTACGTAATGTCTTATAAGAATGAATTGAAAACGAGTCTATTCACTAAACATGAAAGTAACGGGGCCACGAATAAAAAAAAAGGGGGGGGGCACGAATTCTCATTGAACCAATCAGTAAAAGGTCTTGTTGTGCCTACTGATCTCTGGAGTTGACGTTAACCTTAAAAAATATTGACTTATTGTTGATATGGGATTTGACTACATATATTACATATCGATTAATGCATATTTTGTTTCACTGAACTTCAAAGTCAACTCAAAACGTATTTGTTTACCACAACCAAACCACTTGTGGCGATCGAATTTGTTAATTCATTATTCTACAAAATGTTAAGATGATGTCACGTCATTACGCCGATTTGAGATATTTCATTCGTGACGTCGTATGGTAGGCACTTTTTTAACCTACCACACTGTCAGAATTCATAACGCAATTATGCGTAACGTATATGGCATCACTGGTGTTTTTGTCACAATTTTCCTTATAAACTCTATTGATTGCAGTCTTAAAATCCTTCTTGCACTCAGTTGGAGTCATCAGTTGCAGCAGAAAAAATAGTACTAGCAGAGGGTGGGAATCGAACCCACGCAATCCAAATTACTACTCCTTTGCCCTAACCCATTAGGTCACGCTGGTTGTGGCGACGCATTCAGTTAAAATTTTATGTATCAAAATCTTTCGAAAAAGACAATCAGCATATCACGTGTTAATTCATATGACTGAAATCAGCTGATTCGCGTGTACGTTTTTTCGAAGAGTGTATTCCATTAAAGTGCTTACCACGTCGCATGGATGAAAAACTTTTAGAAGTTTTATGCTCTGCTGAGAGTAAAAAAGAAACACAAAGGATAAATATAATATTGGAGAAATTGAGTGTCATTCACGACCTAAGAATCGAACAACGCAAAACTGCTGAAACAAAACGTTTTGTTTAAGTGAATCACTGCAAGCAAGCAATGCCAAAAGGTGCGCGCAAGAAGTCATGGGAGTGCGAGGTATCAAAAATTTGAACAGGTTGTTATTTTTCTACATCAATGTGACGTTAACTAGTTATTACTTTAAAAAATCTACATCTTTGCTTAGAACTGTGGAAATTCCGCAGCAAACGCCTTTTTTTTTATAATGTTTAATATCGGCCAAATTTTGCCGAAAATGGCCGATACCGATATAGGTACATCTCTATATGCTATGTTTGGTAAGTGATAATACTGATAAATTATTATCGTACCACTTCAATTTTATTTTTCTACATCCGTTTTCAAAGTCGTTTGCCTTTGATTAAAGTTAGCACTGATGATTACCAACTGTAGGGGTTAATTTTTACACAATAACGCTTCAGGTTTTGCAGATGTTTTTAGTGTGAATTGTGCTATACCACATACTGTACTTAAACTATTGATTCCCAAACTGGTATCCTCATACCCCTGTAGGTCCATCAGGGCCGGATTAAGGTTTATGGGGCCCTGGGCTGAGCTGAAAGTGGGGGCCTTTATCAAGTGACTTTTTTCGCTAAAAAGGTTATCGATCAATGACACTAAAAGCATTTCTCAGCAGCTGGGGGCTCCGCCTCCAAACCCCGAGTTGTGTATATTGTGTAGGTGGTGCTGTGCTTTTTGCTGCAATTGGGATCGAAAAAAGCGATTAAACCGGAACATTATTTTTAGAACAACAAAATGACATAATTTGTTTAATGCTAACTTTATTAAAGGGGCGCAAACTCTCAAACTTACCCGAGTGACACCACTATTCTCTAGGTATGCCAATGTTCCCTAGTTGTCTTTTTGAAAGCAAAACCAATCAATTTAGAGCAGATTAACAAACGTATCCGTTTGTGAGATAGGCTATCACTGTTCAAAGTGAACTCGATCCTTTCTCCACAATTTTTAGTGGCAACACTTTCCAATACAAAATGCCAATAGGCGATTATTGATATACTGTACGATAACATGTTCATTTTGTGCAATACTGTACTGTTCAAAATGAACAATTTTGCCCCAAGAAAATTGTGAGGAAAAACCTGGTTAGTTTTCAACAGTATTTCTTCAGAAAAGATTCGTTTTCTGGTTGAAATGCAAATTTAGCAATGACAATAAACTTTTTAGTGAATGGTGTCGAATACTTAAACACAAAACTGTTGAGATACAGAGCGATCAAAGTAAGCTTAATCTAAAACTAAAAAAACTAAACTTTTGTTTTTGGCCGCAACTTTATGTATGCACTGTGAATTGTTTGTCAGCTTCATACGATAAAAATAGAATCATATTCATAGGAGCAGTGGCGTAGCCAGGAATTTGAAAAGGGGAGGGGGGTTGACGGCCGGCGGGCGATGCCCGACGGTGTGTTCGACTAAGACGACATTTTCACAAGTTACTTTAAATTTGGTGCATTCTGAGAGCATTTTCAACAAAAATATGGCTATGAATATTGAACATTCCTGTAAAATGGTGCTGTCCGGTGGCATAGCAAAAGGATAAGATCATGTTTTCTTCGGCATTTTTCGGAAATAAAGCTGTTTCTATGTCTTGTTGTTGCTGATTCCTGGCTGAGATATTCGAATGTTTGGTATTGGCAAAACTCGCTCTTTTGATGCAGTTTTGTTTAAAATTAGGCAAGGTTTGGTTTAGAGACATAAAGAGACCGAAAGCATCATTCTCAATATCCTGACGTCACACGCGTGCCAAAGGGAGGGGTTGAAGCCCCCAACCCCCCCCCCCCCCCCTGGCTACGCCACTGCATAGGAGTATAGGCCATAAATCATAAATGAAACTGCAAACTGGTAGGCGGTACCGGTAGTCATTTTGTTTGCTGCCCTAGAAAATTGTTTATATCAACTCAAAATGGACGCTTTCTTGCTTTTCTCATGGCAAAATCGCTGATCAATTCTTCAAAATTCAATGAATCCAAAATATCGTGTTCATTGTTCAATGCTTAGAAGTGAAAGATTCGAAACTCGCTCTTGCTGCGAAGAATTTCGAACTTCGTTTTTGATTCTCTTTAATTTTGAAAAAGATTTTTCTCCACTGCAGTTGGAGACCATCATACACAAATACATTCGCAGAGCAACGATAACATTGGGAAAGGTTTCAACGCTCCTGTTTTCCCTTAGAAGTAAGAACATGTTCTCAACACTGTCTTTCACTTTGTGTTCATCAGGGTTTTCTGAGGCTTTTTTCCACCATCAGCAGTTTTCACTTTGAAAAATTCTGCAAAATGAACTGTTTCAGTTGGAAAATTGGCTTCGAAATCCATGGGATATTCCTTCATCAATGCAACAGTAGCTTGATGAATCTCGTTAGGGCTAAGATCCGTCAGTTTTGAAATGAAACCAAACTTTCTTTCGACGTCACGGTGTGCTTTCAAACGCTTATCCAGTTCTGCAGATAGTTTGTCAATTATGGCAAGATACACTTCAACTCTAAATTTATCTCTTGGGGAAAAAATCGTTGGCTCTGTAGAGGGCTCATCAAAATGCCTATAACGTTGTGTTTGAATTCGTTTTAAAGAACCTGCGTAGGTGTTGGATCCACATTTCTTCTTACTTTTTTCTTCATACGTTTCAAAGTTGGATCTTTCGCTTTTGACAAAGCTCATGAGACTTTGTAACAACTGTACTGTATTATTCAAACACAATTCACTTTTTTGAAGGGACAGATTTGTTTTTTAAAACCTTTCCAAAATTGCACTCCACATTTCAAGCAAAATAGCTGTCTTTGGTTGTTTCAGCTTTTTTAAAAATCCTTCTTCGACTTTGCTCTCTCGAGATTGAGCATCATCAGAGGCTAATTCTTCAAGCGCTAAAATGGTCTCACTGTATTCTTTGTTTAATGCACTGACTGCATCATATCTAGCTGACCATCTTGTATCAGACAATGTCTTTAAAACAGGCAAACCATCTAGGAATTTTCGATAGACTTGCCAACAATGAATAGACGAGACGAGCCATGAATAAAGGCTTTGCAACAATTCAAAAAGCTCAGCGACATAACGGCATGTTTCTACAGCACATTTACCGATTAAATTAAGTGAATGTGCTGTGCAAGGCACATAATGAGCTACACTACATTTCTAGCGCAGGAGAGCTTGAAGACCTTTATACTTGCCACTCATATTGGCAGCATTATCATAACTTTGACCGCGGCAGTCTTCAATGTTGATATTAAGCTTTTCCAAAAACTCCAAAACAATTTTGGCGATTTTTGCTCCTGTATGAGACTGCATTGGTACAAATTTTAAAAATCGCTCGATTGGACCTTGTTTCAAAACGTATCGTATTATCACTGTCAGTGGGTCAACATGTTCCAAATCCGGTGTTGAATCTACAGATATAGAAAAGTACTTTGCTGCTTTGATCTCATCAACTATCACAGTCGTCAATTTATTTTGTTTTAACACAGATAAAACGTTTTGGCCCATTAGCTCAATCAGCTCTTCACAGATAGTAGATGAAATGTATGATGAATGGCCGCATCCTTTGTTAGCATGCAACCGTAAATGTTCCGCCAGAAACGCATCGTATTCACTAAGTAACTCAGGTATTCCCAAAAAATTGCCATTACTTGGTGAGCCAACCACCTCGTCACAACCTCGAAAAGGCAAACTTTTAACGCACAGAAACTTCACAACGCTGATAGCTCTTCGTAGAACATCTTTCCATCATATTGTATTTCATTTTCGAACTGAAGAACTAAATTTCTATCAATTTGCATTTCTGATTTTCTAGCGCACGTTGCTGCCATTGCATTAAAATGTGGTGAGTTTTCATGGCTCTTTAACGATTCGTGGGCATGCTTCCAATCTTTTAATCCAGGAGTTAATTTGCTTTCTTTTTGTGACATCAGCTTAGACAAAGCAATAAACGCATCCCGTCGATTTAGAATAACACAGCCAGTTTCTATCAAATTTTTCTCCCGTTTGAGAATGTACTCTAGCAAACAAAAACTGAGCACAAAATCGATGCTGATTTTTATCAAGTATTTCAGACTCTTTAAAGCCACCGTCTTTATGCTGGCATTTGCTTGAGCCCTGCTGTATCCAGTATTGCAAGAAATGTTTGAATGGTTTTGGTGGATGTCATCTTGAATGAAAGAATCAGGGTCTGAGGCTGCTGCTACTTCGTGTAAAGATGATTGGCAACTTGCATCTTCAATGCTCTCAGCATCTGCATTTAGTAATGACGATGGTTGCGCATCAACCTCTTCTGAGGGTGGAGAATCAATAGTTTGGGGCACAGTATTTGTGACAGTTAAAACAAATTCAGATGATTGAGGACTTGCAACTTCAGTACAAATATCCGTGTCTATTGGTGTTTCTGTTTCAGCTCGTTGGCCTTGAGACAGTAGACCTATACTACCAGCTTGTAGTTGATGAATATTATCACTCTCTAGGCTTGAAAAAGCTCCAAAATATGTCGTAAGTTTTTGTATTTTTTTTGGTAACTTTCTTTTCAAACGCTGCTGCACGTTTCTTTGCACCACTTGGATAATGGCGCTGGCGATTCATGACATTGACATTAATATCAATACAGTACACTGTTAAACATAGGTAATGCAATAAAAAGTTGTGAAAGTGATAGGTTCACAGCCAAGAAGGTGGCAGGCTGCTAGGCTACCTGTTTGGTAATGAATTTGGTAAGAAGAACATCAAGCAATCAATCGGAGACAGTTTCATAACATTACAGCAAGTAATTTAAATCTGCATGACTCAAACCTTTAACGAAGTTTTTATTCTTATTATGACCATTAATCTTACGGCTTCGCTTTAAAGATAATAACGGAGCGAGAGAGTTAGGGCAGAGTGAGGATGAGGGAATAGTTAAAAGAAACAAAGAATCATTGTTACTTAATCGTAGTTGTAAGCGCTGCTAACCTTCAAATCTGCACTGATCTACAGAAATAGTGAGGTCACATTGCTCAACTTATGCTGCAAACATAGCCTACCATGCCGTAGGCCTACTGACCAAATTTGTCTGTAGGCGGCTAGGCCTATTGCCTACTGGCACATCTGATAAAGCCTGCCCAGCTGCCTAGCCTACCAAACTACCCAACCGACGCGGCGGAGAAATAAAAAAAACAGCGCAAGCCGTGTTTCCAATATGGATTTTTCTTTTCAAAAATCCGTACCATTTCCGGATATGAAAGTAGCAAATAAATATGCTTTTTGTTAAAAAAAAAATTGAATAACTGGGACCGGGCAGGGGTGCTGCAGCACATATGGGCGAGCCGCCCCTGCTTGTTTGAGATACGAATTAAAGCAGCAATCTCCAGCTGTGCAACTAAAAAAAAATAGATTTTTTTTCTTTGAGGTGGGGGCCCTGGGCTTCAGCCCACTCCGCCCCCCCTTAATTCGGCACTGAGGTCCATGAAGCAGATTCAAGAGCTCTGCAAAAGCATTTTCAATCTTTCGCAATCGAATGTCGTTCAAACGTACCCAGTTTAAGTCCGGTCACCGAGTTGGTGATGTGAAGCTTCCTTTCGGAGTTGTTGCGGCTTGTTTGTTGCACGGAAATTGCTTCATACAGTGGGTGTTACTAACTAATAGGCAGAGACAGCCTTTTTATTTTTGGTGCTGACTTTTGGTGAAAAAATTTGAAGAATTGATGAGTTGTTTCTGCTTTCTTGATAGCTACTGTTTTACAGTGACCTTCTGATGAAACTTTCTTTCGCTGTCAGCATAGCTACAGCTTTTTTGCTTTAGTTTTCTTCCAATGTGTTCTATTTTTCTGATTCCGAGGAATACTTGCCCCTAAAGAATGGCATCTTTGCCTCCTCCCAGAAACTGTTCTTTTAAAATATAGTTAAATTCTTATGGGTATTTTGTTTTAAAAGATAAAAACCTTAAGGCATTACCCCTAAAATTGTCTGGCTTCATCGCCGACACATATAATAATATAAGCCGAATATGGGAACATAGATTTAATGAGAACTGATCTGTTTTCACGTAATGTTCTTATTCCTTTGTTCGTGTACGGGACGTTGACTAGTGCTATAGGACTGAACTGCCTCAGCTGGTTGTCATCCAGTTGTGAAAGTTCAGAGTTACATTTCTCTCTGATCGTATCAGGGTTGTCGGTATTTTACCGACCCAAAAAAACCCGGGTGGGTTTTTTTGAAAAAAACCAAAAAACCCGTAAAAAACCCAAAGCATCATATTTGTCCAGTTTTTATTAGAAAATCGAAAAAAATGAACAAAAACACTACAAGGCACTTAAAGTAAACTTCAAATTAGGGGTCCCACGAATTACCCATAAGCCCCATAAGCACCATAAGTCGCGTCGAATTACCCATAAGTCGCGTCGAATTACCCATAAGCCCCATAAGTCGCGTCGAATTACCCATAAGCCCCATAAGTAGCGTCGAATTACCCATAAGCCCCATAAGTCGCGTCGAATTACCCATAAGTCGCGTCGAATTACCCATAAGCCCCGTAAGTCGCGTCGAATTACCCATAAGCCCCATAAGTCGCGTCAAATTACCTATAGGCACCATAAGTAGCATTGAATTACATAGAAGTAACGTCGAATTACCCATAAGCCTATATAGTGTAGAGTGTAGTCTATAGCTGTCTAGAAGCCTAGTAGTCGGCTGCATAGCCGAGTGGTGAGGAGCACGGGCTGGGCGTTCCAAAATATAGTTCGACATTTGCTGCAGCAGATGGAGTGTTTTGTCCGATAAAACACCTTAACATTGGGCAATTTTCCGTATGAACCAGGTGACTGCAGCATAGCAATCGTTCTCGCACTCAGCCAGAGACTTAATTCTTGCTTTAAACTTGATAATTAAAGAAAAAAAAGAATAATGGCAAGGGTGGGAATCAAACCCGTGTCACCAAATTCAATAGCCTTTGCCTTAACCACTCAGCCACGCAAGCGCTCGTGAAATCGTCGCTTAATTTGTTTATATGAGTAATGTTTCGAGAACGCTCACAATATTATCAGTTTAGTTTGTTTTTATTTCTGACCATCACAACGAAAAAACAATATACGACAAACTTAGCAGAGGTTTATAAAAGGTAGAAGCGATAAAACGCGGACGTTATAACGTGCATGATACCAAAGCAGGACAATCAGTTTAAGTGACACGATCGCAAGTCGCAACAGCGACTTGCAGATTATATATACGCTGACATGAAGGCGTAAGTAATTCCACGTTGCTTATGGGTAATTCGACGCGACTTATGGGTAATTCGACGCGAGTCGAATTACCCATAAGCCCCATAAGTCGCGTCGAATTACCCATAAGCCCCATAAGTCGCGTCAAATTACCCAAATGCCCCATAAGTCGCGTCGAATTACCCATAAGCAACGTGGAATTACTTACGCCTCATGTCAGCGTATATGTAATCTGCAGGCTTTGGTATCGTGCACGTTATAACGTCCGCGTTTTGTCGCTTCTACCTTTTATAGATCTGTGCTAAGTTTGTGGTGTATTGTTTTTTCGTTGTGATGGTCAGAAATAAACACAAACTAAACTGATAATATTGTAAGCGTTCTCGAAACATTACCCATATAAACAAATTAAGCGACGATTTCACGAGCGCTTGCGTGGCTGAGTGGTTAAGGCAAAGGCTATTGAATTTGGTGACACGGGTTTGATTCCCACCCTTGCCATTATTCTTTTTTTTCTTTAATTATCAAGTTTAAAGCAAGAATTAAGTCTCTGGCTGAGTGCGAGAACGATTGCTATGCTGCAGTCACCTGGTTCATACGGAAAATTGCCCAATGTTAAGGTGTTTTATCGGACAAAACACTCCATCTGCTGCAGCAAACTGCAGATTACACATAAGCGGACGGGAAGGCAACGAAGCCAATCTTCGTGTCCACCTTTAGGCATGCCTTCAAGTGTCCTGCTCTTGAGCGGTGTCGAACTATATTTTGGAACGCCCAGCCCGTGCTCCTCACCACTCGGCTATGCAGCCGACTACTAGGCTTCTAGACAGCTATAGACTACACTATACAGGCTTATGGGTAATTCGACGTTACTTCTATGCAATTCAATGCTACTTATGGTGCCTATGGGTAATTCGACGCGACTTATGGGGCTTATGGGTAATTCGACGCGACTTATGGGGCTTATGGGTAATTCGACGCGACTTATGGGTACTTATGGGTAATTCGACGCGACTTATGGGGCTTATGGGTACCCAGTAAACATTGATTGTTGGGGAAACATTGGCAAGAAGTTGGCCGCAACATTGGCAAGATGCAGACGCCAACGTTGGCAAGATGTTTTATGCACCATTTGGATGCATCTGGCCAGCGTTGGCGTCTGCATCTTGCCACCGTTGGCTTCTGCATCTTGCCAACGTTGGATTATGCATCTTGCCAACGCTGGCTACTGCATCTGGCCAACGTTGGCTTCTGCATCTTGCCAACATTGGCAAAATGTTTTATGCACCATTTGGATGCATCTGGCCAGCGTTGGCGTCTGCATCTTGCCAACGCTGGCTTCTGCATCTTGCCAACCTTGGCTTCTGCATCTAGCCAACATTGGCTTCTGCATCTTGCCAACATTGGCAAAATGTTTTATGCACCATTTGGATGCATCTGGCCAGCGTTGGCGTCTGCATCTTGCCACCGTTGGCGTCTGCATCTAGCCAACGTCGACTTCTGCATCTAGCCAACGTTGGCTTCTGTATCTTGCCAACATTGGCAAAATGTTTTATGCACCATTTTGCTTCATCTTGCCAACGTTGGCATCTGTATCTGGCCAGCGTTGGCAAGATGGCTTGTGCACCATTATGCTTCATCTGGCGCCTAAATTCTGGTTGACTTTTATGCACCATGACGCTGCTTCATCTGACCTATTGACTATTGTGATGCCCGCGCTTTGACCAAGGTTGGCCATGCGAAGCAAGCTGGTGCATAAAACATCTGAACAGCATTGGCATTTACATTTGCCAAACGTCTCTGTACCTAAACCTCGCTCATCACCAAAAGTTTATTGTTGAACCTAGCTAATCCTTGGGCGAAAGAACAGCAGCAACACGGATTTATAAGCAACACTACTCCCTTTGTGACAAAGCAAAGTAACAGCCGAGCTTCTTATATTTTCACATTTATTAGAAACAAGCTACATCAAATCGTATTGACAGATGGATATTCATTGCACATCAGCAGCTTTTTCTTGCGTATCTTTATCATTCTGAATTCCTGCGAATGAAACAAAAATATTTAATTCAAGAGGGCTGTTTGGCAACAGTGTAGGATTTTGATCAGTTGTTGTCCAGGATAATACGAAGTTAATTGACATTCTGCAATATCAATGTAATATCCATGGTAATATCCCTCTCTCCAACGTGCGTGACAAAAAACTTATCATTCGATTCTGCGCCACGCAGAGCGATAATCAAGTTCCAATACATTCTAATTGCGTGTACAGATAGTTATTCAACAACTAAAGCAACACATTCGCAGTTGTCTTTCAAACATACAACAAGCTCACCAAAAGTTAGTTTTTGCCGTTTTCGGCCACCTTGCCTGTCCTTCCAATTTCGAAATCACTCTGAAACTTTTTATCAATTTGCTGCACGGCAGCAGCTTTGTCGTGCGCCATCACCATGTCTAATCATGAAAGTAAAAAAAGAAGTGTTAAATCAGCATATAATGCCGACATAGCCTACTAACCACCATGTTCGTTGTTCACATCAATGCGAGTACACCACTAAAACATTTTCATACATTACTCAATACTCTTCACAATTACATCATACATTAATCAAAAGAGCAAAATGGCATAGTTATGACATAATCATTTAGTCGTAGTAGAAACATTTATCCGTACTCACCAAGAACAACCTTTTTCAGATTCTTCTTTAAACAATCAAACGAGTGCTTAGGCTTCACAATGTTTTTTTTTTTTTCTTTCTTTGTTCTCGACATGACTTGAACTGTGTTGTGTTCGATAATGATAGTTGGAATAAGTCCACTGATACAATCGCTTGCATTTTTGCCAACAACTTAACTTAAATTTGCCACCTGCAAAATGTAAATCGAATGTAATGACAGGGGTTTCATCCATCATATTAAAAAGCTTCAGCACTTGTTACAGAAATTTTCGACTGTTACAAATGACAGCCAACGTTTAAAGTTTTATTTGGGATTCCAGTCGTGTGTTGCGTATGTAGGTCGCAGTGTAGGCCACTGTAGGCTATGTTGTCGCAATGGGCGCAAAATAAAACATGTTATTATTATTATTATTCAGTTGACGGCAATGAAAGCTACATTTGCAAATACTCTACAACCATCACAGACCTATCCACACGACATAAAAATACAAACACATTCAAGCAGTCAGGCAAACACTGCCGGAGCAGCAAAATCAAAGATTGAGCAAAACCCTACACATGTTGTGGGACATCACAAGCTCTGCTACTTTGCTGATATCTTCTTAGCACTCATCTAGGAGCACTGGCACTAAATTTGTCACGAGAATATTTCATATGAAAGTTTTCCATTGGTCATTGAGTTTTATAACTTTCTCTAAATTGAGTTTTATAACTTTCTTTAAATTGTGTAAACGTAGCCTAGTGACAAAAACGACTTTACACAATTATTTCAGGTTCAATGAATAAAAGACATTCACTTACCAGATTTTCATAAACATTGTCGTAAGTCATTCCTATAGTTTCATTTTGATCATTTCTAAAACTTCTTTCGGCTCATTTCTAATTGATTATTTCTAAAACTAATATCTCAATTGAATTCGATTTTTTATATTTTCGATGCAAGAAGCGAAAATTCCTCTTAGCGCTGTTCACATAAGCATTGTGCTTTCGCCTCTCCGGCTCTACACGTAATTGTGTATTGCGCACAACCGCCATGCTTGAACAGTCGAAGTGAATCGAGTGACGTCATAATCCCTTTAGCAAAGGATTAAGTCATGGCCTTTGTCTTCCTTCATCAAAACAAACCAAGTTCTTCTGCTAAATTGCATCTCCTCACGTTGATATAACACATCGCCGCATTCTAAAGCTTTGTTGCCTATTTCACTTCAACACGTCATATTGCCCAGTCAAAGTTTAAGTAGTGACGTCATAATGAAGTTTTCACAACAATTATTGTGTCTGCAGTGTTTTTCTATGCACCGCGGGAGGAGAAAAACGATTTGCCGGATCGTTGAAAGTAAAAGTAGCAATCGTTTTGTGAAATCTCGCTTCAAGAAATTGAGGAGAGATTTCGACGCAACATGACTGCTCCTGAAGCTGGGAATTGCCCACCAGTAGCGGTGTCAGGGGAGTTCAGGGAGTACTTTTGAACTCGGGCCCTGGATAATGTTAAGAGCCCGTAACTTCTTCAAGGTGTCCGGAAAAACAAACAAACTATCGCGTATATTTAAATGTAGTGCGTTATTTTTAAAACTGTTTAGAGGCCCAAAGATCTCATTGGTACCGGGCCCAAATTATCTTCTCACTGGCCTGGTCTGTAGCAAATGATGGTGTACATTTGCATAAATTGAAAGAAAACTTTAGAGTAGTTGTTCAACTGGCACAACGTTGGCAACATTTCTAACCGATGCTTGCTCACAGAAACATATTTTTAAACAAAACCGCATAAAAAAGGTTTGTAGGCTATTGATATTTTTAAAAATGGAAATAAGTAATAAAAGCATAGGCTACACTTCTGACCAACGCTGGTCTTAAATATTCATAGTATACTTGTACGGTATCAGAAAATAATAACAGCATTGATAGCCTATTATTAAAATTGTAGCAAAATGATTGCATAGCCTACATTTGCATAATTTGAAAGAAAACACCGAAATTGTTATGAATTGGCACAACGTTGGCAATGCTTCTGACCGATGTTAGCCAATCACACAACTGTGTTTTGAAGCAATACCACATGAAAAGAGGTTTGTGTTAGTATTTTTCAAGTTTAAAACAAATAAGCTTAAACCTGAAATAAAATCTTTGAGATCTTTTTGAACGCTTAATAAGAAGTATTGAAATTGTTGGCAATGTTGGACGAAATTGCCGACCTTGTGCCCTCACATCCAGCATATAGCCAACGTTGCAATTGTTTATTTTGTGGAAACGTGTAGGCTAATGGAAACTTTAAACTGTTTCGGTATCAAGCACGTTATCGCGTTCGCATTTTGTTGCTCCTACCTTTTTCTAGACCTCTGCTCAGTTTGGCATAAACAAACTGAAATGAAAGTACTTTGTTGGCAAAGCATTGGCTACTCTTCTGGCCAACGCTGGTCTTAAATATTCATAATATACTTGTACGGTATCAAAAAATAATGACAGCATTGATAGCCTATTATTAAAATTTAAAATTGTAGCAAAATGATGGCATACATTTGCTTAATTTGAAAGAAAACACCAAAATTGTTTTGAATTGGCACAACGTTGGCAATGCTTCTGACCGATGTTAACCAATCACACAACTGTGTTTTGAAGCAATAGCACATGAAAAGAGGTTTGTGTTAGTATTTTTCAAGTTTAAAACAAATAAGCTTAAACCTGAAATAAAATCTTTGAAACCTTTTTGAACGCTTAATAAGAAGTATTGAAATTGTTGGCAGTGTTGGACGAAATTGACGACCTTGTGCCCTCACATCCAGCATATAGCCAACGTTGCAATTGTTTATTTTGTGGAAACGTGTAGGCTAATGGAAACTTTAAACTGTTTCGGTATCAAGCACGTTATCGCGTTCGCGTTTTATTGCTCCTACCTTTTTCTAGACCTCTGCTCAGTTTGGCATAAACAAACTGAAATGAAAGTACTTTGTTGGCAAAGCATTGGCTACTCTTCTGACCAACGCTGGTCTTAAATATTCATAATATACTTGTACGGTATCAGAAAATAATAACAGCATTGATAGCATATTATTAAAATTGTAGCAAAATGATGGCATACATTTGCATAATTTGAAAGAAAACACCGAAATTGTTATGAATTGGCACAACGTTGGCAATGCTTCTGACCGATGTTAGCCAATCACACAACTGTGTTTTGAAGCAATACCACATGAAAAGATGTTTGTGTTAGTATTTTTCAAGTTTGAAACAAATAAACCTGAAATAAAATCTTTGAGACCTTTTTGAACGCTTAATAAGAAGTATTGAAATTGTTGGCGTATTGTTGGCAATGTTGGACGAAATTGCCGACCTTGTGCCCTCACATCCAGCATATAGCCAACGTTGCAATTGTTTATTTTGTGGAAACGTGTAGGCTAATGGAAACTTTAAACTGTTTCGGTATCAAGCACGTTATCGCGTTCGCGTTTTGTTACTCCTACCTTTTTCTAGACCTCTGCTCAGTTTGGCATAAACAAACTGAAATGAAAGTACTTTGTTGGCAAAGCATTGGCTACTCTTCTGACCAATGCTGGTCTTAAATATTCATAATATACTTGTACGGTATCAGAAAATAATAACAGCATTGATAGCCTATTATTAAAATTTTAAATTGTAGCAAAATGATGGCATACATTTGCATAATTTGAAAGAAAACACCGAAATTGTTATGAATTGGCACAACGTTGGCAATGCTTCTGACCGATGTTAACCAATAGTGCAGTCGTGGGAGCTTTTTTGTGGGAAAAAATTTTTATCAAGCTGATACTTTGCTCAGACCTTCCCCATATTATGCAAATGGCTCAGAAAAAAAGCCCCATCAATCGGATGATGGGAAACCTCTTTTTGGGCCCTTTTTCCAAATGACGACACAATCCCTTTTGGGTCCAATCATGAAATTTTTAAGTTTTTCAAAATAGGACATATTATACATCATTTTTTAGCTTTTTTCAAGGGGAACAATTTTTTCTATTAACCAGAACCCTGAAAATGTACAGAAAAAAAGTTATTACCGATTAAGCAACAGGATAAATCTATGAAGTTCAGGCAAATTTGAAATTATTCGTCACTGTTGGACTTATTGTTCTATATTCTTTGACAAGAATTGAACAAAGTATGCGAAACATAAATTGAAGCTATCATCATCATCAAAAACGTCAAAGATGTTGCTTTCCTCCTCGTTTCATCTTCATTGTACGAGTATTCCTCTTCTTCGGTACCAACATCGACGTTTTGCAGAAGTGAAAAAAAGTCTTCATTCTTAAGTTTTTCGTCTAGTCTCTGGAGTATGTCGTTTATACTAATTATGATTAGCCTACTTAGATACGAAAAAGATGTAAAACTATCTTTGTATTTCAAGCATACTTACTAAAGTATTACATTCAACACCATGACTCCAGATATTGCTGATAACTGCAGAATTCTCTTTTCATCTATGGTTGTACGATCAATTCCAAACCGAGCAGCACACAGTAAAGAGGACAGCAAAAAGCTTCACTGGAATTTGGACAGATCTTGCGATCGAGCAAACTCTTATGCGCTCAATTAAGTCGTGTGGAGGATTGACGGAAGGAAAAGTATGACAGAGAGTGTTGGACATCTTTGGGTTTTTAGTGTGAGTCACTCGGCAAGTATTCATGAAGCAATGACGCAACTAAGCAAGGCTCAGTTTCTATGAAGCAACCAGCATGAAGAGTTGGGTGCTTCAAGAAAAAAGAGGGATTACGAAGATTTCTGGCCTGGTTAACAACGAAACACCCATTCTTGGTACCAGATATAAATCTATCTTCTCTTTCAAATGGTCTAGTGTCCATCGATGGAAAAGATGACGTCAATTGTGAACAAGCGGAGCAAATTGGTCAAAATATCCAGAAAGGTTTAGATGGGGGTAGCAGTTACTAACGCATCAATCAAACGCAAAGATTGATCAAGCCATTAGAATCCTTAATGGAAGTAAACAAAACAAAAAGTGGTGCAAGTGGTATTGGTCCGAAAGTCATGTTCAATAGGATGATTGCTGCTGCTGAAAGAGAGGAAAGCCTTGAGCAATTTTTCGAATTTGAGTAGACTTCAGAGCCAATGTCGATGTTCAAGGAAGACATGATGGGAAAGCCTGACAAACTCTCCCTTCGAAAAGTTCTGCCTGGTTCTTCGTCGCATGCCTTGGAGGAAATCAACAAGCAAGTGACTTCTATTATCTACGGTGGTGCATTACTACACAAAGTTTGCTGGAAAAAAGGAATGAAGTTTTCGGAAGTTTGAAATTCGTATGTGAAATATATCCAAAACCATTATACCCATGCTGTTGTTGTGTTTGATGGCTATGATGACGAAAGTACTAAAAGTTACGAGCACTTGCGCCGAAATTCCGTTCCACAGAGCACATTTGTGAAAATAGATCCGAGCAATTCACTTCCTTTTGCTCAAGATAGCTACCTCATCTGCATCGAAAACAAGGCTGAATTCATCAAGTTTGTTTGTACCCTGCTGAGACAATCCGAAGTTGAAGTTCACAACTGCTCTGATGATGCTGACAGTTCCATTGTAGCGAAATCCCTTGATTATGCTTCTCTTCGAAAAGGTTCAGTAAATGTCATTTCTGATGATACTGATGTAGTTATTATGTTACTGCATCATTGGAAGACTGGCACTCATGATGTTATCCCTTTGCATGCCATATGCATGTATTTGCCATGTCTAAAAGTAAACAAAGATAAATATTACATACAGGGTATCTAGAATTGGACAATATCTTAAAAGTGTAAACATTATTATATAACCCCTACGTAAAAATACATACCTGAGTGTAGTAAGCGTTGAATCTTCATTGTCACCATACCAGATCTTGAATGCAGCTATAGATGCTTCTCTGACCTTATTTTGGGAACTCCAGACATTGCTGATAATTGCAGAATTCTCTTTCAGCGTTTCTGATTTTCGCAAACTCGTAACCAAACTTCCTTTCCCTTTTCCAAATATCGATGACGTTGTGTCGCATCCTGACCATGCATGGAGGAAAAGAAGATCTTCTTTGATATCTTTAATACTTGGGTTGGCTTCTTTGATGCTCCAGGCTTTGTTGAAGCGCTCCTGGACGAAGTAAATAATTGCACAGGAAAAGCTAACACCAAGCCAAAGAGCAGCCTACTTCCATGGGCTACGTCTTTACTTGGTGAAGAATTTAAATTCAATGTTTGTGAATGGGGATGGAGAAACAATAGCAACAACGAACTTGTCCCAATAATGACGGATATATGCATACAGCACCAGAAGCATTGACCAAAGTAATTAGATGCAGATGTAAGAAATCAAGGAAAAATCCATGTGGAACGAAAACTTGCACCTGTCGTAACTATAGAATGGTATGTGTTTCTTCGTGTGGTGAATGTCATGGTGTTGCATGTGATAGTATAGTAAGTATGCTTGAAATACAAAGATAGTTTCACATCTTTTTCGAATCAAAGTAATAATTAGTATGAACGACATACTCCACAGACTAGACGAAAAACTTAAGAATGAAGACTTTTTTTCACTTCTGCAAAAACGTCGATGTTGGTACTGAAGAAAAGGAATGCTCGTACAATGAAGATGAAACGGGACAAGACGAGGAGGAAAGCAACATCTTTGACGTTTTTGATGATGATGATGATAGCTTCAATTTATGTTTCGCTTACTTTGTTTAATTCTTGTTAAAGAATATAGAACAATAAGTCCAACAGTGACGAATAATTTCAAATTTGCCTGAACTTCATAGATTTATCCTGTTGCTTAATCGGTAATAACTTTTTTTCTGTACATTTTTAGGGTTCTGGTTAATAGAAAAAATTGTTCCCCTTGAGAAAAGCTAAAAAATGATGTATAATATGTCCTATTTTGAAAAACTTGAAGTTTTCATATGTTGGACTCAAAAGGGATTGTGACGTCATTTGGAAAAAGAGCCCAAAAAGTGGTTTCCCATCATCCGATTGATGGGGCTTTTTTTCTGAGCCATTTGCATAATATGGGGAAGGTCTGAACAACGTATCAGCTTGATAAAAATTTTTTCCCACAAACACCACTTTTTAAGCTCCCACGACTGCACTACAATCACACAACTGTGTTTAGAAGCAATACCACATGAAAAGAGGTTTGTGTTAGTATTTTTCAAGTTTAAAACAAATAAACCTGAAATAAAATCTTTGAGACCTTTTTCAACGCTTAATAAGATGTATTGAAATTGTTGGCGTATTGTTGGCAATGTTGGCAAAATGTTGGACGAAATTGCCGACCTTGTGCCAACATACCCAGCATATAGCCGATGCTGGCCCAGCAATCAATGTTTGCTGGGTACTTATGGGTAATTCGTGGGACCGCAAATTAGGACTAAAAGATGTGATTGTGAAGTAACGCAGTAGATATTTCTGTACAGTACACAAAAATCAAGTAATGCCACTTTGCACATACACTAAAACTCATTTGTGCAAGAAAGCTTCATAGTTAAACTGGTGAAAGTACTACTTTACTATCATCATCATCATCATATATACTACAATACTATAGTCTATTTAATATGATATGCAATTTTAGGTGGCTATTTTTAAAAAGTATTTACCAATTACAGATTCTGGATTCTAAAACCTAATAAATCTGCACTGTTAAATGGATGTTTTATGTAATAATTCTGTCAATGCACTGTTTCTGATTTTTAAACTAAAATGCTACACAACAAGAAAAAAAAAACATTTACGGCATATATACATCAGAGTGTCAATTTACAAAAAGCTTTAACTACTGGCACTCAATTCTTGAGTAGTCCGAATGTAATGACTGATTATCGCAAGTGAATAATTAAAAATTATCTCAGATTAATCTTTCCACCACTTCCTCACAACGAACTCGAAAAGTTGCTATTTCTAAGTATTATATAATAACAGGTTAATTCGCTGTCAATTGTAACCACCGTCACAGCTATTTTGTGTGTGTAGTAGCTGCAAAATTATTTGGAAATTATTTTTCTTCGCAATATGTTTCTCTAGTTTTACCAGGCATTTGTTGTTTTATGCACAAGATCACTCTTAAATTGACACCTGCACTACTATACAAAACTGAAAAAAAATACAGAGTTTACTAAATGATCAACATGATCTCCAACTAAAAGGTTCTTGCTCGACTGTTTGCAGTGTTTGGTTCTGTCATATTGGTGACTGCAACTGCAATGAGTTCACTTTTAACAAAATCAGAAAGTTAGTCTGTGTACGAAATTAGAGATCTTGCAATCCATCTCAAATCAAGTCAAACTTATTTCTCTGTGCGAGCTCTGTAGAATGTGTAGATCTTCACCAACTTTTCCGCTTTTTCAGTTCCTAATCTATTGCGCAGCTTAGACCAAACTAGACCATATGCGGAAAACGTGCATTCAATTGCTGCAGAGCTAGCTGGGCATGAAGCTAGTTTACTCATAAATAAACAAAAACCATCTGGCAATTTTTTTGATTTGGTTAGACTGCGTTTTTCCATAACCTTCCACCACTGGGCAGGGCTAAGTTGATTGACGACACTCTCACAAAATAAGGCTTTTGGATAAAGTTCAAAGTCATCGATTTTGAAGGCCATCACTGAACCAATCCAATCAGGATGTTCCTCCATAAGCCATTTATCAGCTTCATCTTCTTCTCGAAGCCTTCTTCCACGAAACCGCACATCCATGATGTTGGCTACAAAATGGAATGGTTGCAAAGCCTGGTTCATTCTTCTGGTTATTTCGTCCTTGTATGGTTGCAGACTTTCATGCTCAAGTAAATCTAACCACAGCTCCACGGCATGACCAATGCTAGTGCTATCAGCTTGAAGCAAATCTAACACTCTTCCAACCTCTTTCAGTTGTCGGAGGAGGTGGGTCGACTCTCGTAATATAAAAAGATTTTCTAAAATCTTAGTTATGTTGTTAGGGATTTCTGTATTTTGTACATTTGCAATTTCAAAGTAGATATGATGATTTTTGATGAATGTACTAGTACTAACACAGTCTTTTTGCGAGTTCCACCTTGTGCAGTTAGGAATTTGAGGCATCAGTCCCCCTTTTCCTTTGAGCCATCCATGCGGTTGATGATGGTTTCGAAAGAACTTTTGAACCTCTACAACTTGCTTTAAAACAGTTTTTGGAGTCAATTCGTTTTCCAAGAGGTTGATATAGTGGGCAGAACATCCATACGTAAGCAGAGATGGGATCGTTTGCACAAAAATTTCACGCATTTTTATCATTTTATTTTCGTTATCAGTGCAAATGGCAAAGATTTTTTTGCTAAACTTTTCTTCACATTCGTTAATCACCGATAGGGCATTTTCAGCACAAAACTCAGCTGTCTTCTTATTGGCTTCACAGTCTATTGCCTTCAGCAAAAAGGAATTAGTACCAGTGTGGACGCTAGTTGCAATAATTGGGTCATTTCTCACATTTGACCAACCATCTTGTAAAAGTGTCATTGACACGTGGTCTTGGACCAACTCTTCCTTCAGTTTATTTTCCACTTCAGCAGCTGTGTAGTTTAGTAGAGGTCCTGACAGGTCAAACCGACTTGGAGGAGCATATCCTGGCCGTAATTCTGTTATCATTTCTGAAAATTGGTTGCTACTGGCTATATTGAAGGCAATGTTGTTGGCATAAAAGAATTTAGCTACCTTCCTGTCCAATGATGTTTTTTGTTGTGGTGTGGTTTTAATTGAAAAATCGGTCATGGGCAACTGTTTCATTAATTTCATTTTTTTTGGTTGTGCGGATGGAGTCGACTGTGTTGATGTCGAACTACCAGGTTGCTTCTGAGTTTCAGATGAAGTTGGTGAAGAAGCATCGATCATAATCACTGGGGCAGTTTCCATGGCTGTTTCAGAGCATTTGCCTAAATGGCTACGCAATCGCTCAATCTTGGCACTGACTAGTGAATCGCAACTTTTACATCTAACTTTATTTCTATCTTCTGTAGTTAAGAACTTGCTCCACTCGAAAGCCTCTTTTCTTCCACTGCCAGCTGGCATTGTGCACTTACAAAGTTGTAAAGTAATATTCTATGGTATACTTTTAACAATTTTCTCAATAATAGGCTTCTGCAATGCCACAATTACATTACGCATTAATGCTTGCACTAAATGCACACTCTAACCCAAAATTACAGTTTATAGAACCTCTGAATTGACAAGAATACAACCTCAAGCCTCAACCTTAACCAATGGTAACCAACATAGGCTAAACATTTACACTACCAGCTTGCTCAATTGCTCATCTATTGCTATAAATGATAAAAAAAATATTTAAACATGATGGCATAAATGCTCCTTGCCTTCCAATCTAAAGCAAATGATGCAATAATGTGATTTCTACCAAAGTAGCATCAACCAGTGGATGATGCAACATCCAACTTGATCTTGAAATATATGGATGAAGCAACAACAGCCCTAGTGCATTATTTTATTGAGTTATACCAGCATGTACTGTGAGTGAGAGGCACTTCATTGGTAAAAAGCAGTTTTGAGGTGAAATAAGCATGAATCTACCTTTTTTGCACGTTTTTTTTTTAAAAACCCCAAAAAAAACGTTTTTTTTTTAAAAAAACCCGGGCGGGTTGGGCTTTTTTAAAAAAACCCGGGTTTTTCTCAACCCTGGATCGTATCGCTATCTATACCTTTGTCTTCCCCGATAGCTCAGATAAACACGCGGCCTTAGCAACCGAATCAAGAAACGCAGGTTCAAATCGCGGGATATACGCTTGTGCAACGCGTTTTAAGAACATCTCTTCGTTCAGCGAAATCCAATGGTGAATTATACAGACAACGACGCTTAATCAGCAAACGGAACTTCAGTGCACCTGTTTTAGCCACTGGTCTTGCGTCAGTGGTTTAAAGTCTATGCAGAATACGAAGCTGTCTGGATTAAACTTCAAGCAATACCGGTGCTGTATTTTGGTTTTGCTACAATTGCATAAATGCTGTACGGGCATTTGCGTTATGAAATGGATGAATGAACATTCGTTTTTGCGCAGCGACGCTATGGGTCTGTCGTTTTCGCGAACAACCGACAAACAGTATTCTTTATTTCACAATGTAGATATCAACAACCTGTTCGTTAATATCTACATTGTGAAGTAAGCAACGATCAGGCTGCTAAAAGCGAAACTCAATTTATTGCAATATTTTTATGCTTATTGTTTTGGTGTTTTGAAAAACATCACGAATCGTTAAACCGAAAGTGTAAATTTGATTGTATAATAATTATTGTTTGTGAGGAGTCTAGAACTTATAAGACTGTTCGTTTTTGCTGTGTTTTCACTGTTAAACGCTGGTCAACCAACGTCAATGTGGAAGCTACTGTACGCTATACTAGGTTGTAAATATTTTAAAGTTAGATTTAATTTAAATAATGTTATATCTACAATACTATCGTTTTTTTCTTCAAAGTTTATGGTTTCCATAGCCTATATGATATGCCAGCCATCTCCCAAACGATCGTGTCTTTTTAACAAGTGTTTCTACAAAAAGATGTGATAGAGTGTGCAACTGTGCATTTGTCGTGTGCCTTTTTCGGTAATTTATAACTTTACAAACATTTGTGTAAGAAATATTGTGTAAAGAGTATTAGAGAATCAAATAGACTTATAACTTAATCTAGCTTGGTAAATACAGAGCAGCGGTTCTTAAACTGGAGGCATGATGATTTTCCAAGGAGAGAGGAGGCGGAAGTGATAAGCTGTTGCAATAGTATGCTGCTGTATCGTACAAGTCGTTATCCGAAATGTTGGTAACACCTTTTCTTGTGTCACGATTGGTGGTGACCTATGTAGTTTTGATTTGGCATTTTTGCACTTGCAAGTGTGATAAAAACATTAGCTCGGAACAAACTTTGCTGTGAACCTAACATGCGGTGTGCATTGCCTTCAACTAAGCCACGAATTAAACTGATGACTTCGAAAAGGCAGCTACATCTCATTAATGCAGGAACAAGTAAATTGTCTTTTAACTTAACCTTTTGATCTAAGTTATGTAGCTTATGATGGAAAATAGAAAATAAATTTTATTTTAAAATCTAAAACACGTTGAATTGATGTAGTGTGACTTTGATTTATAACTCAAACGAGAAAGGTGGGCACAAAGTTATACAAGTGACGTGAAGGGGAGTGCAGCACCCCTGATATAGAGTCATTGTTTGTGTCTGCTTTCTACAAACGTGTGCCCCAGTCAGCAAGGGTTCGTGGGGCCCACGTGGGATTTCCATGGGCATTCGTGGGCTTGTGGGCTTAAGGTGAGTTTATCTGATGTTTCCGATTAGGCCCCAAGTGCGCGGCCTACTTCATATTTTTTTCGTTACAACCGATTCCCGACATCTTTTATTGAATTTATCTTAATAATGTTATCATATCATGAAAATGTATCTGGGAATTTATTTTCATTTCTTGAAATAAACTTTCTGGGCTTTCTGTGGGCATGAAGTGGGCTACCCACCATGATGAAAAATTATAAAATATACGTTTGCACCGGTCCATTATGCTATATTAAAGTTCAATAATCATACAAATTGAATATATACAACGATACAATGCGACGGCGGTTTACATTTTAATAATGGTTTCATGGTAGGCTGCCCACCCATTAGACGTAGGTGGGCTGCCCACTTGGGACATTTCTGCAAACCGTGGACACATAGGTACTGGGGCCCACGCAGTACAATGTGGGTAACCCATATGCAGCCCAAGTGGGCCCCACGAACCTTTGCTGACTGGGGCCTTACTATACTCAAAACACATCGTGCATCTTATGTGGTTTTTGCGTTTATTGACGTTCTGGTATATCGTTTATTGTAGCTAGTAGGCCTACTTTGTTTTTACTCGGAGACGTTAATAAAAATAAAATGACTGCTCAAGGGCCAATTTGTGTTTAATTTTAAAGTAGATAGATTTTGTAGCCTATATGCCATGTAAAAACAGATTAATAATCTTATCAAAAGTTAACGCTTTGTAAAGTAATATGTAATAGAGAAATAAAACAGAATAACCTTAGCGGGTTTAACATACTTTTTTACGCACAAAAAATATAACATAATTAAAATAAACTCAAACGTTTTCGACGCTTACGTGTGTTCTCAACAGGAATTAAATCTGCAATATACATAAAATAAAAAATCGTAAGATAAATTTGATATGTTAATATGTAATAAATATCTATTTCTAAAAGATAAATGTAAAATGAATAATGATGTGTTTTTCTCTGCAACGAGCAAATGTGTCAACTGCTGCATAGGCCTACTGCTGCTGTCTAAATTTTTGTTTGTTTGTTTATCTTTATTCTGCATTGCGGGAAAGCGGACTTGAGCGCTATGCATCGGTGTACGCCTTCCGACATACACCTGACCCACGCTGCAGCCGACGACAATGTCAGTTTCCGGTTGTCTACTCTACTTATGACTTGAATTTGGTACTACCCATTACTCTAAATCAATCACTGGGTAGAGGCAATTATCGTAAAGTTTCTTGCCCAGAGAAACAACAGCAAGTGTGGGTGGCTGGAGTCGAACATGCAGGCTCTCGACTGCGAGCCCAACGCGCTAACCACTCGGCCACGGCCACGTCCATTCTCTTGAATTTCCACTACAGGTTGTAACCTGGGTTGAACAAAATGGTTATCCGGCCCGCCATCATCTTTTCTCACAGTCATCTGAGCCTTTTCACAAAAGTTTGGTGACCTCCGTTTAGATTCAATAGCACGCCATCACAGTTCATGTGACAATTCAGGTTTTAAATGTTTTGTCACTTGATACGCTGTTGCGCTAAAAGTAATTTCGGCAACATTTGTCCATGTTGAACAGAGGATAAACAAAACGAAGTAACTTTAACGGGTTTAACATGTTTTATTACAAAGAGATATACGGTAACGTAATTAAAAATCAACTGACCTGTTTTCGACACTTTGTTAGCCTATTCCTGGCGGGTTCGCATAGCCCACTTGTAGAGGTTTTTGACGCAGGGCTGGTTACCGAGGTTGATAGAGTGAAGTTTTCCGATTGCTTAAGTCTCGTTGCCGGGGAATTATTCCATTTACTACGTGCCGCTGAATGGAGAGCAGTCCTTGAAATGCGTTGCTCAAGCGCACACCCCAAGAGCCGAACCAGCTCCCGGTCGGGGTCGTAGTCGGGCGCGTAACCAGTGGCTCCGAGAGGGGGGGGAAGTCGAGCCAGTTTCCCCCCTAGCAAAACATTGTAAAGGAAAAACGAGTAGTTTTTTGTTTTTGCACTTTTGAGGGGGGCCCATTTTTAGTACTAAAGTAAACATGTACCAACTAAATAATCAACAAATTCTTAAATGAAGTGCGTAGTTCCAAGTATTTCTAAATCATTGTAAATGTCAATCTCGATGGTTCTCATCAAGAACAAATCATTTTGTGTTAAGGTAGGCGATGTTGAACAGCTTCAAGACGTAAAATCTGAAGCTGAAATGATTTCTGTATCACTAAACGGTTTCGATTGTAATGATATAGTTTCAACTTGAAAACTGGTGCTGTTTTAGCTAAGCGGGAACCATTTTTGCTTGACAATTGAACCTTAACTTCAAAATCTGCGTTGGCCAGGCATAGGATGTTGTATCCAACAGAAGTTATCTGGGAAAGTTAAAGGTATCAGTCCAAGCACGATTAAAGAAAGTAAATCCTGTATATTTTTTGTTTATGAATCATCATCAGTCATCATCTCCGCCTGCAGCACATTGCGCATCAACATGAGTTATTTGCTTCCAAGAGTGGCGATTTTGAGCCAACTCGCCCAGTGTCGCCAAGTTGAGTCCGGTCCATGATTGGATGTTGTCTTGCCATCGTTTTGGTTGTCTGCCACGTTTTCTTTTTCCTTCTACTTTGCCTTCTGTGCAAACTTTTGCTGATTCCGAATTGTGATCTTTTAGTGTGGCCGAACAGTTTTAAAACTTTTGATTTTATTAACTTATTACTGCAATTGGATATAATTTTGTCATAGTTAAAAGATATTCTGTTTTCGTGTGGTCAAGTAGCCTTTTGTTGGTCATGCTTCTCATGATGTGATTTTGGAAGGTAGTGAGTTTTTTCTTTATTTGAGTTTTTTGTTTATGGATGTTGTTGCTTAAATCTAGTTGTAATTCATAATGTTGCCTACAGACAGCGTTGTTCAAATGTCTTATCATTTTTGGAGTAATTGATTATGTAAGCTATAGTGGCATCTTTAAAGTTATACCCAGTCAGAGGAAAAATTCTGAAAAATTTGAAGAAAGCTGAAGTAACTTTAACGTTCCTATCATCTTGCAAAGAAAATTGACTTCGAGAGGGTAATTAAGGCGTGGTGCAGTCAAACCCAATGCTTTACATTATCCTTTTGCAATTGAAGCTCTAAAGACGTTTCTTAAATGCATCAAGTTGGAACCAAGAAGAGCTTGATCGGAAGCTGAGTCACTGCTAAAGTAGCCTACAACTAGCAGTTTTAAATTTGTGACTACTTTGCATTATGTGGATTACGGTCCTAAACAAGATTTACTGATGAATTTAATGAAATTAAAGGAAGGTGTAATCTAAGTAAGAGAAAGCTGAGAAGAGTAGGCTACTACTCGCAAGCTAAAGCTGCAGTGGCAATTATAAATTTAAAAGAAAATAATTTCTTTTCCTGAGGACAGAACGCTTTTATAACCCCACATAACTAGCTGAATCATTCGAAGGAAATGTATTCTACTGTACATTGCAAAGGATTCGATAGTTGTTGGAATTGACAAATGTATCAACAAACTCAAACATATCGTCGATGAGTTTGAAGTTCCATGAAAATTTCATCGTATGTCTGTTGTGCAGTTTTGGGCATGTGGGACAAATTTAAACCATTTGTAGGCTACAACAATGACATTTTTCAAGACATTTTGGATGAGTTAGTATTTTTGACAGAAAGCCACACAGCAAACTTCAGCTGCAAACCAGAACGAACCACCCCATAATCTCTACACAAGGAATCATTGATTGCAACTTTCGAAAGGTTTTTCCAAATAGTTTTGTTATGATTTTTTTGTGTGTTCCGGTAGCTACCTCCAACAGTTGCGTTTTGAGAACGTGGTTTTAGCAATTACTGAAATTTGTAAAGAATTGTTTGCGCTCCAGTAGGCCTATAACTAAAAACCGATTGAAAAGCCTAACTGTACATGTTGTGCATAAATTCAGACGTCGCAAAATTTTATCATTTGATGCTGTGATCCGTAACTTTGCATTGCAAAAAGTCCATAAAGGGTTGAATTAAATCAGGGATGTCCAAAGTCTGGCCGCGGGCCAACTCCGGCCCACGAGACGTTTTTGTATGGCCCGCGCCTGTTGTTGTGCAATGTGTTATTTTTGGCCTGCAGACACACAAAAATCATATAAATTCAACTTGCAGTTTTTAGAAAAATTGTTGTGGCTGTTGGCCCGCGAACACTTATTATCACATCTGGCTCGCGTGGGAAAAAGTTTGGACACTCCTGAATTAAATGCTTGGTTGAACTATTTTCGTTGCCTGTATGCCTATTGTGTGTTTACAAAGCTTTCTAGAAAAAATAGTTAGCCTCAATGGCATTTTTGCTGCAAGTGTAATCCAGTGATTATTATGATTTTTACATTGAACGAAGTTCTTTTCATGCTGAGGAAAGTAGGCTAATTTCAGCTTAACACGAACATGCAACGCAATATTTGCTAAAAAATATTATGGGGCCCATTTTTTCGTATTGTTTCCCGACCAGTGCTGATTTCTCTCGGAGGCCCTGCGCGTAACCACCGAGCTAAAGAGGCTGACTGAGCTAACTTTTCTTTATTATCGATTTTTAAATTATTTCCTCTCAGACAACTCAAAGTAGGCTTACATCTAAGGAGCATACGCTATCACTGTCCTGTGCAAGAGCTTGTAATTTTTTTCACGTCGTATGTACAGGTTAAATTTTCTAACACTATTATGCTTTGGTAATAATAAAAAATAGTTGAACGGATACATTATGGACCAGGCCTACAGTAGGTATTGCAAAATAAAATTTTTGCCAAAAATTTAGAAAAACATCTAAGATCACTAAAAATTCAAGCACCTTTTTCTTGATGATGGACGTCCCATAACCTATTTCTAAAAATTCTTGGCTAATGGTCATATTCTTGAGATAATTAAAATAGCGTTTGTGTGTTAATACTTTCGGCAATGTGACCTGCTTGTTTTTTATAGTGGCATAGAAATCCCTGATAGCACTCAGAATATAGAAAGTAACTCCTATCAAACTTAAAGCTGACTTTTGACATTGTTTTGGTTAGGCTACATTCAGAACTCACATAGCTACTATTAACTGGTCCAATGATCCATTGATGTGCTTTGTATGACTGCTATTGCTTTAATACAATTGTTGATTCGAGGTTTTTTTTTGTATAGGCTACTAGTCTACTTATTCAACTATTATTGTGGCCTACACAGTAAAATATCCCGTGTTGGGGGCTCGGGGCACCTTAAGGCTTTACTTGCATAGCCACATGGCTTTTTCGATGCCTCCACGATATAGGTTCAATACGACAGATCATAAGTGATTTGTTGATATCAATTCTATCGTGAGAAAAGAAAACGTAATGAGCTGTAGGCTTACTGTACGATCAAATACACAGGCAACGTTTCAACGATGTTTCAAAGTAGCCGATTATACGGTGAAAGAACCTGCGAATAGTTTACATTTCAAAAACTAGTTGGCTAATACAATAACTCTCATTTCGGGTTATTCTGCATTTTTTCATGATTGTTTTGTGCTTTGGTTTCATTAGGAACTTGCGCAAGTTTTCAGAATTATTGTGTATATAAAAACAATCAACACCACTTCACCTTTTGTGATGGTTGTAAAAGGTCATTTGTTTTGCGTGAAAAAACGTTGAACTTGGGCAGCGGCAGCCTAAAGGTAAACTATTATGATTGAAAAAGCTCAACAACCAAAACAACTTTTTGTCTTGCTAGTACGCTATTCCATGCGAATTGTGTTTATCGTCCTGAAAGATAAAATAGATGCTGTTCTGGTATGCGAAATACGTGCTTTTTAAAGACAGTTTCTTGTAAACAACATGCTTGTGTATATTAGACTAATTACTACTGCTTCAACTTAATGTTACCCAACATGCTGCTAAAAATGCACTGAAAAGGTTACTTATGCTCATATCAGATCGAATGTTGCAATATAAGCACCAAATACTCAGAACAAAAACTAGTTTTTTACAAAAATGCAAAACTACTATAGGCCTAACCAAGTTTTTTAGAATAAAACCTATTAGGCTAAGGACAGGGAAAGCATGTTGATATATTCTATGACGCCCTTGAAGAATAAAAATCTGGCATATTGTGATGACGGCTAAAATCGTATTAGGCGTTACGTGGATTGGGGTGAAAAACCATCTGATGTTTCAACATTCCTTGGCTTGAGGATTGTTAATTTTTAGAGTAGACAGAAAACGTATGTCAGCAATAAAATGGATCACTTTGAAGTTATATGTAAGCTATGTATACTAGTCGCATAATATAGCACAATGGGCGAGTAATCGTAATCGAGTTCAACCAACTGCAATCATAATTGCAAATGGAAAAATGCAAGAAACTCGTAATCGCATTCTATTATATATTACCAATGCAATCACCTTATATCTAGTTTATGTAGCCTACTGCTTGTTGAAAGGGTGTTAGGCTAACGATATTCTTTTAGTTGAGCAGGATTTGCTGTACCACAAGATTGAACTCTTTTTTTTGACATTTTCAGTCGATACTAAGTTGTAGTAGCTTTCATTTGCAACAAAAGCCTCTGAAATTGCTACCAACTTTAATCGGCAATTTCATATCTTTGATACACTGAATTGCTAGCAATTGGTGGACACTTGTTCACCTCACGTTTACCAATCACGACATGAGGACACGATTTTTCTTTTTTAAACGTTTCTGCTGATTAACCAGGCTTAAGAAACGTTTCAAACGCCTTGCTTGCAGATGTTAGTCAAGAGAGCTATCAGGCAATTATTGAGCCAGTGAAAACAGTAATAGGGATATCCTGTGGCGTTGCGATATGAGCTATAACTAACTAATCTAAGGATAAAATCCAACGCTATGTAATACACACTACATCATCTTGTTTTAGGACTGCCGTTAGAAAAGATTTATAGAGATATTGTATTGAAATCAAAATAATTACTTGTTATAAAATGATTTTAAGTTTAGTTCAGTTTTAAAAGTTGTAAACGTTAGTGTCACATCTTTTAGTTCACTGTTTTATTGTTGAAAATGAAGTACTTTTGAGAATTGATTGCCTTTAAGATGCGGTTTTTCATCAATTTACTTCTCTGTGTGTTGATCGCAGTCAAAACTTCTAATGCTAGTGAACCAGGATGTGAAAATGCAGGTAAGAAAAATAGTTTTAAATTTTTTTGTTGGTAACTTGCATTTATGATATAAACATTTATGGTAACTCATACGACTAATCGTAACAAACATATTTCGCTTCTAACAAAATTTAGTTGTCCTGGGTCTGCTTTGAGAAGACAAACGTTTTCAGTGAAACATGGCCCGCATCTTTTGCATCCACAGTGAAGTGAGTTTCAGCTAGCAACAACGTTCTATTTAATTGTAAACTTTTGGCTTGACTACCAGATCTTGCAAAATTCAGTTTCTTTTTTGCATTTTTAAACTTGTATGGTTTTAAAATCATGTTTTAAATTGACTGTCTGTGAGTCCATAATATTTCCGCTCAGTGTTTGGTTCAGTGTCAAATGGTGGCCTCGTACAGTAGATTACATAATGTAAACACGACAAGCAAGACACAACAACACTACAGGGTTGAACATTATAATATATTTTTTTTGTAAAAAGACGATAAATCAATGCATAAATGACGGGTTTGGCTTGCTAGGATTGTTCGCTATGTTTGTCTTTATACAATCCTACATTTTGTGTGTTTGAAAGATATCTTGTCATTGATATATGAACGCAAGACAATAAAATATGAATAGGTTATAGTTTGAAGAATTAAAAATGGAAGAGTTGAAGTTGTAAATTTTCGTCCAACTTTGCAGCCCCAGTTTTCTGTGATTCAATCATTTCAAAAAATACTACTTAATAATACGATATAAGAACTTGAAGATAAAACTATATTTTAAGTTAAGTATGCCTGGTAATTAACTTGTTTTTCTACATGAGCCTTATTAGCCTACAATTTTTTAGCACCTGGTGTGTGAAAACAGCTGCAGATTATGATTACTTTGTTAACTTGAAGTCCTTAACGATAGATTTAGGTAGATTTACTTCAAGCGCATCTTTCATTTGCTTGTGGCCTTTGGTAAATATGGTGAAGACATATTCATTGGGAAGTTGATAAAAGACGGTATAAAGACAACCAGATTTTAAGCTTACACCTACTTCAACTTTGGTATTACAGGGTGACCCAAAAAGATGCGTACCCATAAAAATTTCAATTGTGACTTTGATTGAAAAGCTATTTATTTCAAATTACAACCACACATTATTCAGTTTATGGAAGACCATTGACCAGAGTTTCAGCTTTTTCTGTCAATTTTTAGTCAATTTATGGCTTTCCCAAGATGTGTTCCAAATGTGAAAAAATCGAATAAAACATGGGTACGCATCTTTTTGGGTCACCCTGTATATCAGTGTTAGTAAGGTTTTTATCAAATCTTTGTTCTGTTTTTTTTTCTTTTATTTGTTTGTGTATTTATTTCTCATGGTTAATTTTTCTCCTCCAACACTATAATTGCCAAGTCGATTTTATTAATTAAAATTTTGCACAAGGCCCTGTAGCTTCACTTGAAGAGTTTGGCTCTAAACTAAACAACAATAATCTCATTGTGCAACTTATCCCACAGTTGGTTAATTTACAGATGGAAAAACGGTGAATATTTGGTAAGAGCAACTGTACAAAAAAACAACGCAAAACAACGCAAATCAACGATTTGCAATTTATACATAAAACTGTTCTACTTTTATAGTTATCGTTTTCATCTGTGAAACTAATTAGCCTCCATTGGGCATAACAGCACGCATTGAAGAATAACCGAATATTCTATACGTAATTAGTTTTGTATCATCGTCGATTTGACGTTTGTATGGAGTTGAAAGAAATAAATGTCAATCGTGGCTAAGCAATAATGGTATGATCGCAACTTCCCAAAGATATTTTCACGAACAAATCTTTCTTTATTATAGTGACAGAATAGAAGCTTAGCGCACAAACATGGGCCATAGACTTTGCCTTTGAAAACACGCAAGTTTTTTGTGAAATATTCTTGATTTGTGGCGGCTGCATAGACGAGTGGTGAGAGCTCTGGAACGGCACTCGAAAAGGTGCTGACTCGACACCGCCCATGAGCGTTTGGCTGTGTCTTTGGCAGGACACTTAGAGACATGCTTGAAGGTGGAATTGGCTTCCTTACCTTCCTGTCTACTTATTCTCAATCTTCAACTACCGATCGTAAACTTGGATTCGGCAATCAACTTATGTAGACAAATTTGCCTATGCATGAAACGCAGAATGTTTTTTCTGGGATGGTTAAAACTATTTTGGCGGACTTGTTTATTTAAAACACTAAAATCTTATTGGTAGTTTTACGGAAGTGATAAAGTGGTCTTTTCTAAAAAAAAGGAATTACTTTCTTGGTTGGTTTGCTACCCTTCATTAACTTTGCACTAAAAACATTTCATATATAATTAATAAAAAAATAAAAAAAATTTTTATTCCGTTTATGTAACAAATCATCATGGACGTCAGATGTGAAGGGGCAAAGTTAACATGCTGTAAGCCAGGGGCGTCCAACCCGTGGCCCGCGGGCCACATGTGGCCCGCGAGAAGGTTCTGAGTGGCCCGCGTGATATTTTTCGAAATGACATATATTATATAATCAACTCAATCGCCAACGTAATTTATGGCGAACTTACATTCCGATAAATTGGCATTTATTGTTTGCTTTCTTTATTACTCTATGATCCCTAGTGCATGGGGTGCGCAACTGTTCAAGTTAATTTTATTGTATCACAATGCACATTGTTACGCATCACATTTTCCACATTGTTACGTCCACCTTTTTCCACACAATAGTACCAGTGCTTCAAGAGTCAGTCAATCAGCAATATTTTTTGCTTTTAGCGAGAGAAGTTCAAAACTTTCTACTGCTAGAATTTTACAACAAAAATTGTTTCTTAAGAAAAAGATCAGAGGATTCATAGATTGGCAGTTTTCGTGACATCATTATTCGGCAGTACTTAGCCTACTTGTGCGAGCAAGTTTTTCGTGGATGAACCTAGGGACAGCCGGACAATACATTACGGGACACGCAACTCCGCTGTTCCCGCAACATCAGAAGGGTCAATTGCCAATTTGACATTTTTACGCTTTGCTGCTGGCTTGCTTTCAACTAAAAACCTTAAACCACTTTAAAACCAACTTCACTCTTCTTATATAATCCATAAAATGTACAAACACATTTCTAAGATTAGAATTTGGGTGTGAGGGTTTTAATTAGAAATTATCAGACAGTCATTTTTAAGATTACAAATTAGCAGTAAATACTCAAGTGGCCCGCGCAACCATTTGTAAACTACATGTGGCCCTTTAGCCAAAAAGGTTGGACACCCCTGCTGTAAGCTATGCATCAAAACAAACGACCAGATGGATGAAGTGTAATGAGCATAATTAAGCAAATGTTTGCGTTATCAGATTAGAGTTAGACGCATATATGAGGCCATTTGCTTAATTATCTTCTAATTTAACAACGATTAAAGCTGTCACAAAAAATGGAGCTTACACTTTTCATTACTGAAAAGTTCGCCTTATATTTGTGTCAATATGCATGCTTTAATTACAACAAAGTTATACAAAACTAATTAATTGTAAAATTTTGCCAGCAAGCATTGATTAATTTTGTTTTTTTGTAAAATGCATGCAAACATAGCATCAAATGCAAAATACCTGCTGAGAAAATGGTGCTTTAAATATCTTTATTTAGATTTTGTTGCAGTTGGGGTTTGTTTCTTTGTTAAGAATTTTGTTTTGTTTTATATGAACTCGCTTGTCTTGAAGCAGATTATGGATGTGATCAAATCAAAAATCGTTTTAGCAGCTCAATGAAATGCTTCAGAATAAACTAAAAATTTTGAATCGAGGCAAACGATCAAACCAACGACCACGACCATATAAGTACACTTGCCAACAAAAACAATGATTAGAAAAAGGCACGATTTTTTGACTATCTTCTGGTCACTTGAATTGTAATGAGTCAGAGCATGCAAGAAATATTTCATCCATCACAAACAACACACTACCATTTGCTTTCAGAGATTGCTGCAAATTTTAGTAGCCTACATCTACTTTGGACTTTAGTCGGATGAACTAAAAAAACTATAATATTTTCATTCAAATATTAATTACTGAGATGCTTTGCAAATCCTGATGCTAAAAATTACCAAACTAAGCTTGTGCCACGCAAAGTTGTAAGGATTGAACACTTTTATCTGCATGCTGCAAATAATTGCATCTATTTCTTTCTTTATTTGTTTTCTTTGATCTCTTGATCCTCTTTTTGGTGCTACGTTTATTCATCTTCTGTGTGCCAATGGTAGCCTACATATGAAGAATTGCACCATCCTCAGTTCATTAGGTGACGCGGCAGGTCTGCCCATGTTGGTCGATGAGCCCAAAGACTGGCTGCTCTGCTCACCTCTCGATGGGACACACCTCTAGTTCGGGGTGCTAAAGAAATAGACCCTGGCTTGAAACGCTCAATCGATGACGACAACGATCTTTTGTTTTCAGAAAGGGTAGTGAAGTCTACTTCGTACTTGGTAGTCTAGTCATAGTCAATAGGAGTTGCATTAAGAGCACAAAACAATGCTTCCAAGTATCGACTTTGAATTAAATGCATGGACCTTATGAAAGCTATGTATCAATCATCGAATTGTCCGCATGGACATTGCAATCAGAAATGATTTCAATTCTTTCAATCGATGACGTGTGATCACTGAACCGTTTTGCACTGTGTTGTTAAAAACACTTCGTGCTGTTCCTATACCTTGCATGTTAAACGTACGTGTAAGCAGCTTTAATTCAACAAATTTTCATCACTACTTCCCATCAATAAACGACTTTAACCAAACTGGTTTTGGCTACATTACTAAAAAAAAGCTGTAAGCCTAAACTATTCTGAGCAAGTATTTTGCGCAAGTCCGTTTGGCATTTATTGTGACTACCATATTCATGAAACAGGCCCCACGTGTAGAGAAAATATTTAGGTTGTGTTTGATCTAGTTGTGGATTGCTTTGTCGTCCCAATGTCTTTATTGTTTTTTTGTTTTTTTTCAAAATTAGCCTAACTTTATTTAAAGTTGTTTTGTTTTTGCTGTAGTGACAAAAGTTTCGACTTTTTTGTGGTTTTGTGAACGCTCTTTACAAGCAAGAAAATTCGAAAAGTTATGTGTAGCCTATATCCAAAAATTAAAGTTAGTTCTTGCGCTAGTGATAAAGTGGACTTTTGAACAATATTTAGCAAAGCTTAATTATAAAAAGAAAATTTTAAATACATTTTCTTTGGTTTAGACTTTAGTTAGGGAGATAGCCTGTCGCCCTCCACAGCCAAACAACACCAATGTCGTTGTTCTATAACAGGGGTGGGGCCCCTTTTTAGTATTGCGGGCCACATAAAATGAGAAATAACACAGGCGGGCCACTATAAATTTCGAAATTTTATTTACAGACAAAAAATGCAGCAAAGACAGTTAGTAGACAATGATTTATTTCACTTTCACAGCTAGTGGAATGGCTAAAAGTTTTTATTTTTGGTGAGTCGTGTGATATCTGCTGACACGGAAGATGTTGCAACTCTTAATTGTAACTCAACTCTTAATTGCAATTCTTAATCTTTTATGATGGATTAACTAGTCATTGAAGGCCATTCGCAATATACCAAGAATGCACACCCTACTCTTTTTTGAGCTGTTGTTTCAATATATTTTGGGTAAAGAAATTTTGACGCGGGACACATGGAACAGTCACGCGGGCCGCATTAGGCCCGGGGGCCGCAGGTTCCCCACCTCTGTTCTATAAGATAAAATAGCCGTCATTTTCGAATTCTAACGAATGCAACTGTTTTTGCAAGCGAAAAACAATAATATCAGCTTTTTCTGGGTTGTTTTGTGTTAAAGAGTACAAAACATATGGATCTGAAACAACCAGGAAGTGCACTTCCCTCATAGCAACGTCAGGGGCTTTGCTTTTGTCTTGGTTTTTGTTTTTCACCACGAGGCTGTCAATCAAATTGCTAAAGCCTTGAAACATCTGGGTAGCTACGTAAATAAACGTTTGTACCAAAAAAGACAACAAGGCCAAAGTGGGCTCCACCAGCTATATTTTTGACATAAATGCTGTAGTTTTTACACAAAATCGATACGGTACAAAATGCTTCGGCTTGTACACTCAGCCAGGCCATGACTCAGCTTGTCAGCAGGCATTTTCTCCTTTGCACTATGTAAGTTATATCCTAGTAGTTTTCATCCCATAGCAAGATGTTCTATCACTGGAGAGCAAATCTAAAAAATGTAGGTACCTCCTTATATGCTTCCAAAACTTTTCGTTATTCATAGCGGTGTCTCTGTAAAGAAGTTGTCCACACGTATGGCCTCAGGCTGCCTTGAAACTCCAGGACCTTATAGCTGCTAGATTGCATTGCCACATGACTAAATTCGTGGAAGAATAAATTGCTGCTACACGTACAGTGGCGTACGCAAGATGGACATTGGGTCATGACCTCCTTTCTTCCCTTACCAAATCGTGCGTACGCTACAAGTAGGCCTACAAGTATACAGATACTTGCTGTATAACATATTGAAATAATAACACGCTTAGCAATCCATATACGTGTTTCACCGATGAAATGTACAGTATTCAAGTTTGTTGTGATAAAACGACAATACAGTAGAAAGTTGTGGAACGTTGTTAATCATGTTTTGTCCCATCTATTGCAATGTTTAGTTGCTTGAGGTTCGCTTTTTGACTTCCTTGTTATGTTTGGTACAACTTAAAATTGATTTTTGTGAAACTGTTTGCACAAAATAACAAACAGTAACAATGCGAACAAAAAAAGAAAATCTAAGCTTCAAAAGACAACTTGCTACGCCCCAAAAGCAACCATCTGTAAAACAGATGTGTAAATCAATTGAAAGCAAATGTGCAGATTTGGTTTATGGCGTTTTGACTAAAGTGTATCTTAAGTGGTTTGTCAGTGTGGTTTATCAGTTTAATAGACTAAATGGCTTATCAGTGTATCGACTAAAAACTACTCTGCGTTCATAAGCATAATAAGTTATTTTCTAGCTTCTTGTAGCTTTGTTGAACTTCATGGCATGAAAAAAAATTATAGGCCTAGAGCTATATTTGGCACAGACGGCTACTTTTACAAATTCTGGTTAATAAATAATTACCCCGGTAGTTAAAGGCGACTTAATTATTTTCTTTGAATTGTAAAGAAAGGCCTTACATTTGCAAGTTTGTATTTACATGCAGACGCTTTGCGTGGGACTTTTTTTCATGCAATGATGGGACAATCTGATGCAGGAAACGACATGCTTGAAACTGCTTCAGTTGCGTTTGTGACGTAACGTTTCACTACATTTTCAATGCCGGAAAAGTTTAAATTTCTTCATTGATACTTTACAAGATTATTAAAGACTCCGCTGCATGTAAAAAGGGGTTGCATTTGACGCCAAACCCATCATTGGAAAAATTGTATTTTCTATTTTGAATCTCAGTTTTTTATCTGCCTGTAAAGAGTTGAAGGCTTTGCACCAAGAAGCCAATTTAATGTTTTGTCATCCAAGTCAGGTAAACCTCATTCGGGGCACGGCATTCTGCAGTGTCTAAGAAAGCAGTGCACGCACACAAAAGTTGTTCTTCAAACGAAAAGCTATTCATAATTCAACTTTCTTTTTTCTTGCTATCAAAGCGATGTAATTTATGTGTTTCTCCTTTTCGAACGCTAAGTAATTAATGCCCAAAATATCCATTTATTGACTTCCAACAATTTCTTGCTGTCGAGACGATAAGTTTGATTGAAATTGTTTAATATCAGTCTGGCAAGACGTGTTTATTTTTCTTCTATAAACCAAAACTTTTTCAAGTCAATGGAAATCTACCACTTTGTGATAAGCCTAAATGTGAAGCCTTTTATGACAGTTATGAGCATTCTTGTTTATACAAAGAACAAACAAATAAATTTACACATTTTCACTTGGTATTAACATTATGTTTTGTTGAAAGTACTGCAAGTAAAACGGACGCATAATTAATTTTTATTTCGAGCAGTTTAGACAAGTAGTTTCAAATGAATAATTATACAAGTCTTTGCCGTAACTGAAATCAGTTTTTTCGATTATGTTTTAGTGTAATTGTTTTGTGAAATGAAAAAGTTGATATCGTGTTTTTGATCCTTACCGTATGCAGAACGAAAATGAAATCACCTAATACAACGTTCAATACACAGGCATCCCCAATGAACGGAGAAAAGGGACAAAATCTTGTGAGCTTGAAGCAGTGCACCAACACCTGCATCGGCTACAGAGCAAAAAAAAAATGGAAAAAAATGTTTCTCGCTGGTCAAGTGCAGCACGAATTGACAGCGATAGGCTCGTGTTTCGCCTATGATGCTGGCTCATCGGTATCGCACCACTAATGCATACCACAAAGCTCTGAGCCGCTACTTTGGCCAATCGATTAAATTCTTACCTTTATGAAAAGTAAACTATTGCTGTATTTCACCCCACCAAAGCAACTGCATCCTTAAATTTCTAATTAAAAAAAACATTTAATCTTTTCAATTTTGTTTCGCTACTTCAGTGTTCATGCTAAATCATGTCACTAGTAAAATATTATGAGTAGCGGAAGATAGCTTGATAGTTCCCTCCCAGTTTTGAGACTGCATGTTACGTGACGTAAATGTAGAATATCAGGACATAAATTACAGAATGACGTTTCGCAAATAAAGATTTCTATTGAAATGTCAAATCACTAGAATTGAGTCAATTAATCACTCAAATCACGTGATGATTACAAGATGGTTTTCTGTCTCACACAGAATGTGCTTCTGCGATTCAAATATCAGCCGTTATGAGACGAAGCCAATTCTGTTGAGTTTGTTTGTGACCGGGCGCAGTGTAGATTAGTCCAGACGAAAATTGTTAAACGAACAGTTTTATTTTGACTGACACGTTTTTATTTCTTTAAATGCGACTTTTCATATCTTCTTAATGAAGATATTAAACTGTTTTTTTTTTCGATTCTCTCTCAATCAGGAAAAACTGTAGGCTACTTTTTTCATTTAAACATTTTTATTAAAAAGTTATTTTTGTACAAACATTAATTAAACCCAGATTTTAATTTGGGTTTTTTTTTCTGAATCGATTTTACAAAAACTGTGCACTGGTTACGCAATTTGCCGGTAATAACTCTATCAGTAATATTGATCCTATTGACATTGCTGGTCCAACGGATAAGGCTCTTACTTTCAAATCATGCAATCCTAGTTCGACTCCCGACTTAAGCTGGTTGCTGATAAACACCGCTCACCTCTACCCAGGGTGTAATAGATTGAGTGGTCATAGTTGCTGAAGGAAAGGCGGCTGAGAAAAGTAACTGGCCTTGGCCACCCTACTCTCTTTAGTGGCAAAGAATTAGCATAATGAGAATCTTTTCTTCTGATCCCCCGATACTTGGATCAAGTACGAGACTCACCTTTATTTGTTTTTTGTATTTACATCGATTCAGCATTTAGTGATTTGAAGGCCATTGTTGCCAGTTGGGAATAAAGTGAGGATAACCCTTTTTTACAATAGAAGCGCGAAGTAACCATCCTACTTTTGTAAATGGCACTGTAGTCTAATAAATGAGTGTCGTCTGCACGAGTGCACATGTTTGAAAGGGCGGATGGGCGTTAAAATACAAGATCCGATACCTTAAGAATATTACTCACATTCATCAAATCTGTAGTCAGCCACAAAAGAAACGTGCTTTATGAAACCAATTTTGCTTAGTTCAGCATGATAGGCAAATAATTTCCTATCGATAAGCAAGCCAGACATACAGCAGAGAAACTGCAAACATGTTTATTGAACACGACTTAAAACTAAGACAAAGGTCATATTGGCTTGTGCAAGTTGCCATATCAAGGTTTGCTTATCTAGATCTCTGACTACCGCAACGGTTTCTCAAAGATTTTTTTTTCTGATATCATGTATTTTGTTTCTTTTAGAATTAAAAGGATTTTGATGTCTAATTTCTATAATTTTGTTGTTTAATTGATATTTTACCATTCAATTTGGTATAAATTATGACAAAGAATCAGCAAAGAATTAAAAAACGAGACAAAAAGTCGTAAAAAGATTGAAACGTGACAATAACATGCAACTTCAACTTGGCGTGATTTTATTTTCTGAACTTTAATTTAAATTTAAACAGCTCACCCAAATGACAATGCCCGCTGATCTATTCTGCAATATGTAGGCTTGAGCTATTATTTTGTTTTGTAAGTTTCGCATTTACGGGTTAGCTTACATGTACAACCATAAGTAACTTTTTGTAAAAAACAACATTTCTAAAGAAATCGTCTTATGTGTTTTCATTATATCTTTCAGATGCTCCCATTGGAGCTACCATAGTCAACTTAACTGATTCCGTCAATTTCACTTTGCCAGACAGAGAAAACTTATCCAATTACAGTATCACCCTTACCTACACTTGGGATGTGAGCGAGCCTGAAGGTGAGTTATACTTACACAGTAATAGAGCTTCGAAAGAACATTGAAACAAAAATTTTTGCAGCTTAATGATTGTGTTTGAGACTCTGAAAGACACTTGTTCACTGTTCACCCTTGACGCATCTTTTCAATAGAGTAGTGATAAAAATCAATATACATCAACGGTGGTGATTGGTCCACTTGGGAGGGCTGTTCTGGTTCTATCCTGATGATTGGAGTTGGAAGGTCCCCAAACTGTTTTGGTGTGACGCACCAGAAAATATTTGATGAACTTGTCACACATTGCATATTGTTATCATCATAATCTAAGTTGCAAAAAAACGAATATTAAATAAATAAATGCGCGTATTTGACATCATCGAGATGTTGGCACAGTCGTATTTAATATTAGGACAGACTTAAACAGTATCATTTCTAATCTTGTATACCTATTCGCACTACTCATTCAGAAGTGACAACCGGGATAATGCAAAAGCCTGATTTGCTGGTAGCTGGCTGGGGTGTCTCCAAATTAACTTTCTTTTGTCGCCTTTAAGGTTAGAAGAAAGAGCGGTTCAAAAACCACTGGCTTAAATGTACAAGAATTCGAAGCTTGACTGCTTTTCTTCATAAATTTCCCTACAGCAGCCACTTGGTAGCTACGTGTGTTTGGTCTTGCATGTTCAACCTGGCAAGGGGATCGTGGCCTCTATAGCCTGTAGCAGTGTAGCTTGTAGCCTCTTTCTTGTTTACGCTAGGCTACTTGCTTTCACTCTGTAAATGACATTGCGGTCACGAACAAACTCAATTCAATAGCACGATAATTTGTGATAGAAAGATATTGCAATAGGCCTACTTAAAAATTTGATTAACTTTATAAAATTAAATATTGAGTTTTGCATGTAAATTGACTGTCTAGGAAGTTTTTATCCATACAAAACTTTAATGAAATAAACAAAATCCTACCAAGTCAAGAGTTTCTCAAAAACTTTGGCTACGCAATCAAGGAGAGTTTTATTTTCCGTTTTGAAATTTGCATTTTTTCTGCATTTATTTGTCTGGTATTGATTCCAAATTTATGTTAAATTTCTAAGAGCCGACTTGGGGCCTGAGACGTTTTGTTTGGCATAATATGACAATTGTTGTTTAACGAAAATAAAACCCAGAGTTAGGCTATATTTCTAAAAATAAACTTCAGTTTCTGATTCAATAGTTCTGGTTAGACTCCAGTATTTAATTTCATTTCTAAGAGTGGCAGGCAACTATAGTGGTGTTGTTAAATACTTGCATAGATTATAAATACATTTTTAATTGACGAGATAATTTCAAAGTAATTCAGCTTTATGCTTCTTTATGGCTGCTTGTATTGCTGTTTTTGTCATCAAAAACATTTTAACAGAACATTTTAAACATATTTTTTTTTCAAGCTGCACTTTAATTGTCAAACGTGTTTATTTACTCGCTTGTCAAACCTGTCTTTGCTGTGCAGTGTACACCTTATCGGTGGCCATGGGCTGCGATGATCGTTCAAAGTACGCCTATAGCTTACACAAAACTGGCAAACTGCCAGGTATAACTTTGTATATAGCTTACCTTGCAGAGGATAACGTGGCCTAAACATATGACATTTCACAAACTATTTTACTCAAAGCAAAAAATAACTACACCCTTGTGTTTTGTGAATCAGGCTTGATTGAGACGCAGTTTACAATACTGCTGTTCACCAAACACATCAACATTTCACTTTATGAACTGTTTCAGGAAGCCGATTTGATGGTTTCCTGATTTGTTTCACTGATGTTGATGAAGTGTCAGTGCAAAGAGATCTTGGTAAGTAGAATTTTCTTTGTGGTGGCAGAATTGACTTGATATTTTTAAAGCAAGGGCTTGTTGCTATAACTATCGTGTTTATGTAAAGCATTTTTTATGCCATGTGGAAGTGAGAGTTGGACTTTTACCAAGCTTTTACCCAAATAAATTCACAAAAAAATGCTTTTCTAACCTGGTGGTTCACAAGAATATTAAAAATACAGTGACATACAAAGAACACATTATAAACGAAGAAATTAGAAACAGACTTGGAATGCAAGACAGATAAACCAATGATAAGGTAACACAAAAAAATAAAATTTGCAGTAGCTACACATTATCAGGGGATCTGTCTACTAAATGTTGTTTTTTTTTTGTCGTAACCGCCTGGCTTGTGCCCGATGGATGAAGATTCAGATTAATTTGACAGGAAGGTAAGGATGCCAATCTTCACCTTCCGGCAATCCGGCATGCTTTTTTTAGTCCTGTCAAGGACACGGCCACAAACCACATGTTCTTGAGCGGTGTCGATCCAGCGCTCTTAATTTGAGTGCCGTACCAGAGCTCTCACTACTTGGCTATGCAGTGCACCAAAATGATTGTTGAGCATATGGTGGAAGAAAAGAGATGCAGGAGAAGAATAACTTTGAAGAGATGATATAAATCAGTGAGCTGACTCGTGCAGTATTAAAGCCAACAAGAGAATGAAAAAAATTGTGATTTGTGGAAATAGTCAACAGCTAACTTTCTGTCCGGAGAGAGTACATAATTAAGGAAATCATGATAATGTTTAATGACAATGATGATATAAGTTTGAGAGAAAACTTTTTAGTGGACAGACTTTTTTATGCTATACAATTTAGTCATATGAGAGTTGCTTACTAATGCATGACAAAGGTTTCCATGCTTTTATTCAAAAGCTGAAAGCGGATATTTTCTATTGTTTCCTTGGAATCGGCTTCCATGAAAACTAAGTTTTTAGAGCACTAAGCTAATCCTTTACTTACAGTAAGTAATGAAATCGGCGCTAATGTCTCTCAAGCTCTGTTCTGGTTCCTCGATGCTTTTGAGAATGAAAAATTATACAAGGTTCCTTCATTTAGGATAGGCTACTACCGAACGATTAAACATAATAAGTAAATAAAATCAGCCAGGTTCATAAAATTCTATAATTTATTGATAAAGCTTTCGCCACCTTAAAGACGGTTTCTTCAGTATCTTCTTCAAATACCTGTAGTTTAAAAACACACACAAGGAAATGGACCCAAGAACCCAAGTACACATTGTAGCTTATCAGTTTGTGAATACGTCAATGACGTGCAAACCGCTGAACAGGTCATTCTTGAATGCTCACAAATTTCCAAATGAGGTGCATAATGCATTAGGCCGGACAAATTCAGCTGACAGGGCATGTCTTAACCTGCCCAGTAGTTTGAAAATTCTTCCACCTCATACGAAAGAGCACCATGCACTCTTGCAGATTCGATTGGTACAGAAATCATTAGTTTGGACAGTAGCTGATACATGTTGTGATATAAATTTTGTTGCTGTTCAATCAGTAGTAGTGACAGTTGCAGCATATTTTAAGAAAGTTTATATTACAAAAATGTAAGAAGTTTTGCTAACGATCTTGTCAAACTAAAATGAATCAATTTTTGTGCAGATTCTATAAACCAAGGAAGTGTCTACAGCTTTCAACCCTTTTTATTTTATGGAGGTAAGTTAGTTTCTCATCTTTATAACACCTTATTACTGACGAATATTGCAAACACGACAGATTATATACCATTTTAAAAGCATGTATGTACACAATGTGATGTTAGCGGCGTAATACTTTTGCGCAATAATTAACACGGAAAATAGCCTATGCTCTTTTTGCAACAAATAAAAGGCAACTTCGTAAGGAGAAGATCTTATGAAAATTCTTTTTTGATTAAGCCTGCCAATAAAACTACTTTTGTGTTTTCAGGAGACGGTTTTGACCCAGAAAATTTTGGAACGGACTCAGACGTGTTTTCCGAGTATGTAATTTTACCTACTAAATAACCTACCTATGTTGCAACACAGTATTTCTCAAACTATGAAGTATGGTCTAAAAGTAGGCTACAGAGGGATTTGAACCATAGGGCCGCGAAGCCTTTTACTGCAAGTAGAAATAAACATTTCACTTGTTTATCTCTAAACTTTAGAGAGCAAGCAAACAATGATTAACATGGAGACCAATGCAGCATTGCGCAGTATCTTACTTAAAACAGCGGTGCGCTCGGTTTCCATTATTGTAATCCTGGTTCCACTCCGGGCTTAAGCCGGTTGATAATACCAATCACCTCTATCCAGAGTGAATGTCTTCTGAGACACCGAGACCTAACCCTGGCACGCCGTCAGCAAGAAGCGGTTGACTTGATCACATCGAAAAACTTTTTTGAGAATTATTAAAATAAAGTTCAACCAGCCTCATGTTTATAAAGAATATATATTTCGCTACATAATAATGAGCATCTTCAGTTCTTATTCAAATAGAATAACCTCTTAGTAAACCTCTTAATAAACCTCTTAATAATTTTCTTAATAAACCTCTTAGTTCTATTTGAATAAGAACTGAAGATGCTCATTATTATGTAGCGAAATATATATTCTTTTTAAACATGAGGCTGGTTGAACTTTATTTTAATACTTCTCCATCCAGAGTGTAATAAATTTCGTGGACGTCCGAGAGAAAGTAATTAACCAAAGTGCTTTCGGTAGTCCCGACGGCTTAGTGCATTGAGAACCATGAATATTCATCTCCGATGCTTCATATCAAGTATAGAACAACAAATTTATAGCCTATGTATGATCAGTGTCAGCGTAGAAGAGAACAAGCTGGCAAGACCTATGCACTCAAAGCATTCAAAGGAGGAGAAGCGATCCTGAGAAAACCTCTTAGTACAGTTTGCCAGGAAGACTAGGCGTTTTTGCAAAGTAATACAGTAAATAAATTTTTGGGCCTCAGCCACAAAAGAGTTGAGAACCACCTGTTGTTACAGATGGAAGCAACGCTGGCAGGAAACATCTGTGCTCGGTTTTCACTGTTTTGGTTCAGTTTGCAAACTTGCTTTGCTGCGTTGTGTGATGCATAGCTTAAAATAAGATATGTAAATTTTCATGTTTTCAATACCGTTTTGAAATTATGCTGCATTGCTGCATTGTGCACAATGTCGAGAATCTGTTTTGCAATTTTATTTATGGACAACTGTTTTAAAAAATTTAAAAGCAAAGATGAAAACTAGATACGCAATAAAAACAAACAAAGTAAATTAGCCTGACTATTTAAAGAAAAAATGTTACCATTTGGTAAAATAAGAAATGCAAAGCCTTCTTGTCAAAAGGTTTTGTTACCTTTATTTAATTCTATTTCCCTTCGTATATTACGGAACAAAATCACTTTTCAATTTTGTCTCTCTAGCTGTAAAGAGTACAAGGGAGAAGACTTTCATCTTCACGATGAGAACGGTACTTACACCAATTGTCCATTCCCATGCGAGGACCATGGTCCTGGTTGCGGGACGACACAAAATTCTGTCTGTGGAATGGTTGCGTCAGAGGGATGCGCCCTATTTCCCAAAGTAAACAAAGAATTTATTTAAATTTGCATTGAATTTATTTCTGAAGAATTTAGCCGCATTGTACTTTTGGCAAACTTGTTTCTTGAACTTAGCATTCAAAGTAGCTTTCTATTGTCAGTTGCTGCATTACTACAAGGCCTAGGTATCTCATTTCTTTGGCAGTTGTACGTACAAATCCAACTGAGTAACGCGTTGATTTGTTTTAGCATCAACGCAATTTTGTGGCTTTCATCCAGTTTGGACGCAAATACAAATTCGCAATTCATCCTTACGCTGGACATTTTGTTAAATCCGATCAGCGAAACAATGTAATAAACAAACTTTTTGTATTCTGCCGTCATCACCTCATAGAAAATGAAAAGCTGAATCAATCTGTTGTCTATGATTTTTGTGAATCCGAACAAAACATTAGTGGTAAGTCACAGTTGTTTTTGTAAAAGTATAAAAGTTGCAAAATATAACCCTACAATTGGCCTAAAAGAGTGCTTCTACCTCGATGTGCTGCGATATGATACTAGATGTGCTGTTGGAAAACTGTAATCAAAACATATCTAAAGTAGGAACAGCTAACTGGTACTAAGAAACTTCCTCAAATGGGCGATTTACCTAATACCCAAGCAATCACTGAGAAAAAAAATCAATAGTTTTGATTTAAGGTTTAGACTTTAAGAAAAAACTATTGATTTGTTTTTTTATTTAAACATACTTTTTATTTACCTTCACAATTTTCAATTCGGTTATTTATATGTTTCACAAAAATGCAGTTTTGTTTGTGCTGAGCCGATGGATGTGTTCATTAAAAAGACAACTAAATATCATATTTTAGTTAATCAAAAACTGCTTTTGTATTCCCTATTTCTGTACAATAATTTTAAATTTTAATTGCATTTCCAGTTGGTATGGGCCAAATATTAAAAGTTATTAACGTGTCATAAGTAAAAAATAGTTGCCGACCACTGCGCTACATTTAAACATAGCCTATACAGTAATTTAATTAAAAATATATTGGAAATCTAATACACCTCTATTATAGTGTTTGCGTAATTTCTTTAATGCTACTGTAGAAGAATATTTCCAAGGCTTCGTAAAGGGATAGGCTATAAGGGGTGTAGCACAACGTGGAAAATACTACACTTCGGTACCAAATATAAACCGCAAGGATTCGTTCCATGCTATTTGTGTTAGCTATCAGTAATCTAGATGTTCGTCAAACAAAAATTTTAAACAAACTTGCATTTCACCTGAGTGTTATAATTCTATAAAACAGGTTGCATTTTCCACAACTTTTTTGGTTAGTAATTATTAAAATTGATTTTGCAGCATTTACACATCATCGACAAGGTCTTACATGCAAAACATGCTGCTCGCAAAGTTTGTTTACAGTATAGGCCTATTGCCTATATGCTGTTGCACAAAATTTTTAGGTTCACCGCATATTTCTTAGAATCTTTTGTGTTACTTTAAGCTCTTTCCACGTCAACAAGTCCCCCAGCTGACCTCAAGCTGACCTCGTTGGTCCCAAATTTTCTTGACAACACTGTTGTAATAACGGTTCGCTGGCGAGCTCCTCATGACATTGCTTTGGGAAATGCTATTTCTCGCTATTTCCTCAGCATCGCTGGAGGCACAACTGAAACGCCCATTGTGGTAAGTGCTTTTTTACTGGAATTTTTATTTCGTGGTGCTTTGCGGGAAGACGTTCTTTTGAACCATTTTACACCCATTAAAACTTCACATCCGTGGTACCGTATACGAGTAGGCTACATCAGTGTTGCTGGGCCCTTGTTTTAAAAAAATCTTTTATTGGACATACTCTGAATAAGCATTTACCGCTAAAATATCAAGATTCTATGGAAAGGATTTCAGATACGACAACAGCATACAGTCGCGAGAACATTTTACACCTCCGAACTGTATCACAAGTCAAAACGAAAATATACTGTAGGCTACTTGCAAAACGAAACGCTACTAGTTACGAAACGATAAAAACACTGTCTGTTATGTAAGGCGTGGATAAATCTGCTTCCCTCTGGGACCGACAGGAATAGCTCTTAATGGGCGCAACATAAAATTGAAAAAATTGTAACTATTTAATTTCTTGTTTCTACAACTTCCCGAATTTTTGATGATAACTTTCTGCTGATAACTTTTATGAAAAAGGCGGATGTAAGAAGTAGCGAGATATAAAGAGTAGCGGTTTCCGTATAACTTCGTTATAAGTTGTCAAAGTTGATGAATCAGAATGCTCATGAAGAGAAGTGAAATATATGGGTTTACGAAAAATCATCTTTCGTAAAGAAATTAACACGCAAAATCCAGCAGATTTGAATACGAGATGCGTTAATTGCTTCAACCAGACTACAAAGCGGAAAGTTCAATAAGCCACATTTCACAAGTATCGATGTCAATGGCGTAGCTAGGGAATGTGCCGCCCGGGGCGAATTCAGATTTTGCCGCCCCTTCAAGAAAAAGCATGTGAAAATGAAATGCGTTTTTTTATCAGATTATAATTAAAATCAAAAATCGTAGTCTGAAAGTGCCGCCCCCAGACATGCCGCCCGGGCGGTCCGCCCTCCCTCCCTAGCTACGCCACTGATCGATGTCAAAATAACTTCTGCTATAGCTTATGGTCTACAGTTCATTTGTGACCAATGGGCTGATTACGTGGCCAACACAATGTGGTTCAAGGTCTAGAATTTGCAGGTTATCAAACTTGTTTTGTTTACCTGCTTTGAACAGAGATCAAAAACGCCTGAAGAAGTGTCGATGAATCCATATTACAACGTCACTATTGAGAACGTGAAAATTGGAGGCACTGTTAGCGTCACAGTTCGGGCAAATGTGCGACGACATACTCACCGTTTCTGCACAAGCCGATTAAAATGCAATATCCTTGGCGAAACAAATACACTGAGCATCCATATTCCAAGTAAGTATGATGACGTTGTTCAAGAAAGTTCTTCCATAACAATAATAGTAATAATGTTATGGTCTATATATTGTCTATTCACAACACCTAAGGCAGGGGACGGCAACATTTTTGTAACTGCGGGCCAAAGCCAAACTTTACATGGTTTTGGCGGGCCGTAGGCTAGCCTACTAGTACCAGTTTTGATAGATTGAGACTCTTGACTTCAAGGCGTTGACGTAATGCTTTCAAAATATCGGCTCCTCCTGTAGTAACTTAGTAGCCTAGACAAATTTTTCAACTGTTTCCTCCACGCACAAATACTGCCAGTTCAGCTGTCGGCCTATCTGTCGTGTCTGTGCTCTCATCTATAGCTATTGAGAAGAACTATAGATCTACAATAATTTTTTTTTCAGATTTTACGTTTTCAGATATAGCCTATCTTCTTTTCGTCGAGTTACGGTTCTTGCTGAAAAACGGACAATCGGACATATGTCATCATTAACATCCATCATACATCTTTTCCCAAATTCGCCATCAGCATACATTTTTTTGTCTTTTGCTATTAATTGTGCTACTTTGTAGCTATTAATTGTGCTACTTTGCTACTTTCCTTTCTAACAGAGAAACTTGCTGTTTCGAGCTATTTTGGAGTAGATTAATTTTGCCGCTGCTTGTGTGATCTATTAGCTTGAAAATAATAATATGTTTTGTATCATAATGGCTCTTTATGTTGAATTTCTTGTTTACAAAAACAGAAATTCTGCAAATCAAAGACGTGGGTCTACCAAACGGATACTTGAAAAACCACTTGTTCTCCCATTCAAATATAATATACCAGTACCACTGACCGGGTCATATAATACTATAGTTTGTAAAGGGGCTGTGGGCGGATGATTTTCCTTGGCGGGCCGTATCTGTCCCGCGGGCCGTAAGTTGTTGACCCCTGACCTAAGGTCTTTCAGCGACAGGGGTAATGTTTAATTTTATACCAGATTTACAACGTCAACACACTATTACCCAACTTAGACGTACGAGACCTACCAGCACTGGAGCCGAATTCTTTCACAACAGATATGAGGTTGCAGGGGGTGTAGGTAGAGTTGTCCAAAGAGGCACAACTGTCCCCGGGAGCAGTAGAAAAGTTTAAAGAAAATGTCTTTAAAGTAACACGCTTCGTGACTTCCACATCATCGGCAGTGGGCCAAAAATAGATCATTGTCTCCAGAAGTTTGGGACACCTTGGAGTATACCATTCCAGTAGAAAAGCGCTATTTAAAAGTACTGACCCATTTAATAACTATGTGATATAAAACAGTTCTGGTTATGATGTAGAGTTTTGGCTTATCGACGTAGTCAAAGCTCAAGATCATTCATGTTTACCTATTAAGTTCACAAATTACTTCAATAAAACTTATCAAAGTATTGTCATATAAATAGTTTTACTACGTGAGCAGATTTTTCACGCCTGTAATCGATGGCTTGCACACAAAATCCTACAACTTCTGCTCAAGATTTTTCTGTTTGTTTCAACAAAACTTAATATCTTAGAGGACTTTGTAGTCAAGAGTTTCTGCTTGATGTTTACACAGAGCACGTGGCTATGCCTGGGAAAGACATCATGATGATGTCTTTGAAAGTGGACTCAAACTGTTAAGCACTAATCACAACCCAAAAGACGAAAAAAATCCAATTAATGAACTATCCGTTTTTGTATTAAATTTTAACCGTTTTTATTATCAGGCTACTAATGTTTTGCGTCTGTAGAACAACAGGAAACTTTAACCAACTCTATTTTGTGTTGCAGCCCTTGATGCGTGCAAAGATGATACAGAGTTCTGTGATCCGCTAGCAGTCTGCGACTCTTCCGCTGCGTTTTTGTTGGAATCGTTTGGTGACGTGAAGTGTACCTGCCCGACAGGATACGTAGGCAATGGACAAAACCCAGCTATCGTTGAAACCGGAACTGGGTGTCAGAATTTTAACGCTTGTAATTCGGTAATCCTGGTCAGAGAGACTTGTGTTTCGCTGGCCAGGTGTGAAGATGCAGAACCACCGAGCGTAGGGATATCTTCTTGCAGCTGCCCGTAAGTTTTCTTTTCATGTTTGTAGTTTGTCTCTCTCTTGCTTTTGCTGATTAAAACTTCTTTTTTTCACTTGCGTTTTTATCAATGCGGTCTTTTTATGATTGCAAAAATATGACATGATTTTTCAACAGATTTCAAGCATTGCGAGTTTTTTTTTTTATTTAGCAACAAACTTTGTGGTTTAGAGTCACTCTTGCAAACGATTTGTTTACGTTTGAAGCAATCTCATGCTGAAAACATAAGCAAGCATTAGCCCATTTTTGTTATGATTTTTCATGTGAGTCAAATACAACCATAGGGAAAGTCCATGGCTTGGGAGACAAAAAGTTGTGGTGTGGAGAGATTATCATATTTTCACGTTTTTTTTTTGGCCGCAGCCATTTCATTTCTTGTTTGTTGAAAAATAAACTCTGTGCTTGATTGCAGACAAAAACTCTAACTAAATGAAATTCTTTTCTTTTTTCTGTTTATTCCGAAAACAAACGATAAAAAGAAATTGAACTTGAGATCTGGGAGAAAGCTGCAAAAGTGTTAAGTAGTATAAACACCATCACTCTTGCGACGTGAAAAGCTACACTTTCTTCACAATCACATTCAGCCATTACACACGAATGCAGTTGAAACGCAATGACACTGCGGTATTGATACTCCAGTAAAGTAACAAAGTACTGAGAAAGAAAACTACACTTTTTTGGGAAAAGTTTTCAATGTTTTTCAAACTTCTTTGATTTTATTTTTGTACATGGCCTACTACTGTAGGTTAAACACTACAAAAGTTTGTATATACTATATGTGACATTGTCGCCCCTAAACAGATATTGTAACAACAAAGCATAACATTATAACTTAAAAAAATCTTCTTTTTTACATTTGTTCAATGTTTGCAGACGGACAATCAATGTAAAATGTATCGTTTTACGAGCTGAGATGCCACACTAGGTAACTCATGCGGTATGAACATTGAACAAGTCTGATTGCAGCAACTGATGCAACTGTTCAATGTCTAAAAAATTGTTGGAGCGCTTAATTTAAATTGATATCCTTTATTTTTTCAGTGACGGCTACTATGGCGACGGCATGGTCTCTGGAAGTGGATGCGTAAAGCATAGCTTCATAATCGGAATGAGCGTTGGTCTGTTTTTTGCAGTTCTTCTTGGAATAGGAATTGTGTACGCTATCTGGAAGTTCAAACTTTATAAACAAAGGTAAGGCTGCCAAAACTTTTACCCAGACAGTAAAATCCGTCATTTTTGCATTCCGTTTCCAGACGTTGAATCAATGTACAAACGACGGATTTTGTTATCTGGGTTTTGTATCGTAATTTTCAAAGTACTTTAAAATTAATTTAACCCTGTTCGATTTCATTTTGGGCTGAATATTTTGTTTCTGAGAGCAGATTTAGTTTACTTATGTGTTTAAGAGACAATGTTATATTTTGCTATTTTGTTCACAGGGTTTTGGACACACGGCATTCAACCTTCGTACCAACTCACAGCAACATATACACCAATCCACTGGTAGCAAACAGAAACCTTTTGGTAGTTTCTGATGGAAATGTGCAAATGAAGCCAATGTTTGGCGCGAAGTGGGAGCTTGAACGAGCGAATATAACGAAAGAAAGTAGGAAATATAATTCAATTTTTGCTCTGTTCTGAACTTTTCAACTGATCGTTAGTTATGCAGCCATCACATAATAATTTAACAAACTGATCAGCTTCCAATATGTAAACGTTGAATCAACTTGCCGTAAAGCTAAAAACAACGCACTTGTAACAAAACGTTTAGAACGCTAAGGAGTGATAAAGTATTGTCTACTGTACTCAACTACCGTAGGCTATACAGTATAATTTGAATCTTTTGTAGTGCAGTATATGTTTGTTGAGCGACAGTGTTGTCTTTAGTTGCTACAGCTCATCACATTACCGAACAGTTTCATTTTTCCGAACACACAACTTCAGCTTATCGTTTGAAAATATGTCTTTAACATTCTTAACAGTTATTGCTAACCTTTCGAAGCAGTTGAAGGTTAAAACAAATAGAAAGTTCCTATATTGGACCATATCACATTTTTTTCAATTTTAATATTTTTGTTTCTAAATTCAAAAATATGTTGGTATAGTCAGTCCCATTTAACCGGACCACGCCATGACCATACGGTACCAAAACAATCCATTTCAGCCATGTCGTTTCATTTCCGGCCAACTTGCGGGGTTCTGATTAGTAGCCCAACCTTTTGTCACTTTTCCTAAAATTAATTCTACATACATGAAATGGCTTTTTCAATCAAAATTTTATTTAGGATATTATTCAATTTATAAATGATTATCATTCTCTCTCACGCTTGTATGTTGAAAAGAGCCATAAAACAATCTATTTGTGGCATTTTGCTTGAATGGTGTTATTTTTGAAAAACTTTGATCTTCCAGTCATTCGCTAATTCTTTGACTTTCCAAGAATAAGAGTTTTTAACCAATTGATTGCGTCGCCATCGAGAGCAACTCATTGGTTTAAAATTAGAAAAGCACTCTCTTATGGTTTCTGCATAATTATTTCAGCTTTTGTATCTTCATTTCTCACTTTTCAAATTTCTGGTCACGTGATATGAGGAGTCGTTGAAAATATATTGATGTTGCATGGACGCAAAAATTTGAAAAATTTTGAAATGATCAAAACACCTTAAAAGGAGCACGTCAAATGAACAACACTTCAAGTTTGACTGCACATGTTATTAAACCATGGGAAAATGCGATGCTTGAAACCATGAGCAACTATCCAAGAATTTCAAGCCTAGAAATCTTTTATGATAAATTAATTTCTATTTTCATATCATTCCTGTCTACGCATAAATAGACCTCTCATTGTTTGCCAAATTTTCTTAGCTGGCAGTTGAATTAAAATAAATTTAATATCTTGAGAGGGGTTTGCACAGTGGCTTACTTTTACAATACGCTCGCTTTTGAGAACCAAATGCATAATAAACTAATGCATTTTTTGTTTGTTTGCTAAAGCGTGTGAAAATGCTTAATAAACACAACAGAAACGTTTGTTACAGACATTTTACTATTTAGGTCACAGCAGTCTATCCAAATTGTGTAGATTGTAGAATATATCTTTAAGTTTAACCGCAACTCAGGACAAATTTTTCCTAAAATACAGTGTGGCCAACTTTGGTTGAATTATCTTGTTTACAAATTTTTGAGATGTTTTTTATGTCAAAATTCTTCGTTTTTACTCAGAGTTGTGGTAAAAACGATGAATTTTCGTGCAGCTTACAAAATGCCGTTAGGCTTTTATCTGCGATTTTATCTTGCCTTGTTTTGTAAATTTTCAACATACAAAAAACAATATGTAGATCTTAATGATCTTTCTTGTTGTGTTTGCTTACTAGCAATGCAAAAGAGAAAGAAACAAAAACTTGTTATTTGTTTATCCTATTTATGGCTGTGTCGTACACCAAACCTTTTACAATAATTGCAGTTGACTGATGAGTGATGACCGATGACCTTTTATTAGAAAAATAAAAAGGTATGCAGAAAGCAGTCAATTAGCACGGCCAATAAGTTTGAACTTCGCAACAAGAAATATTTTTCTTGATGAACTTTTCACAACCTCAGCTTGAAATTTCTTATCGAGCTGCTGTAGTTTACGTCGGCTAAAGACATTACATAATATTTTCTGATTTACAGATGTCATTGGTCGAGGAAACTTTGGTGTTGTGAACAAAGCCACTCTGGTCGTTGATGGCAAAAAGAAAACTGTCGCAGTCAAAGCTCTGACAGGTGATTGCAGTAGAAAAGATTTATTTTAATGGTCTTGGGAAAAAACATATGTAAAGAACATTTAATCAGTGCTTATTTGCTTAATGCATAACTTCCAGAGCGCTATCCAATCGATGATTGGACCTACAGGATTTGAGAATATTTTCTGATGGAAAATAAAATGAATTAGGCTAAAAGCTTTGGGACAATTAAACACTTGAGACAACCCACCTGGCCAATCATTCATTTTTCAGTGCTAATTTCTCAACATTTGAGACTGTTGTATAACAGCTGCCTGAAATTCATTTTGCAGGAGCTTACACGGAGTTAAACGTTGAAGATTTTCTTGCTGAAATCGGCTTGCTTATCTCTCTCGGTTCCCATGAAAACGTGATCAACCTAATTGGTGTATGTACCACTTATCCTGGACATGACAGCGATGAATCCCCGTCACCACTAATGGTGACTGAATACATGGTTTATGGCGATCTTCTGCATTTCTTGTGGGATTCTAGAGAGGTAAGCATTTGTGGTTATTTTCTTTTTGGTCTATGTTTTAATGCACTGATGATTTGGCAAACTACTTGTATCCTAGCAACAAAACTAAAATGAAAATTCCATGTTGTTAAAATTTTCCAGTAGTTTTTATCTTTTTCAACATAATTGAGTAATTGTTTTACCAATGGATTTGTTTGATAAAGCCAGTTCTGTTAAGGTAAACACTCTTTCAAAGTTATTCCTCATGGTTACCAACACTAAAGGACTTTAGTACACGTTTAGAAATATATCTTGGCTTTGATTGTGCATGTCTGGTTATTTAGGCATCCAAAAGAGAAGCCGATCCAATTTACGATTTCACAGAAATCAGCCTACTAAAGATAAGCCGTCAGGTGGCGCACGGGATGCATTACCTTTCCCAAATGCGAATCATTCATGGTGACGTAGCTGCTCGAAATATATTGGTGGGAGAGGTAAATAAAGGTTAAACTTTTGTTTCAACTAACACTGGTTTTTAACAGATTTTTATCTTGAATGATTCAGGCAACAGTTTCAAGAGCAAAATTGTTTCAGTTCTTGTTAATAGGTATATATAGCTATATATAGGGCATCTGGTAATCTTACGCTATTTTAAAACTGTGTTAGGTTACATCTTTGGACAGAATTTCAGACTGCTTAAGACCACTAGCAATGTTTCAACTTCATCTTCTATGAAGACTTAATTTTACAACAATTGGTAATTCATCTGAGTGTTGTACAATAGCCTACTTTTTCCCCATTCAGCCCGATGCTTCAGCAGAACAACCATACGCTTGCAAGTCATTTTCGTGGGTTTGCAGGATTTAAAAGTGAAGATATCTGACTTTGGATTGGCCAATGACGTTTATCGATACGGGTTAATCAAGTGCGCCACCGAGCGACGAGTACCATTCAAATGGATCAGTCCTGAACGGATGCTAGGTGGAGGAACACCTATCACTTGGCGGAGTGATGTGTAAGTGTTAATTCATTATTACTACTTACACAATAGCGTGATGTGGTTTTAGAAACTATGTCGGACGTTTACAGATCATTAGCTGCAAAACTTTTTATTACAAATGGGTTACACTCAGTAACGTAGATCGAAATAAAATTTTAAAGGGGCTAAGCAAATGTTGGGAAGGAAAAATATTTCTAGTCATTACAACGTTGTAACACTGTAGTATTAAAACATATTTCTTGTGGGCTAAGATAAAGTTTTGGAGAACGATTGCTCCCATAAGCCCCCATTGCTAAGTCCCTGGTTACAAAAGAAATTACTTGCAAAATGTCGTTATGTTTGCCAATCATTGATTTATGGATGCAATCGTGTTTTAGATGGTCGTTTGGAATTCTTCTTTATGAAATGGTTACACTGGGAGCAACTCCATATGCTGGAATGGAGCCAGTGTCCATATTTCAAAAGCTACAAAGCGGATATAGGATCCCACAACCATCTTCCTGCAGCGATTACTTGTAAATAACACTCATCGTTTTCCTATTCATCATTTTGCATGTTGCCACAAAGCTACATTCACCACATTCGAACAATTGTATGCTTTTATAATTTTGGTAAAAAGTCTACTTACACGTTGTAATATTGCTTGGTTCTATTTGCTTCATGTATGGTTTTATCAGGAGTTCGAAGAAACACTTTTATGATCCGGCCATATCTATTGTATTCTGAGCTTAAGTTATTTTCTTTTTAAATGATTTTTATTTTTATTTTTGTTGTGTTTTTTTTTTACTTTTACGTTTCTTTTCTGCATTTTTGATTTTTTACAAACATACTCACTACACTTCAAAAAGCCTTGTAGTTTGTTGCACCTTTGATGAGATTTTCAGGACGCTCTAAAAAACATACAAAAAAAACCTGTAATACTGCAAAGAAGTGAATATGTTTTGAAATTGTTTTCATTTTGCAGTGCTGCAGTTGTTTTTGCACGTTTTTCTAAAGACCTTTAAAAATTCTCACTAAGGCTGAAACAGACTGTTAAGTTTTTCGTGTAGTAGACCAGGCCTTGTAACTATATTTGCTTTATTCACCCTGCTATTGTATGTTTTTACCATCCCTGGTTTTTGCTTATGTTTTTGACAATTTTTTATTCTGTTTCAATCTTGATTTTCTTGTTTTGCATTACGTCTCATTGCGCCATTCATTTCAATAAAATCATTTCAGTTGTTTGCTGGTTACTTTTGGGCAATCACCAACAACACCACTGATGGGTAAGTAAAGTCATAAATTCCGCGTTCATTTTGTTTTTCATTTGCTTTTGTTTGAGCACGATCGCTATTTGTTTGACATCAACTGAGCTGTTTTCGACGATAGTTAGGCACCTAAAATTTGAAAAACTTGACTAAAGTAGGCCTATTCCAAACTAGAAACATTATAAATTGACATAAAATTTACAGAACTGCGAGCACAAAAACTTGAAGACAAAAACAGTTTGAAAACTCCGTTATTACTTTGGGCTTTCAATAGTTCGAAAATTTGAAGATTTATGACACAAGAATAAAGGTTTATCTCAAGTCTTTCGCAGTGCCAACAACTTCAATACGATTAATTGTAGCCTACATTGCACGTCCGGTGGTAACGTCTGACGTTAAACGAGATGTCTGTTTGAGAGAGCACCCAGTTGTGAGTTGAAAAGTTGATGAAAGTGGACACGACGACGGTGCCCGGTCCACTTAATCCAAATCTTCATCCACTTTTTTGTTTCACTAATCATATGTCAAATGTAGACTACACGACGGTAATTTTTATACAAAACTTTAGATTGTTTTTCCATTTATTGACAGATACAAAATAATGAATGATTGCTGGCAGTGGAAAGCTACAAACAGACCTGGATTTAAAGAGCTGGAGGACACGCTGGACGCCGCAACTCACATGAAAGATGTGGAGGTTGTTTCTTCGCTGTTCACAGCAATCGAAGTTTTGGACGCCATCGATCCATCGACATATGAGCAAGACATTGGACGACGAGATTTCCCAAGCCTTTCTTTCGCAGATTCAGAAACGCTCGAGATAAATCATGATGTCAACCTATCTAACGGCACCACCGCCCCCGACAACAGTCATGTGCAAGAATCAAAAATTGCACCAAATGCCAATGCGGACATAACAGCAAACGACAATGCCGACGCCCAAAATGGGCCACTAGTGAAGAACTTGTGGGTTGGAGATATCACAGTAAACCTTGAGCCAGTTCCAAGCGACAACATCAGTGATGAAGACTGTCAGATCCACGTGGAAGAAACTGATGTTTGAATAAATCTGACCAAGATTGGTTTACATCTGTAGTAAAATGTTGAACTCCACGCAACTCAAAATGCTTACTACTTTGTTACAATACAGCGTAACAAAGTACCCAAGTTTTGACTCGAAGTATTTAATTCTGTTCGAAACGTATACTTGATGCTAGAACAATTGAGTATGGCACCATCTTTCGTTTGGAAAAATGTAGAAACTGGAAATTAAAACTTTAAGTAAATATACTGCATATTACAGACTCTTACAGCACGAAAAACAAACTGAACTGAAAACAATTTTGAAAACTTATCGTTTTCAATTCTGCCCTTTTCTTCAAGGAATGTAAGTCGCTGAAAGACTATACTTATTCAATCTTTGCCACGCAGATGACTTAGAAACATGACTACTAACACAAAAGACATCTTAGTATTATTTCTGTACATTTTCAAGAGATATATCGATTTTATATTTGTGATAGGCCTAGTTTTGTTTTCCTTTTCTGTGGTGCCAATGATTTTTCCAATGATTTTTAAATCACAGGTTACGAATTCGTTCAGTTGTAGAGTTTCCTAAACTACGTTATTTTTCATTTTCATATTGTGTATAACGGTTTTTACCTCAGTAGCCTACTCCATGGATCTTTCAAACGGTTCACGACTTGTACATTGATTGCCTTGCCAACCATTTCGACTTTGTTTCAACTTGAAATGGAAAATGATAACAAACTTCTGTACGGTTGACAAGGAGCAGTCTTTCTGACGTCAACACCCCCTGACTACTCACCATGAAACACCGAGAAACAAAATTGTGTACCAGCATTAAGCAACAAACTATAGTAACAAGTTTGTTGAAATGCCATGACCAGCGCAAATGTAAAGGTGTTAAAGACATTCACTTGAGGTTTGTTGTAAAGCAACAAGACTAAAGTGACAACACTAGCAGATCCACTCAGGTTGATTGCATCAGCGGCTAATAGTAGCCTAATACTGCATGCACTAAATACGCATGGCCATAACGAAATAGCCTATCAATCCTACAGCATCTACGTCGCCTATTTGAGTCAAATGTCTTCCGCACTTGTACACGCACAATTCAACCTTGCAAGTTTATATTACTTTTTCAAAACGGAGTCTATTTTCCAAGTAAACTTTTACTAGTGGCTGTTATCCAATTTTTGAAATTTTCCTGCTTCCTGTGTCGAATCAACAATTCATGTGTCACCGACAAATTTTGAACTAGCTTATGTAGCTTACTGTTACGCTTGTAGGTACTGCAGAATAGCTACAGAAACCCACAAACGAAAAGGAATTGAAAAGAGGTCTAACACGAGTACAGCTATTGTGTACAAGTGACAAATCACTGTGTGATTACCAAGTCCAACGAACTACTCGCAGCCACAGGGATGCACGACATAATCAAGCGGTGCCTCGTGACTCGGTGCAATCTGCACTAACACTAAGGCAATAACCATAACACAAAACTAACGTTACTGAACTGTATCATGTACTGTCTCGGCTTTGAGGATTGTAAAGTTCACATCTCCCGTACGGGCTGTGCTGTAGATTGAATAAAGGTTTACAGACATAGTAAGAATTGTAAACATTCATTTAAAAAAATGCATATTTTAACATTTTAACTAGTTCAATAACATTTTAACCATAATTGTAAAACTTTGTTAATAATACGTTTTATCGTCATGTGTAGGCCTAGTTACTGCAACTTTTATCAATTAGACTACATATGTACAAGCTGATGAAAATTGTTGAGTTGTGATTCTCAATTTCATAGTAGATATGAAGAAAACGTTTTCCACTACTGCATTGATGTTGCGGCTTCACTATTCAAACCAACTATGACATGCGTTTATAAAACATACTTATAGCTCAAGTTTGCAGAAGAGATACAATTCATCATTTCAGTAGAATAATGCCATTAGAATTGCAACAAAACTCTGAGGCCGGCAAGCCTATACTCTTTTCGCTCAATCTTGAAGCATTCATCCTAAAAAAAAAACAATCAAGTCATTTTGTAAATGTATGACATCTGTGACTTTGTGAACCCTCACGGAGTACAAAAAGGAACGACCGACCGCATCGCGCTAGGCAAGAAGAGAGTTATCAAAGCATCAATAGTTCCATAAAACGGACGTAATGCAACCAACTTCAAGACAAAACTGCTACAAAAGAGATCTATGAGCTGAACTATTGATAAGCCAGGATAACCCCTTTAATATCAATCACGGCTGAATCAGATTCCGTATTGTCGACTATGCCGGGTGATATTGTGGTAATATACATTTTACGTGTAAGGATGTTTTTATTGAGATTTTAAATGTTAAATTGACTGTCTAATGAAATTCGGTCTGCCTAATGGATATTCCAACTAATTTGACTATCTAACTCCATTAAACTATGTCCACACAATTGTTACTCGAATTATAATTTTAAGTTATTAGAAGGTGTTCGCATAATATTGCAGGCCTATAACAAAAATCAATTTAAACATCATCGAATGACGAAACAATATGAGGCTACAAATTATCACATTTTAGCAGTCATCCAAATTGTACACGTTCTAATTTTTTATTCTCTCTTGTGTCTGTTTGTCTCCGTACCTCAAAGGCTGAATGTGAACAGTTTTTTATTTTCTGCTCCCTTATTTCTATCTAAAGCGGCTTTGATGGAAAAATACAAAATCTTTAGAAAATGACGTATGGGTTAAAATGGTTCACTTGTTAGGAATGAAAACATGTTTGGCATGATATTGGATTGTTACAATGCCATATACTTTATGCCTTAACAGTAATAATTTTGGACTGGCAAAGTTGAGTATGCAAGTTAACTTTGATGTAACAAAACCTCATTTAATAATACAGAGTAGAGTAGAACACCTTATTGTATTTTTAAAATTGTATCGTTTACCTTACGTACATCACACTTTGTCAATCAGTGTTCTGTAAATATTAAAAATTGCATTCTGAAAGGTATTTTGCTATGATCTTTAAAGTGTTTTCGCAAAATAGAATAAACTTTTGTGCATGCGTTGGCTTGACTTATGTTCCTTCTTGTTAGGAAAAAGGGCAGTTAGGCTATTCCTGAAAGAGCCGTGCTTCTACAACTCTTGAAAGCTCACCTTCATGTGTGCTTGATTCTCTCAAGCTTACATTAGAATCAAAAATTGTTTTGAAACAATAGAACAGGCTAGTTTTAAACTAAAGTATAATTTTAGGGCTAAATACTTTCAGAAATCCATTAAAATGACATATTAGTACAGTAGTACTACGTTTGGTTTTGTTTTGAAGCTTTATCCTCGGACTGGCAAAGCCTTGATAGGTTATTCCTGGTGGTTTCGTATACTTGTAGAGGCTTTTGACGCAGGGTTGAATACCGAGATTGACAGAGTGAAATTTTCGATTGTTGAAATCTTGTTGCCGGAGACTTATTCCATCCATTATGTGCCGCTGAATGGAGAGCGGTCCTTAGAATGCGTTGCTCAAGCGCACACCTCGACAGTCGAACCAGCGCCGCTTGATCTTGAAGCTTCTTCGTTCACGAAGTCACGCGCTAAACAACTGAGCTATCGGGGCAGACGAAATATAAACTAACGTATAAACAATGAAATTTCGCCACGTGAACTCAGCAACTTGGTTCAAAACGGACAGTTACAATACAACAGATCACATTTTATGGATAAACCAAAGATAGCTAACATTGAACAACTTTGGTAGAAGTAAAAAACCTCAAACTTGATGGTTTAACTGCTTAGAACAAAGGTTGTATGAAACAAAAAGTACTTGAAGTTGGTTTTGTCTTGATTTCATCTCCTTTACATTCAATGAAATTTGTTTGGAGGACTTTCATTCATGGAATTTCTAGTCGGCTGTTTAAAACATGAATTGGGCTTTACCCCAGCTAATTAATTTTTCATACTTTATGGGCCTGCACTGGTTTACCGTGAAGGTCGTCAAAAGAATCTTTCTACAGTAGTCTACTGTTGGCACATATGCAGAAATTACCAGCACTATATATTCACGTTGTCATTTGTGGTGTTCTATCTTTAAATACCTCCTACGTAGCCAATCTGTTTGTGAGCGTCCTCGTTGGCTGCGTTTCTAGTTTGTGTACCAAGGGCAAACATGTTCCACCTGGGACGGGACATTTGCGAGGCAAATATTACTTTCCGACTCATACCTTCCTTTCTTGATAAACAGACTTATAGCCTACGTGCTCGTATACTTCAAGAGCAAACAATTTTGTTGCACAGACCAAGGCAGTTTAAACAGTGTTTGCAAAATTGATATGTAAGTTGAAAAATAATATCTCAAATAGCAAGTTCGTCTTTGATTAGAATCTCAACTTGGTCACACGTTGAAGGTATTGTTCACACTTCAAAGTCGAGCAAAGATAAATGCTTTCTTTTTAGCTCAAGTGATTTTAGCAATTCATTTATCCTTCTAATACAGTCTGCAAGAAAGTTGATGTCATGGATAAAACTAGCAATCAACAAAAAGCAAGCGAGGGAGCTCTTGATTATTCGCAAACTGCTTTTGTCGAAGGTGCCTCGTCAGTGACAATGAAAACAAGCGATAAAGACACTGTGTCAGAATCATTCGAAGAAAAAAATAACAGCCTACTTTCTTCACATCAGTTGAAGCTGTTGCAAGAGATATTGAACACCGGGATAACTGTATCTTGTTTGGCAAGAATTCTACGTTCTGAGGAATCACGTTTTTACGATTCCGATAAGCAAAGTGATCTTGTCCAAAGAGATAGTTTTGATCAAGTGCAGACGAAAGGCCTTCAAACTGAAGATACTTTTACTGCTTTGCTAAAAAGCAAAGGAACATTAAAAACTACAGAGGATCAAAAGCTTTACAAAAGCTTTAGTAGCGTGGGTATTACGGCCAAGCCAATCTACTGCTCCGTTTCCACCCAAACAGATGACAAAACATTGGCACAGCATGACAAAAAGTAAGTAGATGAACTTGGAGTTGAAGTAGATTGGTGCAATGTAGGCTAACATTAAGCAACAACAAATAAAAACATTTCAACTAAAAGCAGTTTCCAATTTATTTTTATATCTTTTATATCTTAGATTTGAGCAAAACGTGGAATCTAACATTCAAAAGAGAGACGTGATATCAACTTCCAATCAATCTCAAGGCAGTGAATCTTGTGAGAAGACAGATGACTCAGGTCTCACTGCATCACAATCGGAATCATATGCTGCGGACTCTGAGCCCTCAAACACAATCATTGCGCAAAGCTTGTTTGAATCCAGTGCAAGTCAAAACACGGACAAGGAAATGAGCATTGAAGCTGTTAATCAAACTGCATCATCAAGTTTTGAAATTGCTGTTGAAAAACTAGAACTGAATAAAACAAACTGCAACAACGAGACAATGCAGTCAAACATACAGCATGATTCAAGTGTTGTCGAAGGCGATAGTGTGCAAACGGATCTTCAAACTATGAATCGCAATAACGTCTCTAGCAAAGCAAGATCAGAACAATCTTATTATAACGAAGTCAAACAGATTACTGATGGACAAGCCTTCATTAGTGATCACGAAGTAGACAATCAACGACTAACAGACCACTCATTCAATGCCCAAGATTTGCCACCACCTCCTGCCATATTGCCGGGCAGTCATTCCGGGACTGCGTCGTATAATCCCATCAACGTTGCTATGATGTCTACAGGATTGCCTAGCCATCCTTTGCAATATTATCCTCAAATTTCATCAACAGGAATTGAATCTATTCCTGCGTCAATGGAAAGTAATTATCCACATGCTAGTTCTCACAATGCCGTACAAGCCTCGACTATGCAATCCATCCATCACCGAAATGTTGAAAACGGCAACCGAGAAAGTTCTACTTCCATTTCTGACTCTTCATCTCAAGCGTTTATAACGCATTACCCGCATAATATGGGAGACGGTTTAGGGCAAGCACATATTATCCACCACCGTCCGAACGCGGAATTAGTGCATTATCAACAACAAATCGGGATGCACAATTCTGATGGTAATGCCATGATAAGCCAAAGTCATGAAATGGGCCAGGCTGATCCGCTTTCGCTTCAGCTTCAACAACCAGTGTACGACACGTTACGCAACATACAAATTTACCACAACCCTCTCGGTGAATGTGGTGGACCAAACTCGATTGACGGACACCACCAGCAACAAAATCTTTCAACAGACATGCACCATACTGTTCATCACGGCATCAGTAAAACTGAAATAGACCCTGACGCTTCGTACGTGGATAGCAGTTTGCAGCGTAGCCGACACCATCGAAAGAGAGAACACAGCAAAACTGATGAAATTGATCCAGATGTCTTCGATAGTAGTCAACCCGTACCTGATAAGACGATCGAGGACATATTGAAAGGGACTCCTGGAAACGAGCAAAAAAAAAGAAAGATTGATGAATTACTAAAGTGAGTCCTCATCAAGTTTTAGTTTTGTAATTCATCTTTTTAATCAGCCTACACAACGCTCTTAAAATAGCTGTAGGCTATTTAGGCTATATAAAAATAGAACAGGCCATTACAGGTTAATGGTTAGCAAATGAAAGTAGCCATCAATATTACGTCATCATAAATTCTTTCACAATGGCAACTAAATCTTACAAAAAAGTGTAACTCTCATGACCACTGGTTGTTGCAACAAACGTGCTAAGCATTCATTAAGATTACTAACTATTCAGTGATAATTTGTTTGTGCACGCTTTAGCTTTCAATAGAGCACGTGTATTTGTTGTCAAAAGAGTTGTAGTCGAAATGAAATAATTTTTAACTTTCTCCACCCCGGCTCAAAACGTCTTGGTTCATTGATAATAATAATAGTTAATGTACACTTCGCCAATCATTGACGGATTATATTCCATTCGATCAGTCAAAACACGTGGGTACTTATTAAGCCGAATCCATTCTTGAATTAGAGAATTCTCTTGACAAAATATCATAGATAGATCATTACCTTTTTGTAAATCTTTGACTATACGATGTAGTACATGTCTTAACCTTCCCACGAGTCTTGTAAAAATAATTCCAAACCAACAAAGATCTAAGGATTTGTTAAGCATTAACACAGAGCACGTGGCGTGTATGTCTCTAATGCGCCAATCGTCATCGTTTATGAAATTCACAAAAGAAATCCCTGGTAAAAATTAACCCTGCATCTTAACAATGGACAGGACTTAATAGCTAACCAAAGCTCTGGAACACAAAGATACAGGTTCCTTATAGTGTGAGTGCACAGTAGGAAAGAACAGGCGACTAGAATTTTGAGGAGCTATTGTAGGCTATATGTTTCATATAGTACGCTATGGGTATTTTGTTTTAAATAATTTAACATCGCTTAGGCCAATAAAAAGGAGCTTGGATCTGCCGGTAACTAATTCTTTACCGGTAATAGGTAACGGTCAATGCTATTGTGGCATGACCAGATTAGAGAATCTATATGAAAGAAACAAACTTGTTGCTATCAAATTATTTAATGTGCAAGCTAAAGCCACCTACTGAGTTGGATCACAGACAACCTTTGTGTGCATAGTCTACCAAGGTGCATGCAAGTCTAATTACGTCAGTAATGAAAGAGCAGTTAGTAATTTGTTTTCGAAGAAATGTAAAGGGGCTCCATGATATTATCTTTTTCATGTAATGTTTGATATTCACAAGCCTGTATGGATCTTTTTATTAAACGGACGAGAAAGTTTGCATGTTTGCATAAAGCACGACTATTACTGTATAGCGAGCTTCGGGGCTTCAACGAAAAATCTAAAATCGTCGGCTTTATTACCGATTGCTTTTTATTCAAAACCATGCCTGCTTCGTTTCGTTTCACTTTGGCCAGGTTATACTTGTTTATTCAAAGCAAACAAAACGGGCCGCGCACACACTCGATTATACCTTTACTAAAGATTTCGTAGAATAGGTCTACACCAATTTCCGCTTTTTTCATTTCATTCAGGCTTCATAGAGAAATCCACCCTCGTAGTCATCAATTTTCTAAACATGGTACTTACTCATATTTCGCAAAAGTATACATTTGACAATAATAAGCTAAGCCTACTATCTTTTAGTTTTCATAAACGTTTTCTCGAAAGCGTATTCGTCATATTTTATCTAATCTTGATGCAAGCCAGTACTTACAAATAGCTTATCATCTCTTTTATACAAAAAAAAAACTTTTGCATGATATACTGTATAGTTTTCATTGTATAGGATTGATAAACCATATAGCGACAAAATCTGTTCATAGTTAAAAATCAACAAGTGAATAATTATAAAAATAGAAAGAACAAAGTGTTGGAAAGGTAAAATGTTTAATTAATTTTAACAAGGTTAATTGTATCGTATACCATCATAGCTTACATTCGCAAGTCGCCCGTTAATTTATAAATTATGGGATTCTAACTCAAAACAGTTCCGGAATTTAAGGGAGCTTAGCGATTTTCTTGTTTTGTTATCTCATCGTATTGCTTTAGCATACCGTACTAATTTAACAATGCAAAAATATGTATATGTTTTTTCTTTTTTGTGATTTTGGCCTGTTTCTAGAAACTTACTTTGCTTACAAAAAGAGATTACCCTGAGTTGAATCTTTTTTATACCTGCAAGCCATTGGTATAAATTTCGAAATACGTTGGATGCCATTTTGACGGTAAATAGAACTGCTCACTTATCAACATAAAAACAGTCAATTCAAAATCTTTTTTTTTTTTAATAAATCCCTTCTTAAAGCTTGAAATAAACGCTTTAACAAAGAAAAAAAATGGCGCTTCAGTCCGTACCAGCATTGGTTTGGTTATCACGTGAGCATTGTCGCTATATTTGCGAAGCCGATAACGAAGACATTAATTAGACGACGTAAAATATATAGTTGATAGCGTGATATTTGCTTTGTGTCGTTACCCGGCGCACTGACAAACATTGTTAATCGTCGCCTGTTTGCTTGTCCTCGATTTTAGCCCAGTCATCGCTTCATTGCCCGCATTAGGATTTCACTGAGCAAATGCAGTCGTTAAACTTTGACCGCTTTCAAAAACTTGTCCAAATTTCCATCCTTAACCAATTTGGTTGGACAAAGTTTTGAAGTGCTTTCACACTGTCACTCAAGCTGGTAGGACATTGACCTGTTTAACGGAAAAGTTTTCTAAAAACAACACTTCAACATTGCTATGTTAAGTAAACGACAAACACTGCAAATAGATTATTTGAAAAAATATGCACCTCTGATAAATTGAAGATTAAGATTTTCGTATGACAGCACTCATTATAAATACTGTACCTCAGCGCAAATTCTGATTAAGACAGAATCGATTATATTTGTTCACCCAACGGTGCGCCGTCCACAATGTAACTGAACTGAAGACACTTGGAACACAACAATTTTTCATAAAAGCAGTTTTACTCAACACATGGCACAATTGTAGAATCAAAAAAAAAATGGTGGTGTCACAGCTTGCTTTGCAAATCCATATTGCAATAGCAAGAAGTCATGAAGTAGCCGAAAAGTCACCCTAAAAAAGTCAAGTTAAAGTTTGTGTGTTGTTGGATATGCTCCCTTGAAAATTGCGACAACTTTACCTTTTTTGAGGTAGTCTACGTGACCAAACCGCTCCTCAAAATTTGTTACTCAATGTACAGCAAGCCAAAAGTTTAATATTTGATGTAAAATGGCTCAAGGCACGTTTCCACAATAAAATGCTCGTTTTCTCGACATATTTCTTGGACAACCGTTTACCCTCAATCTGGCTAACCGAAAGAGTTTGCGTAAAGGCAGGAACGGATCCAGCAAGTAGCCGTAAGGAGGACGATTTCAATAAAATACAAGGATGTGTAGACCTTGCAAATACACCGTGAATGAAGTTACTTTTCAGAGTTTTAGAGGGAGAGAGCGATCTACCCAATCGCGCCCCCCTGGATCCGCCACTACGTGAAGTTATCTGTGGTCTATGTTTGACAATAAGGCTACAGCCACGCCCTGAGTGTCAGTGTGGTGTGCTAAAAAGCTGGTCTCAATAAATCCTCTTGTCTGCCATAACACAGTAGCTTGATACAGTAGATAAAAATACGGAATTGCGTAAGAATTAATTTATCACAATTTACTATATCGTAAGGATGGTTCAAACTCTTGCTTTGCATCTCAGAAAACTCCAATCAAACACCGCATTTCTTTCATCCAATGTTCCTGTGGCAGACATTTACAACTAACACTGAAATTAAACATCAGTGTGGTTAAAATTTCATCAAGAAATTACTACAGGATTTAGTAATATGTAAACGATTGATAGTGAACGGAAACGACTTATAGTGAAATATTAACATGTAGGTTTCAAACAGTAAAATTGAAGGTGAATGATTTGCTTCAAATTGTCGAAAGAGCTGATGAGTTTAGTAGTTGGCAGTTGTTTTTTTCAAAGAAGGTTGTTCTGCAAAGGGTTAAACTTATTTTTGTTGCCACAAAAGTATGCAGGCAGATAGGCGTACCACAGCTACGTACATTTTTCTGTTTTTTTAATTAATTTTCCACTATGTTGTGTGTTTCATGACTCAAAAGAAAAAAGTGAAGGTATTCAAAATTACAGTGCCCATTAGTTTGAATTAAATTGAACTTTTATTATTTAGTGATTCTATTTGATTGTCAAATGACCTGAGCATAAAAGTATCACTACAACTATTATCATCATGAGTGTCAATGACCTTCAGAACGTAGGCTGACAGCTAGAAGAATCTACAATATTTCCTTTCAGACAACGAATTGTAAATATTTGCGGCAAGTTATTTGCCAGTCTCTTTTCACAATTTTGTCTTGATAAAACTTAATAGAATAAAGAGGTAAGCTATACGAGTACAACCACAGAAACCTTAATATTTCAAAAGCAAACCTAAGGTTTATGTGCACCCAAATTTTATTAAGTATTATAGTTGCAGCAAGTCGCTCTGTTGGAAGAGATGTTAATTTTATTTATTTTTATTGTATTGTTTTACAAGTAGCTTATAGGCGAGTTGCGTCTTTTCAAAAACTGATAGCCTACTTCCAATTTTTCAATCGCTGGTTTTTGAAAATGGTAACACCAATATGTCAAATGGTAGACTACGCATACTTCATGTACACTATTGTACAGTGTATATAAAAACTATAATAATTCTTAAGTTTTTTTCGTGTTAAGTCTTCATCTTCTTAAGTTTGTTGCCAATCTTAGCTTCTTTGTTAACAAAATAGTGAGTAGTTTATACGTTGAGCATAATTGGTATGTAACACGTATCGTACAATATTATTGAGCAAGCTATTACAGTATTTCAAAACAAAATAGATACAACAGCGTTTAGAGACGCAGTAGCTCAAGGGATGGCTTTATTCCTACGCAAAGCAAACATTCCAGAACATGCTCTCACAGTCTCACACAAATGGTAACTGTCGTCGTATAGGTCACATGCCACACGGATATGTTTAAGTAAAATGTTTTCCGTCTATATAAGTATTCCATGTCTAACCTATGACTTCCTTGGTCACTTTGCAGCTTCTTGCTTCTGTGATGCTATTATCATTTTCATTTTTTAATAGTAATCTTTCAACAGTTTTACTGTACATTGTGTTTTGATTTATAGTACATATTTTTCGCAGCAGCCAATAAACATCTATTTATTTATTCCTTGGCATCAAACGTCATTATTTTTGCTTGCATCGGAAAACTATTTGTCTATTGTAACTTAATTGCGTCGTTTCAAAGAGACATAAAGTAACTGAGAAGCAGTCACAAGTATTGCATAGATAAAAATATATTGTTAACTGCTTGGGAAATGCTATTTCTAAACATCAACTTCTAATTTTCTTTAGAAATGATTCCTTTCATATTGTTTGTTTACAGAGCAGACCCATGGCGCGCAGCAAAGCACATCAAACACTACATGGCGCAGCACAACATTCCCCAAAGAGAAGTCGTAGATTCCACAGGCGAGAACATTTATTTCTTGTCGTGTACAGCTTGCCTTACGACTGTAACCATTAAACAACTAACGCAACTAAGAAAATCAATAACGTTGCATACGTCATGATGAGCTACCGCCTACCTGTACTTTATACCTCGGGTGACATCCTTTTTATATAGGTTTATGGCTTTGCTTTACTAAACAGGGCCAGAAAGCACTAATTAGTGATTAGAAATAATGGGAAGTTAAAACTTTTTGCAATAGGTTTAAACCAAAGTCATCTTTCTCAACATCTAAACAAGGGAACGCCCATGAAAAATCAAAAACGTAGCTTGCTGTACGCGTGGTGGACTAAAAAGAGAGAGGAGGTTGATGTTCGTAAGTACAAATTTCTGAACATTTCTATATCAAGGAGGTAATCACGGGATTGAGGAAGCAATCGGGCTTGAGGAAGCAATCACCCTCCCGAAAATTTTACCTTGCCTTCTAAAACGGATTTTTAATATTATTACAACGTTTTAATGACATTGTATTACATGTTGAATGACGTTTCATAAGTATTTGGTTGCATTTAGTGGTTATACTTTTAAACAAACTCTTTATTCAAACATTAGCCTCGGTTAAAATATTTACCCACCCCAACAGTTTCTTTTGCCCCCTAAAATTTTATTTCGGCTACGTCACTATTCTATATTCAATTGTAGCAATCACTAACTTTCAAAAAAGGAAATGAGTAACCCTTACTAAATGCTGCTCCATTTAATTATTATGGAATACACTAAACTAACAGATCCAACACACATGCACGTATCGACAGTCGATCGAAGAATAAAGCTGCAAATAGCGCTACTTCGACCCCTGGCCTTCATCATCAGTGATGATGATGGCGTATGAGCGATCTTTCCAGGCTAGATTAGAGGGCAGAAAATCTTTGATTCAGTGATTATGCCATTTGTCAACATCCATTTTTGCAGAAAATTTGAATTTAAAAGTCTTCATATTCTTAAGAATGACAGCGACCTACCAAAATACGACTTTTAAGTTATTTTGGCAGCCGATTGTAGCATCGGATAGACAGCGATAGACACGTGTTTCGCCCATGAGGCAGGGCTCATCAGTATCGCACCGTATTCTTGCCACTTGAGTAATCGACCGCCGCTTTACCAGTCAGTTTAACTCTTATCTTTGTGGAAAGAAAGAGCCAACAAAACCAGCAGGTGCCAGGGGTAGGTCAATGTGAAGAAAGGCGTTCTTCCCGGCTATCAGCACAAGGCTGATTACTCACTAGCACAGCGAGCTGCAGTGACGCTTCGCTAACCAGAACGGTGTAGCTTCCACGCCAGCCATTGAGACCTCCAATTAAACGTTTAAGTTATTGTTAAATGGAGCAGACCTACCCCTGGCACCTGCTGGTTTTGTTGGCTCTTTCTTTCCACAAAGATAAGAGTTAAACTGACTGGTAAAGCGGCGGTCGATTACTCAAGTGGCAAGAATACGGTGCGATACTGATGAGCCCAGCCTCATGGGCGAAACACGTGTCTATCGCTGTCTATCCGATGCTACAATCGGCTGCCAAAATAACTTAAACGTTTAATTGGAGGTCTCAATGGCTGGCGTGGAAGCTACACCGTTCTGGTTAGCGAAGCGTCACTGCAGCTCGCTGTGCTAGTGAATAATCAGCCTTGTGCTGATAGCCGGGAAGAACGCCTTTCTTCACAAAATACGACTTGTTGGACTTCTTGAAATCTCTGTATTGGAACGTATGCAAGATCTTTTTATAATTCATTATTGTAAATATGTGTTGCTAGAGTTTAAAATCGCGAGCAGTGGCATGGGAGCAGAACAAGTCGAAGAAGCAGCAGGAGTAAGTTTGAGAGCAAGACGAAATCGATTTAAATGGGGACCGGCTTCTCAAGTAAGACAATGAAACAGAAATGAAATTTTTATTTACGGTTTTAGTATTTTATTTAAATTTAATATAGTTTCACATGATTGGGCATCCAGTTTACAAGTCACCTATGTCAAGCTGCCTTCGCTTATATACATAATAACCTGTTAGTTCAATATACTTATCATCATACTCTTTGCAGGATATTCTGTATGAGGCTTATAAGAAGCAGCGCAATCCGACAAAAGAAGAGAGAGAAGCTTTAGTTTTCGAATGTAATAAAGCAGAGTGTCTTCAACGTGGTGTGTCACCGTCACACGCCAGCGGGTTGGGTTCCAATCTGGTCACTGAGGTTGGTAGGATGGATTAAACTTTCAATTGCAACGAGTAGCCTATATACGGTATCGCATCAAAATATCGAAACAACACTTTCGTACCAGTATCTTTAAGCTATAGCCTAATAGCTATATAATCAATCGTATATACTGTATTTGATATAACCTGTCGTCTGTATAATTTTTTATGCAGATATTTACATCAAATCAACATTGATAGAGTTTGTTGACTATAGCCAACAGCAAGAGATTGTTTTAAAAGTCTAGACAAACTTTATCAAGCTAAAACATGATATTGTTAAAAGTGTCAGAAAATTGGTGTTTAAGATAATAATTTGTTATTTTTAAAGGAAGCTGAAATATTCGAGTAAGCCTAAATTAAGGTAATTAATTAGCACATGCTTGCAGAGTAGGACTACAGACTTATTCCAAAACCCGAGTGGCTTGTGAAACTTCAAACATACAATTTCACTATCTTTTGACAATTTTACTACTTTGTGAAAATTCAAACATACAATATAAAAAGACTATGAATCATTTATTGTATAGTTTCTTTTTGATCACAAAAAGTTGTAAAAGTTCGTAAGTGAGTGTGGGCTTATTATGCTTTTTATTGCCGAAACGGTCATACATAACTTAAAATTCTCGGAATACAAGTCGGTTGTAGCCTTACATTCACTGCAATTATCATATTCATAACTTTTCAAATCAACCGAAGAAATACTGTAATAGATTGTTTACTTTTCTGCGAGCTTTTGATAAAAAACGTTATTTTTCAGGTACGCGTGTACAACTGGTTTGCAAACCGACGAAAAGAAGACGCGTTTCGTCACAAACTGGCCTATGACAGCATGCAGGTCAGCAGTTTGAAAACTATCCCAACAAACTAAACACATAAGTTTCTGGGCAGCCGATTTGTAGCAAGAATTGACAGCGATAGACACGTGTTTTGCCCATGGGGCTGGGCTCATCAGTATCGCACCGTATTCTTGCCACAAACGTCCCTTCTTCACAAACTATACACATATTAATTAGCCCTACAAAGTGTAGAAAAGTTTCAGCCTACTATACATGAAATTTGTTTAAAAGTTTTTGTTTTTGTTTCTGCAACAGGAGCAAGAATCCGGACACCAAAGCCACATGTCTCCGGATTCAACACAAGGTCCTTCCACGAGTAAAGTCAATATCATTGACTCAAACGGATTTCAAAAAGGTGAATAGCGATAACAAGACATAAAATTTTCTTAACACTATTTTTTTTACTGAGGTCTTTTTCATGTTTCGTTTTCATTGCAGTGGAACCTGACTTGTACAATGGCGTACAAGGTGATCATGTAGAAAATCGCTCCCAAGACAACATAAAGTCAAACGAAAATGAAACCAGTGATAGACTTCCATCAAATGAGCAAACACCAGAAAACAACGTTCCTGAAAAAGCACTCAGGTCAAACAGCCGAGCTGCCAAAAATGCGCGCATGGACAACAACGGAGGAAGACCACACATTGTTGGTCATCTGCCCCATCCTCAAAGTAAGTCGCATTAGATTTGCTTGATAATAAAATGTGTCTTTGTGGGACTCTCTCTGAGTTATGGAAATAATTTTTCTAATTATGTTAACATCTTTTTTAAATACTTTCTCTGATCACATGGCAACTTTTTTCTTGAATGTAAGGGCAGCCTTGGCTATGAGGGGAAATAGAGTGCTTAGGTAACTGGCCAGAAATAGGCTACAAGAAACTAAGAAACTCTGGTCAGCAGGCCTAGTACATACATTAGATAAAGCTTTGCCACAAGCGCATCCAGTGAATTGAGAGATGGGTAAATTCTTCCTAAAGCTATAAAACAAATCTATTTGCATATGCCAAAGCTTCCCAGCGCACGAACATACATCGAAGTGCCTTCGGCTGTGTTTTCTGCGAAAAATGGTAGATGCTTAAACAAAATCTTTTTTTTCCAAATTTTAAAAGTATGGTTGGCTATAAACATTTGATACTTTTTGCATTTCTAATCTTTTGAATAATTGCGCAGTACCTCCCTCCGGTGTCATGATTACTAACCTGCCATTGGAAAGCGAAGATTTATCAAGGTCGGACAAATTTTCAGCTATCAGCACATATAGCAAGCTGTACAATGTCTCACCAACAAAGGTCAGTTTATAACATTTACCGGTGCTTTGTGTTCAAGTTCTTCAAATTCCAAATAACATATAATTGTATTTCTATACGATACCATGTAAGTTGTGGAAAAGTAACCTCACAATAATTTTGATAAATCGCTTAAATTTCTTGTTTTGTATGGCTCAGATCTCCAGCGGGGGTTCATTACCGTCGGTCAACACGCTTTCATCCATAATGAATACTTTCCAACTACAACATTGTGGGCCCAATCAAGTGCCCTCAGATCTCAACATGCTCGAAACTGTACCAATGCCAACTTCTTTGCCTCCACAGCACAGTCTGCTTTTCTCCGGTCTCTCTGGCCTTGTATCAGGTAATAAAACGCATAGGGTAGGCCTATGAACTTACTTTTCAGCGAAACTATTTTATACTCTCAAAACATGTTGAACCGTAGGTTACTTGCTATAAGCCCGATAGCTTTCAAACTAATACCGTAAGTATGCATGCTTTAAAAAGCAGTAGGCTATACTATTGCCTGTCGAGCATAGCGCTTGCTTTAATGCAGGGCTACTCAACTGGCGGACCACGGTCCGAATCCGGACTTTCTGGGTGTTGAAGGTGGACCTCGGGCTTCTGGAAGAATAACCTCATTGCCACATTTTGGGGCCTCTTTAAACAGATTTTTTTTGTGATTTTTCATGGAGCTGGGGCTTCGCCCCCAGACCCCCCAACGCTTTGCCGTCTTATCTGATGTGCGATTCACACACCTATACTACAAAGAAACACAATACATTTTTCGTTTTTATTTCTTTGTTTGTGCAGACAAAAATCCAAGTCGTGTTACACACTACCTGAAAAGTGTTTCGGTGCTCGTAGGCTACTGGTTTGTTTAATTTTCGTGGTTGCATATGAAATATTCACGGCAAAAATATTCAACTTGTCAAAATGGACCTTTGCTAACATTAGTTGAGTAGCCCTGCTTTAATGTATGGAAAAATGCTTCGCTAATATCAACCTTGCATGTTCATGTGTTTGCACAATGTTTACATTCAATTCCACAGCTCGAAGAAACGTAGCCTATTCATGTTAATTTAAAATTTTCTTCACAGCTCAACCTTCAGTCGTTAACCTTCAACCTCAAACTTCAGTGTTAACGTCATTGACCAATATTCGGCAGCCTCAACATCAAATCCTTCAGCAAGGCAGCATACCTCATGACCATTCATTGGTGCAGGTCGCACAACTGCATCAAAATTCTTCAGGTACTGTCAGGTAGCCTGCTTACAAAAACATGCGCTTACAATGCTTCAATTTTATTTTTATATGGATGACGTGCTGTTGATGCAACGAGCTCATCAAGAGAATGTGGCTGTGTCTTGCAAGACACTTAATGTCACAACCCAATGGCGTTGACAGGGGGTACTTTTGGAGCCGGGTCCGATTTGATTTTAGGGCCGGAAACTTAAACAAACTACCGTGTATTCTTTACATGCAGTGTGTTTTTCTTAGACGTGTTTTTATTTGGGGCCCGAGTGGCGAATATCTCGTTGGTACCGGGCCCAAATTGTTCTCTCAACGGTCCTGGTCATGCCAAATGTGAGAGAAGATAACTCGATAAACGGCTATAAACATTTGTACTTTCTTATTCTGTTGTACTTTCTTTACTTTCTTTTCTTTCTTAGTGCTTTGTACTTTCTTATTTTGTTACGTTGCTTCCACTTCTACACTACCATGTTGCAGTAGGTTATAGTTCATAATCTTTGTCCGGATAGCTCGATTAGTTAGGACGTAACTTTGTAAACGAAGAAAGCCTCAAGATCAAGCGGCGCTGGTTCGACAGTCGGGGTGTGCGCTTGAGCAACGCATTCTAAGGACTGCTCTCCATTTAGCAGCTCCTAATGGAAGGAATAATTCCCCGGCAACACTTCAACAATCGGAAATTTCATTTTGTCAATTTTGGTAACCGATCCTGCGTCAAACGCCTTTACAAGGATGCAAAACTACCAAGAATAACCTATCCAGGCTTTGTCAGTCCAAGGATGAAGATTCAACATCAAATCAAAACTCAAAATGAAAAGGATTACGCTAAATTTAATGGAAAGCGGTGCTGTGCGTTTTGGTTGGATTTTTGACCATAAAAACTAGGTATTATAAGCAAACAATTTACGGCTCCTGAAAGCATGCAAGATTTGTTTCATCACAGGTTCGTTTGTATGAATAAAAAAAGTTATGTCGAGCTTTCAGTGCATTGCAAAGTGACTGCTCATTTGTTCGATAAAGTTTGCAAAACTAACAATGTTGCTATTTATTGCAGGAGAGTACATTCAGCCAGTCGGTAGCTTTCATGAAAACTCTCCACCAAAGCAAGAATTCCCATCGTACCAACAGAGTTCTTTGGCATATACGTTAGACGAGCAAGGCTCAGCTCACCACCCGGTAAAGTATAAGAAACATCTTCGGTGTCGTTTGCGAAAATTTTTGATCGAATGGGTTTTAATACAAAAGGACCTCTGGAAATGATTTTAAGCATTTGGCTAGGTTCATAAGTGGAAATGACATGTGGACATTAAATCTCTTACAGACCTTCTAATGCAGTGGTTCTCAACCTTTTTGTTTTGGCGGACCCCTTTTGGTACCTTCGAAGCGGTCGCGGACCCCCAAAAAAATTTTATCTGAAATTTTGGTATATCGCTTTTCCTATAATTATAATGGAATCAAATGTTTCATGAGTTTCGAAACGACTTAAAAGAATTTGGTGAACTCGCGACACACTTATGACTATTGATGACATTAGAGAAATTATGTTATGAGCTTTATGTTGGCACATCAAAAATCAGTAGGCTATATAATCTATAATTATGTTGATTTGATGTTTTTCTATAAATTTTATCAAAAACCAATAGAATTTTGCGACCGTTACAAACAATTTCTTCCTTTTTTCGTTTCTAATCAATATTAATTCGTTATAATCTTTGTCATCGCAAAACTGTGAGTGGTGATAGACTGCTGACCAACGTTTGTATTTCTAAGTTAAGCATTGACCAATAGACTACTGTCTCAAAAAAATTAAGTTGAACATAGCCTTATTAAAAAATTAATTCATTTATATGATATTTTTTTAGTTAGAAACCAAACCTTTGAACTTTCAAAGGACATCGCACCGGTTCGTTGGGAAGTACAGTTTGAAAATCACGGTAGCCTAATACACAAATACAGCACAACCAACCAATTTTTACATTTCGTAATTTATCAATCATGCTGCAAACTCGCAAGCTTTCACGGACCCCCTGAAATCGCTTCGCGGACCCCAAGGGGTCCGCGGACCCCCAGTTGAGAACCACTGTTCTAATGGCTAATGATAACAACGTGAAAACCAACTGCGACAACTTTAAACGCAAGAAATTACTCTATGTTATTTCTAAAGATGACGTCGTGTGACTTTGAAAACGTTCGATGTGACATTTGTTTCAATACCTACGTTGTTATGTTAAATTTAATTACGGTACTCGGCTTCGCATGCCTATGGCACAACAAGACAAACTCTCTACCGAAGTTCTAACTTTAAACTCATCCATTAAAAATTATACGATACAACATTGACTGCATGCACATAGGCCGACTCCAATGTAAGCCTAGCTTCATATTAGTCTATTTTAATATAGACTACAGCAGGCCGACACATAAAACATGCATATACTGTAGCCTACTGTAGTTAACATGCAACCGCGACACAAAACGAACAGTTTGTAATGGCTTATTGTGTTTTACACAAAATTTTGATTTGATAGGGATTGGAATTTTGGGGTGCTGAATCAGTTTGTTTATTTTTTTTAGTGTTTTAAATTTTTGAAAAAGACTTGCTTTAAGTCTTATAAAATTATAAACTTTTGCAAGATAGCTCTTTTGCAACTACCTAACTAGTTCAATATTTTTAAGTTAGCATATTCGAGTAGGTAAGCTATAGTCATAACTCGCTCTCAATCGCACTACTGTATAGTGGATGTTCACAATTTTCAATATAACATTTCCACAGGTCAACAATTTGAAACCTAACTTTCTGGTGCATGAAAAAAAATTGTTTTTAGGGTAAATGGGTCGCTGAGTTTAAACATGAGGTCGTCAACGTGTGATGGCTGCAGTGAAAAAACAGATGCAATATGGGAAAACGGACTTCATTTTCGGATTCCAGTCCCCTCAAAAACTCCCACAATCCCTCTCATTTTTGTTGCACAAAAGTTGTGTTGACTAGTGGAATAGATTCTTGTAACTTTAGAAGCGATCAATGACATCTGCTCATTGGTAATGCATAGGACTATCGCCGAAGAGATTTTGACTTTGATGCTAGTTTGTGCGTTTTCCCTGCTTTCAACAAGATAATTAACCTTTTAGAGACATGGAGATAGTGTTATTCCTATATCTGCTCACGAAATGTCTTCAGGAAGTGCAGAAGCAAATTCCCTGGGAATTTCAAGCACAACAGGTTAGTAGATAGGGACTTTTAATTGCTCTAAAGCAGGGGTTCCCAACCTGTGGTACGCGTACCACTAGTGGTACGCGAAGGTTTTTCAGGTGGTACGCGGGTAGCTTCCGTTTTTTTCACAAAAACCTGGATTTCAACTTTATATTTTGTTTATCTGGTTTTGTTTACAATTCCCCCCCCCCCCGAAGCATATTCTTATTGTAACGTAACTATTCCTGTTGTTTCGTAACATTACGATCTTCAAAATACAGGTCATGTCAATTGTCAACAAGGAGCACAGTTGCTTTGAAAAGTTGTACCGGTACAACGCTGTGGGACAGTGGGCGTTAATTACTTCAAATGATTGTTCTTGATAGATATCATCTACTGTTTTATAACTTAAGCTAGATCGGAATAAAATGTTCAATAACAGTTACAAGGAATGTTAACCAATAAATTTCTGGCTCAGTATGGCCTTTCATATTCAACGCTAGCTTCCCATGCTGTTCCACAGCTACTGATTGTCCCTTCCAAGTGGAAATGTGAGCAGGAATTTTCAGTCATGATGAACATCAAGTCAAAAAATCGAAACCGACTGGCAGGGCCGGATTTAGGTGATGGGGGGCCCGGGGCACTTTTAAATCGGGGGGCCCCGATGCAAAAAAATTTTTCGCGCCTACGGCGCGAAAAACCATCTCTACATCTACAGTAGCATCAGTCCAGTACTGCACAGCATTTTGCAAATACTTTAAACGTTAAAAGAAAAAAAATAACACAAAATCACATTTTTTTCACATAGGGGGGCCCTTCAAAAGTCGGGGGGCCCGGGGCAACTGCCCCCTCTGCCCCCCCCCTAAATCCGGGCCTACCGACTGGGTGCACCTAGAAATGGCTTTCGATGCGCTGTTAGCAAATTTACACCACGCATCGACCAATTGGTGGACAGTAAACAAAAATCTCATTAAATTTAGTTGTGGTGCTTTAGTGTTATTTTAGTACGCCAATATTATTCTTCTGAATAAAAATATGATTCGATCAAATTAGTTGTTCTGCAAGAAGTGGTACGCTTGGCAATACAGAGCGTCCAAGTGGTACGAGATCGTAAAATGGTTGGGAACCCCTGCTCTAAAGAAAGTTCGGCGAATATCTCAAATGTTAAAATTTGCCACGAGCTCCAAAATCTTTTTGCAAAAGTTGTCGTTTTTGATTTTGCAGGAAAACTTTGAATAGCTAAAGCCAAAATACCTAAAGAAATACGCAGCCTAGCCTGACTACCCCAATTGGGAGCATGGAAAATAGATGCATTGATTACACTGGTCTACAAAAAAATATTTTTGTTCTGCTGTTTGGACTTTGACAACTGATTTCAGGTAATTTTGGGGTACTGAATCCGAATCTGAACTCAGATTTTTACTATCACATCAAGTTTTTGAGATATGATAACAAAAATACTTTATTTTTGCCAAAAGTGAAAGACTTGGCTTTGCGTTTGCTACCAACATATGCAGTGCTATAACGAAAGGTTAGTGTTAGACAGGCTAAAACAGCTCAATAAAGTTACTGGACAACCATCGCCATAAGCCTGCTTAAATCTTTGTGGTTTCATGCAAAACATTGATGGGGGGGAGAGAGTCAGTTATACTTTTAGCGTGTTATTACTGCCTTGTTAATGGTGTTGCTTAGAAAACAAATTGGTATCAAAATTGTAGTTTGTGGGTGTATTTCAGATAATTATGCACCTTATGGCCTGAATTCCTGGACATAGCACAATGTGTATGTATGATAAACGCAACGTCAAATTTTTCAATTTTGACAAAAGTGACAATTTGTTGTTATCATATCTCACAAACCTGACGTGATAGCCAAAATCTGAGGCCAGATTCGGATTCAGCACCCCAAAACTACTCCTAAATCAGTTTTCAAAGTTTATTCCGCAAAAATCGTGTAGACCAGTGTTATGTTTAATTAAAGATTTAGATTATATATACTGTATAGTTTATGTACTGTATTAACAAAATTTGTGGTCAAGGTAGTGCATAGAGGATAGTCCATTTATAATCTATAATGAACATTAATCAATCTGCATACAGAACTTGAGTATTGCGAGGAGATATAGCCTACTGTTTCCTTGTAATGTTTAAACATTAATCCTATAGTTCCTTATTCACAATATTATGTAGGCTAAATACTTGTATAACTTATGTTCATAAAATATATGCTATCTTTTAAAATTTACTGTAGACTTTACATGATGCTGTAGCCTGTAACCTAATGGTGACATCCTCCATTGTTACAAGAAATTTGACTCTTTGCTCCAAATGCTATATAATTATGGATATCAATTTGAGGCATTTTGTTCAAACTTTTTGTTCAAACAAAATGTTTGCTTTCTGAAATATTGGAGAGGTTATGTAAATCCTAGTTTACTAAAGTGATAAGCAAAGTAAATAAGCCTTTCTGAACCCAATTTTAATAAAATAAAAAACATACTGTAAATTTTATCATCAGGATCACCTTTAGTCGCGTACCAACAAACGGTGTAACATTTCGGATGAATGTTATTGACTATGGAGAAGAATTGCAGCTGGACAATGACCATCGCAAATCAGTTTGAATCCTGATTTTTTTTCCATCATTTGATTGTTTTACAAATGGGCGTATCGTACTCAAGAAATATTTAAGTTAGATTTTTTAAACTTTGTTGCTTTAAAGTCAAATCTACCTCTCTCAATGTAATTGCTTTTAATTTTCTCAGCCTATAATGAATTGAAATGTGACAAAACGTTGTTTAATTTTCTTGGACGTAAGTTTGCAATTGAGATTTTCCGCCGTGCTTAATTAATGTGCTTTTAAAAATAAAAATCTGTTCTACATGTTGTAAATTTTTTATCCAAATCAAGGCTTTTAAGAAGGTTAACTGAAATGTGAATAAAAGAGAGTTTAGTTTACTATAGAAAGGTTGTAGGCTAGAAGAGCTTGATAACTGCTTCCGTACCCTCTATTTGGGAGGCTTAAGATAAAAAGGATCCCCAAGTCTAACAGAGGTCACTAAATAAATCAGGCATTATTAATTAGAATTACAGCCGCCTCAGCCAGCATAGCCATTCAGTTGGTGGTTTTTGCTGTACAGTAGCCTAGTTAATTCTTGATATTTTTGATTAATGTTGTGTTATCATAAGCTGAATTTGCAGCGCAATATAGCCTACCTCGTACCTTCCATTGCTTGTCACCTATTGGCGATTTCAATACGGTACCTAACAAGATTTCTATAGCCGTTTTGTATAGAAACTGGAGCAGAACTGTCAAATATTTTCTATAAAACTAATCCTTCAATGGTAAACTTATCAGTTGTGATGACTTGATAGAAAGTAGGCCAATTCAAAAAATGTGTGTTGTGAGCATCAATTCTAAACATGCATTCCATGGTAATTAGCTAGTCACATTAACCAAAGTCAGACCTAAACTTAAATGTTCAAGGTAGCCTAAATATATGACAAAGTCCAAGTATAATCATGTTAATGTTACATATCCCGATTTCGGGTATTGAAACCTTGTCGTGTAGGCAAGACAGTTTTTTATTACGACTGCGTCTTTACAGCAGCCAATGTTGTGTAGATATTGCAGGGCAGTAGTCTTCAAAAGGGGATCCACCAAGAGTGTCCAAGAGTGTGAGTTTAAAACCTTGATTACAGTGTTTGAAAATGTTGTAGGTCGACTGCAATTTGCAGCTCTATTGCCATTTATCACTTTTTCAACAAGCGTATCATGATCGTAAACTATGGTGTGACTTGACCAGAGGTGGGCAGTAGCGCGCTACTTTTGTAGCGTCGCTACTTTTTTCGTAGCGGTAGCATCACTAAATTTTTGTTAAACTTGCGGCTGCAGTAGCGGCCCTACTTTGTTTTTAATGTAGCGGTGGTGGAGAGGCGCTACATTTCTTTCAGTCGCATTCCGCTCTTCGCTACGTTCCAATTTGAAATTTAAAAAAATGATCTGTTTTTAGAGAGTTTTAGTGGAAACAATGCGAGAAAAAATCAAAACAAAAATCATTCGACTATTGCAGGAAACATCAAGCTGGAGATTAGGCTACTAACCTATATGAAGTCAATATGACATCTACGATCAAGCCACGTTGATACCGACAAAGTGTGGAGGCTACACCGGTATGGTTAGCGAAACACAATGCTCACTGTTCTATAGTGAGTAGTCAGGTAGTGCTGACGCCAGGAAGATCGCTCCTTTTCAACAGAAGGACACCAACACCAGCGACGATTTTAAGGATGAATTTTTTGGTGTGTTGGTACCCGGGGCCGTTAGGCTATAACCTCTCTACGTACCTCCCGGCAGGGGGGAGCCCACGGTTGATTGGGAGCCCGCTCGTTTTAGTCTGTTTAAGGTTTTTTTGAGTGTTTAAAAGATAAAACAATATTACAAAAGCTCGATAATCAATAAGTTAGCTAATTATTGCTTCGCTTGCTCAACCATATTTTGTTCATCTCGGCGATATTGGGCAAGCATAGTTGAGGATTAAGGCAGTGAAAGTTTTTTGTGTTTAAAAAAACTAACAAAGTGATGCAATATTTCGAAGTAGGCTAAACACTGCTCACTCAAATAGCCTAGTTAATTAATAAAAATAAAATTGATAAATTTCAATGTAAATCAGGATAGGTTATAAAGTAAAAATGTTATCTGTGAAGGTGGGGACACTTCAGCAGTGCTGTGAAATCGGGCGAAAACTATATGACTCCGACTCCCCTGTTTTAAGGAGACGACTCCGACTCCGGTTTCAGTGTTGCCAGATTTTAGAGAGTTGCGATTTTTCTGAAACTTGTCTTTTTTCATTTTTTTTTGATTAATTTCATTAAATATGAGATCAAAATTGAAACGGCGACTTTTAAAAAACTGACAAGAACCAACGCTTCTATTTTTTGGTAAAGGTTAAGAGCGCAATACAGAGAATATAAGGCAATATTTTGAAAAAGTGTAGGCTAGGCTCAATTTACTCAGAAAATGCAGTAATTTTGTCATTTTCAATGGAAAAATTCAACAAGTGAATTCAACAAAGAGACTCAACGAATTTAACCTATTTCGTCACCTGAACATTTCGTACCCTGAAAAGCTCAAGAAAAAAAACGACATAGCCGAAGTCGCTGATCGGAATTGCCGCAAACATTTCAAAATTTCTCGATCTTTTCAGGGGACAAAATAGGTCGAAATTTAATTTTGCTACACGATTTCAGGGTACGAATTTTTCACGGGACGAAATAGATTGCATCCAGACTCAACATAGAGACATAACTTTATTTCCGAAAAATGCCAAAGAAAGTATGATCTTTTCCTTTTGCTATGCCACCGGACAGCACCATTTTACAGTAATATTCATACCTAAATTTTTGTTGAACATGCTCTCAGAATGCCCCAAATTTAAAGTAATTTTTTTAAATTTTCTCGGGGAGACCCCCCAGATCCCCCCGCCGCTGGTTGTCGCCTTCGTCGATCATGACGCCCCCACAGCCCCTCCCCTTTCAAAGTACCTAGCTACGCTACTGAGTTGGATTATTGTCATTGGAGCCCGCAAAGCATATTCCGTACAGGGCCCGAAATACCCTAAGACCGGCACTGCTAGGCTATTGCCAAAAAATTTTTTATTGTTTATCGTTTTATATCAAACCGAAGTCACCCGTTCTTTTTAACGACTCCGACTTCGGACGCGCCAAAATCCCACTGACTCCGACTCCACGACTCCAATTCCAACTCCACAGCCCTGCACATCAGATAAAGTTTTCGAAGTAGGCTACTATAACCTGCTGAAAAGCTACAACACACACATTAGGCTATACAAACTTTCAAGAAATAAATTATTGAAATCCATCTGTGGCTGTGAATAATTTGTTTTTTAAATGGTAAGCTAACTTAAATTTTAAACAAAACTTCTACCTCAATTCAATTTTAACTTGAAGAATTTTGCTATATAGGCTACAAAGTGTGCATCTTGATAAAAAAAAATATTGCCCCTAAATAAATTGATCGTCAGCATGCGAAAACTCAGCAAGTACCGTACTAGGCTACATTTCAACTACCGGTACTGCTAAGTCAGCAAACGAGATTTAAGTGCTCACTTTGGATTTGCTTGATCATCGCTTGCCAAATGAATTTGCTTTGTGCCATGCCAAATTATGGCTTGCTTAGCTGTTAGCCTACTTAGGCTGCCGTACTCAGTTTCATCATTTATCAACTTCAGCCACTTGTTCAAATGTTGCTGGCTCAGTTGTCATTTGCTAAGTTCACAACTGCTTACTTGTAGGAGACCCTAAAATGCCTAAAATGTGACTAAAACGAGATGATATTGTCAAAATTGTCTCGGGGCAAGCCTTCCACACCCCCTTTCCGTTTCATTTATTTGGACATCAAGTTTTTTTCTTGGACATTAAGTTTTGTCGTACTGCATTATTCATTTATGTTATAAATTTTACTTTGACAAAACTTTGGTCCTTTTCCAAATTTTTTCTTGATCCCCTTCTGCATTATCAGCATAACCTATTAACTATTTTTTTCTATAAAATCTTAAAAGTTGCTTAGCTTAGCCTACTCTTCGCTAAAATAATGAATGTAAATTTTTTCCACGCATTGAAAAAGTTTGTCGTCCTAAACGCTTTCTGGTCCTATTTTTAAGAGCAATCACTAAAATTTAGTGATTGCTCATATTTAATATAGGAGCCCACTAGTGAATTTCGAGAGGTGGCCGAGGCCGTGCTCACACGGTGGTGCCAGTGCCAGCTGGTGCCATTGCATGAAACTTTGGTAAGAAAAGAAAAGTCAATTGTGGAGGCTTTTTTTTAGACCGACGTAAGTCCTTAATCTTTTCTAGTGCATAACGCATTTTTATTAAATACAACACCCCATTTTTTACAGAGCTGCATGGAGAGTTTTTTTCTCCACTGGAAAAGCCCTGCTGAAGTCAAATAAGTCAAAGTGGGTAGGACTCAGCGACTCGCATGTTGAATTGTCGTATTTTTAAAAGATGCGTACCGTAACGATACCGTAAGTTTTACCTATGGAACGCATTTTCAATAACGATTGTTGAAACGATACAGTAGTGTAAACGAACGATGTCATTCGTTTTCAAGGTTATTTTGACTTTACAAAGTGCTTCATGTGTCAGTTTAAGTTTAGACAATATTAGCGGAAGAAGAAGCATTAGCGCTCGCTACTTTAGCTACATTAGCGCTCGCTACTCAAGTAGCGGTAGCGGCTAGCGCGCTACTTTTATTGTAGCGGATGTCTACCTCTAAATGTGACAAACCTGCAACGCAACGTACACGAGAACGTAGCTGGATAGTCTACACTCTACAGGCAAGGACGTAGTCACTAGTCAGTGAGGCAAAGGGAGCAATTGGCCTCCCACCCTAATTTTTTTTTAGTAAAGATTTTACATTCTGTTACAGCATCATTTGACAGAGTCACCATGACGCAGTCAAACCAATAGCTTTACATTACCTTTTTGAGCATATTAGTTCAGAAGAACTTAGCCTACTTAATGCAGCAACTTGGAACCAAGAACAATATCAGAAGCCGATTCGGTGCTAAGTAGCCTACTTGAGCAATTTCAAATCTGCGCTTCGCTGCTTTGTCTCGGCTATATCATCAAGGAGACTTAATCCAATAACCTGTTCATATAGCGAAAAGTGTGTTAAAATAGCAATCAGCTGATGAATTAATGAAATTATAAAATTAGAAGATTTCTGTTTTCTGAATTATTTGCGTGGCATCTGGCAACACTGAAACAACTCTACGAAGGGAAAGTTCAGTTCAGTTTGTTTTTATTTCTGACCATCAATCAATCAATCAATCATTTTGTTTTTCGTCATTAACGCGTCCAGGACGAAAAAGATACTAACTACAAAAATCGATATAAACCTACCAGCACGTTAACGAACGGGAAAAGATGGCAAAACCTTGAAAGGTTTAAAACGTGCCTGAATGAAAAATTATGTAGTAGGCTATATATCAGTAGTATATCAATATCATCAAAAACAATATGTGGCAAACATAGCAGAGGTCTAGAAAAAGGTAGAAGCGACCAAACGCGGACGTTATAAGGTGCATTGTGCTACTAAAGCACCACAATCTGTTTAAAATGTGGCTCTTTTGCAACACATAAGTTGCCAGTTTTGAAATTTTCCCGCGAAATTGGGTTAGTTTCATTTTGGAGTCGCGGAAAAATTTTACCCGTGTGTTTTTTTTCGTTTGGCTTCGTTCCATTATCCCCAAAATTTTATCAATTTTGGCTGTATTTTGCACAAATTTTTCACGATTTGGTCTACTTTTGGGCTTGTGACAATTTGACTAGTTTTAAAGGCTAGTAACAAAGTGAAACTGGAAAAATAACAAAAAGGAAAAATAACTGAAACGTAGTTTGCCGATGCTTGACATTTGTCACATTAAGAGCAAGGGTGCAGATGACTGATATAGTCTTTTGCTGCTTCTTGTTTGTTGTGCTATCTAGATTGCTGTTTTATTCGCATTGTTTATAATTGCATCATGCTATTCTCGTGACAGACGAAATAAAAGTTTTCTCTCTCTTGAGATACTTTTTTGGTGGCAATTAAGTTGGTAATTTTATAAACATCTGGCAACCTTGGAGTAGTTCAAAAATCGTAGGACGCAGCAATTGCAGGCTGCAGCATCAGGCGATCAGCCTCTAGCAAAACAGGTTGTTTGTAAGCTTTGTATCTACTGCATTTAGGAAGGAAGCTCAAAAACCTTACCAGGGTAAAGGCTTACCCGACTGGAGTGCTGAGGTTTTGTGTTTATGTGAGTTCAATTTGAAAGTGTATGTCAAGAATATAAGTTTTTATTCCAATGACAGATTCAAGTGATTCAGATGAGGAAAGCAACAATAAATTAAAAGAAGCTATTGCACCAGAACTCATTCAATGTATGACACCCAAAAACCCTGAATCTTTCACTAATAAAGGTAGGTTATCTTCAATCAGTAATGTGATGGCTAGCCAATGTGATTGTGATTTACAATGATTTTTTTGGAACAATGCTTGTCTAGGTGGATTTTATCTGGGGAATGGGATGTTTACAAGGGTTCATTGCACTGTGTCTTCGCAAAATAAGCAAACTGTGTTCATCGTTTTTAGCTGACATTTTCTTGCCAACTGATCTCCAATTTATGAAAATTAATATTTGCGAGCATAACTGCACATGCTCAATAGGCTATATAAAAGTGCTGCTGAAAGTTTTCATGAAACTGGTTTATGTAAGCTACCACCTTAGATTTAGTCATTTCCAAAAACAAGGCTTCTGCTCAGCTTGTAAATTTTTAAATGTAGAAAGTGGCTATGTCTGTGGTGCCATAGATATAGCTGTTCCATGCTCTTTTTTTATCTCTGCGGCACTTTTGCTGCGCACCATCACTGTGCATTTGTACCATGGTGAAGCTGTCATGCCATACACAGCAGTGAAGACTGGCGAAGCAGTTTGATTGACAGTCCAGGCAAGGCAGATGCACTGGGTTGATAGCATATAGTAAAGTCAGAGTTCTTTGATTGGTTGTCTGGTATTTATCCAGCCGAAAAATAACTGAGGTAATTTGACAACTCAGTGGAGGCACATGTTATTTTTGATTGTGTAATTTTGCTTAACAAAATGAGTTATTCATTCAAAAAATAGAAAAGGCCTAGATAATGTAGTTTAGTAGCTTTTTTTTATTGTAAAGATTTCGTTGAATTAAAAAAGACAGGCGCAGCAATATCAACCTTCAAAATTATGGGATATTTTTAAAATTATTGCCAACATAACATTACATATTGTGAAACATCGGCACAAGACAAGATTTTAACAGAAAATGACAGAAACAACTTTTGACACAAATTTCAAACGTCTGTTGGTTGTAGAAACCCAGCCAACTAATCAACCAACGTTAAACCACAGACGTTAAATCAATGTAAAAAAGGCTTGCATCCGCCAGCAATTTTTTCACTGAGGCGAAAAAAAGCATGCCCGGTTGTGAGAAAGGAAAACTGTAACTCCTGAAAATAACTGGAGAAGTTGGCCACTGCCTCAAAAGATCAAAACCATTTGCTTCTTCACTTTGTCGTCCTCAATATTGGCTTCTTCTAGTTTCATGCCGAAAATGTCACACTACAGTATTTAAAAATAATCACAACTTACTGTTGATGAGGATTGAATATTTGTGGTGGTCGGTGTATTGGTTTTGACTTTTCAAACATTTGTACATTATTTTCTCTTGTGTTTATTGTGTTAGTCTTGTTTTTTTATGTGATCACAAACGACGCATTAACGCCGTATTATCACTACTATTATCTAGCGTCCTAGCCAACCTTATAAGGTTATGCGGCCGCTAATGTTTGAGATCGACTGCAATGATCACTTGAAACAGCTCTATTTGCTTACTGAGCAGTGAATATTATTTTCCAAAAAACAGTTATTTTGTCAATTGCCAACTCCATTTTACAATCTGTAATGTTACGTCGGCAATGATTTTGCCGCCGTAAAAATATCCTAAAATTTTGATGGTTGATACTGCTGTGCTTGCTTTTTTTCAGTTTCATAAAATTTTCACACTCAATCAAAAAAAATCTGCCAAACTACCTTAGTTCAAAGGCCTATTCTTTTTGTGGATAAATAACACTTTTTTGTTTAGCAAAATTGCACAATCAATCAAAAATAACATCTGCTTCCACTGAGCTGTCAAACTACTTCAGTTATTTTTTGGTTGGATAAATAACACACAACCAAGCAAAAAAACTCTGACTTAACTGCAAGCTATCACCCCAGCAGTGCGGCTGCTTTGGCTAGACCAGTGTTTCTCAACCTTTTTTGGCCCAACGCCCCCTTCATAAACTGGCAAAATGTTTCCGCCCCCCCCTCCCCCCAACAAAAACGATTAATTAGGAAAAGCAAATATAAAACAATAAATACTATTAATACACTACTACAAAAAGTGCTCAATGCCAAGCAAAACGCCAAGTCGAGCGAATTACATCAAATATAGGCTAGTTACCAGTCTCTAAAACCCTTACACCCTGTTTTACTCTAAAAGGGGATTATCAGAAGGTCCTTATTCAAATAGAATTATATTTCTATAAGAATAAGGATATTTTGATAATCCCCCATTTAGGATGAAACAGGCTATAAGGGTTTTAGAGACTAATAAATATATTTGATGAAAAGCAAATATATATTTGCGAGCATGAAAACAGTATAGGCCTACCGGTAGTCAGTGTGAACCTTGGGCTTGGTGAGAAAGTGCCAGTTTCTTCACATCCGGTGTAAAGCCAGTGAGAAACATTCGAAGATCACCTCTTATGGATATGTCAAGTGGGTTTCACTGTTTGGTAAGTAGCAGAACAACACAGCTGAATCCCTTTTCCACCAGGTATGAGGTAGGAAATGCTACCACGAAGATACGAGCTCTTTGACGAAATGGTTACGCTGGGCGGTAGATGGGTTAAACCAGAATGCCCCCTAATAATCAAAACGCCCCCCCCCCCCCCCCCCCCTTAAGCCGAGGCAATCATACCGCCCCCCTGCAAAATCGAAATGCCCCCGTTGAGAATCACTGGGCTAGACTGTCAATCAAACTGCTTCACCATGGTTTCACACAAGCATAGCAATGGCACGCACGCGCTGTAAAAGTGCCCTAAATATAAACAAAAGCATGGAACGGCTATATCTACGGCGTCGTACACATAGCCACTTCACTTCCTTAAATAAACGCATTGACACGTAAGTATTTCAACTCATCAAGTTGTTCATGGTCATATAGGTAAGTTACCAAGTTTACGAAAAGAAGTTTGTGATCAAAGCAATGCTAATGGGAGGAATATACTAAACACCACTCCAGAGTTCCGAAATCATGTTTCCAAAAAACTTTCAGCCTACTTGGAAAGGTATGTGTCAGCTACCATTAATGTTAAGTTGTAAAATCGCAATGTAAAGTGGTTTGACAGCATAAAAGTGCTTTTTTGCTTCAACCTCTTTTGAAACTTCCTGAACACCTTGTAACTCGTGGTTACGCCTATTCTTAAATACCTACCAGGTGCAAAGGAGTACTAGGCTTAGAAATTTTTATGTTTGTAATTAAGTCTTTTTTCAATACTATGTAGGTAATGTTGTTGCAATGTAATAATAAATAAATCAAAAGTAATGATAGTCTCATTGGTTTTGATTTTTTTCATTATGGAACTAAAACTGACTTTATAAGAACTCCACCAAAAAAAGCTAAACAGCACCAAAGTAAAACCTGTTGAAAGTAATAGAGTTTTGCTTTTAACATCATAATCGTTGCTTACTTCACAGTGTAGATACTAACGACCTGTTTTAGCCTGATGCTGCGAGTTCGCTGTGGTAATAGCGGTTTGCACTAGCTTTCGGAACACAGTTCCCTAATCATGTACTATGAAGAACTCATTTTCCTGGTATTAATATTACAAATATGGCCACGATCTTCTAAGACAGTATTTCTTTTTGAAAAAGAATAATGCACAGATCTTTTTTAAAAGGCGAACAAAGTCCACAGACATCAATGATGCAATACTTTGCAAACAACACTATAGTGTATTTATACTCGCAACAAAATAAACGCCAATCAATCAATGGTTCTGGACTCCCATGAGAAACTTGTTTAAGCTCCATATGAGATCCTTTTCCGGTGTAGAATTTAGAGCAATCAGTCGTGTCAGTAAGTTGTAGGTAATGTATATAACAGACCTCAATTTTTGTATTTTATGCAGTGTGATTGAACTGGAGAATGCTCCACAACGTTCTTCATCCATGAAGACACAATCCATGGACTATGGAGTAAAATTGCTCCACACATCAAAAAACATTGTCAAAGACGACCCTGGAAGTTGTGAAACCAAACGGACACCGAAGATCAAGCAAAGAAAACAATCTGGCAGTTCAGAAAAGTATATTAGTAGAATTTTGATGAGAAGTATTTTTATATATGTCATGATTTAGATTCTATTGATTGTGCGAATCTTTGTCCTTGGACAGAGAAAGCTTTTTTGAGAACGTAATCCCGCAGTTTCGCATACGAGCAGAGGCTTTCAACAACTGACACAGGGCCGGTCACCGAGATTGACAAAAGTGAAGTTTCTGATTGTTGAAGTGTTGCTTGTGAATTATTCCATCCACTAGGTGCCGCTGAATGAAGAGCTGTACTTGAAGTGTGTTGCATAAATACTTTCAGTTGCCTTGAAATTTGTACGGTTACCAATTAACTGTTGTATTTTCAACGACCAGCGATTCTGATGCTGAAGCACAGAAGGTTTCTGAAGCAGTGGTCTCTGGAATGGACGTTCTAAAAGGAGGAGAAGGGGCGTTTGCGAGTAAGACTGGTAAGAACTTCCCACACTAAATAATAATCGCTACTTTTTACATTGATTCAATACCTGCAGGCGGTAAATCAGTGTAAAAAGGACTAATTTGTTTATTTTGAATTAAGACATTTTACTCACCACCAAATAATGCAAAAAGTTCGGCTTAGTTTTAGATGTGTTTTTAAAGCATAGCATCATGTCAACCATTGCGACAGATTAGCACCTGGAATTTTGTAAACTAATTTGACAAAGTGATTTTACTTCTTTTAGAACCAACGATCGCGACTAAAGGCATGAAAAAGTTGCCAAAAAAGAAAAAAAGGCGATGTTCTGACAAGGCGAAGGATTTCCCGAAGAAGCTCAAGCGAGATGTAGAAGTTTAAAAGTCATTGTCATAAACCGCTTTACAAGTTAACCGAGTGGAGTGACCAACCCTGATCTGGTAGATGTTGGTTTTGGTCGTCACACACCATGCTAAAAAGTTGCAGGAAGAGCTTGCGTTTCTGTTTCGAATTCAACAAAGAAAAATTTAATTGATGTCGACCTTCAAGTATGTCGCTATGCGTGACCGTGATTCTTCGTCGAAATAAGGGCGGTTCATATCAATTTTTATAATAATATATACAAAGGTGCATGTGCGAAATTTGAACTCTGATTATTGCCAACTAGTTATTGTTTGCACAAACGAGTCTTAGTGATATGTGCAAAGAATCAAAGATGACGACAAATATTTGCAGTGTTAGTTACAAAAAGTTGACATCATCAACATGATTGAACTTTTGTGTGGGGAAACATTCATAAAATCTGTCTCTTCGTTTCTTGTTCTCGAAATGGGATCCACAAACGTGAAGCTATTGCCGGCTCTGGCCTCTGTTTCAAAATTGTTTGCTTCGGTGTTAGAGTCGCGCTGAAACACAGTTGGTGAGGGGAATATTGTGCACTCAATAAAATATTATTATGGATTGTCGAATTTGATTTTACGCTTCAAGATTAAAAATAAGCGTTGGCGAACTGTAGCCTATTTGCATAGAGTATCTTGAACTATATTTTCTACACGTATTTATTTCTACGTGCATATTTTTTATCGATACCAATGTGATTGTGGATTTGTGGGGTAGGTAGGCCTAGTTCATTCCCTAAATGAGAAAACCTTTTTACAAGCTAAATATAGGTAGTTTCTCACTTCTCAGCCTAGAAATTCTTGTAGTTTTCAGCAAGCCGTTCCTTCTAAAACAAACGCTTGAGATCGTGATCACAATCAACCTACCATACTATCATGTCCATGCGTATGCCAGTCGTATCTTTTTGTGGTAGCGAACTCAAAGGATTCTTTGAAAGCACTTTTTTCATACATTATCGGTACCTAATGTATCGTAACTGTTAATCTTAGCAATTGTATGCCAAACAGCAGTTCAGTTTGTATTTTTCTGACTGCAAGCTCATCAAGTTCATATTGTTTTTGAAACAACTCCCTCAGGTGTTTCTTAATGATTTTTTTCAGTAATGCATTGTTAAACAGGACACTGACCACCTGGTCCTGACATGCTCATTAACCAAAATCCTAGGTGGCTTCGAAACTGTACACGAGTCAAAGTGTGGTACTGCATTTAACAACTGGCTGGACCAAATTACAGACAATACTTGAGATGTGCCAACCATAGGACACTGTTACTACTATTTGAGACGATGAGAATGAGAAATCTTTATGGCTCGTGTGTTGAGACTTGAGATCTACAAAATTGCAATGAAAAAATATACCAGACATATTGTCTGATTTGAAATAAGTTATACGAGTTATGAGACTGTTTGTTTGTTGAAAGAGACGCTATTGCAACGAGTTCACCCAAATTGCTGCATATTGTGACGTTTAATGTCAAAATAGGTAAAAAAAACGATAAAAAACAAAAAAAAACGTTTTTTTAGATCTCTAATTCAGACACCTAAAAAGTTAGAAACAGGTAAACAGATGTGGTCAGAGAACACTGGGTGCATTCAAAACAACCACAGTACAAACGTCCTAACTAGTTGCTTGTTCAGCAGCCAGCTCTCGATTTGTGAAATTGTCAAAACAATGCATTGTAAGCCACCATCCCCATCTAGTCAGCCACCATCCCCATAACAATAAACAGAGGTGGGCACCCGCTGCTTTTAAAGTAGCGCGCAACCGCTACTTGGACTAAAATGACACTACAGTAGTAAACACTCTTTAAGTCCCTAGTGACGCAAAAATGACCTTGAAAACGAATGTTATTCGTTTAAACAGCCATTTTAACGTCGTTATAGAAAACACATCCTAAGGGAAATTTATTGTTACGTATCTATCTTTCAAAAACACGAGCATTTCAAAATGTGAGTCACTAAGTCCTGCTCGCTTTGGCTAAAGCACATCTTTTCCAACAGAGAAAAAGTCTCTCCACCGCAGCACTGGAAGGAATGGGGGTGTTGTATTTAATGAACAGATGCTTGAACTCGATCGGTATTCGAAAAGCTCAAGGACTTGCTCATGTCCGAAAAAAAGGCGTCCACAATTGCTGTTTCCTTCTGCACCGACGTTTCACGGGATGGCGCCAACACATCAAAAAATTCATCCACGGAGTCGTGACTGGTGTTGGTGTCACTCTTCTCGGTATCAACCTGGCTTGATGTATCCCGCAACAGTCGAATTACATCTGTCTTGACTTTTTCTCGCAGTGCGTAAGAATCATCCGTGGAAACGTAGTGCAGAAATTGTAGCCACGACGTTTTGAAGGAGGAATGAAGACATGATGCCCAAACGCATTTCATGTCGTTGAAGCACTTGCTGAATCGTTTCTTCACCCCTTCAAGGACTTTCACTCTCAACTCCTCACAGGTCACCAGATCACTGATCTCGGTCAACTTCTTCGCGCAAAAAGATATTCGCCGAAGAAGTTGACGTCAGATAGAAATAAATGAGCTGTTTAGAAGTTAGACAAACTATGCTGTAACTAAAACAAATCACACAAAATTGCCCTGTAATGATTTCTTTTAACAAAAACCATCGTGTAAGGAAATTTTATCAGCAATAAATATCTTAGCTAACAATTTGTCAACAGTTTTACTTTAACCAATACAATAAAACCTTATTTTTGGAGATCTTAGCATAGGTGATGACTGATGAGGCAATGCTCACTGCATGTAGTCTATATAAACCATATGCAACTTTACGCTATTATTAAAATTCAAATGAACATTATCGATTTCATACCTTGATCGCAGCTCCACACCAGAAAACGAGATTCCCAAACGACGGAAACTTTGCAACCAAACCGATTATATAGGCTACGGTATATAATATAGCTGCTTGACCACGCCAGTGTTGCGAAAAAAACGAGTATTTTTTTTACTTTAAATTAAAAAGTAGCGGGAGTGCGACTGAAAAAAGTAGCGCCTTTCCCGCTACTTTGGAATAAAAATAGCGCCGCTATTCCAACTAAAAATTAGCGCCGCTACCGCTACTTTTACCAAAAAAGTAGTGCGCTACTGCCCACCTCTGACAATAAATCTAACACATTCATTCACACGGATGTGCAGCGGCAGGCACATTACTTCAGTAAATAAACATGGTTTAGCCGTTGACATTAAAAAACAAATTACTGTAGGCTATAATGAACGCTTGCAACAAAGGCGATTTAATCTTTGCTGCACAAAAATAAATACGTAGTAGGGACAAGTTTCCATAATTTTTCATAAAAGACTCAACATAATTTCGCTTAATGCCACTTACTGCAACTTAAATACACACGTGATAATTTAATCAAAAACGGTTGTCCGAGACACCTTTCCCGCAGCTTTATGCAATGAAGCGTGACGTTGAAAACAATCACGTTGATAACTTGTTGAATAGTTAATAGAATCTTCATAAAAACATGGAACCAACGTTAAAAAACAAGGATCTAACTGTTAAATTTTATTCAAATTACTTTTATATGAAAAACAAGCCAAGTGATACAATGATAAGCCACTTATTAACGGGCTCTTGTAACTGCGCATAAGCTATGGCGCTTGAAAGAACTGCTGGTAGTGTGTTAATGTCTAAGCAAAACGCTGTTGGTCTGCAATTCTGCTTGACTTGAAATTTCTTTCTGCTTTAGCTACTATGTCTTATAATAATAAGTGAGAATTACTGTCTTATTTGCTACAACAAGTAAGCTAAGTGGGTTTCAGTTTGTAGCCTTTCTTTACTTGTGACAGCAATGCAGCCCATCACTTATGGTCTACTTGCACTGAATATGAACCAACTGAAGTAGGCTAATAAGCTAGACTGCCATTCAACCAGGGCCGCAGCCTAACTTCGTCAGTTGAGGCTCCGATACAATTATGGGGCTTCCGTTTGTTTCTGGGCATACTAACCTATAGAACGTAGAAATGACATTGTAAAACTCACAGGAGATAGGCTACAGACCACGAAACACCTGTGTCTATTGCTCTCAATGCTTGCTACAATCAGCTGCTGACAAATATTTATTGTTACTATAAGCTTATATCTTGTTTTGGCCGCTCTTTGGCTCAATTGCCCAACGAATCAACGTATTGATGAAGACGCAAGGGCACACACTTCGCATTTGCCCAAACTCATCCAATAAAAACTGGATTTCCGCAGAAGTTTGGTGATTACTTTAGATATGAAATTGAAGCTACGTTTTAATCTTTTTTTTCCGACCACAGAAGGATTTCAATTATTTGTTTGTTTAACCTACCCAGTTTCATATAAGCCACCCGGTAAAGTTGATATGAAGTCCAGTATTAGGCTAGCCTAATCACGTTTTTTTGCTCCTATTGCAACAGCATAGCCTTACAGAGTAGGCTACGTAGCCTTTACTGCGATCACAAATGCAACACAATAAGAAGCAACGAAGAGATATAGGGCAAAGTGGGGCGTGTTGTCACAATTTTTACAAATCAGCATATATCTCGTTTTGTACCGATGGTATCGAAGTGCTAGATAGTGCAATTGAAAGATGTATCATTCGACTTCTTTTAGCTACAGCTAAAGTTTTTCTGGATTATTTCGTTTTTACATAAATGCATGTTTAATGCAAGTGAATGGACTGTGACAACACGCCCCACCCCGGGGCGTGTTGTCACAAAATTTCTGCACATGCTTTATGACTAAAATATGACAGAAACCAACAAAAAATGGTTTTAATGCAGGCTGAACGAATAAAAAAATATGCAAAATGCAAAAAAATTTAATTTGCAACATATTGGTAAAAATTTTATGCCATTAAAAATGTCATCTTGAGAATTATGTGTCACTATCGAATATATGTGTGTATCATTATCTAATATTAATTTTTATTTCCTAAAAAAGCGTTGTATTTTAACAAATACACATATTACCTCGTTGTATAAGCATAAATAATTTTTTATGTTTCTTAATATCAAAAACACGCCCCGTGGTATGAAATCAGGTGGTTTCAACAACCATGTGTACATCTCTACTTGCATGTCTTATCTGTTTGGTATGATGAAAAGAGCAGGCTTAAAGCTAACGAATGGTATCTTTCCTGATCAGTTATGATCATACCTTAGATTGCCAGACCATTTTTTAGTTTAGTTAAAAAACCTGATTTTGCCCAAAATTTAATGGCACTCCTCATAATTTCTGCTGTGGTGACGAATTTATTAATCTTCACTGCTTGTACGAAAGAGAACTGAAAACTATGCCTTCCATTGAAAACTCGTGGTTATACGCTTGGGTTATCACATGGAAATCGTGCTGTGACAACACGCCCCACTTTGCTCTATATAAATTATATATGGCCTTGTTGTCGAGTCAGCTGCTATCCTTATTTTAGCATGACATTAAGTGTCTTTGCCGAGACACAGCCACTAACTCTGGAGCGGTGTCGAATCGACGTTCTTTGCGAACGTCGCGCAAACGTTTTCACCACTCAACTATGCAGTTGCTACATTACTATAAATTGTTTGTACTTAATTAGAGTTTTATAATGTTAAAAAGTTTATTAAAATTTTAGACAACAGTTAGTAGGCTAATAATTTAATAAAAGTGTATTAGCCTAACCAAAAAGTATGGTATTGGAAATTCCACTTGCGCTGTAGTCCAATTTAAAATGAATGCGTGTGTGTTGCAAACTTGTGATGTGATTATTCCTATTTCGACAGAAAGTAATAATTGCCAAAAATACATAGACCTATGCTGTCTCATTCTGTGTCAAAATATTAATTCCATAAGAAACGAAGCCGAACCAAACACAAACATTAAGTGGCTAGAAACCTGGAGTGACCAAAAGCATAGGGTAAGCTAGGACAAAAACATCAAGTAATAAACAGAAAAGCTGCACGAAAAAAATATAAGTGTAGATTCTAAATGAAATGATAACACACGTTTAGGCTACCTTACTTTAGTTGTTAAGTCAAATATTTTTGAAATAAAATTTATCAATACGAGGTCCTTTCGTTCGGTGGCCCCGTGCAGTAGGCTAGTAAGCTATAGCGCTGTGCCGGCGGTAGTTAGGCCCATGGGCCAGTGGTGTAGCCAGAAAAAAAAATTGGGGGGGGGGGCAAATATTTTATGAATTGAAGAGAACAACAAAGTGTTTGATTTAAGACATCGCCACCTGATGTGCAGTGGCGTATCCTGGTGGGTTGAGCAAGGGAAGCAATAAAAGTGGTAAGGGTTAGAGCGTGCCTATGGCACGCGTATTGTAGGGGGGTCCGTGGGCATGCTCCCCCGGAAAATTTTTGCAAAATTACACTCAAATATTGGGTTATAACGCTTTCTGGAAACACTTTTAGGGTAATATTTGTATGAAATTTATTAGCAGATAAACAACTATTAACTTATTAAAGGTAGCTGTTACACACGAACGGGCAAAAATTAGAGAACACAAAAACTCAGCTACACAAAAACCCAACAGAGTAAGCGATTCTGAAATTGCTTCCACAGATTAGTTTAAAAAAGAAACGTAAATCGCGTAAACTTTGCGCGATTTAGGATTTGCAAAATGTATTAGTGTCTTTCTGTGTGTCTAAAATAAGTCCTGGGGGGTGATAATAGCCAGATGTCTTGGAAAACGATGTAAATTTATACAAATTATACCATATTTTCAGCAAAGAGTTCAACTTCAGAATCCAAACTTTGAAAATTTGGGGGGGCCATGGCCCCTTTCGCCCCCCCCCCCTGGCTACGCCTATGCCATGGGCTAAGCCTAAGACCCCGTAGTAAATTCAATTTTGTTTTTCTAAAAATAAATAACTTAATTGTAATACTCAGTCAAAAAAGTACTTTTAGTATAAAATGTACGACTAAAATGCGCGATTATTCGATCAAAACGTTCAAAAACCGTGCTTCACAACTAGAGATGTAAAAAAACGGGTTTTTTTGTTTTTAAAAAAAACGAGCTCGTTTTTTTTTTTGTTTTTTATCGTTTTTTTTGTTTTTTATTCGTTTTTTTTACCTATTTTGACATTAAATGTCACAATATGCAGCAATTAGGGTAAACTCATTGCAATAGCGTCTCTTTCAACAAAGAAACAGTCTCATAACTCGTATAACTTACTTTAAATCAAACTATATATGTCTGGTATAGGCCTATTTTTTCATTGCAATTTTGTAGATCTCAAGTTTCAACACACGAGCCATAAAGATTTCTTATTGTCTCAAATAGTAGTAACAGTGTCCTATGGTTGGCACATCTCAAGTATTGTCTGTAATTTGGTCGAGCCAGTTGTTAAATGCAGTACCACACTCGTGTACAGTTTCGAAGCCACCTGGGATTTTGGTTAATGGGCATGTTAGGACCAGGTGGTCAGTGTCCTGTTTTTCTACTTAACAAAGGCACTTTTGACCAGCACTCCACACCTTTTCCAGTACAACGTCAAGAGGTTGTTCCAGTTGATGTGCATTTGGTGCAAACGTGATGAAAATCACACAAGCGGTTCTCGAGTTATAAGTGAAGTAACCTTAGCCACTAGATGGCTTCATAGATAAGGAGCAATAGAAAAATGGCAATATCTCCAGAACCGCTCAACATATTTGGATAATGTTCAGCTCTACCCCATGTTTTCTGGAGTGGGCTATCTGTTTATGAACATTAAAACAAGTTTTGGCGACTACTTTTTCAGATAAAAAGAAATTAACCTCTTGTCGTTACGCACCAATAAAACCATGATGCGTAACTTAAAAAAAAAATTTTTTTGTTTTTAATTGGGTAGAGGAAAAATTGATGAAAAGTTTGACAAAAGCAGTGTAGTGCTAAAGTCCCAACTTTTAGCCCAAATCACATTTAAATGTAGTGAAAGATGGAAACATTTTGATGTTTTTTATTTTTCCTTAAGAGGTTCAATACTCCTTTGTGATGTCATAGTCATGTTTCTTTTCCCTTAATCATACCATTGTGCTGTCATAGACATTTATAAAAGAAGTATGGTTGCACTTATCCATCCAAATTGAACTACTGTAGTTTTCAGGACTTTGAGACTTTCGCACTTTTCTGTTTTTGCCAAACTTTTCATCAATCTTTCCTCTACCCAATAAAAATAAAAAAAATTAAAGTTACGCATTATGGTTTTATTGGTGCGTAACGACAAGAGATCAATTCTCACTCCTTTTTACTCCAGCGTAGTTCCCAAATAAAATAAGTTTTCATCTTTGATGTTTGTTTGGTATCTTTATCCTGCATTGCGGGAATATGGGTAAACAGTGGCGTACGCAGGATTTTCTCAAGGGGGGGGCCATTGAGAGTAGCGTAGCCAGGAATTTTGAAAGGGGGGGTTTTGACGGCGTTTTCGCTTAATACGACACCCAGCGGCAGGGGGTCTGGGGGGCCTCCCCCAGAAAATTTTGAAAAATTACTTTGAATTTGGTGCATTCTGAGAGCATTTTCAACAAAAATGTGGGTATAAATATTCCTGTAAAATGGTGCTGTCAGGTGGCATAGCAAAAGGATAAGATCATGTTTTCTGCGGCATTTTTCGGAAATAAAGCTAAGTCTCTATGTTTTCTTGTTAATTCCTGGCTGAAATGTTTGAATGCTTGATATTGGCAAAACTCGCTCTTTTAATGCAGTTTTGTTTAAAATTAGGCTAGTTTTTTTAGACTGAAAGCATCATTCCCAAGCATAAAGAGACTGAAAGCATCATTCTCAATATCGTGACGTCACACGCGTGCCAAGTGGGGTTGTAACCACCCCCCCTTGGCTACGCCACTGGCCATTGATATCCCAGATGTCTTCATGATATCCCAGTATGGTTTTAGTTTAGACTATATCCATTTCTCTCTCACTAATCACTGTAATAGGCTTACAAAACACTATGCTACATTGGCATACCTGGGGTGGGGTAGGTGGAGTGGGCCATGCATTTCGTATTGGCTTAGTTTATAAAACAACATTGTTACAGTAATTGCTTTGACAGAGCAATGCAAAACAAATTAAATGCCTTAATCTACGTCGTTAACTACTAAAACAATTTTAAGGGGGGGGGGCATGGCCCAATGGCCCCCCCCCCTCCCCCTGCGTACGCCACTGTGGGTAAAACTTTATTCTTGTCAGGAAAAGTATTATGAAGCATTTATTCACAATGTGAACACAGAGCAGTGCTGAAAAAAAACTCCACTTTGAAGGGAAAATTTCTTCATTCATGGTTGGTAGTTACTAGCAATAGTCAACATGGGTGGTAGGCATTTGAAAGGAACATTAACCTAAACCTTTTCTGACAAATGCACTTACTTTTGACAGCTAAAAATATTAGTGATAAGATCTCTTGCATTATGTCACAAATGATCTGCAGGAAACATCAATGACAAAGTGTGTAAGACCTTACAACACACGAAAAAAATACTTATGTTTCAACATTTATAAAGCATATACATCGTTGTTAAACTATCAGTTAAAAAACATGTTTAAATAAGCCATTGGCAATAGCTTGCATTAGTAAATTACCACAAACAAGGTAATGTGTGTTCTGAATACTGCCATCTTGTTTTTGCCAAAATTTCGTCAACCCATTGAGTGTGTACAAGAATAACCAGTAGGCCTACCGGTATACTAACATCGTAGGCTACCTTCCATAAAGGGCACTTCCATAAAAGGAAAAAGAAATTAACTCATCTACATTATGTCATGTATCAAATTGCATTAATTCAATGTTTGTCAGGTGTATCAACATGCCTGAGAATGAAGAAGAAAGTGAAACAACGAAGGCGATACGGCTATGCAAAAAACATATGCTGCTGCCAAGCACAAACACTTAGGAATTTCAGCACACCAATAAAACCAATTTTACTAGTTTAATGTTTTTCAAGAGCACTATAATGAAACTAAGCTGCAAATTGTAAAAAATTTGCAACTTTTCCTGAAAAATATGGAAAAAAACAAAAAAACGCGTGTTTTTTTTTGGCCCAAGTTTTTTTTGAAAAAAAACACGTTTTTTTAAAAAAAAACGGTTCGTTTTTTTTTGCATTTACAACTCTATTCACAACTACGACTTCACTTCTTGAAGTGCTCTGTTTTCAACGTCACGCTTCATTGGTTGGCTGCGAGAAAGGTCTCCGTCTTTGATTAAATTGTCACACGTGTGTTTCACTCAATGTTGCTGTTGTTTTGTGCAATTATCTCGTTCTGTCCATCTTGCGCAATCTGTCTGGACATAATTCTCTACTTGGTCTTGATCCATCCATTGTATTGTGGTCATTTTGTATGTGAGCAGGATATGTAGTCTTTCAATGTTTAAACAATATTTTTGGTGTTATGAGTTTCTCTAGTATTTTCTTATGCAATGTATAATAATTAATTTTTCTTTTATAGGCTTAAAAAGGACTATACGTACTGTCGAAAACGTTCGTTTTATTTTATTTTTGTGTTACAATGTTGTGTTGCCCAGCTATGCCTGTTTAGTGTTTATGGTTGAAAAAATATCCTCTCTACTCAAGTTAAAGTAGAAAAATCACATCACAATGGTGCAAATACACTTCCCGTCGATGAACAACTAGCTTGGAAATGTAACAACTTCTATACGGTACTCTCATTACTCTGCAAACTCGGTTATTCCCAGCCAACAAAATCGATTGCTTCATAACATTGATAAACGTCTGCACATGTTGAATCAATGTCATGACGGCAAGTTTTTCTAACTTGGTCGGTCTCGCCCAAACAGCAAAATAGGTCATTTTTAAAAATGATTGATTTTGCTATCTGGGTCAACGCCGATTGAAATAAAGTTTGAAAGATCACAATTCACAACTGCAATGCCAGACATTGGACAAGACAAGCTTGTAAATTGACAGTGATTTATTATCCTGCAATTGAATGCGGACAATGAGCATGTTCATTGGTAGTAAAAGAAGATATCTATTTACAGATTCTCATTTTCAATGGTTTATCGCAGGGCTTCCAAACTTTTTTGCTTGTGACCCCTTTTAATCTCGTAAAATGTTTCGTGGCCCCTTACGATTAAAACGACAAACAGTGCGAAATATACATTTGTTATGTTTATCTAACGAAAAGCTTAAATCTTACGAAAACCAAAAACAATTTACCGTTATCAGTTCAGTTTGTTTTTATTTATTTCTGACCACAATAACGAAGCCTATGGGGGCAGCCTACTGGAAACAAAACAAAAAAGCAAACTCATTTATTCAGTGTGATGGGTGGGACTGCTTTAGCCTTGGCTCAGTGTTTGTTTTTCAATGTTGCTTAGGCTGGAACGGTAGGCGAAGTGAGAGCATTTCACAGATAAATCCTTTTGAAAGTTTTGTTTCCAGATGTTCAATTTTTTGATGAATGCATCAATTTTAGATTTCAATGCCAAATATAGTTGTTTTCCCCTAGGAGGGGACAAAGTAAATTCGTTTAGTTTTTATAGCAAATCTGACATTTGGCATAATTTCAAACGCTAGATGTTATTGTGAAAATGGTGGACGAAGACTGAATTTTATTCTGTTGGAAAAATCACGATTTCATTTTTCAACGTGAATTGGCTAGCCATTTTGAAGCTTTGTCTCTTGAAAGCCACCCCACTTCACAATGCAGTGAAAGAATTTTTAACTCCGATTCCACTTTACCCCATAAATTTTCGAAAATATGGGCAGCCTATTGAGTGCGCGACTCTTAACAAAGATAGTAACTGTCACAGCATCTCGCACAGAAGTGCTAATATGCAGTACCTTGTGCAAATTGGTATACTTTCTGCGACTCCATGGGGGTTGCGACCCCGTGTTTTGGAAGCCCTGGTTTATCGAACACTAAATGACCGGAAAACTTATCAATTTAACCATCTTGTAGCTTTGGTTTAATTGGAAGAATTCTATGCTCAGCTGCTTTGGCGGAATAGCACATTGCACGCATACTTTTGGAGCCAATTGTTGGCCAGGAGTTGATTACAAAAGCGCAAATGAAAGCAAATGCACAGTGCAGTATTTGAAACTCGCATAGCATTGCTTTATTGTGATTAATGTTGAAATAACATAGTTTTAACCTATATGAAGGAGATTATGACCCAGCTGACAAATCAGTCCTTTTTTCACACTACACAATCGACAAAAAAAACTGATTTGCTGGCTGAGAAAACGACTCGTACGTTAATTGAATATCCTGTCAAGCAACCAATCACAAAGAAAGAGGAAATCACTTTAACGTGTTTACATGAAAACAACTGGGAGTTGCAAGTTAAACCAAAGCTTTGAAAGTAGTGTGAATGCAATTAGACCGATACGTTTGCAAGGCCATGCAATCCCCAGACAGCAAATCAGCCGTCTGCAGACGTTGAATCAATGTATTAACCGATAATTTTGCTGTTTGGAGATCATTATAAATCGATTGCCAAACAATAGATTAACCGCACTGACTAGCAAAATGGATGATGATTGATTAGCATTGATATTGAATTTCTTGTCATTTCATGAACACTAAAAAAGTACACAAAATGTCTATGCTGTGTTTTCATTTTATTGATGTAAACCCAATTCCAACTAAAAAAATGCACGATTTATACTTTTATAGAAAACCTAACCCTGAGGCCAGCTCATATAAAATAACTCATAAACTTTTCCATCCAACTGTAGCCTACACCACAAGAAATGTGACTTTTTGTATCAAAAATTACCTTTCAACACCGCTCAAAATTTTATACATTCGTTAAAGAGCCATGTTTGACCTAAAAAGTGGTTTATACAGTGCATTAAAACAACATAATAATGTTTGTGGTTTGAAATACGAGTGCATTAACAACTACAATTGAAGAAACATATAGCAACTAACTAAATATTGTACAAAAATATGTTTATGCAAGAAAATACACATCGGGCTGCTGCGTACGCGATATTTCAAATATCTTCGTATTATTAGCACACGAAATAACACAAGAATCTTGCAGCATTATTTTAAAATGGCTATGTTCAAGTGGACAACGCAATTTCAGTTGACAAGCAGTTCAACGAATTAAAGACGTGATCAAAAACCAAAAATGAGATCGCTTTAAGCCAGAATTAAAAACTTTAGATGGGCTGCCGCAAATATTATACGACACTTTCGGGACGTGACAGAACAGTCATGCAGTGTTTGAACACTCCAACGTACGGTAGTAGCTGCATATTTGTACGTATTTCATATACTGTATTTGGTGTGTTAAGTTAATAGAATATGTAAACAGGATCGGCGAAACAGCGGTTGAAGATTTGGCTCAACATGGAATTATGATCTCAGAAATGACGATTTCTGCCCACAAATCAAAATGGCTTCAAGGTTTACAAAAAAATAACGTTTAGATTAGAATTGAAACAAACAAAAGTTTATGGTTCTTATTTCGACCAAACTGTTGTGATAGAATACTTGGATCAATCACGTTTTACCTTCATCAAAGTTATCATGAGTCAACGCAAATTTGATGGGTTAGTTTATCAAGTACTGTACTCTTGAATGCATTTGCCAACCAAAGCAAACCAATGTAGACAGGCGCCATGCAGCGAAAGCCCCAGCCAAAGTTTGTATTGTAGATTATTTGGTACGCCAAAAGAAAACTTTTATGAGCGGATTTGTTAGAAACTTGCCTTTTTTTATACAGTTTACTTATTTGATGTAGAGTAACTGTTAAACAACGTTTCCAGTCCGGGAGTTGGATTTCAACTTTTTGATAATTGATTTGTGCGGGGGGGGGGGGAAAACGCAATGCTGATTGGTAAAAAAAAAAAACTTTGGAAACGTCTTTCTAACATCACGAAACGTTGACCTAACATAACGAAACATTTTAATTTGTAACTCATGAAGCCAGCTGCAAAACAGCGATGTAACACTCCCCGCTGCGAAACACTCAGACGACCTGGTTTGCAGTGATTTATCATTTAAGTAGTCGTCTTAATTTATCTTTAAATGAGGAAGGTTTGATTCATTGAACCAATTTCTTGACTTTTCCGATTAGAAATGAAAAATGTTGACAGGAACTGATTAAAAGGAATCACAATAAAAGGTTGTGATAACAATCCAACAGAGGGCTGTGACTGATGAAGATTTCCGTAAAAAATGATAGCCACATAATGGGTATATATGAAACGCAGTGAGCACCGACTAACCGTTTAATCTTATTATCAAGGGGAGTGCAAATGCAGGACAAGCACAATTGCTGACAAAATTCAATCAAACTGATGGAAAAAAGTTGTTTACGCAACAAAACACTAACATTTTGATGTCAAATTTCATCACATCAAAGCGAGTGCCATTTTTCAGCACAAAAGTCTTAAAAACACAAAATACTGTTTATCACATAAGCCTGACGCTGATGTTTATCTTCATGCACAGAATCAGTGAGCTTCAAAAGTTATCCTGTCTGTTTGAATCAGTTGTTTGTCAAAATCTTAAGGCTAAAACAACTGCCGTTAGTTTGGAATGCATGATGCTTCCAAGGGCGAAAAATCTAAAAAAGAATATAACATGCACCATTCCTCGTAGTGAGGAGCAGTATGGAATATAATGAGCAATTGAGCATAAATCAGGACACAGCATTGAAAACATCGATAAGCAAAACTAAAGTTAAGCATTAACGTTGTTTTAACATTATAAACGCATAAAACTTGCGTGTAAATGGCGTAGTAATGATGCAAGCAGTTCGTTATCAAAGAGACATTTACAAATTACCAGTTCTCTCTGGTATAAGTCGAAATCTAACTAGTTTACTCGCATATTTACATGATTAACAAAATCATTCTGTTTACAATCAAAGTTTTAACAAAAGATTAAAGCCATTTTAGGTCAGCCATGCCAAATGAGAGCCGCATGTTCGGAGACTACCACCCATTTAAGAAAAATTACGAACCTTTGTTAGCGGCAAACAATAATCACACTAGTCTACAAAAAAAGCATTATTTTGTATGGTTTGGACTTTGAGAACTGATTTAAGGTAATTTTGGGTCGGTAAATCGGAATTTGAACTTGGGTTTTTACTATCACATCAGATTTTTGAGATATAATAAAAAAAATACCTTATTTTTGCCAAAAGTGGAAGATTTGGCGTTGCGTTTACACTTTACAACTAACATATTTCAACTATTTATGCTATGGCCTGGATTTTTGGATATAGCATAAATGGCCTGGATTTTTTGGATATAGATATTAGAATATGTGCGTATTGTAATAAATGTAAAGATAAATCTTCCACTTTTCACATTTAAGTAACAATTTGTTGTTATCATATCTCCAAAACCTGACGTGATAGAATAAATCTGAGGTTAGATTGGGATTCAGCATGCCAAAAATATTTTAAATCAGTTTTCAAACTTAATATCAAAAAAATCGTGTAGACCAGGATTATTATATACAATAAAATAAAAAGTGCAGTAAGGCGTAAATCTAAACAAAATAAAAAAAATTTCACAACATAGATCCATAACAGTCTTAGCAGTATTGCATGAAAAAGCAGCTGGAACCAATCTCACTGTCCACGTATACCTTTCTCAGACGTAGTAAAGTCTTACTCTTGATGTGCTGACAAGTGTTTCATCGTCAAAAAAGCTGGTTTCAATCACAACGTTGCCACTAAACACACAAATAGTTCAAATAAGTTTTAACAACACTCCATTCTTCTTAGTGATGTTTGATAATTAAATAACTAGAAGCTTAGATCAATAACTGTTGGCTGCGAATGTACTGTATACTAACTAGTTCTTGACTCACATGGCAAACCACAATAATGCAACAGCAAATCCAGCGAGCGTTTTGGTTAGGTGCTTTCCAATAAAAGTATATTCTCGTCTTTTTTACCTAAACACCAGCAACACGCCTAGATCACGCGTGTTTTTGCCTGAAGGTGGACACGAAAATTGGCTATACTGCCTTCCGTCTACTTACTCTTCATCTACCGGGTATAAGTGTTGATACGATGAGTTAAGCAGTGGACAATTAAATTGACCTATTCTAGTGAATAGGGGTATGAGGTGCATTCTAACTAAAGGAAAAGAGATGACACCTGGGACTTCACAACTTGCGGACAAAATTCCGTCCAAGAGCAAATGATTAAATGATTGTATGATTGATTCGCTTTACCATTTGCTCTTTTGCAGCTTTGTACACTAATTTTGAAGTCCCAAGTGAAGTCGAAATCCTTTGTGTCAAGAAAATTAAGGTTTAAAATTCATATTTGAACCAAGCATATTGTGAATTTTAACTTCTAGAGAAACTTCTTAAAAAGCTTCTACTTTTATGAAAATGATGTGTACTAAGTTTGACGAAGCCACATTTGTGTGAAGGCCTCTGAAAAATAAATTGAATTCTATCTATTTAGTGTGGTACACTCTAATGTTTGATTATTATTTATTACAATGCGCATTCATTAGGATAATTGATCAATTCAAAGGAAGATGATCTTTGAAAAGTTGTATGACAAACTTTTATCATAGAATTCCACAGGAATTTGGTTTTAATTTTACAAATGTGGTTAAATACAAAGTGCAAAACCATTATTGGTCCCTAAAATACGCAAAAAGAAAGCAAAACAAGATAAAACTTGGGAAAAAATTTCTAGGGGCAAACATCCAGGCCCTTGTTACAGTAGCGTTTATTTCTTTGAATCTTCTTTTATGTATGAAAACTATAAAACAAACAGCCTAAAGAACTTAATTGGTAATAACACACCATATTGTGCTTTCACGTTTCAAAACAAGGGAAGATGCTCCACAAAGCCAGTATTGTGTAATGCATGTCGCTCATCAACGGCCACGACCGCATGAAAATTTACATGACGCGATATCTTCGGAATGGCCCGATTCGGTGAGTCCGATTCGGTGAGAGCCTTTTTCGGTGAGAGCCCTATTCGGTGAGTTTTTTTTTTAAATTATTGCGCGCCGTAGCCTAATTATCATTGCCGTTATAGGGTTAGGGGATAGGGGTTAGGGGGTTAGGGGTTTTTGGGGTTTGCGGTTTTGGGGGTTAGGAGGTTGGGGGTTTTTGGGGTTGGGGTTTTTGGGGTTTGGGGGTTTAATTAGGGTTTAGCAAACAAAAATTCAAAAAAACAACACAAAAACCCCCAACCCCAAAAAACCCCTAACCCCTGTCCCCTAACCCTATAACGGCAATGATAATTAGGCTACGGCGCACAATAATTTAAAAAAAAAAACTCACCGAATAGGGCTCTCACCGAAAAAGGCTCTCACCGAATCGGATTCACCGAATAGTAGCAGACCCCGATATCTTACCTTAAAACCTTGGCAGGCATCATTTGACTCGCTGGAGCTGCTTCTATGATAGATTGCCAAGTATTTGTGGAATCCGGAATCACAAAACCAAAATCAAAGAACCACTCTAAAAAAATGTGGAACCATGGATGATCATGACGTTAAAACAAAACAACGCAATAAAAACACAATCACAAACATCGCAGTAAAAAAACAAGTGAAACATGAACTTCATATTAACCGTAGTCAAACAACTGACGTTATTTAACTACAGCGTCCTTGTTAAATTTGCGTCATAAAACAAACCTTCCAGACATTTTCCTTTCAACAAAATTCTTTGTTCAAGGCGAAACTTTTCCATAACTTCACGGGAGGAGAAGTTGATTTCCCGAGAGACAGCTTTGCATTTGAGAATTTTTTTCGTCACCCGAGCTGAAAGCAAGTATATACAGGGAGAGTTGAATCAATACAAAGCAAACACCATAACCTATTTACACAGACAAATCATTTGAAAATAAAAGGAGTTTGATGATCAGACCAACAAATAAGAAATTTTCTTGAAAGATTTGAACTGATAGCTTAGTCATAGGGCAATCTAGGGCAGGGGCGGCTCCAGAAAGTAGCCTTAGGAGGTGGGGGGGGGATTTCAACAAAACACAAGATGTGTAGTCTAAATTAACCCAACCTTGCAAATACACCAAAAAAAGTTATTTTTATGTATTTTAGAGGGGGGGGGGGGGCTGGCTTGGCAAGAAGTTACAAAAAAACAGAGGGGAGTCGGGAAACTGAGTTAGCCAAGAAATTAACAATCCTTCTTCCTTCATAAATTATGAGCTAAATTTTTGTGTCAAATCATAATTACAGATGTCAGCTAATAGGGAGTAGTAAAAGCACTGATAGATAACAAGAGCACCTGTTCAAAGCTAAAAACTGCTCACAGCTGTGGCTTCTGCAGTATACTCAATGACATGTCTGAAAGTAGACACCAAGATTGACTTCCTTGTCCATGTAACCTTAACCAGAAATAAAGCCAAGATACTGCAGGAAACACATCATCAAAAACAAAGCCACGAAACAAACTTCACAGTCTGCCAACGTTTCTTCAAAAATTTGCAGAAAGTGCAGTGCATTAATATTCTCTTACCTATATGCTCTTCATCTGGCACCGACAGATCTTCATCTCCTTGCCAGAGAATCTTTCCAGACGAGGCATCACGCAAATTCATCCAGTTTCTAAAGTTTGCATTTTGACAATCGTCTGTGTATGTTTATGTTAAAAAGATCGATATTATTACATAACCTTTTCACTGTGCATTTTTATTTTAAAAAAGTTAACGTTATTATACAAATTATTTCAAAACTGACAACAGTGCTAAAACAAGAACCAGAACATAAATTACAATATAACTGGACCACAAAATAAATTACAGTTTCACAGAAGCACAAAGGCAAGCATTTGCAGATGTTTTTTATGGAAAACTAAATCCTTGAAACCCATACAGCGAAAGCACTTTATGAAAGAGAGAGAATTAAATAAATAGTGATTATTCAGAAACTTGTTGAATTTTGTTGGTTGTTTAATATATTACAATTTTGGTAGAGAGGTGACTTTCTTTATCTGTCTATGTTTAATATATCCTGTTGTCACCATCAGCCAAACATAGACATTCATCATACAAGAAAAGTTTGCATTAATAAGTGAAATATTAATAAAAAGTTTATGGCATATTTACAGAATAAGAATTCAGTAAACTTAATATATGTGATGTATGTGTAAGATGAAAAACGAAAGAAACATAGAAAACAAGTTCAGAACATAGCATAAAGTTCAATGTGAAATGTGCTCCAATTTTGTGACTAAATTCTCATGTTGTCTGATTGGCCTTTACATTTTACAAGCTTGCCCAATGAAGTGTCTTCAAAGTCTGTCACGTTTTGAGCTTTGGCTAGTCACACAATATATCCAGCATTAATATGTTGTTTGGCATTGAAACACTGGCCACTTGACTACATAATTTATTGTATGATTTATTTAAATAAGCTAAAACTTACAGTTTGAATCCACTCAGTACTTTTTCTATGTGGTCTCTTTGGATGTCAGTCATTGTGAAAAGCTCTATGGCAGAATCTACAGGTCTTACTTTTCAATTTTAATTAAGGCAAAAGAACTAAAAAAAAGAAACGCGTGGCAAGATGTTAGTAACAAAAAATTCGAGAATGCTGACTGTACCAACTTAAAATTGAAGAAAACAAAACATTGGTAAGGCCTAAATGCAACATTTCACAGGCACACTACTGCAAAATAACTAAAATGGGGAGGAATGTGGCCCTGATACACCAGTGACATAAACAAAAACTAGAAAAATAACCAAAAATATTGCTCATGATAAAAAAGGACACAACTGGTACAGCAACATGATATGAAAACTATGTACAATTAATTACAAAAAACCTGCGGATGGATAGACAGACCTACATACTAGAATGGTGATAAAAAGATAAAACACACAAATGTTGAAAAATTGCCAAAATATTTTAGGCATAAAATAATACAATTCAGTTGTGTACAAAGCACCTCAAACCAAAATGCACATAAAATCAACTGAAGTTGTGCCAAAGTAAGAAACTATATTCATAAAATCACATACCACTGCAAAAACTGGTGATAAAATAGTAGAAACCTAATACTAAGCTTGAATGTATTAGCTTCCAAGCTAGGAGGTTAAGACCAGTGCATTTTTGGCAGGGAAAGAGCAAACGAAAATATTAACATTTTTCTATTGTTAAAAAATGCTAATAATCTTGTATGTTTAAAAACTTGACCAAAATTTAAATGTTTCTGTGAAAGAATGTATCCAAATTTTTATTTTTAAAAGTTGACAAGAAGTAACAAGAGTAAGCAAATAAAAATCCTTGGGCAACGACAAATTTTCTCAATAAGTATTGCATTAGCTTCTACCTCAATAGTTTAATATCACCAGGGTTAGTGTGATTTGTTACATTTAAATAATTTTAGCTTTGATAGCAAAGTTATATCAGATAAAAAGTAAAATAATGTTGAATTTTGTTTCTGCAAGTTCAGTAATATAAGCATAACTCTAATGTATCCCTTTTTAAATCCGACAACAAATCTAACCCCAGCCATGAAAATATAACTCAAGAAAAAAATTAAGTAGTGTATTAAATTTCTATAAACATGAAAACAAGCTTCAGTACGTGGCTTCAAAAATTGCTGCATTTAAGCAAACTGAGTGTTTAACTCCAGTGTTCAATCAAGTAAACACTAGCGGATTTTTTTTAATTTTTCCTTTTTTACTGTAGTTGAGATCGAAATTGAGACATTCACAAAAACTGACCAACACTTTCACTTTCTGGAAAATAATTAGAGTGCAATACAGAGAAGAAATTTTGAAAAAATTGTTAACAAAAATTTTAGTGTTTATCGTTTAGTATCAATTCGGAGTCAACTTTTTTAACCACTCCAACTCGGGAGGTGCCAAAGTTCATTGAACTTTATAGCCCTGATAAATACAACTTCCAGACTACAACTTCCCAACAGCATGACTTGACTCAGGCTCCAGTATTGCCATTTTTTTAACATAAACTTAGCTTTTAACATAATAAACATGAAATGACAATAAAGTCAGATTTTGAGAGTAGCAATTGTATAACTGATATTTTCATATGGGTAATATACTTTGGTTATTCATGTATGTAATTTGCCATGTTTATAATAATTCTAAAAATATCTTTCAAAAGATGACTAATGTTTGATTGTTTGAAATTGAAACGTCTTGTTCTAACTTTCCTTTTGAATGTTTCCAGCATATTATTGTAGAAATATATTTCTAAGAATAATAACTTTCAATTTGTCTTCATCATTAATCAGGCTTTTGTTGCCACCAAAATCTTCCAATCTCAACTCAAAACTCTGCATGGAGCCTAACGTATTAATTCTCACATGCAGTGTAGTGTAACTCAACTTATTACTCAATATGATGTTTTAGTATTAGCAGAAGGTCTAAAAAACTGCACATAGAAGGCATTTGCTATGTTGAAACTAACACACTAAACAAGCAGGAGACAGTGGTTTTAAAAAATGTCAAGCACACTAACACTAATAACAATTGATTTAAAAACAATTTTATGCAACATAGATATCACAATTACTGAAGCTCAGTACATATCCAAAAGATTTGTATGAACAAAATACTAGCACTTGGCAAAAATAAAAAAGCCAGATATTAAAAGTCCCACTACTCTACAATGAAACAGTTTTACATTTATCTTACTAGGTCACTACCACAAAACAGTGAAAACATGAGATTGTATCGATATAGAAAAATCACAATACATGGCAACATGTGTCACTTAAACATAAGGAAATGAGCAACGATGTTTCGACACAAAATCAGTGGCAAAGCGATAGTGTGTGTATTAAACTTCAACACAGAGGTGGTGGAGGTTATTGATTCTGTTCATACCTTTGCATGTAAAATACAATAAAGTAGACATTAGATAAGGTTTATAAACAACTTACTTCGAAAAGGTAAATCTGTGCAAAGCTGGAGATGCCAATTGTTTCATTTTTTTTATCATAAATTTAAACTAACACAAATCTTAGAAGAGTTAGCCATGTTACATCAGAAAAATTACAACTGCAAAATTTTTTCTGCAATTATTATAGACCCTTACATTACAACACTTTTTTAATACAAGTCAGTCTAAATGGTCTATTTCATACCAGCCAAATCATGCAGAATGTTTTCGTTTGAAATATGTTTTTATATGTTTATTTCTACAATTGCTTTGTAAACATGAAAGTTAATCCCGTTGTCTGCAAGAGAAAGTTACATGAATATGTACACTGTACAGGTCAAAAAGTGAAGACACTGCTGCTCACGTCCACTTAGTTACGTAATGATTGGCAAAGATCCAAAGCAAGTGTTTGGCAGGAATGGTCCACAAACAGACATGGGACGTTGATAAGACTGCGCATTATTGCAAGAGTATGATTGCAACATAGGAGATCTTGAAGGAGCAGGCATTACACTTGAATAACCAATCATTGGAACACCAGGTTGCATTGGATAAGGCAGTCTGAATTGGCCAGCTAAAGCATAAATTGGTAATGGAGGAAAGTTTGCAAGACCTTTTTGCATAGGCATCATAGAACTGGATTCAGTCTTTTCATTTTCCTGCAAAGGCTTAAAATAATACATTCCATTCACAAACTCCGCAACAACTTTATGTCCACCCATCATCATCACTGATTTTGTTTTCTCCAGATTAGGAGAAGCAGGATTTGTGTTAACATTTCCTTGCCTCTTCGGTTTGAAAAGTGCTCGATTGATGTTAACTGGTTGACCTTTGACAGTAAATTCTCTTCCTCGAAAATATAAACTTAACACTGCATCAGTTGAAGCTATGGTACGAAATGTGACAAAGCCATAACGGTTATTTCCATTAGGAGAATCAATGATGTTGGTTTCTATGATCTCGCCGAAAGGACGAAACATATTGCTAATGTCTTTATGAGTTGCTGAGCTTGGAAAATTCCCTACAAATATGCGATTTCGAATAAAATGAGACTTTTCATCTACAGGTTGGGGCACATAATCAACAGTCGAGATAGATGTCACAGAACAACTTGTTTCACGTAGACAAAGCTTTTCTTGATCTTTAGCCAACATCTTTGTTCAAGTAAGTTTGATAAGCTAACCTTACAATGATACCAAATAGGCAGTAGGCACACTAATGCAAGCTAGAAATAATAACACACAGAAAGGTTTACAAACATCATTTGTTATCTATTTGCAATAACCTGGGAATTATATCATGTGCATACAATATGAATACACCTTTGACAAATATTAACTAGCAAAAAACATTTTAAACTATTTGCAATGTGACAACTTTTGTGATCATGATAACATAGATACATATCACAAGATTTTGAAAACATGTTTTTTCAACAGACTTTTAAAAAATGTAATTGAGTTATGTTTAAACCTTTGTCAATAAGTATATACCTTGTCTTTGCACACAATGATGGGCAAAATTGATCAAATAAAGCCTACAACTTTACTTTCATATTACAAAAATTTCCCATTACACTGGTGTAATGTGTAAATTTTTGTAATATTATAAAGTAAAGTTGTAGGCTTTATTTGATATGTACAAATTCAAGATTTTTATGATCCTGATCCTACAATTTCTAGATACCTCAGATCCGGATCTAAAACAGATCCAAAGTAATATTATGTCTAAAATTTTGTAATAAAAGTATTTGACCATATGACAGATTCACATTTTTTGTAATAGTAGTCTACAATATTATGGATTCATTAAATTCAGCAATGTACCTTACTACTTAGTTAGTTAGTAGCCAACAACTGGGTGTTTTTTTTTGCTGAGAGTTTTCGGTTATTTGTTTGAAATGACTTGAAAATTTCGGTCAATTTTATTTATTTCGGTCATTTTTAGTCATATATGGTCAATTGACTATATGTTTTTTCGGACATTGTGCTAAAAAATCAGTCAATGACCGATAAATGACAGAAAAAAAAAAACCAGGCCAACAAGTACGGTAAGTGTATGATGCTCAGCCCACTACCATACATCATGCATGACTAGCTGATCACTTCTCACAGCACTTTTGGTCCCTATATATACGACAAGAATCCTAACTTGCCATGTGCTACCTTTCTTCATTTACATACACCACTGCACACTACATGACGCAACCACTATGTTTGCTAAAATAGCCATTCAGTGAATAACAAAACAATAACTAAAACATGTAGGCTGTAAGCTTAATAATGAAACAAAGTTTATTATCATTTGATTTATTTGTCAACTCAACTTGAAAGTAATGATTAGAATTTGGAAAAACTATTATCTCACATCAACTTTTACTGGATTAAATTTTCAATATTGCCACAAACGCAATGGTTCAAAAGTTTTTCTGAGTGAAGAAATGCTGCCAGCAACTCATTAAAAATTTCTTATTTTTGTGTAAAAAATTTAAAAAAAATTATGAAAATTTAGGATTCGGTGAAAAACATTAAGATTCAGGGTCCAGTTCCTGTACACCTCTGTTTTCAGCACAACTACAAAATCTAGTTGACGTGTTGCCACTTGCCAGTGCAAAAGGTAGCACACAAATAGACACACTTTTCGTTGGGCTTGTAGGTTTTAAGCCTCTCACGATTTTATGAGAAACACAGAGTTGTTGCCGACCATCGGGCGGCGACAATCGAGCACAGGCAGCTTCAAACCTACAAGCTCCCATCTTGTTGACAAATTTATTTTTATGCCGTTCAAGAAAGTCATAATGCCGTTTTTTACACTTTTTTTAATAAAAAATGGAGTGTTTTCTGAAAACATAATTTCATAACCAAAAAGCAAGTCATATAGCTGGCGTAAGAACATTATTGATAAATAAGCTGTTAAGGTTTTTTTCTGTCAAATTATTTTCAATTGCAAAATATTTTGAAAATTAATAAATTGGGCGCAGTTACATCGATGGTCAACAAATTGGCACATGGACTCTAACGATTATGGTATTATTTAGCTGCCAGGTTTACATTGGTTCAAAATACTAATACACTCTATAGGCTAAATAGACTACATTTACCTGATAGCAAAATCTGCTATTAAAACTTTATCACACCATTCTAAAACTTTACTTTTAACTTCTAATGCTCCTTGAAAATGGTGTAAAACACAAGTATGTTTTGAGCCAAATCACGTAGGGTATGTAGCTCACCTTAGTCTGAAGTTTGACTAATGATACCATGTAACATCTCCAACCTCTTTGTCCTATACCAAAGCAAAGAATATCTAGCCTACCATAAACTCTTCAATCTTCACGTCAAAGTACCCTTAGTACCAGTACTACACATGTAGCCACCAGACCAGCTTACGAACCAGACTGAGGACCACAGAACATCGCAACCGGCGGCAGGCACCCTGCAAAGTGCAAACTATTCCAAACTGTCAACGCCTCAACACTATCTGACTCAGGGTTGCCAGATCCCAAACTCATAATAAGACAAATCCATTTCAAAATTAAGCCAATATGTTAAAAATTAGCCAAATGTTGTGTGAGGAACCTTTGTGTGAGAAGCCATTAATAATCCAATGAAAAATAAGAAAAACATTAAAAAAAAATGCAATGCTAAAAACATTTCAACACCATAAAGTGGAATGACTTTCAGGTACCACACATGCATTTACACTCAGTAGCAGTGAGCTTTTGTTTGTTTTATTATCTTTATTCTGCATTGCGGGAAAGCGGACTTGAGCGCTATGCATCGGTGTACGCCTTCCGACGTACACCTGACCCACGCTGCAGCCGACTGCAATGTCTGTTTCCGGTTGTCTACTCTACTTATGACTTCAATTTGGTACTACCCATTACTCGAAATCGATCACTGGGTAGAGGCAATTATCGTAAAGTTTCTTGCCCAGAGAAACAACAGCAAGTGCGAGTGGCTGGAGTCGAACATGCAGGCTCTCGACTGCGAGCCCAACGCGCTAACTACTCGGCCACTGCTGCCTGAGCAATATGACTATTCACTAATGTAGCCTATAACAAACTTTTTTTTTAATGTCATTTCTATGGGGTGGCAACTGACTGGTAGACTGTATGGTCGTCTCGTTGTCTCTCTGTTATTATAGAAACTTTGCATTGTGTATATTACTTGAATATTTCAAACATTTTCTATGTTCTTGTTTTTGACAAACAAACCATTAATTGATTGAATATTATTCCTTCTCAATGAAAAGAAAACAGCAAAAAGAAAAAAGACCAAGGGTAAAAAGGTCAGCAGCGACATTGAATATGTACACAAAATAGAAAAATAAAACAAAAGTAGCCTACACAAAAACGAAGTGGATTAGTCTGAATGGAAACGAAAGTGGATAAAAAGGAAAACAAACAGTGTAGAAAATATGAAGCAACAAAATGCTCGTGAAGTTAAACCTACCAAAAAGGTGTGGTAGTCACCAATAAGTGCTTATTTCCATCAATCTATGACATGTTTAACTATTGTCTGTTTCGATAGGCCAGTGGATACATAAGCGCTTTGCAACCAAGCAAGTTACAGCAACTATACTGCATCGTTTCAACTCTTGAGATGAAGTTTTGTTGAAGTTTTTATGAAACTTCTGACAATAAAATGTGAGTATTGACTAAAATTAGTACTCTGAATAGAAAAAGAAAAATTATGTCGAAAAATAGCGATCTACCTGGGGTCAACACACAAGACTGAGTAGGCCATTCACTATAGAAAAGCAAGCATTGAGTTTCGCTGACCACCTCGGTGTGGCCTCCACCAAGGCTTTTCCAAAAACCAAGGTTTCTTGGCAGTCGATTGCTGCAAGATTGACAGCAAGTAAAATTACTTTATTTGCCAATCCGATTCTATAATAGTAACCTACAGCCCTACACAATAAGCGTTCGTCACAAATCACAATAACATACCATTCCCAAGCATAAAAAAACGCTAAAGTAAGCTACGCTCTGTATTGAACAATTCAATCTGATTGGCCAGGAACAGCGAAAGACCATTTGGTCATCCAGTCAGTTGCTCTCTGCGATAGTCACTTGTTTCGTCCAAACAACAGCAGTTGAGAGCACTATGGCATGAATTCGTGGTGCGACTATGAGGAGCCCAGTCCTGCGAACCAAACACGTGGTGTCACTGTCAAATATTGCTATACTCAAATCCAAAAAGAAAACACATGAAAAAGTTGTTACGTCAAAAGCGGTTTTGGATATATTTTCAAGCAATGATAAAAATATAACTACAGACCCGAGTTTTGTGATCGAATTTTTTTGAAAACGCACTTGCATAATACATTTTAAAACGAGCTGATTCAAAAGTTAAGCAGATCAGAAGAATATTTTGCGAGTTGGAAACACGAAATGTGTAGTCATAGAAACATGAACAGCTTTCTTTTCTTGGCTGAGAACTTTAAAGACTGCGAAGTGCCACATGAGCTGAGTCTGAAAGAAAACAAATTTTGAAGCATTTAACATAGTCTACATTTAAATGAATTAGATATAAACGCAAAAAGTATTGGAGTAAAATTTTGTGACAGTAGGTACTCTCACACTACTACTGCAAGGATCTTCCGATGTTCTATAGTAGCTAAATTTTCAAGAAAAGTATATTACTTTATTTGATGAGAATGGATATACGAAAGACCAAAGAAAACTTTTGCAGGTCTGAAAATTTTACAGTGACCTTTCAGCTGTCCATTTTGCAAGAAAAAAAACAGTAATGTGAGTTGTCCCAGTGTTCCACTGTCCATAATCAAACTAATAACATGCCAATAAGGCACATGTTGGTTTTAAATCTTTACGGTATCCTCAGACTGAAAATTCGTTGATAAGTTACCGTATTCCTGGTAGTTTTGCATACTTGCAGAGGCTTTAACATACATGTGCAATATCAATCACAGCACTAACATTTCAAATAAGATGTCATGTCAGATGTTAGCAAAACATTGCAGCTTGCCACCTTTGGCACATACGGTATTGTAAGTTCATATTGTAAGTATAAAACTAGCAACTGATTTAAATAATAACCCAACTATATGTAACCTATTTGAGACACAATGCAGCTGAGGTTCAGTAGCCAAAAGTAGCTTAATTGTGAAGATTAGAAATACTTTGCAGTAACCGAAAAGCTTGCTGCATTAGCACTTCACAGCATCTTCCGAAGTTGATTTGAAAAACCTTAATCTGCTAATGTAGTACTGTAATAGTATATGAGGCCGGTTACAATCCAGTTATCTAAATTTTAAGTTGAAGTAATTAGGTCGGACAAATTTTAAGTAGTAATGATAGATTTAGTTTGGTTATTGCTTTGTTACGTTTTTTTAGTTGGGTACGGTAGTTTAGTATAACAATGATTTTATGATGTTAACAAACCTGCTTTAACAAAGCTTCTTTAAGAGAGCACCAATTCTTTTAGAACAGTGTTTCTCCACATTTTGTGATTCTTGATTTAAGTATATAACTTGCAACTCTTTTGTCTCATTTTCCTTTCTATACACATCATGGCAATACAGTACATTATGGAATATAAAAAAGTATTAATCAAAATGAAATTTTATGAACATTATACATAATTAATTACCGGTAACTATTATTTTGTTAAGCTATCAGCATATCACTTGACATATTATCAAGGCATGTACAACAATGAGGTGTGCAAATTTGCAATACTGCTGATCCTAGTGTTTCCAGGCACCCACCAGTGAACTTTCTAAACACCAGTTCGAAATTTCTCTCCATGACCTGAGAATTTCTTTAACTTCAACACACCGAGATGTGTTTTGAAAAAAATAACTTTGCTCTCAACAGACAGGTCACACCTTCAACATGAGGATTAACTCATGGCCTGTATATTCAAAATTGGTTGATGATGATTTTCTATAGGCCTAACGGTATATATATTTTTTAATATGGGGAAGCTAACTTGCAACAGTTGCAAAGGAATAACTGTAAGACTTTTTAACTGTTGAAATTCTTTGCTAGTTAGAAATATTTTGATAAATATCTTTGTCCCTTCCTTTTCTCTGCCTACAAAAAGTTGAGAAACACTAGTCTACAGCATTACTATTTTGAATTCCCTTTCAGGAAGGCCTATCGTTATACCAGATGAACTCTATTGCATTATTAGTAATTAGTAATTACTGAAATGAGTACATTTGAAGTAGGCTATGGATTGTATGCAAACATACTTATATAATAGCAGATGTACAAAATGTAGACATGCAAAGCTACTTTGCTACATCACTGTAGACAGTAATATAAAAAAAAACCACAAACAGTTAAACTTAGTAGCCTACTCAACTCTGAATCAAAACTTTAAAAAAAATTGCAAATTGAGCTACCATCAAATTTATAAAAAGGTTTGTGAATATATATTGATTGAGGGAATCTTTGTCCTCTGACTGAGCAAAAGCTTCATTGAGAGCTTTATCCAGGCAGTTTTGCAAATTTGTAACTTTGAACCATCGAGGCAGGCCCAGTCACCGAGTTTGACAGAGTGAAGTTTCGAATTGTTAACTGATTGATCCTTTTCTAAAGTTTTTATGCTTGTAAAGTCAGGGGCTGAACCAATCGAGTTATTGAGACGGACAAGCTCTCAATTAATCAACTTATTTTCTTTGATAGGCTACCATTTGTTCTTGAGTGTTTTTCATAATAGAAGTTAGACAATGCCTCACTTAAAACAACCAAAGGTAACTCAACCATGGTGGCATGAATGGGACTACAAAGCACAGAAGAAAGGTCTCCATCATACAGTGTATTCCGTGAATGGTGATGAATACACAGGAGACTGGCTAGATAATAAACAGCATGGTATGTTGAACTATTAATAATGCGGTCATAACACAACATAGCCCTAGCCAGCTGGCAAAATTGGAGGTACGGTACCTCTAAATACCCATTGTCAGGCATTGTCAAACATCTTCAGGGGTTGTCAGGCATTCTCAAGCATTTTCAGAGGTTATCAAGCACTGTCAAACATTTTCAGTAGTTGCGGGCATTGTTGAACATCTTCAGGGGTTGTCCAGTATTCTTAAGCATTGTGGAGCATTCAGAGGTTGTCAGACATTGTTAAATCTTTTCAGTAGTGTCAGACACTCTCTAGGATTTTCAGGCATTGTCGAGCATTTTTAGAGGTTGTCAGGCATTGTCGAACATTTTCAATAGTTATCAGGCATTGTCTAAGATTTTTAGGCATTGTCAAGCATTATCAGTGTTTGTCAGGCATTGTCGCACATTTTCAGGGGTTGTCAGGCATTGTCAAACAGCATCAAGAGTTTTCAGGCACTGTCGAGCATTTTCAGGAGTTGTCAAGCATCATCGAACATTTTCAGTAGTTTTCAGGCATTTTCAGGGGTAATGTTTGACAATGCCTGACAACCCTGTAAATTGCTCAACAATGCCTGACAACTCCTGAAGATGTTCGACAATGCCTGATCAACCTGACAAACAGTGATAATGCTTGAAAATCCTAGACAATGCCTGATATCTACTGAAAATGTTCAACAATGCATGACAACCCCTTAAATTGCTTGACAACCCCTGAAGATGTTCAACAGTGTCTAACAATGGGTATTTAGAGGTACCGGTATCTATTCACCATCTAGGCACTAGATCAATGCAAATAAGACCTATGACCAATCCTGCTAACTGGATATTATCTGACAAATAAACAAAATATTTTAATTAAAGTTTCACATAATAATCAAGCCAAAGAAGCACATCTTAGCCAACCTTAAGATTTGCAACCTTGATATTAAAATTCAAAGAAAATGAAGGGGTGTGTGTACCAGCAAAGATTCACTTGATATTAAACCTTGATGTTTTATTGAACATAAGGTCAATTCTATTGGCCAGTTGTTTATTGTTTGAAAATTTATTTCAGGAAAAGGAACTAAAAGATGGAAAAGCAGCAAAGGAATCTATGACGGAGATTGGAAATTTGGTAAAAGAAGTGGGTTTGGAACCTTAAGTTTTCCTGATAAAGAAACTGGAAAATATAAAAAGCAATACTCTGGGGGCTGGAAAAATGACAAAAAACATGTATGTTTGTTGCTTATACAAACACTGTAGTCAGTGGCGTACGCAGGATTTTTTGAAAGGGTGGCCATTGACAGTAGCGTAGCCACAAATTTTGAGAGGGGGTAGTTTGACAACCGTCGGGCAAAGCCCGACGTCGTTTTCGCCTAAGACGACACCCAGCGGCGGGGGGTCTGGGGGGCATCCTCCAAAAAATTTAAAAAAATTAATTTGAATTTGGTGCATTCTGAGAGCGTTTTTAACAAAAATGTGGGTATATATTCCGGTAAAATGGTGCTGTCAGGTGGCATAGCAAAAGGATAAGATCATGTTTTCTTCGGCATTTTTCGGATATAAAGCTATAAGTCTCTATGTTTTCTTGTTGCTAATTCCTGGCTGAGATGTTTGGTATTGGCAAAACTCGCTCTTTTAATGCAGTTTTGTTTAAAATTAGGCAAATTTTTTTAGACTGAAAGCATCATTCCCAAGCATAAAGAGACTGAAAGCATCATTCTCAATATCGTGACGTCACACGCGTGTCAAAGGGGGGTTGTAGCCCCCAAACCCCCTGACTACGCCACTGGCCATTGATATCCCAGACATCTTCATGATATCCCAGTATGGTTTTACTTTACACTTTATCCATTTTTTTCTCACTATAATAGGCTTACAGAACACTATGCTATATTGGCATAGCCTACCTGGGGTGGGTAGGTGGATTGGGCTATGTATTGTTATTGAACAACAATGTTAATTGCTTTGACAGTGCAATCCAAAACATATTAAATGCTTTAATCTACGTCGTTAACTACTAAAAGATTTTTAAGGGGGGGGGGCATGCAGTGCCGGTCTTTGGGGTGTGCAAACCGTGCGATCGCACAGGGCCCGCAAAATACTCAGAAACTGCAGTAATTTTGTCATTTCCAATGGAAAAATTCAACAAGTGAGTTCAACAAATAAGGAATTAGCAACAAGAAAACATAGAGACTCAACGGGTGCAACCTATTTCGTACCCTGAAAAGATCGAGAAAAATAAACAACAGAGCCGAAGTCGCTGATCGGAGTTGTCGCAAACATTTCAAAATTTCTCGATCTTTTCAGGGGACGAAATAGGTCAAAATTTTTTTTTATTACACGACTTCAGGATACGAAATCGGAGTAGCCTACGAATTTTTCAGGGGACGAAATAGGTTGCATCCATACTCAACATAGAGACATAGCTTTATTTCCGAAAAATGCCAAAGAAAGCATGATCTTATCCTTTTGCTATACCACCGGACAGTACCATTTTACAGTAATATTTATACCAAAATTTTTGTTGAACATGCTCTCAGAATGCCCCAAATTCAAAGTAATTTTTCAAAATTTTCTAGGGGGGCCCCCAGACCCCCGCTGCTAGGTGTCGCCTTCGGCGATCACGCCGTCAGACTTCGCCCGCCGACCGTTAAACCACCCCCTCCCCTTTCAAAATGCCTAGCTACGCTACTGGATTGGATCATTGTCATTGGGGCCCGCAAAGCATATTCCGCACAGGGCCCGAAATACCTTAAGACCGGCACTGGGGCATGGCCCCCCCTGCGTACGCTAGTGACTGTAGTTATTTTCTGGTACAGGTAGGCTACTTCCAAGACGGTAACTTTGAAATATTTTGTTAATTTTTAATTGGTTAATTTTATTTAACAGCTCACTATAATTCAATTATTTGTAAGCTAATTAACCTTCAAGTAGGCTGTAGCTTCTTAGGTCATTGTTGCGTCTTTTTTCTGGCACATAGGCTATAAATTGACATATGGAAAAAAAGTAGGCCTATCGCATGCCACCACTAAGTCTACCGTCTTCATTTTCAAAAGTACTCGTACTGTAGAATCGTAGGCTGTCATTCGGAATCAAATATTGTGCCGATCTAATTTAAATCTTTTCTTTCTAAATGAATTGATTTTGTTATTGTGGCATGCTATCTTTCTCTTGTGGAAATTGGTATAAGCAAGCTTAATAGTGTTTCATAGATACAAGTTGGCTATGAACGCAATGACTTACCCATACAACTCGTATATCACCTTCATTGCTGATGATCTTCTGATTTAGCGTACTTCTTTATAAAATTGCTCAACAGGTTTTTTTTTACATCCGCCAAGCTGTAAAATTATTAAACTTTGTTAAGTTATTTGCAACCCATTGACAAAACTTAAACATCAAATGACTGGGTTCACTGATCAAACGTGGTTGAGATGTTAGGAACTTAGGACATCTTTCTGTTAACTGCAACAGGTGCACGACAAGATAGAAAATCTTAAAAAGCCCGCTTGAATGGCTTGAAACAATAACGCAATTACTTCAAAGAAAAGCAAACGAAAACTATTCAACGACGTCATTGATCAAACATTACTATTGCAAACGTCACAAAGGTATCACAACATCAAATATTTTTCTCAATCAATCAAGTTTCGTCACACTGCTAAATTGAACAAAATCAAAAAATGAAATGCGGGATTTTTATCTACTCCAGGGGTTTTCAACCTGGGGGTCGCGAGGAGCCTGAAAATTCAGTATATTGTTTGCAATTATTTTTGCCAGAAAAAATTTAAAGCTGTATTTTTTCGCATTCTTCAACCTGAGATTATTCTATTGTTCAAGCTTCCAGACGTTGCAAGGCTTTAACAGTAGATAAGCATTCGATATTTTTCACCAAGATCTTATACATTGCTTTGTGCAGACTAAAGTTGACCATAAACCGCGCTAAGGCAAAAAAGCAAGATTATTTAGAATCTTATGCAAAATATGGATTTCTCAGTATTCCAATGGCATTGAAAAAATTTATTGTCGGCTATTTTGTTTGTAAGTTCTTTCAGCAACAAGTGCACGCATTGACAAGCTTAAGTAGGCTAATTAAAAATATGCAGCACCAAACATCTCATTGAAACTGCTGATTTGAATAAATCCATAATGGATTGCAATAAATTCAACCGATGAAAATGAAGATTATTCTCAAATTTCTTTTCTCGTGTAAGGTAACCTATCGTGATAGAAAATGGAAATAACAATCGGAGGATATGTAATAAAAACCTTAATAACATCGCGAAAGATGTTTTGTTTTCGGTTTCAGAAGCTTACATTAGAACAGCAAAACTAAACGTAACTGGATTTCGGCATGAATCAAACTTGGTTAAATTTTGCATTAAATATGCTTTTGTTGAATATTTTTATGGGGGGTCGCGAGACTACGTTGATTGCTTTGAGGGGGTCTTGGTGGAAAACAGTTGAAAACCCCTGATCTACTCTAATTGATACATGGCAGAGGCATTGATTAAAAAACATGCGGTTACCTAAGGTCAGGGGGTAACCTGCACATAATTTCAGGGTGGGCAAATGAATAGGCTATTATTAGTGAGTCCGTATAAGACCGAGAATCTTGAAACCTTTTCATACAAGAAGCAGTGAATGCTTGGAATCAAGTACGACAATGAAAGAAGAAGATTAGTGCAAGGATATATGGGCAGGAGAGTCAAGGAGGTACTTTTGGACCCGTGCCCGGGATCAATATAGGGCCCGAAAACTTGAGAAATCACCGTGTATTCTTTGGATATAATGCGTTTTTCTTGGTGTCTTGGTTTGAGGCCCGAGGATCTCAGTTTCGGGCCCAAAATATCCTCTTAATGGCCTTGTATACGGGCATGCGTGGACTTCCACAGGGTGTAAGCCTGGTGTCGTGCCGCCGAAGACGTCACCAGAGGAGGGTCTGCGATGCAATTGCCGCCCTGACAATGCCCCTGTCTAAGATTCTACGTCAGTTATCTCCGACCCACGGCCCAGCTGAAAATTTAGTGAAACCTAGTGTTACATTTGCGCCCTATCTTGAAACGAAATTTAGTGAAAATTAAAATGTAATGCGAAAGCTCGCAGTCACGAAATTCTTCGCAAGGATTGCCTGTTAATCGCAAACAAAATATTTTTCAATTGAACTCTGGTAAACCTGAATTCTTTTTGAATTCACAACAAAACAAACCCCTTTTTTAACGAAATCACAACAAAGAATTTTGCATCGAAACTAAACAAACTTTTTTTTTCACACAACCCAACACAATTTCATGCGTATCCAATCTTTATTTTTGCCAACCTCATTTGTTTCGGTGATTTTATTTTTTATAGGCCTACGTAAAAGTCCAGTTTTATAAAGTTACTGGTTATGAATGTTTAGGGTACTTTAATCAGATGGGTGCATCCAGTGCCGTGTCATGACCTCTGTGCCTTTCGTTTCAGCGCCGTGATTACAAGTAGGCTAAACATTCGATAATGTAGCTTACACTGCATTTCTGACAAGCATAGAGAACAACAATTACGAGATGTACCAATTTGAAGAAGATGAAATCAAACTCAGATTTAGGAAAACTATTATCCGTATGCAAAACTGTCGTTCGTGGCACCCCGGGTGGGAACCACCGAACCAGACCATCATTGAACATTTTACCTGTTGTTTAGGGTTATGGGACCTTCTTTTATAGCGACACGGAGTACTACGAAGGTGAATGGTTCGGAGACAAACGATGTGGATGGGGAAGAATGTATTACTCAGATGGCTCTGTTTTTGAAGGCGAATGGGAAAATGACAAAGCTAGCGGAAGAGGAATGCTGAGACTTGGTAAAAATCACTTGTTGCCAGTGGCGGATCCAGGGGGGAGCGATTGGGACGATCGTTCCCTTCTAAAATGCAGAAAAAATAACTTTATTCATGGTGCATTGGCAAGGTCGGATTAATTATACCTACACTTCACTCATCATCATCATCATCATAATCCATCGTCGGTTTGTTCCCCACTAGTGGGGGTGGCCGATTAATATTTTGGAGCATTGATAAAATCGCCCCTTCTAAGTCTACTTGTTGGATCCGCCCCTGCTTGTTGCGTTTCGGTAGTGACATCATTTGACAAGAGATTTATTGCCACTTGGATTAGTTTCCAAAAAATCCATCGTTGTTGAAACCTGGCTGACTTTGCCTTTTATACACCTACTCCACCAACCAGCTTAAGATGAAACTGGTGATACGTTAGGCAGAAAATTTTCAATTGTAGGCTAGAGGTTTTACGATTTCTCTTTGGACATTTTTTTAAAAGCCTTTTTACAAACCATTTACGGTACTTTCATTTTCTTTTAAACGCACAGCGCTGTAAAATTTAAAGTGTGTGACTTTTGGTTCGTTTTTAGGTAAAATTTGGTCTTGATTTCATTTTGCTCAAGTAGGCTAAATTTCACTTTACACTCCTTCAATAAGCTATGTTTTTCCTAAGTGTGATTTTTGAATTTGTTCAGCTGGCGAAAATCGATACGAAGGAGAATGGAAAAATGGAAAAAAGAACGGACGCGGGAAGTTCTTTTATTTGGACAGTGGCCAGGTAACAGTTTAGCCTATAATGCAGGGCCTCCCAGAGAAATTAAAGCTGGTCGGGAAATAATATAAAAAATAGGCACCCCAAAACAAATTATCAGCAAAACTAAAAACAAAGAATTTATATCGTAGCCTACGTTGCACCAGGTGTCTTAAGCTGGCTTTAGCCTACTTTCCTCAGCGTGAAACTGAATTTCTTTAATTTATACTTTAACAACGTATCCAATCCATATGAAAACAAAAAAATTTTCAATATAACCGTCAACAAAAATTACTCGACTACACTTAGGCCTACTAGTCCAGTCAAAATAGGGTTTGACCCACCACTAATTGCAAATGTTTCGACCCATACATTTTCTGAAAGCTTACATCATACAGAATAACATACTAAAAATCTGCCACGAAAAATTTAGTGGAACCCCCTTTTTAGGGGTAAAAACAAAATGGCCGCCATGTGTCCTAAAAATCTTCATTTTTCCATATTTTTTCACCTAATTCATATAATTTAGGTCTGTAAAAGAGCTCATTCTATATTTCTGGTACAGGAATCCAAAAACAGACATTGGAAAGTTGCAATATGAAACAAAAACGTGTCTTTTTTAAAATTTATAACAATTTAAAAATAAAATGGCCTCCACAAGTCCCAAAAATCTTTAATTTTTTTATATCTTTTCATCTAATTTAGTTCTGCAAAGACCTATGTTAATAACTCACTGTAAATCGAACATAAACCCTTAAAAAGTTTGCTAGTTTGTTTCTTCAACTGGCAAATCAATATTTCACAAACATTACCATTTGTATTATGGCGTAACTATCGTGATAATTGCGCTGCTTTGCCTGAAAAATTTAGTTCTGCAACAGATCTCAGTCTCTATATCTGATGATCTGGGAAAGACTGTATATCCTTCTTGTAAGACGTAAGTGTGTTGGATTTTATGGATATCTCTACATTATGAATGAATGTGTTTTTTGCTCGAATTCTATACTGGAATGTGATGCAGCTGTGACTTTGACAGCGAAAGGTGTTGACGGAATTGTGAAAGCAAGTACACAGAGAGGAGAAAATCTGAACATTGTTGTTGGTCAGTCTGTACATGTGGAGTGCAGAAAACGTTACACCAATCCAAAAGCACTCTTGGTACAAATGAAAAAGCGTCAGGAAGATCAAGATGAAGATCATGGTCACCACTCACTTCGTTCAGAATGCACTTTCTCTTACAGAGACAACTGTGTATTATATGGTTATAGGCAAATTGTTCGTAAGTAATTGTTCGTAAGTAATTGTTCGTAAAGCAATTGTTCGTAAAACAATTGTTCGTAAATTGTTTTTCGTAAAATGAAATCCGTAAAATAATTCTTCGTAAAGCATTTCTTCGTATATATACATCAAATTTTAACTGCATCCACGAAAAAATGCTTTAGGAAGAATTGTTTTACGAAGAATTAATTTTACGAACAATTGTTTTACGAACAATTGCTTACGAACAATTGCTTTACGAACAATTGCTTACGAACAATTTGTCGGACACCATACTATGTGGATGTCCTGATATGTATGATGGCAAAAAAATGACCATAAGCTTATTCCGATTAGAGCTTTAGACTTCCGTGATAAGCTACTTCAAGCATGTGTTGCTTTTCCTGGAACCTGGGCTGATGCTGTCAAGGGGAGAGTCCTCTATGTACACGATTTGCCAGCTGCAGATGCAGTCTACCATACTGCTTGTCATGTCAACTTTCGCACTGGCCTCAGCATTCCAAAAGTTTTTGATGGTGATTACCCATTATCTACTATAGGGAAGCGAAAGAAAGTTGTTAGAAGTGGAAGACCCAAAGATGTTAAATGACACGAGGCATTCCTGATGACAATGGAATACTTCACAAACAATGATGATGAGACATTGTCAATTCAAGATTTGAGAGAAAAAATGCAAGAATTTTTGGAGGGCACCGACATGGAACCATATGGATTCACTCATATGAAAAATGAGATGCAGCAGCACTTCAATGAGAAGGTAATAATTACAGACATGCAAGGAAAAGAGAATATAGTTACTCTGCACGCAACTGCCTCACAGATTATTGGCAACTTTCATGATTTGATGGTTACACAGATTTGCCTTCCACAAAAGATGGTGCTCACTTCCGAAGAACTGTTATTAGGATTGGGGCTGAAGTAATCTTCGATCCAACAATGAAGCTCCAAACCAAAAAGAAAGGCTTTCTTGCTAACCATAAAAATAAACAGCGACTAATCCATATGATAGGGGACAGACTCGAAAGAGCAGGATGTGTTGTCCACCATGCCAGAGGAGATGCAGATGTCCTGATAGTAGAAACCGCGATGTCATCTGCACAGCAACAAGACACTGTAGTTTTAGCAAGTGATACTGACATTCTGATTTTGCTCATACATTACAAGAAGAGTAATAGCCTACCACACACAACATCTGGTTGCAAACAGCATCTTAAAAGGGCACTAAAAAACCATCAAAGTACTGGAACATTTCAGTCACCAGAAAACTTCTTGGAGAAACTGTGTCAAATAATCTTCTCTTTGCCCATGCACTGTTGGGATGTGATACCACTTCAAGGGTATTTGGAATAGGCAAACAGAAAGCTGTTACAAAACTAAGAACTGATGAAAACTTCAGAACAGCTGCAGCAACTTTGATGTCATTTTCTGCAAATGCAAATGATGTTGTAAAAGCAGGGAAGTCGGCTCTAATTGCCATGTACAATGGAAGGCAAGATGGCAATCTTGACGATCTAAGATATCAAATTTTCTGTGGAAAGACAGCAAGAAGTACGACTGCAGTAGATCCATGTTCTCTTCCTCCCACGTCATCAGCAGCGAGGTTTCACAGTCTCAGGGTATATCATCAAGTGCAGTTGTGGCTTGGGTCATGAGACAGATGTGCCACCGGAACAGTGGGGTTGGCGTTTTAGTGAAGGCAGTCTGGTGCCTGTGATGGCAGACAAACCTCCAGCTCCATCTCAGTTCCTGGAAATGATTGTCTGCAACTGCAAGACCGGCTGTTCTACACCTTCGATGCACATGCCGGAAATCTGGTTTAGAATGCACAGTTGCATGTGGTGAATGTTATGGGTCATGTTCAAATTCGTCATTAGGCCTAATGGAAGACATTGACTCTGATGACGATGCCTTGGTTTGAACTATTAATTGTTTGATAAAATTAGGTCATTTACATAACTAAATTGTGCGAATTAGGTTGCACGATAAGGAAAAACGAAGATTTTTGAGACTCATGGCGGCCATTATATTTTTAAATTTTGTTATAAAATTTTATTAAGACAAATTTTTATCTCATTTTTCAACTTTCCAGTGTCTGTTTATAAATTCCTTGTACCAGAAATATAGAACGAGCTCTTTTACAGAACTAAATTACATGAATTAGGTGAAAAGATGAAGATTTTTGGGACACATGGCGGCCATTTTGTTTTTACCCCCAAAAAGGGGTGTTCCACTAAATTTTTCGCAGCAGATTTTTAGTATGTTATTCTGTATGATGTAAGCTTTCAGAAAATGTATGGGTCAAAACATTTGCAATTAGTGGTGGGTCAAGCCCTATTTTGAGCCGGATTGACTGGACTATACTACAAAAATGCCGTTGTTGCTAACTATTTTGTTTAGGAAAACAGAAAACAAAAATAGCTCAATTCTATCTATACGGCGCTTTGGCAATGCAATGTTACGGATCACCGCATGAAACGATAACAATTTTGCAACATCTGGTGTGGTGCACAACATGTAGCCTATTGCGTACCCTGTGCAGTGTGCAATCGATTTCGAGTCATGGTGGAGCGTGAAAAAATCTTTACAGATTTCAGTGCGCTAAAACCACGTTCTCACCTCGCAACCCTTGGAGGTAGGCTACTGGCATAGGCTGCGTAAAAAATAAAATTTCTCTAAGCAACAAGAAGATTTGGAGAAATGTTTCGAAAGTTGCAAGATATATTTTCTTTGAGTGGAGATCATGAGGTTGTGCTCTCCGGTTTGCAGCTCAAGTTTGCTGTGTAAGTTATCTTTCTTTCAAAAGTAGCCTACCAATTCATCCAAATTGTCCAGAGAAATGTCATCGTTGTAGGCTACAGTTTGTTTAAATTGTTTTCACGTGCCCACAACTGCACATTAGACATTCAATGAAATTTCTATAGCCTACAACTTCAAACATATCGACGATATGTTTGAGCTTGTTGATACATTTGTAAATAGACGACCAACAGCTAGCGAGTTTTTTTGCACTAATTTTTTTAGATTTTGATTAGATTTTTGTCAAAATTGTCTGGGGGAAGCCCCCTACTGGGCATACACCCTTTCCGTTTCATTAATGCTATTTAGACAAAGTTTTGCATTGCATTGTTCATTTATGTTATAAACTTTACTTTGTTAAAACTCTGATTCTTTCCCAACTTTTTTTCTAGATTCTCTTCTGCATCGTCGGCATAGCCCCTACTAGGTCTAACTATTTTAGTTCTATAAAATCGTAAGAGTTACCGTGTTTACTCTTTGCTAAAATGATGAATGTAAAGTTTTCCCCACATTGAAAAAGTTTGTCGCTCTTAACGCTTTCTGGTCCTATATTTACGAGCGATTGCAAGCAACAGTAGGCTATCATAGAACTTTAGCTATTGATTCATGATGTTCGCACACCTTGCCAATGTGCAAGCATAGTCTAACGCAACGTTTCTCAACCAGGGGTGCTGATATCGATTTTAGAAGCTAAAAAGTTCTGAATAGCAGGCCATCCAGACCTATTGATGCATTAAGGATGCTGAAATCAGAAAAGATCAAGAAACGCTGGCCTAGCGTAAACGTTCATTTTAAAAATACAAATCAGAGCAGACCCCAAAACAAGCTTTCGTAAAATGTTATGCTGCATTGATTCTTCTTTGACTCAAGGTTGTTTCTAATTTAGCCAAAAGAAGGTTATTTCTAGCAGGCATACCTCTGTATTTTAGGTCTTCGAAGGTGTATGGGTGGATGATATTCCAAAGTGTGGAACAATGGTTGATTTTGGAAGAGACGGAGCTCCCGAGCCTACTGCTTATCCAATCCCCAAGGTATGAGCAGGTCTAGAATGTAGTCTAAAAAATAACCCTGTAGTGACAGCTAAATAATACAATAGATTGAGTTTCGTTTTCAGCAGCATGATCGTTGCTTACTTCGCAATGTAAATATTAATGACCTGTTTTAGCCTGATGCTGCGAGATCGCTGTGGTAAAAGCGATTTGCACCAGCTTTCGGAACAGGAAGAACTGCGTCACCTAATCTATAGATCAACTGATTCGACAAAACTTTACAGCAATAATGCCTGACAACACGTAAACTCAGCAGCTTTAAGCCAGACAAAAGAACCGCATAAAACAATACACACTGACTTCGACACCATTCGTCATAGCACATGACCAGGGAACTGTGTTCCGAAAGCTAGTGCAAATCGTTATTACCACAGCGAACTCGTAGCATCAGGCTAAAACAGGTCGTTAACATCAACATAGTGAAATCTTATTAACTGCTTTGATGAACTGCCAATTGCGAGCAGTTTACCTTGTCCAGTATAGCAATGCAGACGCAAACGACATTTTTGTGGTCTGGAAATATTTAGGCCTAATTGCTCCAGCTGCGCCACTAACGGCTTTATTTTTGCATTATAGATTGAATTGCTGGATCCTGCAGCTTTGATCTCAGAAAATGAAGAACGATTTATTTCAGAAGAAGACTAGACAAGATATTACAAAAAACATTTTACTTGTGTGACTTGCACTGCCCAAGAGATTTTTCCCCAGTCGTTCTTTTCAACTTTATTTTTAGTATATAGGCCTAAATTATAGTCCGATTTCTCAAGTTATCAAATTGTATTACAATAAATGTCCTATTAGTGCTGCTCATGATATCACGGCAAGAGGCTTTTTTAATTCTTTATAAGTACGGTAAATGAAGTAGACGCTGATGTCGCTGACCTCTGTTCTGTTTCCTTGATAAAAACTTCTACAAGGATTCTTTACTTAAGATGCCACCGAACGACGAAGCCGCCCTGACTGCGGCGAAAGCTTTATCAATAAATTATACATGTTTCCGAACCTGACTGATTTTGTATACTTATTGAATTCTTTAAGTGGCAAATCGTCCAGTAACGTATTTACAATATCGGCACCGCCGGCTACAAAGCTTGTCTTTGCAGTGGGCAATCTCAACAAAAGAGATGCATGGTATCAGACTAACAGTTTATTGAAACGTTGAATGATAATAAATACTTGTTTTTAAATTTGTGGTAGAAAAATACTGTACAAACATACAGAACGCAGTTGTTTTTAGTCTATTTGATGTCAAGCCCGGAAATTTGAAGCAACTACCCTTATTTCTTTTAGGTATTCAAAGTTCACATATTTTGATTGAAGGTGCTCGCAGCTCTAAAAAAGTGCAGGCCAGGTCACCTGACCGATCCAGTAAGGCGGCACCAGGAAAATGGCCAAGTTTTTGGTACTATTGCGCCCCTGCGTTGCCAACAACGATATCTTTGAAACACAGCAGACAACACTTAATTGCCGACTAAACAACACTGCTAACAAAACAAAATCCACGATCAGCATTCAGCAACAACAATTGAACAAAATCTCTAAAAAGTGATGGCGAGTGTTTCCCAGCGACGAAACCGGATAAAAAAATCTTAAAAAGCAAATCTTTAATGACCTAACAAAATCACTCGACCACAACCAAAGTTAAATATTGTACCAATTGCCAAAAAATTTAAATTATTAGAAGGCATGCTTTTGTAAGACACAATGCGCATATGTTTATTAAAATAAAACATTTAACGTAACAACGAAGATACTTTGTCACAAAAATACGATCGAAAGACACAGCACTCGATTTTAAACAAACCTTTTCCAGATTAATTCACGATAATTTAGTAAACACAGCATCGTGCAGTAAATATAATTCTGCAGCTTTGCAATTACTTGTATGTAATAACGGCCTGTTTATGACTACGATAGCCACCCCGTTGGTAACGATACACAGCACAGTAGGCTCGCCACCAAGAAGGTGGGATTTGAAATTACTACAAGGTCAAGATTCATTGGAAGTGACGCGCAAAATTACGTATGTGGTTCTACCAGCTCAGGGGCTGTTTAAATGACGCCTTCTGGGGAAAGACTTGGCGTAAAGTGAGATTTGCACATTTTCTTAAAACGAATTGAAAACAGCACTAATGACACAATATTACGTGTTTACGTTGACAGCCAGTGACAATTATCTTGACTAACATTTCAAACAATAGCAACAAATTTATTGCTTTCAATGAAGAAGCTTAAAATTTGGTATTTTATTGCGAAGACAAAACACAATACTGTAGTGTAGAGAGTAGCCTAATATAAAGTTGCAAAGGCATATATGCTAAACTTACAAAATAAATATCGACCTCAGCATTGACTGAATTGTACTATGAACGTTGAGGCTAGCCGAATTTTAAATCAAGACTGGCTAAAAATAGTTCTGATAAACAGACGTCCGACTAGCTGCAATGAAAGGTCTCAAACTACAATATTCTATCCGAACGCAGTTAACCGTTTTGTTCACGTAATATGCAATGCACGTTTGGCATTGAGTTTTGCCATTGTTTAGCAAAGTGTTGCTGACGTGTTTCACGTTTTTGGTGTCATTCTCACCAGCAACAATACCAAAGTAAAATTAAACGTCTGAATCAAAACGAGCGACAGAGCAATTGTAAAATATTACCAGTTTCCAGCCAGAAATCAATTAGGAATATGATTTTTTCGACAGCATGATACAAGCTAAAATGTCGCCGACAGTAAAACGTATTACAATTTGTGTTACCACTTGTCTTTGCATTGTTGTGCATTGTTGAGTTGTGCTTCAATCCAGTTGCGATCATTTAACATGGGGCAAGAGTCACCTAGGAGGGAGTTCTTCGTGTGCAGTAGACTTCACCTTGACAGTAAAATGATGGAATTTCAAACATGATCAGTAGAGAATTGCCCGCTTAAACTTGAATCCCCGCTTTGCACTATAATTTCCGGCCGTGACAGGATGGGATTGCGATAGTTCGGTTGAGATTGGCTTTGGACAGATGCGCCTGAATGCATTCTGCTTACTGGAGCATGAAAGTCACCATCTCCGAATGCGGAATTTGGATGGATGTGACCGAGATTATCTGCAAACAACAAAACAGTACACGCATGACGGCAAAATCGTCACATAGACCAGCAGTTCCCAAACTGCGGCTTTGTCCAAAGTATTTAGGGGTTCTTAAAAGCATTGGTTTTTAAAAAAAAAAGCAAAAAACGTTAAGCACGAAAACTAGTAATAATTTTAAAAGTACAGCAATTAAAAAAAAACTCAAAGTCACTCAAAGAAGTTTAGGGTCCGGAGACTTGATAATTCATTGAAAAGGGTTCGTAAGAAGCACTATTCTCCAATTCTAGGTGAGGTCACCATTAGAAGTTTGATAAGAATCACCTACCTTCATTGATGGCCATGTTTTCTAACTCATTGACCTGATCTTTGACAATCGTGAACCGATGTTGAGCTAGAGTTCGGTAGAAATGTATCGCAAAACCAGCAAATAGAATCACAACAGGAACCAGCACTGCAGTTGCAACAATAGCAGGAACTTGTGTGTCTGAAATAATGAACAACTATTACTACGCATTACACGATATCCAAATCGGATAATTTAGCATCAAAAGAATACACACTAGTAGTTGACATTGCTTGCTGAACGACTCCAGCCTAGGAGTTGTCGTTGTTGGTTTTGCATCGCTTCAAAGTCTCACGGTGTTGTAGTCTTACCCAGCTAATATTGTGGATAATTATTTTATCACGTGTGTTGGTAGTGCAGTCATATAAACACGCATGACTCCATGCAAGTTGTATACAAACGAAATAAAGTTAAGAGCCTTCCACACAAATATTTAAGTGGAAAGTTAATAAGGTATATGATGGCTATCCCTCGTCTTGATGATGGTGCTCGTAATTAAGTCTTGCGAAGACGCCTGTACGTGGGTTGATTAACGTGGACTTGATGGCGCACACTCAACAAGCACACATAAACTTGACAAGGCCATCAGCTTTGTCCAATCGCAAGGCAAGCCAAGACGATTGGAGCTGGTGACATGCTGCAGCCTACATTCGCTTTCACAACAGTTCATAGTCGTTGAGCTTGATTGACTTCATCCACCTGTTCCCCCGTTGGTATATAGTATACGGTAATAATTACATGTAAAACAGTGAAAACTATTAATACTACAAAAAGTGCTCAATGCTAAGCAAAAAAGCAACGCAGAGCGATTTAAAGCAAATATAGTTATTTATTACCATCTGAAACCTTAACAGCCTGTTTCACCTTTACGGATCATCAGAAGTTCTTATTCAAATAGAAGAATCTATTTTTAAATATTCTATTTGAATAAGAACTTCTGATGATCCGTAAAGGTGAAACAGGCTGTTAAGGATTCAGATAGTAATAACTATATATATTTGCTATAATTATACGTATGATGATGATCATCATCATACGTATACATCATACATTTGCTATAATTATATGTATATTATATACAGCATACAATGCAATGCTTAATTGCTTATATTTCTCCAATTCTAATAAGTTTTATTTCCTACGTTTGTCGAGATTTTTACATTTGTTTTAACAAAAAGAAATAAAATACCACTTATTGGTGATGGAACTGTCGTTCCGTCTGTAGAGGAAGGAGACAAAGTGCCAATCGTTAAGAACTTGAGCCAAATCAGCAAAGCTATTTCAATCAAAAACAGAACGAGGCCAACACCTGCGGAATAAATCGTCAAGAACAGGGTCAGTTGAGTTTGAAATAAAGAAACAATAATAGCATTGTGCCATTCTTCATTCAATTCTATGTGCTAGCATTGGCCTGTACATGATACAATTGAGTCTCATGCTTGACAATGCTATTGTAGAAAACATTAAGGAAGTTGGCTGCATAGCCGAGTGGTGAGAGTCCTAGTGCGACACTCGTAAAAGCGCCAGGGTCAGTGCATGACACCGCTCAAGAGCATGCGGTTGTGTTTTTGGAAAGACATTTTATGGCATGTTTAAAGGTGGACCCAAAGATTAGTTTTCTAGCTTTACCGTCCACTTACACTAAATCTTCAGCGACCGGGCATAAAACCTGGATACGACTAAAACCTTAAGAAATAAGCTAAGCGTCAAATTGGCTGACAATATGACATCTGGGGTAATTGCTGCTTCAAAGACACGGAATGGCCCGTTTCGGTGAGTCCGATTCGGAGAGTTCCCTATTCGGAGACAGCCTTTTTCGGAGAGTTCCCTATTCGGAGATTTTTTGAATTTTTTTTTTGAAAATTATCGGGTACCGTAGCCTAATTATCATTGCCGCTTTTACATCGTTTTAACGTCTCTAAACGTTCAAATCGTGCAGAAAAAAATAGAAATAAAATGTTTGAACAATCAAATGAAAATTCGTCGGTACCGTAGCCTAATTATTATTGCCGCTTTTACATCGTTTTAACGTCGCTAAACGTTCAAATCGTGCAGAAAAAAATAGAAATAAAATGTTTAAACAATTAAATTAAACTTCGTCGGTATCGTAGCCTAATTATCATTGCCGCTTTTACATCGTTTTAACGTCGCTAAACGTTGAAATGGTGCAGAAAAAAAATAGTCGAAGCTTTAGATGAATGGGGTTTAGACCTAACCATTGAAATCTTAAGACTAAAAAGCAAATTAAATTTATTTTTGAACTATTAATGTTTGCTCAGATAAAATTGACATGTATCCTGCGTCGCCTTCTGCATGCAAACTTAGAATATATTAGAATCCTCACCTACTACAAAATTCTAAATCCAACGACGCCTTCTGTTTATTTACAGTAGAGAATTTTGTAGTTTATTCCACAATATCGTTTCTTTTATAGTTGAAATTCTCGAAGCTTTAGATGAGTGGGGTTTAGACCTAACCACTGAGATCTTAAATCATATTTATGACACCGGAAAGACCCTAGTGATATGGTACGTTCCATATTCATAACTTTACCAAAGAAAACCGGAGCAACAAAATGCTCACTTCATATCTTAAATATCTTTGCTATGTTGACGTGTATTGTTTTTGATATGATAATCACAAATAAAAACAATTTAACTGAACTGACATGACGAATTTTCATTTAATTGTTCAAACATTTTATTTCTATCTTTTTTCTGCACGATTTCAACGTTTAGCGACGTTAAAACGATGTAAAAGCGGCAATGATAATTAGGCTACGGTTCCCGATAATTTTCAAAAAAAATTTCAAAAAATCTCCGAATAAGGAACTCTCCGAAAAAGGCTGTCTCCGAATAGGGAACTTTCCGAATCGGACTCACCGAATAGTAGCAGACCCTCAAAGACAAACGGAAAAACAATGTAATATTAATGCAATTTCCGGCCGATGTTTGTTTCATCAGTAACGTATTCCTTGTGCCTCCATGCCAGCAATTCTCAGAATAATCTCAACATAAGAGCAGCACAATGTCAAGTTAGAGTTAGACCGATACAAGGAGACATGAAACAACCATACATTAAATTTTATAAAAGGTTACATTGCTATTAGATAGCCCATTACGATTAAAACAGCTTACCAGTAGAGAGAATCCACGCGATTTCAATATACATTCGCATTTTGTAATGAGGAGATTGCTGAATCTGTAAAGTGATAAATATTTCACAAAGTTACAAAACTGGCATGAAATGGACACAAGTACTAAACAAAGTTAAAAAGTATTTCCTGTAGAAAACATGCATTTGCTGTATCGACATAGCATCAAAATTGGATCCTACACCACATAGCACATAAAACAAAAACATAACTTGTCTTTATGTCTATTGTAGTTAAATTTATACTCGACTGGTGCTGGACTGCTAGTGAGAGTGGTGATATCTATAAATGAGGGTGCAAGAACAAGAGTTGAATCATACTAGTATTTAGATCAGTTTTTTTTTTTTTGCGGAAGTTGGGGTACACCAAGGATCACTATTGTTGAAACATTATAATTTTTCTGTTGCTGTTTATGTTGTGACAGGAAAAGGGAGGCTTACTGAGCAAAATTTTGTGTGAGGATGGTCTTGACTAGGTCATCCACATGCGTACTATAGAGAGATTGGAAATAAATTTTGGGAAACGGAAGGAAGCATTTGCGACAAAGGGTATAAAAATAAATCTAGAAAAAATATTAATGGTGATAGGAGCAAAGTGGATCCATGTGTAAGAGAGTGATGAGAAATTCAATGCAATGTACGGAGAATAAAAAATGGACAATGTGGATGGAGTAATACACTTCGTAAGAATTAATCGATATCATCAGATCAGGGAGAAATTACATCAACATGTAACCTTGGACTAATGGAGTCAGATGAGTGACATGAACATGTGTTAACTTAAAGAGACAGAAATTTCTCTCAGAAAGGCAATGGCTCTGAAGTTGGACGGCAAGAGGAAAAAACATAGAAAAACAGGTGAAGGATAAAGCAGATATATATGGTTGGACTGAGGAAGGGAGACACGATGGGCATTGGGCAGTTGCAGTATAAGATCGGTATTCAGTAAGGTACTATTCGGAGATATCCAAATTCGGAGAAAACCCTTTTCAGAGATTTGTAAAATCCCACAGCGGCATCTGTTTAGTGTTTATTCAAAAGAATCATTACCACGGTCACCACATCAGTTGCGAATCTGGCAATCATTTCCTTAAAACGTAATAAATTAACTGTATTAACCTGTAGGCCAACTACTTTTCTTTGTCAGATGTATGACATCGTTCCTCCCCTCAACGTTACTGGCATGATCCGCCAATGTGACATCAACGATTACAGGTTAGGTTAATTGCCTATCCTATAATATTTAGGTGCAGCGCACTGTGGTGCTCAGTCATTTAGGTGTTATTCCCAGTAAAGTCTATTTCATTAGGGTCTGCTACTATTCGGTGAGTCCGATTCGGTGAGTCCGATTTGGTGAGTTCCTAACCTCTAACCCTAACCCCAAACCCCTAACTCTAAAACGGCAATGATAATTAGGCTACGGTACCCGATAATTTAAAAAAAAAATTTGAAAAAATCCCCCGTTAAGGGATCGGACTCACTGAATCGGACTCACCGAAACGGGCCATTCCGATTTCATTAGGTGCTTGATGGTAATACTGCAGATAGTGGCGTACGCAAGATTTTCTCAAAGAGGGGTATTCGAAATGCTTCTCCAAACAAAAACCAATTAAAAAAACGCCAATTTGCTTATTATAACCAGCAAGTTATATTGTATAAGATTAGCCTAGTACCATACTCAGACAATATTTTGTTAGATTGCAACAGCTAGGTTACTCATTTGGATAAATTTTGTATTTAAAACAAACAATACGATACAATCACTACCAAACAAAAAATAAATTGAACAATGAATGTAATTTAACACACTGAATAGCACCTAAATGGCCGAGCGCCATAGTGCACAGCATCTATTACCGTATATCCTAATTCCTACCAAAAAGACGTGAACCAGAGGAAAGGGGTAAAAAAAGGACGATTGCTGCAAAGAAAGAATCGGCCACTGATGGAGACAAAACCGAATTGGAATGATGATGGCATCTACTAATTAATAGAACTTACATAATACATATTCATGGAAAAATCAAAAAAAAATATCACAGTCTGCATTGGTGATGAATTTAAGATGGAGTGTGCTTTGTAAAATAAGATCTTTTGCAACTAAGCATAATATTTTGTTTATGCCTGGAAAAATACACCGAAAACATTGATGATTCATTATAGCAAGTGAAATCGTAATAGGTAATTAAGTGTTTATGCTTTCCCTTATCAAAAAATAAACATGAAATAACTTACAGCCTTAGCATTGTGGATATTGGAAACTGCTTCAATGTTCGGCAGCATGCAAGTGGCTATCATCAATGCAAAAAGATGGACAGCCACAAGACATGTGGTTACAGTTGAAAAAAGTATCAGTAGAACTGCGTCATATTCAACTTGCCTATCCAGTTGTACTTCTACCATGGCCACCTAACAGAAAAACATATATACCTCGTTTAGACTTGATCAATTAAACTACAATAAATCAAATATGAATTGCTTCATTTTATTAAATTTAAAAACACATAAAACTAACAGTTTTGTTAACAAATACTGGCTTTCAGAAACTTTATATTGTTTGAATTTCAGTTTGAAAAACTATTTTACTTATATTATACCATAGCAAATCCAGCAATTAATGCTGAAGTTCGACTTATTGCTTTCAGTTTTGCTCTGCTCAGATACAACTGACGCCATTGTGTGGTCATGTTCTTTTTCACTCCGTACCGCGCTGCTGCCCACCCGCTGTAAGAACTTCCTAGGAATGAATTGCAATTAAGATTCTGCAAAGTTTTGTGTTGTAATAAAAAAATGTCTTTGTAAGGCAAACAACTTGGGCTGGATACAAGCAATGAAATTAAGTTTGATACGAATAGTTTTCACATAGTAATAACTAAGTCAAACAAATCTGGGTAAACAATGTGCAAACACATCACAATTTTTTCGAAACACTTACTTCACGTTGCAATCGTTGCATACCATATGTGTTGCATAGCATACCATATGTGTTGCATAGCGTTGCAAAGCATACCATATGAAATGAATAAAATCTATTTTTTCTGATTTTAATCAAAAAATAACTTTAAAAATTTTGGTATTTGTGAAATATACTTGAAAATAGCAAAGTATTTAGTATTCAAAAGTTAGCATAGGCTTACAAGCAAGTAACCAATGACTTTCTTAAACCCGCCCAATAGCGATACTAAATTAGATTAATGGTCATAGTACGTACCCTTTGCAGATAAGGTAACCAAAAATTTAAAGATTTTTGAATGTGGTAGAAGTTTTATTTGTCAACATGTGTCAGTGGACAATTTTTGTAGATTTTTAAAAATACCAAGGAAATTCCTCATGCTGAAAAGATCCGGTTAGAAAGAAAATTAGTACGTACGTAAAAATGTGCATATATATAATTCATGCATATATGCAATATGCATTACCATGCAGTATAGTCATTATTCAAGTTATTCTAGAAGATGTAAAGCAATTCCAAAACATTAAGTGCAAAAAGGTGCTAGGAAAGTTCCATTGATTAATTAGTACACCTCACAGGAAATGAAAAGCATTAAAAAGCAATCGTTTAATCAAGCGTGAAAACTCATCAGTGCCATCATCTAGTGAAAAAACAATATATTTTTTGCTTGGTTGGGTAAAACGTTGTTTGCTTTAAACAATGATATATTGCAGTACGGTACACTGTACAATTTGGTTATAATTTAGACTGTGGCTATATTTACACTATATATATATAGTGCAATGGTAGCTTCAATAGCGTTGCCAGACAAGGAATTCTGCCCTAATTTGAGAAAAGTTTAAAGCTGTTGAAAACAAAAACTTGCATTTTGGAATTTTTTTTCAGTCCTAGGCAAAGATCAAAACCCTAACATAAATCCTAACTCTAACACTTACCTTAACCTTTCCTAACTTTAATTCTAATTCTGGTCTGGCAACAAGTGTGTAAAAATAGTTTTAATACTATATAATTTAAGGTCAATATAATTTGATATGCAATATTTGTTTTTGGGTGTTTAATTATTCCAAACGATAACATCAATAACTTAAATTGGTTACCGTACTATGGCATTTATCACATTACAACTAAATCAAAGAGAATTTGTTTTGGATTTGTTTGTTAATTTTGGTGCCATTTCTCTTTGTAACTAGATGTGGTACCAAGGACCATTACTATAATCCTGCATTCCAAAGATCTCCACAAAACTTGGCAGAACAAAATTTAGAACTATGTTAGATTACAACCTAACTTCAGTTTAACAATTTAACGTTAGTGCTAGGATGACACATTCTCTTTTGGCCAAAAAAAAATTATCTAGGAACCCTCTCAAATTCTAAAACAATTGATAAACTTGAACAATTGAACTATATTACTTGAATTAAAAAAGCATTTTTTATTCAGAGAATGTGGTTCCAAGCAAAAAAAGCTGATTTTAGTGGGTACTTGATGTGAAAACATGAAGTATATGTATAATTAGAAAGATCTGTGCAACAGCACGAAAGATCTGCTAATCAGCCGCTTGGAATTTGAATCGTAAGTTTTATTAAAAAAGTATGAACCAGCAGTGTCGAACCAGGACCCACGTAATCTCGCCCTAAAACATTGCAGAAAATCCATACAAGTTGACTCAGAAAGCAACGAGTTACAGAGCTATTAAAACAAGCTTTTGTTTGTTGTTGAGTCAGTAAAAGAAAAAAGCAGCTCTTCATGCCCAAGTAGTCAGAAACTATGGCTACTATATGTAGTAACTTCAGCTGGCATCCAACTATATCCAACTTCAAAAGTCAGGCTTGAAGCTCAACATATCGAAGAGGTAGGCCTATAAGGTAGATTTTGGGATGCCTAGCAGTTAGCAGGTTAGCTGTTGTGATTATTGCTATATTATCAATAAACACTAAATGCAATCAATGATATAGAGATTGTCCAAGAGCGAACTGGTGGTTATATAATATAATTGACGATACTTTAGTGAAAAAGTCGTAAAACAAAACAATGCTGACAGTGTAGTGCCTAACAACAAAAACACAAACATTGTACAAATGAGCATGCAGTTACAAAGAAAACCAACTTTAAAAACATGGAACTAATAACGGGTCTGCTACTATTCGGTGAGTCCGATTCGGTGAGTTCCTAACCTCTAACCCCTAACCCTAAAACGGCAATGATAATTAGGCGACGGTACCCAATCATTAAAAAAAAAAAATTGAAACAATCCCTCGTTAAGGGATCGGACTCCCCGAATCGGACTTACCGAAACGGGCCATTCCGACTAATAACACACCATATGTTAAGGAGCATGCATCAAAACAAAACCATGTCATAATGATAGCACCCTAACTAGTAAACACTGTAAACACTAAACAGCCACTAAACAAACATAAATCCATGAACTCATGCACAGGAAACATCAGGAATCATTGCTTTAGAGGGGAAGTGACTACAAGAATTATGCGCCAAAATACATGGCTTTGCAATGAGGTCTACAGCCTACAAGCGTAAGCATTTAGAGTTCATGATAACACAATATTCTTGGTAAGTGCTACAGCCACCGTCTCTAAAAATTGATGCCTGCTAAGTACAGAACCATTACACACAAACAACCTATATATATATATAACAGCTTTCAAAGTATATTCAAAAATGTAACCATCTGCTCACTGAAGATGTCACAAAATAAAAGCTGCTAAATATATATATGATACGTACATTTCATTAAAATGAAAAACTGTATGAACAAGGTTGAAATCAATAAAAGCAATTTAGTAGGATCAATACCACTTTGTCATATACAAACTCACACCTCGTGATGAAAAGTTAAAATGTGGTTGGTCATCTTCATCATCACATTTTGTAGAACCAGGAATTTCCATTTTGTAAATAATTGTACTTACTAAGTTGGGATATCACGAATAACCTACACACAATCACTTCAAGTTAATGGCACTGAAACAGCTAATTACGATATATAAATATCAAATATACATAGCTAAAATCAATCATTTTATTTTTCGTCATTAACGCATCCGGGACAAAAAAGATACGGTACTAACTACAAAATCGATGTAAACCTACCAGCACGTTAACGAATGGGAAAAGGTGGAAAAACCTTGAAAGGTTTAAAACGTGCCTGAATGAAAAATCATGTAGTAGCCAGTAGGCTACGGTATATATCAGTAGTTAGCATGACCATAAAACCTAAAAAACAAATAGCAAAAAATAAAACAAAAACAGAGAAGCACACATGTAGTAATGAATGACAGCCTAATGAAAAGTGTTGAGGATTGAATTTGCCAGTTCCAATATTGATGTGGATGAGCAGTCATAATAATAGGATTGAGAAAGAAAACCGGACATAAAAGAAACCGATCCTAAGGCAAAAGCCCGTTTCGATGATGCCCAGGAGAGCAGGTGTTGAGCTCTTTCTATGGTCAGACTGCACATCACACAGTGCACATCACACAGTAGCCTACCGTATATGATGTCCTGATGGTTTTGACCAATGCTGCCACCAGATTGGAAAGTTTGAACATTGCGCGGGGGAGAAGAGTTTCAGGTGTTGCAGTTGCGCGGCTGTCAACATCAAACGCTGGAAATTGCGCGGTTGTCAATATCAAACGCTGGAAATTGCGCGTTTGATAATTACTTACAAAAACGTAAGGAAAATGCTTACTGAAACCTTAACTTTGCAATTGCAATGCTGTCCTACCTCGTTGAGCTTCTTTTGGAAATAGCATAACAGCAGCAGCTTAATAACTGCGCTAAGCGTGCTCCTATAGAATCAATCAAGGCGATCTCTATCGTCTTATAGGGATCGTCTTGTTTCTTGTATATAATCCGCCTCCCTGGTTAATATGACATCACAAAACGGACGCAGCTATTATTGGGAGGGTGAAAAAAAGGAAGGTAAAAAGTGGCGGAATGGAGATGATAAGGCGGAATGGATATGGATTTTTTTACAATTTTACAATGTTTTTACAATAAAAACATTACACCAACGTCGAGTGTTCGATATAAGGCCCTAGGATGACTTAAAACTTATCAATTTGCATCAATTCAACTAAAAAATTGTCTAATTAAAGTTTAACATCAAAGATATAAAACCTTTGCCACTATAGTCAGTAAAGATCAGTTGACTGGTAAAACGGGTCGTACCAGGGCAATTGATAGCACTTTAATTCAAGAACCTTTAGCCAGAGTGCATATCGATACTCCTTACCTTAGCGGAATGGTGGAAGCCTTGTGTTTGGAAAGGTGTTTGTTTGACATTGATTTAGTAATTAGTGATGTGGATGAAGCAAGGCCACCTAGTGAACCTGATCCGGAGTGGGGTATATGTGCTGCCGCTGTTACGAGGGCACAGGCAAGGAAGATGGAAGATAATGTAAAGCCTCTAAGGATAGCTGAGGTACAGTCTAAATTAATCGTTACGAGGAATAAATTGGCTGAGATTCAAGAAAACGACCTGACAGTGATAGCTTCATTAGCCCACATAGCTTTAGCTGATATACTTAAGATTTGTATGGACAGTTGCTATGAAGATCGGCCATGGTGCGTTATGGTGTATTGTTTTTGCTGTTTTGCGGTGATGGTCAGAAATAAAAACAACTGCAGTGAACTCAAAAATTAGTTAAATGCAATGTTAAATGTAGCCTACTTTTGGTTAATCAAAGTTACAAGCTCTTATTCGGGAAATTGAGAAATAGCCTACTTATTCTGTCTAACTCTAACCATTTTAGTTTATTGCGACGGGTGTCAGAAAAGCGACATTCTCCCGTCGTGAATTTTACCTTCTTGTTCTAAAGTCGTTTGGTCTGTTCACTTTTGAAAAGTCTCCCTTTAAATAGAAATTCTTTTGGTTTATATGTTACGAGACACGAATATATTTCAATTCCCTGCTTATTTCATCACAGTGTCTTTTTATCAGTAATGAGCTATCGTGGGAGTTATGAAAGCGGAACGGTTACACCAGAGCCTGGTTACACTACTTAGGCCTACACAATTATGTCGCTTCAGAAATACGGATGTGGTAGGCTAAACTCCGTGAAAGTGGTCAAACGGCATAATTGTGCATTACTTCATGACGGTAACAAGACACAGAAAACACGTAAGACCGCAGGACGCTACAGTGGCATTTGTTAACAGGAAGCGTAACCAAAATTCAGTGCGAGCAAAATTTGGGTTTTGAATTTGCAGAGTTGTAACGTTTCAGCCTAAAGGGGTTGGAATCGTTACGTATTTTAAACTGATTGTCCTGTTTTGGTAGCATGCACGTTATAACGTTGAAGCTTTGTTGCTTCTACCTTTTTCTAGACTTCTGATATGATTGGCATATAGACATATATCGTTTTGATCTTCAGAGATAAAAATAAATTGAACTGAACAAAACAGTTCCTGAATGTATTCATCCTGATTATTTGAAATAAAAATGTGGAAGCACACACCTGTCATGTGATAGTGCTGTCCAATGAAATTGGCCGAAGACAAATCAGCGCTTATTCGAAGGTGTTTTTTGCGAGTTGCGATTGCCCTAGTTTTTGGTTATGTGTATGTTTGGCCAAGCCCAAGATGTTAAGTAGACGAGTTAAACTTACAGATGCCATATCTTCAAATCTTGTGCGTAATGTACTTAGCTTGAACCTTTAACTAAACTGGGGGTTCTTGAACTGTGGAAATGTTGTTTTGTTTTCTCGCTACATTCGGTTACAAAGTGAAGCCTTTTGAGCAGGGATATCTAAAGAAGGGGATACGAAGGCTTTTATTGTGTCTGACAATATAAGGGCTTCTGTTTATAGTAAAATGACAATTGGTACCAATAGTAGCTTAATAAAGTTTGTTATGATAATCTGCACTGTGCTATCAGCAATAGCATGAGGCCTGGATATTCATTGCATGCTCATGGTTGTTTGTTATTTCGTTAATTCAACTACCGGTACCAGTATACTTGTTTTACATGATGTAGCCTACTGCAAAGGTTTTGTTAAAAAAAAACAGCTAACTGGTACGGTAACTTTTTAGCTGTCCGTCCAAACAAGTCATCTTTAAGTGATTGATTGAATCTTTATCCTCGGACTGGGAAAGCTACTTGCAGAGCTTAATTAATCCTTGCAGTTTCGCATACTTTTAGAGGCTTTAAACCACTGACAAAAGGCCCGGTCACCGAGATTGACAGAGTGAAGTTTCCGATTGTTAAGGTTTTGTTGCCAGAAAATTATTCCACCCATTTGATGTCGCTGAATGGAGAGCACTCCTTAACGTGTGTTACTCAAGCGCACACCCTGAGTGTCTAACCAGCGCCGCTTGATCTTGATGCTTCTTCGTTCCAGAAGTCACACGCTTACCAACTGAGCTATCGCGGTGGAAATATGGTTTACATAACATTTGCTAACTGTTTTCTGTACCAGCTGCACTACAAAACTTTCTGCAATTTAAAAAACAATTATATTTAACTTGCTACAAACTACCACCCTAATACAGACGAAATCGGTTAATCGAATCACCTATTCGCCAGACGTTTTGATACGATTATACGATTGATTCGTTTAACCAATTTACTAAAAAAAGGTTTATTGTGAATGGGCGTAATTGTTGAGAAGATGTCTGTGCTGACTAGGCTGCAGCGCATATTACAACTTATATTATACTTCCTACAACTGTTTACAATTCTGGTTAAACTTTAAAGAGTTTCCTAGTTCTGTGTTACATTCCACTACGCTGTATGTCCCAGCCAGCAAAACTGGTCCTTTTTACATTGATTTATCGTCTGCAGACGTTGAAACAATGTAAAAAAGATCAGCTTTGCTGACTTGGCTGAGCAGGTATGATCAAAGCATTTTTCTGCAAACTGCAGCAATCGGACTGCAAATCGGCAATCTTTCATATCACCGATCTCTGTGACACAACGCGAACTTTGACCGTTTAAGTTTTTGATTCAAGCGGGCTATTTTTAGCTCCCTACCAGCTGTGTAGTTTTGAGTATGGAACGTGGCCTACGAAAATAGTGGTATGGTAGAAAAAAACGGCTAACACTCATTGTTTGTTTTGGAATCGCAAAGGTTTTTTTGTCAAGTCTTTTGCGCTGTCTGGTAAAATAATTAATTTGCAATGTTCTTCAACTGAACGAAACTGCACAAATGAAATTACGCACTGCATTTCACAGTTCAGTAGGCTACTTTGTTTCAGCAATTTTAAAAAAAATTCTCAAAAGTTTTCTGGTTTAAACTTTTAGACATGCTTTCGAACACTTCTCTCTCAAGTCGAAATAATTTGTCCATGTCCTTTCCTTGGAAGGCCATTCGCCGGCGGATGACATCAAAAGCATTTAAACTTCTTTATTGGGAAGTGTGATTATTCCTTTTGTGTGCTCTTCTGTTTTAATGAAGCCCAGCTGTGCGAAAATTGATTCTTTGTAGTGCGATGTCTAGCACATAAGATTATGGCCTGGGATTACAGACACTTGTCTTTGTTTTGATCGCATGCGTCTGTCTCGCCTTTGCTTCATTTCGCCTTTGAACATTGCAGACAATTATGCGAAGCAAAAAAGAGACATTCTCTTTTCGCTAACGGGTACAATTATACGATTAAATGAATGAAATAGGCAAACTAGAAGCAAATCCTGATGCTTTTATCCGACTTATTCTTTTAAGCGGTATACGCTTAACCGATGTTTTTACTTAACATTAGATTGAATTTGGTTTGGGATTTCAGGTTTTGATTCAAATAAACGATTGATACGTTTAAGCAGTATACTATTAACCGATTTCGTCTGTATACCGTAGTGAATAGACTCGTTTTCAATTCATTTTTATAAGACGTTACGAAATGAAGAAATGTGGGAAGACATTACGTCATATATTTTCAATGAAATTGAAGTTGACATCCTGGATAGTTTTGCTGGTTCAATTTCACCCCCTGGTCAACAAAAAAGAGGGGTCTTTTACCGGACTCTGTCACGGCTGCCCAGACCATCACTGAGGCGGCACATTGTTTCCTTGTCACCACTCGAGATGCTTCATCCCCATCTCTCGACCAAACCCGATCGTTTTGGGTGTTAAAGTGATGTTCAACATCAAATTTCTTCTCATCACTGAAAACGAGATTGGTAGCATGCCATCCTGAATGCAGGAAAGAAGAATCTAGGATCTTTGGAGTTGTTTAGCAACAACTTGAGCAGAAAGTTGTTGTTTCTTGGCATGCTTGAACGGAGACATCTTCAGGTCCTTTCGGAGTAAAGTTGACATGGTCCCATACGACACTCTCGACTCTTTAGCCAGAACCTCGATGGATGAAATAGATTGTAACGCTAAACATTGATGACCCTGTATTTACTATACTTCGTAGTACTTGCATGCTTAGACAAGGCATCACAATTTGGATTTTTAAATTTAGTTTCGCAAATAGAACAATTGTCGAAATTTCGATTCTTTTTATCAGGCTTGAGCCAGTCCTGAAACTGAGATTCATCAAGCCACTTGTCATTAAATCGCTGCTCATACCAAACCTTTTTTTTCTTGCGTTGGCTGTGGGGGTAGGGATGGGCAAAATAGAATAACCGGTTGTGAAGCCTAACCGGTTTCAAAATGCATATGAAATCGGATAATTGAAACCGCTTTAACAATCGACTCCATACCGCTCCGTCTGGTCGCAACGAATTTGCTGCAGCGAAAGTAGAATAATAATTGTTTATCGATTTAGTGCAATCCGGCATAGGAAAAACGTAAGAGTTTTGTTGTTTGCATTAAAGAGATCTTTCTTGTCAAGCGCAATAGTGTTGTGTAACTGCCACATCTGCTTCTTCAGAGAGATGTTTTTCAAGTGCTGGTTGAACTGCCACTAGTGTTGGGCGATATTGAAAAAAAAAAACGATACGGTACTTAAAAAAATACTTGATATTTCGACACTTTTGTTCTAATTAAGAAAAGAGTTTCTCATTCTTTGAAATTGGTGTCGGCAATAAAAATGCCGAGGCCACACGAGCGCTTGTAAGGTTAGGGTTAGACATTCCTGCCAGTCGTGATGACACAGCCATAGATTTGTTCCTTAGTCAATACCCTGATGGAGCTCTGCGAAAGAGGCGTGTGGATGGGTATCAAAGCACGAAAGCCGCAAAACAAGGATGCTTCATTGCGAACAGCAAAGACAGTGTAGATATACAGCCAGGCGATGAGCCTCTTAACAGTACTCCTGCCAACCCGAGTATACTCAGGCATTGTGACGTCATTTTTGACGTCATTTGATAATTAGATAAATCTGGTCTTTTTGTTTGCCAAACTGCATGAGTCTGACTGTTTTAGAAAGACGAAGACTTGTATTGTCTAAAAGTTGAAAGAAATTACTAGGTTTGTATTTAAATTTCATCTGCAATATTCAATTATTTACAAAGAATTGTCATTTTTTGTAAAAAACTCATTTTTTGTGCAAAGTGAAGCTTATCCAGTTCTTTCCTCGCATATCGCGTCAATATCTCCGTGACGACCTTTGTGCTGCAAGTGTAGCACTTGCCTGACATCTACCGGTAAAGTTTATCGCAGTTTAAAGATTTTTTTTCCGATATCTAAACGGAAGCGAAAAAAGTAAAAAAAAACACAAATTTTTTGTAGTTTGTCAGAAATTTTAGTGATTTAAGGCATTTTCAAAAAAAAATACACAAAATTTGTAAACATACTGTAAAAGACTGTTGAAAATGCACCAACTTTCATGTTTTGATTTTTTTTTAGCAGTTTCCGTTCTCAAAATACAGCAGTTCAAAATCAAAGCCTTGCTCAAGCTAAATTTAAAAAAAAATCCACCAAAAAAATCTTGGCAGTGAAAGTGTTAACACTTTAGCTGCCAGCGTTTTGAAAAAGTGAGAGGAGTTCTCCTTTTTCTCTGGTTGCCATGGTTATGAAAAAATGGGTTGCCAAACTATTGAAACGCACTTTGAAATTTTGGAGCAAATCGGTGTTGCAATTGATCGTCGAAATGACCATTGCATTTACAAGCGCGCCAGTCAGCAAAACAGTTTTTTTTGCATTGAATCAACCTGTTCAGACGTGAAATCAATGCAAAGAAAAACGATAGGCCGAGTGATTCAACGTATTCAAACATTGAATCAATGTAAATACGAACTGTTAGGCTAATTCGGTTCTTTGAACAAATCGAATGGCTTTTGTAAATATTTCTCAGTTGCAACTTATACCTGGTCAGCAAAAGTTCCTTTTTTACACGATTTCAACGTCTGGCGACGATGAAACGATGTAAAAATGACAATTTTTGCTGGCCGGTAGCTATTAGGCTACTGTACCGTACCGAAGTTTAACTTAACCAACTAGGCGATTGCAAACATATTTCCTTTCGATGAAACCTATAGGCTACCACGTTTGGTTTGCCTTTACATTAAATTCAAAAGTTTTGTTGACATCATGCCATAGTCAATAGTCATAGCATATATTCATAAGAAAATGCTTGCTTGGATTTTTTTTAGCGACTAGGGTTAGATAGCCTACAGGACTTCTAGCTAGTACCAGTAAGCAGTCTAGTCTAGTGACTCTAAATGAATAGGTAAATTAGTCTAAACCTTAAAAAATAATAGAATATTTCAATTACCTTGCTGCATAAAAAGTAAGCTCTTTTACATGACCTATGTGCATTGATCAATATACTAGTAGCCTGGCATCATGATCCCAGTCTAAGAATTTCTAGACCTCGAAGTCATTGCTGTATTTCGAGCTTTGTTCACACAGATTGGTGTTTTGACTTTTATTTAATTTTAGGAATTTGGCGGGGAAATAGGTTAAAAATCGTTTTTTTTTGGTTTAAAATTGAAGCAACCTGTCAGGCCCCCAGACTGGCAACACATTAGGATTTTTGGGGTATTGTGACGTCATGTGACGTTAAATTACATCACAATTGCACGAGCTAACTCGTTTCCAGCAGCAGAACTGTTAATGTGTCTGATTCCAGTGATGACGCGACAACCTCATCCCCCAATACAGCATCTGATGATTCCGATAGCTAGTTCTTTATCAAATAGACTTTGTGTTGCTAGCAGTATCCCAATTGTGCTGAAACTATGTAAGTGCATACGTAAATCGAGACAATCTTTTCACAGGGAGCTATTAATTTGTTACCGGTACCTGGTTCAGCAATTAACGTTATTTTATGATAGTTCAATGTCGCTAGATGTCGAAATAATGTAAAACAAGCGTAAATTTCTTTTTGGGCATTCTTCTTCTCTCGTATTGTCGCTATATGTCAGGGCATCCGTTGGTTAGCCACTGCCTGGTGTCGTCATCGATGGAAATTAGGCCTTCCATACCATGGGGTGGTCTATATAGCCGGCAATCCTTGATAATGTGGGCTGCCGTCTGCATTTTGCCACACTCACAAGCAGCACTCTCTGCCAAGCCCCAGCGCAACATGTCTGCACCATAGCATCCAACACCAGTGAGCAAACGGTTACGCCTTGATGAGGCAAGTCTAGAGAGGCCATGTCCCAGCTGGTTTTTGGACGGGGATCTGAATACTTGGCGAAGTGGGGACGTGCTGCTTGACCATTGTTCACACCACGCCGCGTGGCACCACTGTTTGCTAGGGCTTCCACCAGAGCAGGGCTGCGATTTTTTCTTTCTTGTCGAACGACCAAAAATTCTGCGTTTGTTTGTCGAATAGTAATATGACGTCACAAGAGTCAGATAAGCGTTTGGCCACGAATTACCGCACAAGTTGTGTGGATGTACGTCAGAGTCACGTAAGTTTTTAATCACATGCTGATTGAGTGGTTGCAAAGGAGTATCAAGCACTAAGTTGTCTACCTACCGGACGTGTATACTATTTGTTTTGCTCCGGGAAGAGAACTGTTTTAAACGCGAAACTGAGGATTGCAAAAGAAAAAAGCTCTTAGGCTATACCGCTAACGTAACCTACTGCGTAATAGAGATTTTTCCTTGGCATCTTTTTAGTCTCGCTTGGTACGTAAATAGTTATGTACGTACCCGGTCCCGCACGCAAACCCACTTTGGAGCAATATATGCAAATTACCAAGAAACACAGCGAAGATAAAGCGAAAAATAAACTACAGATAAAGTTGGTTGAAGGTGTTTCTCAGGCTCACTCAACCAAAAGCCATCATTCTAGTCATAGTTCAATTAGTATTAAACGTAGAGAAGGCCGCATAAAAGTTGAATTGGCCAAACTCGCTTTGAAGCACCTCGATGAGGAAGAAGCTGAGAAACGAAATCAGATAAAAAGAAAAATTGAAATGGCAGAAGCCGAGGCTGAATTGTGGGATAGCATGTCGCAAAGGAGTAGTTATATCACCCTAGACTGCTATCAATCAGAGGATAAGAAGTCTCCTCACATTGATCCTGTCGTATCTCAGTCTCCCCATATCAATCCAGTTGTTCCCCAGTCTCATCACATGGATCCTATTGTACCTCAGTGTCGTCATATTGAAGTTGGAGATCGATTTCTCCCCAAACCCTCTGTGGAGAAATTCGAAGGTGACCCCATGGACTATTGGGCCTTTGTAAATCGATTTGAGGTTCATGTGGCAAATAAAGTTTATGATGATGATCTTCGATTGGTTTATCTGTTCCAACATTGCAGTAAATCTGTATATGAAAAGGTGAAGCATCTTGCCAGTGAACGAAACAAGTCTCGAGCGTACAGTATGGTGTGGCGTGAGTTGTATAATAGGTACGGCCAACCTCATGTTGTCTCACGGTGTTGTGAGCGTTGTCTTTTAGATTTTTCTAGAATTTCGCAAAATGATGCAGAAGCATTAGAAAGTTTTGCAGTTTTAATGAAAAGATGCTTGGCGGCAATGGAGGATGCTGGAACACCTTCGCCCATGAATTCTGTGGACTTCATTAGTTCTCTTGTTAATAAACTTTCTGTGGATCTAAGAAAAGATTGGGTAGATAAAGCTATGAATGTGCAAGAGGACTACGGGAGAGTAGCTGAGTTTTCAGACTTTGCAGAATTTGTTATTCATCAATCTCTGAAGGCTAACTCAGTGTATTGTAAAATCCTATTTCCAAAAATTGTAAGGAGTAATACAAACGACAATGGCCGTAGTCACCGGGTATTGACAGCTCTAGCTGATGAATCATCCAAACCCATCCCACATTCAAAATTTGATCAAAAGCGTTGTGTTTGTTGTAATGCAGAGCACAAATTAGATAACTGTGCTCTATTTAAACAAAAAACTCCTAGGGAGCGAATAATGTTTGCATCGAAACTTGGATTATTATATGTTTTAATTGTTTATACCGAGGCCACAGAGCAAACCAATGCAAACTCACTGTGAGATGTTACTTAGATAAGTGCCATGGTATGAGTCACCATCGCTTGTTACACTTGTCCCCCACTGGCCCAAGAAGTGCTTCGATGGTAGCCAATAATCCCGAAGCAAGAAATTGTATGCAATGTTCACTTGTTCCTATGAATTCCTTACCTTATTTGGATATCGTACCTGTAAGGGTACGTAGTGGTGAAAAAGAGACACGAACCTATGCTTTATTGGACTCCGGCTCCAACAAATCATTTTGTGAACAAAGTTTGCTTGATGAGTTGAATGTGAGTTGTGCTGATAATGTGGAAACTCAGTTTACTTTAAGAACTCTCACCACTAGCCACCCTGAAGTTATTAATACTTCATCTGTTAATTTAACTGTGCTTCCTTTGGTAGAAGAAGGAGAATATGAACTTAATGGCCTTGCTGTGTTGGATGAGATTCCAGCCAAACCCAACAATCTGCCTGATGCCACTTTGTTGAGTGAGTTAGATTATTTGCATGATGTTTCTTTTCCTAATTTAGTGACTGGAGATGTGACGTTGCTGTTAGGCAATGACAATGTGATGCTGCATCGGTGTCTTGAAAGTAGATTCTCCCCTGACTCAACAAAGTACCCAGACGCAGTGAAAACGCCATTAGGCTGGCTATTGAAAGGTCCTGTCTTGGCTGAGCAGGAAGAAATTTCCAGTTCCGGATTCTTTTCATCAGCATTTGACTATAAGGATTCTCAATTGCTGTCTGATGTAATTATTGATGATGAAGGAACTATGTATCCTTCACCGTTGGAACATGACGTACCCCATGTTGAAGATTTGCTCACATGGATTGGTAACAACAAAGAAGCAGCAGAGTTTGGGTTGAAATACTCAAAAGAAGATGTAATTGCTCATGACATGATGAAACGCCATATTGTCCATTCTGATGGGCAATATGAGCTACCTCTTCCCTGGAAAAATGATGCCGTTAAAATGCCTGAAAGTAAAAGCATGGCTGAAAAACGTCTATCCACATTAAAAAAACGGCTATTGCGAGATGATGAGCTTTGCAAACGTTATGTGAAACACATGGAAGATTACGTTGAGAAAGCTCATGCTGAAATTGTGCCTGAAAATGAAATCAACACCAAAAATAAAACATGGTATCTGCCACACCACCCAGTCATAAATCCAAAAAAGCCGGATAAGACGCGCATTGTGTTTGACTGTGCTGCAAAATCACATGATCAATCTTTAAATGATTATTTGATGAAAGGTCCCGATCTTGTCAATTCTTTGGTAGGTGTGCTGATGAGGTTTCGCAGCCACCGTGTTGCAATTGTTGCTGATATACAAGCGATGTTTCACCAAGTGAAAGTGACAGTGCGAGACCGTGATGCTCTCAGATTCTTATGGTGGCCTCATGGCGACATCAAGCAAAATCCTGTCCCTTATCGAATGCGAGTGCACTTGTTTGGTGCTCGTTCATCGCCTAGTTGTGCCGCCTTTAGCTTGCGCACATGTGCTCGAGAGTATGGTAAATTTTTTGACCCTAATGTTGCACAGAACGTGTTGAATTCTTTTTATGTGGACGATTTTCTTTGCGGCGCTAACAGCAAAGATGCTGCTATAAAATTGGCCAGTGATACAAAACAGCTCTTATCTCTGGGCGGCTTTAATCTCACAAAATGGGTGTCCACTTGTAATGAAGTGACTAACTCCCTTCAAGAACCAGATGCGCCGAAACCTATGCAAGAATTGAACTTGGCCGGCAAGCAAGAGAGAGTGTTAGGGATAGTTTGGAATGTAGTTGATGATGACTTTCGCTTTTCCGTAAACCCTCCTGATAGAATTCTGACACGACGTTCAATGTTGTCTATTATGAATTCCCTGTTTGACCCCTTAGGTTTGGTCGTTCCAGTAGTTCTAGCCGCACGATTGTTGTTTCGTGAGACATGTAGGCTGGCTTTGGACTGGGATGAAAGAGTGCCCATTTCTATTAGCAAGAAATGGGAAACTTGGGTTCAAAGTCTAGCACAGTTGAGTGATGTACGCATACCACGTTTTTATGAGATGAGGTCTGACAACACGCCTATTGTTGGGAAGCAACTGCACATATTCGCTGATGCTTCTAATAATGCCAGAGGTTGTGTTTGCTATTTGCGTGCAATATATTCGGACGGAAGGGCTCAGTGTAACATTGTGACTGCAAAATCCTTTTTAGCCGACTCCGAGAAACGCACGATTCCACAGCTTGAACTTGAAGCTGCATTGGATGCCGTAAGAATGGCGCAAAACGTTAAACGCCAGTTACAGTTAAATGACTGCACCTGTATATTTTGGTCTGATTCTGCCGCAGTGTTGCGTAGCTTGTTGGCAGATTGTAAAAGTTTTCCTGTTTACACCCGAAATCGTTTGTCAAAAATTCAAGCACATGCATGTGTATACAACTGGCGATATGTCCCCACAGAGTTGAATCCAGCTGATCAAGCTTCTCGTGGACTCACTGCTGAAGCCATGTTAAAGTCTGGTATGTGGTTGGAAGGCCCTCACTTTTTAAAATTAAACCCAGAGAGTTGGCCTAAGCCATTGGATAATCTGAAGCCAAATTCCTGTACTGGGCGACATTGTTTTAATTGCTAGTTAGGATTCCGCTAGGTGTGATGGCCTCTGGGTAGAGTAGTTAGTGTTAATCATGATAAACATGGCGTCGTTCGTAGCTGTTCTGTACTTACACAAAAGGGTGTACGTGAACGACCTATTGTGAAACTGTCCGTACTAATTCCTGCTAAAGAGTAGTGTTGATGTCATCGTTTTTTATTGTATTGCAATGCTCTTGCTACACGATCCGCTTTCTTTGTCGTTTAGTCATTGTGATGCGGTATGTGATCGTAAAATCTAGTGTATCGTGTTTGTAAAAATGTGTACTGATTCTGCAGTCCTCATTTTGGTGGGGGAGTGTATGAGATTTTACGCCCTTTATTTTTATTATTGTTCCGTAGTTGCGGTTACCACATTTTAGTCGTCGTTTGCTGCTGCGAAACCTTCCGAAGTTTACCATGACAGAATTGTTTTGTAAGCAAGTTAGCTAATATTTTTATGTGCAGTTTTTTTTATCTGTAAATATCAGCAGCCGATTTGAGGTAGTAAGGGAATTCTTAAGTTTATAGTGAACTTATTTTACAGTAGTTTTGTTAGTGAAACCCGTGTGTGTTCGGTTTCAGTGCACTGTACAGTTAGCCTAATTATTTTGTATTCTATTCTTTGAAAGACAATTAGGCTGTGAATTGTGATGTGATTCAATGTGATCAGTACGTGTGGAGCACATAAAAGTTTGGTAAGTGCACTGGAATGTTTGGTGGTAACCGCTTAATTCGTTGTTTTATGTATAGGTAAACCGACAAATGCGCGGAGGTTTTGAAGAAACTTTAATGTAGCTTAAATAGTTCTTGCACATTTCAATTAATTTTTATCCTGTAGCTAGCCTAACATCTTGGGTATGTACTCCCAAAAAATTACGTCATTTCCGGTTCGCGTTTTTAAGCAGGTAATTAAAGACACACTACCCTCATTTTCACTTAAAAATATGAATGCGTGACGCTTATTACGGATATGCGCACGCGGAATATCATTGCGCAGAAACCACTTAAATAAATAGGTTTACATCACCTATTGCACAATCAAATGAATGAATAACGGCTCACAGGGCTTAGGGACGTCGGAACTCTCTTCCTGTTACCCCAGCAGTGCCGGTCTTAGGGTATTTCGGGCCCTGTGCGGAATATGCTTTGCGGGCCCCAATGACAATTATCCAAATCAATAGCGTAGCTAAGTATTTTGAAAGGGGAGGGAGATTTCATTAAATGGATAAAGGAAAATTGCTCTCCTGAACATTTTACGTCATTCTTTTTCCTTACAGACTGGCTACTTCAGTGAATCAGCAGGCAGACATCAAGTAGCCTACGGAAGTTACGTACCAGTACGGTACTAAGAAGATTAGTTGGTTCCTTTTCGCTGCTTCCTATCGTCTGTTGTATCGCATCTGTGATCGCACTGTATACATTGTGAATGATATCGCAATGGGCGCAAATAAAAACATGCTTATTGGATAGTTTTAAACCAACCATAAGAGTCGAACCAGCGCCGCTTGATCTGATTTGATTGAATCTTTATCCTCGGACTGGGAAAGCTTCTTGCAGAGCTTAATCCTGGCAGTTTCGCATACTTGTAGAGGCTTTGAATTACTGACGCAGGCCCGGTCACCGAGATTGGCAAAGTGAAGTTTCCGATTGTTGACAAAATGACCGCTGACAAAATGAGTTGACAAAATGACTGCTGACTAGATGACCGTTTGGTCTTTTCGCAGTCTCCTCGTCATATGACACACAACCGATTATTGTATAGGCTACTTTGTATTCTTTTCATGTTTGTGACAAATAAATGAACTGAAGTCTTGTTGCCGGGGAACTATTCCATTCATTAGATGCCGCTGAATGGAGAGCAGTCCTTAACGTGCGTTGCTCAAGCGCACACCCCGAGAGTCGAACCAGCGCCGCTTGATCTTGAACCTTCTTCGTTCCAGAAGTGACGTGCTAACCAATTGAGCTATCAAGATAGAAGCTTTCTCTCCTTGGTAGACTTATAGGCCTACAGAACTTAAAACAGCTCCTGTAGTTAGGTTTTATTATGAAAGTACGCGAAGTTTGATGTGAGCTAGTTTTTTGATTGATTGAATTTTTATCCTCGGACTGGGAAAGCTTCTTGCAGAGCTTAATCCTGGCAGTTTCGCATACTTGTAGAGGCTTTGAATCACTGACGCAGGCCCGTCACCGAGATTGACAGAGTGAAGTTTCCGATTGTTGAAGTCTTGTTGCCGGGGAACTATTCCAAATTCCATCCATTAGATGCCGCTGAATGGAGAGCAGTCCTTAACGTGCGTTGCTCAAGCGCACACCCCGAGAGTCGAACCAGCGCTGCTTGATCTTGAAGTTTCTTCGTTCTAGAAGTCACGCGCTAACCAACTGAGCTATCAAGGTAGAAGCTTTCTCTCCTTACTCTACTTGAAGGCACGAAGCATCACAATGAAAGAATAAGAACACTTGATAAATCAAAAAGACTAGGCGAAACACAAAATGAACAAGGCACACATAAGCAGAAAAGTGGGAATGGATAAATCGACCAACGATTCCCACGCAGTGCTTCTACCTCCGCTTTTGATATGATGTCGGAGCATGGAAATACTTCGATGTCTTTTTGAAGGTGAGGAGGGATGCTTTCGTAGACACCTTCCTCCTTTGGCTGCATCTTCAAGCAGCGGTCGATTTCCAAGCTGGCAACTGGACCTTCCTCGTTTTCTAAAAAAAAGTAGTGCTGCCAGATCTTTTTGTATCGTATTTATTATCATTAAAACTGTTTTACTTCTGTGGCCTTATTTTATTTTTTTGCATAAATTGTCTTATATGATATAACTCTAATTTCGATCACAACTCATATATAATAGCACAAACTTTCATCAACTCGTATTCAATAACTTCAACTCTCAATCAAGAAAAAGGTCAAACAGAATAATTTCTATAATTTTGTAATATAATTTCTATAAATTGTATAATTTCTAACTTCAACTCTCAATCTAGGAAATGGCCAAATGTATAATTTCTAAAGCCAACAGAATCTAAAAAAAAAAAATCTGTGGAATCTGGCATTAAAAAGTCCAATCTGGCAACCCTAGCACACGTGCGCTCATATGATCAGGTGACGTAATTGAATCTTCGATAGCGTGGTTCGTCTAAAATGAAGAAACTAGAAGAGATTTCTTTTGTTTCTTTTGATATGACGACAGTATCTGCTCTTCGCTGCAAATCAAGAAAATATGGCGTTAATAGGATTTCTGAAGAGCCAGCAATGGCAAAGTGAATTTCCCTAACGGCAAACTTGTTATTGCAGTAAAATTAAAAAGTTAGATTTAGTTAGATTTGAAGAGAAATTTTTCTACTAAAACAAAAAGGTAAGATGTTACATTTTCTATCATTGCAAGAATGGTGCTAGTGCTACAAAATTAACCAGTTGGAACCTACAATTTTTTTGTTTGTTTATTATAATTTACACCTGCGCGCATTCGATGGTATTTTAGCTGTTACACGCATTTGTCGGTTTACCTATATTTATGTTCGTTGTATTATTATTCCACAGTAAACCGTCCTGCAAAAATCTACTGAGTGTGTCCAGTGTTGCCAGGTCGCGTTTACTCACAAAAAAGAGAATCTTATCAGAACGCGAGCGTCACGCTCCACGGCGCTGTGCGCGAAGCTGATACGTTAAAATGCCTGAAAGCCGTTAAAATGAGCCGTTAAAATGCCTCTGACGTACATCCAAGTTGTGTGGATGTACGTCAGAGTCACGTAAGTTTTTAATCACATGCTGATTGAGTGGTTGCAAAGGAGTATCAAGCACTAAGTTGTCTACCTACCGGACGTGTATACTATTTGTTTTGCTCCGGGAAGAGAACTGTTTTAAACGCGAAACTGAGGATTGCAAAAGAAAAAAGCCCTTAGGCTATACCGCTAACGTAACCTACTGCGTAATAGAGATTTTTCCTTGGCATCTTTTTAGTCTCGCTTGGTACGTAAATAGTTATGTACGTACCCGGTCCCGCACGCAAACCCACTTTGGAGCAATATATGCAAATTACCAAGAAACACAGCGAAGATAAAGCGAAAAATAAACTACAGATAAAAGAAAACAGAACAATACTACGATAATAAGAAATAACGGCATAATGTTACAGCATTTAAGGTGTGCCGAGATGGCGGACAAGCCTCTTCGTACAACAATGCAACAAACTAAATGCAATCACGTACGAATCACGAAATTAAATGCACACAAGAACGAATTAATTAATAACAGTGAAAGGAACGAACATTCGTAACAAGACAAGCATTAATGCCAGGGCATGCTTGCTACTAGATCTTGATTTTGCTGCTTCTGCATGACTTTAGACCGAAGATTTGCGTTATTTCTTTTTTTTAAGATAAAAATGCCAATCGTTTCGGAACAGGCAGTCAAGTGCTTTTCGCAACAATGGTTTCGCCAGTGAATTCGATGGGCCGCACATGCCAACGATCTTGAATAGCTTCGTCAGACAGCGGCCTTAATCGCGAGTCGTGCAGTGCGTAGCTGGAGCAGAAAGACTCGACGATACATTTGTTACAACAGCGCAACAGGTACTTCAAGCAGAAGTGCATGAGCTTACTTAAATCCTGGTAAAAAATTTTCTTTGTGAAGACGTTGTACCACAAACTTTCAATCGAAGGAAACGGCTCTTCCATTACTAGGCGCTGATGAAGCGTGCGGTACAGCGAAATGAGGCGTTCCTGGTTAAAATCCGCATCTGCAGACTCTAGAAGATGGCGAAAACCAGAGAGCTCATCACTTGTAGGTGTTGAAGAGCGTGCTGACGTGCTGCTGTTACAATAAGTATCTCACAGAGTCAATTTTGTTAATTGGCTCATACGGCGAAATGCAAACTGGCATAGACGTTCACAACTAAAAGTAGCCTACTTCGGTTATTTTATCTGTAAAAGAAACCCGTTGAGTCGAAAAGCACAAAACGTGTGTGGCGAAATGTTTGATGCCAGGCGTTAGAAATTCGATCGAAGCATTTTCCTGTAGTGGTCAAAATGTTCTTCTGGAAGAGAACTTCTTTTCATAACAATAGCGGCTTTTTTATCGGGTTTGCTACTATTCGGTGAGTCCGATTCGGTGAGTTCCTAACTTCTAACCCCTAACCCTAAAACGGCAATGATAATTAGGCTACGGTACCCAATAATTTAAAAAAAAAATTGAAAAAATCCCCTGTTAAGGGGTCAGACTCACCAAAACGGGCCATTCCGTTTTCATCTGTATTTCTGAACATCTGGTTGGAAATTAGGCTGTTTTCTAGATGTGAAAAACTTTGTAACAAGTAGGCCTATCCAACAGATTCATTTTAACAGAGCAATATTGTTAATTGGTTTATACGACGCAATACAAACTGGTATAGACGTTCACAACTAAAAGTAGCCTAGGTTATTTCATCTATAAAAGAAACCCGTTGTGTCGAATAGCACGAAACGTGTGTGGCGAAATGTTTGATGCCAGGCGTTAGAACTTCGATCAAAGCATTCTCCCGCAGTGTTCAAAATGGCGGCGCGGACGCCTTGGGAGTTTCTCGCGTGAAGCTTCGCTTTTAGGCTTTGCCTTGAATTACCTGGCGCAAGAAACTTTACGTAAGTCGGCACTCTTATGATTGCATCACGTGATGCCCCCCCCCCGATTGTTCCTCGACCTGACGACGTTCAGTCCTCTCTCAGTTTTTTTTCCGTAAGGCACGGTGTTTGTCGAATAGTGACAGCGCGTGTCGAGCGACGTCGTCGCCAAAAAAGGCAAAAATCGCAGCCCTGCTGACGACGTTTAGTCCTCTCTCAGTTTTTTTTCCTTTTTATTTTTCTTTCTTTTTTTCCGTAAGGCACGGCGTTTGTCGAGTAGTGATGGCGCGTGTCGAGTGACCTCGTCACCGAAAAAGGCAAAAATCGCAGCCCTGCACCAGAGGCTGCCAGAAGGTCTTGTGCAGCGCATACAAATGGCTTTCTTGATTTTAGCCGCTGCTTTGGTGGATATCTCAGCGTGGTTGTGTGTAGCGGATGGCCAGGGTTTAGGGCTTTACGGCTCAGGGAAAGAACAGCACGTTGGCGCCGTAGTGCAGCTGGCTCAATGTTTGCAAAGACAGGCAAACAGTCGGTTGGAGTTGAGCGGAGGCAACCTGTGACAGTTCGCAGGCAGTTGTTGATTGGTACATCGACAAGGTCAGTATGGGCACTTCTGCACCAAGTAGCAGCACAGTATTCAGCAAGGGCGTAGACTAAGGCTAAACCACTTGTTCTCAGCACTGAGGGGCTAGCACCCCACCTTGTACCAGCAAGACGTTTCATGAGAGCAGTACGAGCTGTCAATTTTCCGCGTAAGTGTTTGCGGTATGTAAGGGACCGATCAAGTCGAACTCCAAGGTATGTGGGTGTGGCTTCGAAAGGAAGTGTTCGGCCGTTATTTTGGATGTTAATTTTTCTGTTTGAGTCTCTATTACATAGGTGGAAGACAGAAGTCACCGTCTTCGCTTCACTCAACTTGAGGCACCATTGGTGCCGATAGGAAGATAGAATGTCCAAATCCTTAGTCAAGGTGTTCTGCACTGTTTCCCATTTGCGGTGAGAATAAAGAATAGCCAGGTCATCTGCGTATGCGTATTTATTAGAGGAAGTATTTGGAAGGTCATAAATGTAGATGTTGAACAACATTGGGGAGAGAACAGATCCCTGCGGAACTCCGTTTCTTAAACGTCTCTGTCGGCTTTTCTTTCCGTCGCTGGTTTTAAGGATGAAGCTGCGGTTGGAGATGAGTTCTACAATAAACTTAACCATGTGTCTATCTGGGATTATCTGCAGCAGTTTGTAAGTGAGACCCCTGTGCCAAACAGTATCATATGCCGCAGTAAGGTCGAGGAAGACCGCTCCCGACTTCAAGTTGGCCTCAAACCCATTTTCGATGTTTTGTGTCAGCAAGGTTACTTGGTCGACCGTTGATCTTCCTCTCCTAAACCCCGCCTGTTCTTGTGGGAGTTTGGGGTCAATAACGGGTTCCATTCGTCGGTGTAAGACGCGCTCCAGTAGTTTGAATGGCACGCACAATAGGGAGATGGGGCGATAGCTCTTTGGGTCAGTTACCGGTTTGTTTGGTTTTGGGACTGCAACAATCAATGCTTTCCGCCAGAGTTTGTGGATCTTTAGGGTTCGCATGCAATGAGAATAAAAATTTCGTAGCCAATTAATCGTTTCCTTTCCTAAGTTTTGTATGAATTCGGGGTGAATCAGGTCTGGTCCTGGGGCCTTCCCTGCTTTCAGTAACTTTATGGCTTCATTCATTTCTTCGGTCGAAAAGTCTTCAGTTAGTTCGTTGTTATGCGTGTCATCCTTCCACATTTCTGATGTGAGGCTTGAGAGTCTGCGTTGAAATTTGCGGTTTATTTGTTGGTGTCGTCCATTTTCCACAACCTGCGATGCAATGGCAAAGGCAATTAGGTGTTACAGGACATTTCGAACAAGTTCTGGAACTTCTTCCAGTCAGGTGATTGACCGTGTTCCATGCTTTACGACTGGAGTGGGTAAAGTCTATAGCTTCGACTGTCTCAATCCATCGCTCCTGACGTTTGGTGTTGAGGTGCTGCATCAGGCTTTCAGACCTTTCTTTGAAGTCTTCAGATGTTTCGGAGTCATTTAGGTCTTCGTACATACTTTGACACATTTCGTCCCAGCATGGTATGTATTCCTTGCGTTGGCCACGGGGAATTGCCTGTTTTGCTGCATGGCGAAGCAGATCTGTGAAGGCTGCGTAGGAGGTATTGACATCTGCATTATTGGGTGGGGGTAGGGTATGAACTAGTTAGATTTCAGAGAATTGCTTCCATCTAGCCTTCCTAAAGTTCCAGCGTCTGTCTGGGTTGCTTGGTGGTGGTTGCACAATAGATGCAGGAAAGATTATAGAGGGTCTGTGCTGAGATTTGGGAAAATTTTCTATGATTTTACGATCTGGGATGGATTCGCCTTGGAGTACTCCTGCAAAAGCAAGGTCAGGATTGGTTCCTGTGTTCCAGCGTCCGGATAGAAAACTATCTGGTTCCCGAGGATTATATAAAAGGGAAAGATCGTTTTTGGAAGCCCATTCATTTAAAGTTTCACCATCAGTGTTGTTGTTGCAATAACCCATCAGTGTTTTTGGGCATTGTTGTTACGCAATATAACCCGCCGGGAAAATTAAATCGATTTGTGCTGACTCGAACGTTGAATCAACCCAAAATTAACTTACTTTTCTTTCCCGTGAATGAATTAACGTAACAGCGTGCGTATCGCGTTGCTCGCTTTATCGCTACTTTTGGTATTATTACATCACAACAAATCAAACAATGCGGTCGTGATGGACTACTCTAGTATATTTTTCGCTTTTCGTTTTACATGTTTTGGTACAAATTTTTTCGTAATAAACGTTCAAAGCAATTGCCGAGGCAATTTCAACTTTTGCCGTTTGGCCTCGGCAACGTTTTTGTAAGGGTTTGCAGTTACGAGTTAGGGCTGTGATAGTTAAAACTAGTGTTGGGTGATATATCGAATTTTCGATACGATACGATATCTTTTCAATATCGATATTTATTTCAATATCGTTCGATATTTTAACTATTACAGCCCTACCTCGTAACTGCAAACCCTTACAAAAACGTTGCCGAGGCCAAACGACAAAAGTTGAAATTGCCGTGGCAATTGTTGTGAACGTTTATTATGAAAAAAATTGTACCAAAACATGTAAAATGAGAAGCGAAAAATATACTGGAGTAGTCTATCACGACCGCACTGTTTGATTTGTTGTGATGTAATAATACCAAAAGTAACGATAAAGCGAGCAACGCGATACGCACGCTGTTACGGTAATTCACGTTGCATAACTCACGGGGAGGAAAAGTAAGTTAATTTTGGGTTGATTCAACGTTCGAATCAGCACAAATCGATTTAATTTTCCCGGCGGGTTATATTGCATAACAACAATGCCCAATAAGAATTTTACGTTTGTTTTACATTAATTCGACGTCTAGCGACGTTGAATTATCATAAAATTACGTTAATTGCTCAACCAAGTACCGGTAACAAATTAATAGCTCCCTGCGAGAAGATTGTCTCGATTTACGTATGCACTAACATAATTTCGGCACAATTGGGATAGGCTACTGCGAGCAACACAAAGTCTGTTTGATGAAGAACTAGATGTCAGAATCGGAATCATCAGATGCTGTATCGGAGGATGAGTTTGTCGTGTCATCACTGGAATCGGACAAATTAAGAGGCTCATCACTTGGCTGTAAATCTACACTGTCTTCGCCGTTCACAATGAAGCGTCCACGTTTTGCCGCTTTCGTGCTTTGATACCCATCCACACGCCTCTTTCGCAGAGCTCCATCAGGGTGTTGACTTAGGAGCAAATCTATGGCTGCGGCATAACGACTGGGAGGAATGTCTAATTGTCTAATCCTAACCTTACAAGCGCTCGTGTGGCCTCGGCATTTTTATTGCCGACGCTAATGCGCCATTCATGCATCTGCGTCGGCAATCACCTCAGCAATCCGACACTAATTTCGAAGACTGAGAAGCTCTTTTCTTAATTAGAACAAAAATATCGAAAAGTATCGAAATATCGAGTATTTTTTCAAATATCGTATCGTTTTGTTTTTTTCAATATCGCCCAACACTAGTTAAAACATCGAACAAAATTGAAATAAATATTGATATTGAAAAGATATCGTATCGTAAATTTAAATTCGATATAACGCCCAACACTAACTGCCATCAAGATGAGATCCCGTTTGACTGGTGAACATTTAAAAGGCCTAAATTTGTTACACTGCAAAAAGCAATTTTGTGATGTTCATTGTTTTTGTAAAATCATTAAAATGTGTTGAATTTAAAACGGTCAATTATTCTAGAATTTTCACTAGCCATTGGCTAGCGGACTACCGCTAAGATCGAACCCTGAAAGTAAAGGCTTTCAGATTTTAGTAAGCACAAGAGAGCAACAATACGCACAAAAACACCTTCTCTTACTACAGACGCAAACAATGCAATTTTAAAACATAAAAAAACTTTTCACCGGCTAATATTTTCACTAGGCGATCGATCTAGTACTGCAACATTTCTACTAGTCCGCGCAAATTTTCACTAGCCATTGGCTACCGGACTAGCGTTAAGATCAAACCCTGCCATTGAAATTGAATAAACTAAATCTGAAAATGCAAGGGAAAAACACCAATATACGGAATATATCCAATCTCCGTTCAAAGCAGATTGCGCATCAACATGGGTTATCTGTATTTATGAGCCATTGACATGTTGATACCATGTGAATTTACAAGCTGTAGCCTACTGAGTACTGCTTCCATTCTGGCTCAAGGCAGATTGGAAGAGAGTAATCGATTAATGTCACTGTTATTAGGAGATTGTCTTAGTACTAGAAAGCTCTGTCGTCCTAGTCGAGGGGGACTACGTTTTGTCTGGCCTCTACCTTTCGACCAGCCCGGCCTGGGTGGCCCTTAGGGATGCACAATACAGAATACCTGGCTATTCTAGAATATTCTAGAATACTTAATTTCGAATCTATTCTGAAATTATGCGGCAATTTTTTCCAAATGATATCGAACAAAAGGCAAAAATATTTGTAGGTACATTATTTTGAATTGTATTAGTATCACATGTCAAACAGAGTACAACATATGATAAATCAAGCATCATACGATGAGGGTTGCCAGATTTTTTTCTTAAAATAGTGAACATTTTGAAAGCGAGCGACCGCACCCTCTAACTACTACAAAAACTTAGTCATCATACTGCTTAGGCCTATAGTACAATAAACATGCCACAGTCATAGTAAAAAGATTGCAGTACACACAATATAAACCTACTGATGCTAAAATGGCAAGAAAAGTTTGTAAATACAACTCTGATAAACAATCCATTCATACTCACTAATCCCAACTGGATACAAGTGTTGCTGCTCTATTGAATCAAATGACATAGTAATATAGCTCATCAGATTTCTTAAATCATAAATCTAATATTAATCATAAATCGTGCTGGCCAAGCCTGGCTTTGGCGAAATTACACTGGGGTAGCATAGTAAGGGTTTTTCCCCAAAGCACCAGACTCATGTGCTTTTAGTCTCTAAGCAGCAGAAGTGTATGAAATATGTGGTTAATCCAAAATAAATTTGGCTAAAATATATTGACAGAATTGTTAAGAATAGCAGAATAATGAACATGTTCACTATCACTATTAGCAAAATAGTTTACAGTGATCATTTTTTTTTTCACAAATCTCAAGCGCGTGGTGAGTGAATCAATGCACGCGCGAATGCACTGTACAGCACACGTGTGGCCGCGCACACAAATTATTCACTCGTACGGGAACGCACTGCGTGTCTGCAGTTCTGATAACTGCGTGAACCCTATGAAGGAAGAAAAAAGGCGCTTGGAACAAACACTCCATGAAGAAAAAAGTCGGCGCGCAAGACAGAAAATATCAACTTTATGTTTGTTTATCGTTGCACACTGTTCATTTAACAGATTTATTTTCGAATCCTGATATCCGAAAAAAAACTGCAAATGCGATTCGAATACATTGAGATTCGAATCTCTAAGATTCGATATTCTGTATTGTGCATCCCTAGTGGCCCTTCAAGAAGCAGACGCCAGTAGCCTACTGCTCAGCATTTAAAGATGCTTTGGAAGCTTTCACCAGCAAGCTTGATAAGAGAAAAGTTAGAGTGAACAATTGAACATGTTACCATGTTTAAAGAGTTATCATCGGTGCTGGTTGTTGATGGCCAAGAACAAGTTCTTCCAGAGTTGGAAAGAGAATTAATTTTGCAACATCTCACAGCATTAGAACTAGAATTCATTTGATATTTTCCTGAAGTTTATGACGATGAGCTTGATTTAATGATTTAATACGAAATTCATTCACATTGTTGATGGAAAATTTTCACGATAAATTGCAGGATGAATTTTTAGAACTCAAAACGGATTCTTGTGCAAGAGACATATTCCGAGAAAATCAATTAATGAATTTTGGCCATTAATGTGGGGTCTGCTACTATTCGGAGAGTTCCTAACCCTAAAACGGCAATAATAATTAGGCTACGGTACCCGATAATTTTAAAAAAAAGTTGAAAAAATTACCGAATAGGGATCAGACTCACTGAAACGGGCCATTCTGATTAATGTGTAATTCCTATCCCAAAATGGCAGAGAAAGCTATTCGAAGTATCCTCTCGTTTGCTTTCATTTATCTATGCGAATCAGGTTTGTTTTTTGTTTTGTTTGTTTGTTATATTTATCCTGCATTGCGGGAAAGCGGACTTGAGCGCTATGCATCGGTGTACGCCTTCCGACGTACACCTGACCCACGCTGCAGCCGACGGCAATGTCTGTTTCCGGTTGTCTACTTTACTTATGACTTAAATTTGGTACTACCCATTACTCGAAATCGATCACTGGGTAGAGGCAATTATCGTAAAGTTTCTTGCCTAGAGAAACAACAGCAAGTGCGGGTGGCTGGAGTCGAACATGCAGGCTTTCGACTGTGAGCCCAACGCGCTAACCACTCGCCATTGCTGCCGAGTTATCAACTCTTAGAAGTTTTCAACTCTTAGAAATGAAAACAAAACAGAGAAACAGATTAGACGTGGAGAATGATATTCGTTGTGTTCTTTCCAATACTCTTCCACCACATTCATGAGTTGTCGAAACAAAAATCACAAGATTCACACAGACTGTTAAATGCCTTGACTCTTATATTTTGAGTGTATTCTTTGAATAATATACTTTTCAGCACCATTCTTCATCAATTAAATTATTTTAGTATGAAAAAGAATATTAGGCGTACGCCGTACAGGCTAAAAAGCTTAATACTAGCAAAAGTTTAGTTTATTTTCCAAGATTTAGATTAAAATATGAATGCAAACGAGTTTTTAACAAACTAAATTTATAGGGGGGGGGGGGGGGTTTAGATTTGAATATCGACTAAAAGGGTCCATCGGATAAAAAAGGTTGGGAACCACTGCTGTAGTGCATCCCTTAGGCAGGAAAGCATTAGATTTTTACTTTGCTTCAACAATTGATGACATTGAATCAGCGTAACAGAGGTGAATTCTTCGCTAAGAATGAATGGGAGTATCGGTACTTCTACACTAATCACGGCAACTTAGTTCAAGTCTTATGTCATAATGTCTGGCTTTGATCTTTCAGTAATATTGATGGCAAGGTTGGTTACAAAATTAGATTATACCAGTAGGCTATTACAGCAAGATGCAGCAAAATTTGTTAAGTTTGGTATTACAGTAAGAAAGAGAAGGCCCAGGGAAAATTGTACTTGCTCTTTGTCATTTTCGCTTGTAACATGACACGCAAAAATACATCTTTGGGTGTATTTTTAGAAGGAAAAAGCCTTGTGAAACGTTGCACAGCAGAAAACAGTAACGTTAGTGCAGAAGTTTTCCGACTCATGCCCACGACCTCGTTTGGTGGAAGTTAATCAGTCATGTGATGTATTGGCCTGGGCAGCTACAGGGCTCTTTGACTTTTCAATGGTCTGGTCTGATAAAAGCATTTTAGAGTGACTTTGCTGAAATTTTAAAAAGCCTTTTAAACTGTAACTATAGTTCTCAAATGGCGAAGAATTATCAAGATTAAGTGATCGACGTTAAATCTGGTGTGTCCATCGTGAGACTTAATTTGTCCCCCGGGATAGCTGCTCAGACCGGACATGTTTGTCCGCCGTCGACATAATCGAATTTCGACCTATTTTGTCTTGTGAAAAGATTGAGAGAAATCTTGAAATGTTTGCAGCAACTTTGATCAGCGACTTCGGCTTTGTTGTATTTTTTCTCAATCTTTTCAGGGGACAAAATCGGGTACGAAGTGTTCAAGGGACGAAATAGGTTGCACCTTTGCATGTTGTTGCAATCATCACGTTTTTTACATAACATTTTGTTAGGCGGATTGACGGAATTATTCCACCAAAGTGACAATGGTGCTCGGACGCATTTTGGAATGAAAACTGCAGTCACAAAACTCACTATTTCAATTTTAATACACACAACAATACCTTCAAATTATTACGTGCTTAAGAGTATGAAATTACCAAACACGATTTTCAGAGTTCTATGAAAAAAATGGTGACAAATACGCACATGGACTATTGGACTATACTAGATGGAAAAATAAGCTTGATTAATTTTTACTCCACTAGTTTCAAACAACAAAGAAAACGTAAGTTAACTAAGTTATTACCTTGAGTTGTGATTACCAGCACTGCTTTTATGGGTTGACACATGTGGCTTGTAGTTGTAGAGTCTGGCATAACAAAGCTTATGTTTACTTAGTGTCATTCATGGTAGGATGCTAGGATATGGATCGCTTCATTTGAGTTGAAGTCATTCAAATCACAGTATAAAGTCGTTGACTGAAGATTGAAATTAATTGCTTTTTGTTTTCAGACGCCTTATTAGTGAATGTTGTAATACATTTTTTATTCATTGCCATTGTGTAATCAGTTATGTCAAAGGATATATATTATTCTGACAAGTACTTTGATGAAAAGTATGAATACAGGTAAATGCTAAATACTTTATATATTATATATCATGTTATGCTGTGCTGCATATCAAAATTGTGATTCATATAATTATTTAGTAGAAACTTTTTCGTTGGATTGAACCACTGGCACAGACCTGGTCGCTTAGGTTGGCTGAGTAAAGTTTATGCTTATTAACGGTTGCCTCTGTTTATAATTTGAAATTTATTTTAATGTGCCTTACTGCCTTATTCTCCTATTTACTTGTTACTTTACATGTTACACAGCTTCTTTTTTTGACTTTGTATCTTTTATCGCCATCCTAGTTCCAGAACCACTCTCTTAATTTGTATATGCTGTATTTGTGTTGTAGTCAGAAAAGTTGAACCTTTGTTGACTGATCTTGTTTCTTTAGTTGGAATTGGAATGTAGGTAGAGCAATCATCCGGTACCTCAAAATACAAATTGTCTAAATTAACAGAAGCTTTCTCTGGATTTAAGAAATCACTGAACCGTTTTTTTCATAAAAGGCTGTCTCTGAATTGGGATTTTTCCGAATTGGATTCTCCAAAAAGAGTCATTCCGACCATATTCCGGGCCTCTAAGCTTTTTCATTTTTCCGGCGACCAAGCATGGCCTACCAGAGCTTTTTCCTGGCGGCCAAATTTTCGTGGCCGGCAGCCAAAATAAAAAATCCGCTGAAATTTGTGTTATTAAAAATTTGTTAATTAATTCGGCGATGGCCGCCAAGAAGTCGTTAAATGGCCTCTGAAACTACTGTGCCGGTAGGCTATGTTTGGTCACTGGCTTCTATGAGCCAACATTTCTCCGGTCTATACATGTTTCAAGCTTTTATCTCCGCGTTTGTGTGTGAAACTTTTTTCTCTTCACTTGGGAACAGTGCGTTTCTCTTCACAAGCGCATTTATATGTTTCGCGGCCTTGTTTGCGTTTTTCTTACCTGAACGAATGCAAACACACAAATTAATTCACAGATTTTTGAAAACACAAATATTTAATATGTAGAATGTTCATTTTGGCTACCTGCCGCAAGAATTTTCTTGGTAGAAGGAAGTTCTGGTAGGCCATGCTTGGTCGCCGGAAAAATAAAAAGAGTTTGGAGACCTGATATTCATGTTGTTTACTGATTTATAAATTACAAGTGCTTACATTTTATGACATCATAGCCACAGCCAATTTCATGCAAAGTTCACTTGGGTCTACGTGTTTGTGAAGTTCCTTTGCGTTTGCACACAGTAATCTACTTTACATAGCTGCAAAAATGAGTAAATATATTAACAATTAACATCGTTACGTACTGGTAGTCACTTTGACAGTCCCCGACAATGGGTATTTAACAATTGGAGGTACCCTCCAAGCAGAGATGGGCAAGATCACCAGTATTGGTGATCTTGAAGATCAAGATCGTGATCTTGAAGATCAAGATCACTTTCAAGATCACTTTTTGTGTACTTGAAAAAAAATGAAGTTTTTGGTCAATGATGTTGCAAAAAATAGTTGCTATACTGTATATAAGCAACCCGGGTAAAGGTATATAGTTGGTATTGCTAACTTTTACTTTTAACTACTCGATCGCTGGCCTAAGAACTGTAATGAGTTAGTGACTGTTGCTATTAGGCCTATCAATTGTTGACGTAGTTTGCGTAGAATCGCAACGTCACCCCAAGGCCGAGGTTAATTACAATAGTAGCCTACTGAAAAAGCAATTAGTTTTATGCTTTTTATTTATAATAAATAAATAATAATAAAGTTTAACTGCATCATTTTTTACCAAATTTTTGTCTGGTTTATGTTGGAGTTTTTATTCGTGTTACTAAGTTGTTTTAACTTTCACTGTGTTATGTCAATGTTTATTGCACCATTTACCCATCTGGCAACCTTGATACTGTTGTCTGCTATCAAAAAAGTTCCAGAGGTTTGCGGTCAAACAAACCGCTCCATACTCAGACCGTAAACAAGTCTTGGTCTGGTTGATTTGCTGCAATAAACCACTTTACATGACCAAAGTCGGCTGGAGTCCAGATTTAACACCGCCATTCTACACTTTTGAAACATCTAAAATTGGGTCAAAGAAAGCAAACATTTCTTTAAAATTCACACATGGAAACTGTGAACAAAGTTAAATCATTTTTTATTAATATACGTCAACATAAAGTACACAGAAGTTGACTTATTTATTATGACCAACACCGAAAACTTTTTCGATTTTGAAATGGCAACACTGACCAGATTAGATGGATCTTCAAGATCACTTGTGATCTTCAAGATCAAGATCACGCCCATCTCTGCCTCCAAGGAGTCCAAGCTATCGGTCAAATGTGCAAGATAATTCTATCTCTGCAAAAACATCTGTCTGATCTTTCATTTTGTATTATATGTTGCTGGCAGACATGTGATGTTACCTCGAGAATTAAGTAAGCTTGTTCCAAAATCCCACTTAATGTCTGAAGCGGAATGGAGAAGTATTGGTGTTCAACAAAGTCAGGGATGGATCCATTACATGAAACATGAACCAGGTATGTCAGAGTTATGCTCAACTTCGCTTCTTTTGTTATTAAACATAGTACTGTAGTACTTTTGCTTTGATTGTTTGAAAGCTTTATTTTAGTTTGCTTCATTGAAATCATTTATGTGTTATTGGTTTAACTTCAAACGATTACTTTTGTTTTCAGAACCTCACATTCTTCTCTTTAGGCGTGAAGTTCTCAAGCAATGTGTGAAGTCATGACGGTCGACACACAACTAAATAGCATGATTTTGAAGTTTTTTTGTACTGGACTTGCTTGTTTACTGGACTGGACTTACAGTGACTGACCAGTCATTACTCAAAGTTTTGAAAGAAATCCATCGAACCTTGAGGTTTACTTTAAAATCCATTAAAGATTTCAAAATAAACCTGGTACATGTTGTGTGAAAGCGGTTTCTTTTGAACAAGCAAATCTGTGTAGAAATTTTTTATCAACAATGAATTTTCCAATTTAAAAAGAAACAAACCTGGTACCAAAACAGTTTTTTAACATTCTTCACAACAGTATTTGTTGCGGTCGCACTGCTGCTCGCATTATGATATGAATAACTTTCTCGTGATAAGACTTTTTTCAGTTTGTTACATTTTTTATAATTTTAAATTAGTGCTTTTGGTTTGGTTAAATAAACTACGTGTCACACCAGCCATAACTGCACTACTTATGTTCTTTGTCATGAAATTGCGTCAAAATTGACAATCTAACGGAACAGCAGAAGTTCACCCTATTCATGTTACCCACGCAGCAAACTTGTCAACATTAACAAACTTTAGAATTGAATCAATCTAAACAAAGCACTGATTTACTGGCTGAGTAATCATTGGCACGATTGATTGCGTTAAATTTATCCAGTTTGACCCAAAAGTCAAATGATTGCGACGAAAACTATTGGTCTTGAAATAGCTTCAGAAATTTTCAGATCTTGTTATAACTACAGTGCATCAGAAACCATTCTTCAACAAATTGCACCAGGCAGCACGCCTTAATATAGATTATAATGGAAGTAGGCTGGCCGTTGTACCTTTTTCATCGTTTTACAGAACTTAAGTTTTCCAAATTCTCGGACAACGACTTGTAGGCGCAGACACAAAGGCGCGTGTCAAATAGTTGTCCACACTGACGCCCGGCGACATATACTCGCTATTCAAAGTAGTGTGTGCTTTCTTGGGTGTTTGGTGGTGGTCACAGCGGTAAACCATAATTTCTTCGTGGGAAAATTGTAACTTAAAGTTCCCGGATCCTTTCGTCTGCATATAATGACCGAAGAAACACACACTTGAACTTCTTTTCAAAAAGTGTATTTCTGTAAAAATTAGCCCACGGCTACCGAAAACGAGGGGGTGCAACGCGTACACCACTGAAAACTGTCACTACAGAACAGATTACTTGGATAAAAGACGGAACCTTTGTCCAGCTAGCAAGCACTAAGCCAACAGTTAAATGTGCGGCCAACTTTCAAACAATCATTTTACGAATGACCAGAATAGATATCAATATCTCAAATTCACGTATGCAGTACTGTGACGCAATAATAAAAGACAATTATGAAGTCATTCCAACAGGTGTTTAAAGCTGATGTAATATTTCCTGTTTAAACAGGCCCAAACAGGTTTGACACAATTCTTATGAACGCTGGTGCAATTTTGGCACATGCTTTAGGAATTTCCATGACGTAATATTCAGTAGACTTGAACGGTTTTTATATGACGTTTGATTTGGTGAAAATTGTCGGGAACAGGTGGTTTGATTTCATATCCAGTATTTCATTATCATGATGGCCTAATGACAACGCTTACATTCAAACCTATCGCCATCGATATTCTGTGTTTCAGGTATGTAACTTGTAAGTCAATGCTTTCAACACGAAAGTATCAAGTATGTATTGATAAGAAAAATGTACTCAAGTTTGCAATAGAAAAAGTAAACTAAAATTTGTTGAAAAGTAGTTGTGCAGCACCTAAATCGCCCGACGCCACAGTGGGCGCGCCAACTAGTCTGCGTCTGCAAGTCATGAACCCGAAATTTTTGCTTTTTTTGTATTAATTCTGCATGCCATTGTACTTTCTTGTTCCTGCCTGTCTCCTAGCATATCAATTCTAACAATTGACATGACAATTCTAGCAATGTTTTACAATTTTGACGACGATGTATAATAATTATTCCGCAGTTGCATTATGGTTATTTTGAAACTTTTCTTCTGTTGATTTAATTAAAACTATGTGTGAGCAGCGTAGGGTTTAGCTGTCATTTTAAAGCGAGTAAAAGTTGTCATTCTCAACCTAAGCATTTTCGATCCAAAATAGCCTATGATGTCAAAAAAATCTAACTGGTAAACAAACCATTTAATAGATAGATTGAACTTAAATTATTGGATTTTTCAAAGCGCACTAAAAATGCATTGATTTCAGCAAAATAAAGTTCTGTATTCCTTGTTAAGTTGTTAATCCCTTCACAAATAAACAAAGACTGTTCTACAGCCTTGCTCAGCGTCACTTAGGTACAGCAATCAGCATCGTACGCAAAACAAATGGTATGGTGCCACTATGTGTCATCTTTCAAAGACTGTATTAATGATAAAAAGTTACATGCGTTTTTAGCTCTGGACTTTGAGTAGTAAAAGTTCCTGTTTCCAGATAGAATAAACAGTTAAATACTGACAATTTAACTAAGTTATAAATAAATCAAGTACTCCTAACTTTTGCAAAGGTTCATGCAATTTTGTTGACAACGATAATGTATCTCTATTAGTGATGCACTGGATGCAACATTTTGGCCAGAAGTATGTTCTCGGACTTGGTAAGCATCTATGCGATCTCCTCTTACTCCATCATAGACTTCGTTAAACTCATTAAAAAAAATTTTACTAAAAAAAAATCGCTTTTTTGAAAAATTTTAGGCCTAAGTTTTTAAACGCATGACCTATGAGTTTTTGAACGGGACCCATGGAAGGTTTTAGTGGCGCTTTTTAAACGTAAACATTGCCTACAAAAGACAATATAATATTACTCTATTTGAATGAAGTGGGAATTTTTCTTACGCAATTGCGTATATGTGGCGTAAAATTTCAATCCTAATTTGGCCTCATAGGTCCCCTACACTCGTAAGGGTCTTTGACGTAGGGCCGGTTACCGAGACTGACAGAGTGAAGTTTCCGGTTGTTACTGAAGGGTTTTTGTCGGAGAATTATTCCATCACTAGGTGCCGCCGAATGGAGAGCAGTCCTGAAATGCGTTGCTCAAGCGCACACCTCAAAAACCGACGCAGCGCTGCTTAATATTCAGTCGGGTACTACTGTAGTATAAGCTACTACGGAGCTAGTGCAGTCGTGTGAGATTTTTTGTGGGAAAATTTTTTTATCAAGTTGATACGTTGCTCAGACTTTCCCCATACTATGCAGATGGCTCAGAAAAAAATCCCCATCAATCGGATGATGGAAAACCCCCTTTTGGGCTCTTTTTCCAAATAACGTCACAATCCCTTTGGGTCCAACATATGACCTTTTTCAAAATAAGACATATTATAAACTTACATCATTTTTTAGCTTTTTTCAAGGGAAACAACTTTTTCTATTAACCAGAACCCTGAAAATGTATAGAAAAAGAGTTATTACCGATTAAGCAAAAGGATAAATCTATGAATTTCAGGCAAATTTGAAATTATTCGTCACTGTTGGACTTATTCTTTAACAAGAACTAAACGAAGTAAGCAAACTATAAATTGAAGCTATCATCAAAAACGTCAAAGATGTTGCTTTCCTCCTCGTCTTGTTCCGTTTCATCTTCATTGTACGAGCATTCCTCTTCTTCGGTACCAACATCAACGTTCTGCAGAAGTGAAAAAAATCTTCATTCTTAAGTTTTTCGTCGTCTCTGGAGTATGTCGTTTATACTACAGTAGAATTCGCCTATAACGGCTTCGTTTATAACGTCAACTCGCCTATTACGTCACATTTCGCTCGGTCCCGGCAGAACTCCTATCTTTTACGTACATTGTAGTTTGGCTACAACAGCATCGCCTATAACGTCAATTCGCATGTAACGGCACCCTTTATTGGTCCCCAGACGTCTTCTGTTCGTTTATAACGTCACTTTAAGCAATCACCTTGACCACGAACCGTCAGTCTTTTAATCCAGTTAGCGCTGCTGCTTGCAAAATGTCTTCCCTTTATTTTGTTACGTCGTTCGCAGCAGGGACTTTAATTAACTGAATTAACATTTTTTCCGCGTAAAAAATTTCGAAAGTGATGCAAACGTCATAACTCTTGAAACAGTAACAGAGAGCGACATTTTGCATCACATAGGCTACATGTACAAACTGCCGCAGAAAATGTCGTACAAGAGGAGGCCGATGATGTTAGTGATGGCTACGATCCTGTAGAACCTGGCTGGATTATACACCTCTTTCTTTAATCAAAAGACAGTTTTAGAATAGTTTGCGGTAGTTCGTTTATAACGTCAATTCGGCTATAACGTCAGTTTTTGCAATCCCCTAGAGGTGCCGTTATAGGCGAATTCTACTGTAATTATTACTTAGATACGAAAAAGATGTGAAACTATCTGTATTTCAAGCATACTTACTATTACATTCACCACACGAAGAAACACATGCCATTCCATACTTGCGATAGGTGCAAGTTTTCGTTCCACATGGATTTTTCGTTGATTTCTTACATCTGCATCTAATTACTTTGGTCAATGCTTCTGGTGCTATAGACATATCCGTCATTGTTGGGACAAGTTCGTTGTCGCTATTGTTTCTCCATCCCCATTCACAAACATTGAATTTAAATTCTTCACTAAGTAAAGGCATAGTCTATGGAAGTAGGCTGCTCTTTGGCTTGGTGGTAGCTTTTCCGGTGCAATATTATCCCTTTGCATGCCATATGCATGTATTTGCCATGTCTAAAAATAAACAAAGATAAATATTACATACAGGGTATCTTGAATTGAATAATATCTCAAAAGTGTAAACATTATTATATAATCCCTAGCCTATGTAAAAATACATGCCTGAGTGTAGTAAGCGTTGAATCTTCAACGTTGAAAACATTGCACCTGTCGCAAGTATGGAATGGCATGTGTTTCTTCGTGTGGTGAATGTCATGGTGTGAATGTAATAGTAAGTATGCTTGAAATACAAAGATAGTTTCACATCTTTTTCGTATCTAAGTAATAATTAGTAAAAACGACATCCTCCAGAGACGACGAAAAACTTAAGAATGAAGATTTTTTTTCACTTCTGCAGAACGTCGATGTTGGTACCGAAGAAGAGGAATGCTCGTACAAGGAAGATGAAACGGGACAAGACGAGGAGGAAAGCAACATCTTTGACGTTTTTGATGATAGCTTCAATTTATAGTTCGCTTACTTTGTTTAATTTTTGTCCAACAGGGACACATAATTTCAAATTTGCCTGAAATTGATAGATTTATCATTTTGCTTAATCGGTAATTACTAGGGCAAGTTTTTGTTGCACTAAAAACATGAGAAAGTTGCACTTAATTTTAACAAAAGTTGCAGTAAAAAGTTGCATTTATTTATTTACCTTTTTACCATTTATTTACTTCGAAAGACTAGACACAACCTGTTTCCGTTTATGCGGGCTTGGCCAAAAGCCAAGTCATACTTCCACTTCTAATTTAGTTCGGGCGCTGTCGTGCTTGGCTGAGGTTGTTGAACTTCTAGCTTGCAAGCAAACTGTTGCGTCATAGATAACATTGAGATGCAGCTAATCCATCACATAGTTTTTGTTGTGCAAATCAAAGAGAATAGAACCATACTGTACTAGAAACAGTTTTATAGCATGTTTTTTAAATCACTCCTTTACATTTTGCTCAATACTTGATAAAAGTTGCAGTAAAAAGTTGCATGAAAAATAGAAAAAAGTTGCAATATAAAATTCCTACAAACAGCTTAAAACATCATACTACATAAATTCTGAGTATTTAGGAAGCTGTAAAAAAAAGTTGCAAAAACTTGCCCTAGTAGGCCTAATTACTCTTTTTCTGTACACTTTCAGGGTTCTGATTAATAGAAAAAGTTGTTTCCCTTGAAAAAAGCTAAAAAATTATGTATAATAAGTTATGTCCTATTTTGAAATCTTGAAATTTTTATATGTTGGACTCAAAGGAATTGTGACGTCATTTGAAAAAAGGGTCCAAAAGGGGGTTTTCCATCATCCGATTGATGGGGATTTTTTCTGAACCATCTGCATAATGTGGGGAAGGTCTGAACAACGTATCAGCTTGATAAAAAAAATTTCCCACAAACACCACTTTTTACGTTCCCACGACTGCACTAAGCGGCAAAAGTAGCCAAACAAATGGTAAATTTATATCAGTTCATAAAATTACAAGCTGCACAAAATATGTAAGCTATGCCAGCTTTAAGTTATTAAAAACATTTATTTTGATGTGCTAGCTGTTTTGTGTAGCAACAAACTTGACAAAAAGCATAGGCTACAACTTATTTTTATTTTCATGTTGAATTGGCGCCACAAAGTATCAATTTCTTTTGGGTAGGCTGGTGACGTACGCAAGGGGAGGGTTTGGAGATCAACCCCCCTTGAGCTTAATACCTGAAGTTTTTGCTAATCATTGCTTTATCCTCTATTTTTGTTTACTAACCCGACTTATTAGCCCAGTAGTTTCGAGGAGTTCACTGAACACGTATTTTTGTTGTACTTATCGGTTAGGCCAGGGGTATGCAACGTGCGGCCCGCAGGCCAAATGCGGCCGCGAAGATGTGCCAATTTCGCATTATGTGCGGCCCGCTAAACGTGTTTATACTTTAGTTTAGTCTGGTGAACAATTCATTGTGGAGTGGATTATTGTAGATTTCGCACCTTTGTTAACCATTTTAGAAACCTCCCACCGGCTACCGCTAATCAATTGTATTTAATTATTTGGAACGTAAAAATGTATGGTCACATAAAAGGCATTATGAACAAAATTACGACTTTGGAAAGCTCACGTACAGATAGGAAATCTTTTCCACTTTCTAACTTTAAGAGAGTAAGGAATGCATCCTGAGAAGAAAAGTGAATTTGCAGACCAGCTTGAAAAATTGTTGTATGAATTTTTGGTTCGTTTCAAGGACTTCAAATCTCATGAACATTTGTTTGGTATATTTGCTTTGCCATTCAACACAAACATTGACAAAGCACCAACAGATATAACTTGAACTGATTGATCTTCAAGAAAAAGCGGATTTGAGAGTAAAGCATTTAGAAATGAATCTTCAGGATTTTTTACCGAAAACATCTCAACCAAGATGAATTTCCACATTTGAAAAAATTTATGGCTTCAAAAATGGCACTTTTTGGCTCAACGTACTTGTGCAAACAATTTTTTTCTAAAATGGGCGTCATGAAATCTCCCTATCAATCGGTTCTGATAGACCGGTGGTTCCCAACCTTTTTGTTGTCACGGACCCCTTTAAACAAATTATTAATTCTGCAGACCCCTAGCTAAATTTTGCCTGAAACTCAATTAACATACTATTGACTATTGTAATAATTATGCTACTCAACTACTGTACTGTGTCATATTGCATTGCCGCTATGACTCCTGCGGCAAATATCAGGTTAAACAGTTGCTCAAATAAGAAAATGAATGAATTGTTCAAGAAATGTCAGCAGTATTTGAATATTAAGGTGACCCAAAGTGCCATGCCGAAACTTTTTCAACGTAAGCAAATTTAATGAGAAGGCTGTTGTTTCCTTTCCTGAACTAAACGACTGAACTGTGCTTGAGTTTTTGACAATGCAACACGCATGTCATCAACGTCCAGGCGATTTTGATGTTTAGTTTTTATCGTAACAAGAGCTGAGAATCCTGCCTCGCAAAGGTAGGCTAAGTGGTTCTGAATGGTAACAAAACAATAATCGCTTCTTTGCCAAAAAATGGGTAGGTTTGCAGTTGTGAGCACCAAAATTCTTCCACAGTTTTTGAATGAAATTCAATGCGTAGGCTAATAACTCTTTTTATCTCAAATCAATTAGGTCATCTTCACTGAGATCGTCATCGCTAATGTTGTTCAAGTCAAAAAGAAAAGGATTTCGAATCCATGTTTCAATTTCGTTCGGCAGGCGTTCTAATATCTAAATTTATGTAACGTTGAAATAAGATTTGCAGAGTTTCCAAGTGTGCGCAAAATTTTTCTCTCATGGAGATCAAAAGAGTACATTCTCTTTGAGTTTCATCCATCAAGATAAGATCTTCTAACATTGGAAAGTTAGCGTAATTACCTGCTTCCAATCTGCGTTTCCAAACCGGCAACTTGGCTAAAAACGCTTTCAGTTTTTCAGCTGCATCAATTATTGTCACACCTGGTCCTTGCTTGAATTCCACGATTAACATTGTTAATATGACCGAAAATATCGGCTAAGTAGGCCAGCATGCCGTATAGAAAACTTTTATTCTCAAACAATTTTGAGAGAGGCCTTCCTTTTGCTTTCAAAGAGTTGACTTATACTTCATTTTTTAGCTGCTGCAGTCGTTTTAAAACTTCTCCAGAGTCTAGATCACCAACGTACCTCAGAATGATACAAAAGTAAAAGTAGAACTCGGTTAATCCGGATTCGATTTGACCGGCGATTCCATCCGGATTAGGCGAAGATCCGGATTAACCGATCACGGTTCTATCAAACCTGACTCATTTGTACTTCCAGTTTCATCCGGATTAGGCAAAGATCCGGATTAACCAAATCCGGATTAACCGAATTCTACTTTACTTCGTATTCTGACCCTACTTTTTCACAGAGCGCTTTAAAAGTACGGTGGTTTACAGCTCTGCTTTTGATGAAATTAACGACTTTCACGCAATTCGTCAGAATTTCTTTGAGACTTGCTGGTAAAGTTTTTGCTGCTAAGGCGTAGCCTACCTGTGCAAAAAGCAATGGGTAAAAACCAGGCGAGGAGCTTCGTTTTTTACTAAAGCAGCAAATCCGGATTTGTTCCCGAGCATAGCTGGTGCTCCATCCGTGCACTGCATATAGAACAAAATTCATCAAAGTAATCACGGACCCCCAAATGCTTTCTCATGGACCCCCAAGGGGTCCACGAACCCCAGGTTGGGAACCATTGTGATAGACGAACACTTGAAAATGGACTTCGAATTGCGAGCATTTCCATTAAAGTAAATTTGGAAAAAGCCGTCGGGAAAAGAAGCCAGCTGCAAACTTCTCACTGAACTCGTTTAAAGATAGTGTGACAATAAATTTGAATAGCAGTTTTTTTCAGAAATTTATGCGTCTTACTTATTATTTCTGCAAGGATATAACCCCTAATAATGCCATAAGAATAACATGAATAACAAAAAAACACTTTTTCGCACCTGCATCTACTAGAAATCATATGTTAAATAAATGTGCGGCCCGCGGTTTCACCCAGTTATTTATATCTGGCCTTCCTGGAATAAAGGTTGCACACCCCTGGGTTAGGCTATAGCCAAGAAATTGTCCGCCCCGATATCTCAGTTGCTGGGTAGCGCGTGAATTCTTGAACAAAGAAGCTTCATGATCAAGCGGCACTGGTTCGACTTTCGGGGTATGCGCTTGGGCAACATAGGCTATTCTAAGGACTGCTCTCCGAATAGACGGAATAATTCCCTCGGCAACAAGACTTCAGCAATCGGAAACTTCACTCTGTCAATGTTGGTAACCGGCCCTGCGTCTAAAGCCTCTACAAGTAGGCTAGGCCTAGGCTATGCAAAACCTCCAGGTATAACGTATGGGTTTGTCAGTCTGAGGATAAAGATTCAAAACCAAACCAATTATCTTCGACGGAACAAACAAGAAAAAAAAAATTGAGTAGCTTAGCAAGTAGCCTATATAGCCTAGAGATTTTTCACTTGGTTTGAGGTAGGCCACCCGTAGGCTATGCTTTTGTTGTTTGTAAGCTCATTAGTGCTTGATAAAGCAAAATTTGGAATGCTGTGGATCAAAGTTTTTGTAAATCAAAAATAACCTGTCGGTGTTTTGCTAATGACTAGCCAAATTTTAGTAGGCCTACCGGTATGCGAAAACTACCAGGAATAACCTATCAAGGCTTTATCAGTCTGAAGGTAAAGATTTGAATTTCTCAGTTGTTTGAGATAGCTCGTTCACCAGAGGTGTAGGCTACGGTAGCCTACAAGCATCGGAATTTTGGAATTGGCTATTTGGGAGCCGAAGGCATCAGTTCTGGCGGGAGTCGGACTGAAATTCGTGGAAATAACAGGAGCAGGAGTCCGACTTTTTGGCAGTTGATACTTTTGGTATGTAGACCTTTCCCGCAGCTCTGTGCAATGAAGCGTGACGCTGAAAACAATCACGCTGGCTGCTTCATCTGCAAGCACCAAATTGTTTGTGAATGCTTGATAACTTGTTGAATAGTTAATAGAATCTTCATAAAAACATGGAACCAACGTTAAAAAACAAGGATCTAACTGTTAAATTTTATTCAAATTACTTTTATATGAAAAACAAGCCAAGTGATACAATGATAAGCCACTTATTAACGGGCTCTAGTAACTGCGCATAAGCTATGGCGCTTGAAAGAACTGCTGGTTAGTGTGTTAATGTCTAAGCAAAACGCTGTTGGTCTGCAATTCTGCTTGACTTGAAATTTCTTTCTGCTTTAGCTACTATGTCTTATAATAATAAGTGAGAATTACTGTCTTATTTGCTACAATAAGTAAGCTAAGTGGGTTTCAGTTTGTAGCCTTTCTTTGCTTCTTTACTTGTGACAGCAATCCAGCCCATCACTTATGGCCTACTTGCACTGAATATGAACCAACTGAAGTAGGCTAATAAGCTAGACTGCCATTCAACCAGGGCCGCAGTCTAACTTCGTCAATTGAGGCTCCGATACAATTATGGGGCTTCCGTTTGTTTCTGGGCATACTAACCTATAGAATGTAGAAATGACATTGTGAAACTCACAGGAGATTGGCTACAGACCACGAAACACCTGTGTCTATTGCTCTCAATGCTTGCTACAATCAGCTGCTGACAAATATTTATTGTTACTATAAGCTTATATCTTGTTTTGGCCGCTCTTTGGCTCAATTGCCCAACGGGTCAACGTATTGATGAAGACGCAAGGGCACACACTTCGCATTTGCCCAAACTCATCCAATAAAAACTGGATTTCCGCAGAAGTTTGGTGATTACTTTAAATATGAAATCGAAGCTACGTTTTATTCTTTTTGTCCGACCACAGAATGATTTCAATTATTTGTTTGTTTAGCCTACCCAGTTTCATATAAGCCACCCAGTACAGCTGACACGGTTGTCTAGTAATAGGCTAGCCTAATCACGTTTTTTTGCTTCCATTGCAACAACATATAGCGTACCGTAAGTAGCCTTCACTGCGATCACAAATGCAACACAATAAGAAGCAAGGAAGAGACAGTTGTCGAGTCGGCTGCTATCCCTATTTTAGCATGACATTAAAGTGTCTTTGCCGTGACACAGCCACAAACTCTGGAGCGGTGTCGAACCGAAGTCCATTGCGAACGTCGCGCAAACGTTTTCACTACGGTACTCAATCATGCAGTTGCTACATTACTATAAATTGTTTGTACTTAATTAGAGTTTTATAATGTTAAAAAGTTTATTAAAATTTTAGACAACAGTTAGTTGGCTAATAATTTAATAAAATTGTACTAGCCTAACCAAAAATTTTATTCACAAAATATAAAAATTTAATTATGTTATATTTTGTGTGAAATAAAGTATGCTAAACCCGCTAAAGTTACTATGTTTTATTTCCCTAACCAAAAAGTATGGTATTGGGGATTCCACTTGCGCTGTAGTCCAATTTAAAATTAATGCGTGTGTGTTGCAAACTTGTGATGTGATTATTCCTATTTCGACAGAAAGTAATAATTGCCAAAAATACATAGGCCTATGCTGTCTCACTTTGTGTCAATATATTAATTTCATAAAAATAAAAGAAGCCGAACCAAACACAAACATTAAGTGGCTAGAAACCTGGAGTGACCAAAAGCATAGGGTAAGCTAGGACAAAAACATCAAGTAATAAACAGAAAAGCTGCACGAAAAAAATATAAGTGTAGATTCTAAATGAAATGATAACACGTTTAGGCTACCGTACCTACTTTAGTTGTTAACTCAAATATTTTTGAAATAAAATTTATCAATGCGAGGTCCTTGTTCAGTGGTCCCGTGCAGTAGGCTATAGCGCTTTGCCGGCGGTAGTTAGGCCTATGGGCTAAGGCCCTGCAGTAAATTCAAATTTTTTCTAAAAATAAATAACTTAATTGTAATACTCAGTCAAAAAAGTAATTTTAGTACAAAATATACGACTAAAATGCGCGATTGTTCGATCAAAACGTTCAAAAACTGTGCTTCACTACTACGATTTCAGTTCTTGAACTGGTTTGTTTTTAACGTCACGCTTCATTGGTTGGCTGCGGGAAAGGTCTAATGGGTTTTTCTTCTGAGCAGTTCTTTTCTTGCCTTTCATGACAGGAGTTGGAAATGAATATTAATATGCTTTGATGGTAATATTAATACTCATTTGGTAGTCTGTATAAAACATTTGAATTTTCATTAACAAACCATGAACATTGAACATGTTAAAAAGGAGCGATCTTCCTGGCGTGAGTAGTCACTAAAGAACAGCGAGCATCATGTTTCGCTAACCATACCGGTGTAGTCTCCACACCAGCCATCAAGACCTTTCATTTACTTAACTTTTCTTTACCTAACGTGTGGTCACTGGTCAGGTAGTGCTGACGCCAGGAAGATCGCTCCTTCTCAACACTGTATATTCCTTTTATATTCATTGTATATTCCTTTTGTTGGTTTTATTACCGTATTTCTTTTTCACAATATCATTTCTTTTGCATTCTGACAAAGAAAAAATAAATAAATTGAATATTCTTGGCGACAGTTAGATCAGATTCAATATATACATATATAGTGACTCTGGTTAGATTAGTTGTTTATTTTACACAAAGGTAAACTAAGTTCATTTGTATTCGTTGATTGACACGTTTGTTTCACTCGCCCTGTAGCCTACTGTGCCTGTGTTCCTTGTGCGTTGACTAATCAGTTCGTTACAAACCCGATCAGTTGTACAATGTACAAGTGCTTTGTTCCCAGTCAGATGCCCAATTCTATTCTCATTTTCAGTAACTCTTTGTGTTTTTAGATGCTTCACTTCTAAGTTAATTAAAGCTTTCAATAAAGTAAAGTTTCATCACACTAGGTAGCATGAATTAGTGGTGTCATATTGATGATCCCAACCCAAGACGCACTATATAGTCCGTCTTGTCCCAACCTCATGGCCGAAACACGTGTCTATCGCTGTCAATTCCTGGTACGCTCGACTGCTGAGAAACAAATCATGAACATGGCAACTCTAATGTCTGGAGAAATTGGACCACGGGACTCCTGCTCTTGGCGAAGCAATTTGGTAATTGTTATGCCATTTTCTACTTCGGTTAAAATCGAAGTTGCCAGATTTTTAAAATGTACTGAAAGTTACGATATTGTCTGGTGCAAATTTAAAGTCAATTCAACATTAATTTTAGCTTAGAAAATGAAAACGACCAACTCACTAAGTCACTGGCCTAATGGTTTAACAATAGGCTATCGAAAATCTGTAAAATGTGATACAAATTGATAGGCTAAGCTGACAAAAGTTTGCAAGCTTCATCAGGAAGGATCAGATAGAGCCAGGGTATTAGTTAATGGATTTAGATTTTATAAATATATTTATACCAAAATTTTTAACTGTTATGTAAGCTTTGGAACTGTTGGTATGTGCTAAAGCGCAGTGGCTACACTTTACTATAGGCTACCTACCGCCTACCGGTATATTATATGATAGCTGTTGGTGTGCATTTGAGTTGGTGTGCAAAGTTTCGTAGGACCTCTTTTTAATACAGTTCAAGAATATTGATGTTTTTCAGCAAACCTTGTTCAAATTTATTTCAGCTCATTCATCAATTTAATTAAAAGCTAAGAAAATTGTCTTAAAGTGAATAAAAATATGTTAACACAACACTATAGAAAAACAGAAAAAGTAATCTGATTAAATTCAAGTTGAGATGCCTTATTTTAGTGGCGACTATCAGTCTGCTTGATAGCTTAGTTGATAAAGTTTTTGACTATGAACAAAGAAACAGTTAAGGTTAAGCAAAATTGGTTTGGTTCTGGGGTGTGTGATGTGTAAGTTGTGATTAATTGGTTTAAAAAAAAAATTCACAGTAATTCGTAAAGGTACGGTACCGTAGTGTTATTGTTTTTTTTTTTTTTTAATTTTTGAGTTTACTCTTCAGATACATTTAATTGAAGTTTTGAAATGGCTGTAAGATCGTTAACTGATGCATTTATGTTAATGCGAAACAATGCAATACAAAACAAAAATGTGTTTTCACGTTATCATAGTGAAGAATATGATGAAGATGATACAATAGCATTGGTTGGAAACAGACATGCAGTGGAGACAAAAGTTTCATTTAAAAAAACAGCATCAACTGAGTGGGCACATATATCTCAAGATATTCAGTATGACATTTCCAGAATCAAAGAAAAGATCGAAGAGTTAGCTTTGATGCATGATAAGCATTTGACAAGGCCCACCCTTGACGACACCGCTGACGAAGAACATGGGATTGAAATTTTCACCCATGAAATCACTCAATTGTTTCATAAATGCCACAATAATATTAAAGTATTGAGTAAAAACTTTGCTAGAACTAGCAGCCAAGAAAAGGTTATGTTGAATAATGTGGTTTCTTCCTATGCCACAAATTTGCAAACCTATTCCCTTGACTTTCGTAAAAGACAAAATACATACTTGAAAAAACTGAAAGCAAGAGAGGAACGTTCTCATCAGTATTTTAGCTCAAACACAGCTATAATGGTTGAAGAAGACGATATACCTGATGATTATTTTGAAAAAGGCTTTTCTGACAGCCAGGTGGCCATTATTCATCAAAATGCTGTACATATCGAACAAAGAGAAGAAGAAATCCGATCTGTTGTGCAAAGCATAACTGATTTATCAGAAATATTTAAAGATTTAAGTCATATTGTGGTTGAACAAGGAACAATATTAGATCGTATTGACTACAACATTGAACAGACGGTTGTGAAAACAGAAACTGGTTTGGAGCAATTGCAAAAGGCTGAAAGCTATCAAAAAAAGAATAAAAAAATGATGATTATTTTTATTTTGTCTGTAATTGTTACAATTCTTCTTGTTGTTCTTATTGCTACTAAAGCTTGAAGCAGTATTGGTGACAGCGTCAAATATATTTTAAAGCAATAGTTGATGGTATCTTTAACACCAATTGTATTTCGTTGTTTACTTTTTCAAAAAAAAGTATATATGTCATTGGTGTGCTTGTCATAATTGCCAGGTGGTGTCATGTTCATGCTGTCAAGGAATCTTAAACATAGTTTATTTATTGTTGCAGAATAAAAAAATTTCAAGTAGGGTGTAGTGATTTGAGAATTACCGTCAGACAGTACATCTATCTCGAATCCAGTCAATGTTCGATGTAATTAGGTATATTTGTACCATTATTTTCAATGACACACAATTGGCACCTACCGCAATACCACGTAAATAATTGTGCACTTGTGCAATCGCAGTCTGAATTCTAAATTTGCTAATTGGATCATGTTTTAGAAAGCTTTGTTCAATTCAATGTGTTTTAAAAGTAAACATTTCTATACTGTATTGTGATTTTCTGCCATTATGTTTGGTTTGGAAACATTGCCTGTCCTGGCTGCTAGATTGCCTGTCCTGGCTGCTATCCCAACTCCGATCTTTAGGGTATCTCGAGTTTTCTTCAGAGTCTATGCAGTCGAGAACTATTCTCAGACTCTCCAATACCGACCACCTTCTCCCGACAGATACTGTGCAGACAGATGAAGGATTTTGGATCATTTAGTTGTATTCTACAGTATCATGCAATTGTTTTAATAATTACTGGCATTGTTTGAACTATGGTTAAATCCAGTTGAGATTTGTCATAAAATGAAAAATCTGGCACGGAAGGAAAACTTCAAAATAAACATTTCTCACCACACTATCTCTTCTTGATGCATTAATCCACAGCAAAAAAACATTGTGACCAAACCACTTTTAAATTTTTACATATTTGTAATTATGTACTCTGATGATGCTTGAAGAATCTAAGGTGTAGAATAGAAATGTGCTTGAGACTTAGTGACTTAAGTTGACTTTATTTCTAATTTATGCATTGATATCCTGGTTTTTTTTTTCGGTCATTTATCGGTCATTGACCGATTTTTTAGCCAAATGTCGGAAAAAAATATAGTCAATTCGGTCAAAATGTTCGAAAAAAAATATAGTCAATTCGGTCAAAATGTCCAAAAAAGGAAGTGCAAATTTTGGTTTGTATCAGCTACTTGAAAGGAAATATTTTCGTCACAAAAAATGACCGAACTTTTTCAAGTCATTTCGAACAAATGACCGAAAAGTCTGAGCGAAAACCCCCCCCCAGATTGATATAAATAAGTAATTCCTTTAATCAATCAGGTTGCTTGGGGGAAGTCTGTTCTCATATTACCAAGAAAGATTTTATGACAAGACATTAAGTTTGAAACATTAAGGTATGCATCAGTGCGTGATGTGTAGTTATCAAATGCAATTATTCAAATCATGTGATACGACTGACAGTCTAAATATTGATAGATTTAGTAACAATCACTCATTTCTCTACATAACTGGTTGTTTATTGTCTTTTAATTTGACTGGGCACTAAGGATAATGTTTCAGTCACCACACGGAATCAAAAAGCTTGTCTTTGTAGCAGTTCCATACCTTGCCAAGAAGAGTTGTTGGTGCAACTACAGGGTGAGGGTAAGGTCTACCACAGTATGTGACTTGCCTATCAAACACTCATTTTCACTACCGTACAGCATGCGGTTTATAGCTGCTTTATTCTTCCTTCATGACTTAAATACTAAAAATAAACATGTCACAACCGTAACAAGTTATCACTGACCTTTCATGAGCTTTTTTTTATATGAGCTGGTTAGGCAACACATGGTGGTTGAACTTCATGCTGTAGTAGCATTAAGTTATTCTGCTTTGCAATTTAAATATGAATAGATGCAGAAAAAATCGTAAGTATTTTTTGGACATGATAGATTTTGTGACTACTGTAACAAGATACATTGTGAAGAGTGATATGTTTGGTTTTATTTATTATTGTGGTTGAAGAAAGGGAATTTAGTCATCGGACTATTATGATATCGCACCTTAATACTACAAAAATTCAATATTTAGCTTGTTTGTAAAATGTTGGCAAGAATTACTGCAATTTAGCTGTTTACCTAAAACGTATTACGGTACCAAACAGGTTTGGGTGGGCTCAATGGCTCATGCATTTCAAATTATTTTATATTACATGATTTTGGAGTTCTTGCATTATCACTTATATACTTCTTTTTTTTTTGCATTTCCATGTTGAATTCATGTACTCTACTGTGGTTTCTTGGTCAGTGCGATTACTGAAGGCGATGACCTATGTGTTTTTCCTATTGTGCTGCAAACACTTTTTTATGTTTCTCCAATTCTTTATACAATTACGTGACTGGTTTTATGAAGTCCACCTTTATCTTACACTATGTACCAGTAGTTAACTTATTCTCCTTCAATAACCTTTCTTGATGCAATCTATGACCAATCTTAGCTATGGCATTAGGCTGCTGTGTAACTAGTTGGTGTTACAAAAGTGATGGACTTCGGCATGATATAATATAGCGTTTTGTAATGACGTATTTGTGACATCTCGTAATTTGTGCGTCATGCTTTCAACTTGTTTTTTTTTTAAATCTTTTTATACGTCTATCTGATGTTTAATGCATCTTCAGCTTTTACCTGTGAATATTACTTTTTTGATATACTCAGTTTCTTTTATTTGCTTTGTCTGTTGATGTAGTTGCACTCACATTCGTAATGGGTGTTCCCAAGTTTTATCGTTGGATAAGCGAACGATATCCATGTCTCAGTGAAGTTGTCAAAGAATACCAGGTGGCCTATATTTTATTTTAGTACTTTGTATGTAAGAATACCTCATTTAGATCTCTATATGTGTAAAGTGCATTTAAATTACCAGTTACTCAACTCACTTTACTAAGTACTTTTTTTCATTTATTGTAATATATTTTCTAAAATATTTTTTAAATATTTTCTTTACTTTTATCTTCATCACTTGCTTATCTTCCAAAAAAAAGGTGAGGTTTCTTGGTAGGATAGAGAGGTCATTGCGGAGATCTGATTGATCTCTGCCAATACTATACCGTTGTTTCTGCATTGATCATTTTAATCTTAGATAAAGTTGTATGGCCTTTAGCGAGTCTGTATGGAAATTGGTATTGTGTAACTAATTTTTGTATAATTTTATAGCAATTAAACATTGGACAATTGTGTTTTCCAAACCGTACTGTACTATATAGGTTGACTTGCTTATTCCATGTGATAGCTTGTCACCTTCATTAATGCATGCCAACGTATATGGAACTTTTGCTTATTATAACCACTTTTTCTTTTTTATAAAGGTGCCAGAATTTGATAACTTGTACTTGGACATGAATGGAATTATCCACAATTGTTCACATCCAAATGATGATGATCCTCACTTTCGTATTACCGAAGAGCAAATTTTTAAAGATATTTTTCACTATATTGAGGTTTACATGACAAATGTTGTACTACTTTTATTTTGAAACGTCATAATAACTTGCACATTAGTTGTGAAATTGAAATAATATACCAACACTTGCATGTGGATGATGTGGTGCATGATGCGTTACAGTATATAAAAGTTGATATTTCGTTGTTTTTACCAAATTTCGTCTAATTAGTTGAACTGGTTGTTATTGAAGTAACAACAGGGTTTTTGTTTCTTGATTGTTGTATCCACTTGACATTGTAAGAAGGGGAGCAAGTCTTTTAGGCGCAGACAGTTAGGCGCCGGTCAAATAGACACTGTGGCGTCTGGATATGAAGGTGCGGAGCACAGTGGTGCCCATTCATTTAGGTGCTATTCCTTGTAAAGTCTGCAGATTGTATAAGCTTGGCAAATAGGGCAATGCTTTTCACACAAAATGTTGTATTGAACAGAAAAATATATTGTTTTTTAGTGGGCGTGTTTGGCATTTATTTGTTGTTAGTCCAAGTTTGCGTCGGTGAAAGCTTTATCAATAAACTATTCAAGTTTTTGAACATGACTGAGTTCACTTTTAGTTATACAGTATAAGTCAAATAATAACTACACTAAACATCAGTAAAAAATATACCGTAGCCTATATTCAAGCGGGTGGTAGGCTTGAGTGAAGAGCCACTTAGTTTTCTGTCAAAACCCCGACTAGGTTTTGCCGAGCTGATACAATCTGTAGACTTTACTAAGAATAGCACCTAAATGAACGGACGCCACAGTGCTCCGCGCCTAAAGAACCTGACGCCACACTGTGCGCGCCTATTTGACCGGCGCCTAACTGGCTGCGCCTAAAACACGTGGACACGTAAGAAGTAACCTTACAACAAGTCTGCATAATGCAACAAATCAAGCCATACCTGTATGTAGCCATGGTTCAACAAACATGTATATATCATAAGGTTACTTAACAGTTTGTAATTTCAGGTGCTATTTCGTATTATTCGACCGAAGAAAACCTTCTTCATGGCTGTCGACGGTGTTGCACCACGTGCTAAGATGAACCAACAAAGAGGCCGACGGTTTAGGTTATATCATATGGTTTTATATTGGTTGTCCAAACGTTATGAAAATGATGTTATTTTTACTCTTTTTTTTATTTATTTTAGTCGTATGTGGAATGCAATTTTGACAGATACGCCTTTGTATTTAATTTGTATGCTATATTCACATAAATAATGATATGCATAAAAACAAGTGTCTAAAATCTGCAGACGTTAAATCAATGTTAAAAACTGATTGAATGACGTTGAAGGAATGATGAATGGATGTTGACGTAAGCAACGATGACGTAAACTTTTGTCATCATCTGGTTTAGGTATTGGAACCGAAATGAATCGCTATCCCAGTTCTAGTTTATCGGTTACAATTGTTCTGCTTTCACCTCTTTATTTTGGTCCAGGTCTGCTAAAGAGGCAGAGGTGAACATCAAGCAAGCTTTGCTGAAAGGAGAAACGTTGCCAACAGAAAAGCGCTTTGATTCGAATTGCATTACTCCAGGTAGTAGAGATCGATAGCAGAAATTTTATGAATGCATTGAATTTTTTCATAGCTTGTCCTTATTAATGTTTTAAAATTGTATTTCTCATCATCATCCATTCTTATGTGAATAGTTAAGATAAGTTGCACCACTGGGTTTAAGGTTAAACAAATCTAGCATAGAAAACAATCCTAGTTATTGAGGAAACATTAATGACCTTTCTGGAAAAGTTATTCATCCATCATAATCTCATTATAATGACAAACCAGGTACCAAGTTCATGGAGAAGCTGCAAACACAACTGGAATATTTTGTCAAGTCCAAAATAACGTCCGACCAGACCTGGCAAGGAGTTGATGTTTACTTGTCAGGCCATCAGGTACGTGCGCTATTAAGTTTATTTGATTCCCTAGCAAGCAAAAGTTGCCCTTTGTACATTGTTTTATCACCACTAGACGTTGAAACGACCCAATTGCTGTCGACCACTTCAGCCCCTTGCTAGCAATAGCCTGAGGAGTGAGGAGCAATTATTTTGTCTCACTGTGCTGTATTTAATACTCCAATTTAGTGTGTTTTCATGCGTTTCCTCATCTATACTCTCGTGTATTCATTCCCTTTTTTGTCGTTATAGCCTGGCTAAGTGGCTAAGAACAGTGGCGTACGCAGGGGAAATTCAGGTTATGCTCCCGTTTAAAAGAAATGTTTCAGTAATTTAACAGAGTACGACGTGGGCATGCAATGTGGTTTGGATAGCACTGTCAAAGCAATTAACGATGTTGCTATAGACTAAGCAAATACTAAATCCATGGCTTGATGCCCCTGCCTACGGTACAGGTTACGAACCTGATATATTGAACTGACAGTTATTTAGTTTGATTGAAAATATGATCAAACTGAAAACTGTGCTACTTTAGTCACGCCGAAACAATCATGAAATAGTTGCCGGAAATCTAACATGGAAGATTGATTTCGATATTATTGTGTATCGTATTGTATTCTACATTCAAAATGACTGTGCGGTGTGCAACGATTGCAAACGAGTTGTTAATGGGTTCTTTGCCGACTGTTTACAAACCCGCTCTCCAGTGGCTGATGAACCTGTGCATTGTGGTTTGTTTAAGTTTTAATCTGTGACGTAAACGTTATAGTTGTGACGTAGCCGAAAAGTTGAAATAGATTTCTTTGAGTTTTGCTAACAATCTCTCTTGTCAACAGACACCAGGGGAAGGCGAACACAAAATTACAGAGTTCATCCGCCACGAGCGATCCCAGGAAGGATACAACCCCAACACTCGTCATTGCCTTTATGGCCTTGACGCTGATCTTATGATGTTGGCTTTGTGCTCTCATGAACCTCACTTTGCTTTGCTCAGGTAGTGCCTTGCTCATTCAATGGCTTTCACTTAACAGATGGCGTAATCTGCACAACTGTAAAATTCTAAATGTGATGCTTATCCTTATCTATCCGTGAATGAAGGAAACAAAAATCTTTTCGTTCAGCTTTACTCCTCTCGGGCGACTACAACATGCTGATGAGACCTCGAGAAACAGACTGTACAGTGTACACTGTACAGTGTACAAGGCTTGTTGTTTTGAGTTTGTTGTACCGTTGGCTAATTCGCCGGCCGTGAGCTTTATCTGAGACTCGGATATTGCCTTGCTTGGCAGATGTAGTAGTGGTAGGCCTTCATGCGTGGACCTACTATTCTTTTTCTGTACATTTTCCGTCCATCGTCTCTCTTTTTTTTTGTAAATCTACATTCCTTTAGCAGCACATTTTCATTAAACCACCGTTTACCTTTGTCAGAGAAGAGGTGAAGTTTACTCGTCGAAAAGGGGACAATAAAACAGCAAAGGCTGAAGAAACCACTTTTCATCTGCTGCATATTTCACTCATGCGAGAATACATTGAGCACGAGTTCGAGATCCTGAAGGTACGTTCTGGTGAATGTGAGGCACCATGCGTTACTTAGTTAGTTTTTATAACTTGCATAACGAATTTTGGTTGTCAGGTTGAACGAAAAAATGTTTTCAAAACTACAACATCATTTTTATCACGGTTTATTTTCGATTTTGTTTTTCAATTTTTTTTTATCATATTCTTATGTTTCTTCACAGGAGACGCTAACTTTTCCATTCAATCTCGAGTCCATAATAGACGACTGGGTTTTGATGGGCTTTTTAGTCGGTAACGATTTCATACCGCACCTTCCCGACCTGCACATATCTTCGGACGCCTTGCCGTTGCTGTATCGAACATACATGGAAGTTCTTCCCACTCTCGATGGATACTTGAACGAAGGTGGAATCATCAACTTACCGAGATTCCAAAACTACCTCAAAGCCGTCTCAGCGGTGCGTATCTTTGTTATAAATTTTATAATTCTTCAATTTTCTTGACCCTTTTAACTATTTTCTCTTGCTCATTTTACTTTATATTTATCGCATCTGCATTAAGTTACGAGAAGATGGTGATAAGAGATTGTTTATTAACGACAATCCATAATGCAAATAATAAAACAACTTATGAAACAAAGGAAACGCGGTTCTGGTGCTCAATAATGTTGACAGCACATTTTGTTGCCAATTAAAAGCCACTGGAATATCGTTTTATACTACCTACAATGATACCAATTTTAAATATGACGTCACCATAGCACGTTGTCCAAGAAATTGCGATGATGTGTTGTACCGCACGAGAAGGCGGTTATTATTATTTTCCCTTGCGTTGTCATATCTTGAATCGCTGTTTTATGTTACCTCGTCACATTTCCGTTCAGTTTGATGTGGAGCACTTCGAAGAGATATACGAAGATTATAAGTGGCTGGAATCGAAGGGTAAGGCCAAGAAAAACCTGGAACCGTTCGTTTCAGAACCATCCGTGCGTGACATTCGTATGGTGCCGAAAAGTGAAGAGAAATCTATCCAAATTGTCAAAGGTGACGTACTTTATGAACATTGAACAATGAACATGCTATGTCGGATTTAAGTTTCAAATAGTGCTGTCGTGTTTTGCTCATGCACAATTCAATCCACATTATCTTCTGGATCAATCAAATCCCAAACAATTCGTGACGCGTAGGAGGCGTTAGACAAACGAAACCAAGCAACAGTAGGCTACGTTATTTACCACATCAAAAAAGAAAAAATAACTGCGAACGTTTTCGGCTGTACATCAGGCAACCATCATCGGGCATTAGTTATACATCAGAAACGATTTCGTATTTGATTTGTGACGATCAACATATTTCCCTGAACATTTTTACCTTTCCACTGCGTTGTCGAGTCATTGTTTTTTATGTTTATTATTTAACGCAATATTCACTGTCAATCAATTCATTTCCAGACCTAGCAATCCAGCAAGGCACCATGTCCTTATCTGACAATGATAGTGAAGAAGAGGATGAAGAAGGTGAAGACCAAATGTTTTATCGGGAATTCAAGCTCCACAAGAAAGCTTATTACACCGAAAAGTTTAAAGTGACGGTAACTTAGTTTTTTTCTGCGATCGATTTTCAACGATAAGCATAATTGTAATGCCGGTGAACAATTATTGAAATTTATTCACGAATTTTGATGCAGACATTACTAAGCGATATATTTGTTGTTTAAAAAGACTGGAAAAGCCGATTAGAAAGCTTAAACTTGACATAAATTCACAAGAATGTCATATTTTTAAATGATTCATTTCATGTGATTTTCAGCCAATTCTCAATGGAAATGCTCATTAATGCGTCCAAGGTGAAGAAGGTCATGGTTCAAGGCAAACGTTAATAATAATGTACTAATTATGTTTTGTTTGCGCCCATTGCAATAACATACAGTACACTGCAATCACAGTACGATACAACAGACGACCGGAAGCAGCGAAGTGACATTCAGTCTTCCAGTCAGCTGCTCCCCTTATTTTGGCTAGCCATTAAGTGTCTTTGCTGAGACTCAGCCGCGTGTTTTGGAGCGGTGTCGAGCCCAGGTCCTTCAGAACGTCGCGCAGACGTTCACCACTCGGCTACGCAGCCGACGAATATTACAGAATATCTGACTGAGTTTACCTCGTCCTGCAATTATTCATCAAGCCACGGTTTATCAACGCAAACTTGTTTAAAAATTAATCGACACCCACTTTACTTTATGATTAATAAACTATACTTTCTTTACAGGCAACAAACGAGCAGATACAGTGCATTGCTTTCGAGTACATCCTTGGCCTTCAATGGATCTGCCACTATTACTACAACGGTGTGCAGTCGTGGAGTTGGTAAATATAATTTCCTTCTTGATCAATATTAAGTTGTATGTATAATTGTATGTGCTGCCTAGTGTCCATGAATGATATTGCAAATGCTCCATTGATCGCATTGTCATAATTTAAATATCGATGTTGATCAAACATAGTTCTTAGCCCAAGTCTCAAAATTTAAGTTGCACACAGTAAGCCTGTTATAGTTTTAACAATTCACAAGTTCTTTCTTGCAATTTCGAGATAACACGTACACTCGTGTAAACGCTAAATTATGTGGAGAATTTCCTGAAAGTTATATTCAAAAACTCGAATGACAGAAGATGAGATTTGTTAAAACCAACTGGAGAATAACTCAGTAAAGTCAGTAACCCTAAGTCCCTAACCCTAACCCTGGTCAGCGGGGACGAACCGTATTAACAAATAGTATGCTTTTTGAACGCAGAGTAGTTCCTTAAAGAAAAAAAAAATACCGCACCCCCGTTGATTTTGACCCCCATTGTTCACCCAGGTATTACCCCTATCACTACTCTCCATATTTGTCCGATCTCACCAAAGTACCGGACATGAAGCTCAAGTTTAAAATGAACAAACCTTTCCTGCCATACCAGCAGCTCTTGGCTGTGTTGCCAGAAGCTAGCAAAGATTGTATTCCCGATGCGTATTGGGTAAATATAAATATGCTGTGTACTTTCGTTTACTTTGAAGATTTTGTGACGATCGCTGCTAATTTCATCAATTGGTTATATTAGAATCTTATGGACGAAAACAATTCAGTCATTGGCGATTTTTACCCGACGGAATTTTTAACGGATTTGAACGGAAAAAAGCAGGAGTGGGAGGCTGTTGTTCTTATTCCATTTATTGACGAGGTTGGTTGTAGATTATATCGGACAAAAATGGTAGGTGCTACTACATATTACCAGATAATGTCTCAATGTTCTATCGACCATATAATCTGTATTACTTCACGTTGCAGACAAGGTTACTCGAAGCCATGGAGACTTGCACGGCGAAGCTGTCAAAAGAAGAACGTTCTCGAAATCAACATGGGCCCTGTCAGCTGTACGCGTATGACGAGAATGCACCACATTACGTCAAGTCTACCCTTTCGACAGCGTTTCCTGACATTCCATTGTGTTGTGCCACGTAAGTCGAATGCAGTTAATCAGCCAGAAAAATCTTTCCTCTTTACATTAATTTAACTCCTGCACTTTGTGTGCCCGACATCACGTCTTCATCCCAGCCATCAAATCCGTCATTTTTACTTTGATTCAACGTTTGCAGACGTTAAATCAATGTAAAAAAATGATTTGATGTCTGGGATGTGGTTCGTTAGAAGTTGTAGAATGCAGTAAAGTCAATTTTTTTTACACATTTTGAATTACCTTACCTTTCAAAACACGTTTCACTTCAAAAGATATAAATTGTTTTGCTTCTGATGATATTTCGATTTAAACACGGCTGTGTCGTCATTGTCCAAGTTCAGTTTTGCCCCCACTAGTGGATTGGCGCAGCGGCTAAGGTGCTGGCTTTCCACTCGCACAATCCTGGTTCGACTCCCGACTTAGGCTGTTGTTGAAAAACACTCTTCACCTCCACCCAGGGTGTAATAGAATTGAGTGGGCGTATTTGCTGAAGGAAAGGCGGCCGAGAGAAAGGAACTGGCTACTCCACTCTCGTTAGTGCCGAAGACCGATTATAATGGGAACCGTATCTTCTCATCCCCGATGCTTGGATTCAAGTATGGGACTCACCTCCAGTGGAATGGCCGATTCTTTCCTTGCATCAGAGTTGTTGATATCGCTTTCAACTTTTTTTTTAGCCGTACCAACATTCCGGCGAACAGTTGGACGAAGAAAAACTTCAACTTGTTTGTCAAAGGATTGCTTCCAGGTTGTCAGCTCTCTGTGTATTATCAAGGCTTTCCTACCTTGTACCATTTACCTCATAAGTAAGTGCACTGACTATGTGTTTGTTTGCTCAGTTCACTGTAATTTAGTCTTCTATTCGTATTATTAGAAAAATCGCTAAACCTCACTTTTCAAAAAACTCTTTTTGGGTGTGATTGCTTCATAGCTTTTTACATCTGGTTACGAATGAAACAGTTCAACAAGATACAATCAAAAATAAATGAAAGAGATTCTTGACCGTAGCCGTCGATAACTTCTACAAGTTGAATTTTCATCACTTTGGTTATTAGTGTAGTGCCGACATGCATTGTACGACTGTACGTAGTCGTACACAGTTGATACCACAGCTAAATCTAACGCTGTCCCTCCATGTTTCTTTTCAGGGCCTATTTGAAAAAACAACAAGTGAAAGTTTTTCAGGCCAACAGCCGCAATGAAAACATGATACTAAAGATTGTAAAGCGACAGGAGGTTGAGAGCAGTTCGACAATGAAGCATGATAAATACGGGGCCACAATGGCTCCTGATGAAGTGAGTAAAAAAACTTCTTCATTCCATTGGTCACAAATGACGTTTCGGTTGCAGTTTCAACTGTCATCCTCTGTGGCCGTACCGTTCTCTATAATTTACTATCTTTTCAAGGTCGAAGAAAATTTTCGACTAGTTTTTGAAAAGGTGGTTTTAGTCCTGTAGTATCAGTGATGTTTTACGATCACTCCTTGCTAGAGAATACTAATTACTTAGTGCCACAAAAAAGAACGAACTTTTAGCTGTGTGATTCGGCGTACTATTCTCTTATAATAGTGGTTGACGTAGCGTTGCTGTTGTATTGCGCTGTTCATTTAGCACATCTTTTACTTTCAGTCGTTGGAAGAGATTGCTCAACGGTTGTTGGGAAGGTCCGTCTACGTGAACTGGCCTCACATGGAAGAGGCTAAAGTGGTGTCGGTCTCTGATGGGATAACTCAAGTAATCATGGCAATTTTTATGACATTGTCTTGACCATTTTTGCTTTAACATCCCCAAAAACCAGCGTCTTGTTTTTATTCTCTCAAGCTGCACTTGATGGTGAAATAACTCGTCTTATCATTGTATTTGTAAGTTGTATGCACTATCTGGTCAAAATAAATACTTCATACAAAATTTAACTGAATTTAATTGAGTGTTTGTGAGAAAATGAATTTCGGGTGATAACGCACTCAGCTGTGATTGTGCAACGTTGAAAGCAACAGCATAGCTACAATTTCTGTCCAGTTCGCTCTACGTGAAGAGGTGAGCGGGAGCCGAGGTTCGAAACACAAACTCGTCAGAAAGGAAATGAGCTCATCAGAGATAGAAATGTTCGCAGGAGACATGCACGATATCCACCAAAGGTAACTAAGGAACCTCTCTGGCTGTATCTAAGTCTTGTAGTTGAACGTACCAACAGCAGATCTTTTAAGCGGCCGATTAAGCTAATCGTCTGATTAGTTAGCCTAATTGAGAATCAGTTTGCGTAATGTTCATCTGTGGATTGGTAATCGATGGTTTTAATCAGCAGATCACGGTTAGTGCATAAAAAAATAATCCGTTGATAAAGCTGATTAATCGGCCGTTTATCTTAATCGGTAGATGATTTTCTGTTGGCGCATCCAACCTTGGAGTCATAAGCTTGACGTGCATTGATGTGAATTAATATTTGACCCCGAGGATCAGTAGTCTGTCTTGTTTTTGATTCCCATTTTTGAATTTTGGTGCAATTATTTTTCGTTGACAGATGCTTAAACCGACGGGGAATCGATCTTGGTGAGACCAATGTTTTAATATACGCACAGCTGCTGCTCGGTCGTAAGTATGTTTGCGGCAAAAAAGGAGAAATAACTCTTGAAAAGCAATGGTCAAGCACTTCCCAACCTTTCGCTCTTCAAATGACTCTAAAGGTAAGACTGTACCTTTGATTTACTGTTTTATTTGTTTCATGTAATTTTATCTACCAAACTTGACATTTAGAAAAATGTAATTCTCTGGCGCTTTGATCACTAGCTGAATGGCGTTTCACGCGTATAAGGTTTTTTTTCATGGTAAATTTTAGCTTATTTTATGTTTTTTTATAATATCCTTCAATTGTTCGGTTTCATATGGCCTCAGTAATTCGTACGGTTTCCAGGACATTTCAGTGCAAGGCCCAACTTTTGAAAAATTCACTTCTCTGGAGGAATTATTTCCGATAGGAGCTGTGATATTCAGCCTAGATTTTCAACACTATGGGTCTATAGGAAAAGTAAGTACATTAATGAGAGTTTTGAAAGAATTATAAGCAATTGTCTTTATACCGGCTTGAAGAAAATAGCACTGCTTATTGTTTGTGAAACGTAATCTTAAAATTGTGTTGTTTTTAGATCCCGCTTTCAAAATTGACTTGGAAGTAATTTTCATAAGAACCACATTTTAGGATCGTAAAACCAGCTCCAAAAGCAGTTTTACGATCGGCAATTTACAGCAATTTTGTTGAAAGGTGTTCAGTGTTCACTGTTCTATTTTAATTTTCTGTTTTAAGTTTGGTCTCTGAATAGAGGTTTGATAGAGGGCTGACTACGCAAGAAAAGATAAATCGAAAAAGAAAAGGCCATAAACACATAGAATAATATTGTAAACCCTGTGGTGTTAGGTTCATCATCAGTCGTGATGAACCTAACACTTAGTTAGGTTAGTGTTAGGTTAGTTGATGTTTTAAGTTTGTGGTATAACACTTTCTCTTGTACAATACTATCACTATGAGCAAGACAAAAATTGAAATAATATAAAACGAAAGAACAGATATGGCAGCTTGGCTCAAACAAACACGAGCTCGTCAACTTTAAGCTAACGAAAATCTTGACCGGCTAGTCCATTGAAGTTGTGTACTCGTTTTCAGTTGATTTTGAAAGCAAAATTTGCCTGTTTACCCAGGTAGGCTTTATAGCCTGCTTGCTGATAGGTAAAATTCCAAACTGACTAGTGTGATACCCAACAATGTCCTGAAAATTGATGTTTGACTCATCGTTTGGTATAACCCTATGCGGCCGAGGATCTACAGTATATCTTTACCACCCCATACTCATATGATCCACTATGCTTACGTACAGGTTGTCAAACCCGAAAATGGGAATACAGTTGTAGAGCTTGAAGTGATGGAGCTACCGAATTTGCAAGAGATACTGCGAGATGAAGAGGTGATTCGACTTGTTTTCGCGGACATTGAGTTATTGACAAAGTTAACTACGCATGGGTAGCTTTTAATATCTGTCCGGATGTAGATTGTGGAATCTTCAATATGGTTGACTCATGCGGAAACTCGCCATTGTGTTAAGCTGGGAACGAAGTTAGGGAAATTTTATCTTACACTTTGACGGCATATAACAAAGGGATAAATGTTTTCTTTTTGCGAAACTTCTTTGAATCGATATACTGTAAAAGACATTCGAATGTATACCAGCTACTGATATACAGAAGATATCGCTATACTATTCGGATCAATAGACGCCTGATAAAAATAATACCTTTTAAACCGGCTGTTACTTCAACAAATGTGCTTTGCAGCAAAACTCGGCATATTTTCCCGGTTACAAAGCTGCGTCCATGAGTAGGATCACTCCCTATCTTCTCTCAAGGATCACAGGGTCTATTTTTGTCTTCTTGTAAGTTAATATGAAGGTTTTTACGGTGTGTTGTAACGATATGCGCATATATTTAGATTTTTTGTGTTGTTTTAAATGCAAAAAGATGATTCTTACTTTTTTTAAAGCCCATTTTTTGTAAAAAAAAGACTTCTTTCACTATCTCGAGGACTTTAACACAATTATGTCGAAAAGTATTTTACAATTTTCAACATGTAGCACTCTTTCTGCATAAAACTTATCCACCGACAGATACTTGCGTTTTGTGTGTGTCTGTCTATTATTTTGCCAGAATCAGCTCTGAGGTATTAAACCTTCAGTACAGGGTTCTCAACGTTGTTGCTCATCAATTGCCAACTGTTTAACTCTAAACTAAAGCTAAATTTATCACCATCCCATTTTTTTATATAAGATTTGCGATATTTATTATGTAATACTGTATCCTTCTTTGGTAAAGTTACCCGTCAGTACGTGGAATTTGACCCCAGGAGATATATTTACACCGGTTGAGAATCCTTGTTCTGATAGCTCACGCTATGCATTATGACTGAATATTCGGTTAACATTGTATTACGATCCGTGTAGTCCAGGCCAGAAGAGATGGAGCATTGGATTGGGCTTGAAGTTCACAAAGGACGCATGCGGGATTGCGGGTTATACCAAACGGAAGAACAACAACTGGTATTATTCATCTTCGCTTGTGGAAGTCGTTCGTCAATACCAAAAAAAGTCAGTTCTGCAAAATATCTGTTTGAAATTTGTACAACTTTAACTGTCAGTTGTCGATTTCGCTGAAAAATATCGGTTTTGCTTTACTGCTAGGATTTCTCACAGTCTTGTACTGTGCTGTTTTTGTTATTGTGATTTCAGAGACAATTAAATTTTAATGTGTTTTTGTGAAAAAAACGTAAGAAGCACCCTGTAGAAGTGTACATGCAGAGACCTTGTAGCGTACAGTAATCTTCTGCAAAATTTTGATGTAGTTTTAACCCAGGCAACAAAATCCGTCATTCTAACATTTCTTCTGTAGACGTTGATTCAATGTAAAAACGACGGATTTTGCTGTCTGGGAATAGTAAGATTTGTATGACAAACACGTAATGCCAAATGCTGTTTCAGATATTCTTGCTGTTAATGCTTGAACAGATACGAGCTTTTTGAGTCTCGTGTGGTTCAAGTTTGTAGACCAGGACCGATTGCATTGTAATGTAAAGTTTTCCTTAAGTTGGCTATCTTATTCTAGATATCCTAAAGTTTTTCAATATTTGGAGAAAATTCTTTCTAAAGGCTCCGAAGAGCAACTGAATGCAGAAGAGATATTCCCAATCGAAACGTAAGCTCATTTTGATTGATGTTTTGACAGTCATGTAGCATTTTGTGGCCTGTTATAAATGTGGTATCAATTGCGTATTTATGGTTGTGGAATAGTAAGCTACTTTTTTTATTTCCGCCAACATCATGGCTGAGGTTGGCTCTTTGGAAAAAAAGTTTCTTACAGCTGAGTTTTCAAATCAAAACAAAAAAATCAGTCGTTATTACATTGATTTTACATCTATACTACGTACGATGAGTAAATGTAAAAAGACTGATTCACTTAGTGCGGGTATCAAAAAAGTTAAATTACTCGGGGCGGTACTTTTCCTTTCGTGTTTCCAGTGTTGAAAAGTTGACGGAATTATCTGCCTGGCTGAAGTCGTTGCCTTGTTTTGGTGGAAGGAAAGTGCACGAAAGCTCCAATGTTCTCGAACCTTCTCTCATCACAAGCGTGGACGAAGCCGTTTCCAGTTTCAAGGTTATTTGTAAAAGTTAAATCTCTTTCAGTTGCATTTCTTTTACAAAATCTTCATTTTTGGCGCTTTTTGTACACATCTTTATTCGATTTTAGTGAAGTAAAATGGCGCAGCGTTAAATTTTTAACGTAAATACAACCAACTTCCTTGTATTGGTTACTTGCTTTATACTTCTCACAGATGAATAGAAGTAAACCGGAGCAGCTGGTGGTTAGTATCAGCCCACACTCTTTGTATCGACCCATGGCACAGCAAGGAACGCTGGTCCCAGACAAAAACGCCAAGCATCAACTTCTAGACAGGTTTCCTATTTTTCAACGTATTCTAACCGAAATAAAAAAAAAAATTCCATGCAATGTTTAGAAAAAAACGATAAGCGATTATTTTTATTTTTCAAATACTCTTTTGGTAGAAATGAATCAAAGAATTGTATCTTGTAATTGAAGCTTACATCTGTTGCATTAGTTGTTGCGCTACTGCCGATTTTCGCTTTGCAGGGTGGTTAACGTGCGCATGGGGTTCACTGTACCTCTGGGCTACCGAGGTACCATCGTTGGAATTCACGCAAAGTCGAACACAGAGGAAGAAGTGATGTTCGACGTTATGTTTGATGAAGAATTCCTCGGAGGTTTAACACTCGGGTAACTAACTTGACCTGTTTCGTTTTTTTTTTATGTTGTGTTAATCTATCAAGTACTTGTTTGTTTTGGAGTGTTCTAATTCCTTCAGCATCCTGTGATTAAGACTGAGCCCTAATCACCCAAACTTAATTAAAGAGAGGTTAACTTTGAGCCCCTTATATTAACTGGTTTAGAAGAATCGCGGGTGTAGTTAGTGGATGCTGGTGGATGGAATGCAACCGCTATATATGCACCTCCTCCATGATCGTGGCTATATTCAGCTATTTTAAGGTGTTCTAATCTCCTCCGTCAAATAATTTATTCAGTTATTTACCCTCTGCAAATGTATCCAAACAACTGTAATTATACGGAAGCTTTTTTTATGTATTGAAGTTCAATCTTATAGTGTCTAAAACTGTTACACACAGTTTCTTGTGATGAGGACTCCTTCGTGAGTGTACGGCGAAAAATTAACGCAATTTAACATCGCAGCGGCCAGTGCCCACAACGCAGAGGCTACAAGCTTCCATCGTGCACAATCATCAACCTCTCCTATGGCGATCGCACGCTTCACAGACGATCCAGTCGTCCGGTGGCTGTGGTGAGGCCGCATCATCAACAGGTACGTTTGTGTTTTTGAGTAAATGCAATCAAAAATGATCAAGAAGTATGTGAAACGAGTAGGAATGAATTTTTAACGCTTTGCCTTGTCTGCTCTGTTTAAATGAAAATCATTGCCCAACGATTCTATAAACTATAATGTCACTACATTGCAGAACCTCAACAACACGAATCCTCGGCCTCTATCATCGCCTGCGCAATCAAACAATCGAAGCCGCTTTGTCCAATCGCCTCATTCTGCGTTTACTCCAGCGAAAAAGGTGAACACGCCAGTCCATATCTGGAATTACTCACCACCTCGCTTTTGAAATAATACATTTAGCTGTCCAACTTGATGAAACACGCCCTTGGATCACGATTCTTCAGAAATATGGAAGATCTGCACAATGGTTTTCAAACAGTTTTTGCTTTGTTGAAGAAACTATGCATGATAGAAGTTGCTTAACGTTAGCTTTGATTCAATAAATGTACACCAGTAAAATCATTTACTTTCACTGCAACGTAAAAGGTGTACCTGCTTTTTTGCAGAAATTGTCTTGATTCGGGGTTTGACTTCAGCTCTGATGATTAAGCGACCTACGCAGTTAATTTCGGTTTACTGCTACGCGACAGCAAACGCTCCCTCTAAGTCTAAACTAATTTAACACTTTGCAGCTTCGCGCTACGGCTGCAACACTCGAGGCACCAGACTTTCGCGGCATATTGCGACCCTCTCGCTACATACCAGTGCACCGCGGCGGCACACACTTTAGGAAACTCTGCTTTAGAGTGTCGCCAATAGCGAATATTAAATGACCTAAACCAAACAGCCTCATCAAGCTTTCACAAATGTGGAAGTCTATATTCTGGCTGCATAATTTCAATGACATTTCTTTTTCAAGAACATAAATCAGATCAACCATGTTCGAACTGACATTTGGAACTTGGACAATTGCTATTCATTCCGCTGCAGTTTATGACTGTTACAAACTTTTCTTCTGTTTGCAGAGCATTTCGCAGCCAACTTCTGGAGAACGTCCTGGTCACGTAACTTTGCTGCAACGAGGAAGTGGCGCCAGCCGTGCGCCTCTAAGTGCAAATTCGTAAGTTGCTGGCTGTAGATGAAGCTTAGTATGCTAGTGTGCCGAAAATATTCATATGATTTTTTTGTGTATTTGTCTTTTTGCACCCGTTATGTAAGCGATTGTAGCGTTTAGCTTTGTAGTTACAATGAAAACAAAACATTTTTTAAACTTTCTTTTCTCAGGCAACGTAAAGAATTGCCTCTGAAGAAGAAAACCGGTCTCGATTCAAAAGCTCCTGTTAAAAGCACAACTACCGTCAAAAGCAGCCAGTCTTCCCCACGGCATAAAGCCTTTTCGACAACTAAACCTGGAACCACAGTCAAAACTGCTTATGATTCGACGAAAGGAATTCCCACTACTACTTTTCCCTTTTCTCTAAGTCAAGTAATTATTAATTTAAAGATAACAAAGTACTAAAAGTGCTCACTTTTATAATTATCATTTAAACGCAATGGAACCTTGAGGTCTGAGTACTTCTACTTTTTGGCAATGTGTCCCAGTCGTAAACAGCCAATCACAGCATACGTGGTTGTCCCATTTACTCCCCTTTCAACACAATAATAGCTTCGCGGCTTCGACACCCGGGCGGTTTGACAAGAAGATGGCTCCAATAAGTTTAACCTAGCTGCTTGGAGCACACACTTTTTTGAGCGTCCAAGATGTCTGCTTTCAATTGACTGACATTCTGAATATTATTCTATGTACCTTTGCGAACATAGCCTTTCAAAAATGCTTATTTTTAGGCTGCTCAATCTCTCCCCTTGGTGTCGAAGACTCAACCTGCCAAGTCACCTGCGACATCAACAAAATCGTCTTCCAGCGATGTGCATACTGTTTCCGTCACCAAATTCCCCACCACTGCTCACACATCGTCAATTCCTGGACAGCCACAGGTTCATAAGCTTGCCATACAAACCTTACTGTCTCGCCAGAGCGAACACGAGAAAAAACGAGCAACCAAGGACGATGTCGCGAAAAGTAAAGATACCAAAGATCCCTCCGCCAAGGTATTTGTATCATAATCACCTTTGTGCTATGTTGTTTTTTTGTTTTTTTTTACAGCATTTTGAAAGCTTAAGTAGGTTTAAAACCGAGAAGAAGTAACTTGTTTAAATACAACACGAAAGAAGTACGCACAATATTGAGTAAGTGAAACCTTTCTGAACTTTGAATCTGATTGATTGACAAAGTAGCCTACCTCTCAATATTTGATTAAGTAAGTTAAAGTTTGTCAGCTTTTGTGACTATAGGGCGAAGGAGTTCAGTTAGGCTACTAAGATATCATAAACGTAGTTTTGAAGTTTAATCTTCATTTATAGTTCTTGTTGGATCGATATAGAAAAATAAAAACAGACGCTGAAATCATACCAGCAAACGTTTGACTTCACCGCTTTGAAATCGACGTGATTTTCATGGAATAACACACTCTGGCTAAATGCTCACTTTTTCAGAATGTTGGACTTTCAGACGCAGTGAAAACAACCTTGAAGATTCCGTTGTCGACTCCACATGTCGCAAGTGCCACCTCTGCCGACGGTCAGTGCACTAATAATTTATCCTTGCCGGTCAATGACATTATTTTGCTCGAAGTTATTTTGTCGATATCATCACACGGCTTGTGCGGTGTTGAATCCATTGTACTTGGCTGCGTCACCAAGTAGTGGCAGTCTGTCAGACGTTCGACATGGCATGTACAAGAGTGGACTTTCCCAACTCTCACTTAACAGCCTCGATTTGTTCGATTTTTAATGCAAGCGCCTGGAAGCCATGTGATTGCCAAAGCAGAGTTGCCCGACACTCAAGCTGAAAGTCACACAAAACAAATTGGGTTTGAGAAGTCTACTATTCTTAGGGTAATGCATATCGTATCTGTAGAAGGGGTATATTCATCAATCTGAGTTTCAGTGTATTGAAACAGTGATGCGTTGGGGAGAATTTTAATGCTTATTTGTTGGCAACTTGCTAGTTAATTTCTCGACTGCTACACTGATCAACAACATTACAAAAAATGTAAAAAGCCGTTTTAACTGCTTTTCCTCTGAACTTACATACGTTTTAATCACTACAACTATTTCTTAACATAGTACAATTCAATGTGAAATAGTGAATAATGTGATGATAATTTGTTTCAGATTTTCGCTCATACTTAAAAGCTAACAGTGAAAAGCTAAGTCAGTACTTTCGGACTCTGCTTGTGGGCTTGGCACTCAAGAATGACTCTCTTGTTTTTTGCAGGGGCTGTTGACGATCAGAAACAACTGAACCAACTTCTCGCCACCCTGCAGGTCTCCCCTAAACACCCCCCTCCTCCCCTGGCACAACCTCACGTCAACAAACAGTTTTCACTTCAAGCTTTCCTTGCATCCAATCCTCCACCTCCTATGATGTGGGGGTATCCCCCCGGTTACCCACTTATGCAACCCCAACTCATGCGCCCCGAGCATTTCCAACCACCTCCCCCTACTTTTGGAGTCAATGCACCCCCAACTGGATTTACAGCGTTGTCATCTATTCCCCCACAACCGTCGGTATCTTCATTGCAAGAAAAAGCAAACTCAACATTTCTTAAAGTAAGTTGACATAAACAACATCACCAAGTTTTTTAGAGTGTTTGCTACACTTCTGAAGCAATTTGGGATTCATTAAAGCACAAGTGGTTTCCTCCGTGGTGACAATTTCAAATGCACACAAATTTGCGTATTTTCTCGCTTTTGTCATGAGTCCGTGGATGTTCTTGTCCGTTGCAATTTAAACGAAGCCAGCTGTGCAACTCAGATAACACATCAGTGGTTTTTTAGATAGTATGTATGTTTTACAACATATGTATTTACAAGTATGAAACGCTTGCAATCTAATGTTCAGAGCGCTACCGTGGAAGCTTTCAAATTGTGAGAGTGAAAAAGGTGTCAAAATTTATCGTCAGGTTAAACTTTTTTAGCGTGTTTATTTATTTATTTTTTTAATATTCTGTTAAGGCTACAACAGATTTTAATTTGTTGTTGAAATTTCTATTGCAATTCTGGCATAGAAATCCACTTTCTACCATCCTGTTGATTCAAAACTTTCTGATTCATTTGAAGGAATGAGATAATAATCTTGTTTATTCACAGTGGGCTACTGGACGATTGAGTATTAAGTTTAGGAAGCCAACAAGTTTTTTTTTACTCTTAGTTAGGTAAATGCTCATTGCTCAACTAACATCACTATATAACGTTTTGGTTTATTCTCTTTGTATTTCGTCTTTGAATTGTAAATGTAGGAAGTTGTTTGTTGAAATTAGGTCAAAATTTGTAAATTATAAAGGTAAATTTCAAGATTTTAGGTAAAAAAGGGTTAGCCTTGGTTGTTATGACTAATGTGATTGGCGTAAATTTTTGTACCACTGCATCTCATACGGCAGTGATACCTTATGCGTAGGTTTGTAGAACGATTTAAGACAGGTATGCGTAAACTTGTAGCACTGCGGCCATATACACAGAACCAGCTTGGTCCACGGGCCACAACTGTGTTCCACATGGAATATGTAAAATACATAACTAGCTTCAACGTAGGAAAAGTGCGGTAACACACCATCAGCACTGTCACAACTAGGCTATATCTTTGAAACGAACAATACTACTGTACTGTCAAGTGCCCGTACTTGCGTTCACTGGAGATATCTATTGTTCACGTATTAAAATGACTACGCAACTACCTCGCAAAGCTCGTTTAGTTTTCCTCTGGTTGAACTTTTCGGGTTGCAAATAATGTTTACTAAACGTTGCAAACTTGAGACATAAATGAAAATCGACCCGCGGGCCACACATTATTTAAACTCCGGACCTTTCCGCGAGCCAAAAAGATTGAGCCCGCGGGCCACGGTTTGCACAGGCCTGATTTAAGGCATCGGTATGTTTTTTCTGCGGCATTTGCTAAAATGCTGAAAATTTGCTGCTCATTCTGATGGTCATAGGACTGAGAAATTATAACAGATAATTTTTTTCAAGCGTTTTGTAATATGCCAGAAGTCGTCATAGTGCGTAACTGCATACTCTCAACACTTTTTTGTGCGAAAACAAAAACAACGTATTTTTAAAATGAACCGTTGCGGGTCAAGTTTTAAAATAGGTCTTCGAGCGTTGCGCTCATCCGTTTGCTTTCTAAAGTTAAGATACGTCACTGCACGCAATTCTCTATCATCAATGCTCAACTTGAAAACAACAAAGTTAAAGCGCGGTAATGCTTGGCCTCGTCATATCAGCAACGTAACAATAGGGAACAGTTCCCGGTTGCTGACATGGCGCTGAATATGTGTGGAAGTTATTTGCGCTTGCTTGCAATGGCTGCAGACCTGCAACGTGACAGTACCAAAAACTTTAGGACCTGGGTTTTTTTTCAGTCATTTATCGGTCATTGACCGATTTTTTAGCAAAATGTCCGAAAAAAAAATATAGTCAATTCGGTCAAAATGTCCGAAAAAAGTGTTGCAAGGTTGAGTTTCGCTGATGAACGTTGAAGAAACGTTTGTCTGTTCTAACTTTTCTTAGATAAAACAAGACAACGTTTTTCAGCGAAACTTAATGTTGTACCTAGCTAGTCAGGAAGTACAAATTTTGATTTGTATCAGCTACGGTACTGGAAAGGAAATATTTTCATCTGAAAAAATAACCGAAATAAATAAAAAATGACCGACCTTTTTCAAGTCATTTTGGACTAATGACCGAGATATCAGCGAAAAAACAAACCAGCTTTAGGATTGGATTTGAAGCTAGAGCCAGATCTATGGAATAAGCAGAGCGAGATTATAGTAACACTTACCTTAAGACGTGACTAATATTGAACATGTGTGTTTGTTACTTTCTAAAAAGTCTATTATACAATGCGAACCTAAATTTGAAGTGCAATGTGTCAACGGAAGTTATTCTTAATTTTTTCTCCGGTATCATTGTTGTTTGTGGCATTTGACACAAATCGCTTCGTTCTGTCTACTTTTCATACCATGTTACTGCCTCATTCTACTTCATTTTTAGCCCAGCAAACTTTTAAAGAAGTTCATCTTTCAATCGAAACCAAGAGCCTGTGGGTTAGATTGTTTGATGGTTACTTAGCTTATCACTTTAAAATAGAAGTCGCCGAAGATAGTATATACGAAGGCTAACAAACACAATAATAATGCATTGTATTTTCCATAAAACGTCAGAGGAAACTTAAGCAAGCTGCGTCAGGACAGATTAAATCTTTTGTTTCGTGACGTTTTGGCACCAAGGTTACATTCTGTAACTTTGCGACTACGCAGAGATACACATAAAAAGTAACAAAGCGAAATACGTGCACACGAACATCAACCTCACTGCGAAACATTTCTTTAATTTGCGTTTCTTTTTATATCAACATTCTGTTGACAATTTCACGAAATTAATGCGTCAAGCGAACGCCATCTAGACTTGTTAAAGGGACTGAGTGGTAAGAATTGATTGGCCGATTGACTTGTGGCCATTGATTGCTCACGTGCCCACTCAAGCAGCTGATATGTAGTTACCTTTACTAGCAAGCACTTCCCGAAAGGAAGTATCGCAACCGCATTCAGAAACCTCAGTGCTACTAGGTTAGTTCTGTGCTTACTTAGGATTATAGTTCCAATCAAGCACTCAGTTGTTTATGTTAGATATGTTACTATTGCTGTAGCGTTAAGACAGCTGTGAATTGCCGTCACTGTGTGATCATGTGAAGCAGGATTGTTTCATGCCGAAAGACCGAGCTTTGGTGAAAGCTTACAGATGCTTCATACAGGTCATGCAGATAAATTTGAGGCTGGTGGTGATTGCGCTTAAGGTTTAAATTCATCTGTTACCAATCGTGCTGATGTGACACTATTCGCCGTGCTATGAGTGTTATTAGCAACAGTAGTTGAGTTATATTCTCTGCTTTAATAGAACTGTTTTAGAGAACGATGGTAAAATTAAGGTCAACGTGGTAAGGAGTTGTGTGTGGATTAGCTTTGCAAAAGTAGTTTATTATTTTTCCACTGCCGTTGCAGATTGGTTTATGATGAACCTGCAGCATTTATTACGTATATTTTCACTGATAATTTAACCTAAAACTGCATAAAGCATGAAGCTTTTAGCTTCACAGAACAGTTGCAAAGACAGTTGAATAGAACTTATCAAGGACCTTCCTGGTTTTCAAAATACCCCTCATAGCAGGTTCATATTCTTTTGCATTGATACAACGTCTGCAGACGTTGGGTCAGTAAAGAAAGGGTTTTACTAGCTGGGACAGTGCTGGAGCGTTAGAAGGAAGCCTACGTGTGTAAAAAGTGAGAAGTGATCTGACACATTAAAAGTTGGTTACTTTCGGACGCGAAGAAAAGTAGTTTGCTAAGGTTCTACCAACCATGGTGTTTTCAATTGTGGCACAGGCCAGCAACAAACTTTTGTCAGTCCTTCTCGTCTCTCACAATATCTGCACAATGGGACTGGTAGGCTAACTACTTCTTTAAACCTTGAGATTGATATGACGAAAGAAGATGTTTTGTGTTGACCAGTCAAGTAAAATAATTACGTAGGAGTCATCCTTGTCAGCCATTAAGAGTACAGTACATTCTAAATGTTGTGGAAAAACAGACTGCCTGCAATAATATGCTTGTGACTAAAGTTATATGGCAGCATGCGCATCTTTCTAAGGACCTTGACCAAAAAGTTTAAGCCTAAACACTTTTAGCAAACGATCCAAGTTTTTCTAACGAATAGACGGCACTTCCTGTAGCAGCATAGTTAAGAGGTATTCCGGTCATTGTAAAATTGTTGTGCTTTATAAGTTCCACCATAGAAATTTGTTAAGAATATATGAAAAGATGTGTGCTACAGCGTTAGCCTTCTGGACAATATCTTCTCATTCTTACAGGTGTGATTTCACCCCTAATGTAGTATTTATAGTATCATAAACTACCGGTACTGTAACTATAGTACCAAGAAGTATTCTTTCTATCCATTGAAGGCAGAAGTACCATACACCCATTCATTAGCTTGTATCGGTGTTTTTGGCATCAGAAAACCTTGTGCTTTTAATAGCTATATTTGCATTTAATATTTGCAAGTTCATGCTCATTGGTTAAGAAACTGTGCTGTGCTGTATTTTTAAACTAACTCTTGAGTAATTTCCCCCTGTTTTTGTTATGCTTACAAGAAACTTGGTTTAAAGCTATATCTTTTTGTTTTTCTTTAAATCTTGCCACCATCTGTTTCCCAAGACTGTTTACATATTGTTTCACTCCTGCCTGGGCTGTGATGAAACAACCCTGTGCGCTTACCGCTCTCCAAAACTTACAAAAATCTCTGTCTACCTGTGATGCGTGTTGAATGTTGAGTATCCTCTCTATGTGTTTGTGGGAACGTGACCTTTAGAGTTGCGGTTAGCTATGTCACTTTTTGTGAGCAATTTCTGAACGGCCTACTTTAGTTCGGGAAAGTTTTGTAGTTGTTTTGGCCTGATAATGCTACAAACAAAAATAGTAAAACTTTATGCACAAATAGCACCAATAGAGCACTGCATGCAGCCGGAGTTCTGCAAACTCAAGCAAACCTCAACACTATAATGCAAAACAGTCAATCTACCGCACATGATTAAACGGAAATTTCAAAAGTTTTGGACGTAAATTTCAATTTTTTTTACCAGAGGTCTTTGAATACCCTGTTGTATCCTAAAACCAGGGCTAAAGTTGGACTTGAAAAAAATCCGAACTGTCAGTAACCTGAACAAACACTAAAGTTTTTTACTTTTGAAAAGATCAAGAAAACAAAAGTAGGCCGTTCAGAATTTGCTCACAAAATGTGGCATAGCTAATCGCAACTCTAAAGGCCATGGTGGGAACCATTTTAAAGGAACTGTTATCGTCAGTAGCATGCTGTCAGCAAAGCTGGTTCTTTTTAACGTCACCAGACGTTGAATCAATGTGAAAAGGACTAGTTTTGCTAGCTGGAATAATACTTATGTTGGAAACGTTTATTCCCAGACAGGAAAATCCCTCATTTTTGAAAAGCGACAGATTTTTCCGTCTGGATTGATTCACAAACGCAACTTGAACAGTCTTTTTTCGATATTTCCAGTGCAGGCAAACAACACTTGTTTAGTAGGCGACGTCTTGTAAACTGTCCAGTTTATGTCACTGTTCCTGTTGTCATGACAACTGGTCGTACCTCGTAGTTATGCATACTCCGCATGGTTATGATAGTCGTTTTGAGAATATTGTTGCTTGGAGTATATGCTGCACATTTCTATTGAGCTTTTCAACAAATAACTTGCTCGCAGTAAGCTCAATCCCCAGCATGGGATCAAGATACTGGGATGAATTCGATTGGTATATAAAGGTACCTAACTAACTGTCAATATGATTTCATAGTCTCGCGTGTGTTTTAATTTTAATCAGGGTGCTGGTAATCGAAAGGGTTTCGAAATTTCCTAAATCGGTTGTTAAAAATTGCATCGTCTGATATTTTTATCCGACTCTTTAGCCCTCATTCTATTAGCTGGTCAGCAGGAAATCAGAAAAACGGAATACGTGCTAACAGGATACTTTACTCCTAATTCTTATGCTAAGTAACTTCTCGTTACCTTATAACGAGGAACCGTACAAGGTACAGGTGACATGAACGCACAAACAACAACAAAATTTTGCAAATCGATAGATCAGCCTATCTGACTAATCCATCCCGTTGTTTAACGCAGATTGCACTCGGTATTTTACTCATATTTTACTCACGTGCGGTTTCATTGTGCTTCAGCATTCATTCTGATAACTGACCTGTGCGAGATTTTAAATGATTTTTATTGTTGTGAATTAGCATTGTTGTCGGAATGACTAACATTTCGATGGTTTTGTATCATGGTATGTGATCAAGGCAGAATAAAGATAGCCTACGTTCAATAACTGATTGTTCTACTTCTGCAAATTGCTAATATTGTTTGTATGCATTCTTGAAACCTCCAGCTACGCTTTCTATTATTTTATTTTTTCCAACTTTTTCTGCTGCGTTTCTGACTTCACGTTTTACATATAGAAGACTGTGGCAGATCTAGAAAAAAAATGAAGGGGCACAAAACTTGAGTGGGAGGAGCACTCAACAAAACAAAAATTTCTAAGAGAATAGATAATGCAAAAGTTGAGTTTCAAAAAAAGTAAAGATGTTAGTTTGTAGATCTGGAGGCTTACCCCAAAAATTGTTGACAAATTTTACTTCGTTTTGGTCTTATCTTTTTAGTAACTAGTGGCGCAATAATTCTTTTTTGTTGAAAACGCACACTTTGTGACCAATGTGACCATAATCATCATAGTTCTTCAGTTGAGGTCCCAGTACAAACATCTAATATGGACCTCATTGTTTTGTACCTACATTTTTCCAGTGAAGACTCGTGTAACGCATTTGCTGTTGTTTCTAGCACTGTTGCAACGTTTATCTGTTGTTGGTAACGTTTCTCCATTGTTTAAATATGACATACGTCTGCGCATGATGAGCGAAGCTTTCATGACCTCGAATTTGCCGCGATAAATTCCTCCAGTTCTTTAAACCTGTTATGTCTCATGACTTTAGAAGTGTGTTAGAAGTCCATGAAGAGGTAGTTTCATGATAAATCAAGGAGTATGGTTTACAGTAAACACGGTCCATGCTTGGTGAAAATCTAACCATAGCCAATATCTTTGTAGTTTTAGACCTGATTGTGTTAGATAATAAGCTACATATAGTTTGTTAAAAATGAACCCAACGTTTTGGAAAGGATCTTAATGAAAAGGTCCAATAGGTTGTTTGGGACCTGCTGCAATAATTACTTTATTGATATTTGAGTTTGCGATAATAGCGAGAAGATCATCATTTTTGCTTGCATATCTCATCTACCAATAACAGTATATTAGTATCCGAATTTTTTTGCTCGTATTTTATTGTTGAAACTATTAGAAGAGTATCAACAAGAAGAGGAGTAGGTTCTATTTCTCTATTGCTGACGCCTTATCTTCTTCATTATCAAGACCCACTTTATTCATGGGTATAACTAGGGTTTTGGAGTCGGAATCGATGGGATTTTGGCGTGTCGGAGTCATCAAAAAAATGGCCGACTCTGGTTTGATAAAAAAACGATAAACAACAAAAATTTTGTTTGCATTACGCCTTTTCAAAATATTGTTTTTAATTCTCTGTATTGGGGTCCAAATCTTTACCAAAAAATAGAAGTGTTGGTTCTTGTCAGTTTTGTCAAAGTCGCCGTTGATTACAAATGTAGGAAATTATTTTTTTAAACAATGAAAAAAGACAAAATTTCAGAATAATGTGGCAACCCTCTAAAATCTGGCAATACTGAAGCCGGAGTCGATAAACTGAAGAGTCGGAGTCGTATGTTTTTCCCTTGACACCACCGCCCTGGGCATAGCTAAACTTTTTTGAACAAAATATGCAGAATAATATCTATCCTGTGATCGAGATTTTGCGTGGTACCGAAACTACTTGCTCAGCTGTGGCAAAATCACTTTTATGCCTTGATGTTTTTAGCTGAATCAGCACGAACTCAATCGCTGGCAGTTTTTGGCTGCCTCAGCTATTTTTTTCTTTTCAGGTAGTTTCTTTTGTGCTCCGCGTTGATTTCTTTTCACTCTAAATTGTAGTCAACCAGAGTCTTCCGAAAATGATGTTTGATTCAGTATCAACACATAAGTTCCATAAGAGTAAAATGAGCCGAGCCAAACACAAACATTCAATGGCTAGAGTGGGGTCCTAAGTAAGCAATGTCAAAAAAATCAAGCAATAAACGAAAATCATGCATAAAAACATTATAGGCTACATGTAAATTCGTAACAAAACAAAAAAACAAGTCTACTTTAGTTTTTAACTTAAATGTTTTACAATAAAATGTAGTAATGCGGAACCCCTTTGCTCTGGGGCCCCGCCCCGGTGCTTCGGCAGCAGTTACGACCCTGTCACAGTTACAATTTTATAGAAGTTTGAGTTAAAAGGTTTGGTTCATCAATAAAATTAGATTTAAAATATTTTTTTTAATAACATAAGGATTTCAATAATTTATTTTTTGATGAGGTTTGGAATAGCCTTTAAGGGAAGGAATGCATAATTCAAATGAAGTGACACTTGAAACACATGACATTAATGTATATTTTGAGAAGAAAAAAATTGTTAGAAAGGCTGTGATTATTCTGCTTGGTATGTTGCAACACAATGAGCCCGTATTTTTTTTAGTTTTTTGACGGACACATTACTAATTGGTATTCCTTGAATTCGCTGCTGATTTTCAGCACACGTGCGACGTGCCCAATTCCGCTTTTTTTGTAAAATCCAGGAAAAATTCTATGTTTTGTTTGGGGGGAGGCACGTGGCCGTGTGCCCCTCTGGATCCACAACTGATAGAAGATTGCGTTATTTAGATTTGTTTTATGTCATTTTTTCCAGGAAGGAACAGACAAGTTGTGTGAAATCTTGAGCATCGGCGAAGATGAGAAGCTGAAGGAAGGTTTGAAGTTTGCTCTTATTTTTGATGATTCATTGTAGTTTGCAACGATTGATCAACCAATTTTGTCAGCGTTTATTCTCGAATTGAGGAAGAAGAAAGCTGAACTAATCTTTAATCTTTACAGTAATTCATGCATTAGCTGTGCTCTTTCACTTGCAGGGCCTCCGAGAAAATTTTTCAAAATGTTACCAAAACAGTTTGATTCTCCTGAGACAAAATTATTTTGAAATCGCTTTTTAACGATCCTTTTCTATTGTTGTGGACCCCCTTTATATAACCCTCACTATAGGACCCCCTTTTTAATTTGGCCAAATTTATTAATCCAACCTTTATGACCAACTCATAGGAAAAGAGATGAACCATATAACAAACCTGGAAGCTCTTGTACAAATCACTGAACCGATGTTGGCTGCGCAATTAGTTTTAGAGCCTTGAATCATGGTCCTAACTTTTAATAATTTTCCGATGATATTTTTTTACTGTTTCTATTCCATACCAAGTCAAATCGTCCGTTGGATCGCTTATTAAAAAGGATTGCAGAGAGGTGCATGACAAGTTTCACTTGCTTATTCCACTGTGTGTCTATTGCCACGCTGCTTTGCAATATGCATGACACTTGGTCCATTTGTATTCATCGATTGCGTTGTTGTTCAGACGAAAAGGTTTTAAAAGCTAATGAAGAAGAAGTCGAAAAAGCTGAAGACGGAACGTGAGTGAAATGTTAATTTAGATTGTCTGTTTCGTTGTCAAGAGCTGAAAGTGCCTGCACGACGCTCAGAAGTATGTTAGTTCGGTACCTATCGTGAGCTAGCGACTGGGTATTGGCAAAATGCTACTTTTCCTATCAAATGGTTGTTATTTCCGCACTTAAACTCAAATTTTTCATAAAACCTAATCCTACTGTGATTGCTATTTCGCCGCTGAAGTTATTCACAAAATTTTCATAGCTCTCAATCGGACAACGAGAGGAAATCTGACAATGACGTCAGTTCGGAAGATGACGACAGACCACCTTCAGTGAAAGAATCTTGTACAGGTTTGTGCTATTGGCTGGTGCACAAGTTATTTACTAACCAGAGAGGAGGCTCGATTTGACACTGATAGCTCAGCTTATGTTGCATCATTTAAAAAAAGCTTTATGGCACACTGATCAGCTTTCTTGACATTTTCTTCGATTCAGCGAACTAAATTATCTTGGAATATAGTTTTTTCAAAAATGCGTATAGTTTCATATCAGCTTTGCTGGTTTTTTTTCGCCAACAAAACAAACAAACTGTTACGCGTGGCCAAAAGCTAATCCTAGTTTTGCGGAAGTGTCTTTTTATAAATGTTTGTCGAAGTGACCTGTTACTGCAGGAACTAGACATTTTTGCACATGGTGAAGCGCTTACTGGTTTGTATATTTAGTCGTTAAAAACAATAGCTTGTTGAGAGAACAAAACCACACGACAATCTGCGGAAATGCTGGCAAGACAATTTAAGGGCACTTTACGTGAAGGCAGCACACGATTAGTGTATAACTGACTAGCTATGGGTCTGTAAACATTTTACAGCTCCAGACTATCCTTGCGTAAAGATCTAATTTTCTACAATAAATCACATGTGCAATATTTCTCAACAAGTCCAGACTTGGCCTTATAATATTGTACAAATCCACGTCATGTCTCCAATAACGTTGCCGAAATTGCAATCGAATACCTATCATGGCTATACAAATCATACTGTCAGACGTGAAAGTTCTTGAAGATAATACCCAAAGTATATACGCAGTACAGTGCTGTAAAAATTTCACCTGGTGACATCGTCGATCATCACAGGCCTTGGTGCGGCTCAACCGCCTGCGCACTGGCGTCGGACTATTCCGCTCCAACATGCACAAATGGGGAATGGCTCCATCCGCGGTCTGTGAGTGTGGCAAGGAGGAACAAACCGCAGACCACACCATCTGCAACTGCGCCATTTACCATGCGCCAAATGGTGTGCGTGAACTGGATGACGAATCGATTCAATGGCTGCTCGACACCTTGCCCAAACATCTAAACCGACTCGCCGCCAAGAGAAGCGGATGAACGTGACGTGTGGAAGCAATTGACAGCCAACCTTTGTTTCGGAGACGGCACATGATGATATATGACTAGTGTTTTGTTTGTCGACACAGCGTTTATTAAATGTATCAGGACCGCTATTATCAGAAATCTGCAAAATTCAAGACATAGTAAATTTGTTAACAAGGATCACATTTTGGAATTTATATATATCATTGCGTTTTTTCTATGTGTAGATGGAGCTGGCATCAACTCACGTATGGAAGAACTGCTAAAATGGTGTCAAAGTCGCAATATGTTTCCTCCGGTGTACACTTACTGTGACGTAGAAAAAGTTAGTGTCAACAAGACTGATATACCTCTAAGAGTCTAACATAACCTATTACATACAACACCTCAGGTGTTGCTATTCGAAGAACAACATTTTAATTTTTTCTGTTAAATTCAAGCCTGGTTGCTTAATTTGTAGTTATTTTTAGATTTCATTGGCACTTGATGTGGTACACTCAAGAAAATCAATCGTATTAACATTAATCAGTTAAAACGCTATATATTTCTGATTGTTTGACATGCTCAATTCATGTAATTTTTCTTTGATAGAGATTTGTTAATTATAATATTGCTATTTGTTAGAAAAGTTAATCAGAGATACTGTTATCGTGCAATGGCATTGAAATGGTCTGGTGTAGGATAGTGGCTTAGATACTATGTGATATGAGCGAATATTTGTTGAAGGGCAAAGAGAAGTTTCTTGCATCTACGGTTCAACTTGGGAATGGATTAAGTTTTAAAAGTTCTTCACATTCCACAAGAGACAAAGCCATGGAAGAAGTCGCGTTTTTGGCTCTTCAGCATCTTGTAAGTATTTGTCCAAGCCATGATTTGACTTACGTGTCATCAGCTTGTGACAAAGTATATCCTATTATCCTTATAGAAGTTTTGTTGAAGTAAGCAACTGAATACGAATCTCCTGATTAAATGCATTTTTCTTGCAAGGGCTAGTAGATTTTTTCACCTAAAGCTTTGAGATCACATTCAGCAAACCAAGTCGTCTGACGTCCACAGACGCAAAATCGATGTCACAAGGGCCCATTAGCAAGTTAGGTGTAGACATGTTCCGCTTGCAGATTGCGGAAGTTATTCGTTATCATCAAAGCATAACAGTCTTACGTGTGCTCGTGATGCAATAAATATTGTCAGGTGATTGTTTGAATGTATTGAGTCACGCACATAAGATGTCCATAAGAAATCTTTACATGTATATTGTGCTGTTAGATGCGTTAAAAAAGACGTCGATCTTTTGCCAAGAAAACTGTTAGCGTCTCTTGTCTTTTCGTAGTAATGTTTACATGCTTCGTTATGAATCTGCGTATAAAATCGCAGTCACCTGATATTTCCGCCTATGCTTCAATCAATCATACTGTTATATAATCAAGACACATTCAAGCCATGGTTTCTTCATCAGGGGTGCTCGCACTACTTATTGGTGCGAGATCTTCTCACAGGGGTTGCATGAATAATTTTGGCGCATGATATGACCCAAGAAGCTGTAACTTGTTTACTTGCCTATTGACCCACATTTGAGATGATTGTTGCTTTTTAGTTAATCAAGAAGGGGATGCGAGAACTAGTTTGCTATTTCAAAGTGGTGCCAAGTAAGAAGGTTAAGAACCACTGGGTGAAGCCGTTGATTTGCATTGGCTGTGCAGTTAAATCTTTCGTTTTATTTCTCTTTGAATTTTGGAAAAAAATTTTTGTATACTTTGTTTTTTTTATTGTTTCTACTTTGCCTCAAAATTTCCCTAAGACACAAATCAGTTTATTGTCTTAAAACGTTGTCAGGATTTTTTTTTGTATTACAGAAAGAAGGCATCGCCCAGCAGGTACCGGTCATACCACAAAGTGTTCCTTCCCTCAGAGGGCCTTCTGTGCACCCCAGCATGATGGTCTCCTATCCTCACTACTTTGTGAATGACGTCACTGGTCGGGGGCAGCCATACCACTATACACAAGGTAAAGAAACATCATGTGTAAACGATCCTTTAGATTATGATTGTTCTTTGCATCACAAAACTACACAGGAGCGTCACCAGCTGCAGGCCCCATGCCACCGGTTAACGTGAATTTTTTCTTTCTCAGCGGAGCTACATCTCTTCTTTGCAGCTGTTTAATCACGAAAAGGGTTTTGTGGACTATTTCGTAGTAGACTACGAAATACGAAATGTATTAAGCTCATTCTGGGTACGTTTTCCTACTTCTTTCTCTGGCCATATAAAGGTACTAGCGTGACTCGAAGGAATGGGTGCGAAATTTTTACCAGGTGCTCGACAAAACTGCCTTCCCTTGCTTCTCTGGCGTGTTGTATTCGACCAACATTATTGGTTTAAATCAATTCAATGAACGCTGAAAATTACATCTTTTATGGCGTTTGGAAATTGTGGCTAAAGTTGATCCACTTGGTTTTGAGGCGATCTTTCAAATTGCGGTTGACAGTAGCGCAGCCACATTGGCAGAGCAAGGTGTACAACTTTTATCACTCTCGAAATGGGCACGCGTTATCTGAATGAGTTAGATTACCGAACAACTTGTTGAAACAGCATCTGTCTTTGTGACAGCGCGGAACAGCTTGACTTTGAACTAAAGTTGCGAATCAGTAAAACGCCACAAGCAGCTTTCAAAATCCGCCCCTTTTTCGTTGGAATAAGTGTGAAAAAGAGAGACTGCTGGCTGGGCTTTTCAACCCAGCTATTTCCATTATTGCTGTGGAGCTATGCTTCATTTGTTCCTTGTATTCAAATTAATATGACGTCACTGGTTTCCGTAGTTTTTGTACGTCCATTGATGGGTTCTTTGAATCGTCAGATATAAGCACAAATGACATTATTTCAACAGGAAATAACGTTTATTTTTGTCGATAATTATAGTGATATTCGACTTATTGTTTCCAGATGGCAAAGTTCTTCCACCTCCACCGTACATGTTATCATCAAGTCCAGCAGGAATTCCATTTTCTGTGCCCCCTCCTCGCATACCTCTCTCTGGGATGCATCCGGCTGTGATAAATAACTTCATGTAAGTCGAGAGTGGCGGAACCACTTGAATTTTTCATTGTTTTTTTTTTAGCGTAAAATTAAAATCATTGAGATTTGCCAAGCAGTGGCTGACGACCATTCTAACACAACAAACACTAAAAACAAACAGATATGCAAAAGTGGCAAATTTGTAATTTTTCTCTTTGACAAATTAATTTGGTCGGGAACCTGACTGACTGCGAAGAGGTATTTCATGCTTGTTTCGTCCCATTTAAATTACATAAACACTTGGCTGAAAGAGTGGTCTAGGCTGCAAACGCGGGCCATGTTTTGATCCCGGCCTGACTTTGGTCCGTAACTTAACGTCACGACCAATGCTGCTTTCAATTAACAGATGCTAAGCTCGTACATCAAACTATCTCTAAATCTTATTAATGCCATTTCATGTCATGATAAGCTGGTTTCTCAGGCCGTGGAGTTGAGTCGATGACTCGAACAGGCCACAGCCACCACGTAAGTTGTCTATGTCAATTTGTGTATGCGTTCGCCAATTTATTCATAAAATCATTTTAAAAGATTTGTTTGGCAGGTCCGTCGCCCCAGGCGGGAAGATAATATATCCAAGACCACCAGTCCACAGCCTTCCATTTCACCCACCACAGCCATTTTATCCCGTCACTGCTGCGCCTGGGGTGTACACGCCCCCTTTTGTCCCCCGAGCGCACCCGACCTTCGGTTAGTTTTCTATTCCGATTATTAAACCACCAAAACCTTTTTTTTTAATGAAAATGACATACGGAAGTTTGTGAGCTTGCAACCAGAAAAATGATTTCAGAGAATTAAAAGTATTTTTGGCTGTTTTCAGATCTGCCTCAATCGCACTACACCTTGGCTCCTGTAGGCCCCCCCTCGAGCACGTCGGATTCCATTAAACCCGTATTCGTGAACAATAACCCGTTCATTCCATCACAGGTAGGAAAACTCGTGGCATTTATCAAGTCACTTTGAAACTTGGAATTGCATCGGTTCTTTCTCGCTCCGCTGGTGATGCTGCTACTCCAGTGGCCTGGTCAAAGCTTAGGAGTTCCTTTATAGCTCAGCTGGATGAACACTCGACTTTGCCAATGAACAAGTTGCAAAGTTAAGCAATAAACATTAGATACCCAGTAGATGTAACAACAAAAGCGGAAACTTCACCCTGTCAACCTCGGTGACAGGGGCTGCGTCAATGGTCCAAAGCACTGTCAGGGCTCAGCTTTTCGAAAGTTTTTACAGTCTGGGAATAAAAAACAATAATAAAAACGACGTCTGGTCAAAAAACTGAAACCTGCTGAGCGAGAATTTTTTGTTGTACGGTACCGTAGTCTACTCATTATTTACGTGAAAGATTGTCATTTTTGGTAGTAGGTACATTGCATGTAGATATCGTATGTACCTTGCACAATCGAACTCTTTTTAACATAGCCTACGTAGGATGATGTATGATTGATAAACCTTTATTTTTTTATTTTTTAGGTAAAATACCCGATTGCAGTTTCTCAGCCATTTACGCAGAGCCCTCACATAGAGCCTACAGGCTCTGCCAACTATGTTCTATCAGACAATCCACCACCACCTGCTTCATCCGAAAGCTCTTCTACCCCTTCTGGTGGCGTAGTTAAGTCATCTGCAAGCAAGCCAAAAAAGCCCAAAGCGAAACTGGCAATTTCTTTTGCCTCGCCAACAAAATAAGCTGCAAATTGCCAGTATTCAATCATTTTTATGGTAACTTTAATTATTCTGACACTATATACCGAAACTATGCCGTATAAATCATGTATCAGCCTATACCTGGAAAAGCTTGTGTTTTGTTGTATAGATTGGAGGCGCATAAAGCAGCATGGATAAAAACGTTTAATTCATAATAGGTATTGTATTTTTATTAGCCAGCGATGTAGTGGTGTTTGTATGCTCGTGTGCTTTGATTTTACTTTTAATGTACTTACGCGGCATCCTTTCTTTCGCTGGTTCGACAGCATTTTGATTATGTAGAAGTTGCTTTTAAACGGGAATTCCGAAATAAATTCAATTCGTTTTGGTTTGCAGTTGGTTTAGAAACAAGCACCTGTCTTCTGTAGATCAAGAATTGTCAGAGAGATCATTGAATGGCACATTCAGATTTCAAAAATATATTATGATACCAACACTTGTTAACGTCCGAGTCAGCACACCAACAACAAATATAAAACTCCGGCTTTCAATGAAAATACTGTATGTTTGCTTGCAAACTGCGCCATAGAAAATCACAGTGGTGAAAACTATTGTATAAAATTATTGCTGTAAAACGTGTAAAATGACGTTTCTTCTACGTCGATCCATCGTTCACTCGGTCGTTGAGCTAACAGTTCTTCACATGAACCCATTTTGAAAAATGAAACCGAAAACAATTCATTTTAAAACGGATCGTTTCGTCTGCGGTTCACCAAAGCAGCAAGATAGACCCACACAGCAAGGATTGACCCAGGGTAGGGATGGATATGTACTGAAAGAGCGAACTCAACGTTAGGGTCCTGGATTTTGTGGACTTCCGTGCTACGGACACCGGTGATAATCGTGTCCACGTCAGTGTAGGCGAAGTCCATGGGAAATCCTGTGAAACGAACATCCCCGAGTGTCCTCAGCAATTCAGCAGCGTGGTTTGTGTCGCCTGCAGGACAAAGCAGTTATGTAACTTAAGGCAATCGTGGTTTGGGGTGGGATACGTCGTGATTATCGCGAACTGTACCGTACGACTCAAGAAAAATCAATATTTTTTAAGTCAATTTGCTTCAAGATGCTTGAAATGAACTGCTATTACTCAGCTCCAAGTGATTAACCTAAATGAAGATACTTGAAATAAACTGTAAAAATTTAACGACATAAGCTACAAGTTCAATACAAATGGAGGAAGGTTGAAGAAAATAGTAGAAAGGATAAAATAAATGGCGTCGTATTGAAGGTCAAAAAACACGAAATCATATGATATTTCCCGGACGAGATAGTGAATGATTCTTCTCTTACCTCCACTTCTAAACCGATTGAATTCCAGACCTTTCAGAATGTCAAGCAATTTTCCCTCGCAAGCTCTGTTCCATCTGGTCACGTGACGTGGTCGCCATGACATAATCTTTTCCTGGGGAAAGGGGTCAGTTTGAAAATATCAAGCTACTCAGGGCGCATCCAGCAAGTAGCCTGGGGAGGGGGGATTGCAACAAAACATACCACGTAAATACACCATGAATGATGTTACTTTTCTGTGTATTAGGAGGCGATTGCCGTTACCGGGCCTGATTCAACTAGTAACGTCCGAAAAGATTTCTCATAAAGGGTTGATTTAATGTCATTGCGTTAGGTTATGGTGGATACATTCACTCGACAGCAGAAATGAAAGTATGCCTGCGATAAGAAAAACTACAATTTTTGTGAACACCCTCGTCACGGTTGATAGAGCACTTCAGACGCAGTACGGTATAGTAAACAGAAATATGAAAATAGATTATTCTATCTATCGAAGTGTTGCAAGATTATTCCGGTTTGTAACCTTCAAACGTAAGCATAAGTTGACCTAAGTTTTAGCTCAGCCATTCACCTTCAACTTGTCTTTGATAATTTGAGCCAGCCTGACCACATAACCTCGATCAGTTTCAGCGAAGTAAAGCAGGTCTGGCTGCACAGAATGCAGGGTGCCGGGGTGAGGAAATTTAGGGGTGAAAAAGGGTTTCCAATCTGTTGTTTTCGTCAACTGCAGAAAAAAAATCCATTCCAAATGTGTTACCGCAAGAAATGGATGCACAGCTGCGACATTTAGGCAAGACTATACCAACACGAAAAACAAGATTTTAAATATTGAACAAGAAAAGCTATTTTTAGATACATATGATTTATTCACGCATTGATTCGGCAAAACATATCGCCTCGTTCTGCTAGGCACATGTAAAACAACTGTATGTGTCATAGTCAATGCGTAGCTATGATATGTCACACCAAAAGCCCTCCAAATCGGCAAAAAAATCCGACTCCTCGTTTCATAACTGGCCGACACCGATTCCGGACACGCCAAAATCTCTCCGACTCAAACCCTGCTCAACAATGTGAGCAATGCTATGAATCCGGAACATTCTGTAAAGACACAACAACGCAGAGCCGAGTTGTCGCATTAAATGGCCATTGTTGAGTATACGAAATGAAGGTCAAACCACACGAATCCTCTAAATGGCCGTCAAATGTTTTTTTGGCAAGCGCTACAGCGGGGATTCCTCTCCTGTATTGTACAACGATTGCCATGAAATCCTTGAAGTAATTAACAACGCTCTATCTCCATGCTAAAGAGGGTTTTTAGACAATATTTCGAGACTTACAATTTATCAAATCAGTTAAAAAGAGCACTTGATTGTTTTCAAATCACTTACATCGAATCTAACCCTGGATGGAATATCTTGAGATTGAATGTTGAACCAAATATTTTGGTCATTCACCAACATGCCAACACTCTTTAGAGGACAGAGGTAGTCGTTGTGTTTGTAGTAGTTTCCAGTGCTTGCGTTCCAGATGTAGGTTTCCTTCAACATTCAATCAGTTTGCTTCATAAGACAGAAGTACGAAAACCAACAACACGACTACGGTAGCTGGGAAAATAGCCTATTTGCCCTCATATCGACAACACCTGATTGAAGTTTGACGTTCTACCATAGAAGAAGGTTTAGGCAATCATTTAAGTTTTATTAAGAGCAAATGAATGTATACTTGACAAACGGCGGCTTTTACACACAAACGTCCTATTAAACCAGAACGTGGACAGCAAAAAGGCTTAAGCTGCATCGTTATCAATATTGAAACGAAATAAACTCTAAAATAGAGAATTTGATTGAAGTTACAACTACATCACGCTGTTGGCTATGAATGGGATACTGAGTTACAAAAAAGGAAAAATAAAATGACAAGCAAAGTTATGAAAAAGTTACAAAGCATTATCTCAACATAAAATGGATTTCCCTTCATCACTTTTATTCTTTTATCATTCTCTTAAAAAGATAAAATGTATTTCTACTGCACTGACCCTGGTAGTGTTTTCCATGGTGAGAACGTATGCTGTGCTTCCTTCCGGCACAGCGTTGCCTAGCAACAGGAAAGCTTGCTTCCCGAGTTGAAGGAAAAAGTTGACAAGGAGAACGGCGTGTTCTTCTTCGTCCCCGCTCATCATTTGAATAAACTGAACAAAGAAACGTGAAAGTCGAAAATCAACAATGCTGGAGAAACACAGTTGACAGACGAATGGTTCTCAACGCAATCAAGAACAGCTTGTGGTCATCGCGAATCTACTGTAGGCTTATGTCCAGTGGTTCTTGATGATTTGAAGATTAAAGAAGGCAAGGGAGCTTGAGTGATCCGCAAAAAAGGAGCAAAAATAATGCACTTTTTTCGATAAGTTTAAAAAAGTAAAAAAACTTGTCATATTCCTGCTACCGCCACTGATGTCTTCGTTGCTTCAAACGCAACATTGCGCCTCACCTGGTCACATGTGCTCCATAGATCACATATCCCGGCGTATGTGACATTATCTGACACAAAAGGGATGAGGGACACAAAACGGGCAACCCTCTCCGCAGAGGTAAGGGAGCTTGGCTCGCAACCCTCCAGAAGGTCCGCTGGAGGTTGGAGGGGTTTGATGTACCTGGTCAATGCAGTTAATACAAAATTGAGGGTGATTAGTTTTCACATCTATCGCAGCTAATGAATAAATTCTTATATTAGGGTCATTACAAAACAGTGATCTAGTTGAAATTTGATTAAAAATAATCCCTTAGGTTTTTTTATTACATTAAACATTTTGAAAATTTGGGTTAAGGCTCCAAAATATGTGATGTTACTATATAATTTAAAAGTGTATTGTTATTATAGTCAATATAGTCACTATATAGTTGTTATTATAGTAATACAACTCTTAGACAAAAACGGCAAGCACTGAGACATCAACATAATGAAATATAGGAACTAACTTGGTAAAACGTGCAACAGTTTGGTACCAAACACAAAGACGCAGTTGCGTTCTTGGTAAACCTATACCTTGTGATAAGGACAGATTCTCCCTTGAGATCAACGACAGTCGTTTTTGCGTTTCGATTTGGAAACTTCTTGTTGCAATCCGTCAAGTAAGTGGCGCTCATGTGTAAGACGGCTTCGTCTTCCTGGCTCTCGAACTTGTGACGGACTGCCTCGACAGGCTTCAGCGTCGGCTCAAGCGTAACAAACAAGGTAATGAAAGTTCCGCTTGTCAAGCTGGAAGCTTGGGTCTCAAGCTGGTCTCTGTAGTCATGAGGGGCCTGGAAAGCATAAATGATTGGAAGTTTATAAAAAGCAACTGATATCAAGGCCAAAGTAACTGATGTCTGATTTGACAAAGGGAACGACATTTTTTCTGCGTTAAGGTTCCTGCAGCCTTTGTCACAGACCTAGCTGGCAAAACAGTCTATTTTTTACAATAGTTCAACGTCTGCAGATGTTAAATCGTACAAAACATAAAATCATAGAAATAATAAAAGTAATAGAAAAAAAAACTGATTTGCTGGCTGGGTTTCTCCTGACGTTTCCAGATCAATGTAAGAAAAAAAGAATTTCTGGCTGCAAAAAACATTGCAATGACGTACCGGTTTCTGTAAGTCGTAGCCAAGCAGCACTGGTGGCACGTTTAGCTTGAATGTCCCGTCAACTTTCCCACGTTGATAGACAGTGGAAAAAGGCAATCGGAATGTACCAAGCCAGTGATTCGTGATCTTGTGAGTTACCAATGATGAGTCTTCTTGACCGTATTGTTGGGGAGCCTCGTCTATAACTCTGCAAAAACGTTAACAACCACTACAAACAATGTAAAAACAACGTTACAACAATTTGCACTTCAGGAAACGGCCCAACAGAGAAAAGAAAGGCACCGAAAATTAAATGATCAGACGATTTAAGTCACCGAAGAGGAACAAGAGCATGTATGTGTTGTAAAGTATACACAGTGTTGAAAAACCTACTGAAGATAGTTTACCGTGCAAAATTACTTTTAAAAGATTTGAAAGAAACTACCTGTCGAATAGATGGATATAAATAATGTCGTCCACCGTTTGTAGGCTGCTTGCATTGTAGTCATTGTTAGGAGCAGAGAACGGAACTTGAAGCTCTTCATTCCAACTGGGACTAGGACCTTGAGCTATCCGAGTTGTGACCACGTTGTCTTGAAAGGAGACGGCAACAAATGGAGACACGTTGAAGGTTTCCTGAGTGAAATCAAGTCCGCCCATTGTTGAAGCAAAATTGGAAGTTTGTGTTCCTCCTGAAATATCACAAAATTCCATGGAGGAGAAAATAACAGAAAAGTATTTATACAATTTGCAAGCTCAAACGTGAAACTAACCAGTGTTTTCTAAGCAATCGAGATCGTTTCTGGCACTAGTTGCAACGTTCATCTCATGAGATTGAAAGGAAAAACAACAATAAACAGGATGGTTTATTACTTCACTGACGTTTCGCGCACCATGACAATGGGCGATGATGACATCAGATGAACGTTGCAACTAGTGCTAGAAACGATAATTGTCCTGATGAACACCCAAACTTTTCATTATTCAGCAATCGAGATATTAAGATCATTCTCACCAGAGATCCCTGGTAAGGAAAGATAGAAAAATATTTTTTTTCCTAGAGACAAGATAGTAAAACCAAAAATATTTACAAAAGAAAGCACCTACCTCCAAATCGCGAACTCAGATTTTGTGGGTTGTTTATTCCGCCTGATGTATGAGATCCTTGCCTTGTTGGAACATTATAAGCCCGGACCACGTTCACTAGAACATGGACCGACCCCTCTGACAATGTCTGAGCAGTTGCTTTCTTTCTCTCTTTGCGGACTGGTTTGAGAGGTCTTCTGTGCTCGAAAAATTTTGCCATGCTCAAGCCAAACGTCCCAACATCCGGCACTTGCTCCTCACGGACAACGTCCTGGAACAAGATAAGCACATCAATAGTTTGGAAATTTTAAGGTAAATGAAAAAAAAACATTATTAATAATGTTCTACTGCATGTAGAATTGCCAAAATGACAGTTGCTTGCCATACCTCAAACAGTCGTCGATGCCTTGCAGTGTGGAACCTTTGCAAAACCGCTTCCTTCACCGTTTCCCTATATTGCATCACCTCTAAGCGGTACGAGCTCACTGTGCCTGCGAGCAGAATATTCAATAGTGACGTCATGATCACCTGACGTGTTGTTACAGAATGTCAGTTTCCATATGAATACTGCAGTGAGACTAAACCGTGTTTCGCTTCACAAACTTTGTTTCGATTGAAACTTAAGTTTAACACGAGCCGATTGAAGCTCATGATTGTGATAAAGCCTTAACAAACAAAGATAAAGGTGGTCCCATGTTGGCTTACCGGGCATGAAATAAATAAAATTGTTATTGTATTAGGTCTGCGGCGTGGTAATTCAGTCCACTCAAGTGTCAAACCAAGTTTATATGATTGGAAGCCAAGATCTACTCCAATTTTGTAACAATTTTGGTTTTAAACATCATGTATTGTAATTTGTAATTTTGTATTGTAATTTGAAGGCACGGAAATTTTTGAAAAAAAAAAAACAGGATACAAAAAGCCCAAGAAAAACGAAACACTAGAAAAGAAAAGCTAAAACTACCACGTCCCCCACCCTCCATACAATGTGACTTTTGCCCACGTCTTTTCCATCATAGACTGGGCCTCCAAAGCCACATACGACATCACCATCCAAAACCAAATTCAATTTGAAGACGAAACCAATGCTCGGACACGAGCTGGAGCCGACGACGACGACGATTGTAATTTGTAAAATGTTCTCGCAAAACTAAATGGTTCAAATACTTGCCTCCGTGAAGTAGAAAAGTATTCACTACATTCGAAACATCATTGTCCAGCGTGCAAAACATGATTAACCTACCTCCTTCAACCAATTTTTCACCCGAGGTCATGATTGTTTGTTTGTCACGAATTCTTCGGTCATATGTTGTGAATGCGGAATCCATGACTTCGTGTTCGTGACAAGGTATCATGGTGATGTTGCGAAACTCATTCACTTCACCGGCACGCAGCTTGAGCAAGCGAAACCTGTTGAGTTGTTCGTACTCATCGTCCGTGATGAAGTTAAATTCTTCCTATAAATAAAGTTAGATATTGAATTTATTTTTATTCTGGCCATTACACTAAGAACAACACGTGTAAGGTTCAATAACATTAGCAAAGGTTCAATAACATGACACGTTCCTCAGGTATAAACTAAGTTACGCTATTCAGATTAATAAGAAACACCTTGTGATAGTTTAGTCTAGCTTACACCAGAAGAGCGTATCATGTTATTGAACCAAATGCCAGGTGAACAGCCTCATTCAATTTTTGAGGTAACAAATATACAAAAAAAGTGAAAATACATTGATTGTGGGAATCTACAAATTATAGCACATGTTTGACATTTACTGAAAATTTTTTTTTTAGACAGGTAAAAAAGAAGCCCAGTAGGTTATATCCTGCTTTTATGAAGCGATCAAACATCACATTTGCATGATGGAAGAAAATGAAAACTCCACGCGCAAACTTACAGCACATCCTGGAAGTTACTTGAATAAACTGAAGCATTTTAACAAGTGAAAATAAACAGCAACCTCTTAAAAACATGTAGCTCTAAAATGACATGACTTCAAAACACTCTTTCAGTTTAAGAACGGAAAATGCATAAAAAAGTGTTACTAACAGCAGACAAACGCCGAATGTTTCGAACTTATGGTTCTAATCAATGCAGTGATAATATTATTAATTTAGTTTGAAAGTTGATCACTTGGTTCGAACACTAGATAAGGTTAAGCTACACAGCAACGTACCTGCAACTGCTCAAGCCGAAAATAATCAGGTGCATATAAAAACCCCTGCCCCTCTTGATCACCTTGCATAAAGGGAACAAGGGTGGCATTGTCGGGGTCATTTGGGTCGAGCCGATTGTCTTGAACCCACTTGGATAAAGAAGCGGGGTCTTGGATACCTTCCGCTCCTATGGCTTTCACTGGGTCGATATTTTTAGTTGGGTTAATTACTGACATGGGATCGTTCGAAACGAGACCTTTGGGGGCTAAAACACGCCCCTCTTCATCAAGACCCCAGGAAATGCTACAAATTAACTGCCCTTTGGTATTGTGAGAAGTTGGAACTGTGTCGTTCTTTCGCAATGTAAAAGGAGTGTTGCTGCCGACTCCTTCGTGGTCAAAAGCTTCGGTCCGGTCGCTGTGGAAAGGACGGACACCAAGTTGGACGTTTCCGGAATGGACATTCGTTTCCGGGACATTAAGAAACACTTCGCTGAACACAGTGTTCACCATCATGCCTACGTCCAAAAATTGAACCTGGAAACACGTTGAATTTAAATGACACCTTTTGCGATGTGAATTAAATTCAGGATAAAATATCATATTGGCAAAGTATAAAGATTATGGAGCTTATTGGTCCAGTAGTTTTAAGAAAGGCATTCGTCAATGAGAAACAGTGGCTTTGCATGTGTTTTATTGAAACAAGACTGTAAAGAAAAATAAAGCCCATTCTTGAAATAAAACCAATGACATTGAAAGAAATATACGATCACAAAGCTCTATTCATTCAGCTTCAAGCAGCTGGAAAAATTAGCAAGTGGTAGGCTATATCAAAATAAGCATAGTGAATAACACAAGGTCCACTCCACTGAAAACACATCATGGACCTTGCATCTCTTACTGTACATAAAAAAGTAGAATATTATTTCAATAAACTATTGGATAAGTGGCACTGAATGAACAAGATATTGATGACACAAACTATTTCGTACAACTGTTTTGTATAAGCCGCCAAATTGGTCTGCGCTGATGCTTCGAGTTGAAGACCAGGGTTTTTTTTTTAAGCAAAATGAAAGAAGAGAGAGTTTAATCACTGATGGCTCCATTGATTTTAACAGTTGTAATTGTAACATAACAACAACTGAGTACCTTTAAACTTTCAGGCCATTGCGCGATTCGAACGCGAAAAATTGACCCGAAATGAAGCTTGAAGTCCGTTGTTAAAGTTTTTACTTCTGTGGAAAACACCTCTTTGCCATTGAAACGAATCTTCAGCAAGATAGCAGCCTTCTGCATTGCTTTTCGTCGTGCCGCTTCCCCTGCTGGTACACCACTGGTGGGAGTGATATTCGCCGTATTTGTCAACTGTAATGAGATCTTATCCTCTCCTGTGAAAATATTGAAAAAAAGTGGTGATGGAACTGTCAAAATGGCTCTGTATTTTTAGTTCTGTTTCTATATTTCTTGGTAAAGAAATCATAGGTTTCAATTGGTTATCATTATCATTGGGTTTAATCATTTAAACTTTTCTAACACCATGTTCATCTTCATTCTCTGCCTAACAAGCTCATTCCAGCAGTAAAAAATATCCGATACAACAAAAACCAAAGATGGATGAACAGAAAGAAAGAGAGAGTCAGATATTGCATATTACCTGGGTTTCTTCTGCTGGCAAGAAGCGCGTTAATAACCTCCACCCTCTGTACTTCTTCATCGAACTCTTTCGGCTTGTCTGGTTTCTGGGGTTTGTCAATATTGCCAGCTATAGTTATTTCAGCCTCGTCATCTTGCTGTAAGTGAAAGGTAATGATGTTTAATATTGATCTTTATGTTAAATTCACAACCGTTGAAATAGCTCATATTGTAACATGTGTTCCATGTTCGTCTTACGCAGACACATAATGTTGCTCACATAGTAGCCAACAATTCTTAAGATATATAGATCGAAAGTTTCCAATTCCTTTACAAATGTTTTCAATTGCTTCAACTTCACTTGAGCTAGTAGTCATTTTCTAAGGAAAACGCAATTTCTTTAAGGCAATTAGTATTAATCTATTCAAATTTTTATTAGATAATCTTGAATGGAAAGGTTGTCCGACAGTTTTGGGAGAGAATAGCGTTTAGTAGCTACGTGTCATTTGTTGATGGGTCAAAAGACATTTCACATAAGATTGACAAAAATTTTATTTGAAACTGAGGAAAAAAAAAGAAAAAAAAAGAGATTTTAATGCAATTGAATCCGAGATTTCACATCGCTTTGATGCTATAATGCCCCACTCTCAATATGAAGCATTGAAGGTAAAGCGAGCAGAAACAAAACCTACAAACCTCAGAGGTGGCCAATAGGTTCTGATTCGATGCTGAGTTTTTTTTTCTTTCCTCTTTAATTTTCTGACGATTTTTCTTCCACGCCTGAGTAGAAAAAATGACTTCAGACCTTTAAACAAAAATAATCATAAAACAAAATACATCGCACTGTTCAATGAAGACATACTATACTGATAAAATGTAAGTTTGCAAACAACACAAGCGCAACCCCCATAGGTTACCTGCAACTGAGATTGATACTTTTTCAACGCTTCCTGATAAGGTCGAAGTACAGTCACTTCGTGTTCTTCCTTCCTCTCAAGAACTTCATTCTCAACTTCCTTCTCCCACTTTTGCCGATCTAACCGAGAGTTAACCTGCATAAACGGATCTTCATTTACATTTAGAAAACAAGGGTTCCAGTCTCTTCTTGAACATGTGAACAGTGTATACGGTTTATTCTGACGCACCATATACCTATGTATCTAATGTTAACCCCCTTTTCTCATCACCGTGAGATTAAATTTTAGACAACTTCAGAAAATTCTATTTGAAAGTCGCCGTTATGATCCAGAAATACGTAAAACTAAAAAAGCATCAGAAAAAAGATAAAATTATTCTAAAATTCCAAACAAACTGTCAGAGATAAACAGATATGTTGGAAAAAGTCACCTAAAACTTTTCTCAAAAAAGGTTCATGAACAATCATTGAGCATCCATAATTAAGTCAGTCAAACTTAGCGTAAAGACATTTCACCCAATTAACGTTAATATTACGTACCTCCTCTCTTTGTACAATTAGCTTTGCTGTTGTGTTGGTGAAGCCTTGGAATTCTCGTAGAGATTTAATTTCTTTCCACTCTTCTATTATCCTCCTCATCAACTCACGCTCCGAAGACTCGGCCTCATTCAGCTGCCGCGTCGTTCTACGGATCTCGCTCGTGAAATCGTGGATCCTTGATTCTTGCACTTTCACATCAGCTAATGTTGAAGAAGACGTTTTAAACAGACATGCCGGTATATTTTTTTAGTTGCAATATAGTCGTTGTGGTACGGAATGTCTCACAGACGACACGCTTTTGGTAAACTGCAGTAGATGGTGAGCTCGTAAATTATACCAGTGTCCCCGATGTTGTGTAGTGTCTCAAAGTGTTTTTGGTTGGGCAGTTGATTTTTTGTTGTTATAATTTTATCAAAATGTTATTCCCTGCCTGGCGCGGGAGATTTAATGCTGTTTTAAAATTGATAAAACAGCATGACAGTACAGTGTAGTCATAAAATCTTTATATGAAAATTGATACAAATTTTCGAAGAGTCTTGCTTGCTTTTTTCATTTGCAATAAACCATGATCAACAAAGTACCATCAAATAAACATATTGTAAAGAATGGAGGTTTTTACAAGAAACTAGTAAAGTAAAAAATTACAGACTAAAACTTTTTATCATCTCCAAAAGCGAGAACAAACACAGATAGAGTTTTTTGGATTAAGCTTATATATGTTGAAGTTTCATAAAACATGATTAAACTTTGTTTACAATTCTGTTTTGTAAATTCTAAAAAACTGTTTTCTTTCTTTGGGCCAGTTTTAGATGTTTAAAAATTTAGAATGGCGGTGCTAAAAATAAAACTGGACTCTACAGCCGACTTTCATGTAAAGTGGTTTATTGCAGCAAATCAACCAGACCACTAATTGTGTAGGGTCTGAGTATAAACAAATATATTCAATGTGAAAACATATGCTGCCCCTTTTTTGTATAGCTTTTGTATTTTTTTTTGGAGCGGTTTATCAGACAGTCGACCTCAGAATGTTTTCGATAGCACACAACATTATCAAGGTTGCCAGATGGGTAAATGGTGTAATAAACATTGATATAATCTAGTGAAAGTTGAAAATACTTATTAAGACGAATAAATGCTGCTTATATAGACCAGACAAAATTTTGTAAACAATAATTTTTTTAAATGAAAATCATAAAACCAATTGCAAATTTTGTGACTTTTTCAGTACATTGATTAGCCTCGGCCTTGGGTGTGAAGTTGCAATTCTACGCAAACTACGACAACGATTGGTAGGCCTAATAGCAACCGGCACAAACTGATTACAATTCTTAGGCCAGCGGTCGAGTATTTAAGAGCAACAGTTAGCAATACCAGCCCCAGCCACTATTAACCAGGTTGCTTATGGAAAATTCGTTTATTTTTATTTTTTGCAACATTATTTATCAAAACCTTCAAGTACTCAAAAAGTGATCTTGATCTTCAAGATCACGTTGTTTTGGTGATCTGATCACCAAAACTGATGATACTGCCCATCTCTGAGCGCAAGCCTGTTTCAGGATTCTGTGATTGGAAGTATCGCATACGCGTAGAGGGCAGAAACTGTGAATGACTAACACAGGTGCGGTCACTAAGGTTGCTAGTGTAAAGGTCGCGTTTGTAGGTACATTGCCGTAGAATTGCTAATTTCTTTGTACTTCTAGCTATTTTGGTGTAAATTATTTATCATTTGAAAAAATCGACACTTTCTCGATTTGATGAAACTCACACGTGGAAAATGACATTGATTTATTCTTCATCGTTTCCACTGCATGTCGTAAGGCGGCAAGTTTTTCGATAAAAAAATGGACGTAATTCTTCTGCTGCTTCTCGATGTACTCATCGTACATCTGATTAATGTTGGACGCTAATACATGCTCCCTGCTCATCAGAGGATGATGATGGAATACAACGGTCCCAATGTCAATTTGTAATTCATTTTCTTCTGAACCCTAAAAAACAAAGTAAAAAGCTACATTGATGTAGGTACCTTATAAAAACTTCCGAATTAAGTTTTTCATATTTTTCTTGCAACATTTTTAATAGCAAAATCCATATACCTAAGATATAAGATAACACAGGCTTATGATAGTTCTTATGATACTTCAAACAAAAATTTCCGATTTCACTTTTAGCAACATTTGCAAGCACAAAATTACCTGTAGATATTTGTCATCATTTTCTTGCAAGTAAGCTTTGGTGTATACAGTGGAAATGCTGTGGTCGACTTCCAAGATGGTTTCCACCCACGGCTTCGTCTGTACCTGCTTTATAGGATCGGGCAGTGATTCAACCTGACCGTCCAATCCGAACCAAATCTGGCCAGGACCGGATTGACGCAGAAGCCGGTTTTCAAGGATGCTTTTGTTCGTGAAATGAATCACCGGCTTTTCACCAACGTAGAAGCCTTCATCTTCCAAGTGCCTAGTGATATGCAAGCATCATAAAAAAGAAGCAATGAAAGCTTCAAAGTTGAAAGTCATTAATTTCTAAACGTAAGAAAATATTTGTGAAAAAAGTGAAAATTCTAAAGTTTTGTATTTCCAAAACATTTGAAAATTTGAAAGAACTAAGATATAAAAAATCGCACTCGAGCAAGTTCAATGAATAAATGAACACCCTTTCAGATATAGTATTTAAAATAAAGCCTATCCATTATGCAAATGGGATAGAAGAAGAAGTTCTTTTATTTGTTTGATAAGTATATTTCATTCGGCCACGTTTATTTTCAGGCTCAAACCTCTAGAAACAACATTTACGATCAAACTGATGAATTGACAAACATTGAAAAAGCAAGGAAACTAAACCTTATAATGAGCACCGACACTCCATTTCCCAGCAAAAACCAAGTAAAGAATAAATGTACGTTATTATACGATGAAAGATACCTTGGCACAGCGTCCTGTTCCACTTTGCTACTCATGTTTGGGGATAACTTGCTCGGGACAAAATAAGTTAAATTCTCAACTTCGATTTGTTTATTGTAACCTTTGTATTCTGCTGCGGTGAGAAAAAATAACCGCCAATCCAAGTCCTTTGAAATGATGTCAGCTAGCAACTTCTTCTGGTCGCCAGCTTCATCAACGGGGTGACTTTCTAAAGATAAAAATGTTAAATGATGAACTATTAATTTCCAAATAGTGTAACACGCTATCTGTTTGCGTTAGTATAATTACTCAGCTCAGTCAGGTTACAGCTTGAGACACCCTGCACTTAATTTATATCTTTCTCTCTCCATTTTGCTTCAAAGAAGCCTGGTCGTCATCGCAAAACAACAGGGTCGACCATGCTCGAAAATTGAAAATAAATGTTACGACACAAGCTCAAGTTAAAAATTTGACACAAAGCTCAAGGTAAACGTTTAATAACCTTCTTCTGGAGCTTCAACAACTTCATCTGGACTCCTTTGTATTTCCACTCTTTCCTCTTGAGGAGCGCCTTCCGCTTCTTCAGACACAACTGGCTCTTCAACAACATCAGGTTCTGGAGGCAAGTCTTCAAAAGGTTTGGTGAAGAAGTCATAACAATCTGCTTCTGTTGGGTCACCGCGCTGCATCCTGTTGACGCATTAAAGAAACATCTAATATCGTAAATCATATATTTAAGAAAAAGTTGTTCATTGAATTTGCTTTGACTTGATATATCAAGAGAATCCTTTCAAACTTTCTACGCAACATTAGTTTGATTGGGTTTTGAATTTTTACCCTCAGACAGACAAAGCCTTTGATAGGGTATTCCTGGTAGCTTCGCATATTTATAAATTATAGAAGCTTTTAAAGCAGGGCCGATTACAGAGATTGACAGAGTGAGGTTGTCCGATGGTGAAGTGTTGTAATTGGAAGAATTACTCCATCCACTAGATGCCGCTAAATGGAGATTAGTCCTTGAAATGCGACTGATCAATTTATTTGTAAATATGTAGTAACATAATTGTAATGCTCGATCTTATTGTGTTGTTTTGCCTCGCTTGCTCGTGGTACAAGAAAGCAAACTCTCTCCAAAAGTTATAACATACTTAGCCTCCTCGGCAGCATGTTTCCATTTCAGCTTTGATTCAATTTTTTTGAGAAATTCACTTTCTTCTTCGAGCTCACGTTGCCGTATTGATGCTGTAAATCTATGAAAATATCGACCAGTTGCAATCCATGGAGCTTTCAGAACAAATGCAGGTGTTAAAAAGATTTAATTGAAACACCAACTCACAAAATTTTCCAGATATCATTCAAAGCATTGATACCTGCTAAGAAACAAAGATTTGTAAAACAAAGTCATGAAGGACAAGCTTTAAAAAAATATAAAAATAAGTGAGCATAACGTCTAAAATTTATTTCGTAATGCGTTCATTTTATTCATATCTGTTCACAATTCACATAACATGAAAAGAAACTTCTTTTTTGCAAGAAATATTTAAATGTAATATAAAGTTTCATGACAATGACCTGGTGGAACGATTAAGTGTGTCTCGTAATCTTTTTGCTCTGAATGGCGAATCATCTCCGACATTCCCACTGGCAGATTTCTTTGATGCATGAAGCTTTGCTTGAAGCCGACTTCGTAAAGTGCTATGATGGCCACTGTGACCCAACAATGTGTTGCTGGGACTTTCATCATCTGGCTTATGACTTAAAATAAAATATATTAAAATACTTAATACATATAGTAATTGTCATGATATGAGTGTCCTTTCAATTTAAAATGTTTCAAAAAAATATTTTGTAGACATTTTTGATAAAATAATCTTAACCCGAAAGATATCAGTAAAAGTTTTCTTACAAATTAGTATGTAGGTATGAAAAATATTATGTTTTTTTTTAATAGAAGAAATATGGAATCAAAGTTGCAGAGTTAATTATAATGCTCACAATAATTCCTGTAGATGTTTGTTTGATAGATACCGTATCTAACTTGAATAGACTTGCACTCAAAATGCTCTACCTCTTTTAGACAGCATTTAAACTTTTTTAAGCAAATGAACATTAGTATCCAATTTCAATGCTTTAAAATTTTCAAATTTATATAATTATGACGAAATATCACAAAATTCATTGGTTTTAAGCTGAACGTCATAGCAAGAAATAAACAATTTCATACCAGAAAATAGCAATATTGATTTTTGCAGCCAAACACTCAAAATAAAAATACGACTAATAAACATTGAACTTAACTATTACGGCAAGAAAATTCAAAGCAAATATCTTGATATGATATGCTACCTGGGGAGACCATGAGAAGGAGTGGGGGCTGTTGTTCGGGGGGACATTCGAAGATCATCAACAGACATCTAATAGTAGACACAAAACTAGTGAAAATTATTCGTCATGAATGTTTAATTTATTGAAAAGCTGGGGTTTGTAGGTCTTAAGTGGCTCACAATTTTATTTTTTCCTCTTTTTTTCGTATGAAAAATACAGGAGAAACGCCACAAGAGACATTACCGAATGTATGGACGTGTCACTCATGTAATTTTGGAAGAAAGAGAAATACAGGAGAGACGCTGCCTAATAATGGGTGTGTGCGGCTTAAAACCTACAAAAATTTATTTGACTTACTATAATGCATTTGTTTTGAATTGCGTTTATTTACATTTTCGGTATTTGCAATAAGATTTGAAATACAGACCCGATCAGAGGTTGACTGCAAAGTGGTTTCATTTGCAGATTGATCTCTTTCTTCGATGTCTAATCTTCTTTTTGATTTTTCTCGTCTGGTTTCCAAAGCAGACCTCAGAACTGCTTCACTTTCTTCATCAATTATATCCATCTCACCAGATTCTTGAGTTAAATCCATCACTTCATCATCACCAGTACTTGTCATAAAAGTATCTGATGGTGTTGCTGACTGTAATGTGACATTCATCGCTCTTCTTCGAGCCCTCAACTTTTCTTTCAAACTATCCCCATCCATATTTGAATAATTGAGTGATGTTAAAACCTATATGCTTACAATAAAGAAAAATGTCTCTAAGACATCTATAAACAAAATAATTGTTATTAAATTAACAAGTTGTAACAAATGTGTTGATCAAGCCAACAACAACAACTGTATAGTTCTTTTAGACTTATCTGATAATTTTAAGCTTTAAGTTACAAAAGTAAACTTTTAATTTGTATTTTATTACAAATTAGGCTATTGTAATGTAATTGAAACAAATCTAAAACAACAAATATTGAACTAAAAAATTTAATGAACCAATTTAAAATAAAAAATAAATTGTCCGCTCTATTAGCTCAGTGGTTACACACCCAGAATTCATATATCTTGGCCACCGACTATTCGCGACCAACGATGGAAAGACTGCAGTGCAACACCGAATTGGCTTAGGCTGGGCAGCATTTGAAAAGAACAAAAAGATTCTAACATCCAATAGACTCCCAATCTGGTTTTTTTTTTTCGGTCATTTATCGATCATTGACCGATTTTTTAACAAATTGTCCGAAAAAAATATAGTCAGTTTGGTCAAAATATCCGAAAAAACACTGTTTCTCAGCAAAACTAATGTTGTAGCTATAGTCTGGGAGCCCGCGACGTCCACCCTAGGTGAAAAAGTTACCAATTTCTATTCATACAGCGATGTCCGGTGGTATGTGGGCACTCATAATCTGGAAGTCTGCCGGGCCGCCGGTGGTGGGTATGGGAATGGGGGGCATTTTTCATGGCCCAAAAAATGTGCTAGGTCAGCTGAAAAAGTTACCGCTTGAAACTTAGTTGGTTGTAAAGTAAATAGTTTCTAGATGATTGTCTGGTATGTGACAGACATTTTTGGTAGTGGGGGGGCTCTGACAGACAAGTTTTATACCCCCCAAAATTTGCGCTAGGTCAGCTGAAAAAGTTACCGGATAGAACCAACTGATTATTAATCTGTGGGTGTTAAGCTTCACAAAAATGTATGTGACAGACAAATTTGCTGGTGGGTGTCCCCTGACGGACGACCTAAAGTAGGTGACCCCCTTAACTGAGCTAGGTCAGCTGAAATAGTTACCGGATAAAACCAATTGAAAATTAATGTGTGAGTTTTAAGCTTTACAAAAATGTATGTGACAGACAAATTTGCTGGTGGGTGTCCCCTGACAGACGACCTAAAGTAGGTGACCCCCCTAACTGAGCTAGGTCAGCTGAAATAGTTACCGGATAAAACCAATTGAAAATTAATGTGTGAGTGTTAAGCTTCACAAAAATGTATGTGACAGACAAATTTGCTGGTGGGTGTCCCCTGACAGACGACCTGAAGTAGGTCTAGGTAACCCCTTTCCTTTTTGCGCTAAATCAATGACAGGAGTTGCCTACTGGAGTTGCCGACGACTTGCCGCCAAAAAAAAAATTGAAGAAGTGTTTTGTTTTATGTGTGCACAACAGCAAATAAGTATTACGTATAACAGGCAGTTTAACTACTAATGGAATACCAGAATAAAAATGATGCAAATTGAGCAATCACCCAATTTGAGTTAGGGTTAGTTAGATCTATAATAACAATTACTCTTAAGGGTAGCCTATTTATACTTGAACAGTTTTTGTCTGAATTTTTCGTCAACACTGAACAGTCTAGCCCAGGGGTGGGCAAAGTTGTTCAAAGAAAGAGCCGCTCGCGGATAAACCATAATCACCAGCGAGCCGCAAAATCAGTTGACATAACATAACAGCAATAAAAACACAATGATTGTTTATCCATATGAGTTATGTACTTGACTCACTAATCTCCGAAAATTTAGACGATAAGTTGTTGATGCTGTGCGAATTAATTCTTCCATTTGTCAAGGTTGCAAGATGTTTTGATTTTACAAAGTTATAAATTCTTGTAAAAATGAATAAGTAAGTTTTGGCATTACTTCTAAGCTTCAACTAATCGCTGCTTGGCGACTTTACTAAACTTCCAATTGTTGCTGAGTGAACTCAAAATGAGCCAGGAGAAGCACAATGTTGCTTTTGCAAAGTCACAATTCCATTGTTTAACAATGGCTACAGTAAAAGAGAGACTCTTGTTTGATCTTTGTGTTGTATTGGCCGCAAATTAGATTTTGAAGACAGTGTAGGCTAAGTCACAAATTTTAATTTATACCAACCGATTTTTGCGCCCCTATCAATGTGGCGCCCATGGCTCGAGCCATACCTGCTATACCCTAGGTACGCCACTACTTGGTTGACAGTCCGAGATACATTTATAAATTATAATCTTAATTTTTTTGTAGTAGGCTTTTACGATTCAATACAAGAGCCACAAATTTTATGTTGAAGAGCCGCATGCGGCTCGCGAGCCGCAGTTTGCCCACCGTTGGTCTAGCCTATATAAGAAAAAATGTTTGGCGATGGTGGTGAGTCATTGACTAAAAAAATAATTCCAAGTCAGATTCATCTTCCGAGTCGGAATCTCCGCTCCACTGTTCATCACAACTCTCAATGTCATCCTCATCACTTCTTTCCTCCGATTTACTAAATAGCTCAGATTGGTATAGCTGCGCCTTCAAACCAGCCTGGAATGATAACTTCATTTGTTTTCGACCAGCCATAATAGTGAGATCTGCTCGTTTTCTTTAACAATCGTGGTTGCGTAATTGTTTCGCGGCATGCCGGCATCTTCGGCTTGTTCTAAGCCTGCAAGATACCTTAACTCTGTTACAAAAGCAGGTCTCTGTGTAACTGTGACACAACATCTTCTTATAGCACTTTTTGAGTTCCGAAACCCAATTATTACTTTCACCTGCAACGCAGCGTCCCTATTCGCAGTTTGCTCTAAAGACAGATCGACTGCCGTCCTAGAGTAATCTTTTTTGGTACGCCTAACTGACAAAGCACCATTATCCAGTATAGCTCTCAGTTTCGGATCGGCGTTTTTTAGTTTGTTTTAGAACAACGATCCCCATCTTGCATAATTTAGACGATTCAGAGCAAAATATATTTCTAGAAGTATTGATACAATAACCAAGTAACCACTTACGTCGTTCATCCTGACGCATCTCTGCACTTCTCGATAGAGTCGGTTTATTAAGAACACCTATAGTGTTCAGAACTGACAGGTTTCGCCAAACACTCCATTCATGGACCTGTTAAAGCATTCTTTATACTTTTCCCGATGTTCGGTGACGACTGGATTGGCCAAGCATACTTATACTTTATCAGGGTCAGTTGGAATAGTGGACATGACTTGCTGGAAGTTGTCAATTTCATCTGCATCTAAAGTTGTCAAGAATCGATCGTATAGCTTTCTTTCCATGACCTTGGCTGTAATTTCGTGCACACGAGTACAGTACACCTGTTGTAAAATTTCTTATAATGAACCCTTGCAATGATCCCTCGGCAAGGATCTTTGACTCCGACAATATAGACTCTATCCCGCAATCATTTATGAAGGTTCCTTCTGCTCCGAAAAATGCAAGATCCATATGAAAATTCCCAAGCATAATGAGGAGATTGTCAAAAAGAATGGTTTTAATGGCTTAAATGGAGTAGGCTTTTTGTGCAACCAGGGTGTGCAACAGCTACGTCATATGTCAACGTCACCACCAGATATTGTTGAGTTTCAGTGGCAACCTTCATGGTTCTCACCAGGGTTTCTTTAACAACGTTATTGTTGGTTGGTAATCTTTTTATTGGGTCCATGTAACATATTCGCTGTGGCGGTAGACAGTCCACTCTATTATTGCTCATGAAACCAGCATAAAGTGGAGTTGCAAAATCTCTACTTTTGCTGAAGCAATACATATCTAGCGGCTTCATTTTGCATGTCAAGATGGACTTTTTATCCGTTATTTCCTGAATATAATCAGATGCTTCTCCCACGGAACGTGATTTTTACTTTCTTCCTGTGCTAAAGCGGAGTATGCAAATTCCGGCTCTAAACTTTTCACATCATTGTAGTTAATTGTGTGGCCTTCCCTGTTAGGTATCTGAAAAGTTAACTTGGAACCTGTTATTGCTCCTAAACCAAGTATTGTGTGCTTCCATGGCTTTACATGACCTCGACTGACGTTATACACAGCATTTGACTACATTGATTCTACTTTTCTTTCCATTGTGTCTGTGTGAGAATCACTGAATTTGGATTTCAACCTGCACAATAGTGTGGTATAGAAGAGTTGCAATCATTCGGGAAGTTTTGGGGCCATATCCTTCAAGCTCTTTATGATTGTTGGATTTGACGTTTTGAGTAGCTCGTAATTTCAACATTTCACCTCGTAAGAGAAGTGCCACTGCTCGAATCTGATCATTTTGATTGCCACTATAATCACCTATCAGAGCATATTTTTCTTCTTGGGCGGAGAGAAGTGAGGTGTAAATAAAATTGCCTACTTATTGTTAGTGCTTTACCAAACTTATGAGAAATTTTCCTCACAAGGTTCTGTGTGGTGTTAGACCATAGCTCAACATCATTTCCTCCATTTACCAAATACTCATCTTTGTAAAGATTAAATAATATTGAACATAGCATTGGCGTTTGCTTTTGCATCTCTTCCTCAACAAATTCGCATATTGTTAGGAAAGGAAGGTTGTGAGTTTGGCGAGATGAAATATTCCAGTTTGTGGTGGTTTGGGGATTGCTTTTAGTCTTCTCTATCAAAATGAACCCGGCAAGACTTGTGATACTCTGCTTCTTTGGCAATTAAGTCCACACCACTACGAATTAGTGATTTAATCCTTTCGTTTTTACAAAACACTGCTCTTGACTAAAGTGATTCGCATCCATCCGTCGTTGAGACCTTAACGGTAATTTCTTTTTTTTTTGTATTTCTTTTCGCTTACGAGAGCAAAATATACAAGATCCTTTCAATAAACCTATTTTGTCCGACTTAAGGAGCGAGCTTCTGCATCTTGTTTCAACTTTAGCGACTTTAGCAAAAGATAAAGCAACTGCCTTAGGTTGAAATGTTCTTTTAACTGCTGTACAGGTAAACTTTTTGTGACATGACTGATGATAGACACCTATGGGTAACGCAGAGGAACTTGTCTGAATGATTTTACGTATGGTGACAGAAAAGCAATCGAATAATAATAATTGTGGTCGAATGCTTGCAATGTTTTTTTCATGAAGTCCAGATTGTTACATTCACAACTTTACATTTTGCATCGCCTGAAGTCGTGCTACAGCAAATAAAACATAGTTGATGTTCTCCATGTCTTTCATAGTTGACCTGAAAATAAAATGTGTGAGCCTAAAGAGTTTGACGTATGTCAACGTAAAGTTAAATTAGCAACATGTTGGTTACTAATCTATAGTTTTGCGTTGCCAATCGCGATATAATTGTATACGAGTTAATCTCAAATCAAGCGCTTCCATGTCGCGTACGAAATACCATCCTTTATCGTGATAGTTACTATACCTTAGTCGCATCCTCATCGGTTGGCGGAGTTACGATGATTGTAAGCAACTGATCAATGACACACTCCTCCATTTGGTAGTTGTTTGTCTGTAAAATATCACTCCGAAATTCGGACTTTCTTTTGAAGTCTGTCCAGTTAAGTTACTGCTGCTTTTCCAACATGCTTGTTACAAAAAACCTTGCCAATCTTTTGAGTACCTCCTAGAATTATGGGTAAATAAAACCTTGGTGTGATAGGCAAAACATTACTGGCTTGGAAATAATAAAGTAGCCAAGCCACCTGATAACTCTTGTAAAGTTAGGAGTACGTATTGCAAACATTACCTGGGCATTACCAGACATAAATCGAAACTATACAAATAGTAGCAGTACTGGTATTGGCTAATAATGTACACTAATTACTCCCAGACAGCAAATCAACCGTTTTTTTTTCATTGATTCAACGTCAACGTCTGCTTTCGAAAGGATGCTTTCTACACTGTTTTTGTATCACATTCTTCAACTTAGCCTACTAATATTTATCCATACTCGTTAGATCGCTGATTTGTTGCGTATTGAATTGTCACTGACTGCCTCTTTGAAAAGTCTTTTTCATGGAATAACGGTTTGGAGGAATAAAAAACGTAGAGTACATGATTATTTATCATTGTGATGTCATATAGTAGCTTATTGTAGGAAGTTTCGAAAAAAGTGTTATCACATAGCTAAATGGTTAGAGTATAGTCAGATGATCAACCGCTTTAAAGAGTGAATTGTTAGTAATGTGTCATTGCCCGCTGTGACACAAAAGCAAATGATCCCTTTCAAACTAATTTAACAGCTTGCACTAGGGCTGTAAAATTCCAATCACCAAACTTGCTAAAAGTAATACAACCGGATTTCTCTATCTCAGCCAGCAAATCAACCCTTTTTTAAATTGATTCATCGTCTGCAGACGTTAAACCAATGTAGAAAACGGTTGATTTACTGGCTGAGATTGTAGTGAGCCAAGCAGATGCAAAAACGCTTGATATAGTTCCTTGCACTGAAACTATTTTTATTTGTGTAGACAAATGAAGTAGATAAATCATGTTCTGTTACTTAGCATACCGTAGCCTACTTCAAAAGAACAGCTAACAAATCCCTCCTATCAATTGACTTAGTGCAAACCTGGGGGTTACCTAGGCCTATTTCAGGTCGCCTGTCAGGGGACACCCACCGCCAAATTTTTCTGTCACATACATGTTTGTGAAGCTTAACACTCACACATTAATTTTCAATTGGTTTGATCCGGTAACTATTTCAGCTGACCTAGCTCAATTAGGGGGGTCACCTACTTTAGGTCGTCTGTCAGGGGACACCCACCAGCAAATTTGTCTGTCACATACATTTTTGTGAAGCTTAAAACTCACACATTAATTTTCCATTGGTTTTATCCGGTAACTATTTCAGCTGACCTAGCTCAGTTAGGGGGGTCACCTACTTTAGGTCGTCTGTCAGGGGACACCCACCAGCAAATTTGTCTGTCACATACATTTTTGTGAAGCTTAACACCCACAGATTAATAATCAGTTGGTTCTATCCGGTAACTTTTTCAGCTGACCTAGCGCAAATTTTGGGGGGTATAAAACTTGTCTGTCAGAGCCCCCCCACCACCAAAAATGTCTGTCACATACCAGACAATCATCTAGAAACTATTTACTTTACAACCAACTAAGTTTCAAACGGTAACTATTTCAGCTGACCTAGCGCATTTTTTGGGCCATGAAAAATGCCCCCCATTCCCATACCCACCACCGGCGGCCCGGCAGACTTCCAGATTATGAGTGCCCACATACCACCGGACATCGCTGTATGAATAGAAATTGGTAACTTTTTCACCTAGGGTGGACGTCGCGGGCTCCCGGTCTACTAGTCAGGAAGTGCAAATTTTGGTTTGTATCAGCTACTTGAAAGCAGTGTTGTACGTTGACATCGTCAATTTGACGACGTCATTTGACGGCGTCAACTTTTTGTTGACGCTGAGGCTAGCGCAGTCAATTTATTTTTTAGTTAACGAAAGTGATAGCGCCGTCAACTATTTTACCGATTTTAAGCATCAAGCGCTATGCGTCATTTTTTGTTTTCATTGAAAATCTCGTTTCACAATGAGAGTTTCACATTGTATTCTGGCCAGCGCGACTCATTTGAATTACCAGCTTTCGCGTTGGTTAGAATGGCTACCTGGACTACAAGCGGAAGAAGTTCGCCAAATGGTGATCACTGATCACTCATATCATGAACAGTATCGAGAACGAGGGATCAGAGAGAGAAAGCGAAAAATCAATGAATGTCGGAGGTTGAAAAATGAAGATACTTTATTTCAAAAGCTCTATGCCCAGAAAAGAGCGATGTTGGGGCAGTGGACCTCGTGAAAATATATATATATTTGCTACATCACAGCACACTTGAAACAGTGATACCTTTCCGAGTAAACGTTTTTAAGGCTTGTTTTTGAAATACAACACACCAAATAACCAATACCATCCAGCGCTGCTATGGAACGCATGTTTTCACTTGGAAAGGACATTATGCGTCCCAAACGCAGCAGATTGTCGGACAAACACTTTGAAATGCTTGTGTTTTTACTTGGCAAGAACTAGCCTGTAGGCTAAGCATTAAGCAACCAATTACAATACAGTCTCAAAACATAATACCTGCTCTTTATTTATAGATATTACAAGCCTAAACTTGGTTGAAATATATACTTCTTTTTTGTGAGACCCTGGCTAAAATAGCGGTAAAAATTAGCGCTGACGCCGTCAATTTCTTTAAGAGCTGACGCAGTACTTTACGCCGTAAAGTTTTTAAGCAATTTACGCTGACGCCGTCAATTTATTTCATTGACGCGTACAACACTGCTTGAAAGGAAATATTTTCATCAGAAAAAATGACCGAAATAAATAAAAAAATACCGAATTTTTTCAATTCATTTCGGACAAATGACCGAAAAGTCTCAGCAAAAAAAAAACCCAGCTCCCAATCAAACCGAAAGCAAAAATTTTCAACACTTACGTTTTACCAGTCGTGCTGTACAGTCTAGAATGCGTAACTTAATGTTACTTGATCACAAGAAAATAGAAGATCTTCTAACTATGACAAAACTACATCCAATTGCAGCAATAATAAAATCAAAAGTTTTAAAACTGTTCGGCCACACTAATAGATCACAATTCGGAATCAGCAAAGTTTGCACAGAAGGCAAAGTAGAAGAAGAAAACGTGGCAGACAACCAAAACGATGGCAAAACAACATTCAATCATGGACCGGACTCAACTTGATGACACTGGGCGAGTTGGCTCAAAATTGCCACTCTTGGAAGCAAATAAGCCATGTTGATGGGCAATCTGCTGCAGGCGGAGATGACGACTGATGATGATACACACCCAACTAAACATCAAGCGGCGCTGGTTTGCCTCTCGGAGTGTGCTTGAGCACTGTATTTCAGGAGTGCTCTCCATTTAGTGGCACCAAGTGGATGGAATAATTCTCCAAGCAACAACACTTTAACAACAAGAGGAAACTTCACTCTGTCAGTCTAGGTGACCAGGCCTGCACCAGTGGTTCAAAGCCTCTACTGTACAAGTAAGCAAAACTGCCAGGATTAATCTTTCTAAAAAGCTTTCCCAGTCTGAGGATAAACATCAAATCAATCTATAAATTTCACATCAAACTAAAGGGTCTTTGTTGTGAATTTTGAACAACTGGCAAATCTTTGCTATGTATTCTAAGTTTGTAACAAAATGAAATTGTCGACATAAAATTTGATCGCTGAATCCAAAGAACCATGCTGCAACTAAGACTTCTCATAAGGCAGGGCACCAGGAGCCGCAGTGTTCCCATTGACTTGAGTCTCCAAAACATCAGATTTTTTCCGAAAAGTTCCAAACTAACATCAGACTCAAAATCTTATTGATTTCAATAATAATCCAAAAGTTTCTGACACCTTACCTAACAGTATGAATAAAATGCACAAACACAAGCAGTCAAATTCTGTGTAATTTGTGCATTTAAACATCAAGTACTTTATTCGTAATGTTATTAGTGCAGAATAATACACAGTGGTTGTGTATTATTCTGCAGTGATAGCATTACGAATACTTGATAACGAGTGGTTGTACTACAGTATCAATTGCAATGTCATTGTCAATGCCTTTCAATTGCAATGTCCAAGGGGTGTGCAAATACAAATATTTTGGAAACTCCTATAAGAAATTTACAAAACCAGCATTCACTCTCAGTCTTCACTGTAGCGTACACTCTATATCATCGAGATGGTCCTCTAATTTTCATATCCTGAATTAAACTTGTTGAGGGCTTCCACCTTGTGCAGTGTGCACCCTCCATTGGATCATGAAATTAACTGATGTGCAGAGACTAGACATCTGAATAGTTCCTTAGAAATAGCCTGTGGAGTGTGGACACATAGGCTAAAGCCTAAAGCTAGTATGTTATACTAAATAAATTAATTAGAACACAAACCTACAGTATTCATAATATAGCCTACCTATATAGAAGTACTCTGCCCTAATAAAAACCGCCTTCACCCTAATAGAAGTACTCTGCCCCAGAAAAAAAATCACACATCAAAACATCAGACTTCAACATTAAAACATCAGACATCAGACAGTTTGCTCAAAACATCAGATCTGATGTTAAAACATCAGATGTGGTAACGCTGCCAGGAGGTCCAGGAGTTGATTTTAGCATTGACTTGATTCACTTCTTTTTTTTAGAGAAATCGTCACGGCTTTTGCTTTGTATTTGTTTTAAATCCAGCGGTTAACATCATTTTTATTTATTTCATATATCTCGGAACTAACATGTTGTGTACTTTCAAAAAAAAATACTCCTTTAATAAATAAATTTTCCTGGTCTTTAAGTTAAAACATTTATTTAATTTTTTTTTATTTCTTCCGTCAGCTTCAAAAAGAATCTTTCGAAAAAGATATTTGGTAGGGGACAATTTTTTTTAGTTGAAAAGCGTTGAAGCATGAAGTTGATATTTGTTGTGGCGTATTGTTGCTATCGGATTGTATTTTTGTGTTAGCAGAATATGTAATTTGTTTTACCGATTTAATTGTGTGGCAATGAAAATGAAGTAGATCAACTTGCACCATGAGCCCTCCAGGTTTTCGGGTTTGTTATATTTGTGGACGTGAATTTGGTTCACGCTCGCTTGCCATTCATGAACCGAAATGCCTTGAAAAGTGGCAACAAGAAAACTTAAAACTGCCTTTAAAATTAAGAAGAATGCCGCCACAAGTGAGTTTATTTTATGTAGAAATTTGCATTTTTTTTATTTAAGGATTGTGCACTGGTTTATAAATATTATTTTATTCAGCCTTGTTGTTAAAATCAGCAGATAATGGTCAGCTCAGCGAGTTGGTTAAGCTCTCAACTTGTAGCCTACATTGTCCGCCCTATTAGCTCATTGGCTACGCGCCGGGCTTAACATCTCACGGCGCTGGTTCGACTCTTGGGGTGTGCGCTTGAGCAACACATTTCAGGACTGCTCTCCATTAAGCGGTACCTAGTGAATGGAATAATTCCCCGGCAACAACATTTCAACAATCGGAAAACTTCACTCTGCCCATCTCGGTACGGTAACCGGCCCTGCTTCAAGAGCCTCTACAAGTATGCAAAACTACCATGAATAACCTACCAAGGCTTTGTCAGTCCGAATATAAAGGTTCAAAACCAACCAACCAAGTAACAGCAACATCAATCAGCGCTGTTTCGGCTCTGTATGTGTGTTTGAACAAAACACTTTAAGGACTGTTCTGGTTCTTAACTTTTTCCTTCTAGAAAAGACAGGTTTAGTTGTTTGTTAGTTCCTCTGCTTCTATTCTGTCATATTTTGGTATTTCTGTTTTGTCTGACCAACAACAAATTATTCTATGGGGACATCTCAACTACTGTAAGATATTTGTAAGGTTTTGTCACTGTTAGCATGGTGCAGCATAGTTACACAAATGAACAAAACATGTATTAAATAATACAACACCTATAACTTGCATTTAGTTTTGATGTCATGTTATCGTGTACAATACTTGATATGTTGAAGCTATACCAAAATATACTTACTCTCTTTGTTTGCCATTAGACTTAATTCTCGCCTAGTAGGATATATAATTATAAAATAAAACAAGAATAAAATGTTGAAGGAGCTATGTGCAACTGCTATAGTAAGTTTTTAACTTTTATTGTCAATAAAATGAAGGTATTACTTCAGTTACGCCTAGATTATTTTCTTACAATACCCAACACTTGTCTTATTAATTTGTAGCTTATATATTTTATGTTTTGACTAAGAGTGCGTTCAACAATTTTTTGTTAATAGTGACAGTTTCAAATATTTGAAGTGGTACTATGATAGAGCTTTAGTAAGCAATTTAATATATGACAAACATGAAAAAACTAAAATGTTATAGTTGTGGTAATATAAAACTGATATCTTTGCAACTGTGTATAGTCCACGAAAATATGCTATGTTATAGTTCAACAATGAATATAATGATGTTATTTCAGTTTTAATCTTAATAAAAATTTTTTTATTATTTTTGGAAAATGGCTCAACTATCCACCCCGATAGCTCAGTTGGTTAGTAATTAGTATGTGACTTCTGGAACAAAGAAGCTTCAAGATCAAGCGGCGCTGGTTAGACTCTCAGGGAGTGCGCTTGAGAAATGCACGTTAAGGACTGCTCTTCATACAACGGCATCTAATGGATGGAATAATTCCGGCAACAAGACTTTAACAATTGTAAACTTCACTTTGTCAATCTCGGTGACCGGGTTTGCGTCAGTGATTCAAACCGCTACAAGTACTTCCAGGATTAGGCTATCTAAGAAGATTTTCGTGGATAAAGATTCAATAATCAATATTGCATGCTGTTCTTAAGAGGACGAGTTTAACCATACCTGTCATATTGACCTTACACATGGGGAGAAGTGAAGCTTGTTATGACAGTTAAAATTACAGTATGGGACTTTTTACTATGTTCTGAAATTAGGATAAAACAAATATATATTGGTGTTTGATGATGGAGCATCTGTACGATGTTTGTTCATATGGAAATAGTGACCTATCATCCTTATGGTTTTTGGCAAAAATGATGAATAGGGATCTAAAAAAGTATTAATTAAATTCTTTTGTGAAAGAATTGACCCAAATTTCTTTGGAAATCAGGCCAAGAATTAAAAAATCTTTTTAACGTAATGTAGTGAAGGGAAGAAGAATTATATAATAGGCGTAGTTGAAATATTTTATGAAGGACAAGAAATGCAAACAGGAGTATTGAAATTAATCATTTTGTGTTAGTATTTCAATGAAATGTGGCAGCACCCATGCAAATAAAGCATATTTACTTAGTTTAGTTGGTATTACATTGCTGCCACAACAGTGGTTGCATTGAGCACTTTAAAATTTATATATATGAAATTAATGTATATATTAACTCCAATCAGATGGCTAGTCTTATGGAAAAAAAATATTAACCACACTGCTTTTCAGATCAACAAAGACAGTTGATTTAATGGCAATTGCTTGCTTGGAAACCTAGTAAACTTTCAACTTTTAGAATAGCTAAAAACAAATATTGTTTATTGTAGTGTTTAAAGGTTATTTATATTTGTTTTTCTGCAGAAACCACAAATGTTGCCGTCTTTAAGTTCAAAAGGATTTAACACAACTAAAAGTGAAATAAAAGTAATAGAAGAATACAATCAATCCGCGTGGGAATCTGCTCAGGCTCAACTTGTCCCTTGTTCAAGGTGACATAGTATCATGCTTAACATTTAATATATATAATTGTATTTCACTTGCAAAGATATAGTTTTGAATGCTTATCCTTTTACTGACAATGCCTTTGATAGGTTATATCTGGCATAATCATAGAGGTTTTGAACCACTGAAAGCCGAACGTGCACCCTGAGAGCCGAATCAGCACCGCTTGATCTTGAGTCAGGCACGTAACCACTGAGCAAACGCGACAGACAAGTTTTTATTTGCCATTAAACTCAATTTCAAATAGCATTTAGAAAACAATGATTTTGTTGATATTCTTACCAGATGCGGTCGAACATTTTTACCTGATCGTTTGAGTGTCCATTTGAGGAGTTGCAAAGGGGTTAAAAGACCAAATACAGTTGTATTGTCTAAAAGACCAAAAAATTATGAAGGAGAGGTAGTGTATGTTTTTTCTTCAGCATAAACATTCGCCATTTATGCTAAAATCGTATAAATTTTCTTGATGTAAATGCTGATGAATATTTAAACTTGATTTTATTTATATTCTACGATATTATATTTTATATTGTACTTAAAACGGGTCAATTTTAATTCCATATCGAGAGACATAAGGAGGAACAGCCCAGTTCATGCTTGGTGTTATAAAAAAAACTTGAACTGATCGGGACATTGACTTCTTTGGGAAAAGTTATTTGTTGCTTATAGTTGTTTCAGGTCTTGCCATCAACACAAAAATTTCAATCATGGAGTGTCAACCACAGCTGAATGCAACAATTTATTTGTTTTTCTTGTAAAAATAAACAATCAACCTCTGTGACGAAAGAAACAAAGCAAAAAGTTGCACATGACTTACGAATCTTCCTTTCATTAAGATTAGTTCAACTATTGTACCCTAGGCTTCTGCTTAAACTTTCTACTAATGTTGATGTCAACCCCTTGTAATCAACTTCAATATTGTGGATCTGGCTTTATCATAAAACTGCGTCTTAAGGGATTTCATAGATGCAGTCCCATCACTGCATGCAAAATAATTATAAACGACCGTTATGACTTTAGATGCTTTCCCAATTTCCATCCGTGATTTTAAGTTGTCTGCGTACCATGTTGAAACACTGCAAGCTTATCTTGAAGGGAATTATTAACATGGTTTGTTTTCTTGATAGATTTGCCCTCCTGTTGTTAACTCCGGGAACACGTTTGCTTCAGTAAACGCTTACCAAAGTGGTACAGTTGGTCTTCCACCTTCTGAAAAAAATGTAATATCCAGCAAAAAGGTGTTGAAGCCCTTGTCAAGGACTAGCTTGAATACTCCCAGACACTCTGCAAGCAATTCCTCAATGGTTAAAGAAAATTCTGGTACCGTACATTTGAAGTTGTTCAGCTACATTACAAATGTTTTACCGCACTATTGCTTTGCGTTATTTTTTAGTATCGTAATATTTAAGCATTAGCGTAAAAAAGAAACCAATTGAATTGGAAACGATTACATTACTTTCGTGCCATTTTTTAACAATTATTATTTGCAGTTGGTGATGAAACTTTAAGCTTTTACACTTTATCGGATCAATTGGGTAATGTCTGATTTATATAGTCTTTTTAAAGAACGTGTGTACTGTGTTGTCTGTGCCACTGAAAAAAAAATCGTATCTAACATGCTCGAATCTTCTGTAACAGCACAAATTTTTCAGGTGGAAACCAATCTGATAGAAAAGGATCGTTGCAACCGCTCTACCGAAATAAACTGCCTCCGCAAAAAGCAGTTGGAATATTGAAAGATCAAAACGTATCATTCAACAGCAAAACTGGCCCCCAACTCAAGCTATCTATGAACGAGCCTTCAAAGTCAATGTCAAGATTAAGAGACAGAGCTGGATCGAAGTCACATCCTGGCCATATTCTTCCCAACCCCCCAAACTTGTCTTCTGCGAAGAGGCAATCTTTGCCTGGTACCCGGTCAAGAAGAGGAAGGTTTAATTACAGATCAGGTTCTATAAAGAGTTTTTTTTTGATAACCTCATTGTTACGGTTGAAAAGAAGTATCATGTACAGGGCAGAGAGCTTCGTCACATGCTTCCCTCTTGATACTGAAGCTGAGGAATGGGATTTTGCGTTCAAAATAAGCAAAGTTTATTCAGCAAAAGAGTTCCCACAAACTCCACAAAACTAAACCAACCTCTACTTCTTGGGGCCGGCTCTTTGTTCTTATTTGTAATGCTTTATTAAAACAAAGATTGTACCATTGTGGTGCTCCCAATTTCTTTCTCGGTCAGTTATCGCAATACACTATTCTAGTCCGCTCCGTTAGCTCAGTGGTTACGCACCCGGCTCAAGATCACGCGGTGCAAGTTCGACTCTAGGGGTGTGCGTTTGAGCAACGCGTTTTCAGGACTGCTCTCCATTCAGCAGCACCTAGTGAATTGAATAATTCCCCGGCAACAACACTTCCACAATAGAAAACTTCACACTGCCAATCTCGGTAACCGACCCAAGAGCCTCTACAAGTATGCGAAACTACCAGGAATAACCAATCAAGGCTTTGTCAGTCCGAGGATGAAGATTCAAAACTAACCAACCTATTCTTGTAACTTTGTGTGGATAAAATGATTAAGAAACCGTGCGATACCTGACACCTGTATCACAAACAATAGTGGCAAAAGTGTATTTCGTGTATATTTTAATCCTAACTATGTGGTTAAATGCATTGCAGTATATCGTTGGTTTCATTGAATTCTTGATGCAGTGCAATTTTATACACTACTAAGCTTTTTTACTTAAACTCATATTGCAAAATGTATTTCAGGTTATGGTACGTTGGTTATTTCTAGTTTTTAAATCGAAACAAATAAATCTATTTCCAGGCACCACCACACCGGGTATGCTTTCAAAGAAGCCTTCCTTAGATAGTGACATATCAAGCTCAAGGACAAGTCTTTCAGTCAAATCTACAACTGATCGTCTGGACAAGTCGAGAGAGAACTTCAAGACAGAAGGATCTTTTACACCACACCCCCCTGGTATCAAAAGTGAAGCCCGTCCTTCATCTCTTGAATGCTCAAGAGTTCAGTTGCGAAGGAGAGGAACGTATGAGTAAGTTGTTCGAATTGAAGTATTTTATTTGTGCATTGTTGTATCGTATCCTCACTCCAACCTGTATTATTGCATGGCTGTACCAGTAATCCAGAATGCTTAGCACTGAGCTTGTGCCTGCTATGAAAAAAAATTGACTTATCTTGCTGTCACACGAAGTAAATTTTTCTAAAAGGAATGATGTTCAATTAACGGCATGTGGTACACGGAAAAAAGTGCTAAATTGCTTTTTGGAGGAGGTTAGGCTACTGCACTTCAGTTGAAGCCGTTTACAGTTGAATTAAACTGTGTACTGTTTTTGATACAACACATTTCAAATTAAAAATGCTTGACCACTGTAGATTAGACAAGATGGAAAGTTCTTTGGTTGAAATGAAAAAAGACTCGGAGATCCGAGTTGATGTTGTGCTGTCAGATCTTTCTACGAAAGACCTTAGTCCTAAGGTGAAACCTGTGAATTATTATTATTAATTAGCTCTTGTGGTTGTTTGTCTGTAAAAATAATCATTTTTATAGTTTGCCCTGGTTCCGCTCCCGGGTGTGCGCTTGAGCAACATATGTCATATAATAATTCACGTACAATAACACTTCAACAAGCCTTAACTTCACTCTAACCGACCCTGCATCACTGGTTCAAAGCCATTACAGCTTTACAGGTAGGCGAAACCACCAGCTCTTAAAGAAGCTTTCTTAGTTCGAGGATAAAGATTTTCAAAATCAATCAGCCCACGATGACTGCAAAAGTAAGATAAACACCCTTAATAAGCCTGCTCCGGTTTGTCATGATTAAAATCTTGGGGCTAAAAGGCCTATATCTTTATCTTGAGAATGACCATTTAACATACTTAAGTAGAAAGCTGATAACTTTGGAATGGGTAGTTAGTTCAATATTTTTCTCAAACAAAAGCTACTATTTACAGACTTTTTTTTACTACCTCGTTTCAGAAAATCTGATTAAATATAGTTTCTTTAGGCCAAATTTAAGCACAGGCCTACAGCAAGTTTGGTTTTGTTGCGTAGCTTTACAAAATTGTTATTCTCAAGGATACACTTCGCTTGGCGTCGTCAACCACAGGCAGCCTAGGTTCGAGTGGCAACCAACAACTTTCTGCCGTGAGAGCAAAGACGAGGAAAAAGCTGCAAATGAAAGCTGTGACTCCGACTTTGAAGTTAAGCGAACCTCGACCAAGCGTGGGGAAGGTAGAGATTTAAAAAAAATTTTTTATAAAATAGTCGTAGATTTAGTCCCTAAAGCTTGCGCCTCTTGTAAAGATAATTTTGATTGAAAAACAAAACCGAAGTAGTTATAATATGCTTGGATTCAAGCATAAAAATGGTTTTCGAGGTAAATTTACTTGCAAAAAATTAATCAGGGGTACACAAGAGTAAAAATATCAGGCCTAACATTTTGATAGTTGATCTAATTTAGATTTTTGTATCGAATGTTCTTCCTTTTAAATACTTTTATCAGGGTAGTTGCTATTTTTGTGAGTTTCGAACTATGCGGTTAACCTTCAAATCTCATCTCATTTTTGCATTTGTGTGAATTAAAAGCGCGCGACTTTGTAAACCAAGAAGGTTCAAGATCAAGCGGCGCTGGTTCGACTCTCGGAGTATGCGCTGAGCAACGCATTCAAGGACTGCTTCATTCAGCGTTATTGAGTGGATGGAAGAATTCCCCGGCAACAACACTTCAACAATCAGGGCTTAGTCAGTCCGAGGGTAAAGATTCAAAATCAACCAAACCAAAACCAACGCTAAAATGTGTTAAATTCAAATTGTTAAGATTCGCTGGTCTGAAAAGTTTTTTTAAAATACAAATCATGAAATCAGTCGCTTCTCTGAACTCAGATTGTTTTCTATCACGTCAAGTTTTCAAGATACAGTACTAGTAAGCAGCATATTTGACGATTTTCAGTGTACGACAAAAATTCGAGCCAAAAACAATGATAAAAAGTTAACAAGGATGTGAGCAAGCAAAACAATGCTTTCAGTATGTTCTCAAGTCCCAACTATGTCACTAAACTGCTCATGCTGGAATTTTCCAAAGAAGTTGTCAACCACTGCCTTGAATCCAACCCATGCTGCTAGCACAGAAGGCTTAACTATTCTTTGAAGCCATCATCGAGCAAAAGGTTCAAAAGATTTCTGGTCCAATAAATATAAAAACCAGCTTGACATCAAATTTGCTGGCCGAAAAGTTTTCTTTCACAGAGTGCGAAGGTAAAGTGTAGTCTTAACAATGAAGCAATAAAATTGTTTGAACATTCAAGCAACTTCATTTACTAATTTTAACCAACTACAGTACTGGCTGCGTATAACTGCAATAAAAGCATGGCAACAACCCCAAAACCAATGGCATAGTCCCCTGGCGATCCTTGAAAAGGACATAACTATAGCAGTCAATTATGAGAGGTTGTGATATCACAAAAACAAAACACCCAAATCATTATCTCGAACAATTACAACTCTTACTTCACAATGCTGAAATTATTGTTACCTCATAAATCCAATGTTAGAGACAATTAACTCGACCAAATATTTTTTTGCTGGAAAAGGAACAGAAAGTGTGATTAACGATCATCGTAAAATCTTGACGTGGTAGCAAAATTGAAATTCTGATTTCAGATTCGAGCTCAGCACACCAGAATTGCTTCAAAATGGTTGTTATATAGTTCGTCTGGCGAAAATTTCTTGTTGACCAGTTTATCATAAAATAGTAGGTTGCTCATGCTCAGAATGAGTCTATTGCTATTGCAGTAACATCAGCGATCATTTGTTTTGACGGGTTGAGCACAGATAAGCAAACAACAACTTTTGTTGCAGCCTTCGCAGAGCGTTTCTTCGTCTATGACTTCGAAAGCTGCCATACGTCAGCCACCCTATGTAATATGCTACATATGTGGGAGGAAGTATGGCACCCAGTCCATAGCAATACATGAACCTCAATGTTTGGACAAGTGGAGATTAGAGAATCAACAACTGCCGAGGCGTTTGCGAAGGCCTGAGCCGAAGAAGCCAGAAGTGGTACCGATTACAGGTAGGCTAGCGGTCTAACTTTGGTTTTAAAGTGCCAGACCAAAGATGCCCAAAACTTAGCCTACGCTAAAATTAAACAGCATGAAGTTCTGGAACATTAATTAAACAGTTTGTCATTGTCAATATACGTTTAATTATGAAAATATTCCTTTCAATCTGACCCTTCAGTTTTCTCAAAAATTCTGTCCCAGTTGGAATAAAAATATAACTAATTGGAAAGCATAAAGATAAAATTTAACTCCTGAGTCCGGATAGGAAACTAATGAGCAGTTTACTATGTAGGCTAAATTATATAATGAAAATACCGTAATCGATTCATTCGAGTTTTCCACGGAAACAAAACGGTTAGGCCAGTTCCTAGGTAAAATATACATGCTAAGGACCGCTGATGGAATTCAAGATGAAGCGACCTTCCAAAAGCTGACCCTTGACATTCACAACTAAACAATGGACAGCTTCTCGTTTTCTCTCAGAAATGCATTAACGCCAACGCTTCTCTTGCTATAACTAGAGATCTACTTCCCAAGATGCAGTTTGAGAGACTAATCTAGGCCTGGTACCGATGGCAGTCCCGGTCCCCCAAAACAAGACACCTCTATAAAATGAACTATGGCAAACGTTAATGCAACGTTTTTGTTAACATCCTGGGCCCTCGGGAAAGGTTTCGGGCCCCTAAAATCATCCCGTATCCAGCAGTAACCCTTGTCAACGCAACTGGTTGTAGAACATAGCAGTGTCACTCATACCGCATTTACCACAAAATGTTTGATATAACTGTTACCATTCCTTTTCACTTGAATTTTATAGCAAATGGATCGTACGATATCGAGGCTGCAAACGAAGCCGCCTGGCAAGCTTCACAAGAACAACTTGTCCCATGTGATAGATGCGGAAGAACATTCCTACCGGATCGCTTAATTGTTCATCAAAGATCTTGCAAAGGGAAAAAGTAGCTTGGGCAGAGATTCACAGGCTGGCTGTATTTAAACTCGAAACAAAACTTAGGCCCTATGCTTATTGAAATTGCTTGATCACGGGCTTGGAAGTAGGTGTAGTGTTTATTATTATTGTCAAGAAGTACGAACCGTTGGCAAATAATTTTACCATTCTGAGAAAGTAAAATTAATTTAAACTGCCGATAGAATAACTGCAGTTTGTTTTCTATGTCCTTAAGTTTTTTTTGCTCAATTATTTTTACTTGCACTTTTTTCTATTTTGTTACTTCATTTCCTCACTGTTTTGTCCCCGTTAAAGCCACTCAACTGTGAAAAATATATTTTCATACAAGTATATCAGTGTTTGTTTTTCAATTAAGTTCTACCATTCAAGTCACATTCAATGGCGTAGGTTTTGAAGAATAATATTTCATAAAGGAATTACTAAGTTGCTTTTGTAGTGGCCTGCGGTATTTTGTAGCCTACTTGTATCAATTAGTTAAAGAATAAATGATTTGTACGGTATGGTTTCAACCTTGCCCATGGTTGTATTTTCGGTAACTTAACGTTACAATACACCAGCGGTAGCTTGAAGTTCAGATTAGAGTTGACAGTTTAGACTTGACGCAACAAGCGAAGCCTGCTGCACAATCTCGTTAACCCTCGTTGTTGGGGAAGCAATGCTTTCCTCCACTTCGTCTTTAAATCTTCCCGCACACCATCACCACCTTGCTATGACGTCTAATGAAACAAAAGACTGTCTGCACTCTAGTAGCCTTCCCAGTGTGGTCCGGGAACATCGTGAATCTGGGGTGGTTAAAAGATGGGGCCTCGACCTCAGAGGCTCACACGAAGACGATGATGATAAAGCGTCGCCACCCAGACACACGCCTCGGGACAGGCGCGGATTTATGGGGGGGCCCAAGGGGCCCGGGCCCCCCCCCCCCGAAATTTTGTGAGAAATTGTTGAATGGTTTGATATGCTTTTAAACAGCTGATATTAGTCCCACAGCGGACTTACAACCCCCCCCCCCTTTGGCACGCGTGTGACGTCACGATATTGAGAATGATGCTTTCAGTCTCCATGTCTCTAAAACAAAGTTTGCCTAGTTTTAAGCAAAACTGCATTAAAAGAGCGAGTTTTGCCAATACCAAAGATTCAAACATCTCAGCCAGGAATTAGCAACAAGAAAACATAGAGACTAAGCTTTATTACCGAAAAAATGCCGAAGAAAACACGATCTTATCCTTTTGCTATGCCACCGGACAGCACCATTTTACAGGAATATTTATACCCATATTTTTGTTGAAAATGCTCTCAGAATGCACCAAATTCAAAGTAATTTTTCAAAATTTTCTGGGGGAGGCCCCCCAGACCCCCCGCCGCTGGGTGTCGCCTTTGGCGAACACGCCGTCGGGCTTCGCCAGCCGGCTATCGAAACCCCCCAAATTCCTGGCTACGCCACTGATTGTTCATATCTGTTTCATCTTTTTCTTACTTTTTAATTCATTTTCAATTTTTTTGCCCCCCCCCCAAAAAAAATCCTAGATCCGCGCCTGCCTCGGGAGGTGATGCTTGTATCGCATGCACGAACGCAGGTGCAATCTTTTCCAAGTATTCTCCCAAAAGGAAAAGTGATAAGAAAAAAACACACAGAAATGCACCTGCTTTCGTGTGGGCAGTAAACTATGTTTGTATCAGCTTAAACCTTAAACTGATGTTTTGGCAAAACATTAACCCAGCAACATGTGCTTAATCGTTGCACTGCCAAGCAATCTGCTGTTCTGTTAATTTATTCTTCAGCATAGTAAAGATATTTATATTCTGATTCGCAAATTTATTATACAAACCGCAAGTTAATTAGACTTCAACTGCAAAAATATCGTACGATCTTACTCAGCAACTAACAGTATGCTGCGGTATGTTATTGCACTTATTGCAGTGTCCGAGCAGTAAAAGATAAAGAGTAGGCTAGCTATAGTAAATAACAAGATATATCAGCAATCCAATAACGAAAAAAAAACGGTGGCAAAACGTTGAAAGGTTTTAAAATGCGGATGAACAGTTGTTGGGATAATATTGCATAGATGGGGTTTAGTCACAATATGATAAAAAAATGGCATACTAACCAACAGCACCTTATTCTAACAAGATTTGCTGATGCACCTAATTACAGGTACGGGAAGGTAGTTTCTTATTTCTTAACAATTTTAAGAGAAAAGTCGATAGTTGGATAACCTTGAACCAACTTTGAAGTCGAAATAATGTCAATATTTGGTCCACAATACTGGGTTATGTTAGACTCATCAATTCCGCCGCTAGCCTCCACAATAACTTGAGGAAAGGATAATTTCAAACCTGCTGCTGCTTCATGTAATTCCTGTTATAAAACACAAGATTTTCTGAGATAGTTGCCCACTACTCAAAAACTACAATAAACCCAATTGCACATGCTAATCGTACACACTCTCTCCTTGCAATAATGAAATGTTTTGTGAAATCCATAGGAAATGCCACAAATCGAAATGCAAAACAGCTTGTCAGCAAGTGTTGTGCAATGACAGGCAAGTGAGTTCGGCTGAAAGCATACCCAACTCATTTAGAGAATAGAACGCGAGTTGTCTACTCTGTCTATTCAGTAGCAAAGGATAAAGGTTCTATTAACAGTTTAACAGCTTCATGACCAATCCAGAATAAGAATATGTAAGCAGTTAATATTACCTCCGGTGAAAAGTTATCAAACATCACAACATCGGCTCCAGCTTTAGCAGCTTCAATTCCTTCGCTAAGAGATTGGCATTCTACCTCCACTTTTAAACTGAATCCCGAAACAGATTTGACGTCTTCCACAGCCTGAAACAAATTTACAAAGTGTAAATACCAGCACTATCATCACAATCATTTTGAGCATCTATATGAGATTGCATGAATTAAAAATGTAATGCAAACACAAGAACAGGAGTAGACTGTGCAGTGTGCATACATTAGTGTAAAAAGCATGAAATCGTGCAAGTACATCGCGAGCATCATGTATCAATACATCTCTATGAGATGTATTGTGAGCAGTAAACAACTGAGCATACTTCAATTAAATTTGTTCATCACAATCACTAATTTATTTAGGAGAGTTTGCAAATCACTTTATATTAAGCCAATAACACTAAGCTTTGTTAATGATATGGTCTTCTGGCAAACTATTGGAGGATTCTCAGAAAGCAATTTTATACTGGCAGTAGTTACCTACTCAATTGCAGGGCCGGATTTAGCTGATGGGGGGCCCGGGGCACTTTTAGATCGGGGGGCCCCCGTAAAAAATGAAAAGCCACCTCTACGCCTACAGTAGCATTAATACAGTACTGCACAGCATTTTGCAGCAACTTTAAAGGCTGAAAAGAAAACAAATAACACAAAATCACATTTTTTCCATGTAGGGGGGCCCTTCAAAAGTCGGGGGGCCCGGGGCACCTGCACCCTCTGCCCCCCCCCCCCCCCTAAATCCGGGCCTGCTCAATTGAAAAGGTGTTTATTTTTAAAGAATGCAGTAAAAACGACATTTAAAACCATACTTTTTTTATGCTTCCAGACGACCAGATGTGGTTATCTTTTAACATAATCATAGAGGATAGGTTATATCTGTGAGTATCAGCTCCAACAACCAGTAATCCATATTTTTCAACAAGGCGAAAACCTGGGGTTGTCTTTCTTGTCCCTGCAACCTTCCCCTTCCAACCTAAAACAACATTCACTTAATATTGTTACAGTGTGGTGTGTGACAATAAGAAAGACTTGCCATTGGTACAACTTTTAAAGCACCTCTTTTTATCTGACGTATGACAGATTATTCCAAGTATTAAATTGCAATCAACTTCTAATGCTTTGTGAGATACCATAGAAGCACTCGATCTCCATGAAGCACTCAAAGAGAGAAACAAACTACTGTAATATCAACTTAACATTGCTAAAATATTGTTTGCTAATTTTGGCATAGCTTTTACCATGGTAAAAAATAAAAAGAAACAATAAATTTGTTTTAATTCTGAGAAAACAATTAACTAAATTCTACATTTGTTGAATCTGTGTAATGTGTGTAGCCTATACTGTGCTTCTTTTGTTTTTATTTTTTGTTGCTTTTTTGGATTTTGTGGCTATGTTAGGTATAGACATACACCGTAATTACATCTTTTCAGGCGCTTCTTAAACCATTCAAGACTTTGCCATCTATCGTCATTCATCATTTATTGATGCAATGGCATATCACATTATGTAACTAGAACTATATATATTTCTGTTCTGGACACAATTTTGAGAAAAATGATATGATCAATCATATAGCAAATGGTAATGTAGCTTTTACCTGCATCTTGAACAAGCTTCATATATTTATAAGCTCGTGCAGCAACACCACTTGCACGAGAGATGCAGTTCAAAGCAACCCTTTCACCAAGTAGAATATTTTTACACTTTCCTTGAACATGTGCTAAAACAACTGGTGTAGTCGAGTCATGATAAGTGCCTTCACTAGCAAGCCATTCAACTTTGCAGTTGAGTTCACTAAATACTGCATCAAAAAATGGAACACCAGCAACAACTCCAGGTGACTTTATGAGTAACTTTGCTGTTTCAATTTTGTTCCCCACAACAAGCCCACCATAATCAAAATTTGGTGTGTCTTCTACCAGCCAAGTTTTAACTAAAGATTGCACTATTTCCGCAGGCAGAACACATGACAAATTGAAAGGGGGCAAAAATACACTATTTTTTGGTTGGCTAGATCTTGTTTCAAGTGCAGACATTATTAAAAAAGTTGAGCTATAACTTAAAAAAACCTGCATAAATGTTAAAACAAGGCAAAGCATTCAAGATGTGCATAAACAAGCAGTAATTTCAACAAATGGCTGCAAAAAGGGAATTTGCAGAAAAACAAGATTTAGCACGAACTTTGGCACAAGACTGAACTTTGTCTTGTCTATATTATATACTTTTGTTGACCATTGTAAAATTTCTATCATTGTTTTTCAATTATCTGACCACAACATTTTATACAGTTATGTCCCAATGCAGTGTGTTATTGTTACCTACTGTTACTATGTCAATATTGAACAGGATTTGGGCACTTATGTTCAAATTCTGGAAATCCATTGAGCAGTAGTTTTTAACCTTTTTTATACTGATAATCTTAAGAAAAGCTTGATGAATGTCAAGTTACGGGACAAAATTGAAGCCAGTTTGACTCAGCAATGAATCCAGCCCTTTTATTTAGCCTCTCAGCAAGTTGAGCTATAGTAGACCACCCTACAACCGGCTACCAGTATAAGTACAGTAGCCTAATGAAATAGAGGGTACGGTAGTGTCTCTTAACCTCTTTTCTGATTCCTTGATGTTATCGAGGATGAAAACTTATACAAGGGTCCTTTATTCAGGATACAACCGAACGATTAAACATATTAGCCTAGCCCTAGGCTAAGTAAACAAAATCAGTTAGTTTGCGGATGTTTTGTCTACTGTATAGCAACCATAGACTGTTGAAACAATGGAGAGTACTAAAATTGTCTGCAGGCTACATGTTGTCTGTGTCAGGAGATGTTCACCAAACTTAGATCTAAGTCGCTCTCAAGAAAGTTTGGAAACCACTGACATATAGTTTTTTCGTTGCGATAGTCACAAATATCAACAAATTGATGAAAAAACATAATTGCCATGCGAAAAGCGGTGCCGATATGACGTCATCGATTGGCCTCCGCTATTACTGAAAACAAAATGGGGGGTAAAAAGCATGGTGATCGTTTTATCTTCACATGCATTACATCATAGGTGTACGAGCCGGGGGTGCAGGGGGTGCAGCCGCACCCCCAATCTGTCGAGAATTAGGGCAAGATTTCATATTTGGGCAAGATTTTATGCCTTTCTACCCTACTTAATCTTCGAAAAGAGAATTTTGGGAAGATACCTTGCTAAAAAAAGTTATAAAAGTGAACGTATAAATTCCTGCTTGCTGGAGATGCAGCTTTTACTTTGTTTAGTACAGTCCTTGACAAAATTTAATAAATTTGATAATGGGGAAGCACATATCAGAATGATGGGGAAAAGGAAAAAGACCCAAAAACCTGCGCTGATGGCAGGGGTCTATTTGTAGCTGTGATGTCCAGTTCCTTCTGGGACTAGAAGAAATCACAGGAATGAAGAAAAGTTCTTTAACATTTGGAATGATGTTCATAAAGCTTTCAAACACACAGTGAACGAGACTCAAGTAGCCTACCGGTATTTCTTTGCATCGTCAATCCAAACCTTCAAAAAGGATGCAAGCATTGTGTGGTGAAAATACAGCTACAAAACAGAAAATGAACAAACTGACATGGAAAGAGCACGTGTTGATGTATAGGCTACTATGATGCGATTGACAGGGTCACTGCAGAATTATCTGAAAGATTTGCGAACAAAAGTTCGAAGATACTGCTTTGTCTTGCAGATGTAGTGCTGAGAAATAATGCTAACCAATAAAGCTTGAAGTTGATATCTGAATTCTAGTTCTACACCGTGGAACAGGATTTCCTAGAATCGGAATACTATCTCACTCGCAACAAAGAAATCAAAACTGCTGTAGCTACAATGTACAAAATTCCTTATTTCAAATGGATTAGATACAACTATGCCCCACTTTGCAAAAGCTGCAAAAATTCTAGCAGCAGTTCCTGCAACTTCATGTTCAGCTCAGAGGTCTTTTTCCGGATTACGACGACTGAAGATACATCTGAGATCAACAATGGGCCAAACACGCCAGGATTAAGCTTTTCAAGAAGCTTTCCCAGTCCGAGGATAAAGATTCAATCAATCAACCAACAACAAATAAAGTGGATGTCAATCGTATTGTAGATATATTTGGACAACGATGTGGGCCAAACAAATACTTCTTTTAAATTTGTTTATATAGGCTACCACAAAGTCTACCACTGTATTTAATCTACTGATCAATACTTTTTAGTTTAGCTTTGCAGTTTTAGAGCCATGTTTTAGAGCCAGGTAGTACTGCATTCTACTGGTTCGTTAGTGTAGTGTCAATTACTCCATTCAATTGTCTTTTGATAAATTTGTTGTTTTGTAAATTTGCATAATGGTATCCTTATCACACCAGTGGCTTTGTGTAAGTCATGTCAGTTGATGCCTTAGGCCTATGCTGTTTTTTTCTTGAAGACTATATTATTGCTTTTTCTTACATGTGTACTTTGATTTAGGCGCAGTTGGTTATATTTGGGCAAAAATTCTTTTGCACCCCCAAAAAATATGCTTCCCGTACACCTATGCATTACATTGCAAACAAAACATAGCCTACATTGGAAAAAGCTTTATCGAGCAACTGCGTTAAAACGACGATTGCTTGTTTTGTGTTTAAAATACAGACATGCAACTTGGCCATTAAATAAAAAAAAATATTTATTAACATACGCTTAGTTCCATGTTTTTATTTTAAAAATAAATTTGTGTGAAACTATGAATTATTAATTTAATTCATAGTTTCATATTTGTTAGTTTCATAGTTAATATTTTATAGTTTATTCCATCACCAGATAAAGCTAGTAACTCTTTGGAACATAGAATAAATTTATTCGGGTATAGATACGCAATCTTTCTTTGCAACAATGTCAAATTTGATTAAGTTGCTCAAAATTTCTATCGTATCCACACTGCTTCAGTATGCAGTATGCACTCAGCAATCAGCATCGACACAGTTGCTTCGACACAGCCTTCGACACAGTTGATCACACTATTCTCATACAGAAACTGCAAACATACGGTTTTCGGGGCCTTCCATTACAATTGTTAAAAAGCTATATCAGCAATCGTCTACAGCACACGGTCGTCAATGGAATCTCTTCAAACTCAAGACAGGTTACCTGCGGTGTGCCCCAAGGATCGACATTGGGACCCCTTCTTTTCTTACTCTATATAAATGACTTACCAAATTCAACAAACATGAATGTTAAACTATTTGCTGACGACACCAATCTTACGATGAGCGACAAATGTGAAATAAATTTGCAGAACAATGTGAATGCCGAAATGCAAAAAGTTTACAACTGGTTGAAGCTTAATAGATTATCATTAAATTTCTCAAAAACTGAATACATGCTAATAACAAATAAAAAACACATAAAAAATTTTAACATTAACATTGGTAACACAAGCATTCAACAAAAAAATCAAATAAAATACCTTGGTGTTTACATAGATAACAAATTAACATGGAAATATCACATAGATAAAATTTGCGGAAAAGTAGCAAAAGGTTCATGGGCGTTGCTTAAACTCAGAAATTATGTCAACACAGACACTTTAAAAGATGTGTATCACGCTTTGATTTACTGTCATTTGCAATATTGTATTTCAAGCTGGGGAAAGGCCTGTGACAGTGCACTGGATCCATTAATAAAATTACAAAAAAAGGTTATAAGAATAATTACGAAACAAAATTACTATGCTCACACTAATTTTTTATTTTTCAAAATGAACATCTTGAAACTAAAAGACATACATAACATTGAAATAAAAAAACATATGTACAAAGTTCATATGAATGAGTATCCGTCTACGTATTGTGATTTATTTACAAATGCTTCATCTATTTATCAGCATAACACAAGATATCAAACAGGCAACAATTATTTTATAAACAGATCAAACACAGAATTTGGCAAGAAGTCCATGCAGGTATTGGGACCAATGCTCTGGTCAGAGGTTCCAAGTAGGCTAAAAAACTTATCATTTCATTGTTTCAAAAAAGAGATCAAAACGTTAATTTTACAAAGCTACAGTACATCGTAAGTGATATGTTATGGAAACCAACTTGTCAGTTGCTTCGGAAACTTTATTATTCTCTGCTTGCTTCATGGAATTTTGTGTTTTGGCCTACGTTATCATCAATATGTTGTTTTTTTTGTGCGTATGCTGTTGTTGAAGCGCGGGAACTTTTCAATTATTATTTTTCTCTTGTAAGCTTATTTTAAATGGCAAAATCGTAATTTCCGTAGGGTGGCAATTGACTAGTAGACCGTATGGTCGTCTCGTTGTCTCCCTGTCGGTATGGGAACTTGTGTAACTTTTGTACTGTGTATATTGCATATTTCAAACATGTACCTATGTTCCTGTTACTGACAAATAAAACATTGATTGATTGATTGAAATCTTTGAACTTCACCTTTTTTTTAGCAATAGTAGAGCCCAATTAATGACGTCACATGGCACGGTGATGTTTCATGTTTGATCATATTCAATAATTCATGCATGTTGGCTTATTGTGAATAAGTGGCAAAATCTTATTCTTATTGCAACTTTTTAGGAATAGTTGTTTTAGCATCTATTGGGCGAAACTTATGGCATCCATGACAGAAGATTAATATTTTTTTAACATGTTACGTTTGGTAACTTTTGATGTTACTGGAACTTTGCTTCGTCCATTGCCATCTGCAGGAGAGCAATATGCAGTTGCTTTAAAAAATCATGCTAGCCTTTTATGCGATATTAGTGCCATGGAGAAATCGTTCAAGAAATCTTACAAACTATATAAAAAAGCCTATCCCTTGTATGGTAGAACTGCTGGTGCTACATGTAGGTCATGGTGGCTGTCAGTTTTTCTGGATACAGTTTTAAAATCTGGTGTTGTTACTGGTTCTGCACATGAGATTTCAAAGATTAATAATCACAAGCATCTTCCACTTTGGAATATTGATGAGCAAAGTCTTTTGCATGTAGCATTCAATGCAGTGTATGATAACTTCAAATGGGATCCTTTACCACACTCTCTTCACTTGTTGCGGTTTCTCAAAGAACAATCTCCCAATATCAGCATTGGAATCTTATCTAATGGCGATAATCGTGTTAAAGGTGGATTAAAAAATGCAGGTAATGTAGACAACTACACATTTTTGTTATATACGGTAGTCATAGGCGCCTAACTATTTTTTTGGCCGTGGGGGCGAAAGCGTGTTTCATCAGCAGCAACGTAAATTCAGCAAGTGTCACGCAGATGGATGACGTAATTATGCCGTCACACTAGGATTGCTTTTATTGCCACACTCAGAGTTATCGCTATGTTCGACCTACCGTTAATTATTATAAACAAAACTCGACCACTTCGGTTAAGCAAACACATGACATGTGTTTGCGTTGGCTAGCGGTTGATGGACTGCGACTCTTTAAGCTAAGCACAACATAAAGTTTAGCAACGAACTAGATTTATTAGCATGAAACAAGAGACGAAAAGGTTTACTAAAAGGTACACTGTAAATGGAATGACAATGTTTTGAAAATGGAATGCAAATACTAACTTGATCATACGCTTGAAAATACACCTGTGGAAAGTAAAATCATTCATGTTTACATCAATTCAGCAGCACGTCACCTTGAATAAATTTAAAAGTTGCTGACACCCGTAAGCAGCCCTTGAAAAATAGTTACGGAGAGACGTTTGATTAAGTTTTCGACTTGACATTGCTCCCTTTTCATTACAATATCGCAACTTATGACTGACCGCTGTAAAACGCCCGTTTTCGCGTTGCAGATGAAACAAAAGATGCGCATATTCCGCCTTTGATCGGGTTTCTATGGCAACGGTCGTGTGTGCGCCATTCAGTTTGCGTGAGTCCGTTACTTCGTTGATTATGCGGCGTGTGCGCAATGTGCTTTGTACGCTTGCCAGATGTTTCGTCCCTGAGATCTTTCGTCCCGACGTTTCGGCCCTAGGCTTGCGAGATGTTTCGTCCCTGAGATCTTTCGTCCCGACGTTTCGGCCCTACAAGACATCGGCTACTTTGGAGGAAAGTGCAAGATTGAGAGTTTCAAAACACCGCGACCGAAAACAAGTTTTATTCGAAGTCGGCAAGGACCGAAACATCTTGGGCAGTGACTGGTAATAGTTTTGTTTCTGGCTTCCTGTCAAGCTGTTGCGGGCAATTTCAAGTGTAATCTACCTTGGAATTGACTTTGATAAGCGGGTGTGCCTGTTAACCGTGGGCTGGTGTGACGCCATAAAGCTGCTTTTCTTCTATGCAAGACGATCCTTGCTTAGAACCACATCAAAAGAATTTTGCATGACCCACTGTAGGTTAAAGGTTTCTTTTTTGAGTCACTAATATTTTCTGTAAGAAACATAGTGGATGTTGCCAGGGAGGTCCTAATAGGTAAAGTAAGCCAACGTGACAAAATGGGGGGTGACAAACCAGTTTATTAGCTTGAGCAAAAAGTGACGCCTAGATGCAAGAAACCAATAACTGAGTTAGTAAAGTTGACAACCATGCAGACTGTTGTAGCGTAAAGCGTGTGTATTGATTTACCATAAACACAAGCATGGGCTACTTGGGTGACACTCATGCAAATTGCAAAATAAACTAGACTACGATAAGTTTAAAAAGATAGCTAGCTAGGCCTAAGTCAAAAATAGTTATTTTCGAAAGCTTGAAGTTTATAGCCTACAGTGATTCACAGATGTATTCAAATGCAACGCTTGTTAGTAACTTTTCAAATGCATCCTTTTATTAGTCTGTTTCATAGCCAAGTAATCGCTTGGCACTGCTGGTTTGCAGATCTAGGCCTACAATACATTTGTCTACTGTTGAACAATAAATGCTTGTAGCCTACTACAAAAAGTGCTCAATGCCAAGCAAAAGGCCAAGCAGAGCGAATTACATCAAATACAATTACTATTCTCTAAAGAAAAACAAAGAATTTGTTTCCCATCAAATAAACGTTAAATAGAGTCTGATTAACAACCGCAGGCTCAAAAAATTGAGATAGGCTACTTCGGACATATTGCAAGAAGCAACGCGTTGGAAAATGCAATGTTGACTGGGATGGTGCAAGGCAAACGAACAAAAGGACGACAAAAAATGAAATATTTTGACAATATCAAGCAAGTTATGGGAATAAAAAGCATGCCAGATGCAGTGGCGTAACAACGCAATATGCCGCCCTTGGATTTTTGCACGAAACGCGCCCCTACCCTCCCTTGACACCGTCGTAAAAGCTGATTAAAATTCCACACAACAGAAGAATTAAAGCAGTTTTGTTTAATTTTATTGAAAGTTCAAAATAAAACCTCTTCTTACTCAGACAGCTGAAGCATTCTTTGTCTTCTTTAATTACTGTAATCGCTGGCTTGAATGGCCCTTTTTATTTTGAAACCTTTCGGGCCCTAATTTGATCATCTCAACTCTCATGTTATGAGTTAATGTTGCTGGCCAAGTAGCGACATCGTTATGAGAATAATAGATAGCATCTGTGTTATCTTTATCTGACAGTGTTTCATTCACAGGCTGACTTCTTTCAATGATCAGTTTGTTGTTGTTTTGCTCGAGGTAGCCTACACTTCTTCTTCCGTCTCAACTTGAGGTAGAGATTTAATGTGCTAATCTCTTCATTTTTTTTAGCAGAGGCAATTTTTACGAACTTCAAAATGGCTCCTTCATTCTTTTTAGTTCCTCTTCTCTAGCTTTCTTTCTCTTTCTAAAAATTTTCTCTTTCTTTTAGTCTCTTCATAGGCAAAAATTAATTGAAAAAAATTGCAGCTTAAATCTTGTTCTGGAATCTGCAGCGCATTAGTTAAAAACAATAACCATAATTGCAAATTTGCTGAGTTAAGCTATAAGTGATCTATTTCAGACCTGAAACTTTAAACCTTTCACAAACCTAACCGATCTTCACACATGAAGATGGAGGAATCCCGTCTATCCACCACAGACAGATGGTAAAGGTGGCCGTTGACTCGATGAACTCACGGTCCATTCCTGTCTCTTCCCGAAAGTGAAATAAACTTAAAACTAATCTGAACTCAACTACCAAAGCTAAATTGACTGAACAATGCTATGGCTTACAAGTTACAACCGACATTCTATCATTACTTCAACAGCATGAGTATTGAGTATCATTAAACCGTCACAAATACCACATGGTGAGGCACAACCTAAAAAAGTTGCAAATTAGTTTATAGGCATAACTTGTTTAATTTTTTGGCTTCACTTAGATCAATGTTAACTTAGGTCGTTTAAGTCTCTCCGAGAATAAATTAATGCGAATGTCTTTGTTCGTTTAAACTTTAAAAAGTTATGATATTTTGCCGCCCTCTAGCAACGTGCCGCCCCTGGATTTATCCACAAAATCCAATGGGTAGTTACGCCACTGGCCAGATGTACTAATAAAAACAAAACAAAATGGAGGCAGTTCGTATGGGAGATCATAGCTGATCTAACATGATCAATCTGTTTGAAGAGATTCTCTAAAAACCTCTACAAACTGTTTCACCTTTATTTGGGGTCACAGAAGGTCATGAAAAATATGTAAAAATAATAAATCGGTTATATACTGTAGCCTACTTGAAAAGGTATTAAACATTACAACCTTAAACCCGCCTGCAAAAAGAAAATTCAGAGTTATTCAAAGACAAGGGTGTGGGTCCTAAAATATCATGGTCCACAGTTATTCTCGTTCTAATAGTGGGGGTGGCCGTAACAATTGTGGTCTTTGTCTTGCTGAGGAGCTTGCTATTCTGAAGGCCGATTGTAACTACCTTCTGAACAATCGTTCTGAATTGGTGAGTAAATGTCGTCACCGCAATAAATTTAAACTCAAATAATTTAAAATAACATAATTGAAATTGGACGTTTTCATTCATTCATTTTGAACATAAATTTATTTTCATTTCTACAGGTTACGTCAGCCTGCATCGTATTTTGCTTCTGTATGACGTCATACACGTTGTTAATTAACATCAGTTCACGTTTTTATCGGAGTCTTGTGCGAAAAACTCTGGTAGTGGTCCTTCAATAACTCTGAGTGTTTTTGCAGGCAGGCTTAAGGTTGTAATGTTTAATACTTGCGGTTATAGGCAAATTGTTCGTAAGCAATTGTTCGTAAACCAATTGTTCGTAAGCAATTGTTCGTAAACCATTGTTCGGAAACTGTTTTTCGTAAAATGAAATCCGTAAAACAATTCTTCGTAAAGCATTTCTTCGTATACATCAAATTTTAACTGCACGCACGAAAAAATGCTTTAGGAAGAATTGTTTTACGAAGAATTAATTTTACGAACAATTGCTTTACGAACAACTGTTTAAGGAAAAAACCTCGGACACCCTTTTCAAGTAGGCTACCGTATTATACCAATTTATTATTTTTGCATATTTTTCAAGATCTTCTGATGATCCCAAATAAGGATAAAGCAATTTGTCTGCTGTTCAATAGATAAGATGGGCTACTCAACCACCGGGCTGACTAGTTTTGCACAGGCGTTTAACAGTTTGTTCGCACTTCTTTCGCCATTTTCATACTGACGCCAATAACGAAATACCTTCTTATGGAGTGCAACATATTTCTTTCTTTGGCGACGCTTCAAGCATCCCATATCAAGGAGCTGGACATTTATTGGAATGTCGCCAGCTTCTTCACGAAGTAGAGTTACTAACAAATAAAATGGAGTGTTTGGACGGGCCTTCTTGATCATTTTGTGATGCCATCCTTCAACGTCGTTGTTTGTACGAAAGGGAAGGCCGTAAACGCTCCAATTTTCTTTTTTCCAGACACAATTTTCCATCCAAGTTGATTGCACATAGTTTGTCAGTTCAGACAGGGAAGCAGACGCATTTGCTTCTTGCTCCAGAGCTTCGAACATTGGTCCAATATGAAGGGAAGGAAGATAGCATAACGCCATTAGCTTTTTGATAAAATTTCTTATGTCGAAATTATTGCGATAGGATGCCGATAATCCCAAAGATTGCACGTGTCTGTAAATGGCTTGGGTAAAATGAAACGAACAACCTCTAATTTCAACAGCAGGGAAAACGTTTGTGATCGCCTTCCACACAGCCGCTTCGAAATCCAAGATCACGCGTGTAACTGCAGGCGGTGTGACGAAGCCGGTCGTAACAGCTTCAAATACAGCCGTATAGTCTTCTGTCTTCTTTCCAGTCATAAAGACGTAAACAAGTGGAACTTGGAAAAACTGTTCATTTTTTTTAACAAATGCGTGAATTGTGTACAATTGCTGAAAAGGTTTATGGACTATTTTAAATGTACCGTCCATAAACCACGTTTTAGCTTGCGCTAAAATTTTCAGTTGCAATTTAGTGGCAAAGACTATGCTCCTACCAGCTTCAGGGACGCTACAGATATCTTCAAATATGAAGTCATGGGGCACATTCGAGTAATCCAATTCGAAATCCTTAGTTGTTGGTTCTTGGGGGCGGTGCTGCTGCCGAAACTTGTTCACATATCGGGACATGTTGTCTATCGGAGGTAGTCCTTCCAAATCCGAAGGATTTGAGATTTCTTTTCGAATTTCTTCTCGTATAATTTTAGTCGCTGGTTCAAATGGTTTAGCGGTTGCCTTTCGTTTCGCAGCTAATGTTATTGTGGTGACCTTCTCAGCGCCGTGTTTTGGTGGATGGTTGTGACAGGCTGCTCCACGTTCAAACTTGCCGTTTTTTTCTACCACTGTTGCACAGCACGTTATATTACTGCTTCTGATTGAACAGCGCCACTGCTTTGTGGAAGCAGTTTCTCTCTTCAATGTATAACTGAATCCGAATGAATCAAACAATTTATCTTTACCTCTTTTAGATCCTCCTTGAATCACATTGTACATCACTTGTTCACATTCAAGTACTTTCTCATATTCAGGATTCGAGTAAGACAAAGATGACTCGTCCAAATAGGATGCGCCTACACGCATTTTGGCATGAAGAGGTGCAACAGAGGATGTTTCGACTGGGGATGCATTATCATCAATTACTGATACATCATCAAGTATTGGTGGTTCGCCTTGCGTTGCTTCAATGCTGTTTCTCGGTGTACTCGTTTGTACCAGCTGAAAATAAACCAAATAAAATTTAAGTTGGCATATGAGGGCAATTTTTGCAACTTTGTTGAAACCTACATCTGTAGTCTACTAAGATGTTCCGAGCTGTTTCAAAAATTTAGCATGCAAATTGTATTTCAAATGCAGTGACCACCTTTTGAAATGAGGAGGTTGCGGTGCCTTGTCTACTGTATAGCCTTCGTATGAGGTTATTGACAGCAAAAAACCTCGAAGTTAAAATGCAAAGGTCAACAATCAGAAGTTCTGCTAAGTAGCCAATGAACGATGTTTTATTTTTGGAGGCAGTATTGTATTGAAATTAGAGAATTTAATACTTAGGCTGAAGACGTGAACCGAAACTTAAACCACGCTTAATTAACATTATGCTACGTAAACTACCATCGCCTAATTTTCAGATTGACGCAAATCCTGAATTCCAAACACCAGCCTTAGGTGCGCATGAAATCATTTTATATTTTACCTCTGGCTCGTTTCCTGTTGTGGCAACCAAACTAGAAGTTGCATCGAAACCTTGGAAAGTTTGTTCATCCGCAGTTTGTGATGAGGTGTTGATCGTGTGCAGTAAACTTGTTCCTTCTGTCTGAAAAGACAAACATAAGAAAGTATATTTTTCTGCAAACAAAATAATAGAACGTAGGCTTATCCATACTCCCGGGATCAGTGGCGCCGCCAGACCTACAACAATAGGGGGGGCAAAATATTGACAGTGCAAGACAGTAGCGTAGTCAAAAATTTTGAAAAATTACTTTCAGTTTGGTGCATTCTAAGAGCATTTTCAACAAAATTGTGGGTATGAATATTTCTGTAAAATGGTGCTGTCCGGTGGCATAGCAAAAGGATAAGATCATGTTTTCTTCTGCATTTTTTCGGAAATAAAGCTAAGTCTCTATGTTTTATTGTTGCTAATTCCAGACTGAGATATTTGAATGTTTAGCATAGGCAAAACTCGCTTTTTTAATGCAGTTTCGTTTAAAATTAGGCAAACTTTGTTTTAGAGACATAGGTTGATTGCTTTTTTTTGCGAGATTATTACAGTTTTATTATTTATCAATTTTCTACTTGGTTGATTCAAAAAGCGATCTTATTCCGGTAAGTCACTAACTTTTATGCTCTGAAGTCAACCCAAAGTTTAGAAAATGTAACGTCATAGAGGTCATACATCTTGATGAGTGTCAAACAAAAAGCTTTGAGACAATGAAGTTACTTTAGGCTATTTCTGATATATTCAAGTTTTGTATAACGAATAGCTGTTTAGATGTTAATCTAGATCGAACAAGCGATCTCAGCAGTTGCAGATGGCTTGCATCCTTGCACAGTTTGACGAGAAATTACAATGTGGCTTACAATCACGATAACGAGAACCTTATATTTTACTGATCTCCGGAGCTGACGTAAACCTTAAAAGTCATGTCGACATATTCTTGATGCCCCCCTTATCGAAAATTGTTCTTTGTAATACCGCTTTGAAGGAGGACTACGACTATGAACAAAAGAATAAATTTTAAACTTCAATTTGTATTGAAAATACATGACATAATGTCTTCCAACCTTATCACATTTTTTTCATTACGTAATATTTACCACCACCAAACCACTTTTGACGATCGAATTTTTTACTTTATTATTCGGTAAAATGTTTAGATGATGTCACGTCATTACGCCGATTTGAGATATAATTTCATTCATGACGTGGTATGGATGAAAAATTTTTACAAGTTTTATACTCTGTTGAGATTAAAGAAGAAACATAAATGATAAATATTGGAGAAATTGAGTCTCCTTTACAACATAAGAATCGAACAACTCAAAACTGCTGAAACGAAACGTTTTGTTTAAGTGACAAAATCACTGCAAGCAACCAATGCCAAAATGCGCGCAGAAGAAGTCATGGGAGTGTGAGGTATCAAAAATTTAACAGGTTGTTATTTTTCTACATCAATGTGACGTTAGTTACAACTTTAAAAAGTCTATATCTTTGCTTCTGTTGAAAATCTTTTTATCTACTGTACAATTTAGTCATCAAGGTTTTCCATACTTTTTTTTAAAGAGAGAGCTTTTACCCCCCCCCCCCCCCCCCCCCCTTGCAACTTCAGTTGACGTACTTGAGGTTGGGAGCCAAATATAATAAAAAAAAATATTAATATGTATTAATAAAAAAAAAAATTAAAAAGATGATGCCCAAAACATTGGGTGGGGGGCAGCTGCCCCGCCTGCCCCCCCCTGCCGGCGCCACTGCCCGGGATCCATAACGCTATGGGATGGCCCACTACACTGCGTACAACAGTGCTACTAGATTTAACCCAGTAACCCAGCTTCAAGGATATCTCACCGCCCACCAATGTAACAACGTCCTCATGGATTGGCTGAATAAAAACTGTTTCGACCTATAACGTCTTACGAAACAAATAGCTTTTTTTTATCTTTTATTTTTAGAGTAGGCTTGTGTTCGCCCAAATCTTGCCCGCTTAAACCTAACTTTAAGTTACACAAAATTGATTTCAAGCAATTTACAATTATGTTACCTTGCAGTGATGTTGCAAATTTATTTTAAAAACTTAAATTGAAAAGAATTTTCAGGTTTAGAAAATATATTACAGAGCATTTAAAGACAGAAAACTTAAAGAAGGGTTGTATATGTCTGTGGTTGAAGAAAGTGACCTCTACCAAAATTGTAGGCTACTATTAAAGAAGGGTAGACTGCAAAAACATAAACCATCATGCTTCAAATGTTGAATTTGTTTTCATGTTATCAGCTCGGTGTAATTTGCAAGCATTATGATGATTTGAGGTGGATAATAAAAGTAGGCTACTTTAGATTAAGTGTGGCATAGTTATTTATGGGCATGTTTTGGGTTAGGTTAGCCCACAGGGTTAGCCTACCGCTAGTGTAAACTAATAAGTCCTCCGTTGATGTGGATTTAAATCCGGCCTTGAGCTATTTTAAAAACCGGATTTAGATATGAATTTGGAGTTCTGCTAATTTGGATATTACTTTAATATGTAAGTATAGCAGCATTTGCTTAAGAACAAGCATTTACCCAAACAAATAGTTTAAAACCAGTTATTGCATTAAAACAAGTAGGCTATGCCCAAAGTTTGGTAGGCACGGGCCTCATTTCGCTGTTTGTGAGTCTTTTCCCTGAAGTTCGGCCTATGTATATCGTCAGGTAAGCAGTTACGAAACGTTTTTAGTTATACAATCAACCTGCTTATTATGGCCCACGATAATTCAGACTACCCCTTCAATCAACCGTTTTTCGCTGGTTCTGTATCTAAATCAAATGTTCTGTACAATTTTCGCCGTTTATTTAGACCACTACGCCGCTTAAACGGACCACTCTCCCACCAAAAATAGGTTGGTGGTTAAAATGGTTAACGGTTTTTGCTTTTTCTACACTGTATTGTTTAGCGAGATTACACGTCAATAGTTAATGTTGGGCATGGCGCTATGCTATATTAGTGGCAAAGGTTACCAGATAGGCCTACTTTTTACATTTCCAGCCCAATTGCAAGTAAAAAGTAACCCAATCCATTTAAAAGTTGAAACAAGCCCAAAAGTAGACAACAACTTGAAAGTTTACACAAATTGTTAAAGTCAAAAACGAAATTTTTGGCTAAAAATTATATTTATTTTGTGAACTTTGATTTGAAATGAAACAAAGAAATCAACCACCGCACAACCTGTAATTGCAAAATTTTCCCGACTGGTAAAAAAAATTTAAATTTAGTTTTGTGTTTATTTCACTTTATCTTGTGCGGATTAAACAACACAGAGAAACACGGGACAGGAAAAATGGCAGCAAAACGACGACGTTATAACACGCAAAAACATTGGAATTTGCTCTCCTAATCAGACCAGTTTGGCTTGGTCCCGATTAAGCGGGGCTGACTGTAAGCTACTGTATAACTTAGGGAAATTGTATTGCTCTTCAAGACCATCAGCACTTTTGATAACGCACCAAGGCCGATCAACCTTGCGACTGTCTATTTTTTGTCTTCTTTTTTTTGTTTAGGCTACTCATACAAAGTAAAGTTGAAAACCGCTTTTTTTTCTTTTAAATTTTGATATTCTACTAAGGTGTTGCGATCATGCCATGTTTTTAACTTAGCCTATTGTAGGCCTACTGTTTTAGTATCAATCACGTTATAACGTTCGCATTTTGTCGCTTCTATCTTTATCTTGACTTCTGCTATGTTTGACATACCTATTGTTTTTCGTTGTGATGGTCAGAAATAAAAACAAACTGAATTGACAAGCCCAAACTGGGGCCGGATATTATCAAATTATAAGCGCAGATATTGTTAACGCGGGCCGCGCTTTGGGCATCCCTGCTTCAAAGCAAAAAAGCATTACAGAGGTTAATACCACCAATTGACCTCGTTGCACATTTCTAAAGACTAGGTTTTCATAATAATTGGCAATAGTCTTAGCAATTACCGCATGTTATTAGCCTATCCAAAATCGGCTGGTTCGAGATAGATGAAGGCTAGTATGTTAATAAAATATCACTGTAGGCTATTACTTACTTGTTCAGACGAACATTGGAAACATTGCCAATTCTCCAGTTCCCACTCATCCTTGACCATTTTTCTGTACAATGTTCGCGATAAGCCTGTATTGCAGATGCGATGCTGCCAACCTGCACATTTATCACACTGTATCGCTTCTTGTCGTTTTCGAACCACTTTTCTGCAGTAAGAGCAGGAGCTTTTTTTTGATACGTTCATCTCTAAGAAGTTGTGAAACTGAAACCGCAGATGAATACAACTTTGGCTTTATATAAAGTAGGCTATTGTGCAAAGCGTGTTGGAATGAAGACCAGAAAATAGGTAACAACAGTACGAGTAAATAAAAAAATAAATATAGGCTAAGTTAATCAATCATTTCCGCTACTAAGGTTTCCAATTATCTACTAATGCAATTGTCGGACTACATAATGTTTGTTGTTGGCCTAGAAATCGAATCAAAACAAGACACTATGTGGCCAATTATCTACGAATGCCAGCTGTTCAACAAATACTTTGCAAACATCCTGTCAGGAAGAATAAAAAAGTAGGCTATGCCAGAATAAAGCTTATACCAAGTTAAATGACACGTCTGCTGTCACAACCGCAAGATCCTGTGGTCTCGATAATCCGTCTACATCGTGTTTGTTCTACGAACGGAGCTCAATGGGGATCGCTGAGGCAAATTAGTATCTATATGTCTATCCCTCAGCTCATCCACCCATCTATGAAGCTACATTCAAAAACATTTTTTTTTTCTTCAAGTAGCCTAATCTTCCCCATTATAATCTGGCCTACTTGTTCCTGGACTGCTTAGAAAATAAGAGGCGCAGAGTTTAAAAGCCATCTTGATTAATAAGTCAGACTCATAACTTAGCTTGTAAATGGCTTGTCACACATTTGAGAAAACTAAACATGCACATGATCGAATAGATATATTAGCCTATGTTTTGATTTATTCATTTTCAAAGCTTACGTTTAACTTATTTGTTCTGAGTGACCTCATAAGGAAGTCTACGTCTATGTAGCCTAGTAATTTTGGGCGTTCGAATTCTTGTTTTGATGATGGGAAAAATTATAAAATAATTATTTTGAAATACCGTAACAATTGTCTTTTTTTCCTAAACACACCATTGGCATATTTATTCTATACAAATTCGTTTTGAAAAAATTGCACAGTAGGCTACCGCGGTACCTACAAACGATTGCACTATATCCAGCTGCTCCGCGGGGAGCGATCGTCGCTGCTTGATTGTTCTGGCCAACAATGGAAAGACGAATAGACATGATGTAGCCTACTGTGGCTGTTTTAGCCTACTTTTTCAAGCAATGGTATATAGGCTACAATACGTTTGTGAATAACCAAAAAAACGACATGCGTTTCTTTTTCTAGTCTAAATCAGTGAATTATATGACATGATAATTAGGCTATAGCTTTTTTAATCACAATTGTATTCAGATAGGCCTACTATTAGTTCGTTTCCACTATCCGACAGTTGAAATTAAAAGTCATGTCTTCATCTACCTCTGACGAATATAATCAAATGCTGTTATGTTAAATCCTGCAGTGGCTGTATTGTAGGCATATAAGGCAATAGTTATTGATTTTCTTCATCGTGTGTCACACGGCCGTAGCCCAAAGGTTGTTAAATTGAAAATTTAAGAGATGTTTCGGCCTCTTGCCGACTTCGAATTAAACTTTTTTTCGCCCGCGAAATTAAACTTTTTTTGGCCGCGGTGTTCGCCAGCTCAAGAGATGTTTCGGCCCCTTGCCGACTTCGAATAAAACTTTTTTTCGGTCGCGGTGTTTTGCCACTGTTAATCTCGCACTTTCCACCAAAGTAGCCGATGTCTTGTAGGGCCGAAACGTCGGGACGAAAGATCTTAGGGACGAAACATCTGGCACCCCTTTGTACCAGCCCTTGTTGCGTTGGTTAGTGGTTACCTCGGGCCGAGTCTTCAAGTTCATTTTCACAGCGAGCGATTCACTGGGCACCGCGCAATTCACTGCAGTGCAGAGGTTTCGACTTTCGAAAGCGACATCAAGTCTGTTTGCAAGCTCATAAAGCTAAAGGCACGCTCCGTCTACGTAGCAAATTATGTTTTTTTTTTGGGTGCATTCAACATCTGATGACATTGAATCGACACAAAATGGTAGATTTTTGCTATGTCCCAGGCAGCAAAATCAATCATATTTACATTGATTCAACGTCTGCAAACGTTAAATCAATGTAAAAATGACAGATTTTGTTGTCTGGTGTGGGATTGTAGCATCGCTACTCGTTCTAGTGATTTATTGCGAAGCTGTTGCGGTTTGCATTCAAAAAACGTTTTCCTGCTGCCGATCGCTAGTTCATCTATTGTTTTATGTATCAATACAGCATAAAAAGTTGCCCCCACGCAGAAATATGCGTGGGGGCCAGGCCCCCACGCCCCCACGGCTTAGGCGCCTATGACGGTAGTCCATGTGCATATTTGCAACCAGCAAGGTAATTGCGTCCACTCACGAATTAGCAAATATTTTGCGATTGATAGACAAAAAAAAAACTTATACTGTATCAGTTTATTTATTAATACTGTTATCCTGACTTTTGTAAGTTTTATTTGTTATGCTAACGATGTGACTTGTTTTTTGGTTTCTAAATTATGTTTTAAGAGAACCGGAAACTCTGTTTTTTATAAAAAAAGTATATATATAAAAATGGCATCCTGACTTTCAAGCGGCATAAAAATAAATGGTCAAGAAGAAGTGCTTTTAGCAGGGTCCGCATGTTGTTGCTATTATTGCATTATTTGTGGCGTGTCTTTTTACAGATTATTATTAGACAGATCATGCCGAATTATTCCGTCAGAATGACAGTGGTGTTTAGACGCATTCTGGGATGGAAACAGTAATCACAAAATGCATTTTTGAAATTTGAATGCACATAACTATACTGCTAAGTTATTGCAAGCTTAAGAGTATAAAAATATCTTTTAATAAAAAAAAGAGTAACTGTTTATGTTAACAAATACGATCTTCAGAGGTCCTTGAAAAACCATGGTTGCAAAACGCACATGGACTATAAGTATGTTGAAAATTTACTGAGTACACACAAATGACATTCCTTTTATAGGCTATAGGACAGGTCTACTGTTGCTTGTCTGATGCTTGCAGGTGATCTGCATTGATAAGTTATGTACTTTATGCTGTCATAAAACTTCCAGTTTAGCATTTTTATGATGAAATTGCATATGCTAAGCTTAATCTTTCATTAATATGTTGATATTTGTGTTCAGGACTACATGAAAACATTGACTTTGTTATTACAAGTTGTGAAAGTGGTTTTGAAAAGCCAGACAGTCGTATTTTTGACCTTGCACTTAAAACTGTATCAAATCTTCCACATATGACGAGAGAAGTAACAGCATCTCAAACTCTGCATATTGGTGACAGTTTAGAAAAGGATTATCTTGGTGCTAGGAAAGTGGGGATGCTCTCTTTGTTATTAGATCCAGATGGCAATTATGTGAAAAGTGGACTTTTAAATCCAACTCACTGTATAAAACATCTAGGCTGTGCTCGACAGTATGTAACTCAGCTACAAAATTCACAACACCATGTTTAAGATATTGAAGCATGTTGTCAAAATTTCATTATTACCGGTACTTTTATTGTGTTTCATTAGTTTGCATGCTTTGCTTTGAGCTTAGATAGATGTTTATTGAGTTTGATTATAATATTATTTGTTTACTTGCATTATCAGATTAATTAGTATTGCCAAAGACAATTGCATATACTTTTTTGACATTTTATTGTGCCCACAAGAAGAAAGCAATATCACTTAATCTCTTCTTAGTCCCTACGCTTAAGGACTTCATCAACTATTGGTACCGGTATTATCCAAATCGATTGGATTAACAACAAACTGTTTCCACCAAACTAGAATCATTTAGACCATAATGAAATTAAATCTAACTCTACACATTATACATAATGTGCATAAGTTCAATCATTGGTTAAATCATATGATGTTTCGTTCTAGTTTTACTTTTCCCTCCACGTCAACTTCTCATGTTATTTCTAAATATCAGGGCACCCGTTCGTTAGCCGCTGTCTAGTATAATCGTCAATGGAGACTAGGCCCTCCGGCCTCCAGTCCATATCATGGGGAGGTCTGCACAGCCGAAAAATCCTTAAATGAAGTCGATGCCTTAAAATGGGATCACATAACTCCTTTGATTAATTTTCTGTCACATCACAGTAACTTAGATGTTTACTGTATTTTTTACTTGGTTTCACGGTAGTTGTCATAATGTCATATCCACCATGCTTGGTTTTTTACTCTAGAGCAACGGTGGGCAAAGTGCGGCTCGCGAGCCGCATGCGGCTCTTCAACATAAATTTTGTGGCTCTTGTATTGAATCGTAATGTATTACAAAAAAATTAAGATTATAATTTATAAATGTATCTCAGACTGTCAACCAAGCAGTGGCGTACCTAGGGTATAGCAGGTATGGCTCGAGCCATGGGCGCCACATTGATAGGGGCGCAAAAATCGGTTGGTATAAATTAAAATTTGTGACTTAGCCTACAGCCCTACACTGTCTTCAAAATCTAATTTGCGGCCAATACAACACAAAGATCAAACAAGAGTCTCTCTTTTACTGTAGCCATTGTTAAACAATTTGCAAAATTGTGACTTTGCAAAAGCAACATTGTGCTTCTCCCGGCTTATTTTGCATTCAGTCAGCAACAATTGAAAGTTTAGTAAAGTCGTTACAAGCAGCGATTAGTTGAAGCTTAGAAGTAGCACCAGAACTTACTTATTTATTTTTATAAAAATTTATAACTTTGTAAAATCAAAACATCATGCAACCTTGACAAATGAACGCTTGGAAAAATTAATTCGCACAGCATTAACAACTTATCGTCCAAATTTTCAGACATTAGTGAGTCAAGTACATAACTCATGGATAAACAATCGTTGTGTTTTTATTGCTGTTATGTTATCTCAACTGATTTTGTGGCTCGCTGGTGTTTATGGTTTATCCGCGAGCGGCTCTTTCTTTGAACAACTTTGCCCATCCCTGCTCTAGAGTATTGTTACTCCCAAAGAGAGCTTCGTTAGTGAAATTGAGAGTTGCACTCAATGTAGCCTGTTAAATAAAAGTCTGTCCAGTTTTAAAACATCTTAATATTTCCATTTATGCAAGCTTGTTAACGCGCATCTGCTTTTGACAAGCAAGATTTGTTTAGCCATAAGCTGATGTGGTTTTTTATACCATTACATAATCTTTCCGTAAATGTTGTTTGCATTTTGATGACTGTGCGCTGAAAATACTCTAAATTTATAACTAACAAAATTTATATTACTGTGTTGTGTCCTTTTTATTATTATAATTTAATGGCAGACAAAACGTTTTCCATAGTTACCACACAAAAAAAAAAAAAAAAACAGACAGTATGATCAATTAATGATCTACATAAAGAGCCTGCTGAATGCTGATGATATTTGAAGTAGTCTGATCTGTAAAAACTCTTCAAAGAGAAGAAATAAGCAAAGCGCAGAGTTCATTCTGGTAAACACCATCACTTTGTGGTCAAGTGCAAAGCCTCTTGTAATATCTGCATAGCTATGCTTCCGTCTGTCTTGAAACTCGATTCAATTTACTGTGTGTTATCGTATCAACCGCATCCTCTGGAGCTTACATTATTTCCATTATATCTTGCTTTTCCTAAAATGTTCATATGAGCAAGAGATGGAGTTATACATTTCGGCACCACTTGTTCGAGACAGCTATTACAAAAATGTTGCAACTTTGCGGCCCAAACATGTGATGCACTGTATGTGTACCACTGTATAATCCGGAATGGCCCGTTTCGGTGAGTCCGATTCAGTGAGTCCGATCCCTATTCGGTGATTTTTTCAATTTTTTTTTTTTAATTATCAGGTACCGTAGCCTAATTATCATTGTCGTTTTAGGGTTAGGGGTTAGAGGTTAGGAACTCACCAAATCGGACTCACCGAATAGTAGCAGACCTGTATAATCTGTATATTCATTTACGGTTGTCGGTTTCTTCCTTGATAGCTTTATACTAGTACAGTAGTACAAAGCCCTTTTTCTCCGCGGCCCATAATTTACTTATTTTTACTGAAATGTGCCTAATTGCAATCTCATCTCGTTTCTAATTTTCTGAAAGGTTTTGTGACCCAAATTTGGGCCGCAGCCGATGGTTTGAGAATTCTACTGTAAGTGTAAGTTAATTTCGCATTCAACCAAACAGATTTGCCTGATCATACCAGGGCTATGTAGAGGCATGGCCCCACCTGTCGTATGTTTCAACCTGTTTCTCACAATACGGTCGTATATGTAGGTTGCCATAACCCTTGGAAACCTATCTACACAGGCCATGTCAACGTGCGTACTTCAAGTTTGACTGGAGGCTGATCTGTTTCGCTTGATAGCAATCAGAGTAGTTGATACATTTTATGTGTATTTTGCGTCATTTCGCACGCTGCCAAGGCCTGTGTAATGTGTATACGTAACTTATAAGTCGCTAAACATACGACGTTCTGATATACCCAATTGTGTGGCAGTTATCGTATCCGTGGGTTTGATCAAATATCCTATGATGCCATCATGCAAAGTGGTGTTTAAGCCGTTATACAAAAAACGCATTGAGACGAAAATGGCGTTACCGGTACGGTGTCCTATAAATGAAATGTTTCTGAGCTGTCATCACAAGGACTAACACCGCGGTATGTGACTTTTCAAAGAAGCTTGTTTGCACGTGCTTACCCCTCAGTAGTAGGCTAGATTGTTGTGCCGTGTTGCCAGATTATCAACAGTCTAAACCACGCGAAACTTGCATAAGCACAACAGTTAATGCTGTTAGTTTTTTTGTTCTGAATGTCAATTATTTCTGTGTTTTGATTATCCAGTTTAGTTGGTTGCACTAGGATACATTTTCCGCATTTTGTCACTAGTTTTTTTTTCTAAAGTTTGCTTTGATGATCAGAATATGAAACGCTTTTAACAAGCAATATGCGTGTCGTTAAGAGCATGTTTATTTTCAGTAATGCACAGTTCAGTGGTGAGTGTATAACAAACACTACAACTAATATTGGTTATCAGCCAAAACGCATCATTATGTAGACTAATAGAGTGACGAACTTTAACAGTATCTTATGAAAAGAATCCATATTTTTAACAATACGTATCACGGCAGTATGTAAAAAAATAAAACAATCTGTTTGGGACTTGAGATGAATAACAAATATTGGGAATGCTTTGCTCTAAAACAAGTTACAAAAAAAAACAGATTAAAACAAACACGCTATAAAAGCAATTGATCGTTTTGGCACAGTAACAATAAGACAGCTACTTCGTTTCCTTGGCTTATGGAAGCAAACTTTATCATCGGAAACTTCAGCTCATTTTTAAATGAACTTCTTGGCATAGTTTGTCTTGTGTCGTGCTGACATTTGTCTGCAACTGGTGTTTGCCATTCAGACACAAAGGCAGATAGATTTCAAGATAATGGAACGTCACAGTATGAGTAAAAGTCTGTCTCCAACAGTTTGTTTCAATGACATGCTCACTCTCTCTTTTGCGTAATCCTTGCCGAAAAGGCATTTCTACTCCGCATGGGGCTTCACTATGAAGGTGACATGATCCTCCGCGGCAATGTAATCCTTTGCTTTTTCAGAAACTAACTTTTTCACATAGTTTTTCGTCGCAATATGCTTGTAACTGAAGTCGCATTTCGTTTCTTCAGATCACGTTCTGTCTTCAAGGTTTTCAACTGCTGCTTCTCGAAGCGGTTTGTCGGGGCTTCTCGTTTGTACGATAGAAGGTACAAGTCTGTAAAGAAGCCAAAAGTTTAGTATGTTTCAAAGCTAACATGGACAATGGACATTTCTATTGCACTTTTCGCTTATGCTATTTTTTGTAATTATGGCTTTATACGAAGTTAGCCCATTGGAAATTTTGTTGCTAGCCTTTCACCTTCATCATTTTGCACTGGTGTGCGTAAAAGAAATTCTTGCATCTCAGGGTCTTTTTGATAAGATGGAGTCATTTGTTTCCAATCCTCGAGCGGTCTCAAAATGTTGGATAAGCTTTGCAATTTCTGAAAAAAAAAATACATTTTTACAACCTTTTTTATCAATTGGTATTATGAAGGTTGCTATATTCAACCACTTTGTAATACATGTTTTCATTTTGCCACAAAGTTGTGCTTGTTAGCTTTAGTCCAATATGTTGTCATTTGACATTTTTGTCACACAATCCATGCTCTCCGAGGCTGACGAAGTACCATACAAGATACAAATGCCCTTCTTGCACACTTAAAATGCTGCCAATATTACTCTGAGTAAAGAGTACTGTATAAAATTAACCTACCTCGAAATTGATATTTCCATCTTCATCGACTGTCTGGATGGCGTGATTGAGAAAATAGACATCTTTCACTAGCAAAACCAAAAATGGAACAACAGTGCCTTCTTGCGGGACGTTTTGTGGATCGAAGGTGAATCGAGATTTTAAAGTCCGCTCCCTGCCACAACACGTGGTCGTTGTACAACCGGGTGTTGGAGTCTCGTGATCGCATTCGATCCCTGAGTCGCCTTGTTGTGAAGCGGTTGATGTCGCAGAGACCACTGAGTGTTGAGAAATGATTGAGTATCGATTTGCCACTCCATCGCTGGTCTTTGAAGATCGCAGTTTTTCGACGCATGACATGTAAATCGATCGATACGTCAAAAAGTTGTTGCTCGGGTCAAAAACATTCTGAAAAACAAAACTACTCAGTGAGTCACCAAACTTACACAATACACAAATTGTTTCTATCTACCGGTAGTTATGATAGACCGAACATTTCCAACAAAATCCACAATTGCGGCTTATCATGAAGCTAAACTGTACGGTCCGATTGTTTGCAGCATAGCCTACCTGCAGCTTATGGAGTTCCGTCAAAACTAGTTTGTTCCTCGTTTTGTTCAATCGCGTCACTGGTCCAAGACTAAGCCCGGTTAAAATGGCCATGGAAGAATTGAAGTTGGAGAGCTCGAAACAACGATTCGCAACTCGCGCGAAGAAGGTGATCACGTGCCGCCCTTGCTTTCTTTTCCGACACTAAAAGTACCGATTGACGTTAAATGCGACATCAGTGCGATTGTAAAAGTTTACACAACTGGAAAAAAATCAGCCTTTTTTGTTGTTTCAACGTCTGCAAACGTTAAATCGATGTTGATTTGATAAGCAGCCTACACATTTAACATTTCAAAAATCATTGGAAATATTACAAATTGATGCAAACCAAACTCACCATGCAAATAACTGTAGCTACTAAGTGGCTCAGTCGATTGAACCATCTAACACAAGCTCCTAGGTTTGTTCTGACATCTTCATCGCCATCAGGAGTAAACAGCTGTAGGAATTCCTCTGCTCCAACGTGTTTCAAAAAATCCTAAGAAAATACAACACAATAAATACATTTCCTTTTGTAAACAACATGCCTTCAACTTTAAGTATAAATAACAAATTGTTTTTGTCACTCACCATTTCTATCATGCAGAGTTGCTGCGCCATTTTGTTTATGTCAGTTGCGTCATTTAATTTGAGCACAAAGTTTACAATTGCATCTTTCTTGCAAGATTTTTCCGTTGCTTCCAAAGCGTTTTCAAGCTCAAAGGTGCTTAGCTGTTGCTCGTAGTTTTCTTGTGTCGCCGTAAGCCGAGATATGCAGTCAACAACTTCAGTGCAAAGTCCGTTTAATTCCTGAAATATTACAAGTCCGGTTGAAAATTAATAAATTATTTATGAATAAGCTGCAGTGGGACCAATCCATAGTTAAATGATGATGATAAAAGACTTCGTCGTGCTCATGCAATAACTACAGTGTTGGGATTATTTTTGAAGATGTTTGGCCAAGATAGCCTAATATGAAATTTTACAGAATTAATTTAGCCTACCTCATTTTCGCTTCGGCATCCCTTCATGACGTCATTTAGTGTCCACATGATCTTCTTGTTACGAAAATCTGCGGGAAAACGACGCACCCATTCGCGCAAGATATGAATCATTTGTTGTTTGAAAGAAAAACTTGTTTCTTTTTCTGATGTGCCTTGGCAATGCGTGCAATTCCCAGGAGAATCAAGTTCCGTGAAACCGCTGTTGTTTTTGCTCTGTTTGTTTTCGCTTGCTGTGGTGACGGCGTTGCTCTTGTTTTTTGTATCCAAATCATCCGGATCAATAATTCCAGATAAGATCCCGGAGTCGCGAGAAAAAGATGTTGATCGATCCACTGCTAACGTGTTGTCAACGTTTGTAGCATCAACTTCAACTGCTCCATCGACCTGATTTCTTCTTCGTCCTCGTTTTCGGCGACGGATCGTGTCTTCACCTTCAACCACAGCATTTTCTGATTCTGTTGCAGTTGGGGCTGTCATGTTTATGAAAGCGGAGGATACAAATGTGTTGGGCTTTTCATATGTTTGGCTTGTGACTGCAGATGCTACATCTGAAGAAACAGAGGAAACGGCAATCAATTCAACTGGAGCATCTTCTGATTCAAAATTGCTTGCTGTTGCGGTGCCTCGCTTGTGTAGCTGATGGCATTTGGAACATACTGTTACTGTCGAAGATGATTGATTAATCCGAGATATATCTTCCGTTAAAAGTGCTTGAAGTTCTGTTAGCAATTGGTGAGGGGAGAGAAATAATCGAAAACCGAGCAGAAAGGAATACAAGAACTCATCCTGCAAAAAAATAACAAATTATAAATTATATCATCTTTAGCCTACTTACATTTTAGATTAAAGGTTTTCAGAAAATATGACCGACAGAGACTACACGCTCAAGCAACTTACGTCAGAAGTATTTTTGCTTTTGGACAGGAGATGGCGCAATAGAGCTTCTTGTTTTAAATTTTCATCCATTTTGGTTTTCCTGTTTCTGAAAAAGTAAGGTAATTTAGTTATTTGTTAACATTCAATTTTTAAAAAAGAATCGACTTTTCACAGGTTAAGGTAAATTGGGAGCAAAAAACACCAAGTTTCGTCTCACGTAGACCCAGTACGCAACAAGTTGCCATGAAGAAACTGCTGACCGCTAAAATAGAAAGGAATGGAATAGTTGCTGTGCAGTTAAATTTGAAAACTGCTCTCATGTCCTCGAATTAGATTTTTGCCGAGTCGCCCAAAGCTAAAACAAAGTTTGTTTTTCAACAAACTTTGCAAATGGCTTGACGACTTTCCTTGTTACCGTGTCTTACCAACGACAAACACAGATTACAGATCACGATGGAAAAAAAAGAAAAGCTGAAAACCAGCAGGCGAAGCTACGCCTGCGGGAAAAAACACATTGCGTACTATTCACGAGCCAAAACAAATCACGAGTCAGTGTCAAGGCCCACGAGTTTCACAACGCATTGCTAAGTACCCATCCTGCTAATCATACCTTATTCTTTGCTTTCCGAAATAGAGTGGCAATTAGAGTTTTAAACTTATAATACTAGTCACTACGATTCAAATGTAATTACATTCAATCTATCATGAAGTTCTTTTCATGTGAGTGATTTACAAATGGTAATAAAATTTCAATAGCAAATTTAAGTCTATAGTCCTCTAAGTGCTATCAAGAAAACATTGCTATAATAGGCTACTGGCGGTAGCATTGTAATTATTCTTATGTATTCATGAAAACACAAAAGCATTCAAAAATACATACCTGGAGAGCAAACTTGATATTCTGATCGGCATGAGGCTTCACTGTGATTAAAGCAATTATAATAGTTTTTAATTACAGCAGTTCAGTCTGATCTGCAAAACAAACATGTTTATGCTTTAGCGCTCCCAGTCTCATGTGAAACTTCATAAAAAATACTGTCTTGCACAACTGTTCGTCATATTAATTGACGGTAGTGAATCAGCTTTTTGTAACTGTAATGAATTCTGCTCAAGTTTCAGGCAAATGTCTGACTGACACGCGGCTTGCGTGATGGCACAATGAACTGAAAATTTAACAGTTGCCAAAGGGCTTGTTGGTATTTTAAGACCGCAGCTTAATCTTTTTACGCAAGAAACCTTTTTTCCTCGGTCTCTACTTATGGTAATTTTGTAATACGCATACGCTGAAATAAGGGACCTCATACGTACCCAAACATGCACAACATACAACGGAACATCATAACGCGTAAGATGAGATGGCAAATTGTCACTAAAATAGGGATTAACATAAATTAAATTGAATAAAAACAAATAGTAATTGATTCGATGCAATAAGAAGGAAATTTGTGGCTTGTTGTTGTAGTAAGTCAGGCACAATACTAACTGACTTATTCAAGATTACAAGGCGTTAAAAATACATACGATGTATACAAAATATTACATAAAACTTATTGATCGCACTAGCATATTGTTCAAAAGTTTTGCGGGGGTACATACAATGATAATCTCTCACTCTCTCTAATCCAAGAAATCAAAAAATACTTGAAGTAATTTCGATGAAACCACAATAGCCTAATATCAATATTTTTCAGAGAAATTGTTACCCGTTAAAGTTATGACGTTAATCTATGATTTTTAACTTACAGTATATGATGAGCTTACATTCATTAGTTCGTGCTGCATTTTGTAGGTCAACAACCATAACTCAACAATCTGCATTCTATTCTCGCAATTTTTCAAATATAGGCCTATACCAAACACTCATGCACACGACTTCTAAACCTGCAGTCTACGTGCTACTGCTGTTCTGAGGCAGCAACACAACAAAATAAGAAAATCCAATCACTTTCGGCCATTTTTAAGTAACCACAACTTTCCAAATAAGACCTTTTCGATACTACATTCACACGCTACCATTGCAGACCAACTGACGCCTTATTATTGTGCAGGCCAACTCACTGTTTTAGGGAGAAAGCACAAATAAAAAAAAACAATCGATTGTGCCTCAATCACATCAAGTGCATGAGGCAGCTCGTCCATATAGGGTATTTCTTTACTTTCCCAGTCAAAAATAGCAAGTTCTTAAAATGGCATCACTTTGATATCATTGTATTTTTGAAACAAAGCAATAAAGTAACAAACCGCCAATATAAAGTCCAAACGGGTTAGGGAACGTTCAAATATTACGTAACGCCTTCGAGGGGGAGGGGGGGTTATGCAAAGCGTTACGTTAGCGTCACATTGGGGGGGAGGGGGTTCAAGCAAAACGTTACGTAACGCTTTCGAGTACGGAATGGTAGTTTTTTGTGCTGAATTTGTACTGAAAAAGCGTTACATGGGGGAGGGGGGGATTGAAAAAAGCGTTACGTTGGCGTTACATGGGGGAGGGGGGGTCAAAAATTCGGAAAAAAAGCGTTACGTAATATTTGAACGTTCCCTTAGGGTTAGGTCTGTTCGGCAAAACTCACATTTTATACGCAGCGAAAATTTGACTAGTTTTATAAAAATGAGTAGCCTACCCTCGTAGATAGGTACAACAACCACCCCATCACATAGTACAAACAAGTTCGTCTTAAGAGTAAGCTTTCAAAATTTCTACTTTAGAAAAGTTATCAACATAATTTTAAAAATAAAATATGCGCAATCGCAGAAGTAAAACGACTGACAGAGCAACAAACGGAGTCAGTAACAACATCGATATTTCATAAAAGTTGTTCCACTAACGTTGCTAAACTGACATAGGCTATAACTTACAATATATTCAATTTCAGGCTACCTACTTCAGCAGAGAAAAGGAAGTGGGTAGGCTATACTTATAATCAACGTAAACTGTAGTCTACAATGAAAATTAAAACTCTTACTCTTTGATACCTCAATTGACTTTCGGCAAAGTTTCTTTCAGTATTTCGGCAATGTTCTGTTCGATCAGACGATAGAGTCTGTTCTAAGCGAATAAAACGGTAAGACAAAAACAACATGCTTTGTAATCACCCCTCTAAATACAAAATGATCAATCTCAAACGTGCTTTAGAAAACTATAATCGTACAAAAAGAACCACCCTGTGCTTGCGACGAGAGAAAAATTTTTCAGATTCAAAAACCGGATGGTTAGATCGCCACAATTTAAGGAAGGTTTGTTTCCGATTGAAGCGTGCAACGTTTATCAGAAAGGGTGATGTATAAAAAAGAACTCTTCCTGTTATTCAATTTGTTTATGATTCAGCATTTTTCAAACACGTCACATTTTCAATTACCACTACCCAAACTTCTATTTCTTGGAAACTGTGGTCATCTTATAGATTTTAATCATTTAAGTAAATTAACTGCATGACACGAAACAACATCTATGATCTATGCAACATGGTAATACTAGGAGAGTAAATTTTAAATAAAAATATCTCTTGTTGATTGACTGTTTTGTTTAGTAAGTCATTATTAGAACAAAAACAGTTACATCGTCGCCTTAATGATAGATCAACAACTGATAAAGGTTGCTCACACCTCGAAACTGCTACAGATGCATGTTAAATGTAGACCAGTTTCGCACTACAGACCTAGATTCTAGAAAGCAATTGGACTGTTTGTCACCTGATCACCTACTTTTGCGCAAACTCAGAAAAAAATCCAAACTGACACCTCTGTAAAAATCCAAACTTTCAATGAAATTTATCACAGGAAAGAGATATTTGTGATGCTTTGTTAATGCTTGTGAACTCTGACCTTCAAACTCGCCTAAAATCAGCTGGCTGTACGTTTGCTCATGAAACCAGTGTGAATCAAACATCTTACAAATTCTCCGTAATGAATAGTTAAATACTCTATCTAATCGGCTGTCGCTTTCAAAAAAAGTATTTTTCAAAACTGCAGTCATTTGAAGCTGAATTAATTTTAACTTTTCGTTCCTTTTTATCACCATCAACTTGTGATTGCTGGTCATGCTGCTCTTGTAGTTACCGCTGTGAGAAACTCAGGATAGAGTGTGGGCAAAGCTGGGCGAAAATCGAACGGCAACCGAAGAACGAATTTGTCGAAGCCAAACTGAAAAAAAGGCGAAAAGGATTGAGTTTTGTTTCTTTTACGTCTTCGCCATTATGCCATTCTCTTTCATACAGCGCTTCAACAAGAACCCAAGCTTTCTCGTTTTTCTAACACAAAATAAATTTATAGCGAAGTTTGGTGTACCAACCTTTGGAAGGTTGAACTTTTCCATTCCAACTTTTTGTCGGCTTGTTTGTCTGCAGCGTTTACTCTAGCGCTTGCGTCACACCCAACTTTTCGCTTTTATATCGTATAATTTTGCTTTCCGTCATCTGCGAAGATATCGTTTTTCCTCTTAGTAAGGACAAAGGGAAAGTATGTTGACAATACAACTTGAGCTTAAATTTTATGAAGCTACTACAATCATAATTTTTTTCTTGTTGCCACAATTTCCAGTTTTTATTCATTTGCGTTCTGTAACTTATATCAAAAATATGCTCTAATCTATTTGCACTTATCATAGTATGGAAACCTTGAGGCAAAACCATGTTGCAAAACTTTTGTTCGTTGGTGTCAAAGGTTTTTTGTACTGCAAATGTTAGGTTTGTTTTGTGGTGAGTGCATTTGCAAATTGCGTAGCACACTCATCGAACTGACAGGTTATCACAACAACTTTTGAGTTTTACAATTACTCCCAGCTGGTAAAAGTGGTCTTTTTTACATCGTTTCAATCATAAAAATCTTTGCTAGCTGGATTTTTCAAGTTCTTTTCCACCTCACTGGCGCATGCTACAACGTTGTGCTGCAAAATGTTGTTTTTGGATTGTTGTTGACAGCGCATTTCAGCTGACAAGTTGCTAGTTTTGCTTTGTTTCAACGTCTCTTGATGGTAAAACGATGTAAAAAATGCCAGCAAGGATGTTTGCGCTACATGACAAAACATGATTTCATCTTTTATTTATTGATTTCTATATTAATCAAAAATCTTCCACAAACGTTACAGACTTCAAGATAGAAAAATGGAATAGCTACAAAAGCAAACTGATATGGGTGATAGGCCTACTTTATTGTCGCAATTCGCAATCACGAAAAATATTCGGTTTTACAACGCTTTTTTATTTTAACACTGAATTTACACGTTTTTTTTTAATTTTAGTCTCCTTTTTCGGCAATCTTATCCAATTTTTTATTGTAGCCTTGACAACAAAAGCAGAAAAAAACTTCAACTTATTAAAATATTTGCTTCGTGCATAAAAGATATTGCGATAGCGACTGAGCCAATCAAGTACGCAATATTGGACGCTATCACATAAAGTCACAATGAAAACGTTTTGAAGCATATTTAATGACTCTGCAGTGTGATATTTTTATTAATCGAAAATGTGATATTTTTACTTGTGATTAAAAATTATTGTTAAGCAAAGTGCATAGCCACTTTGTTGTCTGTTTGACATTCGAAACAAGATTAATCGATTATTGGATCAGAATTAACCCTTGAGTTTGGTAATCATGACGTTATAATGACATGGATGAATTAATTGGTCATACAATGGTCATTAAAAACGTTTCTTTTTCTGTCTTGAAAACGCAGTTGTTTTTTTCAAAACCCAGACACTAACCAAAAGCAAAAATAACAACATTACAGACGTTCAATTGGTTTCTTTATGTTGTCAAAAATATCAAAAGTTTAAGTTTTGCAGCATGAGCGTTATTCTTGGACTACCATAACGAGGTAGTGGACTGTAACAAGGTTTTGTTCACAATTTTTGATAATCATGCCGTAACCATCTTTTTTCTGCAAAAAGACCTGAAAACGACTAAGAAGCTTTGAATGAGATTTCAGTTTCTTTACAAAGGGTGGTATCGCAAACTATCTATTCTTTTGTGTTAATTAGTTGTAATGCAACATACGATTTAAGCAACCCACCTAGCTTAAAACGTCGAAGTTCTCGGTTAATATTTTACAGAGGCCACTGAGCAAATTTGCTGAGCAATTTTGTGTTTGTTCAGCACTGGTTTTAGCAGGTTACCATTTTTCAAGGTGCTACGAGGAAAATGTTTCTATTCCTTGCTCATTTCTTTAGCTGCCGTACACCAGTTATGACATCAAGTAAAGTCACAATTTGAAATCATTATTGCTCATTCTTTTTTAGTTGTGTGGCTGCATAAATTTTACAGTCAGTCAAAAATAATTGCTCTCTACAATAAATTGACGACTCGCTTCACAAATTAAAAAGAAATCAAAAGTTTCTTGAAGCGTGCAAATAAAATTTAATTAATAACAACATTTCTAGCATGACCTATCGAGAATTTACGTTTGTCTTCAAGGACCTTTCGAATTATTTATTGAGTGGTTATTGCCAGTCACACTTTCCACAAGTTTTGCAATAAAGTTCCAGAAATCATAAGAGGAACAACACGAATTCGCTCATCATCAAGCGATTTCAATTTTCCGAAAGAAACCGAAAAACAATTGTAGCTTGATTGTTAATTTCTTTGGATTTAATTGCCACTTTAAATCTGCGTAATGAATCAGAAAAGCTTTAAAACATGCCCATCTTGTAGTTGATAGTTTAATCACACTCGTATTGAGCAAATTTTACTAATTGAACAAGTTTGATTGTTCTGTTTGTTTGTCGTATCCAGGCTTACACCCGGTGATTGAAGATTTAGATTAAGTGGACGGGAAGGCAAGGCAGCCAATCTTCGTGTTCACCTTCAGGCATACCTTTAAGTGTCCTGCCACAAACACAGCCGCATGCTCTTGAGCGGTGTCAAACCGGCGCCCTTTCGATTGCCGTTCCAGTGTTCTCACCACTCGGCTATGCAGCCGACAAGTTTGATGATAGCCTAATATCTATGTGTATTGTGTAATCTCACCCTGGCACCAATTTCATGGCCACTGCTCTTGACTCTGCTTAGTATAAAGCAGAGACAATTATATCTTTCTCTCGTAGTTGTAGCCTAGACTGCAGGGCTTCTCAAACTATGGGTCGCGACCCCAAATGGGGTCGCGTAATGAAATTTTGGGGTCGTATGAAATAATGAAATAATTGGTCGTAATAACAAAATAATAATAAATAAATAAAGTCGTAATAATAAATAAAATAAAGTAATGAAATAATTGGATAAGCACAAGGAATGAATACCCAAACCTTTCTGACCTAACCCTTGACAAACATCGTGCTTTTTTGCACAACATATTTATGTGAAGCGGCACTCTCAAAACTCACCACCATCAAGTGTAAAAACCGATCCTCTCTGTAGAGAGGATGAGGAAAGTTGAGCCACTTTTTACTTAAACGCTTCTACTAAGAAAACCGCTTGGTTTACAATTAAAGTGAAAGTGGCAGCATAATGGTTGATGCTTTGGCCTTAATTTAACAAAAAAAAAATTTTCATAACTCATAAGAATATTGAAAAAAACATGTTTTAAATATAACGTCATTTTGGCTCAACTTACCTACCCCACGCGGTAAGTTGAGCCGGGGTGTGAGGAAAGTTGAGCCACTCGTTTAAGTTCAGTAACAAAAGCTGTAACCTACATATAATTTATATAAAATGCTATGCAATACATGTGTTCACGAAATTATTGCCCAGCTATTTGTCCCGAATTGTAACATTGTTTTCATTCGTTGCTTTTTTCATGTTTCATTGTTGTTGTTTTCATGCTCCTTTCGATATTGTTTTACTACTTCAGTAAGAAAATTATAAAGTAAGCCAAAAAGAACCGAAACAAATTGAGACAAAAGAACTAGCCCCGTTTTAATGTCATTGACGTGGATGTCCCCATAATGGGGTCGCATAGAAATATATTTTTCAAAATGGGGTCGCAGAACAAAAAAGTTTGAGAAGCCCTGCCCTAGAGTGGCAGCAAAAAGACTCCAACATGTTATATAGCTTACGTATACGTACCATAAAATGGGGATACTTTGAAACCGGAGTAAACTTTGAACAGTTCCCCAAAATTAGTTGACAGGGTACCGGTAATAGTTTTGTTAATAACTCCTGATAAAGCGAAATTTTGGGTTAAAAATCACTTTTTCGTAGTCCATGGTAAAATTACTTTCGATTAAGTCTGGTTCGAGACTTAATTTACTTCACGCTCCAGTGCACAATTTCATAAATGAGTGATTCTAGCAAAACAGCATGGTGAAGCGTTGTGTTCCAACTTCTCTCTGGTTCTCAGCCGTTTCATGGCATTTCAGCTCAGTTTTTTAAGCAGATGTTGGAAATATCATCAAGATCTTAAATCTAAAAGGATTTTTTTGTATTATTCTCAGGTTTTCCGAAAATCAGGGTTTTCTGTCTAGCTAAGCTTTTATTTTACTGATGGGGTTACTTTGAACGGCGTTTTTGAACAAGAAAACTGGCTGTGGAACCGGGTAAAAGCATTCGCAATGAAGATGTACGTGATCCAGAAGTAAGTGTTCTAAGCAGTAAGAAAAAATGTTTGCTAAGAGATGAGGCTTCTATCACAAGTGAGGAAAGAAACAAAGATGATGAAGAGATAATGAGTGATGCAAGTCTATTCAACTGCGATGAAAATGATCTGGAAGTTGGAACAAGCTCCAACTCTACCGTTTCTGATGAAAAAAATGGCAAATAATTCCCCAGCAACAGGACTTCAACAATTGGAAAACTTCACTCTGCAAATCTCGGTAACCGGCCCTGCGTCAAGAGCCTCCACAAGTATGCAAAACTACCAGGAATAACCTTCAAGGCTTTGTCAGTCCGAGGATAAAGATTCAAAAACCAAACAAACCAACCATCCATACTAAGGATGGAATTGGCCTACGTTCAAAGATGAAATCGATTATGAATGGAAAGACGTTTTGAAACGTAACCTTGAGGCTATTCCTGTTAACAATCGTAGCCTGTTCCGATTCCCTGAGCCACGCCTGACCTTGAAAAAGAATGGAGACAATAAACCCTGAACACTATTTGGAGGAATCTTGCCCCTTGTCTCAAATAACCCCCAGATAAAGTTAAATGTCATCGAATGACTGTTGTGTGTACATATTCGTTGACTTGTGTGTTTAAAATACAATTTTCTGTTCAAAGCAGTGTGATACGTAAAACAATATTGAACACAGAAAGGAATTTAGTGCTCGTTCAAAGTAACCCCAAAATCTCGTGAAACTTTGAACACCACATAATTTCAAAAAAAGGTAATTTGTGCAAAAAATTTTAACATTCCTTGCACATGTCAATAGGGATATATGTAGCACCTAATATATTGCAATATCAGGACGGTTGGTTCAGAGTTTAAAATTTTACGATATAAAAAAGACGAAAACTGTTCAAAGTATCCCCAGTTTACGGTACCTACAATTACTTGGGAACAAAATGGTCGGAATGCTTGATTATTCTGAATACAAATGCCTAAATGCAGGAGCTAAATTCATATTCAGCAAATGTTTCGAAATCTAAACTGTGTTCACCTTCAGTGCTACCAGTTGAATGATCCAGTGCGATGCTTGGCTGTATTTTGTTTATTCGGCATGCACCATCCTAATTTTTCGACTGTGGCTAAATAAGAACTGACAGAGTATGCAATAAAGTGTGAATCTATACATATATGTTGTGTGATTATTGCGACTTATCTACGATTCCACAATAATAAATGTTCAATATAAGTCTTGGAATAGTTTTGACAAAAACAGAGGTAGTTTAGACGTAAAAGATCAATTTTTCAAAATCTATGGATAGTAGGCCACCGCTACCATAAAATTGTTCAATGATTGAATTAAACTATCAGTGCTTTTAAGTTTAAACACAAAATTGTAAAATATGTATACAAAAATATCCTAATTTCAGAAATTTTAAGCGAATTTGATAGTCATATAGACTACTGTGATAAGTTTCTCATATTCAGCCACGCATTTTTTCATCAAGCCAACAAACGATTTTTATTGTAGACTACTATGATAAAACTGTTTTAAGAAAATTATTTTTGTTATTATTGAATGCTGTCTAAGAAAGCACTAAGACATATCATGAATTACTTTTTTTATTCTGAGATGTTTTCATATACACACAGCTTGACGTCAGAGTATCGCCTGAATGCATTGACTCAGAAAAATCGCAACATGAAAATCGCCTTAAACCAGTAATTTGCCCCTAAATTACCGCTGCGTTAAAATGGTCACGCACGATTGCTTTCCAATACGTTCCTCACCAGTTGTGGAAAATGGAAATCGCGCAAATAGCGATGATCAAATTCAACGTAATAATATTTGTCCATAAAGGATTGTTGCTTGTTTCTGTATTTGGTCTTTCCAAGCTCAGTGGTCGAATAGTTGTTGCTTTCGGGTCTAGTGCTGGTTGATCTGAGATCGATTCCAGAGAGGGTCATACCGAAGACTCTAAAACGGTACCGATTGTGTTCTTTCTTGCATAACGCAGTGAGGTTAAGTTGGGTAATGATGGGATGACTGATGACATCATAAAGACAGTATGACACAAAACGAAACAGGAACCCTATTGCTGAAAGACCTTTGCAGTTGTAGAGCGACGATAAATAAAACCATAGCATTATTATTGGTTTTTCCTTCAAGCTTTGGTGCAAAATGTTGTGCTTAAACTTGAAACCAAAGAAAAGAAATCAAGACAAACAGTTTAGCTATATTTTGTGTTGAGTACCACTTTTCTTTGCTTGTCTCTTCACTACAACTCTTGCTGGCTGGGATTTTAGCCTTTCACTGCTACAAACGCGCAGTCCTAAAAATGCTATCAAAGTGACATTGCAAATACGACAAATAGCACATTTGTCATGTCACAAATGTGTCATCGTTGTGTTCTAAATTTATACGTTGACGTTTTAACAAGAATAAAAGACAACTGTGACGTCCACAACCTTTAACACTGTATCCTCGGTCGACATGAAATGTATGGCTATTTTTTGTTACATGGAATGCGACCGCGCGTGCCAAGGCGCCGAACAGCCATCTCGCACACAAACCTCATTTTACCTCCTCGCTTTGCAAGATTAATGGATACAGTCGCGTATTTCAAATGTGGCCGTGAATCAACTTTGGGGAAGTTTTAGTTTGGAGATTTATTTGCTTTCCAGTAATGATCATTTTTTTTTTTTGCTGACGATTGAAAAATGAGACCAAGATAAACTGATATATTTGATTTGCATCCAATCTACAGCTAAATAAAGTGTATACACTAGAGACTAGACATTAAAAGTATAAGCGCATCGAATTTAACTTACTTCGAACTTACACAACGAAAAGGTGGGTAAAGTCAAAATTCTAGTAGGCGAATACATTGATAGCATTGTTGAACGCTTTCTTGAATATATTACCATGTTTTTGAAACCCCAATTTTGCCTCAGAACATGAAGATACAACTTGTGACGTCAATTCAAAACTTTATTACGTCAAAGAAATCGAGTTGATGTGTTCGGTACGCAAGAGGCTGTAAAAACAATAAAGTTTATTGCTATGCTGTTTGCACAAGATGAATTGAGATTCGCGGCGTCTGACCAACCACAAATACTCGTTAAATTATCCTAAAACATACACTTACTTTTACAGAGTACAACATTAAATCAAATGCAGTATATTCATTATTCATGCAATGGTATCTTTTTCCAACTACAATAGCTAAACGTTGACAAGATGTAAAAATAGCAAAACTTGCTTGCTTGGTTGTGCTGTGCATGTCCATCTGGTGAAGTTGTTGGTCAACATTCGGTGCTTTTTCAACTTTAAATAAACCTACTGTATATCAGATAAGTGCTCTGTAAGCACTAATTAAAACCTTGGGTTTGGCAGGATACAAGACGTTTATTTTGACAATAATCCTGCAAATTAGGTGAAGTCGAAGCTGCCGCAGCAAAAACATGAGCTGCAAACGCAACAAACACAACTTGCAACTTTGCAGCTTGTGGCCTTAGAATTAGAAACAAACCAAACATTCCTAATAATAATAATCCAACATGGACTTTTCAAGCGAAGTTGAAATATGAAAGAAAGAAAAAACAAAAGGTGGTATCTCTTTGTAATTTTGAGGTTTATTTGTACATTGAATTAAGGTTATATTGTTCAGTATCTTTTCAAGTATTTTTTCAAGGCCTTTTGATGATTCTCCTTTTAGGATGCAACAGGCTGTAGTAGAGGTTTAGAAAGTAGCAACTATATTTGATGTGATTTGCTCTGCTTTGCGTTTTTGCTTGGCATTGATCACTTTTTGTTGTATTAATAGCATCTATTGTTTAGCTTTCATTTATAAATATAAAGCGGAACATTTGAGATGTCTATATAGGCCTGCTACACTTTTACTTTTTGTACAAAACATGCTTCTGAAATTTGTGACGAGAAGACAATTTTAATAAGATTATTATGCGTTATCATAAAAATTGTTACAATAATTATCATTATCATCATATATAACACTTGAAAAAACCTTTAAAGCACGTTGGTATAAATTTTGTGGTATTTTTAGTGAAAATGTACGTTATCTTGTTTTTTTGCGCTTGTGAACTTTAACTAGTAAATTTAGAACTAATTATAATATAATTACCATTCCTGATAGAGTCCGAACAATATTTTCAAGGAAAAGCACTTAAGCAAATTGTATTTAGCCAGCATAAAAGGAAAAAATACTTGAAGCACTGAGTGTTCAAGTTCATGATGTAAAAATAGAGTTTTCTATTTTTCTTGGTCGTCGGACCACTCGGCATGCGACAACTCAGCAAGTGCTTCAACTCACCAAGTTCATTTCAACTACTGCCAAATCAGCAAGTGCGATTTACGTGTTCACGTTGGTTCACGTCGGACTAGCTTCGTCATTGCTTGTCCAACTCATCTTGCTGACTTGTAACATTCCAAGTTTCGGCTTGCTGAGTTGTTACTTGGTCAGTCTCATCATCAACCAACTTCAGCCACTTGCTCAAATGTTGCTATAGCTCTGTTGTCACTTGCTCAGTTGTCGCTTGCTCAGTTCACAACTGTTGACTTGTACTTGTAGGAGACTCATTTCTCTTGCTATACTAGTGCCTTTTACATACAACGTAGTGTTTTATTGATGCAACTTTGAATTTTAGATAATGCTAATGACCGTCGATTTATTGTATAGTTTTGTTTAGCTGTGTCGTCAATAAGTTAAGCCTACATGGGGTAACCGCAACATATATCCAGATGACCAAGTAGGCTAAGTTATTTTTTGCCAAAAACAAACTGTTTTGACATTTTCTAAATAGGAACGAAACAGATTTCAGTTGAGATTTGCATTTTTTCAAAGTCGTGTTAAAGATGAGTCTCTTGTTTGCTTTTGTTCTCAAATCTTAAAGAAAATTAAACATGAAATTATGACACAACAAATTTCAGAAAAAGCTCAGATTTACTTGTTATTTTGTCTAAACCATTGTTACAAAGTCAATTAAGTCTGTTGATTAGTTCTAATATTTGTAGAAATGTTTCTGCAAAAGTTTGTGTATAGTTTTTCCCGATCAAGACTATACCAAAACTGTTTTAAGTTTGCACTTTCTAAAGCACGAGACTGTAATTTTCACTTGGGATACTTTAGAAGCATAAAACCAACCAGAAATTATCTCAATAAAAAAAAGTGGAGAGAGTTATCGAAACCGCACTCCAAGCGTACTAACAGAGCTAAACATATTGATGAGATACGTTGCAAAACAAACAACAGATGCAAATGAAATATTATAATGTAAAAGGAAAAACACTAAATTATAATGCATGGATATAAAAAAAAAATATATATATATAAGGGGACCTTTTGAGCATCCAGTCAAGCAGCAACAAAAAGTAATAAAGATAAGCAGTAACTATTAATGATAAATTTAAAAGTCGTTATCAGCCTACATTTGCTGTTATTCTAAGAACAACTATATCCTAAGTTTCTCGAATTTTTACACAGACTTGAGCATTTTACTACAAAGCACAAACTGTCACCATCAACTGGTAATCCCCAAAGCAATGTCATTTAATTACCATCTTGTAAAATTTGAAAATAGCAATGAATTAGATTTAAAGATTTTCTGATTTGCTGCGACTTCCGCTTCCTTGCAGATCTCTAAATTTGATTTCTCTATTTGAATCAAAACAATGTATTTCAATGTACATTTGTGAAAAGGAGATTGGTAGAGGCAATGATCTAACAAATTATTTTTCTTGACTCTGTTCTGGAAAAGAATCGTGTATTGAGCATACGACTTTCTTTTGGAAATCAAAACTGCAGTTTTAATTACCAGTAATAGAAATTGTGCCAGACAACAATTACAGTTTAATTGCAGGGTTGCATATTAAAGCAAATGAGAAAAAATCGACAACACGCAGCCGCTTTCAGAAAGTCAGGATTGTGCCATCTCCATAACCGTAAAAGAATGCTTTGTAGGCTTCAGGAATGTCCATGTCGACATTGCAGCCTGTTATTACGCAAGCTTGCGAACAATGGAAAAAATATCTAACACAAGCCTCCTGTACAATCAAAACCCATTGTTGTTCGTTAGTTTGCTCTCAGTCAGCAAAAGCTGCCCATTTTACATCGTTTCAACGTCGCCAAACAGACGAGTGTTATTGGCTGAGTTTAAGATTTTAAAGTCAACACTGGGTAATGTGACTTGCACGAATCTGAAGTCTTTTTTGACCATGGCTGAAAACATCCAATGAAGCCCAGGGTCCAACAACATCAAAGCCGAATAATTAAAAATTGAAGCACGCTTTCTACCGAGCTATCACCAACAGTACTTTTACAAAAAAGGTCAATTTTTTTTAAATGGCTTCATTTTGCCTGCTTTCCTTTACCGCGGGCTAAATACATTTCTTCATTCTATTTTTTGTTCTTATGCGTGTCGATGCACGTTTCATGCAGTGTTTCGTTTGTTTCACGTTTCATGCAGTTTTCACGTTTCATGCAGTTTCAGCAGTGCACTTGTACTTGTTGATGATTTGCAATAGTTGTTTACAAATTTTTCTTAACTTACACCCAGGAATGGAGGAACCACGTGGGCCTCGTGGGTCTGGGCCCACCTACTTTATTTTCTGGGTAGGCCTGGTCCACCCACTTTTGAAAGCCAAATTTCTTTGAAAAGGTAGCGAAAACGGCAAATTAGAGAAGGAGTTCCAAAAAAAAAGCTCTCACTCATTTGATACACACTAGTTTGATTACACAGGCCAACAAAAAATTTGGGGACAAAAGGTGAGAGTCATTTTAGAGTATTTCAGGGTCCCTGATTCCAAAAATGCACTTAGTTTTTTCGAATTTTCGAAACTACCAGGAATTGAATTTGGAATCAAGATTACATTCTTCCGTAACAAGGATAAAATTTCAAGCAGCTACTTTACTGAAGAACATAACTTTGTATTCTGTAATTACATAAATGGCCTTCGTACCTTGATGGGTGTTGCTCAGTATAGTAAGCCTACCATAATAAAGAATTGAACGAAGTTTTGTTTGTTCATCGATGGCTTTTTATTTGTTCATAGATGGCTTTGTTTTGCTTATTCGTCTAGTTTGTTAAGCAAAACAATGTATGTATTTTGTTTGTACTTAGTAGCTTAGTTAGTAAGTCTGATATTGTTGAAGTCAACAAATATATTAAGGCAAAGCACAAATTGTTTATTCTACATCTTGTATCCTAAGGCTTGCTTCACGTCATATTTTGATTGTTACTAGGCCAGTAAACGTTAAATAGCTGTTTGTTTGGGTTGTAATCAACGTGATTGGTTCCAAATAGCGTTTATACAACTCAGAAAATGTGCCTAGGATTACTTTCAGTTTTGTCTATGTAATAAACGACACGACGTTAAATCTATAGTGGCTCAAAATTGCAAGAAAAATGTTTTTGCGGTAGGCTATCTCAAAAACTAGAGCCAATTCGAAAAGACAAGTGCATTTTCGGAATCAGGGGCCTCGAAATACCCTAAAATGACTCTAACATGCCGTGCATTTAAAAAAAAAATTGTTTTGTTTACCTGTGTTATCTTTGATAGCTCAATGATGAAATCTAATCTTCAAACTTGTCTGTTGAGCCCACTATTGATGGGCAGCATGTGTGGGCGTGGTTGCGTGTGATTGGTGGAGTAACCCATAAATCAATCTAATTGCTCTCTAATGTTAAAACTTAAAACAATGATATCATTACATATTATGCAGTGCATGCACGATTGCATGTAGGCCTATTGTATAATGCTGCAGATTATTTCTCCCAGGTTGGTATTATAACTGTGTCAGGGATATCTTGTTGTTCTAGATATCCCTGAACTGTGTGTGTATTTTTTCCTTTTTATTTGTGTGTAAATCGCCATATTTTGTACAGCGCTATAGAGCAATTCAACAATTTTGTAATTTTTTTGGCCAAATCGGCCCCAAAAACGAAAATTTTTCGCTTGTTGGCACAAAAGGCAATCATGAAAACACAAGGTATAAACGATTGGAAGTATTAGATACGCAGCAATGTTATTGCGGGGTCTGGGGGGGTTCGCCCCCCAGAAGTTTGATTAACTTTGACTGCTACGCCTTTGGGCCCACCTACTTTTAAAATGATTCCTCCATCCCTGCTTACACCTCACGCTTACACTTATTTTTTACCGGTACTTGTTTTACACCGTGCACATATATCAAAATAATGTGAAGTTAGTGTATTCATCATTCACAAAATTCATAATAAATTGAACTCAAAGTTGTTTCGAATGGCCGGCTTATGGTTAGTAAAGTTGCCACAATAAACCTGTAAAGTCGTTGATAATGGTCTATACCTGTTTACAACGTCTCAGACAGCAAAATCCGTCATTTGTACATTGATTCAACGTCTGCAGACCTTAAATCAATGTAAAAATGACGGATTTTGTTGTCTGGGGTGTAGTTGGGTTCTGTGATGGTTGTGCAAAGGATCCTCGTTTTTTGGAGGAATCGATATTTTGCTTCAGTATATTGACGCGTCGTTGTAAATTTTTAGATCACCGTGCCGCATTGGCATTCCAAGTAGGCCAGTTAGTTAAACAAGGGGTTATTTTATGATTTTGTAGCTTTGGTAATAACTGTTTATTTGTTAAAGTGTCTCATTACTTTTTGTAGTGCAATAATGAAATATTTGATTTTCTTACAAGCAATAATTGGTGATGTCTAAATTTTTATTAGGAAGAATTCCGAAGCAAACGCGACAGTGAATCAAGTGTTCAGCTATGACAACCTAGATAACAAAAATCTGTTATCTTTACATTGATTCAACGTCCGCAGACGTTGAATCAATGCAAAATGACGGATTTTGCTGTCTGGGAAGGAGGTTTCAGAGCGCTGGTCTATAGAATAATCTCAATAATTATCAAAATTTCCAGTAAGATATTAGTTTGCAACAGTACACAGTACTTATTTCAGCAAGAAATGTACCAAAACTATAGTTAAATGCATGTCTTTAAAAGCGTATAAGAAAAACATGCTTCCCGAACAAAAAGGATATTTCTTGAGATGGCTTTTACAAGTAGCAATTTGACGAAGTAATGTGTATACATTTGAAGACAATTTAAATTGTTTCCGCATGAATAAGAGAGCCTCAACCTCTTTTCTTTGACTTAGGCCACTCTTATTGTGTGAGTCACTATACATTGGTGTATAATATTGTCACAGATCAAAATCGTTGATGTTAGTTTTTGCAAACAGTAGCCTAATCAAGCCAGACGATTTAGTTGCACACTGGCTTTCTTTACCCAGTGGACTGTGATGGAGTGGAAGCGGCGTCATAAACTTTGGAGTCAGAACCAAAAGACAAATTAGCATGCATTGCATGTAAACACCTGGTAGTCAAATAACCAAACAAAATTTTAAAATCTGAAACTTTGTTTTGTCACGTATTGACGTAGGCTATATTACGGTGGAATGTATATTTCGTATATTTTTCGATAAAACAAAGCTTCAAGATTATAAAACTAATTTTCAACAATTTTCCCAAGTTTTTTTTTTCAGGGAAATATCGAAAGAGAAAATGAAGAAGATTAGCTCTGGAATTCAAACAGCTTAAATCTTCACGGTTTGAACCAAAATCGGAATCCGCTTTACGAAACTATGTCGTCACGACGTTTTGACAATGAAAACAAACTAAAGTTGCTTGTGGTTTGATGCTAACCACCTGAGTAGTCATGGTCAGACAGCGTACATCTTCACCTATTCAAGCGTGAGGATAAATTTCGTTAATTGGGCGTGCAGAGAGTGAGAGCAAGGATTGGGTCGCACGCAACCATCAATAGGTAGGCCTACACGGTAGATGCCGTGCGAAAACTATGCGACTGTTCAACAGGGTTGCCAGTTCTGCAAATTTCCAGCGGAATTGAGCTAGTTTTGTTTCGGAGTTGCGGAAAAATTTTAGCAGTCGCGTTTGTTTTTCCTTTGATTTCGTTCCATTTTCACCAATTTTTTTTCAATTTTTACTATATTTTGCGCAAATTTGTTATATTTTGGGCTACGTTTTGGCTTGTTTCATCACTTGTGACGATTGGGTTACTTTTCAGTAGCATTTGGCCTGGAAATGTTAAAAACATGTGGCAACCTTGCTGTTGAATATTTACAGATTGACAGCTTTGCGAAGTGCCGTTCAGTCTGAAGGTTGTTACCAGATCTAAGGTGGCTACCATCACTGAATATTATCGCAGTGATTACGTTATTGCAAAACAAAAGACATGAGAAAATATAAGTGAAAAATAAAAAAAGGACCCAACGAAGTGTCCGACTTAAGCTGAATTATGAATTTTTTCTTGGTTACTCATTTAGTTTTGGAGTATTTATTGAACAGATATTGGTGATTGAATACCTCTTTTATATATACCCCAAAAAGTGCAAGCGCAAAAGCCATATTGAAGTAAATATAGGTTTCAATTGATTAGCCTACACAACAATGCAAAAGATACAAAAGACTTATCGAAAAATAAAAGCATGAATTGTTTTAACTCAATTCGTTTGTAGCAGTCGTATTCAACAATACGAAACAATCATTTGAAAGTTCTATTACACAACACAGTTAGCTCACACCAGAACTGAACTATGGAGGTGGTACACTACTTGTTTACATATGTCTTAAGAGTTGGAAGTGCTGGCATTATCAATACAATCTAATCTTTCAACAATTTATTGATTTTGTTACTTATGAATCGATCTTGTTGTGAATAACATCCTCAACTTATTCTGAAAGTACTTATCTGTTCCTCTTTTGAAGGTCCAAATAAACACTTTTAGACTTGTACTACAACAACTGTGCAAATATCAAGAAAAGTGGCATTAAATAATTTTCTGAATTTTTTACAGAAACTATGAAATATATAGTAAAGGAATGTAACCTACACCAAACTACAAACACTACCAAACAACTGCAAATACTTTAGTGCCATAGAAATCCATGAAGGATTAAAGATTATGCTCACCAAACTCGATGATCGGTAACACTACTTGAAGACCTACCAACTGCAAACATACCGACCACATTTTTGTTTGGCATGTAGATGTAAATTGCTTTATTTGTCTACTAACGCGCTAACAAATACCTCGTCAACAAGCACAATATCCATCAGAATGAGAAGTGAATGATTGTTCATTTTCCCACATTAACTTTGCCTCAAATTCGATGTGATTTATCTGACATGACACGAACAAAACATGACGTAACTTTCTGTATTTTTTAGCCTAAAGCGAATATTTTTCCTTATTACCTGATGAGGCGGTTGATGATAGATATCTTTTAAATTGACATAGTTCGTGGTAAAGACCTATGGTAAAAATTTAATCTCAAAACAGACAACAAAAAAAATTGCGATAACTTTTCGACCAAACTTCAAGATTTTGCATTTCTATCGTGTATACTTTGTATTAGTATATCTTTTTTTCACACTAGCACTTTTGTTCATGCAGTTCGCTCTTAAGAAAAATAAACAAAAAGTCTTTGCAAAAAGGAATTGAGAATTGACCAGTTTCATGCCAACAGTTATGGGAACGCGAAAAGCATGTGAGCTCAAAACTACTTTGTTCCCACGGAAGTCAATGTGATAAGGAAATTTTTTCTTTATATTGCTCTGAACTTCACAAAATCTGGTTAAATTTAACTCCAGAATAAGTTTCGAATTTGGAAAGGTCACCGAAGGATTTCCCCATTCATACCCGCCTACGCAATGGCTTTCTACAGACTGACCTTCATATCGAAAGGCTAAACAGCGGACAAAGTAGGCAATGAGTTAAATCTGAAAAGCACTTTCCCAATTTTCTTTGAAGAACCTTACAAAATCCACAAAATAGCAAATAAATTTTAATCAGAATCGATTCAATTCTTTCTGTTTCGTTGCAAAACCTCGAAGGCAATGTACAAGACTGCAAGAAATTAACATCAAACACAACGAATGCTGATTGTTTGAATTTGAACTTTTCATCAAAAAGACCTCTAGGTTTATTGGATATTAGGACACAGCTCTGGAGCAAGCGATAACAATGTTAGATTTATCTTTAAACCAATTAGCACTTGTAAAAGGCTTGAAATATCGATTTTGTTCTTCACATTTAACTACATGTGATGATTGCCTACAATCTACATGTTTCAGTGATTTGACATTGTGCTGACTGTAGGCTACTGTATTGATTTTAATGAAAGGTCAAAGAGAGGGTAATCAAATTTGTTCATGTTTACTAAAGTACAAACTTCTTGTAGACCTAGCTTTGACATGCAGCAATCAGAAAGCCGATTGCTTAGTTTTTAAATTTCCCTAAAGGTAGCTCGCTTTTTTATGGTGTGGTGTAACAAATAACATTTCTAACATGGTCTGCTTTTCAAGCAGAACTTCTTGTGCAAGATTGAGTAGGCTATACCATCACTATCAATGAATAAAATGTCTTTGCAGTGTCGATGAAATTCTGTGCATTTACAAAGAGTTGCAAACATTGTTATTACTACAATATTTTTTTCTGCTGAAATCGAGTTAAATACCGTTACGCAATAACATTTTTAGAGCGCATATGACCAACAGTTTAAGGTTCACTTTAGAAATAGTGTGCGGTTTTTGCAGGTACTTACAGCAGTTCATGTTTGGATAGAATTGTATTAGCTTACATTGACATGAAATCAAGTCCTATACTTTCTGCTTTGGTTTGCTACCACACTTTGACAACGAGATTGTGGGAATAATGCCGAGCCTGATTCTGTCCCAAGTGTTGAAAAAGTTGTCGACCCCGGTAGGCCTAATACTCAGGAGGGTAGTCAGCTGGGGAGCAAATGGGGCAAATGCAACCCCGAAATATTTTGAATAAACACTTTACCTTCTGCTTCAGCATCATTTGACAGAGTTTTAGGCTACTGTGGATTTAGGCTGAAAGTAATCTCAAAAGTGGCAATTTTTAGTTTTTTTTTTTTTAAATTGTCTGCGGAGCGGTCTCCCAAAACCCTCTATGGATGCTCCGCTTTTGCCAACTAGTTGTCGGGCTCACTAACATGTGCAAAAATACTTATTTGCCCTCTCGCACCCGAAACTTTGTGCTGGCTACTACGCCCCTGCTAATGCTGTACTAAAAAATTGCTTTTCTGTATGGTAGGAGAGCAACATATAGGAGAGCAATGTGTATTATTTTCTTCAAAAGAGCATATCGTAAAAATATAATTTTCTGTCAGATAAGCCTATGTTTAATGTGCAACAGTAGACTCGACAGTAAACTCAAGTAGAACATGTCCATAGAAATGACAAGAAAAAGAAGCGTGAACTGTAGGCTAAGGAAAAAAAGTGTTCGTTTCGAAAAGGTCTAGTCCGCCCCGTTAGGTCAGTGGCTGCGCATCAGTGGTCAGTGGTTAAGAGACTCAAGATCACGCGGCGCTGATTTGGCTCTCGGGGTGTGCGCTTAAGCAACGCATTTTAGGAATGCTCTCCATTCAGCGGCACCGAGTGGATGGAAGAATTCCCCTGCAACAACATTTCAACAATCGGAAACTTCACTCTGCCAATCTCGGTAATCAGCTCTGCGTCAAAAGTCTTTACTACAAGTATGCGAAACTACCAGGAATAACCTATTAAGGCTTTGTCACTGTCAGTCCGAGGATAAAGATTGAAAACCAACCAAACCACTACGCAATTAACAAGGAAGAAAGAGAAGCTTGAGCTGTAAGAAAAAAAAAGTAGGTTTCGAAAAGGAGAAATTAAAATTTCTTAATTCTATGGTCATATTCTAGAGCGAGAGTCTCAAACTCAAACTGTTCTGAGGGCCAAATGAATATTCGTAATTAGTCCGAGGGCCGCAATACCTTTTTGCATTTCGGAAAGTTAAGCCTGTCTCCCTAGCCCGTTCCGATTGTTTCACTTTTCCGACGCGTCCTATAGAGTTTTCGATCCACACTCTTCTTCCACAGGTACCGGTACTTCAATTTTCCAACCCGGCCCCTGAAACCTAAGCTGGTGGACTTCCTCCCCGAGTGCATTGCCACTCCAAAAACACGGATGTTGCAGGCCAGTTCTTTGACGTCTCTAACCTGGCTGCGTTTATTGTGCTCGTCTCGACGTGTCCATTATTTGTACCCGTGTGTTGTCGATGCTGCTAAAACAGCTCATTCTCATTGCCGTTCAATAAACAAAGTAATATGGTAAGAACGCAATGAAAGAGGTATCGTAGTAAGAACGTAAGATCACAAAAAAAGAACTAGTAGTAAGAATAAAAAGATAGAAAAACAGTATAAAAACAAAAAGAAAAAAGAATGCGAACGGAATGACTCGGAATTGGAAAGCAAAAATCTTGCAACCGATTTTCAAAAAGCGCAAAAAAAAAAGATATTTTTGAAGAACTGACTGCCGCAAATAGGCTAACAAAGTTTCTACTGCGATAAAGGCACAAAAAGTGACAAGAAATATGATTGTGATGTAAAATATGGCTTACTCGCCTTCAATAAAATTGCGCCACAGTAGGCTAGCGCTTAAAAGTCGATTGGAGTTTGATGGGCATTTTCAGATTTTTGAGCAATCTTAGAGTGATTGATCTTTAGTGTGATTTTTTAGTGTGATTTTTGAGTTTTGATCTTTAGTAGATTTAGAGTGATTTTTGAGCAATCTTAGAGTAGAGTGATTGAATTTTATCTTGTTAAGTGAATAGTGAATAAGAGTGACCTTTAATTGCTAAATATTTAAAATTTCAAAAATGCATTGCCGGCCGCGTGTTTGATACCCTTGTTCTAGACTAGAGTTTACCAGACTAGACATTGGACAATGAAAATGCAGTTTCGAGATCTGAATGATGGTTAAAATAATTTTCTTGTCAAGTCCTTTTAAGCATAATGCAATTAGAAAGATTGCACTATGATTTGCATATTTTTCTAGTTTTCTTTTTATTAAAACTATCCAGTTTTTTACGAGCCAAGTGCAAGCGACATGAAAAAGTTTCCCAACTTAATTTTATCGAACATGAGCAAACTGTGCCAAAGCGAAATTTTTAATGTAAATTTTTGAAGTGAAAAATGTTGTAACTCTTGCATCACACTTTTGTGCGTCAATCTAAATAAATCTGAAAAACGTTGTGATTCATCTTTGACATTTACCTCCCGCGCAGAAACTGGCTTTAAAATTAAGTGTTTCGGAAGACTTTGATTAAAGACATTTGAAGAGTAAGCTAATTGTTATAGGAATGTATTAGCTACGCGTTCGTTTATCAAAGTTTTTAAGTAATTGCATTGGATTAACTGGTTTGTGTTTTTTTCGATGAAAAAAAAACGTAGACAAACAAGATAGATATTTTAAAGTTACAACTTTTCTATTTAACTTTTGCTACAAACCGGCAAATCAGCCGGCGTTTTAACTGCGACCATGCCCATTGCCCACATTACTAGCTAAAGGATCTCGTATGTGGCCTTATCCAGGGTATTCATTTAACCTTTCGACTTTCGGAATAGGCTGTTTCAACACTTTTTCACCGAATTAAATTCCTTCGGCTTCATTGGTCACTTCACAATGGTGTTTGGAATCATCGATCATAAACGAAAGACATGTGTCACAAGCAACGCGCGTGCAATGTGTAGGAGTGTAAGCAACGACTAATAAGTCCACATGACATAACGAACAATAATTGTTCGAACATTCAACATTGCCTACGATGAGCTACGTAATATATAAGATGATGTAATAATACATGCAATGAAAAGCAATGGATGGACAGTTTCTGAGCTAATCATTTTCAACTAACTTTTGCAACACGTTGAGTTGTAGACTAATTTGATCCAAAGCAGAAAAAAATAATGTGGTTGACAATAGCCTACTTGCTCAACAGTCTATAAAACGTCATCTTAAACGCGTTTCTTGCTGCTGTCATTCCGCATGCGTTATTGGCGAAGAGTTTTTGGCTAGCAGGTCAAATCAACGAAGCGCAAGCGATTCGCAATCCTAACTGTCACAGAGTTTTGCCAAGATTGCATCTCGCCATTGTAGACCATTGTTGCTTTGATAACTTTTGCATAGGACCGTTAAGAGGATAATTTGGGCACAGTTCCAATGGCAATGATAAGAGCCCCAAGCAAGTTACCGCTTTGCAAAGGCGTAATATTACAGAAGGACTCCAAGAATATGTGGTGTTTTCTTTGATCTTCCGACCTCTCTGGGAAGACACTGAACCCCTAAGATTATCTCAGACCTGCATCTAAAACTACTCCCGGACCTTTTATCAACGTTACTGCTTATACAAATCGTATTCCATAAGGTATTTTGAAAAAATACTTCAGCGTAACCACCTGTGGCAACCCTGTAGTTTTGCGTTTTATGACGACAACAATTGAACCTCGTTGTGTGGAAGATTTGAAGCAAAACGGACAACGGAGCATGACCGCAAGTTTGACAGGTATGTGTGCCATCTTCAGGTAAATGATAAAATACTAATTAGTAATTACCCCCATCATCATTATAGCTTGTTACCAAGCGTATCCAAACAGACGGTAGCGCTTTTATGTCCAGCTATAAAACTAGCCAAGTGTTTTGTGTTTTGCCATCAGAAATGTTGATAGCTTACGTTGCTTGTTAGTTGTTAAACTGCTTTAATATTTCTGCATTTGTGATCTGATTTCAGCCAAGATTTCAGTAAAGTATTTTTATACGTAGACTTAGCGTTGCTCTGACACAGTTTCATTTTTCTATAATAAAACACAAAACTGTTTTAATGAATATTTAGAGGTTACTTTTGATATTGAAATTCAGATCAACGTTTGTGCTAAAGTGACCAAGGTCAGTCCAGCACCCAAAGCCGCAGTCACGCTCTTGCATCTTGCAATCATGAAACAAAAGCAGCCAAGTTTTCGGATAGGCTTCGTAGTTGTACAACTGCGACTGTTGAAGATGACTAAAGACTAACAATTATGATTAACTGAGATCGCCGTGTTCCTATGAGAAGCGGAAGCATTAAAATCTTTCATGTCAAAAGCTCTTCAAATATGTTTTTGTTCAAGTATTCATCAGTTTTAGAACATTTTCTATGAAATCTGCCACCACTGCACAGACGTGTGGTGAGAAGGTGGTCGCTATTTTTATTGCAGCTGTAGTAGCTAAAAATTTCATAGAATGTGGTAGGTCTTTAAGTACGTCAAAGTACACATTTTGATTGGTTGTGTTAGACACCGGATGGTCTGATATTATATCGGTCAGTCGTGTGGTGCCCAGACTTTTTAAAGATTGGCAGTTTCAGCTGATGCTAAATTTTGATGCATCCTCCAGACAAATGTCATTAATTTTACTGAATTGTTAGCAAAATGACAAAACATTTGCTAAACTAACGTAAATCGCACGTTTTACAACGTTATCTTTTTGTCTGAACATAACCGCACAACTGCAGCACCGTACTGTCGTACACGTGTGTGAATAATTGCAAAGTAACATGAAAAGAACTACTTAGGTGAGTCTCACACCGCTCAAGCTTCTCTTTATAATTGCCTCAATGAGTTAACAAAAAAATGAGATTTTTAATCACATCGTGGCGTGTTGCTTCTAATGACGGTTTAAACGTTTGTTACTGAACATCGTGTAGCCGAGTTTATTCGAACAATTGCGAGTGTTCGTGATACACCAGTATCAAATCGACTATTTGCATTTCAATACCAGTTCCAAGATTTAATTGGTATTAAAAAAAGTTCATCCGCCAGTTAACTGCAAAAAAAATATTAAAGAAAGTTTTCCATTGCTTGAACAGCAACACAATTAATTATGTCTAGTCAAGAAAAGTTTGCAAAACAATTTATCTTCCCAAGCTGCTCAAAGTTTTCCAAAAGTTTCGCAATTTGCTTGTAGAGATTTTTTTCAATACCAAAATAAATTTTTCATGTCACTCACAGTTGAAGAAAGGCGATCAGCCATTTAGAGTTGCTGATGCATAAACATGCTTACAGTGACAAGAGTTTATACTGACATGACTAATGAGCGAAATCAGAATCTTCGCGAAAAACAAACTCTTCACCTTTTGCTGCGTAAACCTCTTCGGTCAGAACTGAGTTGCTTTCGCAAGGCAACCTGAGTTTATGGAAAGAAATTTTTCACAGCGTCCTCCGCTTCATTGGCTGTCAAGGGGTGACGGATTTCGTCATCATGTTTTCGCTTGCCGGTTTGATGGTGAAAAGTTTACAAACCTAAACACCACATTGCTCATATGTTGTGAGTTATTTTGAAAGAGTGGTAAAAATGAATTGATATTTGGTACCACAAAACATCGGGAAAAGAAAATCCAATTATTTTTCTTGAATTGGTAAAACAAACTTTACACAAATACAAGCGTAACTCATTGTTTTGAAGTCCGAAATTGGTTGTGCAAACATAAAGTAGACCTACGACCTAAATATATCCATATGCTTAAGCTCCTTTCTTAAAGTTCCAGAAGCATAACTTCAGTTCAGAAAATATGCACGTATATCGTATGTGTACGTCTCTATTTGTTTTTATTGTGTAGCTGTGGGCACTTCGTTACCAATTTTATGGAATTGTTGGTGCGAAAAGTCATAATTAATTGAGAATGGTCAATGGTCATTTATTGTAATCAAATTATCTTAGGTTCAGTATTTACCGGTATATAGGCTACGCGCTATGGTATGCCTACAGAATAAATTTATTTAAAAAATACAAAAAAAATTGTTTTTGCAAGTGCAAGTGAAGCAAAATGTTACCTAGTGAGTACTTTGCAGACCAAAAGCTCTGTATCCAACTCAACATGACTTGAGCCAAAAAATTGCAACGCAATTGATGTCGGGGACGCAGTGATTGACATGAATGGCCAAACCATTGGCTGGAAATGCAATTTAAGCTCGTAGTACTGGTAAGAATTTTCAAGTACTCCCTGTTTATTAACAAGCGCGAATTATTACTCAATGAATCGGATCTTTGTGCAAAAATATCATGGCATATTGGCTTGTTTGTGTGAAGAAACAGAAGCTTCGTGGACTGAGATACAAGAATTAAAATATTACGTAATAGAACCATGGAATCACAGAAAACCAAATTCAATCGAGCGCTGTTGTGCACCAGTTATGCCACAACACGGATATTCGACAACGTGTTCTCCAGCATCAACCAACGCAGTCTGTGCGCAAACATAAGTTATTGCAAGCTAAAATATCATACGAATTTTTAGCTTAAAAGCCATCAGTTGTATAATAGCTCAACTCGACACAAGGCTTGGCTTTCTTTGGCATATAAACATCATTGCTTCAGCCGGATAAAGTATATCTCAGCACAAAACAGCAAATACTGTCATAAAGTGGCGTCATAAAGATTATAGATTTATAAATTAACTTGAAAACTTGTCTTAGATCGTCAACGGTATTAATACGAAATGACATATTCACTTCTTTTCATCACCTAATGAAACTGAGTGCAAGAGTGTATCATAAAATAAATCAGAAAGGTATAGACAGTAAAAGTCTATGTGGTATTTTATTAGACAGGTCGAACGGTGAACACATTTAGATGTTCATGCTGACTTATAAATAAAACGTCTAAACCAGTTTGACTGTCTATGATGTGCAGTTGCCCTCTCACGATGTGAAGTTCTTATAAACTCTGCAAAGTAGTTTAAATTAATCATAGATTAATTGAAAACGATAAGTTCAGTGCTCTGATGAATCTTTTTATTAAAGCATGTGTCGTTCGCTAAAGCAGCTAATTTTATCATATAGCATTGAAGAGCAATTGCGTTTATGTGTATTTTAAACTTTTGTGATGCTCGTACACAAGTCACAAACAAGTTTTGCATTGCAAACGTGTGCTTGCTCGTGCTTATGCTGCGAACATAAACCAGGGTTGCCAGATTGATAAAACAAAAAAGGCCAAATGCATCCCCAAAAAAGGCCAAATTATAGAAAATAAGGCCAAACCTGAGGTTTTATTCTCTTTGTTGAAATCAGTGGTGTTTTTGCACTTACTTTCAACAACAAATTATATAATATTTACCCAGTTTCTATTGTTTTACATGTTATCTGTTAAAGAAGAATCGCTTAGTAAAATTCCTGAAAAAATGCAATCCATAAAATACAAACAGATAGGCATGGAAACAATTACAATACAACTGAAATATGCATACAACATTAGGCTAAGCATCATCCTGTAGACTAAAAAGCCATTAACGTCCACCAGTGAGACCCTGGTGACTAGTGAGAAGGAGTTAATATTGGCAAATATGAAATAGTATACAATATTTATACCCAATACAATTACTTGTAGGCTACATTTAACACCCAACACTGCAAAATCAGAGAAATCAATTGCATTTATGTCCAACATCCTTCCACAATGAACACTCCTTACTATTCTAGGAATGCTAGCGCCTCTGCCATTTCGTTACTGCTAGTTTCACCATAAACAATATCAGATGTGAAACGCCTTATCATTATGGCACTGGCAGTCTGGCATCAAAGTTTGTGCAACATTTTCCATTCAGCAGCATGTCCATTTGTATTCGCAAAATCGTTTCCAAAAGCTCAGTCTGCATTTTGTTTCGTGTTTTTTTTTCACTGCAGTAAGTAATAAAAAATCCTCTCTACTACTGCATTACTGACAGGGATGCAAAGACATGTTAAAGCATAGCTAGCAAGGCCTTTGAAATGGGCATGATGTAAAACGCTACACCAAAACTTTTCACTGTTGCTAGGAATAACCAAAAGAACTATGAAAACCAAAAGAAAAAAGGCCAAACAAATGCCAATCGGCAAACTAAATAAGGCCAAAAAAAGGCCAAGCGGCCAAACAAAAATTGTCCAGCCAAACACTTTTCAAAAAGGCCAAATTTCTGACATTTGGCCGTAAAAAGGCCAATCTGGCAACCCTGACATAAACGCTCATTTTATCACTCAATCTGATCAAGGTCTGGCTACGCGATAATTAAACAATAGACAAACGTTCTCTTGTCCACACATCAATACCAACGCAGTCACTTCTTGTACGCTTTTGTTTGCAGGGCAGAGATTTTGTTAAAAAAAAGTCAAGCTGGTTGGTTGGGTAAAGTGGCCGGCACATGGGCTACCATCGCATATCATGATTTGTTTTTTGTTGAAACTTGTTTCACTACTTAATGTTCAGAAATATTTAATTAGCCTAAATTTCATTTTTTTGTCTGGGTTTTGGAAACTATGACAGGATAGTTTCTTGTCTGGCACAAAAATGCAAAACAAGAATCAGGGAGTTTGGGCTGACGTGGCTAATCAAACATTTCACATTTAAGACCTTTTTTTTTCTAGTTTTGAAGTTTTGCGCAGGATAATTTTTTGTCTAAAAGTTGAATTCTTATTTTGTATATTTAGTTGGTTTCAGTAACATGGTCCTGCGTTTTGCCATGCTAGACAGGTAGTCACTACCTGAAGTAGTCAGTCGTGTCTGATTGACGAAACGTCGGAATAAAAGCAGATTGTCACTTTATACATCTTGTGATAGTTTAGCTTAATTTTCACCAGCTCAACGCATCATTTTATTGAACTAAATGCCTGCTGAACAGTCTCATTCAATTTTCAGCAATTGCTGATCAAAGTTACCACAAAAAAACAAGAGCGATCCAAAATACACGAAGTGAATTTCATGATTAATTAGAATCGGTTGAAAGTAGGTTGCGATGAGTCGACAGCAGAAACAGTCAACTAAATATTTTTGTGTTATTTTCGCATTAAAATAACAATTTAGTCAAGCAAGAATGGGAAGGCATAATAGATCTACATTTTTGCTTTTAAAGCAAGTGTATCTTGCTTGCCATAAATTGTTGTAAGTCGGAAATTTCACAAACTGGAATTATTTTTCGGAAAGTCACTGATCAAAGTTTGTGAGTGAAACAAATGTTTGATCTGGAGGTCGAAAAATTTAATCAAACTTCAATTGAAGAGGTAAATTGAAACCTGCTCAAGTGATTTAAATGGTTTTCTCTTTGCTGAAAGACTCTATCAACCGACTTAAGGGCCACAAAGGGATCGATAAGAAAACAACAACACAGGTTCTAAAGGATAGTTCCCTCAGCAATAATCTTCAATACAAAAACCCTTTTCAAGTGCAGCCATGCGTGAAGTGACGTGTTTTTTTGACCAGGATTTTTTGTTTAAACTTGTTGACTTCCAACCTAAATAACGGTATTCAAAGCTTTAGTGTTAATCAGTCGCTGATAGATATTGCTTCGACGTCAAAAGAATCGTTTTATTGAAATCAAAACCAACATGTGGGTTTTCATTGACTCATCTTGCGACAATGCCATTTAAATGCAATTTATTGCGTTTGCGACAAAATTCCATTCAAAAACGTTTAATCGACGTAAAAATGATTAGATTTTCCATCAATGGCACTAAAATATCCACAAGCCCAGACCCTCTCCCTCAAAACAAGTGTGCATTATGTATAGACGGTTAGACACTGTTGCTCTGAGTCGACCATAACATTGAATGTAAGGTGTTTGTTGAATGCAAAATATAATTATTAAGGAAGCTTGCAAATTTTGCAATTAAAAATAGCAGAAGTGGTTCTAAATTGGCAATGCTTTTAAAACATGACACAGCAATGCATAGTAGGCTAATATACAGAAAGTACAATGCAATAAGCGACTGAATTTGAGCCGTATAGGCCTGCTACTAAACGAACCTCTTTCACATCAATTGAATTATTAATATTTTCATTACCTTGTCAGTTAAACATGGCATGATTGATGGCAGATAAAAAATTTCTGTGCAATCAAAGAAAATTTGCTAAGCAATCACATATTGTGATAAAAGAATAACTCCCCTCTGCGGCATTCACGCAATGCTTCGTCGGTGCATACTCAATTTTTTTCTTGTGCTGTAATTGAATATTTGTATTGATTGACACACTTCTCAACAAAGCTACACACCATTCAATGACGTTGTGTTTTTAGTCCATTTAACATCAGAGTGAATCCATCGTTTTCATCTCCCGTTTATAAAATCGTTTCACCGTATCCTGGTAAATGAAAAGTAAACCAAGGTAAGTGGATTAACCTGTTTTGATGCCAACAGTCTGTGTTAGGATCTTTTTATTCATTCGGCTATCGGGTTGTAAAGGACTTTGCAGAAAAGAAAACACGTTTTTGTCACCGTAGACTGTGATTAGTAGCTCGCCATTCGATGATGCTGCTTTAGAAAACAGTTTCGTTGTTCCAAGATGATGTAATCGATTTTTGGATGTAGCCTACCTTGCCTTGGGCTCTGCTGCAGATGTGACAACATTGGAATGTGGAAATTTGATTAAAAACGAAAGCTGGTTTGAGACAAAACTCGCATGACTCACATAAAGAATTGTTTATGCAAACCGATATGCGATATGTGTCACCTTGTGGACTCTATTAACAAAGTTTAGAAGACGACTCGGTGGCAGAAGAATTACAAAAATTGCAATTTTCATTTGGTATGCACTACAATTGCCGAGTTTGGTCTTTGTTGGCATTTGCGAGGCAAATAACATAGTGTCACGTGGTTAGCCGTCTGAAGTTTCCCAAGGAAAGTCTTTTACGCGAGGAATAATTGTGTCACATGTCAGTGAAGTATCACCATCTGCAAATGAAGATTTTTTGACAATTGATACTTATGACGACGCAAACAAAAATTGAAATACATTGACTGAAACGTTCGCTTTCATTGTAAACTCATCGAAAAAACACTGCAGAAAAACCGAAGAGGCACTTTGTTGACAAATTGGAATCAGACCTCACGCTGCGTGCTGTGCTCACACAATTGAAGGTAAAACCAAACACTTGTAATGAAATACGTCGTTTTTGCATAAATTCGACGTCTACCGACATTGTATCCATAAAAAAAAATTGTGAGTTTGAAACATACATTGTGACATGTTGGCAAGATGTGCTGTTTAGTGCTTACGCTCCTGGATATCAAAATCGGAAAATTTAGTAAAATAAATCAAAGCCTTACTGGAAGGATTTCCGTTCAATTAGGTAAGGCATGTTGTGTATGCCTGCTCAAAAAGAAAAAAGTTGTGACGCGCAGGCTTGTTTGACGATACAGAAACATGAAGAGAAAATCATCACACCTCACAACTTTGACAAACACGTCATTATATTTTTACGACTTCAAAGATATTGGACCGGAAGAAAAAGCATCAAACTTCAAAGATGAAAATTGATTTATTGGGTTTGGCTTGTGACGTCTGTCAAATTTGTACAAAAAATATTTTCATCTACCGTTGGCTGAAAAAAAAGAGTTCTCTATCTTCACTTACACCACAAAGCAAAACCGCGTTTATCCAAACTACCATAACATAGCAATCTTTTGAAAAAGTCGTTTGACTGCAAGTGTTTCTAATTTGCAAGTCTCATATGAAAACATTTGGAGTAAATCTCAAAGCCAATGTCATTTGAAAGCAAAATTCAAACTTCATAGAAAAAATGTAATGAAAAAAACGTTAATTAGATATATTTGCGCTGTAACTAGTGGCTTGCTGCTCTACAATGCAACGAGTTCATAGGCATAGGCCGACATCTGTAATTAATTTCACTGTTGTTTGCATTTTTGAGGCTCATTATCTTTCTCGTCTTTATTTTGTTTTGTCACTTTACTGGTTTAATCATTGTGGATGAACCTGTGAATAAGATATTTCACCGGTCAAATAAGTTGATACCGTAAGTCACTGCGAAAAGGGATAACGAGCGTGCTTTCTACCCAGCTACAAAAGTGACTTGTCAACATATTTTCAACGTCCAACGACTTTGAAGCGATGAAGAAAAAATAATGTTTATCTGCTGAGAAACACTGCGGTCTCGTTAGTCAATTGTTAATCTGCTCAAATCTTCCCTTCCACGCCTCGTTTATTATATCTTGTTCATAAAGTACAAAAATTTGACTGACGTGTTGCTGTGAGATGTGATTGATCTCCTTTTTGTGCAATTTCAACTTCTTCAAACATCATAGCAACGCAAAAGACCCAAATCAGATCTTTCATCATTAAAAGTTTAAAAGCAGGCACCTTGCTTCGGGGTGTCTAATCGCAAATAATGAGTTGTTAAGACCAACAAGAGTCAGCGGAGTGGGCGATATAATGACATGCTTGTGGCCATTATTTGATATACTCTCAGGGCATAAAAGTAACTTTTAACTGTTATTGGTTTCAGTTGATGCTCATTGTGTGTCGCTGTTCATTTTGTATCCTATCTGATGAATTATCTGCGATTTTGATAATAAAGTACCGCTTTTCTATTCCCGGAAAGCGGTGATTTTATTGACATAAATGTTGGCTTCGTGAAACCTATTTTCTTTTGTGTCAATAGCGTCTGTCCTTTAGGCTATAATAAATGATAAGCTTGTTGTAATCTCATTTAAAGTAAATCTTTGGAAATGTGACAACATCTTGGATAAGATGCTAAAATATTGTTTTCTCAGATATGTCTAAATATCACTTAACAACCCCGAATACTGAAAAGTTTGGGTGTTCCAATAGCGTTGATTCCAATAGCGCAACCCCTTTCAATAGCGTGATAAGACAAATAGACTAACTCAACAAAAAATAGACAAGATTAAGTTGGAAATAGCTTGCTGCTTTGCATCAACATGCTGGACACAGTTTTAATCTCGCTGTGTAGACTGTGTAGACTGTGTAAGTGTGTAGACAATAAAGTTATTTTTTTCCCATCATATTTTACAGCTTACAAATTGCGACTAAGAAAATCCATTTGTGTCAACCATTTGCAAATTTTCTTTTTATCTTCATCTTTGTTGTTGCTTGTTTGTTTTTAAAGCTTCGCACATCTCAAAATCGGCCATGAAATCGCTGCCAACATGTAGTGGCTGACATATCATACGAATTCATCTCACAACGTGTCTTTAGCCCTTGAAAAACCAAACAAAGTAAGTTGTTGAAAACAACAAGCGACAGTGCTTCATTGATTGACTTCACGATACGCCGTGTGTTGGTGCAGCGAATGATGTTTTAATGAAAAATATCAGTATCCATGTTGGTGTGCAATCTGCTTCAAGTAGAGATGGCGACTAAATACACTGTATGTCAGTGCCAAGTTTGATTTATATCATTTTTATAAATTACCTTGTCTATGAAACAACGTTCCAAGAAAAATTTGTACTGGCTTTTTGAGTGCCGAATAGAGTACATCGCTGCGCTATGAATATATGTGACCATTGGGCGGAAAAGAGAACACTTCTAAGTTCTAACCCGATATAAATGAGAAGTCCGAGACCTCCCAAACAAGAGACCTCTAAAGAAAACAGTACAATTTTAAAGATAACGCGATGTTTTTTGTCATTTCTAGACCACTTAAAAATTCCGGGCCTCTAAAATCATCCTGGGCCCGGGTCTAAAAATACCTCCTGGACTCAGGCCCGGATTTAGGGGGGGGGGGGCAGAGGGTGCAGGTGCCCCGGCCCCCCGACTTTTCAAGGGCCCCCCTACGTGGAAAAAATGTGATTTTGTGCTATTTTTTTCCTTTCAGCCTTTAAAGTCTCTGCAAATTGTTGTGCAGTGCTGGATTAATGCTATTGTAGACTTAGAGGTGGTTCTTCGCGTCGTAAGCGCGAAATTTTTTTTTGCAGGGGGGCCCCCCGATCTAAAAGTGCCCCGGGCCCCCCATCAGCTAAATCCGGCCCTGCCTGGACTTCCTTATTAACACTACTGCCACTGCCTTTCAAAAACATGTTAACTTCATGAAGCTGCTTCAGAACCACCATAGAATTATATTTCAAGTTTTCAGATAGGCTACTTGTAGGCCTAATTGGGATGTGGTCTAATTTTTCCGAAAAGTGCAACAATAATAAACCTTGAACTGGCACCAAAAACGATAAAACTTAAGAAATCGTGTAATTTCTTTTTTAATGTTTAATACAAAATAGCTTTGATAATAATGTACCAATTGTACCATACCTATCAGCACGCAGTGAAGATTTTAATCTAACAACTACTACACGTTTTTTAGGAGCCAAGCGGTAGAAACGGAAAGGCATACACGTGTTTACAAGTTGTAGCATAAGTTTAAATTTGATGATTTTCCATTTTTAAAACCTCATTGATTTTTTTTATGAAGCACTTTGATGTTTAAATCGAGCACCTTTGTGTGATCGTTCAAGCAGAACCAGAGAAACGGAAGACTTAGGTCTTAGAAGACTTAAATCATGATGTAATGAGCAATATTCGTTCCTGCCCTTTTCTCACATCATTGAAGTCGAAAACAAATATTGTTCACGAAATGCACTTAACTTTAATCTTGTTGTCGTTTAACAACATAGAATTAACGAAAAGTCAGTGTGCTTTGAGTGGCAAAACGCCATTAGACTGTTTGTCTGCAGTGAACCTTGCTTTACGATGAAACCATGAAGGAAAGCTTTGTGTTTTGATCAGGGGTGGTAGAAGTACGCTACGGTCTCTGGTTTCGATGAATCGAGAGTTTTGTTTGCGCAAGAGACTGCAGCATAAATCAGTAATCAGTGCTGACATTTTTCAAAACAACAATAAGCGATGACGCTAAACAACACCGATTAAAAAACGGCGGAACATATAATATCAAGATTGTTTTAACAGGCATTTGTCTCTTGCTTCCCCCCAGCATCACTGTTGTCAATAAATATTTCTGTCGCAAACCTTAAATTTGTTTTACAGAAGACATTAGACAAACTAACATGTAAATAGCATATGCCATTCTTGTGACGTCAACGAAAAACGTTGCAGCACGGCATGCACCTTTGCGGAAGGCAAAGGTTTATGCAGAGTTTATGTAGCGATTCACTTATAGCATGACAAAATACGCCTACCAAATAATCAAAAGATGCTGTGTTTATTTCTTTGTTTATGAAATAATTTAATGTTTCATTTGCTTGTTTCCTTATAAAAATTGAATGACCAGACTTAAAAAAATGTTTTTCTACATCGATTTTAAAGTTTTGGGTTAGTGTTTTGCACATGAAAATGATTTAAAACTATGTGGGTTAATCACAAGCTATTTCGGACAGTTGAACTGGCATTGATCGTTTCAAAAATAAACATGCATTTAAACAGTTTGTATGAAATGCAGAGATTATGAAGTGTTGTTTAATCGTAATGAATTGAATTGCTTTGTTGTGTTAAAAATAGAACAATCTTGTCCAAATAAGTTGAAAGAAACTTTGAATCAAGTTGCTTTACCATTGGAATGAGACATTTTCCATGAGAAACAGAACAAGTCAGGAAATGATCAGATGTACCACAGTTGCTAATAGTTTCCTATTGAATTAATGGATGGGAATGGACACGAGTGCAGTCATTTCAAAATACAGAGAACCTTGTGCAAAACTTTGAAAATTTTCCATCTTAGTGTGTGACTAGAAAAGGCCAATGTGAAAAATTTCATATAAATAAAAAGATCACTAAGTAAGAAGTGGCCTATTACCCAAAATCATTTTAAGCAAAATTTTCTTATAAATACTCAAAAGAAAAAAATTGAAATATTTTGGACACTCAGTAAGGCAAACCTCCTTACAAAAATCATTGATAGAAGAGAAGGGAAGATAAATGGGAAAGAAATTAAGGCCAACCAATAATGATTTGGACAACAAACATCTCTAAATGAGCAAAATTAAATTATGAAGGTGCGGTAAAAAAGCTCACGATCGAGAACAAAGGCGCATTGTATCCCACCCTCAATCAGTGACGTAGCCAGAAAGAAAATTAAACATCCATTCAATATGAATTACAATAGTAATGAAACCTTTTTTGGGGGGCAAGATACAATTTTTGAAGGGAGACGATTTCTCTCTCAGGCCCCCGTGGCTACACCCTTGCCCTCAATACGAAGAAGGAACATAGTGATGATGATGAGTGTGTGACTGTTATATATAATTTACTAATAAAGCTTATCAAAGGAAAATTATTTATTGATGTTTTTTGGGAGTTTGTTTTAATTATTAAATTATAAAATAATGTTTTTTGGGCAAATTCAGTTTGTTTTTCAATAAAAACATTGGTGTTTATATAATAATTACTCAAACAAGCTACAATAATATGACCTTAAACAAGGCTGAATAGGTTCATAAAAACAAACAAATCAAAAAGTATAGCGAATAGCTGGAACACCAATACAAAGTTGTAAACAGGGCCGGATTTAGCTGATGGGGGGCCCGGGGCGCTTTTAGATCGGGGGCCCCCCGTGCAAAAAAATTTTTCAAGCCTACGGCGCGAAAAACCATCTCTACGTCTACAGTAGTATCAGTCCAGTACTGCATAGCATTTTGCAAAAAACTTTAAAGGCCAAAAGGAAAAAAATAACACAAAATCACATTTTTTTCCACATAGGGGGGCCCTTCAACAGTCGGGGGGCCCGGGGCAACTGCCCCCTCTGCCCCCCCCTAAATCCGGGCCTGGTTGTAAAAACGAAAATTAATTACTTTTCTTATTCTTGAAACATTAGACATGGAACCAATTACTATTCAACCAATACTTTCAAATTTAGTCAATTATAGGCTAGGCCAGCTGGTTCGTGGACTGATTACACAGACTAAAATAAAGCGTTTTTCGTCCATGCTGTAAATTTTACAAATCTTTACTGCCCCTTAGCGACAGAAAAAAATTGCCTATTTTTTAAAAATTGAACCGATTATTGTTCCGGTATACTGCATTATTTATCTGCAGCAGACAAGAATGTCCATATTCAAATTAACAAACCAAAAAAAAGATGCGCAAAATATAAATGACATACAGTTTATCACAAACAGCAGCGGCGCAAAAGTTGCCTGAAGACAATTTAGCACAAACACTGGAAAACCCAATGGACTGGGACAGCTCAGTAAAACTTGACACATTCGGAAAGCAAAGAGTAGCCTAAATCACAAAGAACAAAAATTCTAAAAAGATTGATTGAATCTTTATCCTCCGACTCGGAAAGCTTCTTGCAGAGATTAATTCTGGCAGTTTCGCATACTTGTAGAGGCTTTGAATCACTGACGCAGGCCGGTCACCGAGATTGACAGAGTGAAGTTTCCGATTGTTGAAGTCTTGTTGCTGAGGAATTATTCCATCCATTAGATGCCGCTGAATGGAGAGCAGTCCTTAACGTGCGTTGCTCAAGCGCACACCCCGAGAGTCGAACCAGTGCCGCTGTTGATTTTGAAGTTTCTTCGTTCCAGAAGTGACGCGCTAACCAACTGAGCTATCGGGACTTTGAGCATGTCATTGTAGTCAGGGATATCTAGAGAAGGGGATATGAAGGCTCGCAGCGATTGCCTTATTCCCGTGACACTACCAGGGCGGTAGTTTGATGTAAAGCAAGTAGGCTACCGGTATATAAGTAGCTTAGTTGAATTAACAAGCAACCATGAGCATGCTGTGACTATCCAGGCCTGATGCTAATAGCGCAATGCAAGTTATCATAACAAGATTTATTAAACTACTATCGGTGCCAATTGTCATTTTACGATGAACACAGATTATTTACGATAAACAAAAGCCCTTCTATTGTCAGACGTAATAAAAGCCTTCGTATCCCCTTCTTTAGATATCCCTGCATTGTAGTGTTCAAAAAATGTCGACTTGTAGGCTACAAAGTGTCCGAGGACATTAAAGCTTTAAAGCATTAAAAATAGAGAATTGCAAGATTTATAGCAACGTTGAACCAAAGCAGCGAACCAAAGTAGAAAAGAGATTTTCGCAAGAGAGCTTCAAAGGTTCTATCCTAATATTTCCTGAAACTTGACATTCACGTGCACTATGGCATAACGAGGCATATTGTATAAAATTCGAAACGAATCACTATAGGCAATTCTAATTCTGTTGAACGAAGATCCATGGTGATTGTGCCAACGTTTATAAAAACGTTTTTGAACGTTTAACTTTGTTGCAGTAGCGCAGCAAGAAAAAAAAATAAGGGGAGGGGGGCTAATTCAGAAATTTCGGCCAAGTGATTTGCGACAATGGTAACAGTAAACCTATGCTCGCTATGCCCCCCCCTGATTAATATTTAAAGGCACTCACGGCCCACAACCCACAGGTTACCGATACACCCAGGATTCGTTCTTTCAATCAGAATAGAAGTTGGCCTAGTGAACCCCATGATACTAGCACCATCAACATCTTCATCTCTACGCTAAAACCGTGACTGATGGAAAAAGATAACCCATGTTGATGCACAATCTGCTGCAAGCGGAGATGACAATTAAATATATAGTTTATATTATTCGGCAGCACTTACTTGTGCGAGCAAGTTTTTTCACGTACGAACCATGTCAAAAAAGTCAAATTCCCTGTGGGATCACTAATTTTTGACAGCCATATCGAAAACTCGCTTCGCATTGCTACGTAGCCTACATCGTCCATCTCATCGAATATTGTCAAACTTGTAAGAAAAAACCAAGGCCAAACTTCACTTTGAAATGTTGATTTATAGCCTAGTAAAAACTTTGTTATCTTTACTATATCTTATTCTAGGCTATAATTATTGTTTTTATAATAATTGTAAAAGAGGATAATACACATTTCTAAGATGAGAATTTTTTTGTGATGGTTTTAATTAAAGATTATAAGACAGCCATTTTTAAGATGACAAACTAGCAGCAAACAACCCAAGTGGCCCACACAATCATTCGTAAACCGCGTGTGGCCTTTAGCCAAAAAGATTGGACATCCCTGGCCTTATTTATAAATTACGGTGTGGAATGGGTCACATTAGGCTTCGAAAATTTGGACACCTGGCATTTTTTTGGATTTTATTTGGCAAGAAATGATTTCTTATTTGGCAACTTGGCTGTGCAGGCACACAGCAATTGAAATTTGATGCTTCACTGACCACCATAAGTGTGCTAATGATCAGGGTTGCCAGATGGCCTTTTTTTAGGCCAAATTCCAGAAAACTGGCCTTTTTAAATTGCAGTTGGCCTAAAAAAATTGATGCAATTAAGGCCAGAAAATCTGGCCTTATTTGGCCCTTTTTATGGCTGCAAGTTTTGACCGGTTTAGAAAGTATTATTTTAAGGAAATTCAATTTCAATTGTAATATAAAAGTATCACTTATCATCACTTAGAGCCTAGCCTATATTCGTTTTAATTTTAATTAGTGAGTAGAGACATAGGTAGAGAGTAGAGAATGTGTTAGCAGTGGACAGGGCGGTTCTATTAGGTTGCACCTGCCGTAAACCGTAAAGTATACACTTGCCCTGTTTGTTAATGTGATGTGTTTGCATTCCATTTGTGCAATCTTGTCGTATTTTGTTTGCTGCTAAATAATTTCAAAACCGAGTATTAGTTTTAGTTCTTATGACATCTTAAACGTATTGATTTCGTACTGGGTTGGTCTGTGAATAAGTTTATTATAAAAGCCTACGACAGTACGACAACACATATCACTGATTGTTGAACACTCCACGTTTACTTCTGATCTGGTTTACAATACGCAAAATGCTACAGAACGACAGGAAATCTTTGCATTTGTTTATTTTTGATTTTTTAGATTAGTGGTTTTAAACTTCTATACATCAAATAAGTTTTGATGTGAGTGAAGGCTATATTTTATATATATTGTTATTGCGAAATTGAATTTTATACATTCTTTAGTTGATACAAACAGTGTTTTATTTTAATAATTCTTCTGTAGTCATGTATAGCACTGAAAATAGTTTCCAATCCTGTAGTTGTAGACATCCCTGGTACATATACTCAATAAGACAAATTCATGCCTTTTGCTTAGCTAGATGTTCCAAATAGCACTGTTTATGAATTGAAGTAATAATGGTTTCTAGTTTATCTGCTACTACAGTAATTTTTCATTAATCAAATTATGCAAACGAACCGGTCATTATGCTCTGACAGTGCTAAACTATTATCTGTCATATTTGATCGTAAAATGGCATTTTCAAAAAATTATTTCAATTAAGTTGTTAGCGTTTATTTAGCCTTAGAAGTAAATAAAAAATTTGGCCTTTTTTTGGCCTTATTTTATAATGGATTTGGCCTTATTATAGCTTAAGTATCTGGCAACCCTGCTAATGATGTGATGTTGTGCAAGCTGATCTGAGATTACTGAAAAGTCATGAAATTTCAGCTAAGGCCACATCATAAGTTTACATTTATAAATTCAGCAATGTGAATGTTTTTTAAGTTAAATAATAGGCTACTTTGAGGCTTGAGTCCCTTTAAATTAGAATTAGCAACCTCGTAGTATTGTGAAGAGGACAACTACCGGCACCATACCATACGGTACGTTCTTACTCTCAACTGGTCCTCCTTGCCAGCTTATGCGAGAGTTGAGGTTTTCGATGTTGAGTTTTGGGTTTCTCACCAAGGCAAGTTAACCATATTCAATCACAATTAACCAAATTGAATTTGCTATAATCATAGTCCGCCCCGATAGCTCAGTTGGTTAGCGTGTGACTTCTGGATCAAAGAAGCTTTAAGATCAAGCGGCGCTGGTTCGACTCTTGAGGCGTGTGCTTGAGCAACGCACGTTAAGGACTGCTCTTCATTCAGCGGCATCTAATGGATGGAATAATTCCCCGGCAACAAAAATTCAACAATCGGAAACTTCACTCTGTCAGTCTCGGTGACTGGGCCTGCGTCAGTGATTCAAAGCCTCTACAAGTATGTGAAACTGCCAGGATTAATCTCTGCAAGAAGCTTTCCGAGTCGGAGGACAAAGATTTAATCAATCTATTATCAAGTGCGCTGCAAGTTCAGCAAATTCTTCTCAGTGTTTTTCTTCAGAACTTATGAAACATTTGTTTCGATTAGGAGACGCAATAAACTAAAATTTCTGACAAAATTTTTTAGTTGGTCCGCCACCCCTTCATAGGCCCCAAAAAGGGTTCGCCAAGACAAAAAGGTTAAGAACCACTGACCTAAAGTCATTATTATTTTATTTTCCACTTTTGAATGAAGATTGTTGTTAAAGTTTTTCAATGTAGTTGGAATTCGAAAATCTACGTAGCCGCTATGGTCTTAGAGGCTATGGTCGCCTTACTGTTTTTAGTAATTATTGTCTCTATTCACTTTCAAACGAAGCTAACTTACTTGTTGTATAGATTTCCACAAAATAAGCTGTAGGCTTGTTTTAGTTGCAGGCTAAATTTTAGCTTGCCAGATGCTTTGTCCTTGAGATCTTTCGTTCCGACGTTTCGGCCCTAGCTTGCTAGATGTTTCATCCCTGAGATTTTTCGCCCTGACGTTTCGACCCTTAAGCATTGGATTGTTCACCCACCAATAGGGAACATAAGCTGGGTTTAGACCATCGTGAGAGGATGCAACCTAAAAATTTTCCGCAAACAAACAAAAACTCTTAGGATCATTACCAGAAATTTAGAAATGTTTGCTGAAACTCCGATCAACCTAACCCTTAACCCTTTTAAAATATTTGCAGAAACTCCGATCAACCCTAACCCTTAACCCTTTTAAAATATTTGCAGAAACTCCGATCAACCCTAACCATTTTAAAATATTTGCAGAAACTCCGATCAACCCTAACCCTTTTAAAATGTCTGCGGAAACTGCGATCAGCGACTTTGGCAAACTCTTAGGATCATTACCGAAAATTTAAAAATGTTTTCGGAAACTGCAGAAAAACGGAAACTGCGATCAACAACTTTGGCTTTGTTCTATTTTTTTCTCTCTATCTTTTCAGTTTGTTTGTTTGCGTAAATACCCTAACCCTTTTAAAATGTTTGCGAAAACTCCAATCAACCCTAACCCTTTTAAAAGGTTTGCGAAAACTACAATCAACGACTTCAGCAAACGCTTAAAATCATTCCTGGAAATTTTGAAATGTTTGCGGAAAAAAGGAAACTGCAATCAGCGATGTTCTATTTTTTTCTCTCGATCTTTTCAGTTTGTGTGTTTGTGGATACGATTACCGTTACCTAACCGATACTTCGATACCCTAACCCTTTTAAAATGTTTGCGGAAACTGCGATTAGCGACTTTGGGTTTTATTAATTTTTTCTTTCAATCTTTTCAAGGTACGAACTGACGGTACGAATTGTTCATGGTACGAATTAGGTTGCACCTGTCGTGAGACAGGTTAGTTTTACCCTACTGATGAATGCTCGTTTCCCGACCCAGTGTCGCCGCGACAGCAACTCTGCTCAGTACAAAAGGAACCACAGATTCGGACATTTGGTACATGCGCTTGGCCGATCGGCCAGCGGCGCAAAGCTACTGTCTGCGGGCTTACGACTGAATGCTCTAAGTCGGAATCCTTCTGACAAGCAGACCGGGGTGTCGTGATCGCTAGAACAGTATTTTGACTACGATTCGTTGAGTCTGCCTTTTAGTCTGCGATTCGTCTTGTCATGAAATGACAAAGGTGCCGCGCAGTCGGGGCGTGCGGTCGTTCGGGTTAGCTACAGTCTTAAATACAGCTACAACTAGGCCTACATGCCGACTTCGAATAAAAGTTCTTTTCGGTCATGGTGTTTTGCCACTCTCAATCTAGCACACTTGTCAGATGTTTCGTCCCTGAGATCTTTTGGCGGTGTTTTTCCACTCTCAATCTCGCACTTTCCACCAAAGTAGCCGATGCCTTGTAGGGCCGTCACGTCGAGACGAAAGATCTCAGGGACGAAACATCTGGCACCCAAATTTTATAAGTCCTTTAAAAAATCCCAATTGATTAAGGCCTAATCCCAATCCAATCGATGCAGCTCATAATAATTATAGAAATAGCGGCCATCGCTAAGTGCTAGTACTTCGATGAAGTTGCCATGCCTGCTGCGGCTATGGTTCCAGTGCAGAGCTGCTTGAGAGTATAGTTTCTGTTTATGATCTGCTAGATTGTAAAGCTTTGCGATTAGGTTGGTGCATCAAACTTTGCTTTCTATTTGGGGTTTTGTAGGGCATTGGCTATAAGCTTTTAACTTTGCTGAATTATTGAATGATGTGTTTAAAACATTTGTGTTGTACAACATATAAAAACTGCTGTGTTTAATATAATACAATGAAACATTGCTTATATTTGACTGATTATGTTTTTGATGCATAGAACTATTTTTTTGTATGTACTGGTATATTTGTGTTCTTAGTTTTTTTCTTTCATTGAACAACTAAATCAAGAACTTGCTTTTGCAATGGCCCAAACTGCAATTTTACTTGGAATATCCATTGCTGCATTTGCCATCATGATCAATTTTGCTTTGCATAAAGTAGATGAAGGTAATTCTGCTAAAACAGTAAAATACCACCTTGCCTAAATTAAAGATTATACTTTTACTTATTTACCAACAGTATTTTGTAACTGAGAACTTAAAGGCTACTACATGTTTAACGATGGTTTAAAATGAATAATCTTGCATTAAACTACATACAAAGATATAAAACAAGTAAAGAATATTTTATTATTTGGTTTGGTTATGTGATTATGGATCACTGCTTTTTCAAACTATTTTTATCGTTGAAACCTATCTTTCAGGTCATACAGCAGTTTACTACAGGGTAAGTTTCACTTCCACTGCTATTCTGTTATTGCATATTGCAGTTAAACTTGCTATCTCTACAACTTTTGTACATCATATGCATCAGACATTTTCAGTTTTGTATTTAGATAGATAGATGTTTATTAGTGTTGGGCGATATATCGAATTTTCGATACGATATCTTTTCAATATCCAGGCCTCGAAATTTGTACTTTTTTCCGGCGGTCAAGCATGTCCTACCGGAGTGGCCCTTTCAGCGGACATTTAATATCTCAACCGGACATATTTTTTGCGTGAACTGTATCAGCGTGAATAAGGTCTCCACATTCGCCTAAGCACGTGCGGAACCCAGCTGAGACTTGCTTCTCTGTGACGTTTCTTTTTAACAAACGATCAATGTAACGCAATAATCCTCATTGTTAAAATTAGAATACATATCCTGCCGAAAAGTTCAGACAACTTTATTTCAAGGCAACATTGCAAGGCGTTGAAGTGATGTAAAAATGGCTACTTTTGCCATCAGCTCGTTTAACCACGCCACTCTAATGTGATCTTTAAAGCAATTGCCTGTACTACTGTATGATTGTTTCAGCTCCGTATTTGTTCGCGTTAAACAAACAATTGTAAAAATTCAAATTTAAAATATATTTTTGCTGCATTAGCTCTATTTTTGTCAAGAATTTTGCGGCGGTCATTTATGACCGACCAATGAGTCGGCTTCGGCAGACATTCGAGGTCATTCCGGAGGTCATGACCGCCGGATATTTCGAGGCCTGAATATCGACATTTATTTTAATTTTTTTCGATATTTTAACTATTACAATCCTAACTCATAACTGCAAACCCCGACAAAAACGTTGCCAAGGCCAAACGGCAAAAGTTGAAATTGTCTTTGTAATTACTGTGAACGTTTAATACGAAAAAAATTGTACTAAAACATGTAAAACGAGAAGCGAAAAATATACTAGAGTGGTCTATCACGACCGCACTGTTTAATTTGTTGTGATGTAATAAGATCAAAAGTAGAGATAAAGCGAACAACGCGATACGCACGCTGTTACGGTAATTCACATTAAATAACTCAGAGGGGGGAAGTAAGTTAATTTTGGGTTAATTCAACGTTCGAGTCAGCACAAATCGATTTAATTTTCCTGGCGGTTATATTGCGTAACAATGCTCAATAAGGAATTTACGTTTGTTTTACATTAATTCGACATCTAACGACGTTGAGTTATCATACAATAACATTAATTGTTCAACCAGGTACCGGTAACAAATTAATAGCTCCCTGCTAGAAGATTGCCTCGATTTACGTATGCACTAACATAATTTCAGCACAATTGGGATACTGCGAGCAACACAAAGTATGTTTGATAAAGAACTAGCTGTCAGAATTGGAATCATCAGATGCTATATCGGAGGATGAGGTTGTCGCGTCATCACTGGAATCGGACATATCAAGTAGGGTGGAGTGAAAAATTTTTTTTCTCTCAAATCAAAAAAGAGGGGTTCTAAAAACTTGTCATTTGACCCAAAATCACCATTAAAATTGATTTTAGGGTGTGGCACTTTTAATTGGCCGTGCCACCCGACCCTAGGGGTCGCGACGAGGTTAAATTTCATGAAATCCGCATAACTTTACAACTGTACATGCTAGAAACTTGAAATTGGTCTTAAAAGATTCAGAAGCTACATGTTTTTATCTGCTCTAAAAGCAATTTTAACCATAAACGCAACAGAAAATGATTTAAATGAAAAAAACTGATATTTTATCATTTCGCTCTCAACCATAATAAGTATGTACTGTGTGCATTGTGGAATCGTCCATTTTAGAATCTATTACATAGAGGAACAACATATTAGACTATATTTCAAAATCCATTCACAATCACAATCAATCCTGGAAGAGCACAATGTCATTGTTGGAGTACCAGGCGAGTATTATTTGACCCATGTCACACCTGAGGATGGGAAAGGAAGAACAACTGCAAATACCGTCAATGATGCCATAAAGTACACTGAACTGGGCGACAAACTTGTAGTTGTAGGAACTGATGGCACGGCAGCAATGACCGGATCATACAATGGCTTAATCAGATCATTGGAAGAGAAGGTAGAACATCCATTGCAGTGGGTGATACTGATATGCCTTCTACAGTCTACACTGCAATGAACTGCCATTGCGACATGTGCTTGTAGCTATAGATGGGACAACACATAATATTTCCCAAGGAAAGATTGGATCAAAACTAAGTGGTTGGGTTTCGGATTGGCCAATTCAAAAATTCAAACCTGGCAATCCTGAGAAGAACGGAAAGGTCAATGGTGAGAGCAATGTGTGAGGTGAAAACGAGAAGGGAAAAAAGGACTGAAGAATTCTTGGATATGCTGGAGATGAGAAAGACCATAGACCAACTGGCAAGGGCAAATGGAGTAAGATTGTATGGACATGTGATAAGGAGGGAGGAAGGAAGTTTTCTTAGAAAGGCACTAGAGCTAAAGGTGGATGGGAAGAGGAAACGCGGTCGTCCAAGAAGAACGTGGAAACAAGTGAAGGATGAATTTAAAAAAGTCGGACTGAAGGAGGACGATGCAAGGGACAGGGTGATATGGAGAAAAGAGATTAAAACAATTGCTGCGCGGAAACAATTGGCCACCCCCACTAGTGAGGAACAAACCAACGATGGATTATGATGATTATGATGAAACCAATTTCAAACCAGAACTTTCCATTACTGCCCAATAAGGTTGTCGCTAACCTCAGCATAGACCAGCATTATGCTTACAGGATTTGTTGGAAAACTCTCCTTGGTCATGTGGATGATGATTTAGCAATGTTGGAGATAGGGCCAATTTTCCACTCGAGGTGGCTCACACTTGCATGCAGAATCCTGCGGTATTATACTTCAATATCAAAGCCGTCCGCAAACCAGCATACTTTGGCTGAATTTTGCTTAAAGGTATATATATACTTCCACATGGTTTCAAATCAAGCACAAAGATAAAATATCTGATGGGCCAAAGACTCTGTTCAATCTTGTCCAGAGTTGAATCGTCCAGTTCCCGTCCAAAAAAGTGAGGGGAATTTTGTTAAAGGTTGTGCAAAGAAATGCATTCTTTGCACATCCGGAGAATATTCTGGTGGGACAACAGTGAAGAAATTTGCAGAATTGCTGTGAACAAAATATTGGCGATGAGAGGATGTTTACAGCAACATGGAGTCAACATTTCACCGAATGACAACTTTGAAGGAGGTGACCTGGAACAATCAGATGAGAAGACTGGTACAAATGTTAGTTCCAGTGTGCGTTGGTTTCTTGTTCCTAAAATCAACATCAAGGCGAAGGAGTATTACAAGCTTATCAATCTAAATGACCCTGGGATTTGTGAACCTGCACTGATCAAAGCTCTAAGTCGATCCACACTTGAGGAGATTTGAGATAGTCCATTGCGACTTCAGCATCCTTGCCACAATCAAAGAGTTGCACGACACATTAAGTTGGTGACAGATGCATCATCCTCTGTAGCAAGGTATGACAGGCGTGACAGTTTGATCAGATAGAAAATTAAATCTAGACGTCTGATGAAACGCTTTGACACAGAGAAACAATTGCTTCATGAACATTGAACAGGCATAGAATACTGAGCAGTGACCATACAGAGTTACTTATTGTTGCTGTACCTTTGAGTTTCATACAATTTGGGTAGAGAGGTAACTCTTTTAAACCATAAATAGACATAACTCAGCAACAACATTACATTTAACATTATAAAAAACAAAAAGCGAACGTTTTCGGCCAGTCATACAGCCCTTTTCAAGCCTATAAGAAAAATACATTTTAAAAGAAATGCTAAAGAATCATACAGTATCACAGCAAAAATATGGTCAAATCTAAACATTTGAGAAACTGCCTCGCTCACACAAATTGATAACTTAAAATTATACAGCACAACGGGTCAAGTATTTGAGAGGTAAAATTAATTAATTGTTCAGAAAATTTTCTTTTCGCTTTTTGTTTTTTATAATGTTAAATGTAGTGTTGTTGCTGAGTTATGTCTGTATATGGCTTTGAGTTTCAGTTCATCAACATGCCTGAAGCGTCAAATGGCTGTGTTCTATATTCTTGACTGGGCTATACATTCATTTACAACTTTAGGTCAAGAAATTTGTTTAATTCCCACTCTCCTATTTCTAAAAGTGCTTTTTTTTTGCATGCATTTCATCGACTCACAATGCTTGATTAATACAAATAACAGTTTTCTTTTGATAAAACGTTTTCTGTTGCACTTAGGGTAAAAATTGCTCTTAGAGCAGATAGAAACATGTAGCTTCTGAATCTTTTAAGACCAATTTCAAGTTTCTAGCATGTACAGTTGTAAAGTTATGCGGATTTCATGAAGTTTGACCTCGTCGCGACCCCTAGGGTCGGGTGGCACGGCCAATTAAAAGTGCCACACCCCAAAATCAATTTTAATGGTGATTTTGGGTCAAATGACAAGTTTTTAGAACCCCTCTTTTTTGATTTGAGAGAAAAAAATTTTTTCACTCCACCCTAATATCAAGAGGCTCATCGCCTGGCTGTAGATCTACCCTGTCTTCGCCGTTTGCAATGAAGTGTCCACGTTTTGCGGCTTTCTTGCTTTGATACCCATCCACATGCCTCTTTCGCAGAGCTCCATCCAGATGTTGAGTAAGGATCAAATCTATGGCTGTGGCATAACGACTGGGAGGAATGTCCAACCCAAACCTTACAAGCGCTCGTGTGGCCTGGCATTTTTATTGCCGACGCTAATGCGCCATTCATGCATCTGCATCAGCAATTGCCGACGCTAATTTCGAAGACTGAGAAACTCTTTTCTTAATTAGAACAAAAATATCGAAAAGTATCAAAATATCGAGTATTTTTTCAAGTATCGTATTATATCGTTTGGTTTTTATCAATATCGCCCAACACTAATGTTTATTGATACAAATTTTATATGCATTTACTGTTTGTGTTTTGTAATTTAATTGTTAATAGAGGCCTACCACCGCACTAATCATAAAACAAGCTATTTTGATTTATTTGATGATGATAGGGCTTTCATTTATTTACATAGTTATGCATGTGTACAAATTGTTCATAATATAGCGGTATATACATTCCAATTATTGTACGTATTATTCGATAGTTTATCACTGCACAAGTTAAAGAAAGACTATTGCAACAAGCAACCAATTCTACAATGTGAATTGTGGTGTATGATTGTTCCAATTTTAATTAATTTTTCATCGGATATTGTGTCTTTCATAGGGAGGCGCACTGCTGCAGACCACGGCAGGACCAGGTTACCATATCATGTTTCCTTTCATCACCACTTTCCGTTCAGTACAGACAACATTGCAGACTGATAAAGTTAAAAATGTTCCATGTGGGACAAGGTGATTAAAATTAGTGATGGAACTGCCTCTGGTTCCGGATAAACTCTGACGATTTTTTTCAACTTCGGCTCTGGTCCGAAGGTGACAGTGGCTCCGGCCCAGAGCTGGAGGTGTGTGCAAGCTGTGTGTGTGTGCCTGTAATCAGGTTCATGACCTTGAATAAATCCTTTTTGTATAATATAATTGTAATCTGCAGTAATGCAAGGATAAGTTACACATGTTACCTACAACTACAATGTAACATTGGTCAATCCATAGCGCCCAAGTAAAAAGATTAAATTGTCAGATTTTTTTCAAAATTGTGTAACCTATTAGGCCTACAACCAACTCAAAATATTTAGCAGCACAACATGTTGCATATTTGCAACATTGAGCTATAAAGCGTCACTTGAATGTATTTTTTTGTTTCATCTTCAAAAATGTTCATTTTACTTTCTCAAAGTCATGTACTTCCCAGAAATCTTTGTTGCAGATATGCAACTTAGGGTGCTACGGGAAACGTAACATTGATAATGGGATCAAAGAAGTTAATCAAAAATCTTCAATATCTCAAAAACAATGGGTAAAAACAAGGCGTTGGACGGCGCAATGGATAAGGCATTGGTTTTCCAATTATGCAAACCTGGTTCGACTCCCAGATTATGCTGGTTGTTGACAAACACCGCTCACCTCTACCCAGGGTGTAATAAATTGGGTGGGCATAGTTGCTGAAGTAAAGGCGGTCGAGAGAAAGGAACTGGCCACCCTACTCTTGTTAGTGCCGAAGGCTTAGTACAATGAGAACCTTATCTTCTCATCCCCGATGCTTGAGTCAAGTATGGAACCCACTATTACCTTTACTTTAAACAATACATTGCCATGAGGCATCTTTTAAAGCATTTCGTGATAGTGGTATACAACTCATCGGTTAGAACATTGATTGCGTATATTAAGTAGATATTTTATTACCCAAAGGCCGGAAGATTAGGCTTTCGGCCGGAATTGCAAGTCTCTGGCCGGAACACGCAGCCTCCAAGCAAAATGTTACTTCCTATGCATCACTAATAAAATATACTCGAGCAATTTTGCTTGAATTACATTGTGGTTTGTACACCAATTTGATACAAATTATGATATCAAAGCAGCACATATTTCATTTCAGTTCTAACAAAAAGTATGGTACATACCAGGGCTACTCAACTGGCGGACCGCGGTCCGAATCCGGACTTTCTGGGTGTTGATGGTGGACTTTGAGCTTTTGGAAAAATAACCTCATTGCCACGTTTCAGGGCTTTAAACAGATTTCTACTAGAAGGAAGCAATTTTTACTGTGATTATTATAGTTTCTGGGGCTTCGACTCCCCGACACTTTCTCAAAAATCCAAGTCGAGTTACATTTTACCTAAAAAGTGGTTTGGTACAGATAGTTTAACTTTTGTGGTTGCGTGTGCAATAGCTTATTCACCGGACCGCTAAATTATTCAATTTGTCAAACCGGACCTTTGTTGACATTAGTTGAGTAACCCTGGTACATACTGTTGTAACAATAAGAGACGTACTGAAATGAAATATGTGCTGCTTTGATATCATAATTTGTTTTTCTGTATAAATAAAAGCATAAATTTTCTATTCTTTTTGCAGTGGAGGAGTCATGATATACTTTGATCAAATTGAGGTGGTTAATATTCTATCACCTGCGGCTGTTTATGAAATTGTACGGAACTACACTGCAGACTATGATCGTGCTCTCATATTCAACAAAGTTCACCATGAATTGAATCAGTTTTGCTCTGTACACTCATTGCAAGAAGTGTATATTGCTAAGTTTGGTAAGAAATTTATATTTGTGTATCTTTTCAAAGTAATTTTTTATTTGCTTGTAGAGCATGCACTTGTCACACATCTAGTTTTCATATTTTGTGACATTTTTTTTAACGTATTGTTTAACGTTTGCAATAATCTTTTACGTGGGAACATAATGATTCCCAACTTGCATTGCAAAAATCGTGCGGATGAACTGTGGCCAAGTTGCAGTGTAAGTTAATATGGTGTTCAAGAATTTAAAACTTACTATAAAATAGCTCGTGTGACTATGGGTTTAGGGATTAAATTTTCACATAATTATTCACTTGTTTTAATTTTTGTACATACTGAAGGTTCTTTTGTGTAGCTTAATCTGGCAACAATTTTAGATCGCATCGATGAAAACTTGAAAAGAGCTCTTCAGCAAGACTTGATTGAAATGGCTCCAGGCCTTTACGTGCAGGCCGTTCGTGTGACAAAGCCTAAAATCCCAGAAATGATTCGAAAGAATTACGAACTTATGTAAGTTGTTATTTTCTTTGAAACTCATCAGGAAACGAAAACCATTCTTGTAATGTGTTTAACAGCCATGTTTGAATTATTCATTCAAATGATCCGTTTCTGTGTATAAATACTGTGACATTTGCAAGAAGTATCCTGTGTATGCAATGAACATATGTTCATTGTATGTGTGTAAAATATTGTAAATCTTTTCGACTGCTGTTCCATTCAGGGAATCGGAGAAGACCAAGTTGTTGATTGTGAATGAAAAGCAGAAAGTTATTGAAAAAGAAGCTGAAACAGAAAGGAAAAAGGCTGTGATTGGTAAATTCTCGTTGTGTAAGCCCAAGTATGACACGTAGAATGTAATTGCAGTTGTGCACGCTTTATTATATGTTTTGAAAACCAGCAAAAGTGTATTTTTAGCCTTAATATTTTTGTTTGTCTTGTTTCCTACAGCTTATTTAATACATTTTTTGGTTTGTTTTCAACAGAGGCTGAAAAAGTTGCTCAAGTGTCGAAAATCCAATACGACCAAAAGATCATGGAAAAAGAAACTCAAAAAAGGATTTCAGAAATAGAAGGTACTTCGGTCGTAGATGTTTTGAACGTTAGCATTTTTACGTATGTTAAAAAAATAGATTTTGTGGATTTGAACTGGCGCGACTTAAGTTATGAACAATCTTTATGCAGAATGTTTTAAGGCTGCTTCTAGATCACTTATAACTTCCACACGGAGAAAGAAAGATTAAATAATTCTAATGGTCTATTTTCATGAAGAAGGCAGAGAATTTCAATGAATATAAAACTCTTTCGAAAACCGATCTCACTAATTATATTTGTATCTTAGGGAACAACCTATTTCTTAGCCAATTTCCGTTTCTTTTTATGCATAGCTACACTAGTAATATTATTTTCTGTTTTGCCACATTTTCACATGCTTGTTATGTTCAATATTTTGTGTGTGCAGATTCTGCTCACCTTGCTAGGATGAAAGCCAGAACCGACGCCGAGTGCTACAAGGCTACCAAAGAGGCCGAAGCCAACGCGGTAACCATGCAATTAATCGAAAATTTGACAATTTTTACTAAACGTTCATACCTTGTTCCAGCATGTCAGAGCGTTTTCTTTGCTGCACATGCAAAATAAAACATTTTAGTCCAACTGTACCATTTTTTTCCTCAACAGATTGATCATGCTTGATCAGCTGTGCCTTCCTCATGAACTCACTCCCTTTGTTTTTATAAATAATTCCGGCATGTTCTTCAGTCCTATAATTTGTTTAATACTGTATCGTCAAAATATTTCATTTTTGTCCTTTTGTTCGTTTGACTTGTTTCGCTTACCGAAACTACTTGAAAAAAAAATAGAATTTTTAAATCAACAGCTAATTTTAACAAGAGCAAACCTACTTACAGATCAAACTGACGCCGCAGTTTCTTGAACTTCGGAGAGTTGAAGCGATAGCGCAGGCATCGAAGATCTATTACGGACCCAACATTCCCCAAATGTTACTTGACAGTTTTGGGCCTGTGGCTAAACCGAAACCAATCACTGACGAATCTACAGATGAGAGATTGACCGCACAAGACATTTCTGTAAGTCGGAGAAACGTTGTTGTTAACCTGAGGCATGAGGTAGGCTATTTTTTCACACTGTTTCTCACCTCCTAACAGCAGTTACCTCCGAATCAACTGTCGTAGGTAGCCAGTTGCTACCTGATTGGTAAATGAATGCACTGAAAATACCAATAATATGCTTTAGATAAACCCTCGTTCTCAACCAGCCCAAGTGTCGAAGGCTTCTGCCTTTTACTCCCTTTGACATTTTTTATTTAACCAAGTTCCTTTCAAAACAGGTTGTGATGTATATTGTTTTAAAGCAATATCGCAGCCATTTCAAATACGTTTTTCTTCGTTATTTTTCAGATGTCAATGTCAGGCTCAGACGCGGCGAAGACTTCCCGCTCTAAGCAACCATAAACTGGTATGAACCAGTTTATGCAATCAGATAAATTATGTCTCCGATTTAACTTTGAGATGCAGGCCTGAAGTTTAAATTGGTGCTGCTTCGTCTGCACGAAATATCCGGATTTGTCTGTGTGTGAAAAAGTAACTTTATTTAGCAATAATTCCGGTTGCTGCTGTGCAATGTACATTTACCGGGACCCTGTTATTTCATTATTACGAAGAATCTTATGAAAAAGCTTTTTCATCAGAGACGAAATAATACATTCAGATAATATGAAACCAAGGAATTTTCAGAAATAATTATTTAAACTACCATTCAACGTTTTATAGGCAGAGAAAACTTTTTCTCGAACCCTAGAAAAGGGTTCGAGAAAAAGTTTTCTCTGCCTATAAAACGTTGAATGGTAGTTTAAATAATTATTAAATAATACATTGCAATGAAATTTTTTTACTGAACAATTACGTCCAGACTTGAGTCATAATTGTCCTGAATTTAATTTTGCTGTAGTTCAAAAATTGGATGCTTTTGCTATTGACATACAAACCTTGTCTTCGTAGTTTTCCATGCACCTAAATGACTATGGGTAAAAATCAATACGGAATATATCTTATTTTTCGAGAGAGAGGATATTTTCCGGTCGGGATGTTTTCCGTATGGATTTTTACAGAATATCATCCAAGTCGGTGCGCGTTTGCTGAAGATGTCACTTACGCGAAGGTTTTGTGAGTTTGGTTAGCCTGCCCCCGTTTAGATGTAGTTTTGTTTATAATCAAACTTTGATTCTGCTTGTCTGTATCAGTCATTCCGTCGCAGTAAATTTCTCATTTTGTAGTTTTTTTTATCGGCTTTCAACAAGCAAAGGTAGTCGATAGCTACATCGCCTTGTGCAATCTGCATATGAAGAAAACGAGCACAGGCGAAAATCTCATGCTCATCGAAATTATGTTGTTTTTTTACCAAAGCTTTTTTAGTAATGTCCTTTTCAGTGAAAACTGAAGTTAAAAATTTTGAATCAAGTTTTCGTTTGCGGCCACAAGCTTTTAGGAGCAATAAACATTGTGACGTCATGATCTTGTGTGAAGGTTTACGAGGTTTTCATATGACTTAGACATTCAAATTACACTGTTCAGTTGTAATATTGCACGATTTGCTTGTGACATATTTTGACCGCTAGTTTGAAAAATTAATACTTTTTAAGTTATGCCCAATTTTTTTGTTGTTGCTGTGCATTATGTCACTTATAACACTACGTTGGTGGTAGTTGCACATTTTGCGTTGTTTAAACATAAAAAGTTACAAACTAACATGTAGCCTAAAATACCTACTGTACGTTGTTGACAGGCAAAGTTTTAAAAATTATCGATTCTAGTCTACAAAAATATGCTTTTCTCTGAAAATCAGCGCTCAAAAAACGATCCAAGAGTCAACATTAACTAAATCAGATTTTTTTTTTAAACTCATTGTGTGATGTTGTTAAAGCAAACGGGTTTTTTGTTAGTGGGCAAAGAAGATTTGTAAAATTATTTTGTCATGTAAGTAAAGCAATGAATCCGATAAAGGTGAAGTCACGAAACGATCTCATGAACGTGTAACCTGACAATATCTTAAAAAATGTGTGAACCCACTACTCCATATGTCGTTCAGAAAGTAAGACTGGATGCAACATATGAAGGATAGTTTTCAAAATGTGTCAGTGTGTTTATTAATGTGCGATTTTGCTGTTCATCGTGTTTCTATTGTCTGTCATAGCTGTGTTAGTTTGTGTAGGCAATAGACTACGTAATCACTTTCACTGGGATTGTTCCAGATGAGTTGAGTGACATTTTGGAGCGATCGATTGTATCTTGAGCTGATTCTTCGACAGATGTTTTTCATCCTGCAACAAGCAGCAGTTGTTCACTTACCTGCTTAGGTCAATTGCAGCACTGCTGAATCACGAGTCATAATGTGTGGAATCGATTTACATACAAAATACGTATACGGACTATGAATAAGATGTTAATCTTCAGTTGCTTTTGACGAAATGAACGCGATACTGAATATGTTCAAATCTTGGTTTGTGAAGTTTTAAGTTGGTTTCTGAATTGATAGAAAAATGTTCTAACCAAAAATAATTCAAAGCAGTCATCTTGACGCATTACAGTTTTTTTGCATGTGTAGCGTATTGTGAAAAATAGTTTCAACATTGTGTGCAATTTCAATCAGTGTGGTTTTTAATCAGAAAGAAATCCACCACACCACCGATTGACAAGCTTGCTTTTTTACTGCTTTTAAGTTTTGTAGCATGCAGATTATGAAAGCTAAGCTCCTGCAGCCACTTGTCAACTAATATTTTTACAACAACTAAGTTTAACCATAGACAAAAAAAAGTAACTTCAACGGGTTTAACATGTTTTATTACAAATAGATATAACATAATTAAAAAATCAACTCAAACATTTTCGACGCGTACGTGTGTCCTCATCAGGAATTACTTAAATCTGTAGTATACATAAAATGAAAAATTATAAGATAAATCTAACTATGCACTAAATTGTACGGCTGGAAACAGATCACATGAGGTGTAAACGTAAAGTACACGCATGCTGCAAACAATCAGAATACAAACAAAAGGAACGATGAGCCACAGGCGAATAACTGCCTGTTGAGAGACGGATTATTACGTTTAATTCTTTGTTTAAGGCTAATACGTTTGTTTAAGGCTTCCATGATCTTAGTCTGAAGTTCAGATCTGCCTCGAGAAAGGATTTTAAATTGGTCGATCGAGACAGTCTAATTTGACATCTGAATTTGTTTATATCTTCTACAATCAGCGTTTAAAGAAGCAATAATACTGTTGTTATTTTGGCGGCACTCGTAAGTCGTAACTAAGGTCAATAAATAAAAAGTCAAAAAAAAAAGGTCAATCATTTATCGGTATTAATTGTGAAAATCCTTACTGTCGTTGAGACAGTGACGTACGGTAGCTAGAAAATTTTTGGGGGTCAAAAGCAAACATCACAATGGTAGGTTTTAACTTAATACGTTGTAACTTGTAACAATATTAAAACATTAGTTTGGGGGCTGTCAAATAACATTTTAGACGAATGCTCCCCCTTGGAGCTACGTTCCTGCTGACAGCTACTTTGGAAGTCCAATCTAGATAACTTAGTTTTGCACAAGAGAGGCATTAAGAAATTACGGAAACATATCAGACAGATAGCTTATGAAGCTAATAGTTAGACTACAACTGATCTTTATTCACTTGGGAACAAAGACATGAGGAGCTTGTTGAAGAAAGGTAGTGTCCGAGACCCACGAAGTCAGGATTTTGATATAACAGCCAACATCAAATAGTTTGGTTGGCTTTGAATGTTTATCTTCGGACTGACCAAGCCTTGATAAGTTATTCCTGGTAGTTTCGGAATAGTTTTGCATAGCCTACGGAAGGAAACTCCACGACGCCAAATTTTTTGTAACTACTGTATCTTGTTTAAGTACCAGTAGGGCGGTACCGCGGTAGGCTATTTTGCATTCAACCCGGCTTATTTTTTTTTTCAAGACAAACACTGCATCTTTCTTTTCTTTAGTTTTTTTTTATTTCAAGAATAATAGGCCTACAACTAATAGCCTAGCCTACATGTTTTGAAGGCGCTTTTTTTCATTTCTAAATTATCCTCTAAAAACGGTCATGTAAAATCTTTTAGTTAAACTCCATAGCCCTTTGCATCATTGTGAAGTCAAAGATGGAGTCCCAACAGATTGCGGAGACAGTCTGATGTTTTAGATCTGAATTCATAACCTATCGTTCAAAAAGGATTTTAGCCACCTATAGGCTAGCCTACTAAAAAGTAGAGGCTCACTAATGAACTCCGGAGAGAGGAAAAAGAGGAAGAGATAGTGCTCCCACGGCCCTGTAGGGTAGGCTAGGCTCGGTAAGCCTAGGCCCTTTTTACGTTACCTATAGCCTATATTCAGAGCATGGCCTATGTTCAAGCATTTTTGTTTAAAGTACGGTACCGTAATAAATTGCATTCGATATTAAACTTTCACAAAGAGGTTCGATTTATACTTTAATCTTAAGACATTACCTGTTAGGCTGATCTAACTATTAGGCCTACAGCTTTGACAATGTTTTTGTTTTAAAAACGATTGCATTTGCATTACGGACTACGGTAGCCTACCACAGAAGTATCAGACGCAACGGTAATAGGTTGTTTTTTTTTTCTTAAATTTAATTCAAAAAGAACATTCATAATATTTTTCCCTGTATGTTGTCTGTTGTGAAGTAATGTTTCTGCGACCTTATAAACATTGTATTTTTAGAATGTTACGCTGCTGTACTGATTTTACACAGCAGACAAAGCAAAACGATGTTTTTATTCAAATTGACCTGAAGAGAGTGAATTTATCTTCAAAATTTTATTCAATTGAAGTTCATTTATATTTTAATTACCGTTTAACAGTGATATATTTTCGAAGATCCATACTTCCCAAATAAAAAAACCAACATTTCTGATTAAAAGTAAAAATTGGATGGAGAAACACTGCAAAAAGCATTTTATGGAGTAGAATTTTTTTTTTATATTTTGTCGCTATTTGAAATCAATAACAAGGATGTATTCTTGTTTTTCATTGAAAAATTTGGCATTTGATATCTCAAAAAATACATTATCAGGTAGTTCAGCTTCACTGTAAAAATGTGAGATCTTTTTTGTTCAGAAATGACAAAGAGGTAGTGGCACCGGGTCACGTGATAGAGTACGCATGAGTGATGTCGATACTCCCGTCTTGCTCTTGCCAGTCAGATCTTAGATGAAAAAAAGTAAAGTTGAACATTGATTGTAACAGTCGCACTTCATTTCTTCCTGTAGGACATTAGGCTGTTTGTTATTCTGCACCTGACGTTTAACTTCAAGCATGAGTAGCCTGGATGAAGTCATAGCAAGTATTTACAGTTAATTCATCCCTGCTGTGTCATAGCAAGTAATATTTTTCACTTTGATGATCGAAAATAAATACATTAAACTTGAGTTATGATATTGGCTTCAGTTAGAATGTTCTCGACCTTGTTTTTTATGTGTTCCAACCATGGCGATCTATACTACATGGTTCCGACAGGGTGCAACCTAATCTGTGCCATGATCAATTCGTACCGTCAGTTCGTACCTTGAAAAGATCGAGAGAAAAAATTAAAAAAAGCCTAAGTTGCTGATTGGAGTTTCTGCAAACAAACAAACTGAAAAGATTGTGAGAAAAAAATTGAACAGGGCTGAAGTCGCTGATCGCAGTTTCCGTTTTCTCCGCAATTTCCGCAAACATTTTAAAATTTCTGGTATGATAATGTTTCTAAGAGTTTGCCGAGGTCGCTGATTGCAGTTTCCGCAAACATTTTAAAAGGGTTGGGTTAGGGTTGATCAGAGTTTCCGTTTTTCCACAAACATTTTAAAATTTCCAGTAATGATCCTAAGAGTTATAATATAGAACAAAGCCGAAGTCGCTGATTGCAGTTTTCGTTTTTCCGCAAACATTTAAAAATTTTTGGTAATGATCCTAAGAGTTTGCCGAAGTTGCTGATTGCAGTTTCCGCAAACATTTTAAAAGGGTTAGGGTTGATCGAAGTTTTTGCAAACATTTTAAAATTTCCCGTAATGATCCTAAGAGTTTTTGTTTGTTTGCGGAAACTGCGATCAGCGACTTCGACAAACTCTTAGGATCATTACTGCAAATTTTAAAATGTTTGCGGAAAAACGGAAACTGCGATCAGCGACTTCGGCTTTGTGCTATTTTTTCTCTTGATCTTTCCAGGGAGAAAATTTTAAAATGTTTGCGGAAACTGCGATCAGCGACTTTGACTTTTTTTAATTTTTTCTCTTGATCTTTTCAAGGTACGAACTGACGGTACGAATTGTTCATGGTACGGATTAGGTTGCATCCTTTCCGACACAATTGAAACCACTTTTTTTTGTGTCACTCAAGCAAGTTTAAAAAGCGTTAATATATTGACAAGAAAATCTAGGGGAGATGTTAGGTTTGATTTAGGAGTACCCATTGAAACAAAACTTCCAATTGAAAAGATGTTGGTCCAGACAGCATGACCATTAATTTCATGTGGCTGTGACTGAAAACTTCAATGTCTGTCTTTGTCTAGCTAAAGATCTTACTACGGTGATTTTAAACTTGGTTTATAACATATAGTATCTAAGCTGTTGCTGCAGGTTTAATTTGATAGGCTTGGCTATATTGTGGTTGGCTGATGGTGAGACCAGAGCAATGTTCAAAAGGACGTCAGTGCCTGACAAAAGATCAAGTGATGCTGGTTGAGCTCTCGGGATGTGCACTTGAGCAACGCATGCAGGACTGTTCTCTACTTAGCGGCTCCTAGTGGATTGAATAATTTTCCATCAACAACACTTCAACAGCCATGAGAAACTTCACTTTGTCAATCTAGGTAACTAGCCCTGCGTCGGTGGTTCAAAGCCTCTACAAGTATGCAAAACTGTCAGGAATAGCCTCTCGAAGGCTTTATGACATGTCAAAATAATTGGAGTAGTTGACCTTTCAATTTTATTAGTCATAGTTGGCACAAACATGCAGAGTACGATAAAGTAAACACACGAAAATGACCATATGACAATAACTATGTGCCCCTTTGCTGTTTTCTGTTCTGCTGCATGTGTAATCATACTGTACCATAAAACAGTACAACTTTGCCTAAAATTTGTGAGTTACGGTATAAGTCATACCCCTTGTTACACTGTAATATGGTCTTCATGTTTTATTACGTAAGTTTGCTAGTGATATTGTTATAATTTTTATTTGAAAAGTTTTAAATTGCCATTTAAAAGATGCATCTTATTGGCAAGGCTTGTAGTTGTATACATGTGTTACTTGTTAATAATTATTGTTTCGCTGACAGTAGTTAACTGATCCCAGAAATTAACAGTGGTTTCAAACAAATATGAAATTTAATGTGAAAAATATCTCAAGCTGTGGTATGTAAGTTTTAAGTTATATGCAGGGTGCAGGCCTTAAAACCCAATTTTTTTTTCCGGCAGCCATCGTGGCCTACCGAGAGCTCGTTCTCGGCGGCCAAATCTGCGTGCTTGGACTCTAAAATACAAAATAAAAATAGCACTTAAAGTGCTCCTGACAGGTTGGATCCAAGTATGGTAACCTTTTTAAAGGGCGGGAAACCCAAATTAACTTTGCGAGTTTTTTGTTTCAGCGTGATGTCATTGTGTACAACATGCGTTTTAGCAATAAAAAAATCCAAATTCTGTTGCCCTCGTCTCGCTAGGGCCGCTTTTGTTTGATACTCGTTTGCGAGGTCTCGTTGCGCATCAAGCTGTGATTTTGTTCGCTGTGACGTCACAAGGTACATATAGTTGTGGCCAAAAGTTTAAGACCAGACTTGATTTATGACGATTTTTGCAGTACTTTAAAATACTGCATCAGATATAAGATGATGCATAAAGATGATGCAACTGAAACAATATATGATGCAGTATTTTGAAGTAATGCAAAAATCGTCATAAATCAAGTCTGGTCTTAAAGTTTTGGCCACAACTATATGTACCTTGTGACGTCACAGCGAACAGAATCACAGCTTGATGCGCGCGAGACCTCGCAAACGGGTATCAAACAAAAGCGGCCTTAGCGAGACGAGGGAAACAAAATTTGGATTTTTTTTTGCTAAAACGCATGTTGTACACAATGACATCACGCTGAAACAAAAAACTCGCAAAAAGTGAATTTGGGTTTCCCCGCCCTTTAAGCATTTCATTGCGCAGAATTTTGCTTAGTAAACTTTTTAATTTTAACCTCGAAGCTTGACTGGTTAGGCCGTAGTTTATATCAAATGCCTGCTCCGCAGCACCACCATGGGGAAAGTTCATATTTCACCGCTCTGGGACGACTTTGGTGGTGTTACGTCATCCTGGGTGGGCGTCGTTAGCGACAGATGACACAAATGTTTCCGAGATGCAATTGGTGGATCACAGTTTGGCAGCCCTCGAAATTAGCTTCCATCAACGATGGCAAAAACATTGCCGTCGCCAAATCAACCAACCTTGGATTGCGGCGGCAATTGCCGTGACATGCTTTAATCAAATGAAATTTTATGCGCTTCTTCTTCTTCATCGTGTGTCACACGGCGGTAGCCCAGAACATCACACAAGCTATTTTTTGCGCTGACAATGCTCTTGTGAACTGTAAAAAGTTTGCAACCTTATAAATACCGTACTAGCTTAATTATTACGCAAAAATTATTCTTGTATCGAATGCTCATTGTTTACCGATTTCGTTGCGAATATAAATCATGGTGAAGGAAGATACAGTTAAAAAGTGGAATGTACCTGTTATAGGTTATCAAACAGAAGGAAAAGTTAGTGTGGTATTTTGCAAAATTTGTAGAGAATTTTATGACGGAAACAAATCGGAATTAGAAAAGCTACGGGGTCAAGTTAAAAAAGTAGTACAAAATTGGATAAATGGTTCTTTGGCGGTAAAGAAAATTAATGCTTCCGATCATATGGCATCGCGCGTTCATGAACGAGCAGTTTTGCGTCTTCAAGTATTCCAGTGACGACGCGACAACCTCATCTTCCGATACAGCATCTTATGATTCCGATTCTGACAGCTAGTTCTTTATCCAACAGACTTTGTGTTCAGCAAATTAACGTTATTTTATGATAATTGAACGTCACTAGATGTCGAATTAATGTAAAACAAACGTAAATTTCTTGTTGGGCATTGTTGTTACGCAACAGGAAAATTAAGTCGATTTGTGCTGACTCAAACGTTGAATCAACGCAAAATTAACTTCTTTTCCACCCTCCCGGGTGGGTTATTTAATGTGAATTACCGTAACAGCATGCATAATCACGTTGCTCGCTTTATCATTACTTTTGATACGGTCAGAGGTAGACTACTCTAGTATATTTTTCACTTCTCGTTTTACATGTTTCGGTACAGTTTTTTTCGTAATAAACGTTAACAGCAATTGCCGAGGCAATTTCAACTTTTGGCGTTTGGCCTCGGCAACGTTTTTGCCATGTAAAAATATGCTAATTTTGAAGACTGCGTCCGTGCTTTTATAGATGGTATGGCAGATTTCTTCAAAATGTAAAGTTTGCTCAAGCTTATTTTTACTTGAGTAGTGTTAACAAAATCATCTCCAGTAAATTGAAGAGAACATACGACTAGTTTTGTATGGCCCATCCCACTTTCAAACACTTGAAGAAAACTTTGACCATTTTCTTCTCAGCACCTTGTTTTGTGGGAAAGCGTTAAAGAGAGCACACGGTCACTGTCACATAAACAGCAATTTGCAGGCATTAACTCAACCATAAATTAAGGGTACCGTCAACTGGGGTTACTTTGGAGTAACCGGGTAACTGTGGACAATTTTTAGATTTTGTTCATTTTATTATAAAATCTGTTGTAAAGTGCTGAAGTTGCAGTAATTGCATGGAAATGTCTTCAAAATTATCTGTGTTCATACTTAGAGCATTTTATTGAATTGTGGGTAAGTTGATTGGTGCAAATTTATAAGAATAGCCACATCATTAAAATATCATTTTTTCTTTGTCCCCAAAGTTAGCCGTCAAGCTGCCCCAAAACAATGATTATGTGGGAATGTGTTACAAAAAATATTATTATATTTTTGTGTGGTGCTGATATTTCAGTCGAAACTGGGTAACTTTGGACAAGGTCTACAGAACTTTTCCATGTGTTTTCCCAGGTGTTGTCTTCCCAGGTTATTTATGTGAAGGTTATTTATGCAAAAAATGCTATAGAAGTGCTTTAAAAATCAGGTTATTTATGCAAAATGTGTTTTCCCAGGTTATATATATATATAATACATAGTGTGGTAGAAAAATAGTGAATGACAGCAAGATTATAATGGTAAGGACATATAAAAGGAAACCAGGTTCGAGAAAGTACCAGGATTACACAGAGGAAGGTCTGGAAAAGGCTGTTGAAAGTGTTTAAAGGAAGAAATGTCATTGAGAGAAAGTTCAAAATTCCCAAATCAACAATAAGTAATAAAGTGAAAGATATACATACAAATAAACCAGGAAGGCAACCGGTGTTTACCATTGAAGAGGAAAAGGAAATAGTGGAGCATTTAATAACATGTAGTGTGTGGGGACAACCCTTTTTACCACTAGTTTCCAACACGTTTTGTTCCCACAAACCTCACTAAAATACATAACACCCTGCTCAATTATTCTTGTAACATTTACATAATTTTCAGTCGTCCTACTTTCCCCCTAGGTGGGCTTAACATTGATCATAATATCTGTTTGCTATGCTTTATAATGCAAACTTGTGATCGGTCCAAAGTTACCCCACAGCTGGGGTAAGTTTGGACAGTCAGAAATTTAAAAAAATAAACAAACTCATTAATTGCTTCAGTTTATTTTTCAATCCACATGAGATCTATAGTTACCTTCTTAACATTCAAACACATAATTGCTTAGAAAACCTACAGTCCTACATTACATTGAAAAAAATACCAGTTATGCCCAAAAATTGTCCAAAGTAACCCCGGTTGACGGTACTGTTTGTGAGAACTGTTTGTGAGTTTGTTGTTGTTTGTGAGCATAGGCGCCGACTCCGGGGGGGGCGGAGGGGCGGTACCCCCCCGTGAATTTAGCTCGGGGTGGCTGCCCTCCGGCAAATTGTTTAAAAAATCCTAAATCAAATGTTTCTGAGTTCAGATTTGTGTTAGTTTGACCTTAATTGCGGATCGATCTCAATTAAAAGATCTACTTGTTGCAACAAGAGCGCTGCTCCTAAGATAACAAAAGAAACAGAAATACTGTAGCTGATAAACGCCAGCATGGTGCCGTTGAAGCGGGTCTGCTACTATTCGGTGAGAGCCTTTTTCGGAGAGTTCCCTATTCGGTGATTTTTTTAATTTTTTTTTGAAAATTGTCCGGTACTGTAGCCTAATTATGATTGCCGCTTTTACATCGTTTTAACGTCGCTAAACGTTGAAATAAGACCCTAACCCCAACCCCTAGCCCTAAAATGACAATGATAATTAGGCTATGGTACCCGATAATTTAAAAAAAAATCACCGAATAGGGCTCTCACCGAAAAAGGCTCTCACCGAATAGGGAACTCACCGAAACGGGCCATTTTGCGCTGAAGCATAGTAACAATGATTCAGCCCTCGAAATTAGCTTCCATCTACGACGGCAAAAACATTGCCGTCGCCAAACCAACAAACCTTAGATTGCGGCGGCAATTGCCGTATGCTTTGATCAAACGAAATTCTATGCGCTTCTTCATCGTGTCATACGGCGGTAGCCGAGAGCATCACGCAAGCTATTTTATGCGCTGACAATGCTCTTGTGAACTGTAAACAGTTTGTAACCTTGTAAATACTGGCTTAATTGTTACGCAAAAGTTATTCTTTCATCGAATGCTTATTTTTTACCAGTGTCGTTGCGAATACAAAATGTGGTACAAAATTGAATAAATGGTTCTTCGGCAGTAAAAAAAAGTAATGCTTCCGATTATATGGCATCGCGCGTTCATGAACGAGTAGTTTTGCGTCTTCAAGTATTCCAGTGACGACAACCTCAACCTCCGATGATTCCAATTCTGACTAGTTCTTTATCCAACAGACTTTGTGTTGCTCGCAGTATCCTAATTGTGCCGAAAGTATGTTAGTGTGTACTGTATACGTAAATCAAGGCAATCTTCTCGCAGAGAGCTATTGATTTGTTACCGGTACCTGATTGAGCAATTAACGTTATTTCATGATAATTCAACGTCGCTAGATGTCGAATTAATGTAAAACAAACGTAAATTTCTTATTGGGCATTGTTGTTACGCGATATAACCTGCCGGGAAAATTAAATCGATTTGTGCTGACTCGAACGTTGAATCAACCCAAAATTAACTTACTTTTTCCCCTCCAATGAGTTATTTAACATGAATCACCGTAACAGCGTGCGTATCGCGTTGCTCGCTTTATCGCTACTTTTGGTATTATTACATCACAACAAATCAAACAATGCGGTCGTGATAGACTATTCGATTATTTTTTTCTTATCTCGTTTTACATGTTTTGGGACAATTTTTTCGTAATAAACGTTCACAGCAATTGTCGAGACAATTTCAACTTTTGCCGTTTGGCCTCATCAACGTTTTTGCGAAGTAAAAATATGGTATAGTCCGAGGAGATGTGTTGGTGCGATGTTTCTGCTGATTAAACTCCCGCTGCTAGTAAATCCAACAGGAAGAAATTTTGAACAATTTTTGTCCGAATTAAATGCTCATTTTGCGACGGCATTTTTATTGCTGTAGCAGAATGGCCATTATGACAATTGCGGCAGCATTTACCACGGCAATTGCCGTGTGCCGCCGCTAATTTCGAGGACTGATGATTGAAAAACGTTATTCTTGATTTCTTTCGCTTTGTTTTTTCTTGGGAGTGTCAATAACGAGGTGCTGTTTGCTCAGTTTAGTATCTACGCGTATTAAGAGCTAAAGTTCAAAGTGACCAGCATATAATTCGAAGTAGCCTACAGGCCTCGAAATTCCTTTTTGTTGACGGCGGACAAACGTGTCCGGTCTGAGCAGCTATCTCGGCGGACACACCAGTTTTAGCCATTGATCGTCATGCTTAATCACTTTATCTTGATAATAATTCTTCGCCATTTCAGAACTATAACTACGGTTTTAGAAGGCTTTTAAAATAATCAGTAAAGTCACTCTGAAAGGCTTGATCATCAGACCAACGGCTTGCGCTTGAAGAGTCAAAGCGTCGTGTGGCTGGTCAATACGTCACATAACTGATTAACTTCCACCGAACGAGCTCGTGTGGCTTCTTGCGTCACAATGCTCTGGGCAGGAGTCGGAAAATTTCTACACCAATGCTACTATTTTCTGCTGTGCAAAGTTTCACAGTTTTTTTTGTTTATTTTTGCGTGTCATGTGAGCGAAAGTGAATTTTCCTTGGGTCTTTTCTTTTTTACTTTAATAGGCTACCAAAACTTAACAAATTTTATTGCATCTTGCTGTAAATAATAGCCTACTCGTATAATCTAATTTAGTAACCAACCTTGCCGTATCAATATTACCCGGAGATCAAAGCCAGACATTGTGAGGTAAAACTTGAACTAAATTGCGCGTGATTAGTGTAGAAGTACCTGTACTCCTATCGATTCTTAGCGAAGAATTCACCTTTGTTACGCTGATTCAACGTCATCAATCGTTGAAGCAACGTAAAAATCGAAAGTTTTCCTCCTTGAATGGAAGCTAAGGGATATAGTATTCACATTTTGTAGATGCGCGCTAGAATGCGCTGGAAAATATATTATTGCAACAATTGTTCGTGCTATGCAATGACGATTTGTATCGCTAGTTCCTGTGTTATTTCTCGGCGGACAAATATGACCGATCTAGATGGTACTTTCCGCGGACATCACATGCTGGCGTGAGCGTGAGCCTACATTATAAAGCTTGGCAATATACAATGGCAGATAGACGCAAACAAACATCAATGCCGACAAACATCAGCATTTTGAATGTAAGCAATCGGTCGGCTAAAAAGTTTGCTCCCCCGGCAATTTTCAAAACCCGGCGCCTATGTTTGTGAGTACTGTTTATGAGTTGTTACACTGCAAATGGCTATAGCCAGACTAAGACAAATAAAAAATTATCAAAATTGTAGCCCTACAGGAGTTTAAAAAAACTGCAATTTCTATGGAAGTGAGATGCTGTTTGATAAGAATACACTCAACCTATTTGATCTAAACTTGATAGTAATAATAAGTTGACTTTTTCATTTTGGTAATTCTCATTTTGCACATGCTTTTTTAGACCAACAGAGCTCTACACATTCATGTTTTGCAGTAGTCATGCCATACCTTACCAAGTCACCACAGAGAAAGAATGTATCCTTTTCACCCATGGTGACGTCACTGCAGTGTTGCTGTTTTTATTATCGCAGTTGAATGAGTGCCAGATTCTCCAAAATTAACGAAAGTTTGCAAGCGTGTAACTTAGTAGTCTGTTGATATTTTTTTACGATTTTTTGGTCAGGGAATTTTGTTAGTGTCATCTTTTTGGTATCTTAGGTAAATTTAGCGAATTTATTTACCTGTCAGAGGCACTTTAAGTAAATAAAATTAAAATTGCAACAGTGCTAAAATGATCACTTAGTGTTGTTGATTATGTTGAAGTCTGGGGGACATCCTGCAATAGAATTGTTGTATCACGCAATAACTGCTTTACCAGGATTGTAATCTGGTACTGCGGACCATCTAACGACACTCGCATGAGTGCACTGCAAGAGTGGCTGATATTAAAGAAGTGCGCTAGTCCCCTAGAATTTTTAGTAACGAAAAACAATGTTTGACATGTGCAGACGATAACGGCAAGGTATTATAATAAGTATTTCAATAATGTGAAGGACATTAGCCTACTAAAAGAAGCATAATTTTTGCGGCGATCGAACTTGGCCAACTGAGGAGATAGCATCGACGGTCATTGAAGCACTACTTAGTGGCCATGGCCGGCTGCTTTAAGGCTTGATATGCTTAATTTGTTGTAAAAGTTTGCCTTTTTCTAATATTTCATATTTTTATCCAGCAAAAGAATTGTCAATTTCTGTAATTGTCATTGCTATAAAAATTGTGCTTTGTTAGCAACAGTTTGCTGCTTTTTCGATTGGTCATACAAAATTTGTAGCATTTTTAAAAACTTTACCAACACAATCAACAATCTAAAAATGTCCAAACTGGACAAAGCTGAAGAAACAGTGCCTGAAGAATCGGAAAAGTTGCCTGAAGAAAGTAGCGACAACACTAAAGTTATCGCAATCAAAGATTCTGAAGATGATAATCAAACTAAACCAATGGGTGATCCTGAACAGTACATTAAACATCCACTGCAAAACAAGTAAGTGTTCTTTTTATATATTTATGTGCATTGTACATTACAATGTACATAGACTTTTTTGTGATTAATTAAATATTGAAGTCATGATTCCACATTTTTTATTAATTAGTTTTTAATTCCAATCTCATGTATTTAAATTGAGTTTTACTTCACAAATGTAGATACAAACGACCTGTTTTAGCCTGATGCTGCAGGTTCGTTGTGGTAGTAGCAGTGTGCACTAGCTGTCAGAAACAGTTTTCTAGTCATGTGCTGTGATGAATTCGTCATTAGCTAGTGCAAACCGCTACTACCACAACGAACCTGCAGCGTCAGGCTACAGCAGGTCGCTTGTATCTACATTTGTGAAGCTATCTCAAGTAGTTTGCAATCTTTAAAAGCTGAAAAAAAAAGCATTGCAGTTAGGGGGTTTGCTACTATTCGGTGAGTCCGATTCGGTTAGTCCGATTCGGTGAGTTCCTAACCCCTAACCCTAAAACGGCAATGATAATTAATTAGGCTACGGTACCCAATAATTTAAAAAAAAAAATTGAAAAAATCACTGAATAGGGATCGGACTCACCAAAATGGGCCATTCCGGCAGTTAGGCCATCTCAAAAAAGAAAAAAAGTGATTAGTTTTGTAGAGTATAAAAATCTTTTATTTTTAGCCCAAAATAATTAATAAAATAAAAAAAATTCAATGCTATGACCTTGAATTTTATATGTTTCCTATGTATTCAGTCCATGTGTTAAGCCTTACAAGTTTTAGCTTCTTTTTTTATCTCTGCGGCCTGTAATATAATAAACACAATTCATTTGTTGACCTTGTTTGTGTATCACATGCTCCCTGCAGCATCTGCTATGCAACATATTGGCTAAAACACTATGAGCTCTTACGTGGCTTTATATTTACCGGTATTATAGGGTGGCTCTTATTTGGCAAAAAATGAAAAAAATTTGAATTTTGTGTGGGACACCCTTTTAAAAGGTGAGGTTGTCAGAAAAAATAACTCCTGCAAAAAATTTTTGAATTTGAAATTGATTTAGAGGTGGCCCTCCCCCCCTAAAGTTTTGCTCCCTCCTCCAAAATACCAAATCTGCATATCTCAAAAACTGCTTGAGCTAGAGATACGGTTTTTGTGTCAAAAGATGCAGAAAGCATGATTTCCTATATGCTTTGTGAACAGTGATTGCGTCTATCTTGAGTAGAAAAGCAGTTATTTAGAAAAAACCTGTTTTCGGTACCGTATTCTAGCACAAAACAGTGCTAAACAAGTATTGTGGCCCAAGCTATTCAATAAACAAAGTTCATAAACTAACCGGTAAAACTGGTAAAGCAATAAACGAAATAAGTATTCCTAAACTTTTATGCATTCATGCATAGCTAAAATGCCCGTTTTGTATCATATTCCTTGGAGAAACTCCTGAGCGTGGAATCCGCTTTCAAGCTTCAGCTGCTATGCATCGCACTTGTTGGATGGCAAAGGCGATTTATGCAAAAAGCTTGGTGTGCATTTATGGTATCTGTCCGAAGAAATGGTTGGACTAGCCTTGTTTGACTCTCGATTGTCTGTGGAAAGTAAAAAGCTAATGGTGGCAACCATGTTAGATGAAACAGGAGAACGTCCACCAAGGAGACCAAGCATCAAAGTAGATGCGTTTCTTAGCAATAAGGGTCTAGAACAGTATTGCACCTCTAATTCAAAATGGCTTCTTCAGCTGTTGGGTGAAGATGAAGCAATAAGTATACTTTCAAAGGATCCTGCTCATTGGACTGAAGATGGTGCATTTATTCAAGCTTTACACATGGCAAAGGGACTTTCAGTAGTCAATGACAGAGCAGAGAGAGGAGTTGCTCTAAGTCTAATCCAGGATTTTAACAAAATCTTAACTGAAGATGAGTACCAACTTCAGTTTCTTTTGCAAGTTGTTACTGAACACAGAAAACTGTTTCCAAATTCCAACAAGAACAATATTGTCTATTCTTCTTCGTTTAAACCTTCTTTGTTACTCCAGGGGTCAAGGGCTCTGTCTTTTACCACTCTTGGGCAGTGGCGATGCGGTTTAGATGCTTGAGCAGGTGTCGAGCAGCAATCCTTTGATTCGTCCATTGATTCGTCATCCAGTTCAAGCAGACCACGCACACCATTTGGCGCAGTTACAGATGGTGTGGTCTGTGGTTTGTTCCTCTTTGCCACACTCACAGATTGCGGATGGAGCCATCCCCAATTTGTGCATGTTGGTGCGAAATAGTCTGACTCCAGTAGGCTAGCCCAGTACGCAGGCGGTTGAGCCGCACCCAGGCCTTCCTTGGCAAATTATGCATTCCGGTTGGATGGGGGCTGGTGTCGGAGATACAACTTTAGAGTCTTGAGGAGTTCTTCTTCCACTCTGAGCTCCATTTGTTGTTCTCCCAGGTAGCCGCGCTGATGGATTGGTCTTCAGCGGTTTTCATCAGAAGTTGTGCGTCACATACAAATGGGTGTCTCGATTTCAGTTGCCGAGGATGCTCGATTGCTCGCTCACAGACTCGTAGAGATTTGAGTGGAGCAAGTGGTTGGGGTTCGTAGTGCGGCGAGAAAGAGACAGGATGGCTTCTTCGCGACGAAACTCAGCTGGTTGGTTGCCTGCAAGGACAGGGAAATTGTCCAATGGTGTAGGTCGCAGACATCCTGTCACGATGCGCAAGGCAATATGTGAAATATTGTCGATAATATCGCTTCTTCCAGTATGATACTGACCAGAATTACATTTTGATATGAATATCGTTACCAGTGTTCCCTCTAAGGTGCAAAAATTAAGACAAAAAAACGAAATTTTGTAGACGGTTTCGTGGTCACAAAAAAGGTTGTAAAATCAAGATTTGGTCAAAGGCGTTTTTTCTAAATAACTGCTTTTCTACTCAAGATAGATGCATTCAATGTTCAGAAAGCAGATAGAAAACCATGTTTTCTGCATCTTTTAACACAAAAACTGTATCTCTAGCTCAATTGGTTTTCGAGATACGCAGATTTGGTATTTCGAGGGAGGGCACAGAACTTTAGGGGGGGAGGGCCACCTCTAAATCAACTTCAAATTAAAAAAAAATTTGCAAGAGTTATTTTTTCTGACAACCTCACCATTTGAAAGGGTGTCCCAAGCAAAATTCAAAAACTCAATTTTAAGAGCCACCCTAACCGGTATGCTAAAATATCTTTAAAAATGTGTAAATGTGTGTAACAACTGGAAAATATACAGTACCGTAGCCTAGTATATTTAAACAATAAAGAATACCTAGGGAAAGAAAACCTTATACTAACTCATCATCATCATCATAATCCATCGTCGGTTTGTTCCCCACTAGTGGGGGTGGCCGATTGTTTCCGTGCAGCAATTGATTTAATCCCTTTTCTCCATTTCACCCTGTCCCTTGCATCTTCCTCCTTCAGTCCGACTTTTTTAAATTCATCCTTCACTTGTTGTTTCCACGATCTTCTTGGACGACCGCGTTTCCTCTTCCCATCCACCTTTAGATCTAGTGCCTTTCTAAGAAAACTTCCTTTCTCCCTCCTTATCACATGTCCATACCATCTTACTCCATTTGCCCTTGCCAGTTAGTCTATGGTCTCTCTCATCTCTAGCATATCCAACAATTCTTCAGTCCTTTTTTCCCTTCTCATTTTCACCCCACACATTGCTCTCACTATTGACCTTTCCGTTCTTCTCAGGATTGCCAGTTCACTCTCTCTCAATACCCATGTCTCGCTACCATATAGTATTGCAGGCAGCACACAGCTCCGATATACTTTTCCTTTCATCCTTAGTGAAAATTTTCTGCCATGCAACATTTCCCCACATTCCCTGAACTTTGCCCAGCCCAATCTTGCCCTTGTTGTCACCGCTGCTTCACATCCACCACTTCCATTTATCCGATCACCCAGATAACAGAAGTCTGTCACTGTTTCGATTCCATGGCAGAACTCATCATCATGGCCTTCCACTTCATTCCTTCCTTTACTGCATTTCCCACAAACAAAACACTTCGCCAATCTTGTTGCGGCTCTCTTGACATTAGCACATCTTGCATGTACCCACTTTCCACATTCCTTGCATTGCATTGAATTTCTCATCACTCTCTTGCCACATATTCCCCAGGGTTCTACTTTGTTCTCAACAACTGTTCCTTCTGCTCCACTCACCATCACTTTTGTTTTTTCAAGATTCACCTTCATACCCTTGGTTTCAAATGCTTCTTTCCATTTTTCAAACTTTCTCTCCAGTCCCTCCATACTATTACTTGTCAAGACCAGGTCGTCTGCATACAAAATTTCACTCAATAAGCCCTCCCTCACTCCTTCAGTTACAACGTCAACCACAATAGCAAATATCAGAGGTGACAAAACTGATCCTTGGTGTACTACACCAACCTTCACAAAAAACTCGTTTGAATAATTTGATCCAACTCTCACTTTTGTTCTTGCATCCTCATACATAGACATCACAGCTCTCACTAATACCTTCGGTATACCTCTTTTCCTCATTGCCCACTCCATCACTTTCCTTGGTTCTCTGTCAAATGCCTTTTCTAAGTCGACGAAACACATTATATAGTTTTCTCTGCTTCTCTCAGTATTCCTCCTGCATTCTTCTCAATATATACAGAGCATTCACTGTACCTTTCCTGGCATAAATCCAAACTGCATATCATTTAATTTCACCAATGTTCTCAACTTCTTTTCTAGTATTCACTCCACAATTTTCATTCCATGCTCTAGTAGTTTTACACCTCTATATGCACTGCAACTTCTCACATCCCCTTTTCTTTTGAACAGTGGAACAACAGTACTATGCTTCCACTCCTCCGGCATTCCCTCTCCATCTAATACCCTTTGGCTAAGTTGTAGCATTACTTCAATTCCCAACTCTCCACTTGCTTTTATCATCTCTACGCTCACTTCTGATGGACCGGCTGCTTTATGCAGTTTCATTTGCCCCATTGCTTCCACCACTTCATCACGAGTAACCTTTCCCACTGGACCCTCCACCAGATCAACCTCTGTCATATGATCCCATACATTCTCCTTATTCATAACATTTTCCATATGTTCCTTCCACACTTCTCTGCTTTCCGGGCTGAAATGCAACTTCCCATCTCCACTCCTTATACATCTTCCCCCTACAATATCTTTCCCATCCTTTTTCATTTGCTTTATGAGTCTGAATACTTTGTTTTGGCTTTCCCCCATTTTATTAAGTGCCTCCTCAGCACCATTCTTCATAGCTCTTGCAACAACCCTCTTTGCCTTCTTTTTCATACTCTTATACTTCTTTTTATTCTCTTCTGACCCATTATTGCGCCACTGCTTGTATGCATCTCTTTTCTGTGAAATTGCATGCTTCACCTCTTCATCCCACCACCATGTGTCTCCACGATCCCTCCTCACTTTCTTTTTCCCACATACTTCATCACATGCTGCTAGGACACCTTTCTGAAATGAAGCCCACATTTTTGGCCACTGGAAATGAGCGGCTGGTAGGCCATGCTTGCTCGTCGGAAAAATAAAAGAGCTTAGAGGCCTGCTACAGTAGGATTCTTAGGTTTCCTAATTTTTTTTTTAAATATTCACAAATATTCTTGACTCCGTCATCTTTATTGCATGCCTAAATTCTCATCAAATTAAAGTCCACCACATTTTGAAGCAGTGACATAATGGCAGGCCAGATATTGCACCAGAAAAGTTTTTATATTGCATGAGAATGTGAAGCTTATATACGTTTTCTAATCAGTAAATATTTTGTGCACAGATGGGCATTATGGTTTTTTAAAAATGACCGCTCGAAAAACTGGGAAGATAATTTGAGATTGGTCACAAAGTTTGACACTGTTGAAGATTTTTGGGCGTAAGTATACATGCTGCAGTGTAGTTATCATTCTCCTTCGTCCCTGTGATATGTAACATAGGCTATGTACATATAGCCGTGCTTGGATTCGTTGCATCAGCCAATGCAAACTTTCTTTCAAATTACAATACATTTTACCCCAGTCTGCTGGCCGTGTGTTTAAACACATGAATTTATATTCCTGAGTTGTTTTTTTATCTTGTTTTTTGTAATGGTATAAAATACATGAAATTGAAGGTAATAGTAATTATTCTTAAATAATAGTTGTGTCCGCCTCTGAATCGGTAGGCATGGATTTGATGCCCTGTTGGTGTTGGGTTATACCAAAGACTTTTCAAAAGTCTTACTAAATCTTGTTTTTGCTTGGCACTCATCAAAGGAGTAGATTCAGGAATGTACTCGGCTGCGCCTCTATACGGCTGCACCGACACTGCCTGCTTTGTAAAGTGCTGAGGAGCAACGTATATCCGCGATAGATAGGCTATAGCCATGGCTACAGCTCTATATAAAAACACACATTATAATTATTGTGACTGCTTTTTTTGATCTTACAGCTTGTTTACTACCAATGTTGCACCTGTATTTTGTATGTGTAAAGTTATTTGTCTTTTTCAGATTGTATAACCACATTCAACTTTCCAGTAAACTTCAGTCGGGATGCGATTATAATCTATTTAAAGTTGGTGCAATTTTTCTCATATAGTAACGTTTTCTATATTTCTGTTGGAATTACCAGGCTAATTACCTGTTGGAATATTGTGTAGTATTAAGGTAGTTTGGTTGAACTTCGTCATCCGTTAGTTTTATCGCACGTGAAAGATTTCTGATTTGACTATCTGCTGTTTTTATGTTGTCGGCCAGCTGTTGAATCACATTCAGATGCAACGTGTGCTTCCGGAATTCATTCCCTTGCTGTATTGTTAATTTTGTAACCCCGTAAATTCAGTTCTAACACTTTTATACCCCCTACAGGTTATGAGCAATATCTAAACTCCAGTCCCACTTCTCGTACAGATTTTTGATGGGCCTGTATATTTTCTATTCTAAAGAACCTACATATTTGCCTCTTTTGTGCTAAAAGGAACATGGTGTTATGCCCCCTTGCTTACAAGCTTGACTGCATTGCATTCGTTTATTGGAATAAGTATTCCAGAGAGCAAATCATTTCATTGTTACCTCGTTTCAACGTTAAATAACGACAGTGTGCACTCTTTTATCAGTTACTTTTTTAATGAATATAAAGTCTTTTTTACCTTGCCCAGCGTATCTCAGCGTTGTTGTGTTTATGTCTAGGACGGTATCCAACCTATGTGGGAGGATGCCGCAAATAGAAAAGGCGGCAAGTGGATGTTGCAATTGCCCAGACAACAAAGATCCAATGAATTAGATAAAATATGGCTTGAAACGGTGAGTCGAAAGCAGTCCTATTATCTTTCTTCTGCTTCTGTAGCTGTGTGTATGACAACCGCTAAACACGAGTTAAGGATGATTTGTGGAAGTTCGTGTGTTGCCATTTCACAGTCATTGCAAACAGTACCTTCTTAAATTCTGACTACAACTTTTCATTGATCTTTCAGCTTCTCTGCTTAATCGGAGAAGGATTTGGTGAGGATTCCGATTATGTCAATGGCGGAGTTGTTCAAGTGCGGAACAAAGGTGACAAGGCCGCGATTTGGACTTCGGATTGCAAAAATAAAGCCAGCATGATTCATATTGGGTGTGTATGGGCCATTTTGCCTTCGTGTTCAGTTAGTTTGAAACTTGGAAGTGAACCTTTTTGATAGCTATTATTTTTAAATATGATTAGTTACGGTTATGTTAATGGAATGTGTTGGGTGCATTGTTAGATCTACAGTAGTGGAGACATCCCAAAGTTATCCTTGTACAGTGCAGTAACCTACAACCTACTGCTCGTTGAATTTAACAATTCTAATCAGATTTGTCTCTTTTTCAGAGAAATTTACAAAGCAAGATTAGCGTTGCCGAGGAAAATGACTATCGGATTTCAGGTTTGTTTCATTTGTTCGTTGTTACAATCTGTCAGAACACACGGTGTTTAGTAGTAGCTTATACCTAGCAGTAAAAAATGTATAAGTTGAGGTTGTTGAGTTTGGAGCTGTTTTGCAAAGTCATGGTTTCTTAATTGCAAAGTCATTGCAAAGTCATAGCAAAATGTTGTTTTTCTTTTGTTTGCAGGCTCACGAAGACACGATGAATAAGACCGGATCAACTGTTAAGAACCGATACGTTGTATGATGCGAGGATACTTTCAAACACAGCTCAAAGTGCTACGATGTAAAACTTTGCTCTCTGTCCTCGGCAGGCTTATTTAATGTTGAAAAAGTTATAAACGCGTTAACGGTTTTTGGTTCTTTGTAACACTCGGTTAGCAAAAATTTAATGCATCAACGAACAATTTTTACAAATCAATCAATTTTCTGCTTGACAGTCTCTCATAAACTAAACTTGTTTTGTGTTGATTGGAAACAAAAGTTGTAGCTACCAATCTAAAGGATGTTCTTGGAGGCTGTCCAATTAGCCTATGCCGCCAGTTTCTTATTGTTCTTCACTCACATGACGTTTGTCACTAACCTATATAACGCAATATGATGATACGAATACCCCGTTTTGTGGCGTCATATGATATTTGAACAACTTTTTGTGTACGAAAATTCATGCCACAAAAGTTATGAAGCCAGCCTGCTCGCAGAGCAACTCTTCTTGTCGTTGTTTTTTTTTTTTTTTGGAACATGTCAAGATTTTTCAACAAGGTTGACTTAAAACCGTTCAAGAAAAAAAAACGAACCCGCATTGATTAAGTAAGAGTTTCGTGATGCGGTCAGATGGTAAAGTCTTTCAGATGTGGATTGTTGTTGGAGTGGGCTTTATAGCTATTTTGCTTGCTTTACCATTTCAAGACCATGACCATCTCATATAAGACAAGACACGCAGTCCTTTTTATTTCGCTAGTTTTCCTACAACTTGTATAATTGGCAGCTGCTGTTCATAGTAGGAAATATGCAAACCTGTGTTACGAATACTTTCTATTCCATTTATGAAAATTAAATCCCAGTTTTGTGATGAGAATTTTTAAACGTATCTTTCAAGACAAAAAAAAAACAGATATTCGGACCACAACGAAACTGATAGCGAATATTTATTTAGTTGTTCTACAAAACCTTCACAACCAACTGTCGTTACAGGGTTGTTTTTTTCTGATCACTAAAATCATTATCTTGAGGTTGAGACGTTATTCATAAACGCAACACAAAGCCTTGCTAAAAGAGATCAATTGCAGTTGCTCATTGTCATGTTGTGCATTCTTTATGTGATTTAATCTTGCTCTGTAAAAATAAGATCGGTCCAGTGCTTTATCACGTAAATTCTTTTGACACATAAAGTAAGGGAAGAATGACAAAAGTTTCCAATTGCATTGCAGAGACTTTAGCTATTGCCTGAAGTGCTAACTAGTCCCTTTCCTTTTATTTTGAACAGACAACGACATAACAGCTCACATGACTGACCAAAGTTACTTTGCATGCCTCGTCGACCACGCTTTTCGTAAAACTTGCGTCATATGTGTCTTACTCATATGACGCAACTTTTTGAAAGATATCGAATATATGAATTTTCGAAATTAAGTGAATTTTCAGTAGATACAGTCTCGTACCTTTGATTGCAATGTTAAATGGGATTGTAAGTGTTACTTCGTTCTGGCTATAAGCGACAATAGGTTTACAATTTAATCTTATTTCCATTTAAGCTTTCGTTTTGCAATTGTATTATTTTTTTGACAAAAAACCATACGAACGAATCAATTTAGTTTTATGATATGAAACGTCAGGGCCAAAACATCACTATTTTTCGACTGACAAGGCCGTGCAATAAAGCACTTTCTCATTTTTCAAACAAAAGTTAAATTTCAGCTTTTGAAAAATGAGAAAGATTGTCATAAACGAGATTGTTCAGAATTCTTTCACTTTAGAATTTTCCAAAGGTTGGAATCGAATCAATTTTTTTTTGCAGCTGCCAGGAAACTCTTTTGGTATTGTATAAAAATGTACGCTCTTTTAATCTTCGACAGCCTACTTAACAGTTGCTGAAGGACACCTGGAATATGATTGTGATTTTTAGTGCCACTATAACTGACATTCGAATTATAGTCTACCCCACATCACTCACTCTGGTACCAATTGGAATATTGTAGCAACTGGCTTTTTCATTTTTACGAGAAACCTCATTTGCGCTATTGAGTCATTGAAGGTGATGGTGTTGCTTGGCGGTGTTGGTTTCTTGCAAGCATGTGTCATAATTGCTTTTGTCCCTCATTATAAAGAATTTGTTTCGTTTGTAATTGAATTTTCGTTATTTTGCGTGTGTTAGAGAATAAAATTTCTGTGTAAATTTCATAAGATAATAGTTTTTGTTTAGCTGCTGTAACCTATCTTGAACAATTACGTGCTTTTAGAAAGAAAGGCTTAAAAAGTTCTGGGGAGTCTAGCAAAGCCATCAAGAATTTTGTCACTTGTATTGTAGGTAGCTCAACCCATAATACAGAAAATGTTCATTTTGATGCAAACGTTTAACAGTGAAACCTCGTAAGCTGAAATGATTATTATTACAAAACCTACCATTTAAAAAATTAGGCCTACTGAATGATGGCTATCTGGAACGATAGGATTACGTGCAGCAGCCAACTTATAGGTGTAGCGGTACTGAAGTTACTGCGTCAATGAGTTAACAGGGTTGCCAAACATTTTTTTATAGAAGTAACACTGTGGTCAACAAATTTTAACTGACTTTTTTTTATTATTAGAGATACAAGTAAACTTTTCTAGATGAATTTTAGGCGCTGATTCCAAATCTGTGATAGTTTTTTCTTTAGCACTGTAAAGGTGTTGACCTGGAAAATTATCGTTTCTAGCACTATAGTTGTAACGTTCATCAGATGAAAGTTGCAACTAGTGCTACTTTCATCGTGGATAAACTTGTTCAAGTGAGTTACGGTAACGTAGAAACTGCCTATTTTTCCAAGACCACAAAACTTCTCAGTGCGTCAGACTACAAAAAGTAATAGGCTACAATTTTGATGAGGTAATCTTCTAGAACAGGGGTTACCAACTGGCCGGCCGCATGCGGCCCGCGGAAGGTATCAGCGTACAAACATAACCAAAAATACTTTTCTAGAGGAATTAAAGAGCATGAAGGTAAAAAATATTTTCCGGGAAGCATATTTTCGCTTTGCATAGCCTACGATTCCACCGACCGACCAATCAGATTGTAGTTCTAGGTGGGGTTCGCTTAAAGATATTCTAATGCGATGTCCAACCACACTGTCCCAGTGGTTGATTAAAACATCTGTTTTCGAAATTGTCTGTGAGCATGGGGTTTCTTATTTTAAGTTTGTAAATGTCATGTAAACACAAGTGTGCATTTCACCATTGTCAGGGCCGGATTTAGCTGATGGGGGGCCCGGGGCACTTTTAGATCGGGGGGCCCCCATGCACAAAAATTTTTCGCGCCTACGGCGCGAAAAATTATCTCTACGTCTACAGTAGCATCACTCCAGTACTGCACAGCATTTTGCAGAAACTTTAAAGGCCAAAAGGAAAAAAAAATAGCACAAAATCACAATTTAACCAAATAGGGGGGCCCTTCAAAAGTCGGGGGGCCCGGGGCAACTGCCCCCTCTGCCCCCCCCTAAATCCGGGCCTGACCATTGTTGTGTTTCACGAGCAGTGTTCCCTTTATGCAAGTTTTTGTTGGCAAAATAGGTCGGTGCCAACTCAATTTACAATAAATTGGCAAAATATTATATGTAAATTTAAAGACTTTTTCTGGTTGTATTATGAAAATATTTAGCTTAGTAGCCTACTGCAATATGTTGTTAATCTACAATTCTTGCCATGCTGATAAGCACCGCAAGTGACAGTTGTCTATAATAATCAAAAAAAAAAACGGTTTTATAGGCTCTCACAAAAAGGATGAAAAACCAACTCATTTCTTTTTTAGAGGGAACACTGTTCATGAGTTACGATAGAAACGTTTCCACAAGCGTTTGTTTCATGGTGCCTGATTTCTTTTTCCCTGTTATTGGAGCCTATTTTTTTGCTGATATGTTTGCAGGTCACTATTGTTGCCTGTATTGCGATGTGTCAAACATATCCTTGTTTACTGAAACCATAGCCGTACGAGACCACACCATTTTGGGGGGGCAGAACGTAAATTTGCCCAAATCTGCCCGCTTTTATAGAAATTGCCCAAATATAATGTAGGCCTATGCGGTGCATGATAACAGTGAAAAACTAACATAACAAGATCACCAGCTAGCTAGAATTTCTTACCAAAGTAATCAAGATAGAACAACTGAATTCATCTTTGAATATACCTTGCTTGTGCATTGCTCGATGCTTCTGCACTTTAGCATGGTAGGTAGGAGTAACATTTAGGAGTATTATATATTTCAGCAGTAGCATTTTAAATGTTGGTGAAATTAACATGACACAGTTGCATAGGCTATACAAACTAAATATTTATTTTGAGACGCAACTGCATCATTTTAATTTGGGTAGTTTTATGAAAGTAACCAAACAAAGCTAAGCAACACCACAACATTAACATTACATTTAACAGGTACAGTATAACATTTTTTTGTTAAATGTTGTGGTGTTGCTTAGCTAAGTCCGTTTATGGTTGAAAAAGTGCTGTAACCTCTCCACCCGAATTGTTTTATAAAAGTATTCACCAGATTCATATAAATTCATATTTTGTAGTTGCTCAAATCAAGATGATGCATTTATGGACATTATGAAAAAAATTAAAGACTTTGTAAATTTTGATGCCGAGGCCACTGCATCATGCCAATTTGGGCAGTTTTATAAATAGACTATGATCAGATAATTTCATATTTTTTTGTTGCCCAAATCTAAACGATACAGTTATGTAAATGGGAAAAATTAATGAATTTGTTCATTTTGGGGAAACTTCCTCACACTAATTTGGGCAGTTGCATAAACAGACTAATCAGTTTCATCAGATAATGTCATGTTTTCAGTTGCCCAAATCAACACGATGCATTTGTGAAAATTAATAAAATTAGCTAAAAGCAAATTTTGTGCTTTGATTTGGGCAGTTTCACAAAAGTATTAGAGACATATTTTGGTGGCTGCCCAAATTGGCATGATGCAGTTGGTTAAATGCATTTCGCACTACAGTTTGGTCACCATACAATACATCAATAGCCTACGGGTGTGCCAAATGAAAATTTTGCGGCACATTTCTTGTGCAAATAAGAGGCTGTACTTAGTTTGATAGGTAAAAGATATTAATTTGTAGTTTTTCTTAATTCATGCAATTTTGAAGCTTTTCATATAGCAGTTTCTGCCCTAATAATTGCATGATTTTGCCCGAATTCGCGACGTTTTGAAACAACAGGGAGGGCAGCTGCCCCCCCTGCCCCCCTGGCTCGTACGGCTATGAATGAAACTGTTAATTGCAAGATATCTTTTGTGAAGCGAAGTGACAACACCACTTTTGTTTGGCAATGAATATTCTGATGAAATCGCTCGCCTCGCTTTATGTGCGCAATTACGCAAAACAAGTGGCCTCGTTTATTAGGCATTGTTAAAGAAGTCAAAAGTGTTGTTAAAGGAGCTTGGCCTGGCAGTAGCGTTGTTCGACTAATTTTGTTGCTGCGGTATTCTAAGATAAATGTTAACAACATGTAACGCTGGATACTGGGTAGCCTACGGTACGTAATGCGTTCTTTTCTAGTGTAAGAGTCAACCTACCTAAAATTTTATCAGTGCGGCCTGCCACAGCTCTCCTTAGTGCCAAAGTGGCCCGCATGCAAAAAAGGTTGGTGACCCCTGTTCTAGAACCATAAACAAATAAAACCTAACAACCACACGGCATTTAATAGAATGACATGAAAAATAACTAAACAATTGCATTTTGCAAACGTTTTTGGCCTTAGGCTACTCATGTTAGCCCTTTTCAAGTCAAGTAACCAATTAACTGACTGATGTTCAACATAAATTGAAATTACAGAACTGATTTACATCCACAAAAATCGAAAAAAAAAGAAATGATGTTGTTTTAGTTTTTTGTTTGATGTTTTTCCTTGCGCAATTAAGTGTCATGTGATTTGTCTTACCGTTTCATTCTTATGCGTTTCTTTTTTTTTTCGATTTTTGTGTATGTACATCAGTTTTGTAATTTCAATTTGTGTAGAAAATTGGTCAGTTGGTTACTTGAAAAGGGCTAACACGAGTATGGCCGAAAACGTTTGTAATTTTTTAGTTTATTTTCGTGTCATTTTGTTGTGTGGTTGTTATAGGTTTTATTTATCGATGGTTTAACATAAGTAGGCAGCCCCTGCGTTACGCGTTACGTGATAGCATTGGACATCTCTACCTATTGCCGGGCATTGTCAGTTCCATTTAAAGTTGAGGTTATGGTTTGACCTCTTGCAGGGGACGTGGAATCCTTTTTTTCGTGAAAATGAGAATGCTGACAATGTCCCAAGTTGCCAGTTTCGTGGTTTTTGCTCTCAAAGTTTTTTTCCCAAGATGTGGAAAGATTTAGAAGGTTATGGGACACAAACAAAATTCTTTTTATGAAGTAGATAAAAATACATTTGAAACCAATTTCCTTCAAAGTGTTGATAAAATAGAGTTGCGATTGGGGAGTCTGCGAAGCGACTTGGGAAATTTATTTGAGGGAGTCTGGCAACACAGAGATAGTTATCAAAACAACTCTGAACTGTAGGCTACTCTACTGTCTGTTACAGTACCCTTCACTTCGTTATTGTTCAATTGTTGCATCTTGATAGTCTTAGTTGGTCTTTTGGTGACACGAAGGAAGTTCACACAAGAGGATTTGATGGATATTTTACTGCAATTATGTGCAGATGTTTAACAGATCATATAAGTTCTGGAATACAGATTTACGGTACCGGTATCCCACTATACTACAGCTCCCAGAATTCTTGTTGATTGACTGTATTTTTGTTTTTTGCGTTATTTGTACTTATGTATCTTTATTGACCATAGCCTCAGGGGCTGTGGTTACTATGGCCTGTGCTAAAAGGAAACCAAAATAAAGATTTGCAATTGGGCCTATGGTTTGCTTGCAACATGCAGGCTGTCTTGAAAGCTGCTGCATGGCCGCCTAACATTAACAGGTACTTGTTAGGAAGGCTAGTGATTAGTATTGTGTAGGTAACATATTGTACTTCTTGGATGGAATCTTTACGAAAAATTGCAAAAGTGGGGTTTCAGCGCATATCCTATATCAGTAACAGGTGAGGTATTTTTTTTTAAATTTTGGACAACAATGTTGTAAAGAATTGTTGCATAGATTGTCTTCTTTCATTGAATTGTTAGTACAGCATACATTTATTTTATTGTAGCTACTTTTTTAGTTTCTTTCTAAACACAACCATACATACTAACTATAGGTTATATTATTCTTTAGGTTTGGAGGTGCAAATTTGATCAATCCAATATATCTATCTAAAGTTTCATTTTCAACTCAACAAAGACCACCACGACCATGTACAAGTTTTGCTTTATTTTTGAAAGACAGAAAGGACAATTATCCACATGGTATGCTCTTATTGTTTATGTACAAGTTCTCAACTGCATACCTGTTACAAGTGTTACATCCCAAAGTACAACGCCTGGTCATAGTGTAGGCTGTCTGTGTGTAGTAAGGCAAACAGGGGCGTGTTGTCACAGGTTTGGGGTTTTTCGATTTGTGCTTTTGCTATATATTATATATACAATGCAAGTGATTTAGTTATATCATTCGTACACTGTCCACTTACACTTCCTTTTGCCACTAGTTAAACGTTTTAACCGCAAAAGGATTTTAAGAAAATCAAATTTTTGTAAAAAAAAAAAATTGGGGCGTGTTGTCACAATTTTTTTTTTTACAAAAATTTGATTTTCTTGAAATCCTTTTGCGATTAAAAAGTATAACTAGTGGCAAAAGGAAGTGTAAGTGGACAGTGTACGAATGATATAACCAAATCACTTACATTGTATTATATATACAGTCCTCGAAATTAGCGGCGGCACTCGGCAATTGCCGTGGTAAATGCCGCCGTAAACGTCATAATGGCCATTCTGCTACGGCAATAAAAATGCCGCCGCAAAATGAGCACTTAATTAGAACAAAACTTGTTCAAAATTTCTTCCTGTGTTATTTACTCGCAGCGGGAGTTTAATCAGCAGAAACATCGCACCAAGACCTCACCTCGGACTATTTTAGTTGCTGTGAACACTCACGCAGTTTTCGAAAATATTATATTTTATAGCATATTTTTACTTGGCAAGAACTTTGCCGAGGCCAAACGGCAAAAGTTGAAATTGCGTCGGCAATTGCTCTGAACGTTTATTACGAAACAATTGTACCAAAACATGTGAAACGAGAAGGGAAAAGTATACTAGAGTAGTCTATCACGACCGCATCGTTTGATTTGTTGTGATGTAATAATACTTAAAGTAGCGATAAAGCGAGCAACGCAATACGCACGCTGTTACGTTAATTCACGTAAAATAGCTCAGGGGAAAAGTAAGTTAATTTTGGGTTGATTCAACGTTCGAGTCCGCACAAATCGATTTACAATTTTCCCGGCGGGTTATATTGCGCACCCAGACAGCAGAACCATCATTTCTACATCGATTCAACGTCTACAGACGCAAAATCAATGCAAAAATAACGAATTATGCTGCCTGGGTAACAACAATGCCCAATAAGAAATTTACGTTTGTTTTTCGACATCTAGCGACGTTGAACCATTATAAAATAACGTTAATTGCTCAAACAGGTGCCGGTAACAAATTAATAGCTCCCTGCGAGAAGATTGGCTCGATTTATGTTTATCCTAACATAATTTCGGCACAATTGGGATACTGCGTGCGAGCAACACAAAGTCTGTTGGATAAAGAACTAGTCGGATATCATATATAAATCGAAATCATCAGATGCTGTATCGGAGGATGAGGTTGTCGCGTCGTCACTGGAATACTTGAAGACGCAAAACTGCCCGTTCGTGAACGCGCAATGCCATATGATCGGAAGCATTATTTTACTGCCGAAGAACCATTTATCCAATTTTGTTCTACTTTTTTAACTTGACCCCTTAGCTTTTCTAATTCCGATTTGTTTCCGTCATAAAATTCTTTATAAATTTTGTAAAATACCACACTAACTTTTTCCTTCTGTTCCCTCTGTTTGATAACCTATAGCAGGTAAATTCTACTTTTCAACTGTATCCTTCACCATGATTTATATTCGCAACGACACCGGTAAACAATAAGCATTCGATGTAACAATAACTTTTTCGTAACAATTAAGCCAGTATTTACAAGGTTGCAAACTTTTTACAGTTTACAAGAGCATTGTCAGCGCGTAAAATAGCTTGCGTGATGCTCTCCGCTACCGCCGTATGAAACACGAAGAATAAACGATTAAAATTTCGTTTGTTTAAACTTTAAAGCATACGGCAATTGCCGCCGCAATCCAAGGTTTGCTGATTTGGCGACGGCAATGTTTTTGCCGTCGTAGATGGAAGCTAATTTCGAGGGCTGTATATAGCAAAAGCACAAATGAAAAAACCCCAAACCTGTGACAACACGCCCCGGTTGGCCTTACAAAATCAAATTTTATTACGTGGAATTTACACATTTATACAGTAAACAAGTTGAAATTAATTCAACAACTGCTTTGGGTCTTGTTTCCTTGCTTTCACATATCGACCAAGGGTTCGGTAGTTTATGCCAAATTTTGCTTCTGCTTCTCATAAGCTGTGACCATCATCACAGCTGTGACAACTCGCCCCGACGTACGCAGTCAGACAAAAGTTTTAATGGCGGCTAGAAAAGGCACTCTCTTAACTTCTAAAGTGTCAGCTAAACACCTAACATAATATATAAGCTATAAAATTGATTTCATACTTGCGGTCAAACTGCTCTTACGAAAGCGTCACACAATTTTGAAAAGTTAGTGAAATTTACATCGATGACCAAGTTTTTGATAATAATTTAATTTAAGCTAAACCTGCTGTCTTTTCTTGACTTTGCTAACCTCAAAATGAAGATGACTCTTAACAAAGCACGTGCTACACATATTGACTCGAAGCAGTAAGTGCAAGTACAAAAAAAATTGCTGTGACAACATGCCCCGGTTTGCCTTACAATCAAGATAATTTGAGTAATATTTGAAAGAATGCCTGTTTATAGTGTTTAATTTCAGGTTAATCTCCATGGGTCTGCTACTATTCGGTGAGTCCGATTCGGTGTGTCCGATTCGGTGAGTCTGATTCGGTGAGTTCCTAACCTCTAACCCTAACTCCTAACCCCTAACCCTAAAACGGCAATGATAATTAGGCCACAGTACCCGATAATTAAAAAAAAAATTGAAAAAATCCCCCGTTAAGGGATCGGACTCACCGAATCGGACTCACCGAATCGGACTCACCGAATCGGACTCACCGAATCGGGCCATTCCGAATCTCCATAGCTTTGTCTTGGAAAGAAACTTTAAAGTTAAAAGGCATGGTAGACTGACTGTTGATATAAATTTGGTTGAAAGTAGATAATTGCATATATGGTAGTTAACCCTTTACACGCCAACGTTCCCAAAATGGGAACATGGGGTTGAAGTCGCCCACAGCTTTACACAGACCTCATTTAAAAATGTTCTGTTTTGGATATTGTTGTTGAATGCTTATTGTTTCAGATGCATTTGTTGAAAAAATAATATTTGCAAAATTTTTCCTTTATGAAAGCGATGGATTTAGTCAAAAATCACATTTTTCATCTTTCGAAAAAAAGTGCTTCTCGAAAACACAAATCAAACTTTTTTTCGAAATATTTGCGTTTTTTATGTGAGAATATTACTGATAACTTGTTTCCCCTACCATTTGTTTCGTTATGTTTAGCATTTTTCTTCTCATAATTAAATTTATACGATGTTCCCAAAATGGGAACGTTGGCAACATGTGATACACAAATAACGGAGTTTATCTCAAAAAAGTTCTCACTACTTTTACCAAGAGAACATTTTCACAGCTTGATGCTGTCACAGCTTGATGTTTTCACAGCTTGATCTTAAGCAGAAAACACTTCTATGACTTCTATCGAAGGAACGGAAAGAGCTTGCAGATGGCGAAAAAAAGACAAAGCATCACTAAGCGACCCGAAAGAACTGCATCCATCTGATAAGGTTCAAGCTCATGGAGGGAAAAGCATGTTTGAGATATTTTCTCTGTTCTTTACCGATGACATACTGATGACAAGGAGAGACAAGAATAGGATAAACTTCAAAGTTGATGAGGTTGATATGAGAAAACTTATTGGCTTACTAATTACTGTCAGTGGTTACCACAGTCTTCTATCAGAAAATGACTATTGGTGCAGAGCAGATGGCATGGAGGCACCAATATTTTCTAAGACCATAAGCAGAGACCGTTTTCGTAATATAAAAGCGTACTTGCACCTGGCTGGCAATCACAATCTAGCTCAGTCTAAAATGGCCAAGGTACTGCCACTGTTAGATCTGCTAAGGTCAAATTGTCAACAATTTGGTACATTTCACCACTTAGGTAGTTACTAACCATTGACGAATCGATGGTTCCTTATCGAGGACTACACAGTGCAAAACAATATATAAAAGGAAAGCCAGTAAATTTTGGTTACAAGTTACGGATGTTGTGTAGCTCCGATGGTTATCCCTACAACTTCGAAATCTACTGCGGTAAAGACGAAAGAAGAGCTGAACCTTTGGGAGCACACGTAGTTGAGACAATGCTGTCATGTGTTGCCGACAAAGACCAACATATTACTCTCTTTGACAATTTTTTCACAAGCCATCAACTACTGTACTTACTGATCTTGCTGGAGAACGCATCAGAGCATGTGGTACAATTGGAGAGAACAGGACCGGTTCCTGTCCTCTCTCCAGTGAGAAAACCTTCCAGAAATAGCCTAGAGGAGAATTTGATTACTGATCAGACGGCATTGTAATTTGTGCCAGATGGAACAATAATTGTGCTGTCGCTGTTGCAAGCAATTACTGCGGTGTAGCACCAACTCAAACAATTCAACAAAAAGTAAAACATAAGGGAAAATCAGTGATACAACCATTTATGATTGCTATGTACAATCAGGGAATGGGGGGTGTGGATGTATGTGACAGGTTGCTATCTTCTTATGACTTCAATTGAAAAAATGGTGGTGGAATCTTTTTGCCCATATTGTCAACCTTTCAATTGTAGCTGCCTTCCGTTTTAATTATCACGGAAAACAATGTTCTGAAAATTCCTTAAGTTCAGGCGCGAGATTGCTCGGTCATTGGTGAAAGTGGAGAAACTAAGCCGTCGACTTAGGGAACCTACTGCATCTCCGTCTGCAACAGTGCGATTCGACTCGTTGAATCATTTTCTTGTATCATCGTCACAAGGAAGATGTGTATTGTACAAAAAAATACAAGGTTGCAATGCACAAAACGCGAAAAACGGATGCATACGTTATGCAGTGACGTATACCACCAAAAATAAAGTTAGTGACAGGGTATATAGTTGTAGAAAGTACAGTTGCATGGTAGAAAGTACAGTGGTAGAAAGTACATTTGTTGTTTGTGGATCTCTTAAACGTGTGTACTTTTGTTTATTGTCTTTTTCAATGCTATTGTATCGAATAAAGTAGGCTACCCAAGCTTACGTCGTATTCAAATACAAAACACGTTACGATATGTTTTGGTACCTTTACATGCCAACGTTCCCATTTTGGGAACATAATAAAAAACAAACAAAGAAATAAAAATTTTAAAATTTTTTCATAAAATATTTTTAGTTGGACTAAAAACCACAACATACAAAAAAATCACTAACAAATAACGAGAGATAGTCTTCGCCGCCTGTAAAGGGTTAATTTCTATAGCGCTTTTGTGCATTTAACTGATGTGTATGATGATCTGCTAAGTTGTGGTTTAAAAAGTTGAGATTTAGGAATGTTATGCAGTAATAATGTGATTAACCAATTTTGTTTATATTAGTTTTTTTGTCTGTCTGCACATTCAATGAAAGCTTCAACCACCATGCATAATTAGGGTGCATACAGTATTTGGGCCAGCATATCAGGAGGCATAAGGTTGAAAATAGTTATTTTACTGGAGAATAAAGTTGAATATTCACAGTTTCTTTGAAAACAATGTAGTTTTTTTATTTCGATTGGTTGTGAAAATGGATAGTAAACTCTAATTATAGTCTTTGCCAAAATGTTTGCGACTAAAGGTTATAATATATATACTCTTTGTTTGATTAGAACTGAAAGTTATTGGCGGAAACTACATGAAAGTGGTTGCAAAAGATTGGAAAGAATTGCCAGCAGCTGAAAAACAGGTAGGCTAATGCTCCTTGAAATATCTTTAAAAATTAGTTTGTTTGGTTTGTGGAATTTTATGATTCGGCACTTAGTTGATAGCTAATTAACCCTCACTGCTGTACCGGTGTACCCATCTAACTTACTTGTTTAAAGATGTTCTGAGTAGAGGTCTAGTGGTCTACATTGCACAACATATGCAATTAAAAAAATCCTTTAAAGAAATCATTTAATATCCAAAGGTTGGTGACGTTAAATTCCGTGACGAGCAGTGTGTTCTGTGTGCAGAAATATATTGATTTTTGTCAATGATTTAGAAATACATTGACAAATCCCATTCTGCAATGGTCCAATACAAAGAAGGTCTTCAAGCATTGACAAATTTTGAACGAGCTGAAATAAAAAAGGAAAGAAAACAAAAGAAAATTGCAAAAACTAAAAGAAAAGACAAAAAGGTGACTGCAAAACGATCAATTTGATGCTTTAAACTTTAAAGTGATCATTTGATCAATACATGCGTAGAAAGATGATAAATTGCTTACTACTGTATTATTACTGCTAACAAAACTCGACGCTTCATTTGACATACTGTCAGTGGGCTATCCTGGTTGATTTTTATAGGCATGCAATGGAGAGAGGGTCATAGCCATTCTAGGGGGGTGTTAGGGCATACTCCCACAGGAAAATTTTGCAAATTTACCTTAGGTTTTAGAGCTTTTCTTGCAACCTGAGCCTTACTTAGCTGATAATTGTTTGAGCTCTGTTGCGAAAAATGAGGCTTGGAACACACCATCAAACCAATGTCTTGATTTTATATCTTTATCCTGCGTTGCAAGAAAGCGAACTTGAAGCACTATGCAGCGCCAGCGGTGTAGCCTATGCCCTTCGGCATATACCTGAACCGCTGCAGCCGACGGCATTTTTCTGCTTTCTGACTCTGTCTTTGCTACATTTAACCATTTGTAGTTAATGCCACCTTCATCTGATTTTTATCTATACCCTAATACTGGAATAGTCTAAAAAATTCATTGTCTAAAAAAGGAACAAATACGTTATTATAGTGTCAGTAATAACTTTCAACTTTCACAATGGGAATATCTCCAGATAGGGATTTTTGTTTTGCATGCAATTTTAAATCCGCACGCCTTTGTTCCATTTACGCCACAGTGTTGTAAAAAATCGGCAAATAATATTATTAACGCATGCTGAGCTCTCCTATGCAATCCTCAGCAAGGTTGGTTGCCAAACTGTGAAAACAAACAGTGGTTTCGAATATTGAAAAAGAGAGCGAGGAGGTTCTGCTATTAACTACAATTTTAATGCTGATTTCATCAGAATGGTCAGTGCATGCCTTGCATGCATGGAGAATACACCACTGTATACTGTTTAAGTAACTGGTTACAGCTGTGATTGTTTTCTTGTCAGCCACATAGCTAAGCAATGAGAGCCATGATTTGACATTCTACAGGCCACTGGTTCGAAACCGCTCAAGAGCATGTGGCTGTGTCTTTGGCAAGACACTTAAGGCGTGCCGTCGACTGGGAAATGACGCCCGTTCGACTATATCCCATGACTTCTTTAATGATTATGAACAGTACGCTCCTCTAGAGAGAAATGTCTATGGCCCTTAGGCTTAGGGCCATGGCCTACTGGATTCATTATTTTCTTACAACATTTGACTTGTGCTGGTGATGATTCAAATCTTTGTGGCAGAATTAGTGTTGCAATGTATTCGGAGCTCCCACTCTCGCATGTAATGTCACAGTTGAAGTACAAATGGCAATATGACAAAAAAGGCAAAGACTTTGTGAGTGTAGTCCAGGGCTACTCAACTACTTTTTAGCAAAGGTCCAGTTACAAAAGTTTAACAATTGCTTAGGTCCGTTATAACTCTCATGAAATAATTTACAGTCATACAAATGTAATACGGTATAACTATATGTATACAAAATCCGGTAAAGCGGTATTAGCAAAAGCAATTTTAAGCGAAATGTATTTATAGTTCTGTTAGTCACAGCTAGTGGGAGAATTGGCATTTTTTATTTCTTGCTAGTTCTTTAAATCTTGATTCTAAAGTGGTGAGAGCGAGTCGAAGGCAGTGGTGAAGGTTTTCACTGGTCATACAGATGCGAATTCAATTCTTTATAAAGTTCATGTTTGAAAACGCTAACTCGCAGCTGTAAGTTGACCCAAACATAGTGAGAATTTGCACTGCTAATTTGCGAAGAGCAGGAAAATTATTTTGGAATTCTTCCTTTGACCAAAACTTCTCTGGTGTATTATCACAATGATTTTTTCACTGCTATGTTCTCCTGGAATTCAATAAGCTCCAGTTGAATTTTTGCTGCGTCTACCCATTTACTGGTACATAATAATGTCCTTCGCTTCAACTGAGAATTCTGTAGGCTAATGTCTTTTACTAGAAAGGGGTTTGCAATGAATAGCAACAATTATTGTTTGCCAAGAGAAAAGTCATCTAATCACTAACTATGCTATGCATTATGCTAACTATGCATTATGCTAACTGAGAATTCTGTAGGCTAATGTCTTTTACTAGAAAGGGGTTTGCAATGAATAGCAACAATTATTGTTTGCCAAGAGAAAAGTCATCTAATCACATTGCAAAGTTGGTGATCAACTTTTCAACAAATTGAACATATCTGATACCAGAATCATTTTTACCTTTGCTCTGTTCCAAAAGTCTTGGAAAATGGACAAGTTGGCTCTGCATATCATGTTGAAAATTTCTAATTTTTTCTGAAATACACGAATTGCTGTGATCAAATCAAAAATACTGTGTTTTTCTCCTTGCAGTTTTAAATTTAAGTCGTTGAGGTGTGACATCATGTCAGTCAAAAATCCAACAATCTCCATTTTTTCACCATCTCTTAAAAATGCCGAAAATGCCACTGCCTTCACATTGTTTTGACCTTTGAGAAAACCCGATAAGTCTTCCCTAATCAACCATAATCTCTCCAAAACTCTTCCCGTACTTAACCATCTTATATTATTGTGCGCAAGTAAATCTGTATAAATTGCATTGTTTTTGTACAAAGAAAATTTTGGAGAATTGATTTTGAATATTGAATTTCCAGGCATCGTATCTTTTGATCCGTAATTGGGCTTCTCTCTTGCACCAGCTTGACTGGGCGTGTAGTTGTTCTCTAATACGTTAAATTGCCTACCCCATTTTTTGCAAATCAACGATAACGGATTTGGTTTTGTTAAAAAACTAAATACTGAGACAGATAAGGTCCGAATTCAACACTGAAAAGGTTCGCATTCGGACCGTGGTTCGCCAGTTGAGTAGCCCTGGTGTAGTCTAGCCCAGGGCTTCTCAAACTTTTTTGTTCGGCGACCCCATTTTGAAAAATATATTTCTATGCGACCCCATTATGGGGACATCCACGTTAATGACATTAAAACGGGGTTAGTTCTTTTGTCTCAATTTGTTTCGGTTCTTTTTGGCTTACTTTATAATTCTCTTACTGAAGTAGTAAAACAATATCGAAAGGAGCATGAAAACAACAACAATGAAACATGAAAAAAAGCAACGAATGAAAACAAGAAATAACAAACGAATAATCCGACCCTAATTAAGACTATAACAAAACAATACAAATGCACCCAATTCACGAATCACAAAAAAATCCGCTAACATGATGAAAAGTGAACAAAAACAAATCATTTAATGCAGGGGTCACCAACTTTTTTTGCATGCGGGCCACTTTGGCACTAAGGAGAGCTGTGGCGGGCCGCACTAATAAAATTTTAGGTAGGTTGACTCTTATGCTAGAAATGGACGCATTTCGTACCCAGTATCCAGCGTGACATGTTGTTACTATTTATCTTAGAATACCGCAGCAACAAAATTAGTCGAACAACGCTACTGCCAGGCCAAGCTCCTTTAACAACACTTTTGACTTCTTTTAACAATGTCTAATAAACGAGGCTACTTGTTTTGCGCACTTGTAGCGAGGCGAACGGTTTTATTAGAATATTCATCGCCAAGCAAGAGTGATGTTGTCACTTTGCTTCGCAAAAGATATCTTGCAAGTTGCAATTAACAGTTTCAGTAACCAAAGAAATGTTTGACACATCGCAATACAGGCAACAACAGTGACCTGCTATGCTGCTAACATATCAGCGAAAAATAGGCTCCAATAACAGAGAGAAACAAACTAGGCACCATGAAACAAGCGCTTGTAGAAATCATCGAAAAAAACGTTTCTATCGTAACTCATGAACGGTGTTCCTTCTAAAAAAAGCAATGAGTTGGTTTTTCATCTTTTTGTGAGAGTCTATAAAACCATATTTCTTGATTATTAGACAACTGTCACTTGCGGTGCTTATCAGCATGGCAAGAATTGTTGATTAACAACATTTTGCAGTACAAACTAAATATTTTCATAATACAACCAGAAGTTGTCTCATGAAAATACAACCATAATACAACCAGAAGTAATTCAACCAACACCTGTCAGAAGATATTTCATTTTCTTGATACAACCAGAAAATGTCTTTAAATTTATATAAAATATTTTGCCAATTTATTATAAATTGAGTTGGCACACCGGCCTATTTTGCTAACAAAAACTTGCTTGAAGGGAACTCTGCTCGTGAAACACAATAACGGTGAAACGCACACTAGTGTTTACATGACACTTACAAACTTAAAATAAGCAACCCTATGCTCACAGACAATTTCGAAATTCGAAAACGGACGTTTTAGTCAACCACTGGGACAATGTGGCTGGACATCGCATTGGAATAACGTTAAGCGACCCCCCACTTAGAACTATACAATCTGAATGGTCGGTCGGTGGAATCGTATGCAAAGCAAAAATATGCTTCCCGGAAAGTATTTTTGATTACACTTGTACGCTGATACCTTCCGCGGTCGCAGCGATACAGCGTGACGGGCCGCCATTTGGTGACCCCTGATTTAATGGAATGGATGCGCTTGATGTTTCTTGCATAAGTGATCCATTCGTGAAATAATAATACAAGACAAAGCAGAACGAGAAAGAGCGAAGAGCATCTTCAACAGTTTCCAGAGAGGATCGGTTAATCTACGGAACCTAACCACTGATCCATAGTCAATTAATCTTGTAACTGCTTTAAAGTTTAGTCTAGGTTCCTTCAGAAACTAGTTGCTAGACTACTTTGAAATCATACTGCGAGCGGTAAGGTTACTTTTGGTCAGCAAGTTACAGCAATGATAGCGTAACAATGCATCAATTGTTACGATTGGTTATATTTTATCGTTCGACATTTCATACCGACGGTTGCGGTCAATTGACATCATGGCAAGACTACAACCTACCGGCACTAGACTAAATTAAACTATTTCATTACGACCCCAAAATTTCCTTACGCGACCCCATTTGGGGTCGCGACCCATAGTTTGAGAAGCCCTGGTCTAGCCTATAACTTACAATTTCTTACCAAAACCACTAAACCTTTTGTAGGTTGGTTTTGTTTATATCTTAAAGTTATTCACAACCATCAACTATAACGGCAAAAATTCCTCAAAACATTAATTACAATGAATCCATGCCATCGCTAAGACACCCTTCCTGGATTCTGACCTGATTTTCCATGCGCAGGTGAAGGTATCGATGGGAGTTCCGAAGAGACCTGTTTCAGCATACAACCTCTTTGTGAAACTACTGTTTTTGAACAAAGACATTAATTTCAATGGGAAAATGTCAAGCGGTCTGTGGAATGATATTCACATAAAATGGAATGCCCTGTCGGACTCGAAAAAACTGGTTTGTTCTAGTTTTAACCGCCATAAAATGAGCACATGTAAAAAATGCTCGTTATCTTTGCACAATCTCATTAACTAAAACTGTTCTTATTACCAGGGCTGTGGAACCAACTCCGGCTTGAAAACAATAAACATTAAAAAATTTGTTTGAAATCTTTTTTCAAAATATTATGTCTTGTTTTTCCATATCGCGCTCTAAAACTTAACCAAAAAGTAGAATTGCTTTTGTGAAAGTTTCAATTTCGATCACAACTTAAGTGAAATTAAATTGTAAAAAATGAAATAGGACAACAATTGAAAAAATCTGGCAACACTAAAATCGGAGTCGGCCAGTTATAAACCGAAGAATCGGAATCGTACATTTTTCGCCCTATTCCACAGCCCTGCTTGTTACATCGATACGACATTTGCAGACATTATATCATTGTACTGTACAAAAGATGGATTTGGTGACTTAGTGAGGATATGCAGTTCATCGACAGTTGAATCTGTAACACCTGGTTGTCTAAACCGAGACTTGAAAATCAAATAATTACGGTTCAAATCTCGGCTTGTGCAGTTGAGTGTCGCCCAAGAATGACAAAGCTCCACCGAAGTCTGACAGACAGAAGAGTTGACTGGCAACACCGTAGAACCTGGCATCTGTCAGCGTTTTCAGTGTTTGGTGCTTTGTCATGATCGCTTGTACCATGCCTGATCATGAAACAAATTCAAATATTGACTTTTCAAATCAAATATTTTAGGAAGATATTTTTTCGATGCTGGTGGTCTCTTATACCTTTGACATACTTCTATATTTCTCTTTTTTCTTAATTACGTCGTTTATATTGTCCAATGACAAAGCAGTTATACCACTCAGAAATGCTTGAAAAGAAAGTTAAGGTCTTGCATGCCTGATGGTTAGTTAGTGCCACAAAATCGAAATAAGTGAGATACGGTTTTAATTTTTGTGCAGGCCCTGATTGAAGAATCTCAGAAAGACAAAGAGAGGTACATGGTAGAAATGCAGCAATACGTGAGAAGGTTAAGGAGCGCAGACATGGAGCATCTGGTCCCAACAAAATACCGCAAGAAGTGGTTAGAGCCTGGCGAACCGGTGACGTGGGATACCATGCTCAAGGACTGGCCGAAAAAATAACTGTGGTGATGTTTTTCGCGAAGTACGTTTGCGGCTGAAGCACCGAGTAAAAATTTTTTTGAATTATTTTTGTACACTGCGTCACGTTGAATTTCCGCTTGTTGTGTTCGGTCACCTTCCCAAGCATTGCACGTACATGGGCCAAGCAACCATTAACGTGCAGCTACATTATGTTGTTTACCGTTCTAGCATGTCACAGAGCAAGAAACATGAAACTACCGTATTCTCATGAGGTTGAAACGAGGTGAAATGAATAGAAATACGATTGATTTGGCCATTCATGCTTCAGATTTTATGAAGGTCTTTAAGCTTCCATTTAATGTATGGCGCAAGAAATTTGGTCAGGTTTTCGTATCCATTTTTTGCTGTTTTTGTACTCAAAACTGCGTCGATTGACTATTGGAATACTATGTGTGTAATGTGTATTCTTGTGTAGTGATGGCGGAAAATTCTATTGTCAATATAATTTGTCGGGCGTCGCATGGCAATTGCCGGTTTGGTGTGGCTGTGGAGTGTGGACACAGCTTTTTACGTTGTAACTTGTAAGACATAATCAACTTTAAAGAAGTATTTTGATGTCAATTCTGCCAAACCGTTTTCAAATGTGAAATGTATGGTTGGTTAGCTATGGTTGATTTCTGCGCAATTTATCATTCTGTGTCGATTAGTCTCGCAACAGCGTGGTATGAAAACGAATGACATTTGGACTTTGGAAGCAAGCTTGTGAGTTCAAGTGACACTGCTACTATCGAGCTCTGTAATGCTTTGCGTGACTTGCGATTTATTTTGCATAGTCAACACTATCGAAGATATCCTACAATGGAAACCCATTTTGATAAAAAGGCTTTTTAAATAGTATATATAATATATGATGATCGTAAGGATGACGTCAGAATCGTCATATTTTGGTGTATAGGCTGATGACACGCGGCTTGTGTGTCAGGTGAAGAAAAGCAAGCAAAAGCGTTGTATGATAGTCAACTAGCCCCGATTTGTTTTTAAGATTTTGCTCTTTGTGTTTTTCTGATTAACGAGTCAGTTTGATAAATACTGAATAGTTTGGCTGTTCATCTGAAATATTATCGTTTCTAGTAGTAGCCTAGTTAGAAACGAGGCAGTTTGCATGATTAATTTTGTGATTTAAATTTAAGACTGTGCCGTACGTTGAAAGGTTAATGTATGTACAAACCAAGTCTTGCAAAAGTGCAAAATTTTCTGCTTTATTTTAATCCTGATTTGCTCACTTGTTTTTTTTCTCCTTAGATTTTAAAAATCGTGTTTATTTAAGTAATAACCATGCAACGGAATAAACTCGCCAACAGCGACTTGGAAGTATCTCCACTGTGTCTCGGATGCTGGCAATTCAACGCAGGCAAACGTGACATAACATGGGAAAGTCAGGAAGAAAAGGTGGGTAGATTGTTGTTTAAAATTCGAAAACTCCAGAATATGCAAACGTATTTGAGTTAAATGAGCTATAATTTCCCGTCTGAAAGGTGTCTTTTACATCGTTTTTTTTTTTTTTGCAAACTATGTGAAAACGGCAACGTATGGTGATATTTCTTTTGTTAAAATACGAGATTGGATTGCTTTTCCTTTTTAAGCTTATTTGCGTTTCAAAGATGTTTTGAAAAGAAATCTCATTAGCAGTTCAGTTGAAGTTTCTGTTTTCATGGAAACACTGAGATATTTTGCTACCAAAATCAGAAACCTGATAGAAAAAAACTTAGTTCCCAACTTCAGTGTCTTGCAATTACCAGACATGGTTTTTAGCGGAAATTAATAAATCTATCGTGGTCTACCTGGATTTAGCATAGCAATGCGATGAAATAGCATACCTCGCACTACAAGTCTTCTTTGCAAACAAATAGATTCTTACGCAATTGCCAAGTATATTTATAAAGTAAGATATCACTCTTGCTTTGTAAAAAATGACAACAACGAAATATGGGAGCAAGTCTTTTAGGCGCAGACAGTTAGGCGTCGGTCAAATAGGCGCACACACTGTGGCGTCAGGATATTTAGGTGCGGAGCACTGTGGCGCCCGTTCATTTAGGTGCTATTCCTAGTAAAGTCTGCAGATTGTATCAGCTTGGCAGGTAAGGCAATGCTTTTCACAAAAAATGTTATAATAAACTGAAAAATATGTTGTTTTGTTAATACGCGTGCATTTATTTGTTGTTAGTCATGGCTTCAGTAAGTGAAGCTGCTTTATCCGGCAATGCGTTTCACACGAAATGTTATAAACAGAAAAATATGTCATGGCTTCCGTGAGTGAAAACTGCTTTAACCGGCAATGCTTTTCACACAAAATGTAAGCTTTATCAATAAATTATTCAAGTTTCCGAACATGACTGAGTTCACTTTTAATTATAATAAGTCAAATAATAACCGCACTAAACATCATTAAAAATATACCGTAACCTATATTCAAGCGGGTGGTAGGCTTGAGTGAAGAGAAACTTAGTTTTCCGTTAAAACTCCGACTAGGTTTTGCCAAAGCTCAGCTGATACAATTTGCAGACTTTACTAGGAATAGCACCTAAATGAACGGGCGCCACAGTGCTCCGCACCTAAATATCCTGACGCCACAGTGTGCGCGCCTATTTGACCGACGCCTAACTGTCTGCGCCTAAAAGACGTGGACCCCAAAATATACCTACACGTTCCACTGTTGTAAGTTTCCCTTGATAGGTAAGCATTTTTATCAATGGTGCGCAATGCAATATGTCAGTGTGTCATATGTGCTTCAGGTATCTCTTGCCATTGTGGACAAATGCTTAGAGATTGGAGTTAATTTTTTTGACACAGCAGAGGCTTACAACGACCATGTGTCCGAAGCTGTGCTTGGCAAAGCACTACAGGGGAGGCGAAGGGATGCAATTGTGGCGAGCAAATATGGAAGCATAAAGGTATGGTTTGATTGTACTTGTACAATGAATATAGTTCGAAATCCACTAATCTTATACCTTTGTGGTAATTGGTGCAGTATTTTCTTGTGCTTGTTTTGTGATATTGCAATGTTTTTAGTGTGCAACCTTTGAGATAACGCGAGCAACCTCTTACAGATTTTGAAAGAAATTTTAAGTATTTTCTGATTATCAAGGCTTCAAAAATCTTTCATTCAACAAAGTCAGCCCGATTTCTTAATTCTTTTTATAAGTATGATCACTTTACAAGCAAAAAACACTATATTCTAATGGATGTCCATGCTGTGCATGCTGTGAGTTGAGATATATCTCAATTTTACTCACGACGAAACTTGATTTTCAGCCAAAAATTTACAAGGCAGAAGACATCGAGCGTTCGCTAACCGCAAGCCTTGAAGCTTTGAAGACCGACTACATAGATCTTTACCAGGTTTGACGCGATAATGATAGCCAGCTCAATTCACAAACGTAGAAGATACAAACGACGATTTAGCTTGATGTTGCTAATGTGCAATTGTCATTGCACATGACTAGGGAACTGTGTCCCGAAAACTAGTGCAAATCTCTACTGCCACAGCTAACCCGCAGCGTCAGGCTAAACAGATCGTTTGTGTCTACTGTACATTTGTGAAATAATCAACGATCATGCTGCTAAAAGCGAAGCACAATCTACTGCGTAGCCAGCTTACTTTGTCCAAATGGAACCATGAGTTGTGAAGAGACGTGCCTTTGTCGTTTAGGCATCCTCTAAGTCTAAAGGGCCGTCTCTTACTCGATTCCAAACGTTGGGTGATTAGGCGACAAGGTTCTCATCACACTACGTGGCCAGTTCCTTTCTCTCGGCTGCTTTACTTTGAACAACTCACCTAATTTATTACACCGTGGGTAGAGGTGAGCTGTGTTTTTCAATAGCCAGCTTAAGTCTGGAGTCGAACCAAGATGGCATGATTTGAAAGCGAGAGTCTTACCCCATCCTACTACAAGTTAGGCTAAGCTAACTTAAAAATTCAAAAACCGACATATTATGATTTCTTGTTGATATACAGCAATGGCAACTTAAATGTTTTGTGTGCGCTTCATTCACTTTTGACTCACGTTTTGCAAACGCGATTGCAGATCCATGGCTCTACTTTCGTGGACGACATGGAAGAAACTGTAACCGAACTAAAACGTCAGCAAGCGCTAGGACGAATACGTTACTATGCCGTGTCCAATTTTGGTGTTGAGACCATGAAGGAATTTAGCGATGCTGGTGGAGTTGCTGTGACCAATCAGGTATCTTCAACACTACGTGTCCTGTTTTACGTGGTTAAGCCACTGGCTTCCTTCAAGATAATAACACATTGCGTTTAAGACTTGTTTCTTTCACTTAGAGATCTATTCAGCACAAGAGATGGCCGAACCTGCTTCACATTGGAACCGCAGAAAGGGTCATACTATTAATGTCAAATTTTCTGGCGCTGCAACTTCTAATGCAAAACAATAAAGTGCATTTACTCAGTTTAACATTGATCCGTCTATTAGGTTCTGCTATAGGGCATAGAATTAAAATGCTATTTGCATGCAGTATTTCGGTAAAACCATTCCCCAATCTTTTCCCCTCTCCAAATATCTCTCCGTATTACAAATATAATAGGTAGCTTACAACACTGCTTGAAAACATTTATTTACTATTCTATTTCAGCTTCCATACAACATGCTTTGGAGGGCAATTGAGTACAATCTAGTGGATTCTTGTGACCGCCATAATATTGACATTTTGGCATATTCCCCACTGCAGCAAGGTTTGCTCACTGGCAAGTTCCGTAATGCAGAAAGCGTGCCTGAAGGAAGGAGAAGGACCAAACATTTTCAACCAGATCGGTAATTACTGTATGGGTTCAGATGTGATTGTGTGTGCAGAATTTCGCTTTTTTTCTTATTTTGTCTCATTAGGTCATGGTTTCACTTATTTTTTGAAGGTTTTTAATTTTCTCTTTCCTTAAGTTGAAGATATGATTTTTTTCTCTGATAAAACCTTTTTTCAAAATAACTTGGTGCTGTTTCATATTGCAGCCATGTTATTGCTTGTGTGCTCATGGGGTCCGGGTAGGCCAAAACATGTTCTCGTTCTTTTTATCTTTCAGCTTCAAGACAAAGTGAAACAAATTATGCTTTGTGCTATTACAGTTCCGCTTATTCTCGCCACGGGCAGTCGGGAGCAGAAGACGAGACCTTCAAAACTATATCCGCCATTGCAGAGGTTTGCAAAAGCAAAGGCATTCCAAGCATGGCCACCGCTGCCGTCTCTTGGTTGGTTGCGAAACCACGCGTCGCTTCAGTGATCACTGGCGCCAGTCGACCGGAACAAATTGTTGAAAACTACAATATTTTAAAATTAGAAAAGGTATTGCGTTTTTGCTTCCGCTTGTTTCCGTATTTAATGAATTGTTATGTGTTTCCAGAGACGATGGCATGAGACGATTCCACATTGTACTCTGAAACTATTTGATTTTGGATGATTGATTCTTTAAATGCTGCTATTATGCCTTAAATTAGACACTTTGTAGGCTGATTTTTGAAGCATTATAGGCTCTATTTTCTAGTTTACTCTATTACAACTATCAGCTTCTGGATTTTTACATTATCCGTTTTTAGGAAACCGTCGACGCTTTTGACGCCGCAACGCAAGAGCTTAAAGAGCGATTTGGCGAAGAACCTGACATGTGGTCGAAAGAAAGTCGCATTCGTTGAAGCCTTTTCCTATCCACATATCTCCATGGCGTTCCTAATTCAAATGTATTTTAATTCTGTGTTGATGTAATTGTAACCCCTGACGATTACAGCTCTCGTGCTGGGGGAAGACAGCTTTGTCAAGATAAAGAATACCCTGGAGGTTTCTACGTAAATAATAACAAACTGCATATTTTTCACTATATCCACTGTAGGCCTACAATGCCTGAGACCGTAGTACAGTTGTTCAATCACATAAATCATATATCTGCATCTCATTTCTATAGCTGATTTTCATAATCTCACAGTGCTGTTGTTGTATGAATTTTTTTTATTTTGTAACTGAACAATTGTGTTTTTGTAATTCTCTATTCAAATTCTTTTTCATTAACTGCGATGAAGTATTTGCGTCCCTATGTAAACACTTGTATCTCCAATTCTGTAACTTTCAAAATTTAATTAGACAATATTGAAGATCAGTTTAAACTGAGCTTGTTTTCAATGTTTGCTCTACGCAATATTTATATCAAATACGTACAGTTACTAATCTTTTGAAATGTTTAACGGCCTGTTTCACCCTTATTCGTGTCTTTGGAAAGTTCTTTCAACTAGAAATAATATTCATACATTTAAAAGGCAAAACTTCAAGTCGATTTAAAATCATGTTTGGAAACTTGTTTATTTGACACTGGTGCAAAGCCATGTCGTCAATGTTGGCTTGAAATTGCCTCCCTGAAAAGCCAGGTTAAGTCAGTCAATGGCTACAAGGATGTTGGCTGATTTCGGTATCAATCAGAAGTCGTCCAGCAGACTACTGAAAACAAGACTAGTCTAACACCATATGACACTATTATTTTTTTTTTATCACTCATTGCTTATATAAACGCCATTTAGACCTTTGTCTTCTGCTTATATTGACATCGATATGTCGGGGTTTCCCCTATTCGTTGAGGACGTCATTATTATATTTGAACAATCACCGACATTTCGTAATTGCAGTGTGTGACATATTTCGTTTTTCCGCTGACACCATCGTGGACATATGTCATGGGTTTCTAATCGCTTTTTGGCCTCTGCTGTTCAGTTTCGTGAGTCAATCATAGTCCAATCGCTGAGTGTCTCTTGTAAAAAATAAATTAAAATAAATATCTCTTTGTGCTCTGTATACTGCAGTTTGTCGCCAAATCAAAATTCTTTTCTGCATTTGCCGAGCCTGTGCGAGTTGCGTGCGAAGCAAATGGCATATCAGGCTAGATTGCATTAGCCAGTTCACTGTCGTCATCTGTTGAGTTTTCAGAGCGACCTTTTTCCAATGCTCTTAAATGCAACCTATGAGAATTTATTGCCCTTGACTTTCATGTGTTCGTGTATCGGTATCTTGAATTATAGGCCGGCTTGGCGGAGTGTCTGAAGACGGCTGAAGATTAGATTGTCTTAACCTGTCCATTTCGACTTGCTGATATGAGGGCGGAAAGTCGTCGCCTATAAAGTTGTGATTCTGCAACGAAATCAGAATTCTTAGAAACGTCAACAGGCAAAGATTTGGATTAGTTTTGAATCTTTATCCTCTGACAAAGCCTTGATTGTTTATTCCTGGTAGTTTCGCGTACTTGTAGAGAACGCAGGGTTGATTATCGAGATTGACAGAGTGAAGTTTCCGATTGTTGAAGTCTTGTTGCAGGGAAATTATTCTATCCATTAGATGCCGCTGAATGGAGAGCAGTCCATGAAAATGCGTTGCTCAGGCGCACACTCCAAGAGCCAAACCAACGCCGCGTGATCTTGAATCCGGAGAGCAGTTCAAATATCCCATGATGTCCTTGACGATAGGAGATGTTAAAACCTTCATATTGTATAATGGCTTTGGCTGGCAACAAACATCTTTTGGCTTGATTAAAAAATGGAGTCGTGATGTCTGAACTGTTTGGAGTTAAGACAAAGAAATAAAACAAATTCGAAAAGAAGTGAATGACTTTTAAAAACACGATTAGCTTTCCAATTGAAATCGAAGCGAGGTCTGCTGAGCAGTAATGTTTTGCAGAAGGCAAGTCTACATTAGTGACGAGGATCGGATAGCTCAACTTGACATACATTTTTAGTAGCCACTTTTACACGTAGCTTACGGTAGTACAAAGCAACCTGTAAATGTTATAGCCTATTTGTAGTATAAAAAGTTGTTAGTGGAATCAAAACTTTGCAAATAGGCTACAGTCGGCTACCATAACTACAGTCAAATTGGCTTTCTACTTTTGTTAATATTAGCTTCTTTAATATAAATTCCAAACCTATCGTTTTTGTCACCTCAGTTCCTCTGTCGTCTTCATCCAAGCGCTGCTCGTCTAGTCTGGCCAAGAGACGCCGGGTACAAGCAACGCAAACAAAAAAGAGCCCTAAAAGTATCACCATTCCGAGCCAAAAATCTGAAAACATGTCCGTTAAGCTAAATGGTCAAAAATTTGGATCATAAATAATACTTTAAGAAAACTGCTAGCCGTGCTAGGCCTACTTGGAAATGCCTCGTGGCTCCACATTCCTTATTGAACAGTATTAAACGTGTCTTTTAAGGATTACAGCTGCATCTGATTGTTTTAAAGTGCCTCTGACAGGTAAATAAATTCGGTAAATTTACCTAAGATACCAAAAAGATGACACTAACAAACTTCCCTGACCAACAAATCGTAAAAAATATCAACAAGCTACTAAGTTACACGCTTGCAAACTTTCCTTGACATCGGCGAATCTGGCACTCATTCAATTGCAAAAATAAAAACGGCAACACCGCTGTGACGTCACAGTAAGCGGGAAGGATACATTCTTTCTCTGTGATGACTTGGTAAAGTATGGTACGGCTACTGCAAAACGTGAATGTGTGGGGCTCTGTCGGTCTAAAGCATGTGCAAATTAAGAATTACCGAAATGAAAAAGTGAACTTATTATTGCTATCAGGTTTCGATCAAATAGGTTGAGTTTACTTTTATCAAACAGCATCTCAATTCAATTGAAATTGCAGTTTCATAGGGCTACAATTTTCATACTTTTTTATTTGTCCTAATCTGGCTATAGCCATTTGCAGTGTAACAACAGTATCTCACAAACAGTACCTTTAATTTATGATTGAGGTAATGCCTACAAATTGCTGTTTATGTGACATTGTCAGTGACAAAGACCGTGTGCTTTCTTTTCCCATTTTCCCACAAAACAAGGTACTGAGAAGAAAATGGTCAAAGTTTTCTTCAAGTGTTCGAAAGTGGGATGGGCCATACAAAACTAGTCGTATATGTTCACTTCACTGAAGATGATTTTGTTAATAGGCCTACCACTCAAGTAAAAATGCCTACAGGCATGTGTTGGAGTGTATACTACAAGGTGATGCTCTCGGAAGCAACAATCGGATTGTGATGCCGTCATGCATTGTTTGGCGAATTCGAAACAATTTTCCAGATCCAGATGGCCGTTACACAGGGTTTCAATGGCCAACTGAAGGCACATTATGAGAGAGAGAGAGAAAGAGAACTTTTATTTATTTTTGAATAGTGATGATGAATTAAATATGAATGATGATTCGTACGATTTCTTCATTTTTCACTTCAAGTATATTTTAGGTTTTGTAGGAACGTATCCAGTACAGTTTTATTAAACTGCAAAAAACAATAAATCTTCGAAAAAAGCAACCGCTTGTACCAACTCCGACCAAACTGTGATCCACCAATTACATCTAAGAAGCGTTTGTTTCATCCGTTGCTAACGACGTCCACTTAGGATGACGTAATACCACCAAATTCGTCCCAGAGCAGTGAAATATGGAGTTTCGCCTGTGGTGGCGCTGCGGAGCAGTCGTTTTATTAAATTACGCCCTAACCAGTCGAGCTACGAGGTTAAGATTAAAAAGTTCGCTAAGTTAGGCCTACCATATTTTCATCGCCTAAAAAGAGGACACGTTTCGCCAGCAAGTAGAATTTTAAGCTGGAAAAATCCTTTAGGCCCTACATCGTTTTAGATCATTACAGTAGCCTACGCAGCAAAAGATACCAAAAAAACAAGAAAACAGATTGACAGAACGTTTAACTAATTCTTTCTCATTTTTAGTGCTTCCTTAAGACAACAAATAATTTTATATTATTAAAAGTCAGCAAAAAAGTGAAAAAAGACCTATTTTTTAGATAGTTTCAGTCACAGAAGTGATCGCAAAAATCTGCAAAATGTGACAAATCAGGCATGATCTCCAGGTAGCCAAGCCTTCGAAAGTGTTAAATTATTGACAAGAAATATGATTAAAACAGTAGGCTGCAGTTCATAGGCGTAGCCAGGTCGGAAAGGGGCCATGGCCCCTCCCAAAATTTCAAAGTTTGGATTCCGAAGTTGAGCCTTTTGTTGAAAATATATTGAAATTTGTAGAAAATCATATCGTTTTTTAAGACATCTAGCAATTAACACCCCCCAGAACTTGTTTTAGACACACAGAAAGACACCCATAAATTTTGTAAAAACAAATGAACGAAGTATTTTTAAGTCACATTCCGGCTTTGCGTGAAAATCCTTATTACTTCTCTACAAAGCGTTCTCGACCATGACCGCAACGACCTGAACGTTTTGCTGAAGCATATAGGCTACAGAGAACCATGTGAAGCACTCGGAGTACAAGAGCTGACGCCCCGTTAGCTCAGTGGTTGCGCGCCGGGCTCAAGATCAGGTGGCGCTGGTTCGACTCTCCGGGTGTGAGCTTGAAAAACGCATTTCAGGAGTGCTCTCCATTCAGCGGCACCGAGTGAACGAATAATTCCCCAGCAACAAACACTTCAACAATCGGAAAACTTCACTCTGACAATCTCGGTAACCGGCCTTGCGTTAAGAGCCTCTACAAGTATGCGAAACTACCAGGAATAACCTACCAAGGCTTTGTCAGTCCGAGAATATAGATTAAAAACCAAACCAACCAAGCTGACAATGCCCAGAATAGTGGAGGTTCACAGTGCCAACGTCTGTGCTGAATCGATTTCCAACGTTCGGTATATGTCCAATACATGGACGGATTGAGTAACTCTCTTCGGGAACGATTCAGTGACAACCTTGGTTTTTTGCGTTGCTATCCATCCTTCCACCAAACAAACCAACCAAGATAGATGAGAATGAACATTTGTATTCTTTGGATGACCTTGACAGAGAAGTAATTCTCTGGAGGTCTTCTCTGACTTCTCGAGTCAACCAGGAAAGTTTACAAGAACTTCTTTAGAGTGCTAAATATTATCCAAGCGTGCACAGTGCAATCCAAATCACCCTGGCCTTGCCAGCAACAACAGTTGAGGCTGAAAGGTCTTTTTCATGCATGAATAGGGTCAAGACCTGGCTACTCTCAACAATGATTTTCGATCGCCTCTCAGATTTGTGTGTGCTTCATTGCCATTACGAAAGTATCAGTGAGGAGAAGATCAATTGAGTTGTTACGAACATGGCTGGCGAGAGGCGACGAATAGACTTTTAATCGCGATGTTGTCATTTTCTGATCATGCAATAACTTGATTTTGCTTTATGTTTAAGAATACTTTTTGAATTTCTCAGAAAGTCGATTTTATATTAACAAGGTCAAGGAATAATTTTAAACCATTTTTCTTTTGCTGTATGTTTGGATGGTTTTTATCAAAATGTTGATAGGTTTCACCGGTCGAGTTTTTTTTTCTGCGCGTTTAACGTAATATGTATTGGTGTTTGTGCTGGGGATTCTAAAATGCGGTAGCGGTACCTAATTTGGTTTGCATTTTTTTTCAATAATCGAATTCTTTTTATGTGGACTGTGCGTCTGAATTGAATAACCAATTAATTGCAAAAGCTTGCAGCTTACTTTGCCAACTAATAACCTTATAAGTTTTGTGTCTATAGGCTTCTACAATACATCAGGTGGTGGTGTATTAAAACAAACGCTTTGCAACTCATCAAATATTTGCCCTCTACCCCCAAATTTTTTTATGGCTACGCCACTGGGCTGCACATAACCGTTACGATGCTAAAACGGCGTGAACTAAAAAGCTGTTCCTTTCCTTGCAAATCTCTACCCTATCCATGCCACTGCTGTCTTTCGATTTGTTTCAAGTAACAAACGAACCAAACTGAGTTGGTAATCAATAACGTCTACAAGCGTTGTATCAATATAAAACGTATGTAGGTAAAAGATTAATTTTTGTGAAAGTGTGAGCAACTGAGCATGGCCTTTAAAATGTCGTTTAATATCTTACACTGAACCAGGCAATGAACGTTCAACAACAGCTCCATAAAATGCGCCAATTTCTTGTATAATTTATAAATCAGCATGCTACATTGGTAGGCCTACAAAAAAAAATTGTAGGCCTATACAAAATGCTAAGAAAACAAATAGCCTACAAGCCGTCGCTGAAACGTCATCAAGCAATATAATCCCGTTGAAAATATATTAAACATGGAAACCCAAACTCTCAAAAAAGAGGACATTTGAGCATTTTTTAGTGTCCTCGGAGGACAATTCATTTTTCTTGAAATAAGAGGACAAATCCTCTTAAAAGAGGACATATGGTAGCCCTAGCTAAGTGTAATTCTGCGCTAGGAAATGCTTTAAAAAGTTACTATACTTGGATCCAACCTGTCAGGGGCACTTTAACAACAAAGCAGTGGTGTAGCCAGATTAAATATTTTAGGCTAGTAGCAAAGAAGCAAATTTTTTAATGGCTAAAGCAAAGTACGTATATTAAAACATGAGTATGGTACCGGATCGGCTATAGCTTACTGGTAGCTTACATTTTCTGAGTTTCCTGAATGATATCGTATGATATGTAGGCTACTATAGGCAGATCCTAAATAAACAGATTACGTAGGCATAGACTACTACTATAATGAGCACATCAAATTTAATTATTTAAAAAAAATTATTGTTTAAAAATTTTGCCCCCTCCCACAATTCCCACTGCAGTTGTTCACTAAGTTAAACTAAAGAAACTTGAATTTAATATTAAAACCCAGATTACTTTTGGTGCAAGATTACATTTTGGAAGTAGACGTAATTGCCCTCTGTGCTCCCATGGCTATGTCACTGAACCATACCGACAAATAGTCTACCCCACTTACACCATAGCTTCCATACACCAACATAGGAGCAACATCTGTTGAGATTATTTGTACAGCAATAACCGATGTCGACACCGTCATCTAAAACACAAAAATAACTTTTGTTTGCGTTGGTTCCCATTAGGCCTACACATAATCATTAGCCTGGGATTTGTCCTTGTCATTAACCCTTATTGCAGTGGTCTCAAGGTTCAATTTCCATTGCTTTTCCCGGTTGAAGTAGCCTACTCTGCCATGTTGCCTTTCATAAGCGTTCTCTTGAGCACGCACAAAACTTTCCAATTCTCAGCAAAACAGTATACTACAGGCTATTGTGCATTGTGCTAACTGAAAAAGATTAACACCCCTTCTTCTTTCATACGAGTCTTCATCCAGTTCCGCCATGTAGGCTCCGATTCATTTTACTTACGTTTATATTTAAGTAGAACCAGGCCAATGACAACAAACGGTGACTGCTATCAAAGCCTCTGCTCTACAGTAAAAGAGCCATATTTACCAATAACGTCATATAACACAAAAATACAAATATAGAAAAGTGAGTTAGACTAGAACTTGCAAAAAATATTTAATTTGATAAAATGATTTCTATAGCTTTACCGTAGCAAATAAGTCCATTTCCACAGGCTTGATAGCTCTAAATAAAATAAAAATCAGTAGAATGATGATTAAGTTTCTTTAAAATATTCCTGAGGTATTTTTTCGCTAAATTATTTATAGTTTGGCAGTTGGCTCCAGCGTACCACATTTCAAAGGTGTGTAATTTTAACCACAAAACGCTTAGCCTACCAAGCATACCCAATCACCCATGGGCCTATTTAAACCCGAAAATATACAATAAACCTAAAATTCTTTTTTGCCGAAATAAAAGAAATTTTTGCTTTATTAAAGATGGATTGAGATAAAACGAAAAGGATTTATTACAGGAATAACTGTATACGGTAGTGCCCGCATATTTATCCTACGGTTAACAGGTCCACTTTCTAATTATTAGGCCCAATTTGGCCCGGTCTGGAATTACTCCTATTCATTTCTGTAATAAAAAAGCCCGCTTAATAATCCCAAAACCCCGCTTAATGACTCCATTATCCAGCTTAATAAGCCTAATTTTCGATTGCATTAGTTTGAAATTGTGTAAAAAGGCGTCACAATTAGGCTGCTATTTTTCGTCTTGCTTTCGACAATATTTTTATTTATTAACCTGCTAACTCAATTCTTACTGTTCTGTAATTGTTGGGTTGTACAAAACACGGCTTGTTGCTGACACAACTAACAAAAAACGGAATTTTCGGCAGGCCGCAAAAATGTATGGCTTTTAACAACCAATACCGATTGTTGTGTAGGCTTTTGTTGTTGTTGCTGTTTAAGAGATTTAGCAACTTTTAGCCATAGTACAGTCGGCCATAGTCAATTATGCGTATAGGAGTGGAGGAAATTCGTTTCCGGCTTTAATAAGCCCAAAATCGTCCGACGTCCGGTCCCGAGAGCGGGGACTACTATACTTAATAAGCTTAATAAGCGGGGACTACTATACCAAGTTTTCAGTTTTTTGTTTGAAATGCTCATAAGCCTGAATATTGAATAATTCATCGAAGAACACGACAAGTGGCCATTCAATGTTCGGAGTTTTTGTGTGTTTCGTTTTCGCTTCGAGTTAACAACCGAAATAATTATTTAACTTCGAAAGAAACCCAAAAAAAGAAGCTTCTACGTCGAAATGAAATAGTTTAAAATATTTTAGTTTCGAACACTCTTGCTACTAATATAGCCTAAGTAAAATTAAATACAATTATCCAGGCCAGAGATGATTACAAATTACAAAATGCTTAAATAAACTTAAACCTGTTTTAAATACCTAGTCAACTTTAACTCACATTTTTCAATAGCTGATTATGATAACAAAGTCGCAAACGGGAGTAGGCCTAACAAAAAAAACGCTTTCCGGTTAGTTAGGCTATAAATGAGAGAAATCGGATGTTTTTAGTTTTGGGGCTGCCAAATGAAAACAGTAGCCTAGCTGCTGAAAAAACGGTACCCGGACATTTTGCCGAAACCCATTTTGCCGAAAACCACTTTGTTCAAAAATGTTAACAAACAAATAGTTAAATGTTAGCAAATTCAAAAAAAAAATGAATTTTCCTTTTTTTGAATTTGCAATTTCTTTCTAGATTTAAAGCTTTTATTGGCGCGGAATGGAACACTGGTGCAGTGCTTTTCAACTTTTCAGTGACATGAAACACGTTTCGTATTGAAAAAAAGTCTTTCGGAATATCGAAGTAAACTGAACAAAAATCTATTTTTGTGCAAAAAAATTAATAAATTCAAACATAGATTTATTATTACTGATTTTCTGTTTTTTTAATGGAAAAGTTTTGACTGTTTTGCTGTTGCTGTGAAATACACACTGTGAACTATTAGTCTGCAATCAGCTAAGCCAAATTTTCACAAAGTTATTGTATCAGAACTAGCAAGTATGGAGACTTCTTGGTGACATTATTGAGGACAAGAGCTCCACCACAAGCCATGATATCACTAATGTAAGTTATCACGTGTGAGTCAAGACTTTTTGGGGCAACCTCTGACTGTCTTCCATGAAAACCAGTTGAAAATGACTGTTCTAATGGAATACAACTAGGCTACAAACTTATAACTATGTTTGATATGTTATAAACAATTAATTAGTCTTAATGTAAGTCTTGGTGTATATTCAAGCCCGTAGCCAACCGGGGGCCAGGGGGGGCTCGCCCTCCCCTGAAAAAAATTTTGCCCCTGGCAAAATCCCAACATTCTCGAGCAACAGCTACAATTATAATGATTCAATTTTTTCGGCCCCCCCTAAAAAAAAGTTGGTCCCCCTTGCTCTGCGGCCTGGCTACGGCCCTGTCTATATTATATGCAATAATATAAAAAAAAGAACATCATACTTACCAAAACTGCAGGTAAATCCGTCAAGTATAAAAAAAAGAATACAAAAACGAAATTGGATATGTTTGTTAACAGGAAAGATAACATCTTTCGTTTTTCATGTATTTAAATCTGAAGTAAATCTAACATCTCTTGTAGACATTTCTTTGCTAAGTTTACATATTCGATTCTGAAAGCAAATATAATAATATTTGTATTTCTTGTCGCTCTACAACCGCAAAGGTATTTTAGCGACAGGGCTCATTTTTAATTTTATATCAGGTTTACGATGTCATCACATTATTACCTGATTCATTCTCACTGTTTCATGCAAGAAAGAACACAGTCAGTAGGCCTACCGATTTATAGTCTTCGGTTTAACTCGGCCTGGAATCAATCTTAGATCTATCAGCACCAGAGCCGAAGGCGAAACCATTCGGCCACTGAGCTCGTTCAGAAGAAAATATGAAACAAATTTTAAACTGACTTTGCTACTTTGAGTTTTTTTTTTATTTGTGTCGGCGTTTGTCTCATCAGTGAGGAATAACATTTACAGTGTGTCGAATGAGCGATCTGCCTAAGTCAGCAAAAGGCTGATTAGGCTACTCATGAATTAGTGGTTCGGTACTGATGAGCACAGCCTTATTGCCGAAACACGTGTCCATTGCTGTCAATTTTTACTACAATCAGCTGCCGAGAAACACAACTTTAGCAGTTTTGCTTCTTGTTCCTTGCCTAATTATTGTGAACAAAACGAAACCACTTGCCTAGCCTATAGTTTGGCGAATAATCAGTTTAACTGCATCTAGGACGAATCTGATTGACTAAACACAAATTGTTTTTAAACATTTTATGTTTTATGGGCCTGTGCTCGTCAATTGCTTGCTGCAAACAAAAAACAAAAGCAACCTATTATATTGTGGTGGATTTTTATTTTTACTTTTAAGAAAATTAGCTAACAAGTGAATGCGAAAAGCTCTCAACTCTTCTCAGGTATTGTCTTGAATTTAGCCTCATGGTTCATTTCTGAAAGTTAATTTCTGTTACCAGGATAAAAGAACTGTTTTGCCTGGCCTTTGCTTTCCGGGCTCTTAGCTTAACTTATAGCAGCGATTTCCGGCGTTGGGTGATACAAATACCGAATTATTTTTACTTTGTCGTTTTAGTTCGCCTTTATAATTGTAGCGTAAAGTTTTGAGACCTATGAACGCTCTGATAGCTTATTCGATTTTTTCTCTGCACTTCGGATCATGCGCTAAGCACTATCCTACCAGGCCTGGCCAACCAGCGGCTCTTTTCCCGATTTTATGTGGCTCTCACGCATAGTATATATCGCCTAAGTCGACTTCCTGAAACTCCACAACAAATAGACCTAACTTTTGTCTAAAATATTGAATTTGGACAACGTCATGAAACCTGTGATGGAAATCGTCAATTACGTTCGCACTCATGCGCTTTATCACCGGAAATTTAAGAATCTCATCAATGAGCTGGACCAAAAGCTGTCAGGTGATCTACCGCTGCAGTGTGCTTCAAGCTGGGTGTTTAAGTCATGAAGATTACTCTTTCGCTTCTTTTAACTTTGAGAGAAACTGTTTACCCAGAAAACAAGAACTCTCCTGAGCACTCGGAATCCTTGATTGAATATAGATCTGGCCTTTTGATCTACCTGGATTTTCAGGATAAATTTAAAATGCTATCTGATCTAGTGCAAAGCGTGTTTTGTGTTTGTCAATAAACTGAAGCTGTTTAAGCGCGCATATGCAAAATGGAGATTTATCTCTCTGCTAAAAACCAGCGAAAAAGTACTAACATCGCCCTGAATAAGCAAAGTGTTGCATATGCAACACTGCTTGAAACCCCTCAAGAACGCTTTATACATCAGAAAAGGCCACAAATTTCGTTCCTCGTTTGACCTGTTCTGATGCTGTGACGGACTGTTTGAAAGCTTCGCTGGTCTCAGATGGGTTAGCCTACGACTGAGTTGGACATGATTAATCTTTGAGAAAAAGATCAGCGGAAACCTGTTTTAAGAGAAGGGACCATTAAAATGTGCCAATGCAAAAATACTCCAATGTCAACGGGGTGCACTTAAGTTACTGTCAATATTGAAGTCAACATACTTCAGCGAGTCTGTGCTTTTTACCTTAACACATTTAAAAAAACAAACCAAAGGCTGCGAAATCGGTAGGCCACACATTGCTGGTGCCTTAACAAAAAATTGGAAACAAATCATCATCATCATCATCCGTTCAGTCGTTTACGACTCTCGGTCACTCTATACGTCATCTTTCTCCACATCTCTCGATCCCACGCAGCCTCCTTCAATTCATGCACTCCTATGCCACTGTCATTTACAATCGTGTCAAGCCATCTTGTTTTCGGGCGCCCCCTTCCTCTTCCTCCGCTCACCAAACCAAGCATGATGTCTTTTTCCATTGATTTGCTTCTCATTATGTGGCCAAAATATGAAAGTTTCTGCCTGACGATTCTAGCTTCTAGGGATATGTCCGGTTTAATTTGTTCAAGAATTTTCTCGTTTGTTATTTTGGCTGTCCAAGGAACACGCAGTAACCTTCTCCAACACCACAATTCAAATGCGTCAATCTTTCTTCTGTCAGTTTTGTTCATTGTCCATGTTTCGCATCCGTAAGTTGCAATTGGGAATATTATAGTCATATCAGCCAATAAGGCTACAGCCTAATTGGCGACATTCCAACCGAAACGTGCGCAACGCGTTGACACTGCAAACAATGCAATTTTAGAGCTTCGAATGAAGCATCTTTGCAAACAATTATAATCCTTGAGACCAACTTACATTTTTTTTTCTTCAATTCATTTTTATCACGCGATTCAATTGAATAGAGTAGATATACAATGATTGTTAGTTGCATAACCAATTAAGCCTAGGCCTACATCCTTGTCGGTTATTATAAGATTTTCAACAAAAAATAAGCCTTCGGAAACTTCGTCTAAAGATAAAATTTATGTCAAAAAAAATCAATTTTTGATCACTTATCACTCAGACAATTTTGGTGCAAGCTATGCTTTAAACCAGTTGAAAGAGAGATACCTGCATCAACTGTACATTTATAGAAACGCAAGTTTCAAAATTTAATTTGTGCATAGTGAAACAGATAAACACCAAGAGCCTTGAAATAACCTGCCAATGACGAAATGAGTTAAAAAGAAATCAACGCACTTGCTTTCACTTCACTACATAAAACCAAGCAAGTATACATCTCGATGTAACTTTGTTAGACATAATTGTAACAGTAACAAAACTGGGCATTGTTGTACTCTTGTAATAGAAACAAAACAAACTGAATCAATTTTTTTGTAAGTTGTGTCACACACAATAACATGAGCAGCGAATAATTTTATCCAAGCGAACGACAAATCAACTACACGGATAGCTTTTCATTTTTGTATGATGAAGAGCTGACACACACCTATTGTTTCAGTGCTGACCGAATGCTAGCTCGGACTGCTTACGTCTTGAAAGAGAAATTCACACATGTAAAGTGACAGTGTAAACAAGCCAATAACAAATGTTTAATCTCACAAAATGTTTTACAATCACTAATAACCAGTAAAAATGCATAACTTGGCCTTCAATTTACAGTTTGCCCTAAATCTGTTCTGACCAGGCCCATTTAAGACAGCTTTTTGGACTTAGATCAAATCCATCAGCCTCTCTACAAGTAGGGTGGGTGACATAGCCTACCATAGAAACTTTTTTGATTTGTATAAACATACAAGAAAATACTTTTAAAGTTTCACAATGTGTAAAATTCCCGCATTATTGAACACGTGATAACAAATTTGATAACCTGTAAACAAACAATTAAACCGAACATAAACAACCACACGAGCTAAGAAATTGCCTTTATTACAATACAAAAAAAAGTCGGTTTGTTCATAATTTAACTTCCCGGATAAGGAGGTACTGGGGGATCATTTGCGCTGGGAGGGCTTGAATATATTGTGTTGTAGTTTTGTGGCGGGTATGCAAGTCCTCCGGCGGGCTGTAAGGGCTGGCTGGGTTTCGAGTGGATTCCACCTTGCTGCTGAATTTGGTCATAGGATGGAGGCAAGTCGCTCTTTATGGCCGGGCCCACCTGTAAGTACAATCCAACCAATTCTAACTTGATTTGTTGTTTGTGTAGGTAGGCTACTGTATATGGAGAGATAGGCTAATATGAAACTTAAGTTCGAACCACATATGCTTTGGAACAAGATTTATTTGTTCATTTTTAATATCATAAAACCTCATAGAGCAAGTCAGTATTTTTATGAATTTACAGAAGCAGTTTAATGTTTCGCCGCACAAGCATCAATATAACTAAGGAAGTCCCCTTTCTGGAAAGCTACCTGTAGCTGTAGGATACAAACTTAATGTTATTTTATTTTCATGGTATTTATCTTATATGTCAAAAATATGCCACTAGCAAAAGAAAAGTACTAGTGGGCGCATTTCTGTTGAGCTTGCGAGTTGCAACTGACAGAAGCGTCTAGTTTTCCATGTGATTGCGCGGAATACCTGTTGGTTTATTGGACTGGCTACAGGTAGTTGTTGTTGGGTCGTTGTAGTTGTGGTTATTACAGTTGATCTTGCGGGAACCTGCTGAAGACGAAGTCTGTTTTGGCGTCGTTTGAAACCGGCAATACAACTCGATAAGATGACAAAAAATAGGACAATGGCAAACCAAAAATCTGTAAAACATTTAGAAGTTTATTAGCTAGCTGATGTTAACAAAATTTAGTTATCTGCTATCCTTCTAGAATTAGCACAATATTGCTCGCTGTGCGATTAAATTTTGCAATTGTGGTTGCAGGAAATTTTACATCTTCAGTTCCACTTCTCTAGAAATAATTTTTTTTGTAGTATGTAGCCTACGCTATGATAAAGTAATTGCACATAACTAAAAAGCCGCCCAGTATTATCAATAAACTTAATTATAGGCTACTAGTATATAAATATATCTACTCGATTAAGAGTATAGATCAAGTATTGGTGGATTCGGTAGCGTTAACAAGTGGGGCCCAGGGGTGCTTTTGCACCCGGGATGATTTCAGGGGTCCCGTAACTTTTCCAAGAGGCCCGGGTACTTGAAACCACCACGTATTCTTTGGTTTGGATATAGTGCATTTTTCTTGGAAGTGTCTTGGTTTAGGCGCCCAAGGATCTTATTGGTACCAGGGCCAAATTATCTAAACGGCCTTGTTAGTGGTGCAACTCTCAAAGTGTGAGCTGAAGAAATACAGTTTGAGACGGTTGTCTATAAAGTGAATCTATAGTGGTAGAATAATTTGCAACCAAACAACACTTTAACAACAACCAAAGGCTTTACCCTGTCAACATCGGAAACTGGCATGCCTCGGTGGTTTAAGGACTCTTTTGATATGCACAGCGGGCAGAATTAAGTCTTTATAGAAGATTTCTTATTTCAAAGTAAAGATACCCGTGATAAAGTGTGTAATTAGTCAATTACGATAAAAGACAGAGATACTTACACCATAAACTGTAAAAAGTTGTTCGATAACAGCATGCAGGGAAGGAGTATGTACCGCAACAGTACGCTGACTGGTGTGGCCTATCTGAAATATAATAAAAACAAATTTTAAAAATCTTTAAAAAATAATTTGTTGTGGAGATAGGTCGTTGCGTCAGTAAGTAAACTACGTAGCATTTGTGTGTGTGTTTGGAGCAATAGTAGTGCTAGGTGGTGCGGTGTCTTCTAAAAAAGGACATTGGGGCCCTTTTCTATTAAAGATTTATCTCCTAAACCGTTGTGCAAACCTTGTCTCAAAGTTTGTTGATAGGCTAAGAAATGGGAGACAAAGCGCGCGCAAACGAGAGCTCACATTAAGGTAATCTTTAACCAGCTTCAACAGAACTTCAGGCATCACAGTAGACGCCACCGCCTGGATGATCCCTAAATTTCTAACAAATGTTGTCAAATTTTGGCTGTTTAAAACATAATATAATGGGGGGGGGGCAAGATAGCATTTCAGAGTTGAGAAATGCCATGCTACTTTGCACCACCGAGCTATGTGTTTATGATTTACAGAACGAAGGTGGTGACATTGCAGAAAGTAAAGATATTAATTGCAATATACTGAATATGGGTTGCCGTTTTGCGGTAAAGTTCCGGAACACAGCCATTGGATAATGTTGCTGCCATCAACTTTGAAATTTCGTATCGGCTTATACCCACCCTAGCTACCTGCGACTCGAAATAATAACTAGGGTGCTTATTTCGACCTGAAGTATTGTTTGATGGGCTGTTTTGTTTTAACTATATTTTTTTCAATATTTCATGTTTTAATTATCCAGTTTGGGTTAATGCTTCAGATGAAGCAGCTCACATAAGTTTATATGAGAAGCTCCTTTTCACATTTCGCAGTCACCAGTTCTATAAAGAAAATTATTTCGTAGTACAACAATCATTTCTCTATCCATGCACTCCCATGGCCATGACATTCCTAATGAAGATTTTAAAGTTACCTTTGTGCACACAGAGACATATTTCCATGTTGGATAAATAATTTTTACTTTATGCAGTAATGATTATATGCACTATTTTTATATCATTCAAGCCGAGACTATCTTTATAATTATATACAATAGAATATTCACAATATTTGTAAAACGTACTGAACGAATGACATCAACAATTTGCTGTTCTGTAATTAAATTTACATGAACATTTTTGACTGACTGGCGCTAGCGGCCCTAGCAGTTATTGTTTATAAAGCATATGTTTAATTTGGCTTACAGGAAGGCGTGTGCACTGTGCACTGTCTGCAGTTATAGATGCTCTTGGCTTATGCCGATTGAGCACTTTACAGAAAGCACCTCGCTGTGCATTGCGCAAAGCTCACTGCTTGCAGTTGAAGCATTTTGGCAAGGTCGGCGGTACCATTTTTGGAGGTTGGGTTCCACAAATGGGAAAGCGTCACACGGAGGTATATCTCCGTGGCCATACCCACCCAGTGTACTACCTACTGCACTGAAAAGGCCGGAAGGCCGAAAAAAAAAGCCGAAACGGTGTGCACTGTCTGCAGCTAAATCACAATGTAGATATTAACGACCTGTTTTAGCCTGATGCTGCTAGTTCGCTATGGTAATAGCGAATTGCACTAGCTTTCGGAACACAGTTTCCTGATCATGTGCTATGACGATTTAATATCTACATTGTGAAATAAGCAACAATCATGCTGCTAAAAGCGAAACTCAATCTATTGCATTACATATAAATGATGACATAATTTTTTTGTTTTAATATCTCTTTTTTTAACCTGCCCGTATGAAATTATCTAGATCGATTTTACTGAAGAGTGTTGCTGTGTATGAATAACAAATTACGTCAGACAAGCTCGACTAATTGCTATTTATAATTTGGGTATTTTCTTGCTGCTAGCAAAACTGGATTTTGACATGCGTCATATCGCATTGCTAATATTTTTGTTCACTAAAATTAAAACTTGAGTTTTTGTTTTGTAGTTATGTTTTCATTAACGACACTACATTTCAGTGACGTAGCAAGAAAAAAAGTTTAGGGGCAAATATTTTAATTTCAAATAAAATGTTTGTTTAAAAATATAGCTACTAGGCTAAATGAGCCAAGCATTTATGAAGCGTTATTTAACATGTTATACAATGTTATTAAAACGTTGTAACAGTTTCAAAAATCCACTTGTTGTTTGGGAATAACAAGCGTTCTTTGTATGTGTGTGGGAGGAGGGGGGTGATTGCTCCCCCCCCCCCTTTTACAGCAAGACTACACTATTTTTATTTGAAAGCAGAATTCGAAAACGAAAACAAATAAAATCAATTCACAAAATTTTGCTAGAGTTTAAATATTTACAGTTTCGGAAAAAAAGAGTTCGCTTTTTTGTACCACAAACAAGTTACAACACCACAACAGGTTTGAGCATTATATTTTATTTGTTACAAATGCAGTAGCCTACATTTGTTTCGAAAAGTTCTAAGTTTAAACATGCTTACTTGCTATGATGCAACAAAATCTTAAACTTACTGAGGCAGGTAAAGGTAGTGCGACGGCTGGTCCTACAAGTTTCCGCTGCCTGTAAGTAAATAATAATTAGATTTAGGGTTGTGAGAAATGATAACAGTGAACACATGCCTACTTTTCGGAAGCAGTTTTTGTACGCACTAGTTTTTTTAATGATTGATCCATTAGAAATGCTATTCGAGCAACTGAATACAGACTCGGAAGACTGAAATTATTTTATGGTTCACACTTTATATGCAAAAATACAATCCAACTGCAAAATAAAATAATATTTTTCAACATACTAAAACATAAGCCTAACTCTTGATGAACACCTATTGGCTAGCTTGCCGCTGAAGAAAAATAAACAGAATTGCCAAAAAAACAAAAAACTTGAGGTGTAGCTCTCCTTTTAGCTAATCTATATGTTGAACTTAAGTACCGCTTCAACAGACTGAGGCTGATAGATTGATTAACAACTTTTTTAAACTTTTACAATTGCATTTTTTCTTTATAAATGATTATGAGCTATAAAAACAACGCTTCTTAGATATTTTGAAATGAACTCAATTGAGCAATTACATTCTAGCAGAGCCTACTTACCAAAGATAGTTGAACGACAAACTGAAGAACTGCGAACAAGAACAAATAATTTGATAAAGGTGCACCCATCTTTAACACAGCAAAATACAAAAGTCAATAACTTTAGGCTATATATCTGAAAAGTAAAAGTAAAACTTTTATTCTACAAAATAAATAGGTAGCAACATTCAGAAAAAATGTGCAAACTAAGTTTTTTAACTTTTTCTACCTTAAGCTACCTATGTCTCTTTTAGGGCTATTCAAAATTAAAGTAGGCTAATTTGCTTCGTTCCAGCACTGAATTGTTGTCGTTTCGTTTCAAAAAGAATGCAGTTTTGTTTGTTGTAAATTTGAAACAATTTGCCAATTATACTGCAGGCTACAGATGAATTCAAACCAAAACGCTTACATTTTTCTTGGATACAGAATTTGTTGTTTTGATTTCGCTTTAAATGAACTTGTTGGAAAAAATTCGTTTGCGACAGCGCTGGTCTTCAACTCAACCAACTCGTTGAAAAAAAGAAATAGGCTTAGGGTTTGCTATTCACATTTCCCCAAACTGCAATTCAGGCTTTTTCGCATCGATTCAACGTCTGCAAACGTTGAATCAGTTCAAAAATGACTTGTTTTGTTGACTGGGATTACACTTGGTGGATGCGCTTGGCTTAGTGTATGTTAGTGGTTCTTTAATCGGACAGTAATTACCTTGTAAGGGGTAATTTTGCGTTTTTTGGTCGAGATAATAATTTTGTATCCCTGTAGTTTCTAACGTTTTGGTTCGTTTCCATCTTTCTTTGGTGAGTTTTTTGACAACAGTTTAAAAATTATCACCATTTTTAAACTTAAACGTAAAGTTTTTTTTTAAATTAGAAAAGTTCTAAATTGTACTGCTTTTTAAAAAACTTAAAACTAGATTCAATTTTAAAACATCTAACAGTATTAAACGCTCATGGCCGAAGGTGAAGCTTTTGAAATACTTTGAACTTAATTGTACATCATAACTGAAGTACTCTGCTAATGGTTGAAGATTTTTCAGATCATGTTTTCGTCTACTTGCCTATACTATCCTCTTTCTTAGTTTTTTTTTTGCTAAAAGATACAGCTTCAGATGCATGTAAGGATTTGAAAGGCTTTAAAGCTCTTTAATGTATCAAGCCTAGACAGCAAAAGTTGTTTATCATCGTTTCAACGTCTGGCAACGGTGAGAAAACTAAAATACAACTTTTGCTGATTAAAACATTTCCTGAAATAAAGGGAAGCGTTGTTGTTATGACGATGCAAGAGCGATATGTTAATTGTCACGATAAACGTGTTGCAATATACAGTAACAGAAATAAATTTTTCCCCAATAGCGCATTAGCGGAAGATACAGCAATGCTCAGAATGACGCAAATTATAAAAGGTTGCCCTGTAGCAGAAACATGCGTTGCATATTTACTTTAAGCTTTGGTCTTCACAAAATCTTTTGTGGATACCCACAACGAAAAATCAACTTATCGATGAAACTTATAAATAAACTAGTTCTTCCTTGCAGTTGCTTTGCTTGTTGGCCAGCGTGCAGATAGTTTGCATGCCTAGCTACCACAACAATAACTTTAGCTCTCAGCTGGATTCCAGTTTGTTTAACACAAGCAGAAAACAAGTCTTGGAACAGTAGGTTAAGCAGGATTGGGTACTCCCAACCTTGCCCAAGTGCTCAAACTGCTAGCAGTGAGCTTTGCCCAATGCATAGCAAGGTGCCTCCAGTAAAGTGCTCAATCGGCGTAAGTATTTTTTTACATTTTTTTAAAATCCCTCGCTATGCTCGCTCAACCACATTTTATTCACTTAACCAGCCACCTTGGGCATGTATAGTTTCAGAAGCTGATTATACAGGAGTCAAAACATTATTGCTCCAAAAATGCCTAAAAAGTGACCAAAACAAGATTATGTTTGTCAAAATTTTCCGGGAGAACAAGCCCCCACACTCCCTGTCCAGCTTTGCTTTTTCGGATCATTAAGTTTTGCAATTGTCCATTTATCTTACAAATTTTGCTTTGTTAAAACTCTGATCCTTCTCCAACTCCGCCACTGCATAGTTGGCAGATTTACTTTTGTTTTTCTAAAAAAAAATCATAAAGTTGTTTACTCTTTGCTAAAAGGATGAATGTGAATTTTTTCCCAACATTAAACGAGTTTGCAGTCATAACCTAACGCTATCTCATCCTATTTTTAAGAACTATCACTAAACATATGGGCCCACTCAGTGGCGCCGGCAGAGGGGGGGCAGGCGGGGCAGCTGCCCCCCCAATGTTTTGGGCATCATCTTTTTAATTTTTTTTTATATTCTTACATATTGTTTTTTTTTTAATATTTGGATCCCAACTCAAGTTGCAAGGGGGGGGAGGGGGTAAAAGCTTTCTCTTTTATTTTAAACTTACTCTTCTTGCTGCTGTTATTATTACGATTTTGTGATTCTATTCACGTGTACTTTGCCTGCTGTCTGTCACGTAACCGGCTGTTCAGCAGATTGGCTCTTGCTTGGTTCTTGAGTGGTGGCAGTGCATACAGCAGTGGGTCATTCCATGTTTCAAGGATATAATGTAGATTGAACTCAAAGAAGTCTACTAAAGTAATACAGTAAGTAACCAGTGGTTTGATGACTATCTCTGGCTGGAGTATCCAGAAGCTAAGGATGCCACATTTTGCTTTCCCTGTCGAGTTTTTAACAGCTTGGTATGTTATAGTCCTGTTAATATTAGTTAAAGTTTATTCTATTAAACTGCAATTTTGCTCCACCGGTGTTAAATGATTTTTTAGTCTTTATGTTTTTTTATCCTATCCACGAAGATTTCATGCGCAATATAATGACGATAAAGTTTAAAACACACAATGAGCGAACAATTATATTATATACGTATTAAGATGCAAAAAATGCAGTATGCTGTATATATGACGAAATAATGCAACTAAAGTCAACATGTTCCTACGTTTATTAGACGTTAAAATACGTTTCACTTGTAATAAAATTCTTTCCTCATTCTGAGGATATTGCGTTGCTTATTGCCTTTAAATTGGAAGACTTGCGTCCCCGCGAGCAAGCTTGTGCATCTTTTACATCGATTCAACGCCCTACAACGTTGAATCGATGTAAAATCAACAGATTTAGCTGGCTGGGGTTGGCGTTTTAATTGATTATTTTTACTTTCAGTAAAGCATTTGTAAAAATGGTTTTTCAATCTGGAAAAAAGCAACGCAGAATTTCGCTAGCCATGGCAGTTGCAAGTCCCATACGGAATCCAACTGTGATTTATTTTGAATTTTATTTTTTTTAACAGATCAGACATGTCAAAAATGTGGGACTTTTGGTAGGCTATATTGCAATAGACAATAGCAGTAGAAAACAAGAGAAATTAAATAATATATCACTGTCTTGCACCAGTTGCGTAGCCAAGGGAGGGGAGTTTGGGGGTTTCAACCTTTCAAATTGAATTTACGGATGTTAATACATTGTTTGCAAGAAAAGCTTCAGCCTATGATGTAATTTCACATCAAACTGTGCAAGGATGCAAGCCATCTGTAACTGTTGAGATCGCTTGTTCGATCTAGATTAACGTCTAAACAGCTATTCGTTATACAAAACTTAAATATATCAGAAATAAAGTAACTTCATTGTCTCAAAACTTTTTGTTTGACACTCATCAAGATGTATGACGTCTATGACGTTACTTTTTCTAAACTTTGGGTTGACTTTAAAGCATAAAAGTTAGTGACTTACAGGAATAAGATCGCTTTTTGGATCAACCAAGGAGAAAATTGATAAATAATAAAACTGTAATAATCTCGCAAAAAAAAGCAATCAACCTTTGTTTTAGAGACATATATGTCTCTAAAACAAAGTTTGCCTAATTTTAAAGGAAACTGCATTAAAAGAGTGAGTTTTGCCAATACCAAACATTCAAATATCTCAGCCTGGAATTAGCAACAAGAAAACATAGAGACTTAGCTTTATTTCCGAAAAATGCCGAAGAAAACATGATCTTATCCTTTTGCTATGCCACCGGACAGCATCATTTTACAGGAATATTCATACCCACAATTTTCTTGAAAATGCTCTCAGAATGCACTAAACTGAAAGTAATTTTTCAAAATTTTCTGGGGGAGGCCCCCCAGACCCCCCGCTGCTAGGTGTCGCCTTCGGCGAACACGCCATCGGGCTTCGCCCGCCGGCCGTAAACACCCCCCTTAAAAAAGTCCTGACTACGCTGCTGTCTTGCACTGCCAATATTTTGCCCCCCCATTGTTGAAGGTCTGCCGGCGCCACTGGGCCCACTACATTTCGGGGGCCCCAAATGGTGCTCACACGGCCCTGCTTGAAACATTACCTCATATTTAAGGTGTGTGATACGATACTGTTTTATTCTAAATGTGTTTGCACATCAACTTAATATTCTAATCCTTTAACATTATGATGTAAAAATGATGTCACTCAGCAGGGCATCTTCAGCTAATTCAAATAGAATCGTTCGTTTTTGTTTATATGCATAGTCAAGTGGTGAGAGCCCTGGTACGACGTTCTATGGGGCGCCGTTCGATAGGTGCTAGAACAGTGCCCTACTTTGCAGAATATACCTACACCCTACAGCCCTGTTGCATAAACAACTTTTAAAAAAGAAATAGCCCTTTGGAAATAGGGAACTAGAAACTTATTCATACGCTATTGGTTCAAGAACAACGCTACAATTTTGGACATTACAACAGTACAGTAAGGCAACAAGAAAATGTTACTTCAGCATAATGCAATTTTCAGTTCCCTAGCTTAAAACTTTCTGGCCTCTGTTAATCGCTAAATCGCGACGTCTGAAATAATTATATATTACACATATACGAGTAAAAAACATTTTACATCATTGGTAACTTCACGAACGTTACAAGTTTTATTTTAATCATTTAAAACCATTTCTGAAGTATTTATCTACCGTTATTTCACATATTTACCTCGGAATTAATGTGAGACCTTGTTTTCTTTTAAGAAGAAATTGTAATTGCAATATTATGGGCACGTGGGTATCGTTGCTGTATGAAGCAAGATTTTGTCAAACTAGAAAATTATTGTCGCTGAAATAGCAATGCCAATGATTAAAGCAAATATGTCATCAATATACAAGAAATTTATTGATATTTTGAATTATTTCGTATGGATCAATATGTATGGGGTGCAGTGGCGGCTCTGATTGTTATTTATGAAAGGCTACAGTATCGCAATTGCTTCTTCACGGACTTACGCATTTCCACAAGTCATTGCAACTATCTTCTATTAGATTTTGCAGCATCGGTTTTACTTAGAGACAGATATCCAATTAACAAAACGTGACACTGCAAACTCCCCTAGTGGTCATTAGCAAGGGTCCGCCAGTTTTGCAGTTTTTATAGGATTTGACTACACTAGGCTTAATTTAAGAGGAAGACTCTGGACCAATTGCTACCGTCAGCCAGAAGCCCCACTGCCAGCAATTGCCATGCTAAGTTATTCTAGTACTGCATTAAAAAATCTCTTAACGAATTACACACTAACTCACATGCTGAAGTTGCCACTCGTATAAGAGAGGTACCGTAGCAGTAAACTTGTCACTGGTGGTCTAAAATAGTCGAAACTACCATCTCTGTAAAAACTTGAATTGGACGCTAAGTTATTTCAAGTATCACCACCATGCTTACACGAAGTGTATAAACTTTTTCTAAGTCAAACCTTCCAACCGATAGTTTTTTTTCTTCTTCTGCACGTTCTGTAGGCTAGTGATGCTATCAGGCTAAAGACTGCAATATTCAATAATCGCGCTTTAGGCGCTTGAACCATCATTGGAATCATGTGACTTAATAATAGCACTTCTCGTGGCGCGTGATGCATGAGTCATTGTGACGTGAAAATGGGATAACATGTTTGCGTCACTTTTCATGTTTTTTACCATCGTATGCAGAAGGCAGGCTTTGTTGCAAGAACAAGCAAGAAACTATGTGACGAAACGTCCCTACATTCTCTCAGCTTATTAAAAAATGATAACAGCTAACAATATATAGCAAATTTTATTTTTACATTTTTTGTCCAGAAAGCAACTGTTTTGCGTGGCATGTGCCAAAAAAAGGTTTTTGATTTTGGTTATTCAAACATTCTTAGAATTATTTTTTTGCAGCTGTTCCCTTTTTGAAAAAATTTGTTTAAGAAGCTACAAACAGTGTGTTCTCTGCGCTTTTTTTTTGATTCAATGATTTTTAACTTTTTTTTATAGTCACCGAACAACTTTTTGAAAAATTGTACAACTCTGAAATCTGTTTCTTTAAAGCTTTTTACGGCCCTTCCATGCTGAAAAGTACTGCTCTATATTTTATGCAATTTTAACAACTGTTTCTAAAATTGTAAGATTACGGTTGATTTCGACGTGTCATCGAATATCCTTACTGACGACGTGCGGTCTTTAGGCTATCTACATAGCTTTCACATCTAATTGGACATTAGCCTTTACTTTCTACACAATGCAGATTTTAACGACCTGTTTTAGCTTGATGCTGCGAGTTCGCTGTGGTAATAACGGATTGTACTAGCTTTCGGAACACAGTTTCCTAGTCATGTGCTATGACACCTTTACCTTTCCTTACTTTCTTAAGTTCTTTACTTACGAGTCTTTACTTTACCAAACATTAACATATTCACTGCCATCATTCCAACATTGTGGTCTAAGATAATTGATATTCCTATTGTCATTCCAAGAACGCCGTTTGAAAATGTTGAACTGACTTACGTATGTGGCTATTCTACCGTACACAGGGCCTGATTAAGGCTCACGGAGGCCCGAGGCACAGCAAAGTTTAGAGGCCCCTATTGGCAATCGCTTTCGATGCAGAGCAGCAATGCTCAACTGAAGCATAGCGAAATTCGCTGAAGCGTGACGATTTGGAATCGTTATTCTATTTGGCAATCGTTACACAATTTGAAATCGTTACTCAAAAATAACAACTGTACACACATTGGCACAACAACTTTCACCACCTACGCCTACGATACTAATGTAAAAACATTGGGGGCCCCCAAAACCAGGGGGCCTGAGGCCTGTGCCTCGTGTGCCTCATGGTTAATCGGGCCCTGACCGTACATGTCTTTTGGTTTTGGTTTTTCAAGCCAACTTACCTTTCAAGTTAATTGTTAAATCTTTGAACAGACTTGTTTTGTTTAAACCCTATGTAAGTTTTCTCAAGTGTTTAGAATTAGGCCTATACTTCTAGTTTCAGTTACTTCCGTCTTTGCGTTAGTTGCTACGTTCAGTTGATACTTAGTAATAACTCAATATTTTGAAAGCAACCTCTTTAAGTCACGAAGTCGTAATAAGTATTGACTAAGCAGACGCGCGGGCTTGTAAATATTCTGCTGAAGTTGGAAGAACCAACACGCTTGCCTTTATTACGTAGCTATCTGACTTCCTTTTTAACATAGTCCACTCGGAACTCCTTTATTGGCTATGACACTAATTGTTAAGCTAGAAGGTTTTTTGCACATAAATTTACTAATATATCAAGGAATATCTACAACTTTGGAATTGGAAACTCAAATGAGTGCTGTGCATCAGTACTCAGTAGCCTATTGCTATTAGTAAGGTTATTGTTATTGAAATTACAAATTGCATAAAAGAAAAACAAGTTTAAATGCTGACACGCCCAAAAACAATACAAAATACTTATGATTTTACACTAAATGTTTAAGCTCCACACTCGCATCCATGCTAAATTGTCCACCAAATTATATAAGCAGTTGTTACGTGCCTCTTATTGTGCTTGAAAAGACGGCTAAATCGCCTCTGCCTCTTTTATTGTCTGCTGACTTTTATTATGTAAGCTTGTAAAGTTTAGGCTATGCATTATTTTGCCTGGCAGCTTTGCATCCATTGGTTTTCATTCTCTCAAGCTAATTTTAAGCAGAGTAGTTTAGACAAGTCATGACAAAGCACAAACACCAGTAACCCTGTCTGTCATCTATTCTATAACGTAGTTTTTCAATCCTAGAGATAGATAGCTTTGCTTGATGCAATTAATTTTCAATCGGTTTTCTTTCATGTGCTAAAAATTTATATTGTTCTCTTTGTATTTCTAGCTTATTGGTTTGCTTAACCATCACGCGAGTGTTGTTGCATTAAGGAATTTCATGATTCGCGACAAACTTAAACACATACTACGCCGCTTGATAACAAAAGCAAGCTTCTTTGTTTTGTTAAAAAAAGATCAACATACTGTAGGTGCCTGTGGCCACGTTTCAACTGCACGTGACATTTCACAAGATTGCTTTAAGCTACATTGTCCAGGCCAACGACCTCTACACAAGAACAAATCAAAGTTTAAAAAAACTGTAAGTTTTTAAGCTGAAAGTTATGAACGTGCCGAGAGAAAAGTTTCAGTTCTCTCAAATAATGAAGTTGGCTAAAATCTTTATGAACGACTGCCCTTTTATGGTTTCTTCCGACGGTTTAGAGCGGTCAGTGGCAGGCAAGCTGTAACTTCCGCATAAATCAAGTAATGTAACTTGTGTCATTTTAGAATACTTGATCTTCATTCAAGTTTTACAATTTATACTTGCTGGTCTAGAGTAGAATAGGCTTCCATGTTTGAGACTAAGCTTATAATCTAAGGTACTGAGACTAAGGTATAAATTAAGTAACTGATATAGTGCCATCAAACTGTTTTTACTTATTCTCACCGTATCTCGCTAATTACTGTATATTCGCTTTTTCCTTACCAGTAGCCTATGCTGTGTTGTATGTATAGCCTATGCCATTTTGTATTTCTGCATCGCTTCTTGTATTCCTGTTTTATATTGTACTGTTAAATTTCGTGTGTGTATTGTTTTTTATTTTGTAATGTATACAATATATATTTGCGTTCAACTCCGACACCGTTTCATGTCAAATAAGCTATGACACCACACGGGTGTGGCAGACTTGATGACCAGTTCGGTCCTTCTGCCACTCCCATCATCGTCAGCAAACATTAAAACAACCTAGTTCACATTGTAATCTTGTATTGTTTTTTCCACATGTGCTGTTGATGCAAATAAAATAAAAGAACTTCAACTTCAATCGCTGGTTTAGTTCTTTGAAAAGTCAAATCACATTGAGTGGCGCAGCGGTTCAGTGGAATGGTACAGCACTCCGCTGGAGGTGGAATAATACAGACAACATGGCTTCAGCAACAATCGGAAACTTCACTATCATACGCTGTGACCGGACCTACGTCAGCTGACTTAATGTCTGCAACGACAGATAAACAACAGTAATCAGAGTTGGTTGAAGGCAACCTGTGACAGTTTGCCAACAATTGTAAATTGACACGTCGACAAGGCAAGTAGGCCTGTGGGCTCTTCTGCAAGTTCTGCGTCAAGTTGCAACACAGTGCACAACACAAGTTGCAACACCCAAACTATTCATAACGAGTTGTTTTTTTGACAAAGTTCTGGTATAGACCATGTATCCCTGGTTCTGAATAACTTTCTTGCCAATAATAGTTTGCAAGACATCCATAGTCTCATGTCTTTTAAATCTCTCCAGAATATGTGAAATTCACTGCTAAGGTATCTAATGTTTTTGAATGACATATTTTTCTCTGTCTTTGAAGGTTACATGACTCGGCTCCTTTCTATCTCTTTAATTGTATTATTCACTTGATTCATTGAATCTTTATCCTCAGACTGGGAAAGCTTCTTTGAGAGCTTAATCTTGGCAGTTTCGCATAGTTGTAGTAGGCTTTGAACCACTGACGCAGGCCAGGTCACCGAGTTTGACAGAATGAAGTTTCCAATTGTTGAAGCTTGTTGCCGAAAATTATTACATCCATTAGGTACCGCTGAATGGAGAGCAGTCTTAACGCGCGTTTCTCAAGCACACACCTCGAGAGTCGAACCAGCTCCGCTTGATCTTAAAGCTTCTTCCTTCACGAAGTCACGCGATAACTAACTGAGCTTTCGGAGCGGACATACACTTACAACTCCACGTAAGGACACTTGTTTTTAAACCATCGGTCAGGTTAAAGCAGAAGAAGCAAGCAGAAAAATAACAATTGGACAAAAGGTAGCCTACTATTTTCTCATGTTAAAGGAACCAGACACATGTCGAAGTGTCTCCCACATCTGCTGCTGCGGTTAGCTTATCACACATTTAATTTTCGAGCAGACTAAACTAACAGACGTGAATGCCGCAACCAGCAACCCATATGTACAACGTTGATCATCAGTTTTTTGACCATGAGGTAGAATTTTGTGATTGAAAGTTGGACTTCAACCACAAGAATATTATTCCAACACAATTATGCCTCACATTTTCAAAATATTACAGTATATAACAGTAGTGTTGGTGTAAAGTAGCGTGCGTGAGCAAAGTACTGTATACACTACAAAAGGCCTAAACTTGAACTAGCTTGAACTAATGTACTCCATGTTGTAACTTACTTGTATCGTTGCAAAAACGCAAAAAGGCACGCTCTTACAAAAGGTTGTAAAGCACTTCCGCAAAATTAGATTGGACAGTTCGATTGTAGATACAGTATATTCACAACACATCACACCAGCAGCCTACAAAGGTTACAGTTTACAATAAGCTCGACTTTGTTAAGTGACAACTTGTTAGCCATAGACAAAGACCTACGCAACGCAACTGCTTCAGAAGCGTAAATTTTACATTTAGCCGTATTTTATCACCACTGAAAAAAGCAGTAACAACAAAACTGTAATACAGATACACCTTTTGCGTGCAGGCCTACTGTCTAGTGCAGGGGTGGACAAACTTCTTCAATAAACGAGCCACTTACCGAAAATTACAAACACCCGCGAGCTTAAAATTGTATAGCGTCAGTAAAATATAATGTCAATGCAAGCTTTACAAGAAAAAACTTAACAGAAACAAAAACAAAAAACACAGTATTAGGTTTTGTTTGATTTACGGGTCTTTGACAACGAGGATTGAGGACGATGTGTTGTAAAAGCTGAACGAATTAATTCCCTCAAGTGTTCATTTGTTAGGATTGCACGATGTTTTGATTTTACAATCTTCATTTTAGAAAATTACGATTTACAACAATATTTTCTGTTGAATACAAAAATGTCGTACACTGCCCAGCCAGCAAAGACAGCTGAGGTCCATCCAGGTACCAAACGGACAATATGTTGGACCACAAATGTAGCACAACATACTCTCTGGAACCTTTCTCCAAAACTCAATTGTAGAGTGACATCAACTAAAATTTTTCAGAGCCATGTCTTGCATCTCAATCAGTTTCGTTTCCACAGAAGACATGTTTGTAACAAACGGTTGGCGAAGCATATCACTGACGACAATAACATTAAATGGGTTTATAAGGATAAAACATGATTTTAGCTCCTGCAAATCTGGCTTAGAACTCCTTGAAATTTATTTTATATTCTTTTAATTTGTAGTTTGAACTTGCCTCTTTAGGAGAGCGTTAGTTCTCATTCTGTCATAGAGAAGACAATAGAATGTTTTCAACATTATGTTACTTTGAAAACCTTTGACTTTGTTTTGGAGCTGAGTCAGATATTAACTTTTGAGTTATGATGTAACAGTTTCTCAAGTTAGGATATTGCTATTCAGTTAGAAGAGCCACAAAAATATGTTGGCGAGCCGCATACGTCATGCGAGCCACAGTTTGCCCACCGTGGGTCTAACTCTAACTCTAGTGTCTTGTTATGTTTTCGTCCTGTGTATGCGGTAAATAGTAACTTTCTTGACTTTATCTACTTGTAGTTTTTTTTTTTACTTTGTAATGTCAAGCGATAACGCTGCAGCATAACGTGCATAAGATAAGGTTTTGTTTCATTCATATGCTTTCTTATTTCAGTTCAGTTGTTTTTATTTCTGACCATCACAGCGAAAACAATGGTCAACATACAAGAGGTTTTAGCTTGTTTCTCTGCAGCTTACTCTGTTACAGTCATACACATGCAATGCAACAAACATACTCTATTTTTATGATTACTCAACCCCTTCAGAATCTCATTTTGTTTGACTATATCGTGTCGTAAGCAGTAGGCCTAAGTTGTGGTTTATTACCTATCTGCCCTGTACGTAGCCTATTGTATACTTCTGTTTTCTATGGACATTAAATGTTTCATCTATATTTTATGACATAGTTTCTCGTTTGTGACACTGTAGTCATGTGAACAGCTAAGAATAGAAAAAAAGGCGTGACGTAGTTTTAGAATGTAAAGCATGAGTTGGCAAAAAGAGTTCACTCGATGACTGTAAAGAATTGAATAGGATAGCCTATAATATTCTTATAATATAGGCTCTGTAATGACATTTCTTGCCTATTCAGAAAAGGTCTGAAGAACGAAATTTGCGATATGTGTACTTAATATTCCTGCTCCATTGGTCACGCGAGTCACGTGTGTTTTTGTTCGTAGCTTTCATGGCATCCGGGAATCGAAATCAACAGTTTGTTTTGTTTGCAAAAGCTTTTCACTGTTTTCTTTCGCGTTCTTTTAAGCCCGTAGTTTTTATTTAAGGGCTCGGGACTGCTCATCCTTAAGGGATACACGTACGTTGAATCATTCGGGTTGGATATAAAATTATGAGCTGTTACTTGTTTACTGGGCTTCGAAGTCACATTCTGCATAAGAAGTGATAATTACTGTTCACCTTTTCGATAAAGAAGCACAAGAACTAGGCTACTTGGTGATTTCAACATGGCGCCGACGATGAAAAATGTCACCAGTCATTGTTTTTAGGCTAAAATACAGTTACTGTGATGTGTTGTATTGATTCTTAAATGCAGAAATATTTATTAAATCTTTACAATAGCAGCCTAAAACTACCGTTAGTTTTCTTGCGACATTTAGATTCACATTGAATTTACCCTTTATATTGTTTGATTCAAGTCATTTTTTCACTTTGTTGAAATCATTTTAAATACAATAGTCTGTTCCACAGAAACTTTTTCTTTGAAATATATTATGTAATTGTTGAAGAAAATTGTTTACCAAAGTGACAGGCTCAAAACAACTATTTTGTCTTTCAATATGTCTTTTGTTTTTGAATTTGTTAGGAGGTCAAAAGATTTTTGTTTTTTTGCTTGTACCTCCAGTATCCTAAGTATGAAGTTATGTCCACCGTAAGCAGCCAGAAACGCAGATGTGATTGCAAAACCGAAAGCTTTGCAATTAACAAAGCCGTTTGTTTATTCACTGACAAGGGCAAACGGACTAACAGACTGTTCAAACCTTTAACTACATTCCTAGCACTCGATGAAAGAATGCTTTATGGGACGAAGAAGATAATCGGATGTTTATTTTTTTACTTTTATACGCCACCTGGCGGAGAAGTGTTTTCTAATTCAAAATGTTTTTTTGTTTTTGTAGCAGTTTTTATCGCGGTTCGGCAGAAGCTATTTTTTTGTACCTGGTTGCTCAAATGTGATCACGATGTAATGAAAATTCAGAAATAATTGCTTTTTAAAGTTTAGAAAAAATGAAAAGTTTGCGACAAAATAAGAAAAACCGACTAACATCTACTACGTTGCTCGGTAGTGTGCTTGTGGTACACAACAAATTCTCTACTGAATCTATGAATAAGAAAAACGTGTCAAAATTTATGGAAGGCTCGTTCTTCAAACCGCCTAAGTTCAAACCTTTATTTCTCAGACTCTCTTTGCCTTCTTTTGTTTTCTAACAATTCTTATTCGGAAACTCAAGCTGTGTTGCCTCCCAATAGTTTTTAGATCCGCTCCTATGGATTTGAATAAAGAATGATTTCATCACCAACATATTAAAGTTTAGAGTTTTGGCGGAGATTTCACTTTATTGTACCACAGACGTATGAAACCGAGCAACATCAATGGGTTTATTGCATTTTTTTTTAGTTTGTTTCACGCGAAAAAATATACGGATATAACATAACTAAACGAGTAAACAACTTTTAAACATTTCCAACTCATTGTTGTGTCTTCATCAGGAATAGCTTTATAATGATTCTATCGGCAATATATATAAAAAAATAGAAACAGTTATAAGTTCTGTTTGAGTATGCGCTAACTAGAAACGACAGTTCCCTTCTAAGTTTTGTTATAAAATCTGATCACTAGGTTTGTTGTTTTTTAGTGAGTCGGAATTAGGCAGATTAATCATTGATTCTTCTTCTTCCTCTTTGTCTTTATCAAGTGGTTCTCCAAATAGGGAGTAATAGTCCGGAGGTTCATCGTTGTAGGATAAAGATGGTTTTCTTGGTCTATTTTCATCTTCATTCTGTGTCGCTTGCGGTAAAGAAGCAAACATCGCTTTGTTGTTGAGACGAGCCTAAATCGCGTGAAACAAGATAAGTTTGGACACATTGATGTTTATAAACACTCAGTTTTGTGCTGATTACATTAAAAATAAGCTACTGCATGTAGAAAGAAGTAGTATTTACAAGCAGTCAGCACAAGACTGGGTATACTCACCAAAACAGCGAGCAATTGCGATTCGGTGGGACCTCCACGGTTGTCATTAAGACCACCCAATCAACAATATGTTTCTGGGCAGCCGATCATAGCAACAATTGACAGAGATAGGCTGAACAGTGAACACATGTTTCGCCCATTAAGCTGGGCTCATCAGTAGCCTGTCGCACCAAATCGGCTGATAAATGATAAACAAAAAATCGAATGATAAACATCTAGATCAGGGGTCACCAACCTTTTTTGCATGCGAGCCACTTTGACACTAAGGAGAGCTGTGGCGGGCCGCACTAATAAAATGTTAGGTAGGTTGACTCTTATGCTAGAAAAGAACGCATTTCGTACCCAGTATCCAACGTTACATGTTGTTCATATTTATGTTAGAATACCGCAGCAACAAAATTAATCGAACAACGCTACTGCCAGGCCAAGCTCCTTTTACAACACTTTTGACTTTTTTAACAATGCCTAATAAACGAGGCCACTTGTTTTGCGCACTTATAGCGAGGCGAGCGGTTTCATCAGAATATTCATCGCCAAGCAAGAGTGGCGTTGTCACTTCGCTTCACAAAAGATATCTTGCAATTAACAGTTTCAGTAAACAAGGAAATGTTTGACACATTGCAATACAGGCAACAATAGTGACCTGCAAACATAGGCCTATCAGCGAAAAATAGGCTCCAATGACAGGGAAAAAGAAACCAGGCACCATGAAACAAACGCTTGTGGAAATCACCGAAAAAATCGTAATTCTATCGTAGCCTAATTCATGAACAGTCTTCCCTCTAAATAAGCAATGAGTTGGTTTTTCATCCTTTTTGTGAGAGTCTATAAAACCGTCTTTCTTTTATTATACACAACTGTCACTTGCGGTGCTTATTAGCGTGGCAAGAATTTGTTGATTAACAACATTTTGCAGTACTTGCTTCGGCAGTACATACACTAAAATTGAAACGATACAAAGAAAATTAGCATGACCCCTGCACAAGAATGACACGCAAAATCGTGAAGCGTTCCATATTTCTTTTAAAAAAAAAACATTTTGCAGTACTAAGCTAAATATTTTCATAATAGGCTACAATCAGAAAAAGTCTTTAAATTTATATATATATAATATTTTGCCAATTTATTATAAATTGAGTTGGCACACCGACCTATTTTGCCAACACAAACTTGCATAAAGGAACACTGCTCGTGAAATCCAATAATGGTGAAACGCACACTAGTGATAACATGACATTTGCAAACTTAAAATAAGTAACCCTATGCTCACAGACAATTTCGAAATTCGAAAACAGACGTTTTAATCAACCACTGGGACAATGTGGCTGGACATCGCATTGGAATAACTTTAAACACTCCCCCACCTAGAACTATAATCTGATTGGTCGGCTTGTGGAATCGTATGCAAAGCGAAAATATGCTCCCTGGAAAGTATTTTTTGCCTTCGTGTTCTTTAACTCCTCAAGAAAAGTATATTTTGGTTATACTTGTACGCTGATACCTTCCGCGGGCCGCAGCGATACAGCGTGGCGGGCCGCATGCGGCCCGCGGGCCGCCATTTGGTGACCCCTGATCTAGATTTTAAAATAAACTGTTAGAGCATTGTCTTTATTCTCTAGGCTACGCAAAAGCTGTTCTCTACGCTGGCCAATGGATGGTTATAATAGAAAATTTACTGTATGTAAACAAAAACTTTGTAATATGAAAATCACAGGTGCTTTTTCGAACAGAAACATTTGAAAATATTAAAGTGAAAAAACGATGCATTTGTAACAAGCGTCAGCCTGCTTTTGTTCAAAAGCATACGAGTGTGAAATGCGCACCACACCCAGCTTGTGGCTAAAAATAATGGCAGGATTAAATAGGGGGAAGGGGTTAATCGGTTTTTTTTCGAATCCAATTTTAGCCCAGAGGATACAACAGTACATTTTAAGACCACTGATAAAAAAATGAAATTTCCGTTCAAAAACCCCCCTCCGCTGAGAATTACTTTTTGCATAGAATTGCTTTACATTGCAAGAACGTTACTTTTTGGTTAAGTCATTTAAAGTTTAACTATTATTTGCTACTGTACTAAATGACTAAAACACATCGAAAATGTTGCAAGATTGCCGTAAACATTTTTCTAGTTTTGGTGTCATCGTAAAACACGAAAAAGTGGTCATTTCAACTTGTGCCCATTACTATGCGCATGCGCAAAAGCGTGACGTAGATTAACTTGCCTTTGGTATGCTTCTGCTGAAACAACCAAATTGAAAACCTCAGGCTAACAATTACTCCTCACGATTTTTTTCAACAGCAAGTTGTTGTAATGGATAGTTGTTGAGAAAACTCCACCGAAAGGACACAAAACAATGCGGTGATACTGTGAAGTAAATTTTCAGAAGGCCCTTTCTTAAATTCCCTTACAAGGTACCGTATTGCACTCCAGGTAAGAAATAAGGCAACATTAATGAATGAACTGTTTTTTCTTGAAAACTGCTGTATTCCTCCGATTGGTTTTTGACCCACAAGCCAAGCATGGCGAGCATTGGCACCACGGTTTTTGGCTGACCTGTAGACTACACCGGTGAAAGACCAGCCAGCTTGACCCTATATTTATAACCAGGCCAGCAATGGATATGGACTACCTTGACCCTATATCCACAGATACACATTTGACTTGTTTTATAATTACAAGTAGGCGATTTCCATCACTAACTGTTTTAGCAATAATAGCAATCATCACTAATTTACATACGTTAGGCCTACTCCTGGACATAGCTTACAACGGATTTTGTTATTAAACTTTTCACAATCTCTAAAAATTAATTTTATGATACAGCATATAACATGATTAAACGGCTGTTGCTTTTAAAGAAATTTCCAGGTAAATATTTCTATACAAAATCCGGCGTTGCTGTACGAAAAATTATTTACGATCCGATAGTAGCCGAGGGACGAAGACTTTAAAGAAATTATACTAGAGGTCTTAGATAAAAGACACTGTTGCATCCTAAAATCAGAGCTAATGTTGAAATTAAAATCCCCTCTCCCCTAGCTTTCAAAGAAGCTTTCTTTGTTCCAAGCTAAAGCTTCACACAATTAATTTATCAAATCAAGTTTTACTTGCCAAGCATAATGACATCACATGAGCGAAGGCTTGCATTTTGTGAGTTCGAATCCGGGACTTTTACTAAAGTCCCGAGTTCAAATAAACACCTTTTATCTAAAGGTGATAATTTAATCAAGCAACGGGTAGAAACATCTCTGGTAAAAAATTCGAATTCAAGCCCTGTTACTCAGCATGCAATTTGCCAGTTCCAAAACACTAAAAAAATGTAAATACGATACAGAAATCGTAAACAATCCTACATCATATAAATCTTACATTTCTCGGAGTCAAGGAACAAGACATAGTGACATTGTATAATCTTCTAGATTCTTCTTCTCTCAACTTCTTCAACACACGTCGTTGCTTGAACAATAAGAAACTTTGTAACTTCATCAAAAGTTTTTAAATACAGGCTTGCTTACATCTTTATCTGCGTTAAATACAGAAATCAAGAAAGTTAATGCTGACAGTGCTGACAGTGCTGACATTATAACCTTATTTCTTATGCCTGAATGACTTTTCATTCCCTGATCCCTTTCTGAACTTGGTCTCACTAAAGATAAATTCAATGAAGTGTTTCTTGAAAACGTAAGGAGAAAATGCATGTACTCTCTTACCAGAAAAGAAGGCACATGAAATTCGATCTCATTCAAGTTTATAGATATTTTTGATCAACAACACTCTTGGTATACAGTGTTGTATGTAAATATTTCTTGAAAATATTTTTCACACTCAGTACGTTGCAATCATGTAACGGTTTTTGACGTTGGATTTTAAAAGGTTTTAAATGTGCTAAAAAGAAAGTCTTTAAAGTTTAAACTGTAACACAAGAAAATTTTGAAAAGGAAAACAAAAATATTTCCTTGAGTGTAAAAAACTTCTTTCTTGAAATTTACAAATGACACCTGTTTACGGCTAATAAGTTAAATAAATAAGCAACTTTCCTATTGTCCATTAAGCGACTACCTTATGAAGAGCTGTGAGCAAAGCAAACTTACAATGATACAACGCTGTATGAAAACTCACGTTTTTCCTATATATCGGGGCACAGGTTGATTTGTAGCAGTGGAGTAGAATCGTATGGTGTGCATATTTCGCATGCGTCTTTTTGGTGTTTCAAGTTCAACCAGTATTTTCTTGTATTATTTTCTTGATAAGTGGGCTACCTGTTGGAAACCTTAAGTTGCTGCAACTGTCATTATGAAGAACTGCACTTTGACAACTATCATGCAGAAGAACATTGATACCTACCCCTGCCTCTGTTTTTAAAGTTCTTGCATCAATTAAATGTCATAAAAAATCGTTTTGGTTTGATCACTGATGATTTCATTAAAGCTTATTTAAATCTAAATGAAATTCAAAAGCGTATGCCACGTGCGTCACACAAGAAAGAGTTTTGACAATATCTGGCACTTCATTACTTTGTACGTCACGATTTTACAACTCTGATTTCCTGATGACAATTTGCAACCATGGCGTTGGATTGTGTAGTGTTTAAAGTAGATTACTTAAATTTTTGACTTGGGTTATTCTCGCGTTACCGGTAAGTTTAAGATGCCAGTGCATTAAATTGTTAAAATTGTCAAACTGAATCCACATTGTCAAAATTTTGTCAAAAGTTAGAAGCAGCAATTATTATAGTAGTTTTGATAATCGTGCAAACTTATCTTTATTTACTGTCCAGCCTTGCCCACGCTTCACTGTCCGTGCCAAATGTGTACACTGACAATCAATCAGGATGGGTGCTTTAATCATGGATCACTACAAGAACTGGCAGTAATTCAATAGTCTGTGGCTGTTTCCGAAGGTAATTTAACCCAATTGGAAGCGTCAAAAATGAACAAAAATCCCCATATTCCAATTTTCAAACGTTAGGCTACTGCTGAACAGTGCCAATTTTACAACTCACTGCACAATCGATGTAAGTTTTTATCGTTTCAACATCATGTAATGTTTCACAACTGTTACAGGAGCTTCGACCTGTGAAACACTTAGAAAGCGATGTTTTTGGACAGTGAATGTTTTTGTAAACTCTTTAAAATTAAATTGTTTGCTCGTTTCTATTCAAGTGTAGACCCTGTGGCTGTTTTGTTGAAATTGTGACTCAAGTTTTTCCATCTACAAATCTGCTGGATGGCTTTGCCATTGAGAAACACTCTAAAGCAGTGGTTCCCAACCTTTTTGTTGTCACAGACCCCTTTAGACAAATTATTAATTCTGCGGACCCCTACCTACATTTTGCCTAAAACTCAATTAACATACTACTGACTATTGCAAAGAAATTTATTTTCACACGAGTCAGTTCAATCACAGTAGGCTACTATTGACTATTGTAATAATTATGCTACTCAACTACTGTACTGTGTCATATTGCATTGCCGTTATGACTCCTGCGGCAAATATCCGGTTAAACAGTTGCTCAAATAAGAAAATGAATGAATTGTTCAAGAAATGTCAGCAGTAGCCTATTTGAATATTAAGGTGATCCAAAGTGTCATGCCGAAACTTTTTCAACGTAAGCAAATTTAATGAGATGGTTGTTGTTGCCTTTCCTGAACTAAACGACTGAACTGCGGTTGAGTTTTTGACAATGCAACACGCATGTCATCTTCAACTTCCACTGTCCAGGCGATTTCGGTGTTGTTTTTATTGTAACAAGAGCTGAGAATCCTGCCCCACAAAGGTTAAGTGGCCATGAATGGTAACAAAACAATAATCGCTTGCTTTGCCAAGAATGGGTAGGTTTGCAGTTGTGAGCACCAAAATTCTTCCACAGTTTTTGAATGAAATTCAATGCGTAATAACTCTTTTGATCTCAAATCAATTAGGTCATCTTTACTGAGATCGTCATCGCTAATGTTGTTCACGTCAAAAATAAAAATATTTCGAATCCATTTTTCAAATTCGTTCGGCAGGTGTTATAAATTAAAATAACGTTGAAATGAGATTTGCAGGGTTTCAAGTGTGCGCAATATTTTTCTCTCATAGAGATCAAATGAGTACATTCTCTTTGAGTTTCATCCATCAAGATAAGATCTTCTAACATTGGAAAGTAAGCGTAATTACCTGCTTCCAATTTGCGTTTCTAAACCGGCAACTTGGCTAAAAACGCTTTCAGTTTTTCAGCTGCATCAATTTTTGTCACACCTGGTCCTTGAATGCCACGATTAACATTGTTAATATGACCGAAAATATCAGATAAGTAGGCCATGCGTATAGAAAACTTTGACTCTCGAACAATTTTAAGAGGGGACTTCCTTTTGCTTTCAAAAGAGTTGATACCTCATGTTTTAGCTGCTGCAGTCGTTTTAAAACTTCTCTAGATAACCAACGTACCTCAGAATGATACAAGGCCTACTCCGTCATCTAACCCTACTTCTTGACAGAGCGCTTTAAAAGTACGGTGGTTTACAGCTCTGCTATTGATGAAATTAACAACTTTTAGTTTTACGCAATTCGTCAGAATTTCTTTGAGAATCGCTAGTAAAGTTTTTGCTGCTAAGGCGTACCTGTGCAAGAAGCAATGGGTAACAAACCACGCGAGGAACTTCGTTTTTTACTAAAGCAGCAAATCCGGATTTGTTCCCGAGCATAGCTGGTGCTCAATCCGTGCATATAAAACAAAGTTTTTTTTTTCCAAAATTCATCAAGGTAATCACGGACCCCCAAATGCTTTCTCACGGACCCCCAAGGGGTCCGCGAACCCCAGGTTGGGAACCACTGTTCTAAAGTCTAAGCTGGTCCGGTATTTTTTTCAATTGACGCAATTTGCAAAATAAAATTAAGAAGTCACGGAATGATGCCTGGAATCACCAAAACATTGTACTGCATATGACTTTATTTTAGATGTGTCGTTCTAGTTCAGTGACTTTGCTTTTCGGATCACTGGTAATCAAGTTCGTCATTTTGTCAGGTTACGCTGGTGGTGTTTTTTCGCGACCAATATAACTTCTTTTCAAGAAAAATAACCTTTTTGTAAATTTATCATTCGCATCGAAATGTGTCGGTTAAATACTTTGGTGTTTACATACATAACACTTTGTCTGATGAACTGGATATTTTACAGCAAGTGTGCTCACTTGAATGCATTGCCAATAAACGAAAAATTTTAAAATCGTGATGTCACAAGTGTTCAATATAATTCAACGGTTAATTTTTTGTTTCGCTCATTTTGTATGTCACTTTACGCCTCGCAATTGTTGGTTTGTTGGTTTTAAATCTTAAAAGGTTTAAAGGTTTAAATTTCCGGACTTGACCATACATCTTGAAACTACAATTTTTCCGATGTCCATCAAGCTTTTGGCAATAACAAAACAATAAAAGTCTATGCTGTACATAAAAACTAAACAAAGCGTGTTTATTTTATTGAATATTTATTTTTAACCATAAACAGGCTTTTATACAATTTATGAATAAAGGTCGTCAACTAAGATATTTTACTTGAAAAAATTATCATAAGTCGCAAAAATATGATGTTACTGTTGTTGCAAAAAAAAAGGGATATGACATTTTTTTAAATTGTTCGGAATCCATTATTTGTAATTACCTATACAGACGTTGACAGCAATGAAGAAATTTAATCTTTCAGGTCATTATAAAGGGTGTCCGACGTTTTTTTCGTAAACAGTTGTTCGTAAAACAATTGTTCGTAAACAATTGTTCATAAATAATTATTCGTAAAATTAATTCTTCGTAAAACAATTCTTTCTAAAGCATTTCTTCGTGCATGCAGTTGAGATTCAATGTATACGAAGAAATGCTTTACGAAGAATTGTTTTACGGATTTCATTTTACGAACAACTGTTTACGAACAATTGTTTTACGAACAACTGTTTACGAACAATTGTTTTACGAACAACAGTTTACGAACAATTGTTTTACGAACAACTGTTTACGAACAATTGTTTTACGAACAACTGTTTACGAACAATTTGCCTATAACCATTATAAAGATACGGCTGACAAAACCTCATCTTTTTTCGCATTTGGATAGGCCCCTGAGCAAGTCTTCTCCCTGGATCGGCTTCTGTACTCAGACCCTGTTTATAACCGAACCCGACTCTGTATAACTTTATGAACCACTTTTCACATTGATCTCTGTCCATCCTACTATCATATTTTTAGTAGTTTTTGAATGTTCATGTTGTGTTTATGTTAATCAATTTCAAAAATCATGCCATGGGAGTTCTTACTTGAAAAGCTAGCACGCAAAGTTCGAGCAGAACAAAGTCTCAGTTACCACATTCAAATCTTAAAGGATAACAGTAACCTCTCAACTACATGTAGCTCCACACAAAGTGAAATTTGCATGACTTTTGACCGGCCACGCTTTTGACTCTTTTTTATTTCTTTAAAAGGAATGTCTAAAAAGACATTATTAAAAGTAATTATACGTACAGTGGCTAGTGTTTCGATCTTCCGATCTCTTCAGCGTAGTAAAATCAAAGTGGAACGTTGTTTTGAAGTTTTGAGATGATGGTTTCTTAGAGTGATTTTAAAAAGCCAATGAGAACTGATTTAATTTTTAATTTCGGACTCCAGCGAAAAGTAATTTTACCGCCAATTAGAAAGTGTGATTTTATTTGGGAAAAGTTGTGCTAAGTGATGAATGAAATTTGTTAAAATAAAAAACTTGAGAAAAAGACAGGAATTTGTCACTAAGCTAGGATATAACAATCTTCTCAGAATAAAATGAATCTAAAATACAAGAAATTATTAGATACTAGCGGCACGTATAACTATTAAGATTCAAAGAAAATGAAGGGGTGTACCAGCAAACATCTATAGGATTGGCCCATGATACATTTTTTCTTTTTATTCACTTGTTGATTCATGCATATCAGTTTGTATCCTCTGTGGATCCTTCTCTTGTATCATGGGCCAATCCTATAGAAGTTTGCTGGTACACCCCTTCATTTTCTTTGAATCTTAAAAAAGCAACTTGAAATTTCTTTCTATTTCTGAAAAAAAAAAACTAAATGGAAGTTGGTTAGTTGGAAATTGCACTTGAAAGTTTGACAATCTGCTTGTTTTGAAACAGATGATCAAACTTAAAAGGTTTTCTCTGTTTTTGTGTAGTTTTCATTGATCAATCACATTTCATTGATTTAATTAAGACATAGGAAACGCGTGCTTTCAGAAGTGGATATACTGGGTGGAAATTATTGTGCCTTTTAATAACTGAAAAAATAATATTGCAAAATTACAAAGTAGAGAACATTGCTCACTCTACTAATCAATCAACAATTTAAATAACCTATTGTAGTTTTAATGGAAGTATGAGCTGTAGTGTGCCCTGTACACCTACGTCCTACTATACGGTAAGCGTATTTGTAATCTGTAGGTCGCTGGAGCACATGGTGTATTTTGACCGGTAGACACTTTAACATAGAACAGTTTTCCCTATGAACCAGGTAACTGCAGTCATTGTGACCCTTCTAGCACTAAGCCAGAGAGTTAATTCTTGCTTTGAATGTTGTTTTACAGTTACAGAAGAAAAAAAAGTAATAGCAAAGGTGGGAATCAAACTCATGCCATCAAAATAACTCTTCTCTAGCCCTAATCCTCTTGGCAACGCTAACGACGAGGAAACATTCAATTAATTTACTTTCTAACCATACCATGGGACGATTGGGACGTATTACTGCAATCAACTGATTTAACCTTATTCGGACTGGTGGGTGGACGGGCTCCGTCCATATCTAAAACTTTCATCAATTACATAAAAACTACAGGCTCAAATTAACTGAAGTTTATGACTTTTCCTAAAAATTATTCATCTTTGGTTTAGTAATAAAATGAAATTTTTGTGTAGTATAGTTTTTTAGTTATCAGCAGTTTTTGACATTTTACTCCCAAAAAATGTCTGAAACACTAGTAAAACATTAATCAGCGTGAAATTAAATAGGGATTGAGGGATTAACTCCACCGCTTGATTTTGCGTCAGCAGTTGTTGGATGAAAGTAGGTCATGTCAAGAAAGTATGACTGGACCGTGCGTGCCTTTAACGAAGAGATTAGCGATTTCAAGGAGATTATGGGGGAGACATCAGGCAAATTTTAAAAAAATTGGCTACTTTTAGAAATAAAGCAATAGCAAAAAACTGGTGGAGTATGTGTGTCCAATTAAAATTTTAACCAGTTTGTCAATAATTTTTCTCTAACTTTGCGAAAAAGCAACCTCGTAACGTTGTTATATCAAAAGTTATTAGAAAATGAAAGTGTGGATGGAATAAGTCTGCACGTCAGGCCATTAGCTGCCAAAAATAGCTTGGTCCGAATAGGGTTAAGCCTTGCTTTCGGATTGGATAATAAAACCTCATCTGCTCAAGTACGCATACGGTAAGGTGGAGATGTCGCAGAAGGATTTTCGAATTTAAACAAAACCTTGTAGCTGTAACTTCTATGGAAGTCTAGTTTTTATTGGATGAATTTAGTCGATTACAAAGTTGCATTTAAAGTGAAGAAACATGAGCCTGATATAGGAGCACAAAGCACGGAAAAAGCGGTTTAAACAACGTAAAAATTGCCAAACTTTTCTGGGGATGGAGCAAGCTCTTCCCTCTATCATGTTTATTTTTTAAATCTCAATATTTATATTGTTTAATTTGTTAGAATGTTTTCGTTGTTGAAATTCTGGTAACCCACAAATTTTTTTCTATTTCCGTTACTGTCTCATTAGTTGTTGAAAAATTATTTTTTGTAAACGATGATTAATTTGCATAGACCAAAAGACATTTCAGAGCATTTTCATGCCTTTTGTAATGCTTTTAAGTGAACAACATTACTTGACTGGTGAAACAGTGGAATTTTCATTTTTGTTATGCAATCGATGACTCAAGCAATTTCTTTATTTAAAAAAAAATTAAATTTAAAATTAGAAACTTGTTACATCCTTTTCACAACATAAAAGCAATGCTGTGAGATCAAAAATGTGACCAGAATTTTTTAAATATAATCGATTAGTCAATTTTTTTAAAATAACGTTTGTCACTTTTCGGAAATAGATATTTTTATTATTGGAATTTACTAAAACCGGCTAAGTTGATAACGTCATACGCACAACACGTTCTTGGAACAGTAACATGCTTTTACCTAATAAAGGGTTTCCAAGATTGTGGTCTGTGTACCACTGGTGGTCTGTGACGGTATGACAAAAAGTAAACAAAATCAAATATAAAGTGTAGCATGCATTACGTACAGTACGCTATCAAAGATAAGTGCCACAGTGATTCGTCCTTTGAATGATTTCGTACCCTGTAGCAATCGTAAATCTTGGATAAAAAAAAGTTGTTCATTACTCAATCTCCTCATTCTGTGTAATACGTTTAGTAATTACTAATTAGTAACAATAATTCTTTTATTCTTTAATTATGACGTAGAGTAATGACAAATTGCTTATCACCACGTCACGAGATTACGTTTACACAGTGACGATCGGTGAGGGAAAGCAGTGCTTACCTGAGCGAAAACTATGCAAAATATAATGACTGAATTCTAGGTTTAACTTCTTATTATTTTTATCAAGTCTATTTTAACTTGAGAATTACTGTGTTCGTGACTAGAATTACTCGTAACTCTTGTGAGTATCTAAGTCCTCACCAAACCGCATTTCTTGCCTATAAATGCCAATTAACGCAAACGCTTTTGTCAGAAACCATCACTGAAGCTCCAGGGAAATCAACTTTCAAAAGTGCTTACCTTACATTGAAAAACGCCTTCGTTTTATCCAATCCTCAATCGTTTTGCAAAACGACACCAGCTGCTTAGCCAATCAGATGTGTTATCTGGTGTTATGGTTAAACTTGCTTTCCCAGTGACGTCAATGCGTATCTCATAGGGTAAGCACTTTAATAGCAAAGTTTCAGTAATTGTCAAGAAAACCTGGAGCCAATCAGAAGCTACGTTGTCTGTGACGTAAGAACGTAAAAAACGACAAAATTTCAGTACCCTGTCGAGAGGTATGCAAATACAGACATATTCATATTGTCTACTATCAACGGTGAAACTGTGCATGATATTATTGTGGTTGCAGACTGTTTTTCACTAATGTAGGATGTTAGTTACAGTTAGTTTGATCTACAAATTTCTGAGGCTTAGGTTAGCATGACTACAAGGAGTTAAAAGAAGATGTGAGTTTTCAAATTACTAAGGATTTGATTAGTTTATAGTTTGAAGTAGTGGTCTTTAAAGTTCATAAGTTTCAATGTACCAAGTATATAGGCTACAGCAGCTTAATAATTGAAGGGTTTAATTACTAAATATTTGTGGAAGCTTTAAGCTGAAGTAGGCTTGAAATTAGTACCGTAATTGGCAGATGCTACTTAGCCAGCATCATTTCCAAAAACATTGATTGATCGACTAATTCAGTTGACAGTTATTTAAAAAAAAGTCTATAAAGTTGTTTTATTTAGTGATACAACAAAACGGTGATAGGTTTCAATCTGTGATACTCAAAATAGCCACTCCCAAAAATAATTTATAAACAAAGAGCATAATTATTAGCAAGACAAATTTGAGTACCGGTAAGTATGTAGGTTCAGTAATTTAAAGCAACAATGTCACAAAGGTTAAGTCCTGAGATTTAACTTAAAACTAGTTAGGCTGAAGGAAGATACAGCAGAATCAGATACCGTAACTTGTTCCATATTTGGAGAACCTGGTTTGTGACATATAATCTTTTGGTTATGTTATTGACTGGAAATTTGAATCAAACCCCACTGGTAAATGTTTTCCTAGCAGCCTCCACCCTCTACACAGTTATAAACAGTATTTAGGCCACAGCCACACAACAACAACAACCAAAAAAAGTTGGTACGTTTGATATCCATTGAGTGGTCACTTCAAAAATCTCCATTGGGGAATGTTTGAACTTTACAATTTTTTTTTTTTTAATTTATATAATTTAAAATGTAATTTATTTATTGCTTTGGACAACAAAAGGGAATAGCCTATGCACTTGTATGTAAAAATTTACCATTGTATGAGTTCCTTCTTGTGTATTTGTAGAATCAAATATAGACATCACTACCTTGGCAACTGACAGACATCCTCAGATAACCAAAATCATGAAAGAGGAATATCCGCAGATATCACAGATATCGCAGTATGATATTTGGCACATGGCTAAGAGTATGTCTAAACATCTCAGCAAGGCAACCAAAAGAGCAGAATGTCATGATCTCAGTCCCAGTCTGCACATGGCAGTTATAAGGATGTTGTTTGTCTCGTTCCTATTAACAGACTGGATACAGGAATTTTACACAGGTGGGTTAAATAGGTTATGCTGTCTTTACACTTTATAATTAGGCTGTGGCTATATTTACACTATATAGTGTATCTGCACATTACACTATATAGTGTATCTATAAAGTGCTCTGCTTGTGCAAGATATAAATGTACAACATAGCTTCTGATTGGCTCCAGGTTTTCTCGACAGTGTACTGAGATTTTGTTGTTAAAGTGCTTACCGTGTCTTGGCATTTGAGACAGCGCCTCAAGTGGTGGTAGAGTACTTTTGCATGTGTGAGATTATAAATGTACATAAAATCCAAGACTGTGTACCAGAGGAATATGCCCAGTTGTTTGAGTTAGCTGATCGTGGAGGTTTGTCTGCTCCTACAGATGCTCGACTGCACTACATTATTTTCTATATGTTTGTGTAGAGATCCTACCCCAATCAAGGAACTTCAAACATCCTCCGAAACCAGGCAACAATGAGCGACGTGGCAGTCGTGACACCCCCCTTTCAAGGGTTAATATGCTTGCCCATGGCAGCAGGGGACCTGGAGCCACCGGAAACACATAGGCCTAACAATGTTGGCGTTGCAGCAGTATTCATTATGTTTGTTTAATTTTCCAAAAAAATGAATATATACGGTCTTATAGTATTGGCGATTCCATGTAGCCTTATGATTTTAAATGTTATAGTGAAATGTTTATAATACTAAAGTTACATTTTATCAGTGTTTGCATATTTTTCCTCACCATATACTCAATTGGAAGTGGCTATTTTTCCACACTTAATGCCGTGGTTACAATCAGGTGTTTCAAGAGTTAGGATTAAAGTAAGGAAGGGTTAAGGTAAGAGTTAGGAATAAGATTAGCGTTTTCATTTTTGCCCAGGACTAAAAAATTTACAAAATTCATGTTTTTGTTTTCAACAGCTTTAAACTTTTCTCAAATTAGACCAGAATTCCTTATCTGGCAACATTATTGAGGTAATTATTACACTATATAGTGTAAATATAGCCACAGCGTACTCAATGTTGTGCTGAGTACACTTAAAAGTTGTTACATGAAACACAGAGACGTTTAGATGTTATGTTTTGTTGATTTTCGTTTGAGTGGTATCCTTCATAAGGCCCATGCCGTTTTTGAGTCAGAAGTCCCCTTCTTTGTAGTCTCGGGATACCGCGCCTACAGTTCGAATGTTTAGCACTACCGCCAAAACTTTAGATATGGTGAAGTACTCTGCAGTGAAGGGATCTAATGTCGAGAGTGAACATTAGACTAACTACTCCGGCATACTGCGCTTTATTTAAGTTACGGTGTTAATAGAAAGCCTATTTTATTCTTCAAAGTAATGTGCTATGAAATCGGCTTGAAAAGCATACGATGAAAGTATGCTATGATGTTTATTGTACAAATCAAAAACGCATAACAAAATACAACAGGAATCCTACTTCAATGTTTGCTTTTAGAATTGTTTATACTTTTCACAGTGCTACAGTGCACTCTTCGGCTTATGCGATTGTTTAGCTGTTTTGTTTCTAACATGTAAGAAGTCTTGTAGTGGCAAAAAATATAACCTCCTCATTCGCATCTCCAGCACTTTTTTTATAAGTTCATTTTTTTTTTCTGACCATTACAGCGAAAACAATACATGTCAACATAGCAAGGGTCTAGAAAAGTTCTTCAAAAGCGCCTTCGTAGAGAGTTTCCAGTTAATGGATTGCTGTATACCCTGCACAGTCCAAGTCCGGCAATAAGCTTTCTTCACAATAGTCACGATATGCATCAGGCAGATTAAGGTTGTTGATTTCATTGCGCAATATGTCGGTGTAATACAGTACAGTATATGTCTGGGGTGGGAAAGACGATAACCTTCTCGCGGTTCACCCTGTCAGTACTGATTTTTCAGGAAGCTAATCATCGTCTAGGCTTGCGGGCTGACAGCCGCATAAACACCGAGTGGGTGGTAAAAGGATAAACCCTCGGCCCAACCTCGGAAAGATGTCTAACTTTCAACAAGCACCTTCAAGGCCCAACACTATACCATGGGAAATCACCATCGGCACATGGAATGTACGAGGCCTTAATGCTGAAACCAAAAAGCAAATTCTGGGCAAAGACTGCCAAAGCTACAATATTGACCTCTTATGCATTCAAGAAACCAAAATCAAGGACCACCAAGAAGTCAACTTACAAACAGGGCACAAACTTGTCCTGCTGCAACAAAACAAATCAGTTCATTATGGCTTGGGATTTATTATTGGCCAAAGACTGATCAACCACGTTGTGAACTATAAGTACGTTAGCGACAGAATTGCAACTATGGACCTCGCTATTCCAACTCGAAATGGTAGTCTAACAAAAATGCGACTGATCAACGCCTATGGACCAACCTCTGAAAGAGCAGCAGAAACACCAGAAAATCTTGAAAATTTCTATGCAGAACTTCACACTGCTAGCTCCACCCCCGCTAACTGGCTTACTTTTATATGTGGCGACATGAACTCCAAACTCGGAAAGCTTACCCAAGATGACATTGACACGGGCCTAAACGCATGCCTGGGCAGTTACGGCACTGGCCAACGCAATCTAAACGGTAATGCACTCATGGATTTCCTTTCTGCCAATGGTTACTTTGCTAGCAACACTGCCTTTCAACACCCAAGCAGACACCGCACTACCTGGACGGGATTTATTAAAGATCCAAACAACCCCAACTTAAGTAAGCCTATTTACAACCAAATTGACTACGTCATCTGTCAACAGAAAGCACGCCCTCTACTACAAAACGCAAGGTCTTTTGCAGGCACGGACCTAAACTCTGACCACAAGCTTGTTTCCACGAAACTAAGAATTGATAAAATTCATTTAATTCACAAACGCCATCCAAAGAAATCCAAGCAACAGAGAATCAACATCCATCGTCTGAGAGATGATCGAAAGACCCAGCAATCATATAGGAAAATTCTGAAGAATATGTTGAGCGAATTAGACCGCAACGATGATCCAAACACAACTATAAACCATCTACTTGACTGCATGAAAGTTTCAGCCATAAAAGCTGCCGGCATCACAAGAAGCAACCCACCACAACATACGTTTGATCAACAAGTAGCAGATCTGTCCAAACAACAAAAAGCCTTAAGGCTACAAATTTATCAAAGCACAAACAACATGGAACGCTCTAACCTCCGAAAGAAACGTACAAACATCCTACACAGCATATCTAAAAGATTAAAGGAGGTTGCAATAGAAAAAGCCAACTCTTTGGCAGAAGAAATATCCGCATCTGAAGACAGCAGTAAAATGTTCCAAGCAGCAAAACTACTTAAAGCGAGAAAGCCTCCTACCCCCATCATGATTCAAGATGTCAATGGCAGTTTTGTGCTCTCAGACAAAAGCAAAGTAGAGATTGTAAGAAAATGGTTTCAGCAACAATTTACAGATTCAGATGATGAACCAATACAACCATTCACCGGAGAAGCAAGACCCTTGCAAACACCAATAACCACTGAGGAAGTGTCTGCAGCAATTTCTTCTTTGAAAAACCGTCGTGCTGCTGGCCCTGATAACGTCAACAACGAACTCTTCAAATTCTCCAAAGACATAACCTCCGGTTTAATATCACAGACTATTAATGAATCTTTCAAACAACACAAACCAGTAGACACCATCGGCGAAGGCATACTAATTGCTATACCAAAACCCAAGAAACCAAAAGGACCACCAGCTAATCTTCGACCCATTGTGCTCCTCAATAGCATCAGAAAAATCCTCTCCATCATCATTTTGCATCGGATTAGAGACAAAATTGACAGCTTCACTGGACCCTTCCAAAGCGGTTTTAAACGTGGCAGAAGCTGTGCTGACATTGTCTGGGCACAACGTATGCTCGTTTCAGTGGTAATGGCTAGAAAATGGGACTTCCACAAAATGGGAATAGATATGTCCAAAGCCTTTGACACCATCAAACGCAAAAAAATCCTTCAAATTTTAGACCAAGCTGGCTGTGATGAAGATGAACTGCGACTAACCCGCGCCCTGCTAGCTGGCACGAAACTGTATGTGCGCATTAACAACGAAATATCCGCAAACTTTGAGACTACCATCGGTTCCCCTCAAGGAGACAGCCTCTCCCCAATACTCTTCACCTGCTACCTATCTGCAGCATTGAGCTCAGTGCGAGAGCAGTCCTCCAGACCAAACCCCCCTATATCTGACACATGCATGCCTTTGGAAATGGAGTATGCAGACGATGTTGAGTTTCTGGATGAGGAAAGACAGCCACTTGATATGCTACAATCTATTGCTACAAAGAACCTGAAAAACTACAATCTTTTCATGAATGAGACTAAAACTGAATTCACCCACATATTTCTTGCAGACACAAATGAAACTGATACTGATAGCCTACCGATTCGAGGAAACGAAAAATGGCGTACACACAAACTTTTGGGATCATTATTGTGCAGCACTGCCGATGTCAAATCCCGCTGCAATTTAGGCAATGTCGCTTTCAGATCACACTGGAAACTATGGAGCAAGAGATCGAGAATCCCATTACAGTTGCGACTAAGATTGTACAACGCGTACTGCATCCCAATTATGATCTACAACTGTAATAGCTGGTCTGTTACCAAAGCAAGTCTTGAAAGATTGGATGCCTGTCATCGAAGACATTTACGTGTCATAACTGGTCATACTTGGCCAAACAGTCTTATCTCGAACAAAAATCTCTACAAAATATGCAACAGTGAACCATTGTCTTGCAAGATCTCCACCATGAGATGGAACATGTTTGGACACATTCTGAGACTTCACCAAGACTCACTTCCTCAGAAAGCCCTTGAATTTGCAATAATTGGCAGCAAAAAGTACCAAGGCCGAACCGGACGTCACCGTACCAATTTATTACAACTGCTGAGATCTGACATCAGAAAAGCTGGCCTGGGATCCTTGCTCAGCACACCACATCTCCATCGATTGCAAAACATCGCAAAGGACAAAACAGAATGGAGATCCTATCAACCTTGTTGAAAGACTGATCGAAGCCAGCGGATGCCAAACGATTTGGCTACACTGGCGGCGGAGACAGTTACAATAATATGTCTGTATTTGCATACCTCTCGACAGGGTACTGAAATTTTGTCGTTTTTTACGTTCTTACGTCACAGACAACGTAGCTTCTGATTGGCTCCAGGTTTTCTTGACAATTACTGAAACTTTGCTATTAAAGTGCTTACCATCTCATAGCGGCTGCTTTAGGTTTCAGGCGAAAGGAATACAGCCTCTACGCATGAGTGATTTTCGGGCTTGTAACTATAGGCTACTGAGTACGCTGAAAATAAAGCTGGTTCTCTTACCAAAAAAAACATAGATTCTACAATAAGACATGCAATTCCAAAGGGTACATTAACCAACCAGTACTGAAACAGCACAAGTGTTTTTTAAATTCTTTGGGTCAATAGACTGACATCACAAGTTCAGAGCAAACATACTTGTGTTCTTCAAGAATGGACTAGCTTAATTTATAGGCTAATTATTTGCTCTTTACTAATGCACCAGTCCAATGCATGTTGTAAATGCTTACAGATGACATTGACAATAAGTTTTTGTGCTCAGTCTAAAAAAGCAGCCAACATTCTAGACTAGTCCCAGTTTGATTGATTGAATGAATCTTTATCCTCGGACTGGGAAAGTCCGAAGATTTTGTTTTGGAAATGCTCTCAGAGCGCACCAAATTGGAAGTGTTTTTCAAAATTTTCTGGGGGAGGCCCCCCAGACCCCCCGCTGGAAGTGTTGCCTTCGGGCTTCGCCCGACGGTTACGCCCCTCGTGCCTACTACCTTGCTGCAACATATTTCCAAGTTGCTTTCCCAATGGTTTAAGCCACCGAACGTCACTGCGTTTACATCAGTCCTACGTACTTTCTGAGGGCTCACATTACCAAGCAATGCAATCGACTGAGTTATTTAATGTTTATCCAAAGTTGTTTGTAGAAATGGCTTGGCCATCTGGAGATGTGGCCTGATTTGTCACATTTTGCAGATTTTGATTACAGCTACTGCTAATGTTTGACTGATATTTTTTTTCTTTTTGCTGGCTCCAAATGATATAAAAGCGTTTTGTTGCCTTGGGGAAGCAATAGCAAATGAGAAAAAGAAAGTTGAAAAACGCGGAATCAGACTGTCATTGAAAAATTAACAATCTGACTAAAATCTTCGAAATCAAATTTTCTTTGTTTTTCAACATGTGAGACTGAGGATGTTAAAACCTATTGTGTCATCTGGGGAAAACACTAAAAAAACCGTAAAAATATAATTTTTAGAAAAATTTATTTAAACATTTGCCTAAAGTTAGTCAAATTTGGAAATTTTTGCAAAATGTGACAAATCAGGCCGTATCTTTAGGTAGCCATGATATGACCTATGTCAGAATGTAGTGTTGGTACCATAGTAGGCTGCGTTTAATGCTACAACAGGCAAAACTTTTATCAGATGTTTGAAGGAGATGAGTAGCGATAGAGTTTGTTTGATGCTTGAAAAAACGACGGCTTTACACTCATTGGAAACAAGCGACGGTGTCTTGGGAAAACGCTTTGGTAGCATGCTTGAAGATGGACACGAAAGTCTCCCGCTTTACGTTTCTGCAAACTTAAAATACCAGGTAGCCACGAATTCAACTTTTCAGAAGTGAAGACTGACTCTCATTGTTTTTTTTTTGTTTTTGCATATATATAGATATGAATAAAGTGATGTATGAAAGAAAACATTTAAATCGTTGCCACACTCCATTCACACTCCCACAGTTTCCATTGCCTTAGTGATCACCAACTTATATTTAAACAATATTTTTTTTCTCACTTAGTCATAATTTGACGTTCGGTTTGCACTAGCGCAGTCATTGACATTGTTTATTTTCAATTAAATAATAACTTCTCAGTGGTTGTGGATGAATTTGCGTTTCAATTGTAACAGAATATTTTCGGTTATTTATTAGACGTACAATCTTAAAATTCTACTAACCATATTCTAAAATGTATTTACGCATAATATTTCTGATATAAACTTTAAAAAAGTGATATAGGATTGGCTTTTGACAAGTTCTATAATCGGATGATTTGGAGAAATTTTAAGTGGTGGCTTACTAGTTAACCAATGATGGTAACAAATACTTTTATGCGATGGGAAAGCTGCAACCAAAGTCCTTCTTACAATTGTAAATACATAGGAAAATATGACTAGCTTTTAGTCTGCTGATGAAAGTAGGCTATGTTGTAACATGTTGAAAAATTCATCACAATCACGGTTAAATGGAACTCAAAATAGACAGAAAATTAAAATTTTTAGTTGTATTGCATCATATGACTGAAACATTTGCTAATTTTTTTTTTCGGTTTTGTGTTGTGGTGTTTGAGGCTTTACTTGGTCTTAGGCTGCGGGCTAATATTGCAATGAAAGCTAAAATCCTGACGTCATTTCTGCAGGTTGCGTTGCGGCACTTTAGCATACGATTTCACTTTCTGGTGGATTTTTTTCGCGTTTAGTTTGCATAATGAATCGATTTTTTAAACTAAAATTTCCATTTTTTTTAGAAATTTTTTATTTTATGACCGTTTTGGCAAGTTTGCTTTCTGCAAATATCATGGCCGGAAGTATCTGGTAACACGTTTTAATGTTTATGCAATAGCTTTTCCTATTCATTGAGATTGGAAAAATACCAGAGCAGTTGTCAAAAATTAAATGACCATGAAATTAAATTAGCATAATTTAAATGGGCATAGATTAGATGTGCATAAATTTAATTGAGTATTTAGATACAGCAAAATAATTCTGGTACGTCAGTCAATATTCCATCGGGATTCTACGGCTACTTCCTGTATGAATGTGTTTTAAGTTTTTAAATAGCGGCAGCAAGTCGGGGATTTTACCCTAACACCTAAAGTTTTAATGCTTTTTCTTTTTTTATTTATGCAATAGCAATGTTATAAAGTGGGTAGTCGAATATTTTTGAAACTATAAAATGCAGATCTGTTGTCAGTGTGAAATCTATTTTACACCAGTTTTCAAAACCAAACAAACCAGGAAAAATTGTAGTTTAACGGTTCTATCATCCCTTAGAAGGCTTAGATTATTTAAATAAGAGTGATCATTTTTCAAGCATTGATGAAAAAAAATATGCAAAACCATAAGCTACTCTGCTACTATAATGTTAAAGTAAAAGTAAGCAGATATTTTTGCTTTTAAATGACAGAAACGACCTTGAAAAAAGTTGTTCTAAAGCGAGTTGTCACAAATTAGTCAAAATGCACGCCTGAAAGTTGCGTATTTAGAAAATAACAAAGTTTTTGTCACTCTTAAACTATCTTTTTGAGCTAGCCTATTTCACTTGTAACATTTTGTTTGCCTTTAGATATTCAGAAATGCACTTTTTATTGCTCAGATATTAGCCTTGTCAAAATATCTAGAAAAGCTGTAGGCCTAGGCAAAAGTTCATCAAACGGATTAGGACATGAATAGCATGAATTTGAGTCTTTACTTTTTATTGATACTCGGTTGGATATCCTCAGTGGTTCTTGTGCAAGCATGTTTTGAATAGCCTACCAATAACACATCGCTTTTTTGAGATAGGTGGATGTCTTCCCGTGAAATAGGCTCAACTTTTAGCAAGATTGTGTTGAGTAATATTTGAAATATGTTTTATATCCTCAACAGTGTTGGTTTTTTTTTTAACTTTGAACCGAGGTTATTGACTGAAGAGGGTTCGATTAGTCTAGGACCCGTTTTTGATTCGGGTTAGTCAGGACAACCCAAGTTGTGAAATTGATTTAAAGTCAATTTGATTTTGTGTAAATATGCTAATGTAAATCGTAGCAATGCATAATGTCTTACGTAGATCGTTTAATATCGAGAAACATTATTTTGTTTAAAAACTTTTATGTTTAACATATTTTTTAAAAATCTAAGTTCGTATAGAGCTCTTTTTTCTGGGACGGCTGCACTAAACTATTCAACTTACAAAGTTTATATAAAAATGTTACAGACTTCGCAAGAGATCTGCGGCAAGCTGTTGTTCAAAACGTATACTTGTGGAGGTGAGTTACAAATCAGAAATTAAGTAGGCCTATTAGTTTAAGTTTTAACTCATAGTCCATACAATCGACTACTATGGCTAAAAGTTGTAAAACATACAAAGTCTGTATAGACTATAGGCCTACACTATAGCCTATTTACAAATAACTAGTAGTTGTACTTTAAAGGTTTCAAGGTTAACGAAAAAAGAATCGGCTAGATATACTTTTGAACTAAATTTATTTATTTATCCATTTATTGTATGCTGGTAAGCGATAGAGCGATCAAGAACACAAATAATTCCTTTGTTATTTATTTATATATTTATTTTAATTAATTATTATTATTCAATATTTCCTCGCTACATTTTTAATCTAAGCAAGTTCTTTTTGCAATAAATTCGAAACGAAAATTCAACATACAAAATTTCAAAAATCATACAGCGCTTTTAAATCTTTTATTTATCTTTTTTTTTTATCTCATTTTATTATTTTTATTAAAAAACGCAACTGAATATAGAACACTAAAAAAAATAGTGCTTTGGATTCTGAAAAGTCTTTCTTTAGAAAAAATTGTGGTTAACATACCTACACATGATGAATTGAGATCTGCCTTTATGTGTGATAAATAACAAACTCGGAAAACGAAAACAAAACTTTGAAAAGTGTATCTCAAGGTCCTTCACGACTCGCCAATGTCGTTCTTGCATTACCATAGCGAACTAGACGGGCCATGAGCATAGTCGCAACTGTCACAAAAATGTTAGCAGTGATGGTAGACTTGTTGCAGCTAACGTGGTTGCAATTTTATCGCTATGTAAGAATACAATTGGGTGTTTCTTACCTTTAGATACATTTAAAGTTTCCAAACTAAAACTTGTATTCAAATGTTTATAAATTTAAAAGTTGTTGTAAAAAGCGATTTTGTTCATATATTGTAGGTATAGGCCAACATCTTCCACAATTTAACTAAACTTTTTAAAATAAAAATAAAAGTCTCCTTGTGATTGTGGAAATCTTTATCCTTGGGCTGAAAAAGCTTTTTTGAGAGTTTAATCCTTGTCGTTTGGATACTTGTAGAGGCTTTGAACCACTGACCCAAGCCCGGTCACCGAGTTTGACAGAGTGAAGTTTCGCTTGTTTTTGAAGTGTTAATTCATCCACTATAGGTGCCAGTTAATGGAGAGCTGTCCTTGAGGTGCATTTGCACATTCTGAGAACTTAAAGGGTGGAGAAACCCAAATTAACTTTTTGCGAGTTTTTTGTTTCAGCGTGATGTCATTGTGTACAACATGCGTTTTAGCAAAAAAAAAATCCAAATTTTGTTGCCCTTGTCTCGCTAAGGCCGCTTTTGTTTGATACCCGTTTGCGAGGTCTCGTTGCGCATCAAGCTGTGACGCTGTTCGCTGTGACGTCACAAGGTACATATAGTTGTGGCCAAAATTTTAAGACCAGACTTGATTTATGACCATTTTTGCATTACCTCAAAATAATGCATCAGATATTGTTTCAGTTGCATCATCTTTATGCATCATCTTATATCTGATGCAGTATTTTGAAGTAATGCAAAAACCGTCATAAATCAAGTCTAATCTTAAACTTTTGGCCACAACTATATGTATTTTGTGACGTCACAGCGAACAGCATCACAGCTTGATGCGCAACGAGACCTCGCAAACGGATATCAAACAAAAGCGGCCTTAAGCGAGACGAGGGCAACAGAATTTGGATTTTTTTATTGCTAAAACGCATGTTGTACACAATGACATCACGCTGAAACAAAAAACTCGCAAAGTTAATTTGGGTTTCCTCGCCCTTTAAGCATTATAAAAATTGAATAAAGCTTTTATTTAAAAAGTTTTGTTGCTTTTACGGCAAGTCCAGCAGGCTCTTAGCAAAGTGTTAAATTATTTTTTTCTTCTGTTTTGTTTTCAAGTTTAGCATGATTTCTGTAAACTCTGTAAGTTTTAATTTATTTTTAAAGTTTTTGAAATAGCAGTGAAACTTACCGTTGAAAGGTCTACCGCAAATACTAGTAGTTTTATCGCATTAAAAAAAATATTTTTTATTTTAGAAGGGTTGCGTTGCTGCAAGAAGTCGAATAAAGAAGCTTACAGCTGCTGCTCTCTTGAAAAATCATCATCGTCATCATATAAAATATGGTGTAAGTGCGGAGTCCACAAGTTGTTTTTCCTTATTTTTTTGACTCAAAACCTCGTTCGGTAATGGTATTCAATGCTAAATTACAACTATGCCACATTGAAATATACATTTGCTGCGGCTGTGGTGAGTATATTATCTGTATAATGCTATGTAATTTTGTGATAAAGGAAATGTGTTAGAAAATTGCTTTTAAACTGAGCTATCCTAAATCAGGCCTGTATATTTAGATGCCGGTATATGGGTTGGAGTTGTCGTTTTGCATTTCTTGCTTGCGGTATGGATCATCTACCGCTACAGACATAGGAAAGTGAAACATGTTTCCAACTCTCTTCGAAGAATGAACGAAGATCGGACGAGTTTGATGGTGAGTTGTTACTATGTTTTTTAATCGCGCAAGACCACGGTCGACTAAAAGTGGCATGATATATAATATGAGTGCATGTTGGCTTCCAAGTGCTGAATGTGAAGCGTTCATGAGATTAAAACAAATTGACATCTCGTGGTAGATGCTAAATACTGTATACACTACTTTCACACAAGTACTGACCAAACATTTTCTTGCTGTTAACAACTCTCCTTATCAAGCCTTGAATTTGACAGGGCTGATTAGAAACTTATAACGATTTACTCACATTCTCTGTAGCTACGGTTTGTTAGAAATAAAGCATTATGGCTTGTAGCCTGCAAATGTAACCTATCGCACAATAATTTGCAGATGTTACCAAGGTTTTCAAATTGTCCCTTTGTTAGTTGTAGAAAAACGTGTGAATTTCAAACACGAATCTTCCGTGGCAACAACAAATATTTATCTAGTAATGCCAATAATGCAAGAACAAAAACCTATTTAGTAGATTTGACTTTGCATAAAATTTAGCACAATTGCTGATGGCATTTCCAACACAATTAGCCTATAACTTTACTTTTATTTTGTTAAAGATTAACCGTGAAGACATGCACGAAGCATCACCCAGAGAATCTTCATCGAGAATGACCGTCATTCATTCTGGGCTGGCTGCAGCTACCGTGGAAGCTGTTATTAAATACAACTAGTGGCTCCCTTTTTGTTTTATACTACTGTAGGCCTATACGTCAAGTGTAATTTTTTTTTTTTTTTTGATTGAAAAATGACTTTTTCGTTTTTTGTATTTTCTTTTTTATACAAAATTGCATTTTGCAACATTTTATTATATAGCTTCCGCAAGTATACGCAGTAATTTTTTTTGTAACTTTGTATTTTTACTTGTTTAATTTATTGCTGATATGAAGATGTTTTCTTACCAATTGCGTTGTTAAAAAAATAAAAGTGTTCAAAATGAACTTTTTGTAGATGAAGCAAAATTCTTCAAAAAAAAACAAAAAAACTTCATTTAAAACAAAACAAAAACTAAGCCAAAGAAACCAAAATAAAATTTTGATTTCTTTCAAAATGTCTTTCTTTCAAGCACAGTTGCCAAAGATATTATTTGTGAACGTGTTCCTGATTATAGGGCCTAAGTGTTTTTGTATGTGAATGCAACATTGCACCATCGGATATGTATCCCATACAAAAGGAAAGTAGACCTAAGCTTCATGTAGACATGTTTGTCGATGACAAAAGCAACAGAAGAAATTTTAGAAAGCATAAAAATAATATAAATATCAGAAAACAAACTTAGCATCGAGAATAGGAAGAAGGAAGTGAAGACGTTGCAAGGAGAATTGTTTGCAGTGACATGACGCGATTTCAATGCGATGCGTTCTTGATCAGCCAACAAATAAATCTATCAAAAAGAAAGTGAATCTTGAAGCAGAAGAAAATAACGCACATGCGCAATAGCAATAACTCGTTTGGATTCAAACGAGTAGCATAGTTTAGTAAATATTTTTACAGTCAATAATGCCTAGAAAGTGAAAATTATGAGGAGTGCAAAATCGAATGAGACACCTATTTGAAATTAATTAAACAAAAAATCTTTTTTCGCCAGCTTTCAGCTTTGCTAATAAATATGCATACAGTGTAGCAATTATACAGCATGGATTGACTACTAAACGCCACAATCAAGAAGCTATATGCGGACATGGTTAGCATAAAGCTACATCGGGTTAACCGTTGGCTACTTGCGATCGTCCATCGTTGCGCTTGTGCGGTAAAACTCAACACATTACTGTGTCTTCTTGATCAGGGCTTTCCAAACTGGGGGGTCTCAACCCCGCAAGGGGTCGCATAACGAACTTCAGGAGTCGCAGATAGTATGCTAATTTTACATAAAGTACTGCATATTAACACTTCTGTGCAAGGTGCTGTGAAAGTTATTAACTTTATTAAGAGTCGCGCAGTCAATAGACGGTGGGCTGGCGCAGCGGATAAGGCGCTCGCTTTCCAATTATGCAATCCTGGTTCGACTCCCAGCTTAAGCTGGTTGTTGACAAACACCGCTCACCTCTACCCAGGGTGTAATAAATTGGGTGGGCGTAGTTGCTGAAGTAAAGGCGGCGAGAGTAAGGAACTGGCCACCCTACTCTCGTTAGTGCCGAAGGCTTAGTATAATGAGAACCTTATCTTCTCATCCCCCGATGCTTGGATCAAGTATGGGACTCACCTTTACCTACTCAATAGACTGCCTGTATTTTTACAAATTTATGTGGTAAAGTGGAATCTGAGTTTAAATCCCTTTCATTGCATAGTAAAGTGAGGTGGCTTTCTAAAGTCAAAGCTTTAAAAAGGTTAGCTCATCAATGTTGAAAAATGAAGTCGTAACTTTCCCAATGGAATAAAATTCAGACTTAGTCTACAATTTTTACAATGACATCTGGCTTTTGAAATTATGTCAAATGTCAGATTTGCTTGAAAAACTGGATGAGTTTAGTTTGTCCCTCCTAGGAAAAAACATCAATGTTTTGCATTAAAATCTAAAAATAATGCGTTCATCAAAAAATTAAACATCTGGAAACAAAAGGTTTAAAATGATTTATTTAAAATGTCCTCATTTACTGAAAAGTTTTCGGCTAATAATGATGTGAAATGAAATGTTATTAACCCTCTGGTTGGCCTATTCATCACTGTCAAATCTGTTGAAACAGTTTCAGAAGTAGGCCTATTTTTTTTCCAGAATGGAACAAGATCAAATTAGATTGGATCCAAAACTTATTTGCAATGCAAAAACAAAGTAAGCCTACCAAGCACCTTTTTCTTAAATTTCAGGAAAAACTTGCAGATCTATCATCGTTGCAACTTCAAGCCGCAACACTATAAGTTACGGCTTAAATTTTTAGGAAAAAGGTTTTACGCTTTTTGACTGAATATTAAAGTTGAATATCTATCATTAGCCACTTGCTCCACCCGATAGTCTCAACGAGTCTGTAGGCGAGCAATCCCGGCGACTAAAATCTAGACACGCATTTGTACAGGCCCCCGCACAACTCTTGATGGAAACTGCTGAAGACCAATCCATCAGTGCGGCTACCTGGGCGGACCACCAATGAAGTTCGGAGCAGGAAGAACTCTTCAAGACTCCATAGTTTTATCTCCGACACCGGCCCCCACCCAACCTGAATGTTTTCACCAAGGAAGGCTTGAGTGTGGCTTAACCGCTTGCACACTGGGATCGGACCCCAGACAGCCACTTTCTCTGGTCCAGATCTTTACCAGATCGAGTACGGATCTGACTAGATCCTTACCACATCTGGGCCAGATAAAGTGGCTTTCTGGTACCATTCCGCTCCAACACGCACAAAAGGGAAATGGCTCCATCTGCGATCTGTGAGTGTGACAAGGAGAAACAAATCGCAGACTATACCATCTGCAACTGCGCCAAATGGTGTGCGTGGTCTGCGTGAACTGGATGACGAATCAATTCAGTGGCTGCTATGGACACCTGCCCAAATATCTAGACCGAGTCGCCGCCGCTGCTCAAGAGTGCTAAAAGGAAGAGCCCCTCGATCCTTTGAGTGGCGAAGAAGGTTCAAACGTAGACGAAGATCTGATTCAGCAGTAACTCCTGCCGTTTGTGTCGATGTAGGCTGTCTGTGCGAGTCAGCGGTTTCAACATTGACGGCAATCAAATCAAAATAAACTCACCGTTTTAGCCTAAGCAACAGTGTAACCGCCTTGAGACCAGCATTAATAAATATTAAGCCACGGCTGGACTAGCTTTGTGATGGCAGAAAGAAGTCGCACCTATCATACTGAATGAATGTGTTTGCTTTTTTGTGTTGTTTCCAATAGGCTAGGCGTAAAGTAATAGGCTTCGAGTACTGGCAGCTTGTTTTTAGTTTTCGTTCGAATTAAGCCTTTCAATAAATATCACAAATGTATATTTTGCACTGCTTATCATTAGAAAGGGGCCTCGAAAAATTATAGTAGATTAAAAGGGGTCGCGAGAATTTTGAGAAGTCCTGTTCTTGACAGTTTAAGCCTCACTTATTTGTCAAATCACCGTTCATTCATAGGTTGACACGCCAGTGTCGGAGCCAGATGAGAACATTGTTTGTAGCCTACTGTTTCTTAAGTCGTTGGTAATGTTTTTTAACTTTTAACTTAGCAGTGATAAAACCGGGTGATGTTTGTACATTTGATAACCCCAGGCTCAATTCGACAGGCCCAATTACATATTTGTGTGGGATTGATCCCCAAATAATGGACCAACTTTTTGAGGCACCCAATTCATTTAGCTTCGATTTTACTCAGTGCCTCAAGCGCGACATTTCAGTTTACAACTCTGTTACGGAAGAATAAGTAAGCTTATGACTACCAATAAAATTCTGAAGACTCGATTGATTATTGTGCAAAGACTTAGCCTACACTTGCTTGGCCAATTAAATTGTTTTCAGCTTTTCCAAATGACGTAGCCTAAACTGGAATTAAATCTATTAAATTTGCAAAAACCGGAAACAGAATAACAATATGAGCTTAGGAATCATTTGAATTTATTTGCATGGAAGAGTGGTCAAGACTTAGTAGGTTGGTGAGGTGAAGATTGGCTCGTTTGATATTGCAGCTTACAAATCACCAGTGTGGCTAAACTTTTATTCGAAAAAAGTCAACGCGATTACGTTATTACTTTTAACATTCCTCAAAGATTTTATACAAACAATTTCCAGACAAAATAAGACTCTTGTTTTTTTACCACTTAAGACAATGGTTTTCAACGATGAAGGAACTTGATAAGATCAGGAAAATTTTTACTATAGTACGGCCTAATAGGCTTTTAGTTATTGGGGTTTGTTTTCAAGTTGATACTGAGGGAAGCATTATCATGTTTGGTTAGCTCGTAAGACTATTTTGAAAAATAGACCCGAAGTGATGGTAATAAACTCATGTTCAGCAAACATTTAAAAAGCTAGACTATTTTCATCTTCAGTGCTATTGAATGAAAGCAATCCTTGATGTCGCCAGGTTTTAAATTCAATTACCGCTGACCTCGCAAGGGTTAATCAACCAGCTTATTATAACATAAACTATGTATTAAAAGTCGAAATTTGCAGTTTTTCAACTTGATATTTGGCACTTAAATCAAAATGGCAGTGAACAATAGTAAGGTTATTGAAAGCAAGCTGTTTACATTTTTTGAAACAATTTATTGAAGCAAAAACGAAACCTATAATTATCCCTTCCTCCTGAAAGTATTCATACACGAGTCTAAATCAATAGTGATGCAGAAGAATGAAATTACAGAAAGTTGCAACTGATTGGAAATTAAAAAAGATTAAGTGACTTGCGTTGTTCTGGTGACTATAGGCTACTAGGTTACCTCCTGATGATGATATACCTAGCTTTTATTACCGACGTTTCGTCAGTTATTTATCAAATGCCTGGTGAACAGTTTCACTCCGTTTGAATCAAAACATATGTTAAAACAATCTTCAGCGCCTCGCAAAGATCCTTTATTTTACGAAAAGTAAAATTACAATCCAATGATGATGGCGTATGAGCGATCTTGCCAGGCTAGATTGGAGGGCAGGAAATCTTCAGCCACTCAGCAGTCTCGTCGTCCAGGACCCTCAGAGCATGCGCACCGTGTGGAGGCCGGTGGGTTAGGCAGTGGTGGATGACATGGTCTGCGGTCTGTTCAGTGGCACCACACTCGCATTCTGATGAAGAAGCCAGGCCCCACTTGTGCATGTCCGAACGAAAGCGGCCGACGCCAGTTCGCATGCGGTTAAGCCTGACCCACGCAAGCCTTGCGAAAGACATCCTTGGTGGACGGGGATCGGCGTCGGGTATGAAGTCACGGAGCGTGGACGTGTGATTTTGCCACTCCGTGTTCCACATATGGTTCGTCCAGTGTGCCGCACTTAAACCAAGTTCTTCTGCGTTCTTAAGTAGTTGTTGTGCGGCAGGCACAAAGGGGCGTCTTGATTTCAGCCGCTGCTTTATAGGTGGTGGTCTCTTGAATGTTGCATAGAGAAGATGGTCGGGGTCCAAAGCGCGGCGAGCGAGAGAAATCGTGGCTCCTTTACGACGTAGCTCAGCGGGTTGGATGCTTGCTAGGATGGGTAGGCAGTCCGTTGGAGTGGGACGCAGGCATCCAGTCACAGTACGCAGTGCGTCGTTGATGGCGGTATCAATCTGGTGGGTGTGAGCAGTGCCGGTCTTTGAGGTGTGCAAACCGTGCGATCGCACAGGGCCCGCAAATTAGGGGGCCCGCAATTTACTCAGAAAATGCAGTAATTTTGTCATTTCCAATGGAAAAATTCAACAAGTGAATTCAACAAAGGAATTAGCAACAAGAAAGACTCAATGGGTGCAACCTATTTCGTCCCCTGAAAAGATCGAGAAAAAAAAACAACATGGCCGAAGTTGCTGATCGGAGTTGCCGCAAACATTTCAAATTTCTCTCGATCTTTTCAGGGGACGAAATTTGATTTTGTTAACTCCGATTTCAGGGTACGAAATCGGGGTACGAATTTTTCAGGGAACGAAATAGGTTGCATCTAGACTCAACATAGCTTTATTTCCAAAAAACGCCCAAGAATGCATGATCTTATTCTTTTGCTATGCCACTGGACAGCACCATTTTACAGTAGGATAATATTCATACCCAAATTTTGAACATGCTCTCAAAATGCCCCAAATTCAAAGTAATATTTCAAAATTTTCTGGGGGAGGCCCCCCAGACCCCCCGCTGCTGGGTGTCAGACCGTCAAACCACCCCCTCCCCTTTCAAAATAGGCCTCCCCAGCCACGCTACTGAGTTGAATCATTGTCATTGGGGCCCGCAAATCATATTCCGCACAGGGCCCGAAATACCCTAAGACCGGCACTGGGTGTGAGAACTACGACACCAGACCGGCGAGCAGTACTCAGCGGTGGAATGACACAAGGGCTAGGGTAGCTGTACGAAGAGTTTTAGCACCAGCTCCCCAGCCGGAACACGCCAATCGCCTCAAAAGTGCGACGAGTGTAGATAGTTTTTTGCGCAGTGACTTCAAGTTCCGGCGGTACGTGAGTGACCTGTCCAGGGTTATGCCGAGGTATGTAGGTTCGGCACAGTATGGTAGGCGTTCCCCATCAATGTTGATGTTTATCTCACGCTGTGCCTCCCGATTGTTAAGGTGGAAGGCCGCCGACACTGTCTTTGACTTGCTGAGCTGTAGCTTCCATTTCTGGAGGTATGCTGATAGTGTTTGCATGTCTTGGCTGAGGTTCCTCTCCACTGACTGCCAGTTTCCTGCTGAGTGCAGGAGTGCCAGGTCGTCTGCGTAAGCATATTTCCTGGAGATGGTGGGGGGGCAAGTCGTAGATGTATATGTTAAACAGGAGAGGAGCCAAGACTGAGCCCTGTGGGACGCCGTTTTTAAGTCGGCGTAGTCTGCTTTGACGACCGCTACCGGTTGTGAGGGTAAAACTGCGGTTTTGCACAAGTTCCATCATCATATGGACTATGTGTCTGTCAGGGAGCAGACGGAGTAACTTGCAGGTAAGGCCGCTATGCCATACGGTATCATAGGCAGCCGTGAGATCAACAAACACGGCGCCAGCCTTCTTCTTAGCCGAGAAGCTGTCGTCAATGTCTTGGGTCAAAAGTGTGACCTGATCTACGGTTGATCGTCCGTGTCGGAAACCAGCTTGTTCACGGGGGAGCTGCGGATCTATTATTGGTTCGACACGGGCGTAGATGAGTCTCTCGAGGATCTTGAAGGGGATGCAGAGCAGTGAGATTGGAAGGTAGCTCTTCGGGTCCCCTGGAGGCTTATTCGGCTTAGGAACTGCAACCGCAAGGGCTCTTCTCCAGATTCTGGGAATTCTCAGGTGGCACAAACAGCAGGAAAGGCAGTTTTTTAACCAGGACTTTAAGGAGACATCAGCATGGAGTATCAGCTCCGGGCAAAGGTGGTCAGGGCCCGGTGCTTTACCTGGCTTTGTGTGCTGAAGGGCGGCGGAAAGTTCTTCCGGGGTGAACTCACCCGAGATGTTGTCCCCATCTGGGGTTGTTACCCTCCAGAGGTCCGTCATTTCTTGCAAGACGAATCTATCTGATTCACGGTCTCTCGATTTGTATTTCCCGTTCTCCACAAGTTGTGAGGCGATGGAATTTGCTGAAACGGGACATTGTTGAAGAGAGGCACGTGATCTGCCAGTTAGGTTGTTCAGTGTACTCCATGCTATGCGGCTGGAGTGCGTGAAGTCGATTGATTCAACGGCTTCTGTCCAGCGCTCCTTTCTCTTTGAGTCCAGCCTTGCCAGCAGAGCTGTGGCTGAGCTGTTGGTGTCATACATGTGTCATACAGGTGTCACGCAATCCACTGATTTGACGAGACAGGCATGATAAGTTCTCCAGCATATCAGTTTAATCATTAGATAAATAAAATGGTACAAACGCCGGGTGCAAGTTAAACTACGCAGATCTTTCAAAGTGAAACCAAACGCAATTTATGCACAAGAAGATTGAGGCGCCAACCCAACAATCACCAATCAAGATATTAAGAACTTTGAAGTTGCAGACCTTCTACGCACCAATGCCGACCACAAGATCAACTTTGAATAAACGGAAGTCTTAGATAGAGTAGAACTAAAAATTTTAGAAACAATACTTATAAAAAAAAAGATTTTCGCACCTCATTTAACAATTAGGTATCCCTTTAACAACTAAGTATCCCATTATCTCATTAACTATCCTCAACTAATATCAAGACACCTATTTGTACCATCTAAGATTCAACTGCGTTACTACACTCATCCACCAGTCCTTCGTTCTAGTGATGCAAGAAAACAAATGATCGCTCACTTATAGAATGGGCATTGATGTAACAGTAATAGCACATTTTGTGACCTCATAGTTTACAGTATCTTTCTCTTGTCACGTCAACAACGACGACGACCTGTACACTATCAAGCCTTCAAGGTTTAGGCTACTCAGTTCTTTTGAGTTCCAGCACTATTTACTACCAAAGGTTTGTTGCACCAACTTTCGCCATGCATAAGTGAGGATTGGTAGCCTACTCTCTGCGGTGTGCTGGTGGCAGATAAGAATCGCTCGGTTAAAAAGTTACCGAGTTTTTCTACTCAATGTGTTATCATATTTAAAATATTCAATTTAAGAGCAATCCGAAGTGGCTTAGCTGTTTCAATTTCGAATATTGAATGGTTAATGTAGGCTGGAGAGGTTATGGCAATTCTGTACCAGCCAATGTTAACAAATATACATTTGTAAAAAAAAAATGAAAAAGAATATAATAGCGCACCTTGGCGAAAATACTGCTTACACCACTGCCTACAACTACAGTATATGCTGATACACAGCATGTTAGTTAATATTTAATGACTTAGCTCACTTACTGTGTATCTAGAATATGTTTTTTATGACGATAGGGCGTGGGGTTTTGTGAACAACATCTTTCATCATCATCAAATAGTTGCTGTACCCATGGCCATGCTGTACCGTATTTCAAATAGCCCTAATTTAGAAGTATAACTATTCAGGAAGCAGTGGCAATCGAGTTAAATGAATTCAATAAAATTAGTTGTGCGTTGTTGACAATGAGAAACTGGATTAAGGTATTCTTTCAAGCATTTGCAATCTGTTCTGCTTCTTCGCTGTAAGAAGTAGAGCTGTTCAAAGCGAATATTTTTCTCGAAATAAGATTTGACGATAAATGTGGTGTCGAAACGAAACATTTTAAATTGTAATGCAGTAGGCTAGCCTATATTTCCAAACATCTCCTGCTGAACAATTGTAATTATCAGGCAATAGTTTCGTTTCGAATTCTCAACGAAATAAACTTGCCTTTGTTTCGAAATGTTTTGGAAACGTTTTTGTTTCCTACAGCCTGAGCAAGGAGAAACCATTAAAGGGTAAGCAGGCAAAAAGGATGCGCTCAGAAACTATATACATTCAGAAAAGCAGGTCAGCTACATTTTTACTGTTCTTGTATACGACAAGCAAGTCAACCCTATGTCAGTAAACCAACTATGCTGGTGATTAATGTTTGTATTAGCCAGAGATAGCCAAGACTTGTCTACTTGTTGGTGAGTTCGTCTCTGACGAAGAAGCTGAGAGATATTTCAAATATCCAATTGAATGCTTTTGATGTTGATCACAAAGTTTTCGTCAAATCATAAAAAGTGAAGTCAAGTGTGTTTTTATTGCTATTTTAAACTTGATGGCATTTGCCCATTCTATTTAGCAGCAAAAACTAACCGATACAATCGAAAAACGCGTTTCATTTTAATTAATATATAGTCTCGTGTATAAGCTTTTACATTCCAATTAGGGTTTGAGGATAGTGGAGAGTTTTGGTAAATGGAGTGAATCACAGATTTTAGTGTAGGAATGAAATTTTAAGACCATTAGAGACCTGGAATTGAGGTAGTGAAGAACTTTGAGGAGTTGAGTGATTGGAGTAATCGTTGAAGGAATAGAAGTTTGAACAATTAGAGATTTAAGAGGTTGCAATTTGGGAAAGTAAACATGTTTGGGAGATTGGAAGAAGTTGGTGGGAGAAGGGAATCTTGGGCAATGAATGATGTAAATTATTATTTACTTTTTCAAATTCCAATTTTCAAAATCTTTAATTACTCAACTCACCAATTAGATGACTCAAAGTTTCATTGCCTCCTAATCTCTACACGACTTTTTAAAGGACTCCGGTTCGACACCGCTTCAGTGCACGCGGCTGTATCTCGGCAAAGACACTTAATGGTATGTCAAAATAAGGGGAGCAGCTGACTCGAAGACTATAATGCCTCTTTCCTGCATTTTGCTGCTTTGCATCTGTGATTGCAGGGTAGGTTACTATACAGTATATTGCTGCAATAGGCGCAAAATAAAACATAATTATTATTGTTATTATTCTCGGTTTTCCTAAATCCAAAATTTTCTAAATTCCAACTTATGCAAACATTTTGAAATCACCCCTTTTCCAAAGTTCCAACCTCTTACCGCTATCGGCAATTCATGATTGACGTCAATGGCTGTTTACTTTCCTGACAGAAAAATCTGTCATTTCTACATTGATTCAACGTCTGCGGACGTCAAATTATTGTAAAAATTACAGATTTTGTTGTCTGGGTAGCGATCACCATGAGGACCGAAAATTTTTTTTTGGGCCACTCAATATCGTGAGTAGCTCGAAAATTGGCATTACTTCGATGCAAAGTTTAGCATTGATGTGTCTTATTGATGGAATATGTATTCTTAGTTTGGAAATGTAGAAGCAAAAAAGAGGAAAACCAAAGAGAAAGTGTTTAAAAAGGAAAAGAAAAGATTTAGAGAAATCTTGAAAGTGTAAAGGAAAAATGTTCCTAGCCGCTGATCCCTCCGAAGCGAAAGAGAACAAGAAGGCAATTTTCATACACGTCTCTTCTTACACCCCACACAAAAACTTCCTGTTGTCAAAGGAAGATGCCGTAGAAATAAATTGAAACATGCTAGGATCATTTTTCATATGCACTGCATTTACAACATCTACTGTGACTTTAACACTATTGCAATATTTTTCATGGCGTACAGTGTTTATGTTGGTATAGTTTTTTTGTACTTTTGCGAAATGCAAAGCAATGTTCGGCTTACCTTTTTTGGATTTGTATGCTGCACGTTAGTTTCCCTTATAGCGGTAAGTTAACTTTCACTACACCAGAGTTAGATTAATTACATGTTTTTCAGTTCAATTACATTTTAATTACACCATCAAAAATTTTAATTATGTTACAATTACGTTACTCTGAAATTTTCAAATTATATTTATGACTACAGTTACTTCCAAATGTAATTAATTACACGTTTCAATTACTAAAATTAAACGTTTCAGTATTTTGGTTCATTGATAATTTTTACAGTTTGATTTTATCAAAGACAAGTAGAATTGTATTTGTAATTTGGACCATATTTTTTTGAAATTACAAATAAAATTACAAAAAGTCCTAATTACATGAAAATGTTTAATTAAGTACATTACTGGACGTAATATATTAATCAATAAAGCTTTTTAAATAGCAATATTGACAAACAGTCTACGAACAGTAAAAAACAACAAGCTGTTACTGCAGCTAACTAATAATCTTTTGTAACCTGCATGTATGGCTTTTAAAAAGGTTATATACTGTAACGACTATTAGGTCCTGTAACTACTAACTAGGTCCAACTAGACTACTCTCGTGTCCAACTTGTACCTCAACTAAGGTCTTATGTTTACGCTTTTTTTAGGCAAAACAATGGTGCGCTCAAGAAGATGGAGATACGTTTCTTTGCATCGGTAAACTTGTGGATGACAACGCTTTCTTCAGAACCAGGCTATCTATTTTTAATGACATTTTTTTGTTTTTTAATGATAAAATGAAGATTTGATTTTGATAAGCACCTACTGAAGTCACATTGAACAAAAAAAAAATTTCAGAGCACTGTAAACAGCAGTACAATGAATCTTAACCCTTTATTGCACATTACAGTTGGGGGATGATTTTTTGCATAAATCTTACATTTTTAGGGTCCATTGAGGTTACTTAAAGGGATTTTTTATTATTTTTTCATGAAACAGGTGTAGGCCTAATCGTTGAAATATGACGTGGTACCTAGAGGTACCACGGTGCTTCAAAGGTAAATTTTTATTTTCGATTTATATTTTGAGTTTTTCTAAGTCTCGTGTAGAAACGAATAGAACGAAGCACAATTGCAGTGGTTCCGTTTGTACTGAGCACAAGAATGTTGCTAATTCAGCATCAAAATTGAAAACACGCAATTTAGGTTGTCAAAGATGGATTACCAGACAAAATGCGCTATCACAAGCAACTACTGCTACTTAGCAACTTGAAATATCGCAGTTGAATAACAAACTTGACAAAGCACGTTCAAGTATAAAAACACTAGAATGCGTGTTACAAATGCAGAAAATCGACATAGAATACACAAGTTCATTACAACTGCTGGTGGAAAGCTTGGAAGCAGTTGCGGCCATTCACGTAACACAAATAAATTCCACATTCTAGACACATGTTGTTCGTGCGGCCGTTGCGACAATGCTTGCAACGTTGCTTATTTTTCTCCCCTTTCTGCATGGCATGCTTGACAGGGCCATTTGAGGTCTTGCTGTATTTGACCTTTCTTTGAGTAAGAATAGCACTGTCTGGAAATGCTCGTTTTCTGTTGGAATAGTACCCAATCAAAGTTCTAGCAACAACCCTTCTAAATGTCTTCAAATTAAGTTGGTCACTGCTGTCGTTTTGCAACTTGGTGTAAACAATGAAAGCATTGTTTACAGCAATGTCCAACATATCAAATACCACGCGAAGGTAGTATTTGATTTTCGAGCGGTGGTCAAATTGGTAGGTCACTTTTTTCTGATTCATAATGTCTACACCTCCCATATACTCATTGTATCTTTTCCGAACAGCAGGACAAGAGATAGCAACTCTGTCACTAGAACCTTTCTTCTTGTGGTTGGCTACATGCAAAGGCAGGGCAAACAAAAACTTGGACAACAAAAACACACCTTTGTTATATCCATCTATTTTAAAAAATTGACACTTCCACTAGAAAAACAAGCAATGTTTCCTTTTGTCATTTCTTTGTTGGTAGGAACCAAGGTTTTGGGCAGGTTTTTACGATTTACTCGTACTGTACCTGCACTATATATTTTTCGTTTCAACAACTCCTGTTGAAGAGCTGGTGAATTAAAAAAGTTGTCTATATAGACTTGACAACCAAGATCCCGGATTTTTTCAGTGAGCTGCAAGAAAACTCCTTTACCCAGACCATGTTCAACTTGGCCTTTCTTTTTGCCAGTGTACAAGTCAAATTCATACAGATATCCTGATTTTGAATCGCACCGACACCACATTTTGAAGCCCCATTTTATAGGCTTTCCTTTCACATATTGGCGTAAGATATTGTGCCCTTTGAATTTAATCATGTGCTCATCGATTGCTTGATGCTCACTTGGTGATAGAGCTGCCAAAAAGGAACAATTAAAGTGATCTAAAACAGGCCTTAGCTTATAAGCTCTGTCATGTTTGGGGTCATCACGACTTGTCATAAATTGATTGTCATTGAAGTGAAGATACGCATGAAGCTCTTCAAATCTTCTCAGTGGCATTATGTTTGCAATATAGGGAACAGCAAGGTCAGCGTCACTGCACCAATAGTCTCGCAAACAGGAATGAACGTGGTAACCCATGACTATGTGCATTCCAAAGAACGCTTTCATTTCTTCCAAGCCTACAGAAAGAACATGGCCTTTCAGCTGACTATACAACATAGTCTGAGGGATTACAATTTCTGTTAAAACTGTTCAAAATTTGCAATGGAGTCAAAAATTTCATATGGAGTTGAATTATTATTCATCACATTGTCAAGAACTTGTCCATATTGATAATCAGATAGGTCATCATCTCTGGAGAGGCCAGCTGCTTCGTTCAGAGGTACTTTTTTTCCAGAGAAAAATATTTTTATTTGATGTAATTGGCACATCTTCTGTTCGACTGTTAGATGGTACATCATCCTCTAGTTGTGGTGCATCTGGTGGGTCAATAATAACTTCAATCGGCTCGTCAATACAGCCAGTGCTTTCAACTTGTACGACATCATTTTCCAAAAATTCTAAATCTTCTTCATCGAGAACAAGACCATCTTCGTTGCCGCTTTCATCACAAAACATTAGCCTATTCTGTCTATTTCTGCCTCTTTCAAATAGAACACTTTACTTTGTGACGACATCATACAATGTAATAGAAAATATATGTAGCCTACTATTATGCAAATACAAAGGGTAAATAGCCTACAACAAAACAAGCAATAATTAAGCATTTTGTTTTGCTCTCTTGACTGTGGCATAACAAATCCCTCAAAAATATAGCCTGAGTTCAATTTGAGTCCTAATTTTCATCCTGAAATAAATTCCTAAAACTGAAAAGAACGCTTAATTCACCATAAACAACAATAATGACACTCTTTGTGTAAAGAAATACTTTCTAGTTACATTATGAAACAATTACTAAAAAATATAACAGCCATTCAATTGAACAACCATAATACGGCCATTGCTACCCTTGAGGCACAGTGGTACCTATAGGTACCAAGCAAAAAAAAACGTTCTCACTGCTGACTATGTCAAAAAAACGTTTTTGTAAGTTAGAAATATCATCTCGATACCCTTGCAAGATGATTAGTTCAACTTTAGTAAACAAAAACACTCAAACCTTTTCACAGCATAGCCTAAAAGCCTGTTACTTCAACCTGCTAAAAAAGCAAAAACTCAGACACCGGTATCTAGCGAGGTAGCCACTTTAACAAGTCGAATTGCGACCTTTCTAGCACTCATCCAGAGAGTTAATGCTTGTTTTGAACTTTATTTGGTAATTACAGAAGAAAAAGAGCAATAGCAGTGGTGGGAATCGAACCCGCGTCAATGAAATGACTACTTTCTAGCCCTAACCCTAACCCCTAAGCCAACCAGCTGACAAAAAATCTAGCGAACACGTGCGCAGAGTTTCCGAACTTTTATTTAACTTTAAAGTGCGCACTTTGGGCTAGATTTAAAACTTTGGACTGACTTGATAGGTAAAATACTGCTTGCGCAAGAGCAAAATTAACTTGTGGTACCTACATGTACCAGTGTACTTAAAAGGGTCACATTGGCAATATATCTACTCCAGAAAAAGTACCTTTGAATACTTAGGTATTTAGATATCATGTTCACTTTTTCAGGTACAAATATCTTGGCATTGCGTTTACTGTTTAGGTACTTTATGAACTGAATGCTTTGAGTTTGGCAGAATGTTTTTAAACAGAAAAAAAAGCTGTAAATTATTTAAATACTTTAGTTTATTGTAATTTATAAGACAAGCTGTTTCATAAAACTTGGCACTTCTACAGCATTGTGACATTGGCTACTGACGTTTTATATTAAATTAATCGTAAACCAGCAACTCGTTTGGCCAAAGAAATGTGAAAATCACTGGAGACATGTAAAGTTGTTCTAAAACCTATTTCCCTTGTGCAGATACCTACTACAAAGTTGGATACTGCTGTGATTTTGAAGATGGGTATTACACGCATTGCTGCCTATACGACAAAGTGTGGGCCTTGTGGTGTAAGTGAAATGCAAGCTTAAGCTACTCTATTTAATAACTTGACTGATAAAGGATGTTTTTCATAAAAATCGTAAACAATGATAATATAATTAATTGAAAGATGAACCCATAGCTAAGCTATTGATACAAAAATTAATTTTAAAAAATCAACGTAGTTTTGTTTTTGTTATTTTGTTATAAAGATTTTTGGACCGGGATCTTTCTTTTTCTGTGTGTCATTGGAGGGTGTGTGGGATGCTTCATGAAGATACGAAATCGAAATAACAATGACGGAAGCAGTCATACTTCAGAAGTAGAGCAAGTTGTCTTTGTCACACAACAACAGCAGCCTCCTCCAGCGCAGGTGGCAATTGTTTTATTGTTTACGATAAAGATATTTTAATAAACTGTTTGTGAAATTAAGGTTGGCAGGTGAGGTTAAACGGATTGTCTTTCTTTTGACCATGCTTCTCTGCTTTCTGTACAATAGTTAAAATAAGTCGATTTATTGAATGAGTGGAGGCGATTGCAACAACAGTAACCCACTAGTCACGTAAATAACACAGATTACAACATTATGCTGAGAATGGTTCTGACTACTAACGCTGAGATGGAAAAGAAAGACCACAAGGTGGGCAGAATCAGCTTTTCTCCACGTGATTTTCTCCCCTTCAAAACATGGTTTGACTAGGGACGGGTTTTGACAACCGCTCGGCTTAAGTCGGTACAGTGACAAAACCAACAAAGAGTGCAAAATGATCAAAAGAAACATTAGTCTCTTAACTTTTTCACGTTCGTTCTCTTCAAAGTATATCCATTTTAGGTTGTGCAGACAATAGACGCCCCTCCATCTTACCAACAAGTGGAAACTCAGGCGGTGGGTTCGCAGCAAACGGAGTATGCAAAATATGGGACTTCTATCGATAAACCTCCCCTTGAGTGATTATCTCGTGTCTGATTAAAACGCCCTGCAACCTGAAAAAAGATATAAACGTTTCGAATTGTTAAGCGGTGTGTTATGAAAATCGTTGTGTTTATATTTACGAGTTAAAATTACTTATTATATCACTGCATTTTGAAATTTGAACTGCTAAAGACAGCGTGCAATAAGAAAAAATATGAAACAAGCATCATGACAGAAACATGACAGATGAACGATTTTTAATAACATGCTGTACGTCACATTGGACAGAACAAGTTTAGAAAATTCGACAGTATCAATGTTTTCTGTTTGAGACTATGATAGGCTATGTACAAGTTGTGGGTTACGTATATAAGACTAGTGCTGATTAAGTATTTTTAAACTTCGAATGCTTGTTAGAAAATTGTATGTCTTGTAAGAAAAAGAATAAACTGCAATGTAAACGTCTAACCTGAAACGCTGTTCGATGAAATATAAGGCCATCGAGTTCGGTGAATGTGTTTATATTTTTCGAAAGAACGCGGTTTCTCAGCATTAACAACCAACGAAAATAAGCCTAAGCCCACGACTAATAATCTATTTCCGGTCAACTTACCATAGAAAGTTTTACCACTGTTAACTTTGCAACGGCAAAAGAAAAAGTTTCTCTTCGAAAACAAAAGTAGACAATACAAACCTCTACAAGTTTGCGAAACTGCCAGGATTAAGCTCTCAAAGATGCTGTTTAAGTCCGAGAATAAAGATTTCCGCAATCAATCAACCCTTTGTTACTCAGCTTGCGCCAAACTTCTACTGACAAACGTTTGGGCGTCTACTATGAAATATTGCAGTAAAATTACGTTAAAACATTTATTTGTATAAAAAGAAGCAAAATGTTGATAACTTAAAACACGACATCGCATAAATTACACTTTAATGTGTTATCGACGGAGATGCATAAAGGCCACGACAACAGCAGCACTTCTCCTAAATTTTAAAGAAAAGTTATATAGGAAGAAACATACTATAAAAATTTACTAAAATAAATCCATTGTAAATACTGGCATGTGACATCGAACGATTAGTCAGCGATGTGAGTTAAAATTAATTTTTCTGACAATTAACCTTTCTTGCAGAAATTCGATCATCCAAATAAGCTGAGTCACTGCATTTGCTCACTTAAAGCGAGACGAGCGAGCAAATGCAGTAACTTGCAATAAAGTCTGCCAACCATATAATCTGCTTTGCTCTCGTGGTTAGTGCTTATACTTCAAATTGATTTGGTTTATTCATGGCACTTATGTTGTGCTTTGAAACATGGGTTGAGGATTCGGATCGAAAACATTTGACTTCGACTCCACAATCTTTAAGTCCATCTAATCTTTGACTCCACAACAGTACAAACGGCTATGGAGATGACTTTAAAAAAACGTTAATCTACTAGAGGTAAAATTTTCTTCAGTTGTGAAATTAGAGATTGGAAACATAGAAATACCGTAAAAAATATCAGACTTACCTTTCTCAATATCTTCTCAGAGCTTTTAGCGGGTAGGTTGGTTGGTTGGTTTTGAACTTTTATTCTCGGACTGACAAAGCCTATTGATAGGTTATTTCTGGTAGTTTCGCATACTTGTAGAGGCTCTTCACACAGGGCCGGTTACCGAGATTTGCAGAGTGAAGTTTTCCGATTGTTGAAGTGTTGTTGCCAGGGAATTATTCCATCCACTTGATGCCCTCTGAATGGAGAGCTGTCCTGAAATGCGTTGCTCAAGCGCACACCCCGAGAGTCAAACCAGCGCCGCGTGATCTTGAGCCGGGCGCGTAACCACTGAGCTAACGGGGCGGACAGGTTATTGAAACATCATGTTTTCTGACCTTCAGAACGGTTTTATTAATGGAAAAGGCATTTAAAAATGTTAGCTACAAAGTCTATACTATGCTTTGTTAACGTGTGTAGGCTAATCAGCAAAAAACTTTTGTCATAAATTTCCTCACTTCAGAAATATGACTATACCTTGTAGTGCTTTTACCTTCTTCATTAGTTATTTTTCTTCTACGTTTGGTTTCAGCAGGGTGTTGTCAACAGGGCGTTTTTAGAAGATAATTTGGGTCTGGTACCAACGAAAGAAGCCTTCTCCAAAACTTGCGATTGCATCACTTTTGAAATGCACAAGCTAAAAACTGGGAAAACAAAAATGACGCTGCGTTTAAATTTTAAAAAAATCACGAAACGCTGAGGTGAATGTAAAGTACTTTAAAATAACAAATTGTTCTCTGAACGTCGGTGTTCTAGAGTTTCCTTTCAAATGCAGGCGTCCCTAAAAAGATTTTGAGTCAATAATTGTTTCATGTCCAGTATAGTAACTTACTGGGTAGCCACTTTAACAAGCAGATTTCTAATTTTTCACGAACCAACCACGAACTATTAACCAATCAGAAGCTACGCTGTTCATGACGTCATCAAGGTTGCGTTAAGGAAGAACCAAGGAAAAACGCAAATTCTAGCTAAATCAAATCATCGCTTTGCCGTCGGTTGACTTGGCGCAGAGGGTTAGGGCGATGGTAGTCATTTCATTGACGTGGGTTTGACTTCCACCCCTGCTATAACTCTTTTTTCTTCTGTAATTACCAAACAAAGTTCGAAGTGATAATTAATTCTCTGGTTGAATGCTGGAATGGTCACAATTGAACAGACAACGTAGCATCTGATCTGATTGGTTAGTGGCTGGATTGGATATCTGCATGTTAAAGTGGCTACCAACTTACTGCATATCGTTCACATTTCCTGTCAACGCTACTGGCTGCCAGCATCCAATATCTTAATCATTTTGAAAGTGTTTAATGTTCGACAAGTCCGGTAATATCAACTATTGAAGAATATTTTTTCAAAATAGAGGAAGGGTAGCCTAGTATTAATTCTTCTTCTATAAACTTTAACAAACTAGCATTGATTTACTGATTTCAAGTAGTCAATTGGATATACCAAATGATGACCGACAGTATAGCCTAAAATATAAAATCAAATTGATTTAAGCTATTAAATGTCGAGTTTTGTAGCAGTTTTAGCCTACTTTCACTTTTTTACTTCAAACAGCCAAACAACGTTGATGCAACTAAATATACTGTAGGTGAACCCATAGACCAGCGCTTCTTAACCGGTATGCGCTATGAAAGGTCGCTATAGGTGCATTGCAGAAAAGTTTAAAAATTATTCAAAAATCATGTGCATTACTTTTAGAATTAGAAACAGCCAAGAAAGTACGTTTTCTGTGAATCTGAGGCGATGAACTGGGTAGTCCAGTTTATTAAAAGGTGTGATATTTTGTTGATCAAAACCTTTTTTTTTTAATCAAAGTGTGTTGTGTTTTTTATAATTAGAAATTATTACAATATTAAACTCTTACTTCTTATAATGTTTTTTTTTTCTTTTTGGCTTATCTCACTGAGCACACAGTAACTTACTTTAAAGATAATAATACACTTGTGAGACCTATGTAGCAAAAGCTTGCTAGGATAGCAACTCAAGAGAAATACTCGTGCACCTACAAAATTCCCGTTCGCTTTGCTCGCCTTGTGAGCGACCACATTTTCGGAGGTTTGCATGTGCGCCCTGTGGTAAAAAATGTTGACACTGACCTAGAGGGAAGTGGACTTCTGACCGGGGTTGTGGGGAGCGATAAATACTGCCTTGCGTGATCTAAGCTATTGAATATCGAGCTTCTGCTACAGTATCTCTAATTTCCATACCGTACCTTTATCTTTATAAATACCCAAAAAACTTTAAACAGACTAAAATTAATGGGCCACTAAACAATCGTGTCCCTCTTCCCGGGGTACGTTAGCCGTTAACAATGGGTGAAACGCTATTGTGCATTGAACTGAACAGGGAGCTACATTACCAGCTACCAGAGCCGCTTGATCTTGACTTTTTTTGTTCACAAAATTGAGAGCTTACCAAACTGAGCTTTCGCGGCGAACTTAAAGTGTCAATCAGCTCAAACAGGTTCTTTTTCAGCAAAATCCTTTTTCGGCTATTTCGTAAAGAACTTTATAAATGTTTAGAAGTTAAACACTTATATTCTGGCTTACATGATCCACAGAATTGATTTGATTTATGTATACGTTTAGAAAATCAAAGTCAACATTAAGCTAAACTTGAGAAAAGTTTCTCAAATGTGATATACAAGCAAAAACTGTAATAATTACTCCTTGTGTTCCGGTAATCTGTTGTGAAAGTGGTCAAGACTATTTTTGATACAAAATTTAAATAAAACCGGTTCATAAACAAACAAAAGAAAGTTAAGAAAGCGTCGAGGTAAACGTTTACCAGGGTCTCGTTGCTATTTAACAAATATTCTAAACTGAAAGCTACTTTGCTCTGACTCAAACAGTTCGTCTTTAACGTTAGTTAACATTTCAAAGCGGCCTAAACAATCATCTCAGATTCTCAGTCTATGTAAGTTACAAGCCACTGAAAGCTACAGTTGCTGAGTTTTCATTTTTCAGCAGTTTTCAGACGTTTATAAGAAGTTGAATTATAACATGGCCATTTAGTTCTACAAAAAAAACTTCTCGCTCAGGTGAAGTTTCAAATAAGGTGGAACATGGCCACTTGGAGATGCGGCCAGATTTGTCACATTTTGCAGATTTTGATTACAGCTACTGCTAGTTTTTGACTGACATTTTTTGAGATTGTTTTACTTTTTGCTGTCTCCTAATGATGTAACAGCTTTTTGTTGCCTTGGGGAAGCCTTAGCAAATGAGAAAAGTAAGTTGAAACACGCTGAATCAGACTGTTATTCAAAAATTAACAGTCTGACTTAAAACTTCGAAATCAAATTTTCTTTGTTTTTAACATGTGAGGATGTTAAAACTTACTGTGTTATCTGGGGAAAACAGTAAAGAAAGCGTAAAAATATAATTTTTAGAACAATTTATTTGAACATTCGCCAAAAGTTAGCAAAATCTGAGAATTTCTGCAAAATGTGACAAATCAGGCCGTATCTTTAGGTAGCCATTGGTGGAATGATGATAATGTTAAAAACATTTCGAGATGAAGTTTCATCTGAGGTCCAATTGCCAAGAAACACAAGAAAAAAACTAAAATGAAAAGGCTACAATTGCTGTTAGGCTGCCACTAGGAGAAAAGTTTTGAAACAGAAACTCGCTTTTCTCACTTTTTTAACTTACTTTTGTAACTTACTTCAGAGAAGGTTTTCATTTTTCTTTGATTTTAAAGTAATTTAATTTCGAAAGTGCGATATTAATTGAATTTTTTTTGCATCACAGCTCTAACTTTACTAACACCACTAAATCGTTTTAAAAAAGAGAAAAGAAAGAACAATGGCCGGTTTGCATCAGGACATAGCTGGATGTTTGAAAATTTTGCCACTTATGACTTTCGTTCTGGAGTGTTTGATGACGGGAGGATTTGTGAGTACTTTATTGTATTAGCACTATTTTGTAATATGTGGCCTACAGTCGTTATGGAATAACGACCTGTAGATACATGTTTTGCACTAAATAATGTTTCAGTCAGTTTCGTTGTGATAACCCATGTCGTACACCATAGTTAATTCTAAGGTGCAGTGATAACCATTTTGTGCAGTAATAAACTAAAATTGTGCAGCATAGCCGTAGGCGAGTAAAACATTTTGGGGGGCGAACAAAATTTGCTCAAATTTTTTCTGTGCGTATATATTTTCAAAAGTGCAAAATTGTCAGGAAGTAGGCGGAGTAGTTTGTAGGCTGCAAGTAGACCACGGTGCCAAACGGTGTCAAACGGCTGTTAGGTCAACAAACACAGCCCCCGTTTTCTTTTTTGCCAAAAATCTCTCCTTCATGTCCTGAGTTAGTAGTGTGACTTGATCTACGGTTGACCTCCCGTGTCGGAATCCAGCTGGTTCTTTAGGAAGCAACGGGTCAATTATTGGTTCGACACGAGTGTAGATCGGTTTCTAAGGACCTTAAAAGAGATGCAGAGCAAAGAGATGGAGCGATAGCTCTTTGGATCGTCTAATACAGTGGTTCTCAACCTTTTTGTCTTGTGGACCCCTTTTGGTGCCTTCAAAGCGGTCGCGGACCCTTAAAAATTTATAGTTGAAATGTTGGTATATCGCGTCTCCTTATAAAATCATATGTTACATAAGTTTCGAAGCAACAGCACACTAAGAGGAATTTGCTAAATTCGCAACGCACTGGACGATTGATGACATTGACGAAATTATGTTCTGAGCTATATGTTGGCACTAAGAATCAAACATCAGTAATCTATATGCTCATTTGATGTTTTTCTATAAGTTTTATCATAAGTAAATACGGTGGAAATTTTTCGACCGTTACAAAGAACTTCTCCCTTTTTTCATTTGTAATCAGCTGACTAACGTGTGTATTTCCAAGTAAATCATAAGAAATAAGTTGAACATAGCCAACATAGCCTTAGTAAAAGGTTTAAGTCATTGATATGATATTTTTTAGTTAAGAAACCAAACCTTTGTGCTATGTCCTTTGCAATTTCAAACAACGCACCAGTGAGTTGCGAAATGCAGTTTCAGAATCACTGTAGGCTAATACATAAACAAATTACAAACAATTTTTAAATTTCGCAATTTATTGATCATGCTGAAAACTCGGCAACTTTTAAGGACCCCTTGAAATTGCTTCACGGACCTCTTGGGGTCCGCGGACCCCTGGTTGAGAACCACTGATCTAACGGTTTATTCGGCTTGGGGATCGCGACAACTAGAGATCTTCTCAATACTTTGGAAATCTTGAGGACGACAGGAAATCGCATATCCAGAACTTTAAAGCATAACCACCGTGTGTGATAAGTTCTGGACATACTCTATCTGGACCGGGAACCTTCCCAGGCTTTAGGTGCTTGAGGGCAGCGTTGAATTCGCTCCGTGAGAGTGAGCTAGAAATACTCTCCGTCAGTTGTGTTGATCTTCCGGAGTTTTGACGCTTCTTTGATCACAAACCTGTCAGAGGCACGATCACATGGCTCATATGTCCCGTTTTATTATCTGCGATGCGATCGTATTAGCAGGAATAAGACATTGTCGTGGTGATTGTCTACTCTAGACTCTAGACTCCCGTGAGATTATTGAGTGTGCTCCACGCTGTAAGACTTGATTGCGAGAGATCGATAGATAGGACGGTCTCTGCCTAGCGATCTTTTCTTATTGTATCGAGTCTTTCCAGAAGAGCCCTGGCAGTTGAGGATGTTGTTTGACCATCTGTAAAGCTAAGAAAAGATTGGTAGAAGCGCTTGCATTCTGCATCCCAACATGAAGTATAGCTGTTTCTACGACAGCGAGGGATGGCTTGTTTGGTACATATTAGATAATTGTTGCAAAAGTCCTGGTAAGCCTCGTCCATATTGTGAGAGTTAGGCGGAGGTAACTCGTTTGTGGACTTGTTAATAAGGAGGCTAAAGCGATTCCAGTCGGCTTTACGAAACCCCCAGCTGACTGGTTTACTTGGAATTGGTGTCTTGAGCGGTATCGAAGTAATGAGAGAAGGTCGGTGTTGGGGCCAAGGGAACGTCGCCTGTAGCACACGTCTGTGCAGAAGCTGATTATCGTGACCAGCGCTCGTAAAGACCATAAATGGATTTATTCCATTGTCCCATTGCTCAGATGTAAAGCTGGCTACGTCTTTGAGTTGTACAATAGGGCATTAGTTGTTGTTGCCCAGTTAGCAAGACATGCACAAGCAAGGCTGGTGATGCAGTAGCCTCAGTCGACGTGCGGGCAATTAAAATCACCAGGATAGAAGGCTTAGAGGCAGGAGTAGAGGTACACTGGAAAGAACATTGGAGTGAATGGCAAAAGAAGTGGCTTGTAGATGTTACGATTTTGTAGCCGATGACGTCCACGCTTAGCTATTCCATCTCCGAGTCTGGCGGGATTTGTTCGACCAGACTCTAATTCAACTTCTCATAGACTAATGTAGCTAGGCCTTGTGTCCTGCTTAGGATTGATCTAGCTATAGTGAGTAATTTGGGATCACTAGTCTATCTGCGCTGTAGCAGTGGGTCTTCTGGAGGATAATGATGGGGGCCTTTTGTTGTTAAGCTATTCTTTGTACGATGTCGATATTAGCTGCGTAAGAGCTTCAACGTTAAGTTGTAGGATGTTGGGGCTTCTGGCCTGGGGCTAGGGCTTCTGGGTGCTGTATTGCATACAGGCTTCGATACTGTGCTCCATTACCTGTATTAAAAATTGTGTACTTTGCTCTTTTTCAATCTAAGGTTCAATATTCCGTTTTGAACTGGGGGAGGTCTAACCAAACACTTATTTCTTCAATTCAAGTACTTCAAAATAAATTTATTCGTTCATGCTTATTTTTACCAAAAACAACCCATACAACTGAGCTCTATCGTGCTTTTAACGTTTTAAAGATTGAAGACTTAATTAAACTTGAATATGGAAAATTTATGTTTAAAATTGTACATGATATGTTGCCAAAATTGTATGATGCTTACTTCACCAATTTAGATAATATCCATAGTTACAACACTCGCCATCACAAAAAATGTACGTTGTTTTTACCGCCTGTTAAATCAAATAGTGGGAAAAAATGTTATGTTTTACTGGTGTGAAGTTATGGAGTGACATTTCTAATGAGCTGAAAGAAAATACATATAATGTCTACATAGCTAAGTACAAGTGTTTTTTTCTTGGTCAATATGGTAATTAATTCATATTTGCTTTAATGTTGATTGTTGATATTTCTTTTCTTTTTTCCGTATTGGTGTTCATATGTCCGTTTTTTTTTTTTTAGTGTGATGATTTTTTTTTTTGATTTTTTTTATTACTGTGTTACCTGCAACAGGCTAGGGTGGCACTGACATAGATGACCTTATAGGTCTTTCGTTGCCATCCTGTTGTACTGATAGACGCTCAATTTGTATGTACTTTTTGTTTGTTTATCGCCAGCAAAACAATAAACTGAACTGAACTGGCTTCTTTCTTCGTTCTCGGGGGCCGAGAGTTTATCCTGTTGCCACCTCAGATATCTCCTGATGCGTTTCTGTTTGTTGTCATCTTGATATTTTCAGTTACCGGGACTTACAACGAGGAAGTTGACAACATGAGTCCAACATTGTGAAGTAATAAATGAATATCTAATCATGGACACAGTTTAGATAACTCAACGTTTTGTTTCATTACGTTTTTTACAATCGTGACTTTATTTTCTATAGGCTTATGATATATGTTTGGAAACGAACGGCAACCGCACTGATTGCAAAGGTTAGTTGAATAACTACTTATACCAACATCATAACACGAGCAGGTCTATTCGTGCAGCTATTTTGCTTTTTAAACCTCTTTGGAAGATGGTAATTTTTTCAGCAGTATTTATATGATAGGTAGATAAAACTGCTAATTATCTCTTAAAAACCTTGACTTCCCGATTAGAATATAAAATTGTATGAGTCTACACTTTCTAAGGGTCGTAAACAACTTGGAGCTAGGGGGTGAAGCCCTTTTTGATATTTTTTACTGCTTAGTAAAACTCATGTTAATGAAATTGAGGAGTGTGTGTTATGCTTATACTTCATATTCTTGGTAGTCCAATGTAAATTGATAGGCCCTCGCTCTCTGATGTAACGGCCTGATTAAAGATCTGGGTCTTCTGCCGGTCTTTTCTGGAATAAAATAATGGCAAATTACATAGACCACTTAACGGCCTTTATTTTTCAAAGTTTCCACCTTCTAAACTTGGTTTTAGTTTTTTCAATACAAATTACCACCAATACTGCAGATTAATTTTCTCCAGATTGCATGACAAGGTGTCATTCTCTGAAGCGGAGTGCTTGAGATCTTCGATAAACGTTTTACCAATTGAATTTCAGATACGTACAGCAGTGTCGGATTTTGTTGCAATTGTGTCGGAAGAATTTGCTATAATTGCTGTCACTACACTCAGGTCTGGGCGCTATGGTGTAAGTTTTCAAAGTAGAGCAAACTAAATGTATAAATATACCTTTGATTCTCGCAGAGCCTATATCGTTGAGTTTGAGCTAGTCAGAAGTGTTGTGCAGTTTTTGTTTTTTCCTGTTTATAGTTCAGATGTAGTAAAATTGTATATATCTGTTATTTCTGAAGAGGACATCTTGTGATGTCGAAAACGTTTGATATTTAATTTGTTGCGTACGGTACTTTTTGTGTTTCTGTAAATATAATAAACTTTAATATGTTAAACTTGATAACGTTGCTCTGCTTCGTATGCCTATGGTTCAACAAACCAAATATGAAACAGTAATGTAATTGCTAATTTAACTTCGTTACTAAAATTAAACTTTTTCAATATCCACTGTTGGTAAGAAAATATAATGACAGCAATCTAATTCAAACGCAGGTAGGCCTCTAGTAACATCACCAAAAAAGTCAGAATCCAGCAACGATTGTTAAACTCAGTTGGCGTTCGCATGACGAAAGCATTTCAAAGACACATCAACTCTCCATTTATTAGCACTTATTGGGTGGAACAGGCAACTACATTAAGTTCAACAGCAAGAAAAAGTTTCCATTATCAACTAGGGTGACCAGGCCTGCATTAGTAGTGAAATATCAAAGGTACTAGCGTATGTTACTGATGTGACTGATAATCTGATTTATTACTTTTGAACAAACAGATTTCTGGGTTGCCATTGTGGTTTTCCTAATAATAGTTTCTGCACTTGTTGGGGCCTGTCATCGGATGCATAATAATTCAAGAAGAACATCAAGAGCTGTTCGGCAGGCCCCAAGAAACCCTGAACTCGGCATGGATAATCTTGCTGCTAGTGACTTGCAACAGCAGGTAAAACAAATCCAATCCACGAAATAGGATTTTCTTGTTAGAAATTTTTTTAATTGTACTGTAACACAACTTTTCATTTATCTTTGATCCATCTTTAAGTGCAATTTGCGGTCCATCCTTTAAAGTGAGTAGTGGTGATATTACACTTTCTTTAAGCCTTTTTAGTTTACGCGACTTATTTATAACTTATGCGAGATTCACATGGAACATACAAACTGTCTTCAGCATACAAAAACGTCGCACGAAAAATGGCGCGTGTTTGTTTCCTTTTAGCATTCACACCAGCAGGAATACAATTTCTGGTATGAATGGTAAAAGGAAACAAACATGCGCCATTTCAGTGCGACGTTTTTGTATGTTCGGTGTGCAGCTGCTGTTTAAGATCAAAGGGTTTGACAAGAACTATGTTTTGATCATGAACACGAATACGTTTTCATTTTTGATTTTACAGTCATTGCTAACTGCAAAGTTTAAGGCCGCGGTTTTCAACCGGGGGTCTCAAAGCGTTTTAAGCGGTACGTTGAAGTTTCCTAGTTTGTGGCATGATTGATACATTACGTCATATAAAAATTGGTTGTGGTTTATTAATTTGTGTATTACAGTGATTCTCAAATTGTGCGTCGCAACACCACGGCGCATCGTTTAAAATTTGAAAGAACATTGTACTAATGTAGGCTACTAAGATTCGGTTTCCTAACTAAAATAAATTTCATACAGAAGAGTTACATCCAGGGGCGCCGGAACGATTTTTGACTGGGGGGGGGGCAAGATTACGAAAAAAGGGCACTTTTGTTTACTAAAAGGCCAATTTTTTTTCAAGTTTTAAGATAAGATATAGCGACAATCCTAATCTATCAGCTCACTATGTATTGAGTAATGATAGCCTACAAGTGTCCGGTATACAAAGAAGGGCATCATGCTATGTTGTAATGATGTAACCTACTGTCAAGCCTTAAAGCAGCCGGCGGCCATGGCCGCTAAGTAGTGCTTGAATGACCGCCGGTGCTACCTCCTCAATCGGCCAAGTTTGGCCGCCGGTCTCTTCTAGTCAATTATTTAATTTCGCAACAGAATGATCGTGGATTAACTGTCGAAAATATGTAGTATCAAAGAGTGACTCAAAATTAGGTCAGCGCGTCATAATCGCCACTGTTGCATTGTGCGGGAATATTTGTTATTGATGGAATATATCCATCTGCGATCACCAGCGCTGTAAGTCTTGTTTGTAATTCCCGACGTTTATTTTAACAAAGTCTTAATCCTAACTGCTAATCACATCAGCTGGCAATATTGTCGTTTTTATGTCCATTCGATGTCGGACATTAAAAAGGAGAACTAGGTTAGTTGACATCCGAGGGGAAAACATTTTTTGATCATATTTTGCAAAATTTATGCTTCTTTTAGTAATGTCCTTCACATCATTGAAATACTTATTTTATTACCTTGCCGTCATCGTCAACACATGTCGAACGTTATTTTTCGTTGCTAAACAGAATTCTAGGGGAGTGGCGTACTTCTTTAAAATCAGCCACATTGGAGACACTCGTGCGAGTGTCGTTAGATGGTCCCGCAGTACTGGATTACAATCTCGATAAAGCAGTTATTGCGTGGTGCAACGATTCTATTGTAGGACGTCGCCCAGGCCCAGACTTCAACAACGCTAAGTGATCATTTTTGCATTGTTTCAAGTTTAATTCTATTTACTTGTGCTATCGTTATTTTGTATTTTGGCCTCCAAGCACGCAGATTTGACCGCCGAGAAGCAGCTCCCGGTAGGCCACGATAGTTGCGGAAAAAAAAACGAGTTTTAAGGCCTGTACTGTGTTGCAAAAATTTGTGCCGTAGGCCTAGCTGCCTATATATTATTTTGAGGCAAAAATGAAAGATTATAATTAGGCTAAAAGCGAATAGCAGAAATTGCTATATTGCAAAATGTGCAGTAGCTTACATAAATTTGAAAGGGCACCATTGCCCCCCCTGCCCCTCCATCTGCAGAAAAATTGAGGGCAGGGGGGGCGGCCGCCCCCCTGCCCCCCGCTTCCGGCGCCCCTGATTACATCGTTGATCAGGCTATACTATGTTCTACTTCTTTTTAAACAGCAAATTGTAGATCAATGCTTAACTTAGAAATACAAACGTTAATCAGCAGTCTATCACAGTGCTACTCAAACTTTTTTATGCCGTGTACCGGCAGAGCACCTTCTTATCACTTGGCGTCCCGGTCAATTTGCGAAAAAAGACAAGAGCAATATCATTATTAGTTTTGTAACAAATACACAAAAAAAACAAGTAAAAAAACACTTTTATTAATGGTCTTTCGAATTTTGATGCGAAGTGTGCGCTTGCTTATTTGCAACCAGCTTATCCAATTGCGGTTCAATGGAAGACAATGCTACTCGAAGAGGAGCATGGATATCCAACGCGTTTCTGTGTTTTCCCTTTAAACAGCTCATGGTAGAAAAGCTGGCTTCACATAGATATGTAGAAGGAAATGGAAGCAGTGTTTTAATAGCCATGGTACACGTCTCGGATATTCTGCTTTCATTTTGACCCAGAAGCTTGCAAGGGAGTTTGATTCAAAAAATTTTCGCAAACTTTCGTCAACAGATAGATCCAATAACTTATCTTTTAAATCGACACTTATATTTAACTCTTCAACGTTTACAGTTGGTGCAAATGGGTTTCGAATCCATTCATTTCCTCTTCGTGGATCTTTTTGTTCCGGAAAATAATGTTGAATACGTTCCACCAAATTTGACAAATGTTCTGTGGCAGTATCTTGAACACATTTACGTCCAAATTGTCTCCAGCATCGTCAATAACAGTAGCTAACTTTAGGAAACATGTCGTAACAATTGTGCGAGACTCGAATCTTCCATGCTTTCAGCTTTCGTTGCATGCCGTCAATTTTATCTGCTGTTGCAAAAAGTGAAGCATTTTTTTCCTTGCATTGAAGTGTTAAGGCCATTCATAATAACGAAAATGTCAGTTATGTAAGCTAGCAAAGCAAGCCATTGTTCATCTAGAAATAGCTTCGCCCAATCTGGCTTTCTGTCACGCAAAAATACTGCCAGTTCGTTTCGGAGCTCATATACGCGTGATAAAACTTTTCCCTTCGACAGCCAACGCACACTAGAATGAAATAATAGTTGCCTGTGATCTGCTTGCATATCGTCGCATTAAAGGGCAAATAGTCTTGAATTAACTCCACTTCCTTTGATATAATTAACAATTTTTACGACCTCGCAAAGCACATCATTTAACTTCGTTGACAATTTGTTGGTTACAAGACTTTCCCTATGAATAAAGCAATGCGTTGAAGCACATTCTGGAGCCAACTGCTTAATTCGTGTAATTACTCCCGATTTTTCTCCTATCATTGCAGCAGCACCATCGGAACATACTCCAACGCAATTCTTCATATCTAATCCTTTGTTTTCAATGTAATCAATAATAGTCTTTGATATTTCTGCACCAGTTGTTCTACGTGGAAGAGCGGTAGAGAAAAAAAACTCTTCTTTTAATTTGCCTTCATATTCATAACGTACATACACTATCAAAATTGCCATGTTTCCAATGTCTGTGCTTTCATCTAGCTGTAAAGAATAATACTTGGCCAGTTTAATTTGATCAACTAGTTGAATTTCCATATTATCAGCCAAATCAGCAGTTCGTCGAGCAATAGTGTCGTTTGAAAGAGGAACTTTTGCAGCCTTTGCAGCTGCTGCCTCACCAAGTACTTGTAAACAAACGTCTTGAATGCAGCCTTGTACTAATGTCTCACTAACACTGTACGGTTTTTGAGCTTTTGCAATTCTTAGCGCCACTTTATAAGATGCACGTAACGCTTTAGTATTTACATGAGTCACGCCGTACATCTGTTTTTGTGCACTTTTTAATTCATTTCGTTTCCTTTCAAAAACTCTTTCGGCTTAGAACTATAATCTTTATGTTTTGAATGTAAGTGTCTCTTTAAATTTGAAGGTAGAAGGTGGAAAACTGGAAGTCGTCGTAGTAGCGGGCCACCAAACAGTCTATAGCTGGGAAAGCAGATTGAACATTATCGTTGCCTAAAAATTATTATATAGACGTTCTGATCAACATAAAACAAATTAATCTACTCAATTTACAATTACTCCTAACTGACCGCGTACCAGCAACCAAGTGCTCGCGTACCGGCGCCGGTACGCGTACCGGCGTTTGAGTAGCATTGGTCTATCAGCACTCACAGTTTTGCTATGACAGCGATTACAACGAAATAATGATTATAAAAAAAGGAAAGTTTCTTCGTAAAGGTCGCAAACATTCCATTAATTTTTTTTTATAAATTCAAGAAAAACATTAAATTAGCTCAATTTGAAACATTTGTTTCCATCAGAAGGCGAGATAGGCTGTACCAAAAAATCCAGATACAAGTTTTTAGGGGTCGGCGACTGTTTCGAAAGCACCAAAATGGGTCCGCCAAGACAAAGAGGTTGAGAACCACTGGTTTAAGGTTTGGTCACAAAATTACTTTCTAAGCAAAACTTTCAAAAGTATCGGACTGACAACCCAACGGTAGTTTCTACCTGGATGCGGCAACTCATCCACGATCATGATTGAAAGACTTGAGTTAAGTAGATATAATTTTTTTTTAAATTAAATTTATTTCAATTTTATTTTTTTAGGATTCTTTTCAAACTAAACTGGAAAATGCTCCTCCTTCATATGATCAAGTGGAAGCACAAGGAATCACATCGCAATTTGCAGAGTACTCGATGTTTGGCAGCACTAATAATAATTCATCTTCTTGTCCAGGAGAGCAACCACAAGTGACTCCCACAACAAATTCAACAGCTATGACGTCACCTTAAATCTCATCTTGAAAAAAGGCAAAGCACTTCGTTATGGCCCACGCAATATGTTCCGTTGCTACAAAATTTACAATTAATCTGTATTGTGTTACTTTAATTTCATTGATATCACTTACCATTGTAGGCTAGTATTGGTAGGCCTATCCGCTACACAAATCTTATGCTCGAAATTAGCGTTTTACAGATAAGATTTTCTCTGCCAAAAAAGATTTTTCTCATCACATTTTTTTGGCAATCGACTGCTCATATACAATACATTTTACTGAGAGCTGGTTTCTGATATACTGTAAAATATATTAGTAATTCTTCTATACACTTGAATAGGTGCTGAAAGTTTCGTGGACTACATATTAGAATCACGAGCTAGACTTGTCTTATTTTTCATACACAAAGAATACGACGATATTTACTTTGAAAACTTCCTGGCAAAATCTGCCACTTAAGGATTTCCAAATGCAACATTTCTCAAAGGGTCAAAGTGACATCCGTTTGTAGCTTATCAGTATGATAGCCTGGACCCGGTAACAATGAGATTTTCAGGCTCCCAAATCAAGACATTTCTTAGAAAAAGTCACTAATCCAATAAAACTATTTGTTCTCGAGCCCCTTGAAAAGATTACTAGTCTATAAAATCGCCCTGGGCCCGGGGTCAAAAGTACTCATGGGCTCCTCTTTCAACGCTGTTGCCTACAACTGTTACACTTAAAATTTGATTTTCAACCATGTTGGTCTCAAGTTTACAGTGTGCAACGTCAAAGTGTATGTAAAAGTTTACACACTTACAGCATTATCTACTGTAGTTTACTCAGCAGTATACATACCCTACTGGCCTACTCTAATCACTTCTGCGTCACTGGGAAAATGCAAACCGAATCTTATCGTATAAACGTCTATAATGTATATTGTAAAACGAGATAAAAATGTTGGTGTTTGAATTCACTATTCAATTGCCGTAAAACATTTTTTTTGATAGTTGAAGTTTTATGAAATCATGATGTCTTGTCAGAAGAAAGATATTACTTTCAGTAAACTTCATTTGATTCTCAAGGTACTTTTAAAACTATTTTTTAGGATAACAAAGATAACAAGAGATAGAAAAATACCATGCACAAAATTAATGTTTTCAAGAATGTATTAATAAAGTAATGAAAATGTTTTTAGCCAAACTAAATGCTATGTTATGTTTCCATATGTTGTTGTCCATGTACACAAATACAGTTTTATCTGATATAATGAACGACGTCACAATTTGAAAATCGGTCACCCAGGACTGATACCGTTGCTTGGCTAGAAACAGAGAACAGCATTTAGCTTGTGTCACTTTAACGTTGTCAAGTGTAAAATCAATAAAAAAAATCAATGGCTGAGCGTGGATTATTTACAATAAGTAAACAGTGTAAGAAGTATCTTGAACATTACGTTTCCAAGCAATGAGATGAGGGCTTCCTGACAAGAAATTGCTCAACTAGCTGTGCTGTTGCCCGACATCTAGCATCTTGCTGAGCATCTAATGTACTTCTATCGATCAAACGTTTAGTGACATTAAAATTACACCAAGTATAGATTTTAACGTAGGACATTTTCCTATATTTACAAACAGTCAATTAGGCTATAGGCTATCTATCACATGATCAAAATACATAGAGTCTAGTCTATTAATTTCAAAACTCACATTGCTTGATAAGAGCAAGCAAACATGTTCCCGCTAGTCTTGAGGTTGAGTTTCAAACATAAATTTATTGAACGATTAACTGATGTTCTCAGGCATAGTCGCATTTGATGACATTGTTCTGAAAGTCTGCAATCGAGTATTATAAATCTCCAAGAGTTAGATCATCGATGCGAGTATGATTAAAAAGACTTAATGCCGAAGTAAGGATAAGTTCTATGTGTTCAAAGAGTCGTGATCAATTCAAAGTTCAATATTCCGTTTGAAAACTAATAAAAATTTGACTCAATTCAATCCGTAGCCTACATGCAATCAGAACATTGTATAGAAATTTTCCGTACAGAAAAAAAAACTGGATGGATAAAGCAAGATGTTCTTAGCTAGTGTAACGTAAAGCCTGTGCGGTCAATAGGTCGTTTTCAAATTGCGTGAGATTCTCAAGCGCGACGTTCGTTAGGAGAGATTGTTTTGTATAAACAAGTAAAAGCATGACAAGTCTTATTCAAAGATGCAATACAAACAGATACCGTTTTGAACTGCAAGATTCCAATAAGTGACGAATTATGCAAACAGGTCAAAACTATAACGACTCGGATGCATAGAAGGACGAAATGCGTTCTAAATTCCTACTGTGAGACAGAAGAAAATGTGTAATGTCACTATAGATTTTAGAAGTGTTAATTTAAATAGAACAACATAAAGAATAAGAAATCAATTTTAGTTTTAAAAAAGCTTCCCCAGTTGACAGTACAAATTGGAGTTGCGTTTTCTGCGTTTCATTCAGGTTTACTGTCAAAAGCGAAGTTACCAAAGCAAAGAGTAATGTCAAACAAACAATCTAAGCATGCACAATCGCACATACTTGAACGCATAAATCGAATTTGTGAATGACGCAATAGCCAAACAAAATGTTTCTCAGGAATGTAAAGAGGTGGCGAATTGAGCAAATTTACGAATTTCACAATGAAGAATTAAAGAAACTAAAATGTACAGACAAAAAATAAAATCTCCTGGGACCTACAAAAATGTGACTAATAATGCGAACTGACGAATTAGACAAATTCCACAGTATTTCCAATGATTTGCTTACTGCAAAGGTCTATTCTACATAGAGCGTCTGCTTAACGATTGTACTCTATGCAGTTTTTAAACAAAGTAAAACAGAACTTAAGGCATACCAATAAAATTGATCAAGAAGTAACTGAATGTGAAATTATGAGATTAGGAAGCAAAATAATGGAAATGGAAGGTTTGGTAAAGCAAAGTAAAATTTGGTTTTGAAATTTGTCTGAAGGAGGTCTTCAAAACCTCCCACTGGGTGTAGACCCTCCACTGCATGCCAATCTCTAATTTGAGAATGCTTCATAGGCCTATTTTCCTCCACCTTCTTTTTTCAACAACGTGGCAATGTTTTATGTTTTTCTGTCAAAAGTGATATGTAGACCATGTCCCTTTAATCAAGCGCTGGTTTCTGATATTTCATGATTTGCATCCTTCAAAAATCTCGAAACTATTATTGATATTTTCAACAGGTTTGGAGTAAATTGTAATTAGTAACTTTAACATCGATTTATTAAAACAAATAGTTGAACGCTAGATAAAACTATGACCTGCTGTTATTCATTATATGTTTTCTTGCTGATTCTGTTTGGATATTTTTCACTTTTGCAGGTAAGAAAAGTTCGACTGACAAAACACCTGTATAATTAAAAACGTACTTTAAGAGCTCAAACTTTAGTGTTTTCGACTGCTAAAGTTAAGTTAGGTCTACGTTGAGGTAAATGGTGCAGTTTTCTTGTCTTGGGAAGTTTCTGGAATTGCCAATTCATATAGAACATTGGAATTTGGAATACATAAACAGTATAAAAACCAATGGTTTCAGGTCGTAAAGCCCACATATTGGGTCGTAAAGCCCACAGTTAGCATACAAGACTGTAGGTATGCTAACTGTTTTCATAAATCACAATCTTTGCCTCCATTGTTTCTCCGATAGTTCACGAATCAGCCCGTTGTTGTACACCAGTAGTTCTCAAACTGTGCGTCGCGACGCCCTGGTGCGTCGTTGCAATTTTCCAAGGGCGTCGCAGAAGAGTTTCGTTTCGTAGCTGAATTCAGTTTATCTTATAAAGATGAGGTTAATCCTTTGATTAGCAGTTTCAGTTGTCATCAAAGTTGTTAACTTCATTAAAACACGCCCACTGAAGTCAAGAGTTTTCAAAAAACTTTGTGGAGAAATGAATGCAGCGCATCGGAGTTTGCTCTTTTAATTTTCATCCAGGTGGCTTTCGCTTAGAAAATTCTTTGAACGCTTTTACGAATTGGTGGATGAACTTCAGGCTTTTTTGCAGCAAGAAAATAATCCACTTGCAGATTGTTTAGCTCAGAACAATTTTTTATTGAAATTGGCTTACTTTACTTGTGTGATATCTTCGCCAAACTGAACATTTCTATGCAAGGGCCGAATAAAAATGACATTTCAGATAAAATTGCAGCATTCGTTAAAAAGCTGCTATTGTGGAAGGAAGATATAACAAACCTGTATGGAAGCTCTCGATACTTCACTTTCTTGTCCAATTTGCTTGAAAAGAAAAGTATGACGCTGCCTTCAAATTTGTGAAGCATATTTGGGCAACATTTGTCCAAGCTCGAGTCGAAATTTGCAAAATACTTTCCGAAAAATTTATCAAACTACGAATGGATTCGTGATCCTTTCGTCCAACCTACTCCACTGTCTTTTACTGCACAAGAAAAAGAAGCCTACATTAACCTTTCTTGTGACAATTCCCTGAAAAGGATGTTTAATTCAGGAAATCCGGCAAATTTCTGGATTTCAATGAATGGCGATTATCCAGCTTTGGTGAAGAAAGCACTACGAATTATTATCCCATTTGTCACGTCATATTTATGTGAAGCAGGATTTTCTGCCTTGGCGGTGATAAAAAGCAAATTTCGATCACCAATAAACACTGAAAGAAAAATGCGGGTGGCAATTTCAAAAATTCTCCCAAGATTTAATGAACTTTGTAAAAACAACCAAGCCCACACGTCACATTAAATAATATGCATTGCTTTTTGTTGTTGTATCACCAAGCAAAACTTTAATAATAAGTTTCCTCATTAACTTTTATTTGCTGGTGCGTCGCAAGTCCAGAAAACTTTTCCAGAGGCGTCGCAACAAAAAAAAGTTTGAGAACCACTGTTGTACACTATCTCCTCAAGTTTTTCTCATTCCTCCCTTGCATCTCTGTCCTTTCACATTCCTTTAACAATCAACGTAGCCTATAGTTGATGTAATCTAGTTTGGTCGTTCCAGGCTAACCAGATCTGCAACACTCCATATGGCTCATACCATTGCTATGCAGGTGAGACGTTTGCTTTGGTTACAAAAGTTACAAAGTATAAAGTTATTGCAAATGTTTGGTATTTGTAGATAAACGCATCGTTTAAAATATGTTAGACTTGTCAAATATTTAAAAAAAATTAATAATTTACGTTTGGTCGTTTTGTGATATTAGTTGTGATGTTTCCATGAGAACAATAGATCTTGAGTAAGCCAACCTGCACTCAGAGATGTACGTATACGCCGCAAATTCTACGCCGCACACTTGCGGCGTAGACTTTTTGTTTACGCTAACGCTTACGGCCACATTTTTTTGGATAGTTGTCGCTTGAGGCTACGCCGTAAAGTTTTCGCGTTTTTAGCGCATAGCGTCAACGCATACTTTTTAATGTACTTTTTTTCGCTACAACACGCCAATACCTTCCAGCACTGCAGTTGAAAGAATGTTTTCAATGGGCAAAGACATATTGGAAGCAAAACACAGCAAAGTGTCAGATGAACACTTTCAGATGCTTGTGTTTCTTCGTGGAAATTCAAAACAAAACTTGTTTGTTTCGAGTGGTTTATACCGTGTTAATGTTTGGCAACTAGCAAACAAAATGAGTTTACGCTAGTGTATGCGCTGGCGCTGACGCCGCCAACTTTTTTTACAAGTTTTATTGACGCATACGGCGTATGGTTTTTCGAACGTTTGCGTTTACGCTGACGACGTGAATATTTTTTGTATGCGCGTACGTCACTGCCTGCACTTAAGTTGGTATTATTTTTTGTTAATGTTTCATAGCAGGGTTGTTCGATGCGATTTTTTTATTGAGACCTAACTTAATCTTGCTTTATCAAAAAATGTTTGGAATGCGAAGTGATATTTAAACAAAGACATTTTACACGTGTTCATTTTGATTTGCTTTTAGAATGTAGCAATTTAAAAAAATCAGAATATCCCAAATTAGTTTGAAAAAATTCATTCATAAACATTAAGAACAAAATTCGTTGACAAAGTGTTAATGTCATTTATAACTTGCAGTTGTGAAGCAGAAACATAGTGGCGCATAAAACGATATAGATGAAAAGGTGTCCGACGTTTTTTTCGTAAACAGTTTTTCGTAAAACAATTGTTCGTAAAATCAATTCTTCGTAAAGCAATTCTTCGTAAAGCAATTCTTCGGGCATGCAATTGACCGTACTCATACTAATTGTTCGTAAACAAATGTTCATAAAAGTTAAGCTACAGCTTTTAAAAAAAAAAACGGTTACAATTGTTTACGAACAATCAATTAGGGTAGCCTATATGCTAGAGATGTGCTAATTGTGCTTAAAGACGTGCTGTACCTGTAGAGTGTAGAGTGTAGACGAGCAGACAGAGTGTAGAGTCCCTGATTCAGAATGGCATTACAGTTTGTGAGCAGCGAAAAAGGAAAGCCAAAACTTTTGTATAGTGGCCAGCTTTATTACAAAGATTATAGTGCACTTAACGCACAAGGGCAAGAAACTACTTATTGGAAATGTGAGCATTTTCATAAGAAATGTCCTGCACGAGTAACAACTGCTATGGCAGCCATTGTACAATCCAGAGGTGAGCACAATCATGCCGGAGATGCTGGTCATGTCGAAGCAGCAAAGGTTATGGAAAATATTCGTTGTGCAGCAAAAGACAGTCGTGATGCCCCAAGTTACCTCGTTTCAGCAAAAACTATTGGACTCAGTCAAGCCACGGCAGCAAAACTGCCAAGTGTGCAGAGCATGAAAACGGCAGTCACCCAAGTGCGATTGAAGGAAAATGCAGGCCCGGCAATCCCACATTCTCTCCGTGACATTGTGCTTCCAGTAGAGTACAAGCAAACGTTTGCTGGTGTAACATTCTTGGCAATGATTCTGGGCCTGGAGATAACCGTATGGTCCTCTTTGCCACTGAAAGAAATCTGCAGCTCCTTGCCCATTCAAAGCACTGGTATGCTGACGGCACCTTCAAGACAGTGCCTTCACTGCTTGAACAGCTTTACACAATACACGGACTGAAGGAAAACACTTCAGCGCCTCTGGTGTATGCCCTGCTGGGGGACAAAAGGAGAGGGACATACATTCATCTGCTGCAAAAGATCAAGGAGTTGTTACCTGCTGTTGCTGTTCCAGAGACAATCATGACTGACTTTGAGATGGCCATGGGTTAATGCAGTAAGCAGAGAGTACCCACTTTCAACTCACCGTGGCTGTTTCTTCCATTTGTGCCAGTGCATTTGGAGAAAGACGAAATCAAGTGGCCTGAAGAAGCAGTGCGACACAAGTGCAGAGTTTGCTCTGAGGCTGCGCATGTTGTCGTCTCTGGCCTTTGTGCCTATTGATGAAGTCAGCCGGGCCTTTGACATTCTCATTGATGGGAATGTATTACCAGGTGTTGCTCAGCCAGTAATTGACTACTTTGAAGACACTTGGGTTGGGCGCCCAGATCGTCGTCAAGGGCGCCGTCCTCCAATGTTGGCAATTCAAATGTGGAACTGCTATGATGGCGTCCTCAGTGGCCTTCCCAAAACTAATAATAGCATTAAAGGATGGCACAGAGGGTTCATGTTCCAGGTATCTGCAAATCATCCAGATATTTGGAAGTTCATATCTGCAATCAAGCGAGAGCAAAACCTAAATGAGGTTCGCATTGAACAGAAATGTCTGTGGCCAGGCAGGACCCCCTCCAAAGAAGAAGTACAAGGACAGTGCAGAAAGGCTAACTAGAGTCGTCCGAACTTGGCGTCAAGACTTTCAAGATGATGAAATTTGTGATTACTTGCGTGGAATTGCATACAATACTTCATACTAAACTGGGCTCGTGGACAATTTGTACGAAGTTACTCAAAGTAGTATTGGTAGTGCAAGCAAAGAATTGCTAAACACAGACAATTGTTGTATTCCAATAAATAACAAAAAATGCGCTTTTTCATTGTGCTTATTTCTTTGTGTCGTCGTAACTTGGTTATTCAGGAAAATTTGCATTATGCACCTTCATCGGAAATTGCAAGACAAACCTTGCTGTTGCGAAAAATTGTTCACGAACAATTCACCTATCACCTATTTACGAACAATTCACCTATACGAAGAATTGATGTATACGAAGAATTGCTTTACGAAGAATTGCTTTACGAACAATTGATTTTACGAACAATTGTTTACGAACAACTGTTTACGAAGAATTCACCTATAACCGATGAAAACTAGCAATGGTCCAGTTTCTATTCAATTAATTTTGTGGACGAAATAAAAACAACACATGAATTAATGACAGAAATTCACGTACAAATGGTTGTAAGAAATATGTAAAGAAATTTACTTTATTTTGGCCTAAATTTAGAGTTTTAATTAATGGTATTTTCCGTATTTTTTTTTGATAAAGCTGCTAAACGTTTTCATAGCTGTTTAAGACTTCATAAAATAAAACAACACCATTTTTGTGGAAACTGCTACACCAGACTGCTATCATTCTATAAACACAAAGTGAAATTATTGCTCACTGTATGGGGAAGAATACTAATTGTATTGTCAGAATCAGATGCTTCAAATCCCTGTCCCGAAAGCGATAACTCTAATGATTCATTTAATTAAAGAAGTACTCGATATGATCCCCGATTTCAGGCTAAACGTTTTTATTTTCTTAAGACAAAACCATGCTTCAAAGTTTATTCTAAGATGTTTTACAGATACGTATGGAACTATTGCATATTGCTGTAGCAAACTAGGGTGTCATCCTCAAGAAGACGTCATGGAATGTTTGACATGCTGTTACTACACACAAGTATGGGTGCTATGGTGTAAGTTACATTCAATCGTCATTTGCGACCTGCGTCATCGTTGATATTTCAAACATTGACCTGGCATTCCAACCACAAGTTATTGGGCATGTTTTGCATTCTGAAAAGAACTTTCCATTGGCTACCATTTGCTATTCCGTGCCATTTTAATCACGTTCTATGAATTATCGTATATGTTTATGTATTCATATTTGGTACAACTCAGTCAGGAACACAAACATGTTTCAGTTTACCCATTATTTCCTTTAACATTCGAAGTAGCCTACTGAAGGAGGTGATGATGAGGTTTCTATATACTTTGATCGATTTTTATGCGCATTCACAAAATAGCATATTTGCAAGATTTTTCTTCAACTTATTTCAATATTGGGTTTGGTAAAATATGAAGTTTTCAAGTTCTAATTTAGGCTTAAAAAGTAAACAGCGCCAAGCTTTTTTATTCTAAAACTTCCGCTTATAGCCTACAAGAAAAAAAACATCATGATTGAACTATTAGATTTTTACTGCACCAGAAGAGTTTCCTTCATCTACTTTTCACAATAGTAATAGTATAGCATCACTTCTCTCAAACTGTGTTCAGCCTTCCCTGGAAACCACTTTATCTGGGAAAGATCTGCACAAGATTAAGTGGATATTTAGGGAATGGTTATTAATTCCAGTCAATCTATTCTTTGTATTTTAACCCGATGATATGTGTGGATAAATGTTTCCATATCACATTTAAAACATATCTGTTGATCATGTGGGATTTTCAGCTTTTGTTTGTGAAAAGATTGTAGGCTTAAAGTTGTTTGCGCTAGGTAGGCTACTGGCCGTCTTGAAAACTGTTTTCTTCTGAAACATTTTATTAATTTTTGAATTGTACTTCATGCAGATTTTTGGCTGGGAATTATTATTGGGTTTTGCTTGCTAGTGAGTGGAATTAGCCTTTGTATAAGTTTTTACAAGAACAAACAACGAAACAGGAGCTCTTCACAAAACCCCAACGTCTCAGTTACTGGAACAGATGGTGCAGTTCGCATGTCCGACATTGAGGTAAAAAAAGAATATATTAGACTGTCCACTGTAAAGAGTTAGCTAGCAGGGATGAGCGAAATCATATATTTTTGTCTCCAACTTTAATCCTGTTTAGCCTACCAGCAATAGACTTCGATTTCGATCCGACACCAAAATTTTCACAAAATGCAACCCCGAATCCTGTTATGCTTTCAAGTAGGCTACAAAATTTACGCGTTTAAGAAAAAAAAGAATCATAATTAAACTTGTTTACCTTCCTGAAGTTAATGAACAGCAACCACGACATAATAAGCATATCGCACAATACGAAGCAATGTATGCTAGAACTAGACAGCTTTGCGTAGACTTAGAGGCAATTCTACCCATTTGAATAAATTGTTTCAACACAATAACATCTAATCTACGTAGTGCCTGCAGAAAAAGCAAAACTACCAAATTTTTTGAGTAAAATGTCCTCAATTTTGAACAACATTTCAAATTTGGGACCACAGTTTTATAAATTCAAAAGATTCAGAAAATAAAATTGCAAATCTAAATTTGAAAATTTATTATTAAGATCTATATTATAGCCTGTGAGTTTGTAAAAGTAACAAATATCAATTGCGTATACAGCTGTCTTCAACTTACTTTTGCGTATCAACCTCTATCCCCAAAAAAAACTTCGAATCCGGCGCGCTTCTGTTTCTGCAAAAATTCAAACTTCGGCTTTCATTTTTTTGGAAAAACACTGAAAATTCACCTCTGAATCCGGTTCGCTTGTGGTCATCCTTATTAGCCACTAGCTTTTCGCTGGAAACCTACAAGGTTAAGACCAAGGTCGTTGAGAGGATAATTTGGGCCCAGTACCAATGATATTCTCGATCCCCAAATCAATACACTTCTAAAAAAACAGGCATTATACACTACAGTGGTTTCTTCGTTTTCATGGCTTTAAAGTTACGAACCCTAATATTACGTTGGACCCGGATCAAAAGAAAGCTACCCCCGAACGCCCCTCTTCCCTTGTAAACTGTACTAGGCCTAGTTAAAATCTTTCACGACCTATGTGTCGTGACTCGTGTTATCAACAGCGTTCTTCCCACTTTGTAACTTTGTATTTTAACGAGGTACCATGCGTAATGTAAAAAACCCAGCACGGTACGAATTTTAAACTATAAGCTATTTAGTCACCAAAAGCAATCAAATTGCATTTTTTCAGAACTGTTTGTCCAATTTTGAAGATTTACCTCCTTCTTACGACCAACTGCAAACGAACAAACCCATCAACTCAATCGCAACGACCAATCCAGATGGATTCACTGAACCAGCGTCTGCGACACCATCAACATCCCACGACAATCAACAGTTGGTGCTACTACCAGGACAAGCGTTAGACAACCGACCTCTATCAGCATCTGTAGTTTCAGATGGGGTCACTAATCCGTCGTTTATATAATTTGATTTATATTTACCACAAGATTTTATTCTGAAAATGAACATTGTAACCTCGGGTAAATAAGGTGATTGATAACTTAAACTGCTTTGTAGCCTACTACCAAATCACGAAATACAAAGATAGCTTTTGCATGAAATTTAGTTCACAAAATGTATTTATGTTAATCTGCTATTTCTTCGGACAGTAGCTCAACTCGACTGTTAATCTGCTATTTCTTCGGACAGTAGTTCAACTCGAAACTACTTTTCAACAGGCGAAACAATATTGCGTTTTTTCAAAATTTTAATTGTAAACCTTAGTAGGCAGTAGAAGCAAAATACGAAAAGTGTTTTTCTCAATCGAAAGATAACCTTGGAAAAGAATTGGCACAAATGTTTTAAACAAGTTTTCTTGTAGATGCACTTTTTCGATAATTAATATATTTTTGCAACAAAGGCAACTACTGTGGTCTCATAGTTATAACACAGGCAGTATAGGCTAAGAGTTGATAGGCTTACACAAAAATCCAAAAATGACAACATTACAATTTGCAAGCAACAGGCAGTGATTGTTTGCCGAAATGTAACTCAGCAATAGTATCGAGTAGTTTCATTTATTCTTTGCTGTCTGCTTGATCCAATTAAACATCAAGAAATTCTTCGGATTTTCTTTCATCGATTTTTTTTTCTAAAAGTTCTGTTTCATAACAAATTGTTGTTATTTGTCAAATTTAATTAATCTTTGCAAAGCACGCTTTGCAGGGAGTCATAATAAAATTTAGGGAAATGAAGGGGGTGTACTAGTAAATATCTATAGGATTGCCCCATGACACAAGGAAATGATCCACAGTGGATACAAATTGATGCGCATAAATCAACAAGTGAATGAAAAAATAACACTAGGCCTAACCTCTTAAGTACACGTAGCTCCACACAAAGTGAAATTTTCATGACTTTTGACGTTTTTTTTATTTCTTTAAACACCATGTCTAAAAAGACATTGTTAACTGCGGACAGCGCAAAACATCATCTCATCCGACATTTCAAGACAATTCTCTACTTTCATTTCACTGCGCTGAAGAGATCTGGAAGATCGAAACATTGCAAACTGTCCGCAGTTAACAACGTCTTTTCAGGCAATATCTTTAGAAATAAAAAAAAGAGTTAAAAGTCATATAATTTTCATTTTGTGTTGAGCTAGATGTACTTGAGAGATTAGCCTACTGATATTTTTTTTATTCACTTGTCATAATAAAGTCTTAAATTTTCAATCAATTGTTTCAATGTAGCATTTGCATTTATTTGTTTTGTGTGTTTTATTTAAGCATTCAATTAAAATCATCACAATCAAGCGTTTTACATCAGATTCAAAGCATTAATTTTGTTCAAATGCAACAACCCCTTTAATAGGTTTCGCTTGTCTTCGCACGCCTCAACGCAGGGGCACAAGTAGGCTACTACCAACTTTAGTGTACATGATGTTTTTTTGTAATATTTCTGAAACCGGAGGAAAAAATGAACATTTAATTTTTACTATAACAATATGAATTTAAAAGTAGCAAAACTTAGTATAGCCAGCCTAGTTCCTTTTTTCTTGCATGCTGCTTCCATTCCTGCAGAGTCATTTTTTTTTTCATTGTTCACATCAACTTACAATGGCACTTAGCGACTTAGTGAATTAATTCCCAAATACAAAAGTCTAAACTTTTTCGAAGCTTTGTATCATTTTGCATTATTGCCAACCGATTGCATTGCTCTAATAATTCAATTACCATCTGCTTTTGCTTGGGATATTGCATCTTGGATGAAATCAAAATCTTCAGTAATGGTGTTCTTTGCGACGTTAATGTTATCCGAACCCTGCAACAAACAAAGCTCTTTCGTATTTATATCTCCTCCAACTTTCTTTCTTTGATACTTTAATCTCAGACATTATAATGACACTGTAGTGTAAATGCTAGTCATGGGGTATTTCAAGGTGCTATGATGTGTATTGGAGTATGTAGGCTAATAGGCCTACAAACATAGGCTATACGCCTTTCCTTCGATATGTAGACTAATAAACAAAACAATATTTTGGTTTCAAATTTTTCATTTGCATGACAATTGTTTGACTGTGCGGTTTTTCATAGTCTACATAAAAGATTAGGCTACATAAACGTTAATAAGTTACAAGATAAAACTATTTTGTCTACTTTTGTGGCTTGGTTAGGTAAGGAATTTATAATTACTGCAACTAGCTAAAGAAATCCACTGCATTTGCACTATTAGTTTTTTGTAATTTTTTTAATTGCTTGTTTTCGGCTACCTTTGCCTAATAAACGTTGTGCTATACCTTTTCTACCAAATTTTTTACGTCGTTTTCTTTCTGTTCATCATGTCTGTGTGTCCACTCTTTGAATCGCGCAGTGTCGGCAGCGACTTCTCTTGAAGAATCGTGGTGCCTGTAATGTGCAAACAGTTGTCAATGAAAATGACATAATCGGGGTGATTACCCAGCAAATAAATGTTACCACTTTTACATTGCTTTAGGTAGCCAAATGTTTAAGCAATTCAACAGCTAAAGTGCGTTTATCAATCTCAGGTGATGTTTCATAACTAATCAGTAAGTACATTTTTGAGCAAGCCAGCTATTTAAAAACGCAAGAGCAATTGCTTCAGAAGTAGCAAAAAGAACCGATCAGAAATTTACAGTCTGAATGCGGAGTTCTCCGTCGGGTTACCATTATTTTGTGACTTTTAAGCCACCACATTTGTTCAGTTTAAATGTTTTTAGGGCATCTATGTTTGTTTGGTTTCAAACGCTTAATGAAACAAAATATCTTTTAACGAAAAATCTTAAAACAAAAAGAGTTTCTCCAATAAAAGTTGTATTTCGAAACACAGTAAACACAAATATCGGATACAATGCAAAACAATTCCAAATGTTTTTACGACTTAAGTAGAAGTATCTTGACTTACCATCTTCGTCTCCTCCTTCCCCACCAACGACCCCTGTGATGGCATGCCTCTAAGCATATCGCAATGGCGATAACAACCAAAACTGTAACACCGACGTTAAACCTCATTGTGTCAGCAGGCTACCTAAATTTTTTGTATTTAAATTTATTCCAAAAAATATAATCATAAACTACCTAAAACAATAAAAACTATTAATACTACAAAAAGTGTTCAATGCTAAGCAAAAAAGCAAAGCATTGCGAATAAATTATAGTTGTTATACTATCTGAACCCTTAACAGCCTGTTTCATCTAAACAAGGATCATCAGAAGGACCTTATTAAACTACCTACATATAACCAAATACAAATAATATGCAAGTCAATGAAATACTGTGCCTCTACACTGAAGCTATGGTAGCATACTCGGCTGGTTGAATCTCTTTTCTATTTGCTTCGTGGTCCAAAGTCAAGTATAAAAAAGTTTTGTACATAAACTTCAATGATGAAAATATTACTAATAAACTTAACTAATTACGAAATTATAAATTGTTTATTTCAGAGAAACGTTTTATAATGAACTTTAACCATTCTGTTAACTGCTTTTGTGTTACGAAATTATCAAACATGATAATTCAATGAAGACCATGAAATGTAGCTATATAAATCAAGTGGTATACCTTGTCTGAACATTTTCTACTTCTTATATTATTGAACTGAAACGAATATTATCAGTTTTGCAAGGTGTTGAAGTTTGTTTGTTTGTTTGTTTATCTTTATCCTGCATTGCGGGAAAGCGGACTTGAGCGCTATGCATCGGTGTACGCCTTCCGACATACACCTGACCCACGCTGCAGCCGACTGCAACGTCTGTTTCCGGTTGTCTACTTTACTTATGACTTAAATTTGGTACTACCCATTACTCGAAATCGATCACTAGGTAGAGGCAATTATCGTAAAGTTTCTTGCCCAGAGAAACAACAGCAAGTGCGGGTGGCTGGAGTCGAACATGCCGGCTCTCGACTGCGAGCCCAAGGCGCTAACCACTCGGCCACGGCTGCCGACTGTATTTAAGTTATTAGACAAAGCATTGAACCCATTAATTCATTGTATTCTTATGTCTATGAGGCACCTAGCCTACTCACGCTTGACAAAATTTTGCAGGATTTGTGAGCTGATGGGCCTTTTGGAATGAATTTTTCAGGCGTTTACTGTTCAGTAGTGCATCGGTTGGTTGGTTTTGAATCGTTATCCTCGGACTGACAAAGCGTTGATAGGTTATTTCTGGTAGTTTCGCATACTTGTAGAGACTTTTGACGCAGGGCTAGTTACTGAGATTGACAAAGTGAAGTTTTCCGATTGTTGAAGTGTTGTTAGTGGAAAATTATTTCATCCACTAGTTGCCGCTGAATGGAGAGCAGTTCTAAAATGCGTTGCTCAAACGCCGAATCGAACCAGCGCCGCTCGACCTTGAATCAAGCGCGTAACCACTGAGCTAACGGGACAAACTACTTCATTATAAGTTGATACCAAAAAATTAACCGAAATGCGAAAAATGGATTCAACAATACGTTTTTGATTTATGAAACTGAGAAATATTTCTCAAAAGTTGCTCCTGAAAGTTATCCCGGCGAATCACACATATTCTAGTTGATAGATATTGATAGACCTTTTAAATTTCCAGCTCCAGTTTGCGTATTAAATTTTCAGCTCCTCTAAAAAGATAAACCTGCGACTTATCTATGAGGCCATGACTCAATATTATAATCACAGACATAGCCTATGCACGACTATTAGTAAAGGAGAAGGTAAATAAATTATGTTTTTGAATACACCTTTATCCAAATGTTGGTTGTTTAGAAGGAAGCAGGAAATCGAGTCGTGCAATTTAAGTAATTCAAGTTAGATTGCGATATAATTGTGGTGTCAATCGTCTTTTCAGTTTGGAAATAAAGCATAAAAGAAAACCTAACCTATATGTCACAGATTTGAGATATGAAATGATAGATTTCCGCTGTCCTTATTCAACTGAAAACGCATGAGTGTTGGCTGGCACAATAAGTTTGTCTAAACGTTTTTTGCAACCAAGTCGTTGGACGTAACACTCCTAATGACTTCGAAATCTAAGAGTTTAGCCAACCTGTACTCTGTAGCGCACCCAGCATGGGGCTAAGGAGGATCACCCCCCCCCCAAACTAGCCACCAAAAGTGAAGTTTTTGTATGTTCTCTATTTATACTTTTTGCATACAGGTTAGATATGGATAAGACATAATAATACAACAGGGCTGAGCATTATAACAATATATTTTACATATTTATTATTTGCAAATAGTTTTAACAGTCGAACGTTTTCGGCTTAACTTAAGTCCTCATCAGGAACCTGAAAATATTTATAAAAATGCAATGAACTTCAACTTCTTGAAGGTAAAATTACATTGGACATCAGGGTGGGAAAGACGATAACCTTCTCGCGGTTCACCCTGTCAGTACTGATTTTTCAGGAAGCTAATCATCGTCTAGGCTTGCGGGCTGACAGCCGCATAAACACCGAGTGGGTGGTAAAAGGATAAACCCTCGGCCCAACCTCGGAAAGATGTCTAACTTTCAACAAGCACCTTCAAGGCCCAACACTATACCATGGGAAATCACCATCGGCACATGGAATGTACGAGGCCTTAATGCTGAAACCAAAAAGCAAACTCTGGGCAAAGACTGCCAAAGCTACAATATTGACCTCTTATGCATTCAAGAAACCAAAATCAAGGACCACCAAGAAGTCAACTTACAAACAGGGCACAAACTTGTCCTGCTGCAACAAAACAAATCAGTTCATTATGGCTTGGGATTTATTATTGGCCAAAGACTGATCAACCACGTTGTGAACTATAAGTACGTTAGCGATAGAATTGCAACTATGGACCTCGCTATTCCAACTCGAAATGGTAGTCTAACAAAAATGCGACTGATCAACGCCTATGGACCAACCTCTGAAAGAGCAGCAGAAACACCAGAAAATCTTGAAAATTTCTATGCAGAACTTCACACTGCTAGCTCCACCCCCGCTAACTGGCTTACTTTTATATGTGGCGACATGAACTCCAAACTCGGAAAGCTTACCCAAGATGACATTGACACGGGCCTAAACGCATGCCTGGGCAGTTACGGCACTGGCCAACGCAATCTGAACGGTAATGCACTCATGGATTTCCTTTCTGCCAATGGTTACTTTGCTAGCAACACTGCCTTTCAACACCCAAGCAGACACCGCACTACCTGGACGGGATTTATTAAAGATCCAAACAACCCCAACTTAAGTAAGCCTATTTACAACCAAATTGACTACGTCATCTGTCAACAGAAAGCACGCCCTCTACTACAAAACGCAAGGTCTTTTGCAGGCACGGACCTAAACTCTGACCACAAGCTTGTTTCCACGAAACTAAGAATTGATAAAATTCATTTAATTCACAAACGCCATCCAAAGAAATCCAAGCAACAGAGAATCAACATCCATCGTCTGAGAGATGATCGAAAGACCCAGCAATCATATAGGAAAATTCTGAAGAATATGTTGAGCGAATTAGACCGCAACAATGATCCAAACACAACTATAAACCATCTACTTGACTGCATGAAAGTTTCAGCCATAAAAGCTGCCGGCATCACAAGAAGCAACCCACCACAACATACGTTTGATCAACAAGTAGCAGATCTGTCCAAACAACAAAAAGCCTTAAGGCTACAAATTTATCAAAGCACAAACAACATGGAACGCTCTAACCTCCGAAAGAAACGTACAAACATCCTACACAGCATATCTAAAAGATTAAAGGAGGTTGCAATAGAAAAAGCCAACTCTTTGGCAGAAGAAATATCCGCATCTGAAGACAGCAGTAAAATGTTCCAAGCAGCAAAACTACTTAAAGCGAGAAAGCCTCCTACCCCCATCATGATTCAAGATGTCAATGGCAGTTTTGTGCTCTCAGACAAAAGCAAAGTAGAGATTGTAAGAAAATGGTTTCAGCAACAATTTACAGATTCAGATGATGAACCAATACAACCATTCACCGGAGAAGCAAGACCCTTGCAAACACCAATAACCACTGAGGAAGTGTCTGCAGCAATTTCTTCTTTGAAAAACCGTCGTGCTGCTGGCCCTGATAACGTCAACAACGAACTCTTCAAATTCTCCAAAGACATAACCTCCGGTTTAATATCACAGACTATTAATGAATCTTTCAAACAACACAAACCAGTAGACACCATCGGCGAAGGCATACTAATTGCTATACCAAAACCCAAGAAACCAAAAGGACCACCAGCTAATCTTCGACCCATTGTGCTCCTCAATAGCATCAGAAAAATCCTCTCCATCATCATTTTGCATCGGATTAGAGACAAAATTGACAGCTTCACTGGACCCTTCCAAAGCGGTTTCAAACGTGGCAGAAGCTGTGCTGACATTGTCTGGGCACAACGTATGCTCGTTTCAGTGGTAATGGCTAGAAAATGGGACTTCCACAAAATGGGAATAGATATGTCCAAAGCCTTTGACACCATCAAACGCAAAAAAATCCTTCAAATTTTAGACCAAGCTGGCTGTGATGAAGATGAACTGCGACTAACCCGCGCCCTGCTAGCTGGCACGAAACTGTATGTGCGCATTAACAACGAAATGTCCGCAAACTTTGAGACTACCATCGGTTCCCCTCAAGGAGACAGCCTCTCCCCAATACTCTTCACCTGCTACCTATCTGCAGCATTGAGCTCAGTGCGAGAGCAGTCCTCCAGACCAAACCCCCCTATATCTGACACATGCATGCCTTTGGAAATGGAGTATGCAGACGATGTTGAGTTTCTGGATGAGGAAAGACAGCCACTTGATATGCTACAATCTATTGCTACAAAGAACCTGAAAAACTACAATCTTTTCATGAATGAGACTAAAACTGAATTCACCCACATATTTCTTGCAGACACAAATGAAACTGATACTGATAGCCTACCGATTCGAGGAAACGAAACATGGCGTACACACAAACTTTTGGGATCATTATTGTGCAGCACTGCCGATGTCAAATCCCGCTGCAATTTAGGCAATGTCGCTTTCAGATCACACTGGAAACTATGGAGCAAGAGATCGAGAATCCCATTACAGTTGCGACTAAGATTGTACAACGCGTACTGCATCCCAATTATGATCTACAACTGTAATAGCTGGTCTGTTACCAAAGCAAGTCTTGAAAGATTGGATGCCTGTCATCGAAGACATTTACGTGTCATAACTGGTCATACTTGGCCAAACAGTCTTATCTCGAACAAAAATCTCTACAAAATATGCAACAGTGAACCATTGTCTTGCAAGATCTCCACCATGAGATGGAACATGTTTGGACACATTCTGAGACTTCACCAGGACTCACCTCCTCAGAAAGCCCTTGAATTTGCAATAATTGGCAGCAAAAAGTACCAAGGCCGAACCGGACGTCACCGTACCAATTTATTACAACTGCTGAGATCTGACATCAGAAAAGCTGGCCTGGGATCCTTGCTCAGCACACCACATCTCCATCGATTGCAAAACATCGCAAAGGACAAAACAGAATGGAGATCCTATCAACCTTGTTGAAAGACTGATCGAAGCCAGCGGATGCCAAACGATTTGGCCACACTGGCGGCGGAGACAGTTACAATAATAATAAAATTACATTAGGAAAAGGCAACTACATAAATAACTACGGTACAAAAAAATTGCAATTGAGGAGAATGGACGCGCTTCCAGCAAGTAATTGTTTGTTTAAATTTGGGTTGTAGCGTTTGATTAACACTGCTTCCTGAATTTTGGTGTCAAATTGGTGCCTTTGCGTAAAATTTTAAATAAGTCAGCAGAGAATTTTTGATCTGTGCAAAAAGAACACTCCATGATAGGGTCTTTGATGGCACTTTTCTTTAACTCCTTAAAGTTCAAATGCTCCCGTACTCTCGTGATCAAATGTCTGGTGGATATACCGTAGGTCAGTGCTTCTTAATCAGGTAAATGGCTCACCCCAGGGTGAATAAAAACTTTGCAGGTGTGAAGCAACCAAAAGGGGTGAATAAGGGTGAACCGTCAGAAATGGATGATAGCTTGCGAGCAGGGCGGATATTCCGGGTGTTTAACCTGTTCAGTGAACAGGTGAGCATTTTCAAAAACAAAATCAATTCTAAGTTTTTCATTTTTTAATTAAAACTAATTGTTATTTTTTATAAATTTTAATATTTTTTATTGTTTGATTCTTTTATAAATTTCTTAGACATACTGATCACTTGTCCCGAGCAAACCTTGGAGACATGATGGAAACAATGTTGGAGTTACAGAATGATTTTTCTCAAAAATTGTTCTTCAAAACACATCTCTGTTATGGCGATTATTGGGTCAGCTTGCTCGAATCCCCTGAGTATAAGACGATTGCTTTAAAAACCTTGCAGAAATTGGTACTCATGCCTACTACTTACTTGTCAGAAAAAGGATTTTGGTGGAACTGAAAACTAGAAAGAGAAATGCACTGAAATGTGTGGACTCATCGATGAGAGTGGCATTAGAAGGACTGATTCATCCACGATTTGAAAAACTAGTTGCGAAAGTTCAGGAGCATCCTAGTCACTAGTAACCAATTTTCTGCAGTAAATCGACTACTGAACTGTTGTTTTTTGTTTGTTTGTTGTAATAGTGAAGTTGGTTTGTATAAGTACAAAAATTTGGTGACTGTGTTTTGTGCTTCTGTAGCTTTATATCTCTCGATTTGAGAAATTGTAGATTTGCAATGGTAAAACTTAGCTTGAGTTGATCTTAACAAAAATCGAAACAACCTAAGCCATTTTAAGTGCTGTTATATATAGACGAGATAGTTTTATGATATCATGAGACAAGGGTAAATGCAATCTGGAGATAGATGCTAGGGGTGAACAAAACTAAAAAAGTTTAAGAAACACTGCCGTAGGTCAATGCTGAATCACACGGACGTATGTAAACTGTATACCGTACAACATTTGGGCAGAGGACAAAGGCGTCTGGGACTTTAGTGGAAAATTGGAACTGAATGTTTTGTTGTTAGCAACCAGGGCCGTTGTTACTTGTAAGTAGGAAAAACGTCCACATCAAATTTACTGTTTGCAAAATTAGTGTTTTGTTTCAAACTGTTTTCGTGCTAGTTGTTGTTTTCGCACTTGTTTGTGTTGGCAAACAGAAAGCTAGTTCTATTTTGTCATACATGACGAAAAAGTCGAGATCAATAGAAGATTGCGAGAGTGATTGTAGGGATGAGGAATAAGGATGCTGATTGTGCTAGCTAGTAGCACTGGGTTCACTAGGCGAACTTCTACTCTGATTGAGAGAACAAATCCTAATGTATCGGCAACCGGTGGGTTGTGAGCCGTGAGTGCATTTATATATTAATCAAAGGGCCCTATTGTCACTGTCACTATTGTCGTAAATCACTCGGCCGACATTTTTGAATGAGCTCCCCCCTATTCTGGGTGCGCTACTGTAGCTAACTGCACCGTAGTCACCTGCACTTTACGTGTGGTTGTAAAATTCATAATCTTTCTACCAACTAATCATAAAAATTCGCAAATTTAGCTCGTGAATAGTCCTAATATGTTTAAAGTCATAAAAACTAGCCTACCATAATCTCGCAATAGGCTACGTAGCCTACTGTAACCTGCCAAGTGAACAATAATACGGAACAATTGTTATCTCTAGATTTTAATTCATCAAAATATGACAGCGTTTACAAAATAGGAATTTTCACAGTAGGCTAATTTTCTCATAAATTTAGCTATACAATAATGACGTTGAGCAAATGAACCACTACATGTTTTAAAAGCATTTATTTTCGAAAAGGCACTGCAATGCAAACTGTATGGTCCACTCAAAGTCGTACGAGCAAGGGACAAAGGAGGCAGCCACCCACTAAAAAACGTCGCACATTCGGGCAAAAATATAGCCTACAAATATTTGGGCAAATTATGCTGCATCAAAAGCCATAATGTAAACTGCATCATTTCAACAAGCGGAAACTTCGCTCTGTCAACCAGTAACCGCCTTGTGTCAGTGCCACAGTGCAGTGCCGGTTTTAGGGTATTTCAGGCCCTGTGCGGAATGTGCTTTGCGGGCCCCAATGACAATGATCCAATTCAGTAGCGTAGCTAAGTATTTTGAAAGGGGAGGGGGGGTTGACGGCCGGCGGGCGAAGCCTGACGGCGTGTTTGCCGAAGGCGACACCAAGCGGAATGGGGTCTGGGGGGCCTCGTCCGGAAAATCTTGAGAAATTACTTTGAATTTAGTGCATTCTGAGCGCATGTTCAACAAAAATTTAGGTATGAATGTTAACTGTAAAATGGTGCTGTCCGGTGGCATAGCAAAAGAATATCATGTTTTCTTTGGCATTTTCGGAAATAAAGCTGAGTTTCCATGTTTTCTTGTTGCTAATTCCTAAAGCCGCAACTGACTTCAAGAAAAATTGCTGCATTTTCTGAGTAAATTGCGGGCCCCCAAATTTGCGGGCCCTGTGCGATCGCACGGTTTGCACACCCCAAAGACCGGCACTGCACAGTGGTTCGTAGTCTGTGCAAGTAGGGTTTGTTTGTTTTTTGTTTGTTTTGTTTTATCTTTATCCTGCATTGCGGGAAAGCGGACTTGAGCGCTATGCATCGGTGTACGCCTTCCGACGTACACCTGACCCACGCTGCAGCCGACGGCAATGTCTGTTTCCGGTTGTCTACTCTACTTATGACTTAAATTTGGTACTACCCATTACTCGAAATCGATCACTGAGTAGCGGCAATTATCGTAAAGTTTCTTGCCCAGAGAAACAACAGCAAGTGCGGGTGGCTGGAGTCGAACATGCAGGCTCTCGACTGCGAGCCCAACGCGCTAACCACTCGGCCAAATTGCCTGGAATAACTTTGTTACAGACAATCGTTCCCCAGATCAAACGTCACATAAAACCGTTCAACCGTTAAAGTCATAAGTATTAATTAACCTGCCGTCTTACGGTCTTACGTCACAGAATATTTCTGTAAACCAGTGGTCTTCAACCTTTTTTACAAAATCGCCCCTTTGTTGAAAGTGCGGGTCCAAATCGCCCCCTCAAACGAGGCCTCGAAATTAACGGCGGCCGTGGCCGCCGAAGGGTTCAGAAACGGCCACCGAAAGTAAGCTCTGCTCGGCCGCAGGTAACTCGAGAAGGATACAAGTAACTATCGAGGGCTTTGTATGCGTATTGAGAAAGCAAAACTCGTTTTCTTCTTATTACCATCGGAGATTGGGCTCGTTAACACGAAGCGCTGAAGCAGAAAACTTACATCAATCATAGACGTTTTTGTTGCTGGCCGCCGGAATCGCTTGCCGTTCGGCCATACTGGTTGCCGGGTGGAAAAGTTAAGTTCGAGGACTGCGAAACGATTGCCGTTGTACAAAAGTTCATGTCGCTAAAAATTTACATACAAAACTTCAAATATCCCAACAATATAAATAAGCAAAAGCAAGCACATTTTATTGAAATACAACAGCTCGTGGAAGCTAATTAATGCGACCCTTGCGCCTGGTGCTTATTTGCAAGACTAGCAATAGCTGGGTGCAAGCCAGTCAGCTTAAGTCGAATTGCATTTCCTCCAGTCTTGTTCGTGTCAAGTTGGTTTCGGTATTTATTTCTCATGTGCAATACTTCACTAAAACCTTGTTCAACAATGTATGTCGAAGGAAAAGCCAATAAATACAACTTCACTTTTGCCCATAGTTCCGGAAATCGATCATTGCACTTGATCCAGAAATCTGCCCATCCATGTGCGAAAAAAATTGCTCGAGCTTTTTCGTCACTTTGCAAGTCGATAAGTAGTTCCTGCATGGCAGAATCACATTCGTTGACTGAGATGTTTGCAGTAAATGATTCTACCAGCCATGGAAAAACTTCAAGATCAAGCAGATCTTTAAATCGAGCGTACATGTCTTTTTGAACAGCTTTCAGGTGTTCAATGTAAATGAGCAAATGATTGTCTGTGACATCAACCAATACTTTTGACAGTCGAGGAAAGTGATGGAATTCTCTTCTGTTCAGGGTTTGTTGGTAAAGCTCCAGCTTGCTCATTAGGCCACGTATTATTGTTTTGCATTGAACCAACGTCGCATTTCTACCTTGGAGTTTGTTGATTGCGCTGTTAATTTTCTCATAAAAATCTGCTAAATAACTGAACAAACCAAAAAGTAGTTTAAGGATCCAGAACGATCTTGATCGATAATTGCACTCGGCCTTACCAATCGCCCCCCTAAACAGTAAAATCGCCCCCCAACTTCAAAAATTGTACAAATCGCCCCCGCAATGGCCAAAATCGCCCCCAGGGGGGCGATATCGCCCCCGTTGAAGAACACTGCTGTAAACGATAAGGTCTTGCATCATTCCGAATTATGAACTATTGCATCACCCCGAATTATAAACTATTGCATCATCTTGATTTATGAGCTGTTGCATCAGCCAGATTTACCTGGTGTGAAATTACTTAACAAACAGATTGACTGTTACGTCATTGATGCAAGTTATGTGCGTTTGAAATATGGCAATTAGTTTCGTCATTTGTAGATTGTCGGTTGAAAAGGTTGGTCAGGTATTAAACAGTTCTGCTTTGTGCGTACTAACTGGACGAAATTTCCGTTCTTTATCCAGAAATCTGTCTTGTGGTGACAAATTTTTCTTTAGTACCGGTATGTACCGAGTTGCGCTATCCCTTTTGTAATATCCCGTGTAGCTGTCCTGTTTTCTTGAAATACAATTCGTGAAAAGACTTTTTTAGAAGAGTGTTTCGTTCGGTGTCATCGCATACAGACGAAGGATTTGGGAATTTTATCTTACAACTTTTCCACGGAGATATTACGGTTTTCCGCTGTGACCAAACTTATCGGAGGTTTTGTCAGTCCGAGAATAAAGATTCAAACAAACCCTCCAACCAAGGTCTAGAAAAACGTTGAAGTGAGAAAACACGAACGTTGTGACGTCCTTGACAAAATGAGATACAGTCAACCCTCGATTTAACGGACAAATGCGGACCAGCAGCAGTCCGTTGCTGGAAAAAGTCCGTTAATCGAAAATACCGTACTCCCACTACTGTACAGTGTACAGTCAAGTACTCTGCTATAGCGTAGACCATCTGTCACCGCAAATTCTAGCTTTTGCTTGGAAAACACGCCTACGATAAAACACTACAGTACTTTGATGGAGAGATGTATTACGCGTACCAAACATGTTTATACTGCGCAGATGCTCACGCTTAATAAACCAAATACTGTACAGTACAACACAGTAGCAGTTTAAAGACACGTGAAATGCGTTCCTTGTTGGTATTTTGTATAGCCTGCGCGACTACAGTACACAAGTACATTTACAGTACACAACTTAAATGTAGATTAATCTGAGTCAGAGATGATCATCAACTCATCATGTCCATCCTCCTGAACATCAACCTCAGGGATGGCGGGACGATGACTGCAGCATGGGGCATCATTGTTCAGATTTTCAGGGGCAGGTGGGATGCGTAAGAGAAATGGAGACGACACAGATGGGTTGGCTGGAGCACCATGCTGAACAGAGCGGCTAGGGGCAAAGAAGCTGTTGATTTTTGTCTGGCGACCCCCCATATGCTGTTCTTTGATGATGTGCTCCCTGATCATCCTGAGCTTCCCATATTGGTGCGCCATCTCAGGTAGTTGGCTGTAGGCGGAGTAATCAATGAGGGCATCGATATAGCTCCGTAGAGTTGACAACTTCACCTTGGGGACTTCAATCGCCTCTTCCTCGTCACTGCTTTCCTCTTCTCCACCATCCACCACAGATGCCACTATGTCGGCCTCATACATGAACTGATACCCTGGGTCCAGATCTAATTCGTCCAGCCAGTCTGTTATATCATCGATGGAGGTGGATACCTCCCCACCACGCTGCAACATTTGGAGAAAATCTCCTGCCTCTATTCCTTCAAAGTTGGCCTCTGAATCTTTGTCCTCTAAGATTTTCTTCCATGAATTTGCGAGGACAGACACCTTAATGTCTTGCCACGCTGCTGCAAAGTTATAAATGGCTGAACGAATATTGTAATTTTTTATGTTGCTTAAGGTCCGCTGGCCCCTGGTGTCGACCTCAGCATCTGTTTCGTCCTCTACAATGACCAGGACCTCATCCAAGTAACGTCGGATGTAGCGCCTCTTCAAGGCGCTAATAATCCCCTGGTCCATTGGCTGTATAACCGATGTTGTATTAGGGGGCAGATAAAGGACCCTTATCTTGCCGTCAGCGCTTACAAGCTTCTCTTCACTAGGGTGCGCTGGGGCATTGTCGAGTATTAGAATCGCTCGTACATCATCAGGAGAAATCTTCAGCACTTCTTCTTGATATTTCCGAGTCGCAGGCACAAAATGCGAGAAAAACCAATCAGTGAATATTGCAGAGTTAAACCAAGCTTTCTTAGAGTTGTAGTAAACTACTGGCAGGTCACGCTCGACGTTTAATCCCTTAAATGCCCGTGGTTTCTTCGATTTGCCCACCACGGCTAGCTTCAGTCGGTGAGTACCGGTGGCATTGGACCCGACCAGGACCGACAGCCTTTCCTTGCTTCTCTTCTTCCCCTTGGTCTTCTCCTCACCCTGACGGACTTGAGAATTTTTCGGGAGAGAACGCCAAAAAATTCCCGTCTCGTCTGCGTTATATACTTGAGATAGGGTGAGGCCTGCGTCACTAATCAGCTTTGTTAATTTTTCGCGAAAGGGGGCCACACTTGCCGTATCTGCATCACCAGCCTCGCCATGCAGAACCTCGTTAAATAATCCGTGGCGATTTCGGAATCGCCAAAGCCACCCATCAATGCCCTTAAAATCGGTTAAGCCAAGACTGGTAGCAAGTTTAGCAGCAGCTGCGATTAACTCTGTCCCACGCACATTCACTCCACTGGACCGTTGTTGAACGTACCACTTCATAACTGCTGCGTCCAAAGATTGTTCCTTACCCATCTTCATATGTTTTCTGTTGCTCACTTTACCACCCTTGGAAGACGCCACATCAACACAATAAGACGTAGCGTATTTCAACAGCTTGTCCTTGCTCTTCTTAATGTCTGAGACTGTTTGTTTTTTGACACCATACTGATCGCAAACACTCGCAACGCTGGCCCCTTTTTCAAGCTTTTTGATCAGTTCTAGTTTCTGCATCACCGACAAGTTCACACGTTTACGTTTTTCACTTGGCTTAGACATAATGCACCGTACTAAACACAGGCAGGTTCTAACTGATTCTAAGGTGCACCGAATGAAGGCTCTTGCTAACAGAGTACAGAGTACGCTGATAGATCACAATACGCTGGTATTGTGACGTTGCGGGAGACTATTGTGACTATTGTGACGTTGTTTCTAATCGTTTCACGCATTCACGCAAGTAGCCTGGTGAATTCCAAAACAATAAAAACCGTTCTTTTGGTGCATTCTTTTACTCATAGATCTGCGCATATTGAGTCCGTTAAATCCGAAGTCCGTTAAATCGAAGTCCGTTAAATCGAGGGTTGACTGTAATCAGTTTAAAAGTTGGTGCTGTCGCAACACCTCGGACTTAGAAAGCAAAAAGCAAAACTATAGCCTATGTGAAATTTTCATAAATCATTGGCTACAGTAGGCTATAAGCACAAAAACGAAAATATACAGTAGCCTACTAGGCTACCGGTACACTCTGTTGTTTGGCCTTGGTGGGCTAATAAAGCTATAGCCTAAATATATGTTGTTTTTGTAACATTTTCTTTTTTTTATTTTCCCTTTATATCTTAAATTTTTCTGAAGGTGTTGCGACCGTGCCAAATTTCTTTCAACTCAATAACTTACTTCGGTCTCAAGCACGTTTTAACGTTCGCGTTTTGTCGCTTCTACCTTTTTCTCGACCTTTGCTATGCTGACGTGTATTGTTTTGATATGATGGTCAGAAATAAAAACAACTGAACTGAACTGAACTGGTGCGTTATCAAGATTGCTTATGGAATGTGGGCGTATCCTAGCCTACGAAGCAGTGAGGGCAGCGGTGAAAAGTTTAAGAGATCAAGTTTCTCACAACTCGCAACATAATTTGTCAAAATCGAACTTTTTAAAAAGAATCAGATGGCAAGTTTTGAAAAAAAAGTTGCAACAAAAGTTATGTAGCCTAAATAGCCAGGCTAATGTTTGCAAATACATTTTCGAATGCTAACTTTCAAGTAGCCTACGGTGAGCTAATTGTCAAATTTATCAAAGTGTGTTGCTGACATGCTTATAGAAACTTTGACATCATAGGCAAATGTTGCGAGTTGTGAGAAACCTAATTTTCTAAGTTTTTCCCGCTAAATCTTGTCTTTTTCATAGGTCAACATCCCATCTGCTGCAAGCCTGCAACGACCTGTAGGTTACAAATAGGCTACGTCCCGTAGCCTACAACCAGGCGCGGATCTAGGAGTTTTTTTTGGGGGGGCCAGAAAATTTGAAAATGAATTAAAAAGTAAGAAAAAGAAAAAACAGATATGAACAACCAGTGGCGTAGCCAGGAATTTGGGGGGTTTGACGGCGTGTTTGCCAAAGGCGACACCCAGCGGCGGGGGGTCTGGGGGGGCCTCCCCCAGAAAATTTTGAAAAATTACTTTGAATTTGGTGCATTCTGAGAGCATTTTCAACAAAAATATGGGTATAAATATTCCTGTGAAATAGTGCTGTCCGGTGGCATAGCAAAAGGATAAGATCATGTTTTCTTCGGCATTTATTCGGTATTAAAGCTAAGTCTCTATGTTTTCTTGTTGCTAATTCCTGGCTGAGATGTTTGAATGTGGTTTGGTATTGGCAAAACTCGCTCTTTTAATGCAGTTTCGCTTAAAATTAGGCAAGCAATTTGTTTTAGAGACATGGAGACTGAAAGCATCATTCTCAATATCGTGACGTCACACGTGTGCCAAAGGGGGGTTGTAAGTCCGCTGTGGGACTAATATCAGCTGTTTAGAAGCATATCAAACCATTCAACAATTTCTCACAAAATTTCGGGGGGGGCCCGGGCCCCTTGGGCCCCCCCCATAAATCCGCGCCTGCCTACAACTATGGACGTGAGCGAAAGGCTCATTCAAAAGTTCTACTGTATAAGTAGCCAGAGTGGTGTGAAAACCAAAATCCACTACTGGGCCCCTATATGTGTTGTGATCGCTTTTTCAAAATTGGACCAGAAAGCGTAGCCCAGGGTTACTCAACTAATCTTAACAAAGGTTCAGTTTGACAAGTTGAATATTTTTAGCGGTCCGGTGAATAAGTTATTTCACACCCAACCACGAAAGTAAAAGTATCTGGGAGTGACCATTGGGGAGTCTGGGAGTCGAAGCCCCCCAGCAACTAGGATAATCACAGTAAAAATTGCTTCCTCCCAGTAGAAATCTGTTTAAAGAAGCCCTGAAACGTGGTAGCCTAATGAGGTTATTTTTCCAAAAGCTCAAGGTCCACCATCAACACCCAGAAGGTCCGGATTCGGACCGCGGTCCGCCAGTTGAGTAGGCCTGGCGTAGCCTATAAGGCTGCAAACTCTCTTAATGTGGGGAAAAATTTAGCCTATAGCTTTTTCTTCATTTTGGAAAAAAGTAAACAACTCTTAAGATTTTCTAGAAAAATATATTAACCAGAGTTTTACCAAAGTAAGATTTATAACATAAATGAACAATGCAAAACATAATGTCCAAAAAAAGTAAAACCGCAGGGGTGTAGTGGGCTTGCACTCCAGAAAATGTTGACAAATCCCTAGTTCTGTTTTGGTTACTTTTTAGGCATTTTTATGAGCAATAAGTTAGTGTTTTTTTTGTTTTTTTCGGCAAGATGCACACTTTGTAGCAGAGGCGTAGCAACCGCCCTCCGAACCCTCCGATCGGAGGGGGCCCCGCCAGGGGCGCCGGAAGCGGGGGGGCAGGGGGGGAGAATGCCCCCCCTGCCCTCAAATTTTCTGCAGATGGAGGGGCAGGGGGGCAATGGTGCCCTTTTAAAGTCATGTAAGCTACTGCACATTTTGCAATATAACAATTTCTGCTATTCGCTTTTAGCCTAATTATAATCTTTCATTTTTGCCTCAAAATAATACTTACGGCATAAAATTTTGCAACACAGGACAGGCCTTAAAACTCGTTTTTTTTTCGGCAGCCATCGTGGCCTACCGGGAGCTCCTTCTCGGCGGCCAAATCTGCGTGCTTGGAGGCCAAAATACAGAATAAAAATAACGATAGCACAAGTAAATAGAATTAAACTTGCAACAATGCTAAAATGATGACTTAGCGTTGTTGAAGTCTGAGCCTGGGCGACGTCCTACAATAGAATCGCTGCACCACGCAATAACTGCTTTATCGGGATTGTAATCCAGTACTATTCAAACGACACTCGCACGAGTGTCTCCAATGTGGCTGATTTTATAAAAGTTCGCTACTCCCCTAGAATTCTTTTTAGCAACGAAAAACAACGTTCGACATGTGTTGACGATGACGGCAAGGTAATAAAATAAGTATTTCAATGATTAAAACATTACTTGTAGGCTTTAACTGCCCTTTATCAGAACTGACGATGCACTAGCAAGTGCGAAATTATTTTTCTGTTACATCTACTGACATCTGATCCTGTTGCCTTAGCAATTGAGGTTTTAGCTATTTCAATGATGTACATTACTAAAAAACATTACTAAAAGAAGCATAATTTTTGCAAAATATGATCAAAAAATGTTTTCCCCATTGATGTCAACTAACTTTGTTCTCCTTTTTAACAACGGTTCAATGTCCGACAACATCGAATCGACATAAAAACGACAATATTGCCAGCCGATGTAAATTAGCAATTCGGATTAAGACTTTGTTAAAATAAACGTCGGGAATTACAAACAAGACTTACAGCGCTGGCGATCGCAGATGGATATTCCATCAATAACAAATATTCCCCACACAATGCAACAGTGGCGATTATGACGCGCTGACCTAACTTTGCGTCACTCTTTGAGACTGCATGTTTTCGACAGTTAATCCACGATCATTGTATTGCGAAATTAAATAATTGGCTAGGAGAGACCGGCGGCCAAACTTGGCCGATTGAGGAGGTAGCACCGGCGGTTCATTCAAGCACTACTTAGCGGCCATGGCCGCAGGCTGCTTTAAGGCTTGACAGTAGGTTACATCATTATAAAATAGCATGATGCCCTTCTTTGTATACCGGACACTTGTAGGTTATCATTACTCAATACATAGTGAGCTGATAGATTAGCATTATCGCTATGTCTTATCTTAAAACTTGAAAAAAAATTGGCCTTTTAGTAAACAAAAGTGCTCTTTTTTCGTAATCTTGCCCCCCCAGTCAAAAATCGTTCCGGCGCCCCTGGGCCCCGCAAGGAATGAGGGCCCCTCTGCCAAAGTTTTTGGAAGACTATCGAAATACAGGATATAGGCTAACCACGTGGTCACAAACGCACGCGAAATAGCAGAGCATTGGTATTGAGCAGGTGTTTTCAAACAACACGGTACGACGAAGGAAGAGAATGTTTGGTTACGAATGTGCTGATGATTCGAGTCGTCTTTCTGCTGAAAAAAATTCAAATCGCAATTTTTTCTTGTTTTCACAGATCAAGCCATGTCTTCTGTTTCTTTGCGCTTTAACCAACTCGTGGAGTGGTACAAGTTGCTTGAATTTGTGCACAACGTTAGCAACCTGAAGAAGTGTCTCAGAGAAAATGGTTGTTTGCTTTTGAATCTTTATCCTCGGGCTGACAAAGCCTTGATTGGTTATTCCTGGTAGTTTAGCATACTTGTATAGAGGCTCTTGACGAAGGGCCGGTTACCGAGATTGGCAGAGTGAAGCTTTCCGATTATTGAAGTGATGTTGCCAGGAAACTATTCCATTCACTAGGTGCCGCTGAATGGAAAGCAGTCCTGAAATGCGTTTCTCAAGCGCACACCCCGAGAGTCGAACTTGCGCCGCGCGGTTTTGAGCGGGCACGTAATCACTGAGCTAATTGGGCAGACAATGGAACTGGACAATCACTGCAAAAAAATTAAAAGAAAAATCGGAGACATTGATGCCAACGAACTAATAATGGAATTGAATCGTTTTATTTATGTCATCGAGAAAGAGAGAGGATTTGTCATGGCAAGCATTTTTTTAACGTACAAGAACAGCCTTCAGGAGATAGGCTATATCCGAATCTTTGCATTTGCACCAGAATTCTTCTGACCGACCACACCAGTTACTGTCGCCAGTGCTGAAAGGACAATCAGCAGAATGAAACTGATCAAGAATATCCTGCGCTTAACCGTGGCAGATGACAGGCTTTCTGCTCTTGCAATTACCATCGAAAACAAGATTGTCAAATCCCTGGACAATGACCCATTAGGCCTACAATTTGCGCAGAACGAGGCTCGAAAGAAAAGCTTTGCGTAATTATGGAATGTATGTCCACACTGTCACTGTAGACCTATGTATACACAGTGGTGGGTACAGCTAATGTAAAAGTTAGCTTTCAACAAAGAAATCAGCGGATTTCCAATAAATTTACTTTCGCTAACGAGTCCGCTAAAATTTCTAAATATTAGCGAAAATGCTAATTTGCTAACCAAAGCGTTAGCTTCGCTAATTAGCGGAACTGTGCCCTCTACTGTGTAGCCTATACATAATATGAACCCTGCATGTTGTGTAAAATAAATACCACATTCCAGTTTCTGCGTTGGAAGGGGCCCCGGACTTCTGTTCGGAGAGGGCCACATTCTTCGTTGCTACGGCCCTGCTTTGTAGGCTACGTGATCAAATTCATCAAGATAAAATTGGATTGGGGTAGGCTAGTAGTTTTGGTTTAAAATTTATGTTAGCTTACCATTTCAAAAAAAAAAAAATCATTCACAATCATAGAAGAATTCCATAATCTGTTTGTTTGTAGCAAGACGGACTATATAGAGGCCATGACAACGTACAATGGGATTGTTAAAACTGGGGGCAGATAGTGACGTCATAGTGCCATTGTCTTCAATTGAACCGACATTGAACCGTACGTTAGGCTAATATTTATAACACTGAAACGAAAGCTGTGGCAGCTTTAAAAAATTAATATGTTGTTACAGAACGGTAGCCTACTGAAAGTTGAAATAAATCACCAAGTACGCTATTCGTCTTGTAAACAATTTATATATATTTTTAATCTCGTATGAAACGGGCCCACCACAAACTTGTAAAAGGAAAATACAATTAACCCTTTAATGCCCGGACTACTTTCTACAAACGAAAAAAAAATTTTTTTTGTTTTTTAGTGATATTTGTGACCCAATAAATCCATTTTTATCAAAATTTTTATTTTTTGTGTTTTATATAAAAAATTAAAGAATGTTGCCAAATGGCTACATTGGGCATACAGAAGGTACAAAAATGAAAATTCTTAGATACAAATTGTCCTGTAAATTCGATCGCTGAAGGTCAAAAACCGAAGAAGAAATGTTATATCAGTTCCGTTTGTTTTTATTTGTGACCATCACAAAGAAAAAAACAATATATGACAAACATAGCAGAGGTCTATAAAAAGGTAGAAGCGACAAAACGCGGACGTTATAACGTGCATGATACCAAAGCAGGACAATCAGTCTAAAATATGGCACGGTCGCAACACCTTATTTCTAACGGAAAAAATTCGATTCACAAGCAAGTAGCTTACCGGTATCCTTGAAGTCAGTTGCGGCTTTAGGGTGAGACAAGTGCTGAGATTGTCGCGTTGGGCCACCTTTACAAGCTCACATGCTTTTAGGCCACCCATGACACTTCCGAAAAATGCCAAGGAAAACATGATCTTATCCTTTTTGCTATGCCACAGGACAGCACCATTTTACAGTAATATTCATACCAAAATTTTTGTTGAACATGCTCTCAGAATGCACCAAATTCAAAGTATTTTTTTTAAATTTTCTGGCGGAGGCCTTCCAGACCCCCGCCGCTGGGTGTCGCGCTTCGCCGTCGGCGTTCAAAATAGCTAGCTACACTACTGAATTGGACCATTGTCATTGGGGCCCGCAAAGCATATTCTGCACAGGGCCCGAAATACCCTAAGACCGGCACTACAAACAGTCAGCTATTGGAGAGTATCTCGTTCGTCTTTCCCAGTACATCCTTCTTGAAGGCATCTTTACAATACTGATGTGTAGGAGGAGCACTCTCATAAGCTTTTTTATTTCAGAGATAGATGTTATAAAGACACCTCCGTCTTTTTGATCAGCGTAGAGTTTTGATTTACGGACAATATTTCCAAACAGCTCATCATCAAAAAACTCTAAAAAATACTCCAAAGGGGTTTCATATTCAGATAGAGAGAGAGTATACCCTTGATCCTCCCACTGAACATCCAAACTGGGTTTAAATACCTCCTTCTTCCACGTATACTGGAGTTTTGTGGTTTTACTGGTTGATCATTTTGTCAGCTGAACCTCTTTCACACTTTCCTCAACCACTTCAACTTTTGGTTGTCTTGTAGTAGAAGGTGCTGAAGATAACATTGATGAAGAAGTAGGCATTCCGCATCTTCATCGGACTCATCCTCATACTATGAAATGTTACCAGCGGGCACAACTATCCCAATATCCCATCCAACACCAAATCTACATTATTTTCATCAATTGTAAATAATTCGGGCGGCGTTACCGAAAAAGAACTTATCTGCATAAAAAGTAAAAAAAAACTCAGAAATTTATTCTATTCCATGGAATTTGGACTCTCTCTATGCCCAGTGTAGCCATTTGGCTACATCAAAATTTCGGGTATCATAACTAAGATTAAAAACATTAACTTCAAAATTAAAGTATTTAGGCAAGTTATTTGTTCATAAGACTTAGTGAAAACACACAAAAGTGCAATCATTTCTTCAAATAAACAAATCTGCAGTGCTCTAAAGCTGCCTCATTTTCTGACTATTTCAACTTTTCAATGGTCGGCTCATCACCATGCTTTCTTCGGAAGGGAATTGTGGGTAATTAATGCTTCCAATAAATTTTTTTGCTTTTATTGTCTTTATAAGAGATAAAATGGTGGATTAAACCATGACATGGAAACATATTTGTTTTTAAAAAAGTAACAGGGTCCCCTCAATTAAGGTGTGCCAATTGGCTACACTGGGCATTAAAGGGTTAAATCGTTCGTTTGACATTGTACCACACCAACCTTGAAAATTGCGATGGATCAGCCATGATAACACTGAGATATTTAAAAAAGTGGTAACTTCACTAGCAAAAAGTATCTAAAAAAACAACTCGCTTAGTTAAAAGATTAATTGTTAACGTGCAAAAAGTAAGGCATCATTCACTAAGCCTTATAAATAAGTCGATATCGAGATAAGGCTGATACGCATCATCTTTAGTATATAATTTGACTAGTATGCTAATCCGACTTATAGTAGTATTAACGAGAACACTCAAGAAAAAAAAATTGATAAATATCCAGAAAAGCTCATAAACTAACGTTAACATAGTCTATGATAATTAATTCCCAAGCTTGAGAATTGTAAGTGTTCTAGTACTGTGCAACTTGAAATCCCGTCTCAGTCGGTTGTATGAGCTTCTGGACAAAGACAAACATTCGAAGGACCTAACGATTGTTTACACGGTGTATTTCTTTTCTACAGCCGGCATAAAATTCATAGATTTCATCTGTTGCAAAAGAATACTTTATTGATGAGATAATTCCATTTAATGCAAGAATCTCACAGCTTCTTGAATTTGTAGCCATCTGGAACATTTACTTGCTGATAGAGACGTTATAGAGCATTTTACTCCAGCATGAAATGCTTCAAAGGTCAGATTGCCATCAATTCTTAACACAAACTTGGGTATGCCGGAATCTTGCATAAATTCCTTGCATTGAAAAACAAGCGTCTGGTGAGCCTGAAATACAACCGTCTGGTGAGCCCGAAATACAACATCATCACCTGCTAAAAAAGTAAATTGGACACTACAGTAAAAGCATTAGCCAGGAGATTTTCAAAGCTCACAATAATGTCACTTTTGTCAAAACTTGGTAATTCATCAACACTCAACAGGCTGATTACGAGTTCTACTAAACGCCCTTTGAGTACGGTACTTCTAGGAAGAAATGGTGGTAAAGGAACAAAATTCAAAGGGACACAGGTAAACACAGATGGTGGATACAAAGGTCTTACTTTCCCATACTTGATAGTGGTAGGATAGTTTTCTGGCCAATGGCGTTCACAAACGAAGGTGTCCTTTGAATCGGGAATATTATCCCTTGGGATACTGGCAAGCCATCTATCACGTTCCGGTTGGCATTTAGGCAGTTTAAACACTGCAACTTTATTTTCTTCACTATAATTTCCATTGTAGTTAAAGATACAGCACTTCTTAACCATATTTACAAGAGCACTAATATATCACAAACAATGCTTCACAACCTAAAACAAATCAAATATAGACGTATAAGGACGTTAAATAGCCTATCCACCAAGGCTGTTCGAAACAAACATATTTCTAAATACGGGTACTTACGGTGCATCCTGACTCATTACTACTTACTAGTAAGATAACTGGGTTGCTCAAGGGTAGACCCTCCGCCCTAATAGCTCAAATGACGACCAGCAATTCAATTAGGCTATGCTGTTTCGAATCAAATCATCCATGAACGTAAAAACAATCATTGTATTACTATCGGAAAAGCAGCTTATCATGCAATAGCACTGGGGTTGGAAAACTTCTTGACTGATGATTTCAATCTATTTATTGCAAAAAGTTCCGAAATATGGATTAAGGGGAAGCCAAGAAAATGTAATTTGCTTTAAATCAAAATGAAACGATAAAAAAAAACTCCGGAAAAGACAAAAGTAAATTATTCGTTTTCTGCCTCACAGAAACTGACAGGCCTATTTGAGATTCTCAAACTAGTAGCCTAGTCTAGTAGTTTTGTATGGTAGTTTCATACACTCAGCTGGTGACCTCAAGAACTGCTGACTTGTAGGAGACTCTCTCATTCATATAGGCGTCAGACGTGTTGGGTCAAATTTAGTCCTGCAGCTTATTAGGCCTACGTTCTGAGATTCTCCAGTTTTTCACTATCGTTTCAAACGCACAACCAAATGAAATTGCTTGGATTTTGAAACGATTAAAAAAACATATTTTGAAATACCAAAACAAATCAAAGTAGGCTATTTCTATTTCAAATATCGATCTATCTCATCCTTATGCTGATATAGGACACCGATAAATCACATTCCTACCAAGTTTAGAGTTGTAACTTAAGTAGGCTACTGTACCGGTACTCATTAAACTAAAATAATTCCTGACTACCCTGAACTAAACGTACTGCAAAATGGAAGCATCTGTAGAGAATTTTAATTGAAGACAATGGCACTATGACGTCACTATCTGCCCCCAGTTTTAACAATCCCATTGTACGTTGTCATCGCCTCTATATAGTCCGTCTTGGTTTGTAGCCTATGGCGTAGTGTGGTGTAGCCCAGGGCTTCCCAAACTTTTTTGCTCGCGACCCCTTTTAATCTCCTAAAATTTTCCGCGACCCTTTACGGTTAAAAAAATAAACAATCCGAATAATTATACGTTTGTGATATTTATTGAAAGGTTTAATATAAAACGAAAACTAAAAATAAGCTATCCGTACTAGAAGCCTACTACTTGTAGGCTAGCCTGTTGGAAACAAAACCAAAAAGTATAGGCTACATATTTATTTATTCAGTGTGATGGGTGCGACTGCTCTCAGCCACAAAGCAGGTCTAGCCGTCGACTCAGGGGCGCCGGAACGATTTTTGACTGGGGGGGCAAGATTATGAAACAAAGGCACTTTTGTTTACTAAAAGGCCAATTTTTTTTTCAAGTTTTAAGATAAGGTATAGCGACAATGCTAATCTATCAGCTCACTATGTATTGAGTAATGATAACCTACAAGTGTCCGGTATACAAAGAAGGGCATCATGCTATGTTATAATGATGTAACCTACTGTCAAGCCTTAAAGCAGCCTGCGGCCATGGCCACTAAGTAGTGCTTGAATGACCGCCGGTGCTACCTCCTCAATCGGCCAAGTTTAGCCGCCGGTCTCTTCTAGCCAATTATTTAATTTCGCAATAGAATGATCGTGGATTAACTGTCGAAAATATGTAGTATCAAACAGTGACGCAAAATTAGGTCAGCGCGTCATAATCGCCACTGTTGCATTGTGCGGGAATATTTGTTATTGATGGAATATATCCATCTGCGATAACCAGCGCTGTAAGTCTTGTTTGTATTTTCCGACGTTTATTTTAACAGTCTTAATCGGAAGTGCTAATTTACATCGTTGCAATATTGTCGTTGTTATGTCGATTCGATGTTGTCGGACATTGAATCGTTGTTAAAAAAGAAAAGTAGATTAGTTGACATCGGAGTAGAAAACTATTTTGCAAAAATTGTGCTTTTAGTAATGTCCTTCGCATCATTGAAATACTTATTTTATTACCTTGCCGTCATCGTCAACACATGTCGAACGTTGTTTTTCGTTGCTAAAAAGAATTCTAGGGGAGTGGCGAACTTCTTTAAAATCAGCCACATCGGAGACACTCGTGCGAGTGTCGTTAGATGGTCCTGCAGTACTGGATTACAATTCCGATAAATCAGTTATTGCGTGGTGCAACGATTTTATTGTAGGACGTCGCCCAGGCCCAGACTTCAACAACGCTAAGTGATCATTTTAGCATTGTTGTAAGTTTAATTCTATTTACTTGTGCTATCGTTATTTGTATTTTGGCCTCCAAGCACGCAGATTTGGCCGCCGAGAAGCAGCTCCAAGTAGGCCACAATGGCTGCCGAAAAAAAACGAGTTTTAAGGCCTGTAGGCTACTGTGTTGCAAAATGTTGTGCCGTAAATATTATTTTGAGGCAAAAATGAAAGATTATAATTAGGCTAAAAGCGAATAGCAGAAATTGTTATAGCCTATTGCAAAATGTGCAGTACCTTACATGACTTTAAAAGGGCACCATTGCCCCCCCTGCCCCTCCATCTGCTAAAAAATTGAGGGCAGGAGGGCATTCGCCCCCCCTGCCCCCCCGCTTCCGGCGCCCCTGGCCGTCGTTCGATGTTTGTCAATAGACGGTTTCAATGTCACTTACGCTGGAACGGTATTTTATCAACGTTGAAAACACTGACACGCACATATAGCCTACGTGGAGATTAACGGCAGGAATGCGGTTCGTTCTAACGTTCGGCTAAGCCAAAAAGTGTGAAACTTTTTTCCAGAAAATTTAAGCCACAACTTGAGTCAAAAGATAGATCTGCAAATTTTTCCTGAGATGTGAAAGAGAGGTGCTCGGTACTTTGTTCTCACATTGCAAATGGGTTTTACCGTTTTGGATCCAATCTATATTGGTATTGTCCAATTCTAGTAGAAACTACTTTTTAAACTCTTTCAACAGTCGTGACAAGTGTCGATAACCAGAGGCTTAATAACGCTTGATTCCAAGCCATTGTTAGCCAAAAACTTTTCAGTAAATGAGAATATTTCAAATGAAGCATTTTCAATCTTTTGTTTCTGGATGTTTAATTTTGTGATGAACGCTCCAACTTTAGATTTCAATGTAAAAATATAAATGGTTGTTTTCTCTTTGGAAGGGCAAATTATATAATTCATACCTTTTTTCAAGCAAACCTGATAAATCGCATAATTTGGAAAGCCTTTACAAAAACGGCGGACAAAGTCTAAACTTTTTTTCCGCTGGAAAAATCACGACTTAATTTTTTAACACCAATAACTTTTTAAAGCATTGGCTTTAGTTTTGAAATCTACGTTTGCAATGCAGCAACGAGGGTTTTAAACTCCTATTCCATATTTCACTATATAAATTTACAAAATACGGGTAGCCTATTGAGTGCACGACTCTTAATAAAGTTAATAACTTTCACAGCATCTTGCACATGTGTTAATATGCACTGTTTTTTGTAAAATTCGTATACTTTCTGCGACCCCCAAAGTTTGTTACGCGACCCCTGAAGAGGTCGCGACCCCCACTTTGGGAAGCCCTGGTGTAGCCTTTCAACACGCTAGAACTTCGAAATTTTTATGAAAGGTGTCCTCACCTTCGCCGATAGCAATTTCACTTCATAACCTATATCTCGATTAACAGCCAAGTTTATCAATGTAGGCTAATTGTTAATTAACTATTTGAGTGAGCAGTGTTTACTTTGGAATATTGCATCATTTTTTTGATTTTTGAGATAGCCTACAAACAGGGATATCTAGAGAAGGGGATATGAAGGCTTTTAATACGTCTGACAATAGAAGGGCTTCTGTTTATCGTAAATAATCTCTGTTTACCGTAAAATGACAATTACCACCGGTAGTAGTTCAATAACTCTTGTTATGCTAACCTGCATTGCGCTATTGGCATCAGGCCTGGATACTCACTGCATGCTCATGGTGACTTGTTAATTCAACTACCCGTTTATTTGCTTTACATCTGGCCTACTGCAAAGGCTTTGTTAGGAAAATCAGCTAACTGGTAACTTTTCAACTGTCTTTCCAAACAAGTGTTCTTTATATATGCTCTATGTAACATTTACTAACTGTCTTCTGTAGCTGACTGTACCAGCTACACAACAAAACTTTCTGCAATTGTGAAAAGAACTGCATGTTTTACGCTCTACGAACTACCGCCCTGGTAGTGTCATAAGAATAAGGCAATCGCTGTGAGCCTTCGCATCCCCTTGTTTAGATATCCCTGCCTACAAAAAAAACTTTCACTTCCTTATCCTTGCTTTGTCTAGTCCAGTGCTCTTCAACCGGGTATACTGTATACCCAAGTGTATACCAGATCAAAACTAGGGTATACAGCTGGAGAAGGGTATACGAAGGGTATACAGCTTAGATCTGTGATAGTGGAAGTCACAACGGTGGCTATCGCGAGGGAAAGTTCTTTCCCGTGTGTTTGAACTTCGCGAACAATTAGGGGCATTTTGCACTGAACAGTGAACACGGAAACCCAAGGGCTTCCAAGTTTCGTGACATATTCTGGATTGCAAAATTGGCATACTTGGCGTCGATTTATAGTTTGAAACAAGTGAACATCAGTCTTCAAGGGAGAGGGGGTGATCTAGCAAGATCAATGCGCTGAAGATGAAAATTGCACTCTGGAAAGAGAATGCTTTGTCGAGGAACTTCAATGACTTTCCTGTATTAAGTCAATACATGAAAGCGTCTGGCTGGGAGTTTGAGGACGTTTCTACTGAAGATAACTTGTCTGCCTTCATTGTTGGTCACCTGAAATTACTTGCCGACAATTTGACTACGTGTAGAATTTTGACGCGAATTCTACGTTAAAGAATATCTTTCTCACTGGCGCCAAACAGTGGATTGGATTATTATATGCGTCGCTCAGTTAATACGGTTATGCGCCTACAACAGACTGGAAAACAAGCCAAGTAGATTGAATCTGAACGTGGTCTTGAGTTCTGTTAGTTTATTGTGGCAGATAGGTTGCAAGATTACAAGTCAGAAGATCACAAGGTCACAAGATCACAAGTTGCAAGTCGAAGGTTCAGTCACATAGGTTGCAGGTCGCAAAGTCGGCCACAAGGTTGCAGGTCGCAAGGTCGTTTAACAAACTTAGTGGGCAGATATAGGCTACTTCAATTCTAGATAGAGCTGGTGATTATAGTTCAGACTCACCGAGACAGCAATCACGGCTTGAAGTGATAATCCGTACAAACAATAATCCAATAATAATAGTCGTAACAGTCATACAGCAATTGATTCTACTAGTGCATCTTATTCAAATAGAATACAAAATTTACAGTTAGTAAATGGTCAAGAAATATTTAACATAAAGTTTCTCAATTTATGCTTTAAGAGTTAAGATTTAAACATCTCGTTTTACCAAATGCAGCTAATACAAAACTCAAAGAGAATTTCTGGTCTACGCTCTCAAACGTTCGCTTTGCTAAGCCTTTTATGCTGATATTGCAAAACACAAAGAAGATGCGCTATATAAAGACAACGATAAGAAAAAATAGCTTCAGTAATATGCCTTGGTTGAAGAAAGCAAGCGGATAACAATCGTTCGCTGACGTTCATACAACATCTTTCAAGATGCGGCGAAAGCTTCGAAGAAATGTTGTGCTACACCAAGTATTTACAATTCACATACAGACAACGACATTTAGACGTTGAATTACCGTTGGCCGTGCTATGCCAACGTTTAAATGGATGATGAAAAACAACGATTAATTCTCAGCCCACAAGATGACATAAATTGTTTTTTAGAGCAATAGAAGTTAAAAATAGCATTTTAAAACAACACACTACAGATATTCTGGTGCCGTTTCATGAGTCACAATCCCTGCAAGCCCAGTCTCTTGTCTAGAAACTGACAGCAATCATTTAACTTGTTTTTTCGGGAAGAATAAGGAATTGCTAAAAATGTAAATTGTTTTTGTACAATTCGATAGACAGCTAACTCCGTGGAAAGAGATATATGGATTTAAGTAAACACAAGCTTTATGTCTGTAAAAGTAACGTAATAATTCTATCAACACGAAAACACGATTGACGTTTCAGAGGTTTTCTTAAAACAACAAAGAATAGAGTGGCTGCTACTTGACATGTTATTCAAGTCGATTATAAAATTAACACTACGTATTTTCCTGAAGATAACGAACAATGTCTGGAAGCAAACTCGTGGATTATCCAACCATTTAATGACGAACCAACTGAGGATGAGGAATTATTGGAACTACGGGCTGATTTAAATTAAAAATACTCATTCCGAGAAGTGGATTACACAGAATGTTGGGTTTCTCTTCTTGAATTTCACGAATACAAAAATCTCAGACAAAAAGCCATTGATGTCTTGGTGCAGATGCCTACCACTTATTTGTGTGAAGAAAGATTTTCCAGTCTTGTTTAGATCAAGTCAAACAAACGAAACTCGATACTTGACATTGATTCTTTAATGCGGGGAGGAATAGAGAAAGAGTTAACACCACGTTATGTCCAACTTGCCGAAACAATGCAACAACAAGCTATCAACTTCAATTTTGACGTTTTTTGCACTTTTGCATGCATAGTTTCTTGTGCCCAGTCCAAGACTACTATAATCACTTTAACAAACAATTAATTCATTACCGGTATTAGTTTTTTTTACTTCTTGTGCACAATTAAACATTGCTATTTGTGAGGTATACAAAGTTATTAAAAATTAAAAAAGGGTGCACCACGGACAAAAAGGTTGAAGAGCACTGGTCTAGTCTATTTATCAACTATGCTCAATATCTCAGAGGTAAACGAAATGTGATTGAGGCTTGACGGAGCGAAGCGAGCGCGAAAATTTTATAAAAATGAAAAAAAAAAACATAGGCTGCGTATTAAATGTTACCGGTAGGCTACTAGCGGTAGGCCTACTTTTGAAATTACAAGCTGAAAAATGCTGCACGAACTAAATATGAGTGGATCCCTAGGCAAAGATAGGCCCCTAGTCAGGGGTTTGGAAAGCAGTAAATACGGCCTTACCTGATTTAAGGTTTAGCTATTGAATATCGAGCTTTTGTAGTATTTAATTTTATTTTTTAATCAGTCTAAAAACATTAAACAAGCTAAAATGAGTGGGCACCTAATCAACCGTGGGCCTCTTCCGGCCGGGGTACGGGGAGCCGTTATAACCGGTTATATTATCACCTCAAATATTTAAGCATGTTGTGAACAGTGTGTGTTTTACGATAGTCTACTTCTAATTGTATGCTAGTTTGTATGTCAATTTTGTGGTTAAGGTGGTTTCTGTAGTAGCCTAGCCTAGCCAGAGATGTACGTATAGGCCTACGCCGCAAATTCTACGCAGTAGACTTAAAGTTAATTGAAAGTTATTGAAAGTTAAATTGAAAGTTGCGATTCTTGAAAAGTTAATTGAAAAGTTATTGAAACGTTATTGAAAGTTAAATTGAAAGTATTGAAAGTTAAGTAAATTGAAAGTTACGTTGACGCATACGGCGTATGGTTTTTCGAACGTTTGCGTTTACGCTGACGGCATCAATATTTTTTGTATGCGCGTACATCACTGAGCCTTCAGCCTAGCACATCTGGAAAAGCGGGCTACAAGTAAGATTTACAAAATTTTATAAAAGAAATTTTGCTGTCAATATTACAAAAATAAGCAATTTTAAAAACATTATTTGGCAAGTACGAAAGTCTTGATTATCAGCTAATTTATTTTATACTGGTTTTATAATTTCAGTGATACTTTTACTTTTTAGTTGATTATGCTGATTTATACTGAGATTTTTGCACTAGCCTTGTAGCCGATGCAGGGTGTTATTTTCTTAATAATGAAGAAGGTCAAGTTTATGATGGAAAAAGTTTTATTAATAAATTATAGGCTATTAGTTTCCGAATCCGCCTAATTTTATTTACTTTTTTTTTTATTTGAAAGTGATGAAAAATCCATCACTATCTTAAACATCTGGCAACTTGGTTGTTGATTACAATTTTCAATTCGTTTCGCAAGCAGTATTGCCAAATGTAAAAAATTTTCCCCCAGTTTAGTGAAGCTTGGAAAATTTTCATAATAGTGTAATTGGGAACAAAAAATTTAAATTGGAAAAATTTCCAAATTATGAAAAAATGAAACGGGAAATGGCACTTGCTTTTTAAGATAATGAATACCTTTTTAGAGGTATCAATGAAATCTCTTGAAATGAAAATTTTGCTGCCGCAGCAGTTCGGAACATTCCTTCTGTGGTATCTGGTAACACTTCTCCAAAAACCCGTTTTGGTTTTGTTCTGTATTGTTATGATTGAGGCTGGGGGTTACTGTATTATTTTTCGTCATAGGTTTGTTTTGATTTTATTATCTTTATCCTGCATTGCGGGAAAGCGGACTTGAGCGCTATGCATCGGTGTACGCCTTCCGACGTAAATCATTGCAAAATCTTTCGCGAATTATATAATTGCCAAGCAGCATTGCTATGCAGGCCTCGAAATTCACGGCGGACACGGCGGTCATGTCCGCCGTCACAGCATGTGATGTCCGCGGGAAGTACCATCTAGATCGGTCATATTTGTCCGCCGAGAAATAGCGGTAGAAATCGTCATTGCATAGCACGAGCAACTGTTGCAAATATATAATTTCCTGCGCATTCTAGCGCGCATCTAGAAAATGTTAATACTGTATCCCTTAGCTTCCATTCAAGCAGGAAAACTTTCGATTTTTACGTTGCTTCAACGATTGGTGACATTGAATCAGCGTAACAAAGGTGAATTATTCGCTAAGAACCGATGGGAGTACCGGTACTTTTACACTAATCACGCGCAACTTAGTTCAAGCATTGGTTCAAGTCTTACGTCACAATGTCTGGCTTTGACTCCGAGTAATATTGATAAGGCAAGGTTGGTTACAAAATTAGATAATACGAGTAGGCTATTACAGCAAGATGCAGCAAAATTTGTTTAGTTTTGGTATTACAGTAAGAAAGAAAAGGCCCAGGGAAAATTCACTTTCGCTCATATGACTCGCAAAAATAAACCTAAAGAAAAAAGCCTAGTGAAACTTTGCACAACAGAAAATAGTAGCGTTACCGGTAGTGTAGAAGTTTTTAAACTCGTGCCCAGAGCATTGTGACGCAAGAAGCCACACGACCTCGTTCGGTGGAAGTTAATTAGTTATGCGGCGTATTAAGCAGCTACTCGGCGCTTTGACTCTACAAGCGCACGTCGTTGGTCTGATAAAAGCTTTTCAGAGTCAGTGACTTCGCTGAAATTTTAAAAAGCCTTCTAAACCGTAGCTATAGTTCTCAAATGGCGAAGAATTATCAAGATAAAGTGATTAAGCGTGACGATCGACGCTAAAACTGGTGTGTCCGCCGTGAGACTTAATTTGTCCGCCGAGATAGCTGCTCAGACCGGACACGTTTGTCCGCCATCAACAAAAACGAATTTCGAGGCCTGCTATGTGATTATTTTTTTTATTATCATTTTTCAAACTGTTCGGTTTGTTGTATGAAATTTTTTATGGATTGTAGGCTACAAGATAGCCTGGGGTCCATGTACTAATTTGCAACCATCGACATAACTGTATCCACTTCACAAATTTGCGAATATTTTGCGATTGAAAATGATTTGGCAGAAAAACGTTTACAGTTTATTTATCAATAATGTTGTAACAACTTGTTTAAGTTTTATCTTTTCATGCCGACTACGTGACTTGTTTTTTAGTTTGAAAATGACGATGCTAAAAGAATTTCATTTTTTATAAAAGAAAAATAAATAAAGGATATCATCCTGAGTTTCAAGTGGAGTAAAAATGTAATATGTCAACAAAAAGTGATTTTATAAGGGTCCGAGTGTTGTTGCTGTCATCTTATTATTTATACCCTGCATTTTTTTAGCCCACATTCTCTTAGTCTTGGGCAGTGTAAAACTGGTAGGTACCCTTCGAGTGCTGTACAAGGGCTGTCCCCACTCGATGATAATGCAACTGAGTATCAGTGTAAAATGTGTATGAATAAAATTTACCTAATTAAACATGGGAGCAAGTCTTTTAGGTGCTGACAGTTAGGCGCTGGTCTAATAGGCGCGCACACTGTGGCGTCTGGATATTTAGGTGCGGAGCACTGTGGCGCCCGGTCATTTAGGTGCTATTCCTAATAAAGTCTGTAGATTGTATCAGCTTGGCAGCTTGCCAGAAAATTATATCATGGCTTCAGTGAGTGAAGCTGCTAAAACCGGCAATGCTTTTTCACACAAAATGTTATATTGAGCAGAAAAATATATTGTTGTTTTATTGATTTATTATTGTTTTATTTGTTGTTAGTCCAAGTTTGCGTTGGTTAAAGCTTTATCAATAAATTATTCAAGCTTCCGAACATTATTGAGTTCACTTTTTAGTTAACTCTTTTGCGACCACGGACGTATACACACGTCTTGGGATTTTTGCCATGATGACCAAGGAAGTATCCCTACGTCCAAGGTTAAAAGGTAGCCTATTTCAAGCAAAAAAAAATAAGGTAAATGATGGCAGATCCATAGTCTTTGCCTGTCCTTTTTTAACTAATTAAAAAAAAATTTTGGCGGTGCAGTTATCGGATGAGGACTTCTTAAAGATGGGGACACAGTGGATTTTTTTTCTTTCACCTATTGGAATTGGCAGTCAAAACTGGCTAGGCAACCCCTTACTTTGGAATTTCTCGATCAAAAAGACTGTAGGCTAAATTACGAAAACTTTTTGCTTAAAATTTTCCAAATTTCTTCATAATCATTCTGCTGTACCTCCTAAAGCATTGCGCGCAGAAACGAAGTAAATTTTTTCTCATCTGCAGAATTGTTTTGGCATTCGATTATACTACATATATATATTTTCAAATTATTTTATCATGCTTGGGTAGTAAAGATTATAATGAAGTACACTTTTCTGCCAATTTTTAATTTTTTTAAAAATTAGAAAAATACCGTTTGGAAAGTTGCTAGTTGTACATACAATGTTTTAAATTTTATTGCAAAGCTTTGCATCTTCGGATAGCTGAAGGTGTATGCTTTCATTTGATGTCAAGATTGTGCGTCTACATCGATCACATGACATGTTTTTACCGCGTAAATACAACAGATTTGTGTGAAAAATGTCTGGTAATTTAGATTAAATATAAATTACTTCTGTTCGGGATGGATTGGCCATGTGACGAGAACGCGTAAGACGCTCTACTACTGTTCACATGAATACATTTCTACAGGGCATATAGGCTACACCTTGGCTACAAGTTGCAAGCATAATGGTGAGACTTCGCTCGTTATTAAACCTAGTCCGGGTTTTGACGGAAAACTAAGTTACTCTTCACTCAAGCCTACCGCCCGCTTGAGTACAGCCTACGGTACATTTTTTACTGATGTTTAGTTATTATTTGACCTAACTAAAAGTGAACTCATACATGTTCGAAAACTTGAACAATTTATTGATAAAGCTTTTGCCGGCGCAAACCTGGACTAACAACAAATAAATGCTGAACACGCGCATTAAAAAAACAACATATTTTTCTGTTCAATATAACATTTTATGTGAAAATCATTGCCGGTTTAAGCAGCTTCACTCACGGAAGCCATAACATATTTTTCTGTTCAATATAACATTTTGTGTGAAAATCATTTTCGGTTCAAGCAGCTTCACCCATATATTTTTCTGTTTAATATAACATTTTGTGTGAAAAAGCATTGCCGGTTTAAGCAACTTCACTCACTGAAGCCATGACCAACAACGCACACGCATTAACAAAACAATATATTTTCCTGTTCAATATAATATTTTGTGTGAAAAGCATTGCCCTGCGCCCCTACCTACCTGCCAAGCTGATACAATTTACAGACTTTACTAGGAATAGCACCTAAATGAACAGGCGCCCTAGTGCTCCGCACCTAAATATCCAGACGCCACAGTGTGCGCGCCTATTAGACCAGCGCCTAACTGTCAGCGCCTAAAAGACGTGGACCCTTAAACATAGCTCATTTAGAATACAGTAGAACTCGGTTAATACGGATCTTTGCCTAATCCGGATAAAACTGGAAGTACAAATGATTTGTAATCTTTTTCTTGTGAAACAGCATTGGATTATTCGGATTATTTAATCCGTATCTTCGCCTATTCCGGACAAAAGTTGCGCTTTCTCTATCGCTTTATCCGGATTTGCCCGACAGTTTTGCCATTTTATGCTAAAACGTAACGTGGCTTATTGCGAGAAATTTCTTATCTATTGTTTGACCGTAATTTTTTGTAAGTTTTCCATAGAAACGCGTCTTCGGTAACTGTTTTCAAAGGTTTTGAGTGACTCAGATTATTCCAACACGCATGTCTGAAGATGTAACTTTTGCCAGTGTGTTCTTGCATTAGACGCGGAGTCTACAAATACATTCATTTTACATGCTACTGCATTTCAAAAGAACTCTATCACTGGGTCGCTAAAGTGGTGATCGCGCGTCTTGGAATTGCCAGATGACCACACTAATGCGTTCAATTTCGGTGATTTTAACCGATACCCTTCTATCTGGGTAACGTCAGGCTTGATAGAACCGTCATCGGTTAATCCGGATCTTTGCCTAATCCGGATGAAATCGCCGGTCAAATCGAATCCGGATTAACCGAGTTCTACTGTACAATAATATGTTTTCTTTCATTTAAGCGGTACAATATATAATAAAACTTTAAAGTTACAACCATAAACTTGATTCAGGTAAAAAAAAAAAAAAAATGCAACATAGTATGTTTGGCCCAATGTGAGAAGCTTAATAGAGGCTTTTAGTTTTGTTAGGCCTAAGTATTGTTTTTCAGTGATGTAAATATCATAATTTCAATGGTGTAGATATTTTTGTGCAGATCATTCATTATGACTGAATTGAAAGCTTATCTTGCTGAAAAGAATACAAAAAAGAATGGTAAAAGTTCTTTTTTAAGCAGTGATGATGAATCCTCTGTAGCAGGCCTTTCATCATGGATGCCATCTGTGAATATTTCAATGCCATCAGTATTCCAAAAAGACGATGAAGAATCGCATAAGTCTGAATCATCGTCTTGGTTCAAAGAGGCAAAGAGTGATCCATTTTGTCCAGCTTTGGTAAGTATTTATTTTGTTGTATGACAGCATTTGGGCAAAATTTCATTGCTCATAGTCTCTGTAATATACTAATAGAATGGAAGTTGACTTAGGTTGGGGGTCTCAAGCTTTTTTGCTTTCTCTCTTAAAGGGATACTAAAGGAATAACCTGACTTGGCGATTTTCCACGTTCTTTCTGTTTAACATGCTACCATAAAATGATTTTCAATAAAATTTTGCCCCTTTGCGGTCTGACCACCATTGTGCGCGTGCTTTTGTCAGAGCTTTCAAAACGAGATTGGGCTTGAGCAGCAAAGCGTGCGACTGTACACTGTACAGTCTGCGTCACTAGAGACTAGCAATCAGCTGATCTCGCAACAGTTGTTACTGCCGGCGATTTGACTGTAGGCTATGTATGTATGTACATCAAAACATCAGACAGTTTGCTCAAAACATCAGATGTGGTAACGTGGCTTTTGTTATTGCTGTCTTTTGTGACGTATTCTCGAGCAGTGTTTGCACTTTTGGTTATTTTGAAAAAAAATGAAAATAAATGAAACATTGGACTTTGGGCCTTGCCAGCGCCATTAAAAACATTTTTTTTTTTTTGGTAATTTTTCTTAAAATGTATTCTTAAATGTTCAGTTTACACATTTTAATGCTTAATTCCCATTTGAAATTTTCTTTTAGTAGGCCTTTAAAAATAAAAAAGTTATTTTATCAGCTACAATTTTTTTATTTCAGGCTAGCTTAGGTTATGTGTATTAAGAAATTGGCTGTGGCTATATTTACACTATATAGTGTAATAATGGCCTCAATAGTGTTGCCAGATAAGGAATTCTGCTCTAATTTGAGAAAAGTTTAAAGCTGTTGAAAACAAAAACTTGTATTTTGGCCATTTTTTTTTATCCTGGCAAAGATCAAAACCGTAATCTTATTCGTAACTCCAACCCTTACCTTAACCCTTCCTAACTTTAAACCTAACTCTGGCAACACCTGATTGTAACCATGGCATTAAGTGTGGAAAAATAGCCACTTCCTAAGAAATTTATATCTATCATTTGTTACAGCAGCGATTTATACAGCTAACATCGAAATTGACCAGTGTGTTCATGAAAGGAAAAACAGTTTCTTCTCTGTCCATATGCTTTCTAGCTTGAATTAATTAGTTGATCGATTAAGGGAATTTTCATCCTTGGACAGAGAAAGATTCATTGAGAGCTTAATCCTGGCAGTTTCGGGATGCAACCTAGTTCGTACCCTCAACAGTTTGTACCCTCAGTTCGTACCCTGAAAAGATCGAGAGAAAAAATTAAAAAAGCCGAAGTTGCTGATCGCAGTTTCCGCAAACAAACAAAAACTCTCAGGATCATTACCGGAAATCTTAAAATGTTTACAAAAACTCCAATTTCAACCCTAACCCTTTTCAAATGTTTGCGGACCCTGCGATCAGCAACTTCGGCTTTTTTAATTTGTTCTCTCGATCTTTTCCTAACCCTAACTCTTTTAAAATGTTTGGGGAAACTGCAATCAGCGACTTCGGCAAACTCTTAGGATCATTATTGGAAATTTTAAAATGTTTGCGGAGACTACGGAAAAACTGAAACTGCGATCAGCGACTTCAGCTTTGTTCTATTTTTTCTATCGAACTTTTCAGTTTGTTTGCGGAAAATCCGAATCAGCGACTTTTTTAATTTTTTCTCTCGATCTTTTCAGGGTACGAACTGTTCAGGGTACGAACTAGGTTGCACCCGCAGTTTCACATACTTGTAGAGGCTTTGACCCACTGACGCAGGGTCTGTCACTTGAGATTAACAGAGTGAAGTTTCCGTTTGTTGTTGTCTATGAATTATTCCATTCAATAGGTACCACTAGTTAGAGAGCAGTCCTGAAAGTGCATTGCTCAAGTGCACACCCCGAGAGCTGAACCAGCGTTACTTGATCTTGCAGTTTTTTTGTTTGTAAAGTCAGCCGGTAAACTAACTGAGCTATTAAATCAAGACATACTGTATGAGTAGGCCTACAGCTCTACGCATGGTGGTTTTTATGAGAAATTTTTTTCTTTCCTTACATATCTTACAAATATTCATGTTTTACCATTTTTTAGCAATGTTAGGCTGATGTTATTATTTTACAAAACTTTGAAGATATCGTTTGCTCATAATTGCAATATAACCTGGTCGGCTACAACCCACAATAATAGTAAAAGGAATTTTTCTACTGCTACATTTATAGTAAAAATCTACCTGCATGGCGATATCAAATATAGGTTTATTCAGCCTAAAAAGCCAGTTTTGCAAACAAAGAAAGAAACAGAAAGATCTAGTACAGATGGTGTAATCGTAAGTGCGCAGTTGAGCAATGCACTTTAAGGACAACCTTTCAATCGCTTAGTATGGTATCTACTATTTAGTGGATGGATTGGAATAATTAACAAGAAACAGCAATTTAACAAGCACATGCTTGAGCAAGAGTCAGTTTTTCAATGCTTTAATTAATCTATAAATAAGTATACAGTTCTATTTGGTTTTGTATCAGTTTGTTAAGTTTTAAAATAAAAGCTCACTTTATCATTTTTGTTCACAAGTCAAGGACACAAAGATTAATTGGATTCTTTGGTTGCCTTGCCGGTGGAATATTTTGCTTCTCGTTAGCCAGTATGTATGCTCCGTTTCTCCTGCTTAAAGCAAGAAAATTTGCACTGTTGTATAGCCTTGGCAGTTTATTCACAATAAGCAGGTTAGACTATTATCAACAATATTGTTTTAAAAAATGTTTTGCTATCTTGTATGCATTTTAAGGTAAGGTAGCCTATGCATTTTCACTCCAATATATGTATTTTAAGGTATGCCTGTAATACAAACCTTGATACCACAAGGAAATAGTTTTAATGAACCAGAAACACATAAAGACAGCTAATAATGTACGTAGTTAAAACAACTGAATGCTATTAGGCAACTAAAATGGTGAGCACATTGTTCAACATCGAATTAATTGATCTTGATTTTTGAAAACTGTAACACTTGACTGCAACATACCACTTATCCCAAAAAATCTTAAGCAATAGATGTCCATTAAGTTTTCATGATTCCTATTTACAGCTTTTCTTTTTTGTGGGGTCCATGGATTCATATTAAGCATCTAATGACGAAAGAACGTCTTCCATTTACAATCGCCTATTTCGGCTCATTGTTTGCGACCCTTTACTTTGCTATGTGGTGGAAAAGTTCTATGCTAACCACTATTGCAGCAGTGATCCAAATTGTTGCCCTTCTCTGGTAAGCTGTTTGAAAGTTCCGTGTGCTTTAAAGAATAATGTAATAAAAGCAAACTTATAAGAAGCTTGTGTGTGAGTTGTTGCTTAGAATGCTGTGTTCTAAACTCACTACAAATATCTTATGTCATGTCTTACTACTGCTTTTATAATGTGCTGTTGCGATTGTTGTTTGAATGCTAGAAATAGATATTGATAACACGTTCTTTGGTTGCAACTGAAAACGACATCCACATAAAAACGTCAACATTTGTTTGTTTTCAATTGATAATGCACAGTTATTGATTAATTCAAAAAAAGAAAAAAATCCAAAAACTTCCCATACTGTAATTTTCTTTCAGTCCATTAATGATCTTGGACGGTCACTGGGACATAATAAATATTATACTGCAATGGAAGAAACACTTGCTACATCAATGAATACCATTTAATTAGAGCTTTTCTCAAGCAAGTGGGCACTTGTAGTAGCAATTTCTAACCAGCTTTTTTTTTTTTTCAGGTATTTAATCAGTTACATTCCTGGAGGAAAGACTGGATTAATGTTTATGTCAAAATTGTTTACCAGCACAGTGACGAAGACTGTTAGTAAATCAATGCCAGTATAAAACTAGACTTTGCTCGGTAATGTTAAGTTAACAACATGCTTTAAAACCTTCACAAGCTGTTTTTGCTCTCTCCAAGCAATGGTTTAATGAAAGAAACAAAAAACGTTCAAGCCGGATACTAAAATACCTTGTGGATCTCGTTACCAGGGTCGTGGAGTCCGGAAAATGTTCGACTTCGACTCTTCGGTTGATAACTGGCCAACTCCGGCTTCATTGTTGCCAGATTTTTTTTAATTTTTGCTTTTTTATTTTTTTAATTGAATTTCGCTTAAGTTGTAATCGACATTGAAACGGCGACTTTCACAAAATCTGACAAGAGCAAATACTTTTCTTTTTGGTAAAACTTTTCAGTGCGATACGGAGAAAAAGAAACAATATTTTGATAAAAGATTGCAAACAAAAATGTTATTCATCGTTTTGTATCAAGTCATAGTCGGCTTTTTTTCAACGACACCGACTCCGGACATGCCAAAATCTCTCCGACTCCACAGCCCTGCTCGTTACAACGATGTTGGCTGCAGATTGTATGGTATCTGGATCTACCCCTTTCTTTGCTACAGTAGTTATTTTTGTTAAAAGTTAATTTTTTCTGCGAGGCAAACGAAGCACAAACTAAAATTTTTATGTGGGAAGACTTTGTGCAATGGCTGTAAATATATACTTTTCACCGTAAAACCTTTGACTAAAAGAGTATTGCACTTCTGTGTGTTATATATATTGATGCTGTGTAACTGGCTCATGTAATTTTTGATGACAAGGAATTGCAACAGTGGTTGTCAATTACCTTTGCATTGTTTCTTCCAAGGTCACCTTTATACATGGGCCATTCTAACGTTCGAGCGTCAAATTTGACTGGAGGCCGATCTGCTACACTTAATGACAATCAGAATCGTTGTTAAAAGTTGATAGTCTTAGTAGTACTTTATGAATTCTTTGCGTATATTTTAAACTGCTTTTGTGCATTAGTTGATACAAACGTTGGACTAGTCGCGTTGAAAGTCCGAATAGCGTGTGGCAACACTGGAAAAAGGAAACGATTTGTTATTTTTTAAGTGAAACTGCAAGTTTTGCAATGATTAGCAATTTGCATTCTGAAAACTATCATTTCAAAGAGATGTAAAGTACATTTAAATTAACAAACAGCTCAAATTCGTCGGCCTCCAGTCATTCCTGCATGTTCGCACGTTGGCAAGGCATGTGTTTTTTAGTAGCTATGGTTTTATGTGCTTGTTTTCTTCTGAAATCGGTTCAAACCTGAACAAGATTTCCCGTATTTCTTTTACTAAATTATTTCTATTTTTTAAATTTGTTTATTGCGCAGTGCGTTTACCTTAAGCTACACGTGCCGTATATGCTTACAAGATACTGTATAATGTATATAGTGCATGGGCTGGCAGTGAGAAATGCGTTTAAAACAAACAGTTTTGACAAAATTGTTTTAACACATAGGCCATTCAGTTGTCTGGGATGGAGCATGCGTGTTTAGACGGAAACGGTTTCATATATTCAGCAGGGATATCAGCAGAGAGGCTCAATTCCTGCCTCTGTTATGCATACAAAGCACGTGATAGAGAGAAACATTTTACAGAGCTTGTGCGTCGTCAGACGATTTTTTAACAAGAAAATAATTTTAAAGGTTTGAAAACATCTGTGTATGATTCGTGACATGCAAAAAAGCAAAATCAAACAGTTAGCGATGAACCTCTGATCCTGAATAGTAAATACGCAGATAAAATAGGCCTGCGTTGCATTTTCAACGTTGGCTAATCACGCGCTTGGCTGTCGTGGTTTTCAAGCAAATGTAGGTCATTTCGACCTTTGACCAGAAAAAACTCGCACAAACAATATGAAATTTATATATTATAGCGTCATACTAACTAAGCGAATTAGTACGTTTTTGAAACTAGATTTGTTATGGCAATTTGCCTCGTCACAATCTGTTGTGTGAATATGCTTTGAACCAACAAACATATAATATTAGCGTACAGTACATGCGGTAACTATATTTCACCAGCTGCAGGGGCATTCGGCTGAGATTTTGAATCTTAAAAAACATTTTTTAACTTTGACACTCTATTGCCGCACGTCATCGGGCACGAATGCAATGGTGGCAGCAATGGGCACACATGAGGTGTAGCCTATTTTGTCGAAGCGAAAGGGTCTGACAGCACCACCTACTATTTGATTTCCTGCAGTTAAGTTCCTGCTCTTAATTCGCCAGTTGAACCTGTCCACTGAGTTTGGATACTTTCGACGCTCAAGCTTGCGTTTGATGCACGTCTTAGCCATTTTGGGTTGTGCTCTTTCATATCTCATTTTTATATGTTATTGCTATGGTATTTTTATTCTGTCAGTAAAAATACATTGGAAGGTTATTCAAGATCTTCACATTTGTGAACTGTTCATTTATGACTTGAAATATTTCATCACTTTATCTTGCTGTTTTCCTTGGGCGCCTTATGATATTTCCACAGTCGCTTATCCGTAAAGCTAACACAGATCCTGTCATCATTGATTATTAACAGTGTTGCCGTGTGACACGAAACAGTGAATGTTCTAAAGGAAAAGATGTGGACCATGGTCCATCATCATCATAATCCATCGTCGGTTTGTTCCCCACTAGTGGGGGTGGCCGATTGTTTCCGCGCAGCAATTGTCTTAATCCCCTTTCTCCATTTCACCCTGTCCCTTGCATCTTCCTCCTTCAGTCCGACTTTTTTAAACTCATCCTTCACTTGTTGTTTCCACGTTCTTCTTGGACGACCGCGTTTCCTCTTCCCATCCACCTTTAGAACTAGTGCCTTTCTAAGAAAACTTCCTTCCTCCCTCCTTATCACATGTCCATACCATCTTACTCCATTTGCCCTTGCCAGTTGGTCTATGGCAGGGCTTCCCGATTGGGGGTGCTCGCACCCCCAGGGGGTGCGAGTAGCTGTTTCTAGGGGTGCGAGAATCCACCCAGGAAAAACAGCTATACCGTATATAGAGATGGATTTTTTTTAACGAGGGAGGTGGTGCTTATCTCTTAGAGCATTCTATGTTGGCCTATACAGCACAATGCACAACAACAAGAAAATACCACCCGACAAGTAACAAAAAGGCTGTGGTCCGAACGTCACGTGATTGGTGGAGGGATAATGCGATAATAATAATAATATCGATAGTAATAATAATAATGCGATAATAATATCAGCAAATTGCTCATTGTTGGCAATTTCTTATCATACGCATTGGGAAAGAACGCATTTTAAGCGAGAACGAAGTTTTTCACGTTATAGACTGTGGATTGACTTACGAAAAAGAAAGTGTCAGCTACTGGTTGAACAGATAATTTCGTAAAGGCAGGAGAAAGGTCATAGATCTTGATTAACGTCATTGTGTTCTCAGTTTGTGTTATTTCATTATTTATTCGATTTTGCATTTTGTGCTGTGGCGTAGCCAAGGGGGGGGGGGGGGGGGGTTGGGGGTTACAACGCCCCTTTTGGCACATGTGTGGCGTCACGATATTGAAAGTGATGCTTTCAGTCTCTTTATGCTTGAGAATGATGCTTTCAGTCTAAAAAAAAATTGCCTAATTTTAAACAAAACTGCATTAAAAGAGCGAGTTTTGGCAATACCAAACATTCAAACATCTCAGCCAGAAATTAGCAACATGAAAACATAAAGACTTAGCTTTATTTTCGAAAAATGCAGAAGAAAACATGATCTTATCCTTTTGCTATGCCACCTGATAGCACCATTTTACAGGAATATTCATACCCACATTTTTGTTTAAAATGCTCTCAGAATGCACCAAATTCAAAGTAACTTTTCAAAATTTTCTGGGGGAGACCCCCCAGCCCCCCCGCCGCTGGGTCCCGTCTTACACGAATACGCCGTCGGGCTGCGCTCGCCGGTCTTCAAAAACCCCCCTCTCAAAATTCCTGGCTACGCTGCTGATTTTGTGTGATCGTGTTATTGAAGGCTGCCCTTTTTCCTATTTATTAGCCATATAAAGGACGGTGAGCTGCTTTTCTGCGTGGTCTTCGTACATATTTTGAATTTTTTCTCAGAAACACTCTGCATCAAAACAGGGGGTGCGAGATTGGCTTCATCAATCCCAAGGGGTGTGGGGTGATAAACGAATCGGGAAGCCCTGGTCTATGGTCTCTCTCATCTCTAGCATATCCAACAATTCTTCAGTCCTTTTTTCCCTTCTCGTTTTCACCCCACACATTGCTCTCACCATTGGCCTTTCCGTTCTTCTCAGGATTGCCAGTTCACTCTCTCTCAATACCCATGTCTCGCTACCATATAGCATTGCAGGCCGCACACAGCTCCGATATACTTTTCCTTTCATCCTTAGTGAAAATTTTCTGCCATACAACATTTCCCCACATTCCCTGAACTTTGCCCAGCCCAATCTTGCCCTTGTTGTCACCGCTGCTTCACATCCACCACTTCCATTTATCCGATCACCCAGATAACAGAAGTCTGTCACTGTTTCGATGCCATGGCAGAACTCATCATCATGGCCTTCCACTTCATTCCTTCCTTTACTGCATTTCCCACAAACAAAACACTTCGCCAATCTTGTTGCGGCTCTCTTGACATTAGCACATCTTGCATGTATTCCACTACTTGGGTAATCATACAATACATATTACAGCAGAATTCGACAATTTTTCATTGGTTCCCGCGAAGTTTCTATTTTTTATATACATTCGAGTTCGCCTATATCGACTTCGGGTTTATCGTCAGTTTGTCTATATTGACACCTTTTTCAATCTTCCAGAGCATTTTGTTCGTTTATAATGACAGTTGTAGGCTTGTAGCTCTTCTTTTCATTTCCTGACGTTATCGCACTTACAAGTTTGGTCTTTCGTGTTTGGAGGAAAGATTTCGCAGCAATAGAGCGCGTCTTCACTAAAAACAGTCAAACTAAGGCGTTGTAAGGTGGTTGACCTGTGAAATGTCAAAACTAGCTTTACATTAAATTGCCTTTTAAATCTGGACGTTGTTGCGACTGTAATTAGTTCAAGTGAGATCTACGCTAAAAAAATTTAAAAACATTTTTTTTCATAGACATTTTTGGAGACCTCAAAGCAGCTAATTTTTAGGTTTACGAAGATTTGGGCCTGGCAGTATAATAACGCCATATTTCTCTGCATTAGCACCGTGTGGGCGCATATACATTTATGTAAAGTGTAAACACAACTACCATTTATTTTGCAATCTTTTTGCGTTGTGCTTTGCCGGGGTAGGGGTGTACGTAAACACATGAAGTTTACCGATAGTACTTGTTAGGGGCTAGAGTACACATTTGACCCAGGGATATCTGAAGAAGGGGATACGTAGGCTTTTAATACGTCTAACAGTAGAAGGGCTTCTGTTTATCGTAAATAATCTCTGTTTACTGTAAAATGACAATTGGCACCGATAGTAGTTCAATAAATCTTGTTATGATAACCTGCATTGCGCTATTGGCATCAGGCCTGGCTACTTACTGCATGCTCATGGTTACTTGTTAATTCAATTACCCGTATAGCTGCTTTACATCTAGCCTACTGCAAAGGCTTTGTTAAGAAAAACAGCTTACTGATAACTTTTCAACTGTCTTTCCAAGCAAGTAGTCTTTAAATATGCTCTATATGTAACGTTTATCAAACTGTCTTTGGTAGCTGATTGTACCAGCTGCACTACAAAACTTTCTGCAATTTTGAAAAGAACCTCATATTTCACGCGCTACAAGCTACCGTTCTGGTAGTGTCATAAGAATAAGGCAATCGCAGTGAGCCTTCGCACCCCCTTCTTTAGATATCCCTGATTTGACCCTCACCAGGCCCTAACATTGAACAGAAACCGGAATTTAGAAACAAATTATATTGATTTGTCTACTCTATATCGACTAGTTTTCTTCATCCCTTTGAGTTGTCGATATAGGCGACTTCTACAGCATATAATCATGGTCATATCATCATTTTTTGGAAAATGACTTCTAATAAGCAACAGAGGGTATTTTCCCCGATGTTGTTTAAAATCGTCGCAAAATTTAGTAAAAAAACACAATTATTTGGACAAAGTTGTTCGACAAAAAAACATAAAACTGCATCACTCATAAAAATTACAAGTTGCAAAATTCATGCCGCTTGGTTATGCTCGTGTGTTGTTAAGCTTGTCAAAGCGCAAATATTACGGCTCTCTGAAGCAGAGGGTATTTTCCCCGATGTTGTTTAAAATCGTCGCAAAATTTAGTAAAAAAACACAATTATTTGGACAAAGTTGTTCAACAAAAAAACATAAAACTGCATCACTCATAAAAATTACAAGTTGCGAAATTCATGCCGCTTGGTTATGCTCGTGTGTTGTTAAGCTTGTCAAAGCGCAAATATCACGGCTTTCTGAAGATTAGAACGTGCTTCTGGATTGAATTCAGCTTCAATCGTCGCTTGTAACAGTATTCGGTAGACTTCATATGAGCCTGTCTCAAAATAGTAACAAACTTATTTGTTGACTTTTCGTGTTACGACTTGAAACTTTCTACCTGGTTGCGTGACTCAGAATTCAAAACCACCGCTATGTCTTCGACTTCACGACTCCATCTTGCCACAGTGGTACATCGCTACGACTAACCATGCTGTTACAGCTTCTTTGAGAGCTTAATTCTGGCAGTTTCGCATAGGTACTTGTAAAGGCTTTGAACCACTGACGTAGGCCCGGTCATCGACCGAAGGTACCGATTGTTGACAGTGAAGTTTTCAATTGTTGAAGTATTGTTGCAGGGGAATTATTCCATTCATTAGGTGCCGCTGAATGGAGAGCTTTTTCGTTCACAAAGTCATGCGCTAACCAACTGATCTTCCATGGCTTCGTTTCCTTTTTAATGCATATCCTAAGTTATGCCACAGCAAGTAGCCAAATTCAAAATGACACATCTTAACATTATCAGCTTTGCAGAGATGTACGTATACGCCGCATACATGCGGCGTAGACTTTTTGTTTACGCTAACGCTTGCGGCCACATTTTTTTGGATAGTTTGCGCTTGAGGCTACGCCGTAAAGTTTTCGCGGTTTTTTAGCCCATAGCGTCAACGCATACTTTTTAATGTCTTTTTTTCGCTACAACACGCCAATACCTTCCAGCGCTGCAGTTGAAAGAATGTTTCCAATAGGCAAAGACATATTGCAACCAAAACACAGCAAAATGTCAGATGAAAACTTTCAGATGCTTGTGTTTCTTTATGGAAATTCAAAATAAAACTGGTTTGTTTCAAGTGGTTTATACCGTGTGAATGTTTGGCACCTAGCAAACAAAATTAGTTTACGCTAGTGTATGCGCTGACGCCGCCAACTTTTTTTACAAGTTGCGTTGACGCATACGGCGTATGGTTTTTCGAACGTTTGCGTTAACGCTGCCGGCGTCAATATTTTTTGTATGCGCGTACATCACTACAGCTTTGCAACCTAGACGTAACATTCTTGGAAAATGTGTACTTTCCTGCGATCTATCAATTCGGAAATCTAACACTTAATTGTTTCCAGTTAAAAGTTGTGCGTTCTCTCACGCTTCATAGGCTTTTGGGACTACCTACGGTTTGAAAGGTTAGTTATTCCGAAGCGGTGCATTCACACCTATTTAGACACGGTTAAAAAGAAATATTCAAATAAAACGGTGATGTCCACTTTCAGAATGTCGCTCTAGCTTGGCATCACTTAAGTTTAGTTGTTTCTTATTGAACGCAAAAGTTCACCTAATTTTCCAAAACAACCATCTAGCCTAACATGTCGAAGCACTTACTTTTGTGTGCAAAGCAACTTCGAACGTGTGTTTACCGGAACTGACAGCTCCATTCTTTGTAAGCTTTGGCCGGATGGGAATCTAGTTGACAGAAAGCAAACTTTTCCTCTACGTGCAAAATTCAGCGCTTCCTATTTTCTTAAATATTTTGCGTTAAAAATGCAGTAGTTGCATAGAAAACATAATTGGTGCGGCAGTTCAGCTGCATTAGCTTTCCAGTACAGCGCAACTCGATGATGAGCTACCCAGTGGCCACTGGCCAGTTACATCCTGCAGCTTGATCACAACTTTTGGGAGTGAGAGAAAGCATCTATTCACCTCTACTGCAAATACAAAAAATCACATTTTTTTAATTTTGATAATTTGATAGTTCACAGCAGTTTTATAACTAATAATAGCCTAAGTTTTCATAAAAATTGGAAATGTAATTATTACAGTACTTGGATCACATGTGGAGATCCTGACCTATTTGACTTTGCAAAAGCGTAGATTAAGGAGTAACTTACATGCATGGCACCAACACAAAAACAAACTAAATTTGGTGACGATGCTATCATACTGTTTCATGAAATATCTTGTTGGCATACGTAATAGCTTTGTGTAAATACATTTTTAAGATAAAAGAAGCAAAGTACAAAAAAATGGATAAGATCAACACACTTGTTGTTTCAAAGAATTTTCGTTTTGACGAAAATGAAAGATTAGCGAGACTAAGTCATTCAAATTTTTAAGACAATGGCGTCTTATAAGCAAAAGCTTATATTCATATGAGCTAGTATATTTTTGTTTACGTTGTTAGTTTGTTTATTTTTGAATAGTTAGCAAAATTCAGGCTAACACACTATGCCGCTGTTGCAACGGCTAGCAGCAAAAGACGATGCTGAAAAAGAAATGCAAGAAAAAAGAACGTTAAGTGTCGATTGAAGCTTTAAGGGGCATGTCTTCTATAAGAAGACCAGCATTCCTTTCAGCCTGTCAGAGTAGCATAAAAGCAGAACTAAAAGTTCAGTTTAATCAGCCGGCCAGTAAATTTCTCAAAAAGGATTATCTTTGAGTTGAAACATACAGAAAAGAAAGCATTTTCAATATGTCGTTAACAAAGCCAGTTATGACTTTATCTGCTGTCATCTTGATACTGACATGTAAGTTTATAACTTCTAATCGTGCATTGACCTGTATTAGTATGACAAGTCTGTATCGGAAGCATGCGTTGAAATCCGCTACTTATTTAACATTGTATGTCAATATTAGTAAACATTTAGCAATGCTGTATTGCATGAATGTTATTACCTATTTCTGACAAATTACTTAATTCTTGATAAAAAAAAATCAAACAAAGTTAATGCACTAGCAAAATTCAGCTAACTGTTCATAGAATTGTTTTTTACTTCATTTTGTTATGGAGCGTGTCTTGTTATATAAACTGTAAACTATCTACATTGATCATGCTGCATTTTTAGGTGTTTCTTTTCACATTTGTGACAGCAGAAGTTTATTTGGAACTTCCACGTCCAAAACGGGACTTAAATTTCAATTAGGCGATTGCTCCGGTCAAGAATTTTACACTAAAGAAAGGACCTGCATCCAAGCTTTTTATAAATCTGTGCGGAAAAACCGAATAACAACGTCAAATTGCAGGTAGAAAAACGTTACTCTGATTGTTACTAATTGCTTTAACACTGAACTGATTTGTGATGGTAGAAATGAAAAGCTTTGTTACAGCACAAAACTAAAAAAGTTTTTTGGAGCTTGTTCAAACACTGTAGTTAGAAAATTTTCATTTCTAAAATGCTTTAACCGTTTGAATTGAGGATCATGTATCAGTCAGCGCTAAAGTAAAGGCTGGGTGTCTTCATTTTAAACTGGTGTAATAGTAAAATAAAATAAATTCGGTTTAGGATTAAAATTACTCGCAGCTAAAAAGAGATCAAACAACTCCACACCTTGCTACAGCATTGTTGAAGATACACACTTCTAAACAGTGGCGGCTCGTCCATAGAAACTGCAAAACTGCAGCACCCCCTGCACATTTCAGTATTTTATTTTTTTTATTAATTTCACGTTTTTTCTCGTGTTCTCTATAGATCCTACCGACTAGAAGTTTCATAATTTCTGGGTTTTAAAAAATATGATGATTTTTTAAGTTTTGTATTTGGCAGCTCTGAACTGCAAGCCCTGCAGTTGCGATCTTATAAAAGAAGAACAAAGAGAAATTGTGACGTCATATTTTGGCTCAGGTTGCTTCAAATCCCACAATTTCGAACTGCAAATTTTGCAGTTGCTGGTCACGTGGTCAGGCTAGCTACTGTTGCAAATACTGTTGTTTTCAAACACGATATTAGGTGGCTGCGACTGATGCTGTTACATGGTTAGACTAATGTGCTTTGCTTTCTTCACAAAAAGATAAAGCTTAGACTAGGTTTTCATTATTGTTGTTAAATTAAATTTAAGAAAAGCTCTACCAATAAATTTTTGTGGTTACCAAACCTGGTTGATTTTTTATAAATTAAATGTAACCTAGGTTCATTGTTAACTTACGATAATAAGTTAAGGCCAAAGGTCACATGCTAAAACAGCCTATTTAAACTTGATGAACATCAGGAAATTAATTGCTCAAATAGCCTCAGAATTCATGAAATACCACTAAAATAAGGTAAAATTTATGGGGGTCATGTCCCTAGACCCCTTGGCATCGCGCCTTTGGCGCTCGCTCTTTCACGTATAGGCTACCTCCGGTTGCAGCACCCCCTGCTATAAATACCACGAGCCGCCGCTGCTTCTAAATATAACAAACAACCAAAAATAAGGTGCTACTGGGATCTAATTCAAAACCTATTTATTTTATTATGGATATTAGATATTTTTCTATGAATTTTAATTTCCAATTTGTTTTTACATTAAATGAAAACGGTAGACTATTCTTATTTCGAAAACGATTACTAAAATAAAACACTTCTGTGCAAAAATGAGATTGATTTTATTAATAAGTGATCTACAACAGCAATGAAACCTTGTTCTATTCCACACGCTTGAAAAAAGTTAAACGTACATCTTAAAGATCTTATCGCTTCAAGCATTCTTAAACTGCAATATAATAATTGTCGGTAAAGATCATTGGCTGCTGACGCAATTTTTAAAATGTTGTTTTAAAAATCAAATAATTCTTATAACACACAGCGCCTTGAAGTCTTGATCTATACAGATAAAATGATTTAAAAAATGCTCTTATTACGTGATGGACAATAAAAAGTGATAAAAGTTCTTACTGAAGCTTAGTAACCTTTACCTTCTTTGGTCCTAACTTCTATCTGTGCTCCATTGATAAATGGGGCAATAAATCCATTAAGTGCATTGCATTAGGAAAGTGCGGTCTTAAAGATTAAAATAGTTTCTTCTGCTTGAGATGGATAATAATCGCTAACAATTTTTCCTTAGATATCAGTTCGTTTGATTTGATATCATTGTGCATGCAAAGTAAACTTACAGTCAACTGAAGCACCGTATTTCGACAGTGCTTTAGTTGTGCGGTTAAGGGCATTGCGTGAGGAAGATAGACTACAGTATATATTAAACCGTTATTCAAAATGTTTTGATTGGCTACCTCAAAATTAATATTTCAGTTTGGATGTCGCTTGAAATAATAGTACTTTAAGCAATTTTTACAGTGACTGTGTGTGTACAATAGATAGGTCACAATAGTTGCAGCAAAAGGTCGTCCATTATCTTGCTGAGATGACCCTAAGATGTCCTTAGACGCATATTTAGTGGAACAACTTAATTATTATTGTTTCTGGGCAACACTGACTAAACTCTACTCTGCAGAGAGAAAGAAAGCAGTAGCGAGGTTCCTTCAATTCAAGCAAGCTATAAATAGCACAAGTAACTCCTTTTTGACATGTACAACAAAAGCGTTTCGTGGATTTTCAATATAAAAAACACGTTTGACAATATTATTTATCACATGAACTGTATGTCGATGCACTGGGGCTGCGTTTAATCACTCAAATGTGCCAATTGAGCAACAGAGACACAAAAACGAGCAAAAAGCAGTTGAAATAATTTTTTTGTTTTTACCGCCACATTGTCTGATGTGATTTCTAGAAAAATGTATTTAAATAAGAACCGAATGAACACACATGAAAATCGTTACTTTTTAAACGCTAAATTCTTAAACGTGTTTTGTCAAATTATTTAAAACAACGTGGTTTCTTGAGTCGTGATTATTTCACCGATTTCAAAAGCAATTTAAAATTCATCGCAATTAAAGAAACAAAAAAATGACAGTTATTTGCTTTTTTTATATTCCTATATCATTTCCTGCAATTTTCTGTATGGAAATTAGTTTACGCTTTCGACAGAACTTTGTCCGTAAACTATTAGAAGAAATATTGTGATGCAAATATTCATCCAAAATTCTTTAAGTTTAGCCGCTTTTCAAGCAACAAACAAAACTGAAGTTCTTATTTTTTTATCTATCACGTCTTTTGTTCACCTGTTTCGAAAACTTAACAGAAAATATTGCGATTGTCAAAACTGCATATTTCTGTCATCAATCATCATTATTACGTAGCGTTTACCGATCTGGCGTTTTCTAGAAGCTCTCCACTACGCTATAAGTTAAGTTAAATGCGAAACAAAGTTTTATTTGCACTTTACCGTTTAAATGAGGATATTTTCTTATATGCAGCCCAGCAATTTTCTTAAGTTTTAAAGTTTGTATACAGAGAAGCTAAATTGAAACGGAATTGGTAGTTTTGAATTCTCATTTTGCTGCTAAACTAATAATTTTATGGATTTTAAAAGATCCAGCAATTTTATTTCTTTCTTTACACGATGTCTAAATATGGCTCAAAACTGACCGACAAAATGGTATGTATATGAACGCGATCTTGAATTACAGTATGTCAAAAATTTATTAAGTGCAATATTTTCAGTTGGCAATTGAAATTAGTTTGGGGTTCTACTTATATAGCAACAGGAAAGCTGCTCAATTTTTCCATCTAAGGGCATTCGCTGTTCATCAGACTCTGTCTAAAACTTGAAGTTATTGGATGTGCATATCACAGGGTTTAATTTAGGTTGCAAAGTCTGAACTTTCACAGACTTGATTGCTATTCATTCAGTTTTCTGGGGCTTATTTTTAAAGTCTGTCTACTTTGTGCTGACGTACATGTTTATCAGCTTGTATGGCTAGTACATGCATCACAATGTCAAATACCCTTCTTCGACAAAGCTTAAGCATTACCAATTTTTTTAAAGGTAATATATAAATTGATATATTAGATTTTCAAGTCATTTGAATTCTCGTTTTAGTTACACACGTTTGACATGCGTTAAATCTTCCCCGATGAAGTTCTATAACTTTTTGCAGCCTATTCTGTTTCACAGCCGCATATAGGGTTGACTTTTATTGATGATATTTAAAGGTGGCTGCTATACTGAGAAGTCCCCCACCACATAAGCGGAAAAATTGACAGAAATAACTAATTACGTATCATCTTCTTCAACAAAACATATCACAGTTTTCAAAGTGTACATACAAGAAGTTACCGAAATGACTCAATGCTTAAATAACTTCGATGCACAACGCATCAATGATCAGAATGCTTCATGAAATAAGCAGCTTTTCATTACCGACTTATTTGAAGATCAACAACACAGTGAAAAAACTCGAAGTCGTGGTTGCTCACATTTCTTTTTCAAGTGCTGCTTGACCTTTTTGTAGTCAAAACTTTAGAAAGTTTAGTTTAGTTTTTTGCATGCAAACAATATCTGCACTGTGTTTCAGCTTATTGTGTTTGTATAGCTTGCAAATCCAGTGGGAAATCGTGTCCTGTAAAAATTACGTAGTTGTCATCGTATGACATTCGTTCAAATTATGACCAATTATTGCCGGATTGTTAACAAAGTAAAAATTTCCGCAACAAAATGGCACCACGCTGTGCAAAAGATACCCTTTACCTATCGTCACCATATCTACTCACAGTTACTTAGATAAAGATTGAAAACATAAAAAGCCCAAATGGTATTCACGTTTTCACATACCAAGCACGTTTCTTAACAACAATCACATTTCTGCATGATTGATATCAATTCAATATTGGTATCAATATTAAAACCAAAATTCCCTCTGACATGCACGATAACTCAATGCAAAAAGAAAGTGCATTGTTTGCTGTAAACAATAATATTCCAGCCTTTATCATGCCACTCGTTCAGTAATTGGTTGCTTCTATGTCTTTATTATGTCTTCAGGCATGCACCAGCTGTCACTAACGACTAACTACAGCATGCTATTTGATAGACCCTGCTATTTGGCATAGGCTTTTCTGATTTGCAAAATTCTATCATCATTTTGTTTAAAATGTACTTGTGAATAATTCTATTCAAGCCTCTTTTGTGATAAAAATATCACTTTCTTTGAGGATTTCTATTGTCTTTAAACATTTGCTTGTTGCTAGACATTCCGCATTAGCATAGATTTTGTTTATAAAGTTTACTGTTATGTTTATTTTTCACACCTGCAAGCTAAAACGGTATTAAAGTAAAGGCCAAGCAGAATGTCTTGTATGACTATGAAAGTGTCTTTTAATTTCAGAAAAGTTGAAAAAATGTAGGCTATGTCAAGCAGAGTGAAAACAGTTAAGTCCAAAGAGAATGGCTTATATGCAAAGCTGCCACTATTCGCTGCCGACATAACAAAAAAACAAATAACAACATCCAACAGTGATCTCAGTTCATAGAGCAATCCTTGACGCTTTTGACTCAGCATTCCCTGATATCTTAAAGGTCTTTTTAAACATGCATCCATGTTTGGTGTGATACTTTTGTCACGTTGGGAAAGTTTAATTTAGATTTTCACAGACAGTTGGTTTGACTATCACGTCTATTTCTGCTGAGTTTCTTACGTCTACGTCTATCACGAACAACTACTAAGTTTGTCATGGTGACAAAGAAATGATGCTGTTGAGTGTTGACAATAGTCAACTTCTATCAAGAAGTTGACTTTTTCATTGTCTTGAAAGCAATTTGACGCTTGCGTAAAACCATTCCCTCGTTTTTAACTAAAAAAGCTTTCATCTCATGGCAATGTGCGCTGTGCCTATTGATGAATGTGCACGAATTTGTACAGTTTATTTGTGTCTGTTGTTGGTGGCGACATGGCTTAAATGCAACCACAAAACATACGGCTACTACTTTTCATAGACCACTTGTATGAGTATAGTTTGCTAATTTTTTGTGACAAGATGTCATAATCATATTCCACAACAGTGTATTTCCAGCTGATAACTAAACACGTTTACCAAAAGCAAAATAAAACTATTAAAAACTTTTTTCAAATGCAACACAGGAACGTATACTTGGAGGTGCATCGCCCACAAAATTAAATCTGGTCCTCCCCTTCCCGAAAAACACGTTTTAATACAATTACAACATTTTAATGCCATTGTATTCATGTTGAATGACGTTTTCCTTCCAACAGTTACTTTTGTCCTTCGGAAATTTTCTTTCTAGTTACGTAATTGGTGCAATATATAAAAACAATCTTCAAATTGACATCTTGCAGGTTAATCGACAAATAATTTTTGCAGACGACAGAAGCGTTTAAATTTGAACTTTGCTTTGTGATGTAATCCCATCAAAGTTCGTCGAAAACAATGAAGTGCATAACCAAATATGTTGAAAACTTTGCTTTTCAATTTTGGAATTTACGACATCATGAAAAAGCATTGATTTTGTCATTGTATTGACTGGCAAACCGCTTGAATATTTGCAAAACCAAACTCGCGTGACAAGCTAACTTCCATAAAAACATTCAAATTTAATAACAAAAATATCGTTATGTAAATTTGCGAAGGCAGATGTTGTGAACCGACGTGACACGACATTTGATTGTGCCATCCGACATGAACTGTGGATGACATAGTATGTCTCATTCCAGAGCAATTGGGTTGATTACATTTTTACATGTGCAATTTTACATGTTATTGTGGCGATAAACAGCTTTGATTTTTGTAAATTTTTGCTGTAGGCCTACCGCAAACGTACATGACCAAATATCACCATAAGGCTCAGCATTACTTTAAATTAACAAAACAAATCGAATTGGTTCGACTTTCATGGAGCTTTTATTTTTTGTTATTGAGAAATTCAAAAGTAAAGCCTAAATAAAATAAAAAAGGCTAACTTGCTATACTTACAGCAAGCTATACATAAAAAGATCAATTTTCTGCTGTATTTTTTAACATTTTAGTAGGCTATATGGTGAGCTGTTGAACTTTGTTTGGCAGCTCAAATTGCATCGAAGGAATTGCCTAACCTCTATATAAAAACGGCTTGTAAGAATAAACTGGTCGTAGGTCTATTCCAAAGCTTTCCAACAGAGTTTAGTTAACTTCAAACGCGAACATTGTCACTAAAAATAACAAAAGTTTATTTTCCAGCACGAAATACGATGAGCTGCGTAAATGCGTTGTGGAAGCTTACCACGCATGCACAAGAGGATCAGTATCAGCAAGATTTTTTCTTAGAGATGACACGGCTATCAACAATTTCCTCACTTTCTTCGGTAACTGTTTTTGTTACAAAATGTTTGATTATAAAATAGAGCGTTTAAATTTTTAGGATGGTTGTCTTACTATTGGCATAATTATGTATTCTGAAAATAAAATACAATGAATGCTAAATAATGCGATTTCCATTGTTGTAAGTACCAAACCAAACTGTAGAACATGTTTTTGTTAACGGTCATTTTTGCACAGGATTCAAGTTTTTTATAGAATATGGTTTGATAGCTTTAAGCTCACCTAATCGATTACTTAACATTAGGACCTTAGGTCATACTGTTTTGTTTTCCAGGAGATGAACACCGATGGTGTAATGAAGGGGGTCTCAGTGTCCCGTCACATGTCCCTATGGGAACGGTCTGTCATCCCATATACCGGTACACAACAAAAGACTGTGTGTCAAAATATCAAATGGTGTTCAACTCCCGAGCGTCATTGAGTAGATTGTGCAGGTAAAAACTGAGACATGTTTGCAAACCGGACGTTTTTACCCCTTTTTATTTTCGTTCACCTTTCGTTTACCCCTTTCTTACTGTCTAAAAATAAATTTACCCCAGTTACCTTTTAATAGCTTTTTACAAATTAGATTTTGGGCGTTTAGCAGGGTCTATCTTTTTTCTATAGCAATCTTACTCCCTAAAAATGGTAAAAAGAAAGTCTATGATATGGTAATTATATCAGTGCAGATCAGAAAATGTATTTTCACGAAAACCTATGCCCCGCTAAGAAACTTTATGTTAAACAATTCGGCGTGTGGTGAATTTTGTTATCAAAAAAAGTATCAAAAGGGAGATACGTAGATTTATTTGGACTAATTTCTGTATTCCGTCCCCATCTGGTAAAAGGTCAAGAACCAACTAAACTTTCGTCACTTTATATCCATCAAGTATTCAAATTTTAAAGCAGATTAAGTCATTAGAGAATACCAAGAAAGCGTTTGTGTAACCCATGGAGGTGCCTAAGCTTGTTACACAAAAATGTAAATATTTGATAAATGTGTTCAAAACAATGAAAGCTTCTTCTAAGACGAAGTTCTCACAGCTTACATATCCTTTACAAGCGGCAGCACAGTCTAAATTTACGCCGAGCGTTTAGCTTATGTGTAAATCAGAATAGATGGGATTAGCTTACAGATTATTTTAGACGCATGGAAAGCGGTACAGCAACTTGACACATCAACAATTTAGGAATTTTAATCTTTTAGCCAAACTGTTTGTAATTTTTTACAAAATAATTACCGTCATTCGGAACGATCATGACACAAATGATCACATTTTTGTGTACAACTGTAGCCTAACATACATGTGGTAACAATAATTAGCTGTAGTTTTTTATTGAAATTTTTTCTCAAAATTTAAAATAGATTCTTCTTGCAGAGAGTATCAGCAAGCCAAAACCTGTTTGCTGCGAAACTTGGTCACCCATTGCAGTTTCAACCTTCGGCCACTCAAACAAATGATTGAAAATATGGTGTCGGCACAATTTCGCTATCAGCCATTTTGCGTTCGAAGTCTTCCTAAGCGAATGCACACCTACAGTGATCTGCAAAAACAACGTGAGTTACCATAAAAATATGCAACTTGTGATAAGCGGTGCTACGCCATCTCTCGTCACTTTTAAGTGACATGATAAAATGGTTAATGTCTGTCACATTCTGTGAGATAATAAGCGAAAACTTAAGCATTATTGTAATATTAATTAAAATACGGCATTTTTTTCACTAAACCTCAGCGGTTCTTAAGTCCTTTCTGACGTCTTAAGCCGCTAAAATGACACAAGTCGTTTTTTGTTTTTTTTTATTTGTCCCATTACGATATAAGATTATTTTCATAACCCACTGCAATATAATCAACTTTGCGAAAAAAAAATGCTGACTAACTCTTCAGAAAACGTATGCGTATCAAGAAACTGCATAAGACATAGACACTTGCAGTTGGCGTACATATTCTACATTTTTAGGCAGGTGCGTTGTTGCAAAACAACCATGACCATTGCATCTTCGAATGTTTGTTTCAGCGTACATGTTTGCAAACAAGCACTATTTCTTTGTTTATGTGTACGTTGAAACATCTTGCCACAAGTTTTCCAGAAGCCTATCTAATAAGTTTAAACAAAAAATAGCCAAGTGGGTGTTCTGAGACTTAGTTAAAGTTTCCTCATAAGCTAATTGAACATGCAATGTCAAATATCACATGTAGGCTATATCTCAAATGAAATTGAACAAAAAAAAATCACAATTGTGTTGAAATATTTTTAAAACGACACTCCGTGTGCTCAAGTTAGAATAAGGGTGTAACACATGCATTTTGCGCCAATGGGCTAAACCGCCTTGAAAAGACAAGCAACAAACTTATTTAGCAAATAACAAAGTTGATGTTTTTTACCGAGTAAAGGCGCGTCTACTTGTTGGCTTGTTTCTTCAATGCTTAAAAAAAAAATTCTTTTCAAACAAAAATTGATGTCACATCTGAAGAGAGTTCTAATGCAAAAGGTGGGGCGACAGATAATAAAGTATGATAATACTTGTCCTGCAATTGTTGGTAAACAGGTAGTAGAGGGACAGTTAGTCTTGTAGAACACCAAAATTAATAATTAATGCATGCCTTCGGATGATCTAAACAAGCTTCCGACGTAAAATTTATGTGGTGTTTTAAAGTGTATGTATTTATTGCTACTTTTCAGATCCACACCCAGTTGTTTATAAACTAAGCACAGTACTTCGTTGTAAAAGTTGATTGCATGCATTTATTACAACATACAGTAACCTATTCAAATGTAATTTAGTAACTTCTAAGATTACTACAAGCTACCTATCGTTCCCAAAATGTTAAGGTGGGGTGAAAATTGCCCAGAAATAATATTGGGCGTCTGTAATCATAATAAAACAAAAAGAAAAATGTATACATAAATGATGATTGTACCCATAAGTTTGATTACTTTCATTCAGAAACATTTCACCTATGTTGAAATAACAACGCTTTGCCTATCATTGAGAACATTATGCGGCAACATAGGGTTTGTCAAAAAATCAGCCACCTATTGAGACAAAATTAAACATGAAACTGCTGAAAACTTTCATTAAAGTTGGTCGCCTGGTGATTTTGTGCAAATTTGTTGATTTGTTTTTATATCAACATCCATGACCTTCATTACGAAACCAACAGCTGGTTTTGCCCGTATCCGTGTCCTCAGCTGTATGGAATTTATTACAAGTGACTGTATAAAATTTTGAAATCTGTCTAAAATTGGTTAGAATTTGAAAAAAAGTGTCCCAACTGATTTTGTTCACTAGCTTCTGTTTTATCCGGACAAAAATGCTTTCAGTCCTTTATGAACTATGGTTTGGTATTTGGTTTGGTTTTTGAATCTTTATCCTCGGACTGGCAAAGCCTTGATAGGCTATTCCTGGCATTTTCGCATGCTTGTAAAGGCTTTTGACGCAGGGCCGGTTACCGAGGTTGACCGAGTCAAATATGAAGTTTTCCGTTTATTGAAGTGCTGTTGCCGGGTGTGCATAACTTTACATGTACATAACTTTTTAAGCATAAGTCATACGACCGGGTTTTTACAATCTTTTTTTTTTTTGCAGAGACTTGCCCTCCTCAAGCGCATGTCGACGTCATGTTTGTTTTGGATGTCAGCGGCCAAACCAGTGACGTAGAATTTGAATCAATGAAAAACCTGATAGCAAACGTTACCAAAAAGTGAGAATTTTTTGTCATTTTGTTTTAACTAAGTGAATCTGAGGCTGCATGAAACACACGTACACACTTTTTAAAGTGTCATCTTTTGTATTTTTTTGTCTGCGGTTTTGTCCAGTTAACACTGCGAGCTTCGTTTGAAGGCAAATTTGACATGCTCATTGCTTTCACACCTATGCAAAAAAAATTAATTAAACCTTTTTTGTGAAATAGATCTTTTGTCAAAGAAGTATTTTTGAAATTTCTGAAATCCTTGACCGATAATCCTCTCTTGTTAGAGATAGAATAGTATAGCTTTGGTAGAGAGGTACTTTTTAAAAACCATAGACAGACAATCGATAACAACTTAATAACATTGAATTGCATAATTCAAAATTAATACAGAAATGAAATAGATACATAATTTCGAACGTTTTCGGCAAAACTTTCTGCCCTCTTCAGGAAAATATCTTAATTTTAATTAAAGATATTTTCCTGAAGAGGGCAGAAAGTTTTGCCGAAAACGTTCGAAATTATGTATCTATTTCATTTCTGTATTAATTTTGAATTATGCAATTCAATGTTATTAAGTATTTTTGAGTTTATAGAAATGCTAAGGCATTTGAAATGTTGCATTTGCATGACTTGTATGACTTCACGCACGTTTTCCTGTACTTTTACAGATTAAACTATGGTGGTTCAGGCATCAGAGCCTCAATAATTCAATTCCATGAAAGATCATTTGTGTCTATTCCAATGAACAGGTAAGAAAAGTAAGCAATTATGGTAAAAAATGTGCCATGCCATTTGACAACAATGAAACTGCCAAGTAGCTGCGTGGTCTTGGAATTAATTTACATTAAAGCAAAATCGCGTGAACAGATTCAAGTAGGATAATTTCCTCAAAGGTTTTTCTTCTCACGCTATATCCACGATTTTGTTACAGGCATGCTTGCAAAAATTAGTAAAATTAAAATTTTTACAGTAAAAAACTTTTACAACTGAATAAAAAAATATCAGTAACCTTTCAAGTAGGCTACGTGTAGCTCCTCACAAAGTGAAACTTGTATGACTTTTGACTCTTTTTTATTTCTTCAAAAATAATGTCTAAAAAGACGTTATTAAAAGTAACTACGGACGGTGGCCAGTGTTTCGATCGTCCCATCTCTTCAGCGTAGTTTACTTTTTACTTTTAGTACTAATACTTTTAATAAATTTAAAATTAGGCTATATGTTTTTTTACTTTTAATAATGTCTTTTTAGACATTATTTTTGAAAAAATAAAAAAGAGTCAAAAGTCATTACAAATTTCACTTCGTGTAGAGATACATAGGCTATAGCCTAGTTGAGAGGTTACCGTTATTTTTTTATTCACTTGTTGATTTAAGCATATCAGTTTGTATCCTCTGTGGATCCTTCTCTTGTATCATGGGCCAATCTTATAGATGTTTGCTGGTACACACCTTCATTTTCTTTAAATTTTTTACTTTTGTATCTTTATGGAAATGTTATTTTTGCATGTAGTTTGATTTTCCATATATCTAACGTATCAGAATGCCATATTAACCCTGACAAAGAGTAAGGATGGACCAAGAAAAGGAAAAAATTTTATCGTGACTCAAGCCAGTTCAATGATATATATTTTAAGGAGATAGTGTTTTTTATCTGAAAGATTGGTTTCAGTGCAACCATAAGACTTACAGTAGTTTATGATTGAGGCACTTGATTGAACAAAACTCATAGTGTTTGACATAATCAGCTGATCAGCTGTCATTACAATTCATGTAGTTTTTACTTTTGGCTTGACCAAAAGGGAACCTCGTAATTTAAAATCAACAACTGGCTTAAATATTTTGTATAATGCACTCTGAAAAAAAAATCATTTAAATTTATGTTACAAAACATGTAGCAAAACACACTGCGGGTTTAAATGCTGAAAAGACGTGGTCTTATTGCTAGGTTTAAAGTAGGCGCACTGTGATGTTTAAAATTACTTTTATTTTTACAATCAGTGGTTCTTTTCAATCAATTACATCGCACAAACAAAAAAGTTCTTTCGATAACCTCTTGAGCAAATAATGTTTTCTTTTCAACTTTTATCTTTCAAAACAGATTTTTGTTGATGTTTAAATGACACATATGTCATTAACCACCTTCTCTAAATATTTACGCCGCACACTGCTAGACAGAACGGGTTTACTAAGTTGTCGACTGTTAAGCCTACTGAAATATGTAAGTTTGGCAATCATGACAATAGACGGATTGCTTTGAAGAGAGACTTCAAAGTGATTATAAGACGTAAAACATACTTTTTTCCAGAAATCAAACTTAACAAAATGATTTGTAATAAATGAATTATTTAGATATCTCCTTTGAGGGCTATGACTAGTAAAAGCTAGCCTGAATAGCGTCCAGATACAACGTTTCAAACAGTACATTGTTTAATTCAGGTATTCGACAAAAAAAACATTCCTTCGAGGACTTAACAAAACCAAAAAGATGTACAGCAGACCAAGCAGCCAGCGCTTCACAGGAAAGACCTTGAGTGAAATTGGCAAACAACAACTAAACCTAGGAGAAACGTCGTCTGTAATCCGGCCTCACCACAGTCCTGTGGTCGTGGTATTGACGACAGGAGGAAGCAAAGATAATCTTTTGCAATCTGCTGTGGATGAAATGAAGTCCAAGTAAGCATACAATAGGCCTATATTACTTAATCTACAGTACGTAAACCTAACTAACCGTCCTTAGACCAAACCAGTATGTAGATAGTACCGACATACTACGGTAAAACACAACTCGATCTTTTACTTATAGTTTTGATATATTCTGTTTTGTTATTTTTTAACAGAAGAATTCAGTTGATACGACTGGGCCCTTCTCATCGGTACCGTGATGCACTGTTTGACTTCACTTATCATGTCAGTGACACAACCGACTTCTCTCGATATTCTGAAGTGGTTTTATCAAAAGTTTGCGACGCAGACAGGTATGTTTTCGATCGGTTGTTTCGGATAGTTGCTTTGCCTTGTAGTTTCCTAATCCAAACCAAATACGACAATTTTTGACTGAACGAAAGGCATTGCTATTCTTCTATCTATGTTCCACCATGGCCACCTGGAGATGCGGCCTGATTTGTCACATATTGCAGGTTTGATTACAGCTACCGTACTGCTAGTGTTTGACTGACAGTTTCTGGGATTTTTTTACTTTTTGCTGTCTCCTAATGATAAAAAAGCTTTTTGTTGCCTAGGGGAAGCAATAGCAAATGAGAAAAAGTGAATTGAAAAACGCGGAATCAGACTGTTATTGAAAAATTAACAGTCTGACTAAAAACTTCGAAATCAAATTTTCTTTGTTTTTCAACATGTAAGGATGTTAAAACCTATTGTGTCATCTGGGGAAAACAGTCAAGAAAGCGTAAAAGCATAATTTTTAGAAAAATTTATTTAAACATTCGCCCAAAGTTAGCAAAATCTGGAAAATTCTGCAAAATGTGACAAATCAGGCCGTATCTTTAGGTAGCCATGGTTCAACACCTATAAACGATGAATGCCATTATTGCATATAAACAGCTTTTTCACAAAACTTTTCACTGAATGAATTGTTGTTCTGTTGCAGTGAGTACAGGAATCCTGGTCTGTATTCTGGTACCACCATCACTGAGATTATCCCAAAAATTCAAACACAGCCACGTTTACCAATGAATCACCTTCCTCTACTTTGGGTCCCGTCTCCTCTTCCATACGTTCCTTTCACTACTACACCAAGCACCCCCGAACCAATTTATGATGGTTTTTCGTCGTATTTCGACAATAATAATTTGCTTTCTTCAAGCTATCGTTCTGCGGATGGTAAGAAATTGTTTATGAATTATTGTTAACAGGCTGAATAGCTTCTTAGTTGGAGTTTGGACATCGACGTTTTCAGTAGATTTGTCGTTTTTACATCAATTTAACAGTGCAGATGTTAAGTCATTGCAAAAACGTTAGTTTGCGACGTGGTAGAAGAAAATATGGCATTTTGTAGGTTTACTTGGCGCTTGTTCTGAAAGGTCTTTTTTCGATTTGTCAAATTCTACTACTGTTTTTTTTTCATTGAATATTTAATTAGAAAACTTCGAAAACAATAATTACAGTATTATTACGTAGAACTTTCTGAAACGATTATTGACAAAAGTATTGACAAAGTAAGCTCATAGTTTTGATCTTCCTTGCTTTTTCTGATAAATTGTTCTTATACAAAGTATGAAAAACACTGAGGTTCAACAATAAAGCTTAACCAAGCTTGTTTTCTTTCTTTAGATTCTTTTTATAGTGTCGGTGAAGGCATGTGGTGAACTATGACAAGTTGCTAAAGAAGAGCGTTCTTTATTCTTGTGAGATCTTACTCTACCTCTAGCGTTTTGATGAGATCTAAGATGCAATAAAGTCCTTTTACATCTCAATTCATTCACGGAATAGATCCTTGCTCCCGCTGAAAGAAAACGAAGTCCATTGGGACATTTCTTCAAGAAAAAAACTTAACTTCACAATTGTAGATACAAACGACCTTTTTTAGTCTGGTGCTGCGGGTCCGCTGTGGTAGTAGCGGTTTGCACTAGCTTTCGGAACACAATTCCCTTAGTCATGGGCTATATGATGAAAAAAAACTCAACATTGTCCTTTTCATTCCCCACATACCGATTTTCATATTGGGGTGGAACTTGTTTTCAATACCCAGTTTATCTATCCATCTTTGTCAATTTACGCACTAATCACTTTGCATTTTTAAATTCTGTGACTGCCTGGTTAAACAAATGACGTCATAGATCACAAAGAATGCACCGAGATACTTAGATGCGCATGAGGAGTGAGGTTATGACAACATGTTTTTGTTAGTAATTGCAACAAGTCCAGTAAGTTTATAACATAAACATGCTGCCAACACAAATGTACAGTGATCGATTAGCTAAAAAAGACAGCTAGTTTTTGTTTTTCCTTCCACGTACGCTCAGTGTTTTTATATTGTTTGTAAGTTTTTTTTTAATTTTTTGTTGTTTTAACGTTTCATTTCAAGTAAATTTTATTCGAAATGATTTGATCTGAAACATTTTTTTATAAAAGATCCTTTATACTGCGCAACGCTTGCCTATTTCCACTTTCACCATCAGTGCATCCCAGATTTCCAGTAGGCTACCCTAACATAATTTAAAAAATGGTCAAGCAGACACAGTGTCCCTGAACCTGATTAAATGTAGCCTATATACGTATTATAATTTGAAGAACCAGAGTTTAGATCACAATTTGCCTAATGCCAAAATAAAGTTAATGCTAGTGAACTAATATACAGTACATGCCAATTAAAGCAACCTTTTTAGTCGAAATCTTTCAACCTCTTTGAAAGTTTCGCATTTTACTCAGCTTTCAAATTGATGTACATAGGCTACGGAGAGTTGTTATGTTTGTAGAATGTTTTTGCCAACGTTATTTATTATGTTCAGTTAAGTTTATGCGTGACCTGTTTCTATTGCTTTTCTTGTCATTTTTTGTCACTTTAATTATATATAAATTATATATTATTGTTGTTGCGGTACATTATTTTTCAGTAAAGCAAAAAATGCAAATGTGTGTTTGATCAAAAGAATAAAATTGAAGCACAGGTACACGTTTTCATCATGCTTTTCATCACAAGTAGATTTTTTTAATATTACCAGAAATTAAGTTGAGCCAATTGAAAGATAACCTCATCGGTCGCCAAGTTCACTCGCAACAGATTGCGCATCAGCATTGTATCCGTGCTTCTATAAGCTTTGGTTTTGTGCAAGTTCGTTTGGTACCGTCAGGTTATCAGTGGCGTAACCAGGTCAATTTTCCAACTGGAGCAAGGAAGGGGCAAGACTTTTTCCAAGTGATTCTACATAAATTTTGTATATGATGTACCCATACTAAAGTGCCGGTAGCCTATATCACGAAAATTCAATTGAGCAGGCCATAGCCCTAAGAAAGGCCGTAGGCATGTCTCTCTAAAGTAACTTACTGTTCATAATTATGAGAAAAATCAACGACTATAGTTGAAGGGGCAACACTTCGCGATCGACGGCATGCTATTAAGTGTGTTGCCAAAGACACAGTCACATGCTATTGAGCGGTATTGAACAGGCACCCTATTGAACGTCGAACCAGCCCAGACAGCCACTTTATCTCGTCCAGATCGGGTACGGATCTGACCATATAAAGTGGTTGAGAAGGCTCTCACCACTCGGCTATGCAGCTGACATGAAAATTACTCATACCTAAAATCAAAATAGTGATGTGGAGTGGTGCAGGTAGACTACATTTAAATCTGCTTTTGTTTCAAAAGCACGATTTGTATTGAACCTTAATTCTCAAAGCTAAGTGTTTGTTGACTTTAGTCTGAAAAGCTTAAAATCGAATTTAAAATTCAAATAGTTTTTTCAATGACAACTAAAATAGGCCTACAAGTGTTTCAAACAACTACTTTTTGACGTTTTGAGTAACTTTTGTTAATGAAGGAAAAATGAGTTGAGAATTAAAATAAAGTTCAACCAGCCTCATGTTTAAAAAGATACTCTTCAAACTTTTTTCTTGCTGACGGCGTGCCACTGCCAGGGTTAGGTCTCGGTGTCTCAGATGACATTCACTTTATGAAGGAAAAATGGTAACAATTCAGACAAATAAAGACTTTGAACTTTTTTCCGCTTTTTAACTTTGTTGGGTATGGCTGCATGAACCCCATTTTCCTATAAAATTTACGTTAGACTATTTCCTAAGTTTTGAAGGGTATGCGACTAAACTTCTTCCTCTCCTTTCAAATGCGTATACAGTACTTAGAACACGCGTGCTTTGATACGTTGGTTAGTTTAATCTCTTTGGTTTAATCTTAAGGCAATAGAATTAAGTGAGCAATAAAAGTTTTGCAAGAACATCTTTCTTTTTTAGTTTGATTTTGGAGGGGGAAACAAGTGCTGTCTGGATCCGCTACTGGTCACAGTAGCAATGACATCTACGATCGACAAGGTTATCTAACTCTTACACAAAGCAGCATAATAATTTTGTTGCCACTTTGCTGGCAATGGTTTAAATGACCTCAAGGGCGAAATCCACATGTTTAGAAAATGATAAAATTCCTATTTGTGTTGTTCTGAAATAAACATTTCATAAACGGTAAAATCTGAAAGTTTTGCGATTGATGTCATAGGTGATTGTTATGCAAACGACAATACTTGAGCAAACATTTTTTTGCTGTAGGCTACTGTTTTTCATGAAATTGAATGTAAACACAATAAAAGCTTCCATGCTGATATGTTTTGTTTTAAAAGTAGTAACGACAATACAATTGAATATATATGACAGCACAACCGATATTTTTTCAGATGTGAATTGATTCCATGAGAATTTAGAAAATATTGTAAAATTTCAATGTCCTTGACTCGTTGCATTGACAAAAATTAATCTAATATGCAAAGAAGCTGGAAAAGAGCGGAAACTCTGCGGTAAGACTCTTGAAAAAAAATCATAAAAATCTTGCTGATATGGCTACTAACCGTGAAAACCACTTTCCAATCTTTCACAAATATGTGGTTTGTAAACGTATGCCACGTTTGTAAGTCATTATGATTGGCATAAATATCATGTCGGTCGACACAAATCAACCTTTTGTGCTTGCTTGTAGACGATGTTGTAGCCTAATTGGTGGTAAGTCAGCGGCATGGACTGTGTGTGCTACAGCAAACGGAAGAGTTTATCTCGCTGCTTGTTTACAATACAAACAAAGGTCACAACAGCAGTGTTCCGAAAGGGTCTTGTCAAAACGCTTTTTTTTGTAATTTGCGCTTCAGTAATCATACTAAACTTTGAAAAGATGTATAAAAAACGAAATAGACCAAAACGAATTGACTTGTCGTATGGCTAGTGACGTAACTGATGTGTTTCCACTTGTGTTAATGTGTCTTCTATGTTGTCAGTGTGTTTAGCAAATGCAAACCGTTTGATGAAAAAGGATTGCCAAAGCAATCAATACGGAAATGTTATCTTTTTAAATCTGTTCTAACTTTAGTGTATTAAGTCACTAGAAAGAAAAAATCACGTTATCGCATTTTTACAGATAATGCAAAGGGTCTGGACTGCATTCACAAAACATAAGTAAAAACGCAAAGATCTGTAATCACATCAAATGCCTTGCGTTTATGCAATACTCTATCCCAGGGGTCACCAACCTTTTTTGCATGCGGGCCACTTTGGCACTAAGGAGAGCTGTGGCGGGCCGCACTAATAAAATTTAAGGTAGGTTGACTCTTATGCTAGAAAAGAACGCATTTCGTACCCAGTATCCAGCATTACGTGTTGTTAATATTTATCTTAGAGTACCGCAGCAACAAAATTAGTGGAACAACGCCACAGCCAGGCCAAGCTCTTTTAACAACACTTTTGACTCCTTTAAAATTGCCCAATAAATGAGGCCACTTGTTTTGCGCACTTATAGCGAGGCGAGCGGTTTCATCAGAATATTCATCACTAAGCAAGAGTGGTGTCATCACTTCGCTTCACAAAAGATATCTTGCAACTAACAGTTTCAGTAAACAAGGAAATGTTTGACACATCGCAACACAGGCAACAATAGTGACCTGCAAACATATCAGTGAAAAATAGGCTCCAATAACAGGGAGAAAGAAACCAGGCACCATGAAACAAACGCTTGTGGAAATCACTGAAAAAAACGTTTCTATTGTAACTCTTCAACAGTGTTCCTTCTAAAAAAGCAATGAAATGGTTTTTCATCCTTTTTCTGAGAGTCGATAAAACTTTCTTTCTTTGATTATTATTAGACAACTGTCACTTGCGGTGCTTATCAGCATGGCAAGAATTGTTGATTAACAACATTTTACAGTGCTAAGCTAAATATTTTTGTATTAAAAACAGAGAGAGACTGTTCACCAGGCATTTTATAATAAAAGTAATTTGCGTTCTTCTGGTGACTATTTACTAGGTTACCTCCTGATGTTAAAGATGATAACTAGCTTTTGTATTTCCGACGTTTCGTCAGTCAGCACGACTGACTTTATCAAGGTGGCTAAAACAGGTTAACACAACCTGTTCAGCAACGATGGCACAACACAAAAACGTACTGATAAAATGAATAAAGTAAGCAGCAAGAATCAGAATTAAAACACGCAACAAGACACCTAGAGGTTAAACTGAATGCAGTGAATGCCTAAAACCAGTAGGCTGCTTTCCAACAGCGTAAATTTATCTATCTATTGGGCCACCGTCAAGAAACATTGAAAAGTCATCAGACAAGACAGAAACCAAGGGAATTGGCAATAACAATGATAGAGAAGACGCACTGAGAATGGAAAAGGTGAAGTTGAAGTTAAAGTAATTTTTTGTACACAGAGGGAAAATTCTGACCATCTTTCTGGTTGAGAGCATGTTGTGCTTTCTGGTTTATGTACCACTTTTCTGTAAATAATCTTTTTGTGTAATCCTTTTCAGTTTTAAGAATGGTAGCGTTGGTCCAAGTAATTTTATGGTCTGAATTTATAGAATGTTTGCAAAGAGCGGAATGCTCCGGACGTTGAAATTTAATAGCTCTTTGGTGCTCGTTGATTCTAGATTTAAGGTCACGTTTTGTCTGTCCAATGTAGATTAAATCACAGTCATGACACGGAACTTGGTAGATCAATCCAGAAACTTCACCTTCTTTCATGGGGTCTTTAGCCGAGGGAAGGTATTTACCTATTGTCAGATAGGGTTTCATCGCAACTTTGATTCCTATGCCATAAAGGATACGCTGAATTTTGTCGGTTACCCCCCTTATGTAAGGAAGACACGTAAAAGATTTATAAGGAGGAAGCGAAGGTTTCGGTTTGGGTCGCTGTATGCAAGCAAGTTTTCGTGGAAATCCGTTGAGCATTAAAGTATTGTGAATGTTTTTCTTGTGGTGTGAACGTTCAGAATCATCCGTTATGTGAGTGTCCAGTCTGTTGTACAATGTTTTGGCCACTGTGAGTTTTTGATGCTTGGGGTGATGTGAGTTGAACTGCAGGTATCTGTCTGTATGTGTTGGTTTTTTGTGTATGGTAGTGGTTAGTTTCAGTAAATAATAACCTATAAATTCAGACCATAAAATTACTTGGACCAACGCTACCATTCTTAAAACTGAAAAGGATTACACAAAAAGATTATTTACAGAAAAGTGGTACATAAACCAGAAAGCACAACATGCTCTCAACCAGAAAGATGGTCAGAATTTTCCCTCTGTGTACAAAAAATTACTTTAACTTCAACTTCACCTTTTCCATTCTCAGTGCGTCTTCTCTATCATTGTTATTGCCAATTCCCTTGGTTTCTGTCTTGTCTGATGACTTTTCAATGTTTCTTGACGGTGGCCCAATAGATAGATAAATTTACGCTGTTGGAAAGCAGCCTACTGGTTTTAGGCATTCACTGCATTCAGTTTAACCTCTAGGTGTCTTGTTGCGTGTTTTAATTCTGATTCTTGCTGCTTACTTTATTCATTTTATCAGTACGTTTTTGTGTTGTGCCATCGTTGCTGAACAGGTTGTGTTAACCTGTTTTAGCCACCTTGATAAAGTCAGTCGTGCTGACTGACGAAACGTCGGAAATACAAAAGCTAGTTATCATCTTTAACATCAGGAGGTAACCTAGTAAATAGTCACCAGAAGAACGCAAATTACTTTTATTATTTTTGTATTATTACAACCAGCAAAAGTCTTTAAATTTATATATAACATTTTGCTAATTTATTATAGATTGAGTTGGCACACCGACCTATTTTGCCAACAAAAACTTGCACAAAGGGAACACTGCTCATGAAACACAATAACGGTAAAACGCACACTAGTGTTTACATGAAATTTACAAACTTAAAATAAGCAACCTTATGCTCACAGAAAATTTCAAAATTCGAAAACAGACGTTTTAGTCAACCACTGTGACAATGTGGTTGGACATCGCATTGGAATAACTTTAAGCGACCCCCACCTAGAACTACCATCTGATTGGTCGGTCGGTGGAATCGTATGCAAAGCGAAAATATACTTCCCGATAACTATTTTTTGCTTTCATGCTCTAACTCCTCAAGAAAAGTATTTTTGGTTATACTTGTACGCTGATACCTTCCGCGGGCCGCCATTTGGTGACCCCTGCTCTATCCCAATTAAAGTCTCCAACGTTGATACTTTGATTTTTTTATGACATTACAATGACATCAGAACGTTTGTGAAGTCAAGCTAAAGTTCTTCTCTTAAGAGAAGGCGCGAGAAACTCAGAAATGTCGGTTTCAAGGTCTAAACACGAGTTGTTTTTTTATTTCTTTGTAATAGGCTACTTAAATTGTTATGGTCTGCAAGTTTTTTTTTAACGTTTTTTTTCTTTTAATCAATACAAAATTGCTTACTTTTACGCTAGGGACATTCGAAACTAGGCTACTGTAATTTTATTTCGCATACTTATAAAAATTACTTCTACTTTATAAGAGAAGGTTCGAAAAAAAGCAAACTTTTTCGCTTACTTCAATTAAAAAACAAGATCGCTTCCAAAATAGAAAAAAAATACGGCGTGGCTTGTCAAAATGAACATTTGGTTTTGAAATATTATCTGTTTTATACTCTAACCCAAATTTATTGTATTTAATGCGATATTGAACTATCAAAAATACGTTATAATGTCAGCAGCGGAGTGTGAAAAGAATAAGAGTGATACCAGCGCTGTTCTGGTCATATTTGTCTTATCTCATCAGAGTACCATTTGATGGTGACAAGGCAAAAACCGTAATTTGTCAGTTAGTATTTGTTGTGTTGTCATTATGTTATCTCCATCTTGTTACCACAACAATCAGTTTGCATTGATTTGCTGGAGGAAGAAGTTTCAAACGCCATCTTTATCTAACAATGTTTGTTTTGTGGGTGTGACAAAAGTTCCTTGGAGGTGCAAGTTTGCCCCAATGGTGACTTCAGTCAACGTTTCTCCACTTTTTGGAAAAGTTACAGGGCTTTGTTGAAAATTTTCTAGAACTCCTTTCTGCGACGTGGCGTTGGCTAGAAAAAAAGTTTACAATCAGTTAAGTAACAAATTGAAATGTAGATCGCTTGACTAAAACACATAAGTGCATTTGACTAACACTGGGGAAAGCTGTCCGTTCTAATTTTTCTAAAAGTAGCCCTACTCCTTATTTTTTGCAAATAAATAAGATAAATGTCGTGTATGGTTAAAAGTAAACATCTAAATTACTCTGTTTCCTTGCCCATCTAATACAGATATACTTTATTTGAATATCTGTCGCGATTAAAAGCAGTAGACTAGGTATAGCAATAACTTAAAGCAGAGACATAGCTAGAAAGAAAATTTTAAGGGAGTAAAAGTAGCTGTTGGTGGGCAAACGTCATTCAACATGAATTACAGTATAACGGTATATTAAAACGTTGTAGTAGTACTAAAAATATGTTATGGGACGGCAAAATAATTTTTTTTGGGGAGGGAACGATTGCCCTCTCTCCAAGACCCCAGTGGCTACATCTTTGACTTAAAGATATCTTGTTGCAACAAGTACAAATCTTTTCACGTTTCATGCAATGTTATGTTCATACAAAAACTAAAGTAGACTATTTTTAGGTTTAATGCATAACATACATTGCAAAAATAATTTTGGACACTTGAGGAAGATAGAGCATGACACTATTGATCCAATGATGAGGATGGAGCTGATGATGATGGCAGAGAGGTATTTTTCGTAATAAGATGTAAAAGTAGATCTTGGAGTTGTAGAATTCTTCATTGTGTCTATAAGATACAGTCAGTTAGTTGTTATTTGTAGAAAGTGTAGAAAATAAAAAACAAAAAAAAATCTTTTTCAACTGCAATAAAGTTGATAATATTTTTTTTTTGGATTTAAATAAATAATGATGTCTACAAGGTGTAATTTGTTTGAAAAGATTATGTAACCTATACTGTATCTTGCCCTTTAAACCATTAAAAAGGAAAATTTAGTAGTTTGACAAAACTTTTTAATTATTTAAGCTTTTTACTCCGGCCTATGTTCCAAAGATACATTGACCTTTTCAGTTTTCAGTTCTGTTTAGGTCAAAACTAATGCAGTTATCAAACAATCTATTTTGTCGCGTTCGTTTTTTCATTCTTTGTTGGGTTATATTTACTCAGAGATGAGTAATTTCTGCATCAGTTGAAATCCGTTCGGCCATTGGATCAGAGTGAACACTTGATTAAATGCAGAATAAGTTGCACAATGTCCGTAAAATCTCATTGTTCCTCCATTTGTTCGATGTGATGTTTTCTCAGTAAAAAGTACCATGCTATTTTCTTAAATTTTGTTGTGCGTTTCCATTGGAATTTTTCAAGTTTACAATAGAAATAAAGTAAACAATATCACACCAAATCAGAAAAATCAATTTAATAATATATAGAGCTTTCGCCACACAATACGGCTTCTTGAGTAGGCCTATAGTCTTATTCAAATAGAAAAAAATATTTGATTATTTGATTCTATTTGAACAAGGCTGTACTGAAGAAGCCACACTTGTGTGGCCAAAGCTCTATATATTTTAATAAATTGATTTTTCTGATTTGGTGTGATATTGTTTACTTTATTTCAAATGTTTTGTCACACCGCTCATCCTATTGGATTATCAGTTGAATTATAAGAAAGTTTGATGAAAAGTTTAGTAACGAAGTTTTGTTTTGGAATTAAAAATGGAAAGCATGTAAAATGGATGATACGAAATTTGGGTCCACATTTTTTAATTGGTAAACTAATTAAAACCATTTTATTACCAAAGTCTTAAAAAAGCAAAAAGAGTGTTTCGTTATCGAGATTATCATAAAGAACCTGGTCGCTTTGCAACATTTTGGTTACAACTTCAGCATATGTGATGACAACAACGAGAATAAAAATTTAGCATTGTTAAACGCAATTGTCCACACGCGATTGAAATGCCACCGTGCATTTTGAATGTCACTTCACAAAACTTCTGGCTGAGTCAACACATTTTAACATACTGACCTAAGCAACAACAAAAAGCGAGATTTGCAAAAGCAGAGTACAAGAAAAAACGTAGATTTGAGTTATTTTAGAAAAGTCTTTTCAAAGCGATGGGTGAAGATAATGAACTGGCTGAAGGTATTAGGTTAAGTTCACTTAAGGTAAGATTAAGGTAAAGGGGGTCTCATACTTGATTCAAGTGTCGGGAATGAGAAGATAAAGTTCTCATTATACTATGCCTTCGACACCAAAGAGAGTAGGGTGGCCATTTCCTTTCTCTCGGCCGCTTTTACTTCAGCAACTACGCCCACCCAATTTATTACACCTTGGGTAGAGGTGAGCGGTGTTTTCAACAACCAGCTGAAGCCGGAAGTCGAACCAAGTTTGCATAATTGGAAAGCCAACGCCTTATCCATTGCGCCATCCCACCGCGTGACCGTTGCGCCAGACTTTCCAAAAAACCGAAAGCCTGTTAAACTTGCTGTGCAGTGTGCAGTGGCCATACAAGGGCCATACAGAAGCATTGGGCCATGACCTCCATCCTTTCAAAATAAATATTTAACATTTGTTTGCTATCGTCACTTTTGGTCCAATTCATATTTAAAAAAACTCTGCGCAAATAAAAAAATTATTGTATGAATTTAAAAAACTTTGCTGTTTAAAAAAGATGAAACTTTGCTAAAATGAGTCCTGCTTGGAAATGTTTAAACTTTAAATGCTTCCTGTACTGGTTACTGGTATTGTTTCAATATTTTTGTCGTGTAATTTTTGCATTACGTAGACATCATGTTTTTACATCATTTAGCATATATCAATGCACATTGCACAGTTAAAAGACTAAAAAGAAGCCACTAATTGTGCAAGACCGCCACCAAACGAGTATAAAATTACAAACCAGAATCCTTGTGTTTTGAGTTTTCAATGCTTTCTGCACAAAGAGAAGGATAAGGAACAATATTCATGTTGCACATTGACTCAGAGCAACTGCAAAGTGCTTGAGGACCTGTAATGTTAAAAAGTTTGAACATTTTTTGTAAAACACACTGGAATCACATTAAAAATTTCCCCCTCAAGCATAAATTCGGCAGCCGGCAGCCGTGGCAGCCGTGCAGCCGTGGCCGAGTGGTTAGCGCGTTGGGCTCGCAGTCGAGAGCCTGCATGTTCGACTCCAGCCACCCGCACTTGCTGTTGTTTCTCTGGGCAAGAAACTTTACGATAATTGCCTCTACCCAGTGATCGATTTCGAGTAATGGGTAGTACCAAATTTAAGTCATAAGTAGAGTAGACAACCGGAAAATCAGACATTGCCGTCGGCTGCAGCGTGGGTCAGGTATATGTCGGAAGGCGTACACCGATGCATAGCGCTCAAGTCCGCTTTCCCGCGATGCAGGATAAAGATAAACAAACAAACAAAAAAAAACAAAAAATTTGATTTGTTCATGTTACTAATCCAGAACAGGTAAAGCGTTTTAATATAGGGTTAAAGTAAAGCGTTAAAGGATTGTAGCTGCAAATGTTTTAGCCTTTGAAACTGACGTAAATTACTCACGCTTGATTGCGCACTATGAACGAGCGAGTAATACAAAAAAAGGGTGAAATTGTGCACTAAAATCATAATTTTTTGTTTTGACTTTTTCTAACCATAATAAAGTATTTTTAGCAAAACAGAGAATAAATTCTTACCAATTATATTCTCGTTGATGTATTGCTCACTATTATTCCAAATGAAATAGCTATGACATTCATTAATGGGATGATTTCTGAATTCATGTGACGCATCCATCGAGATACAACCTGAGTATATGACACATCTACTGACGGACTTATTAGACAGAATGACGGAGTTATTATGACGGAATCATTACTCATTAGGGTTTGTTAAAGCAAGCTTTGTTAAATACGCTTTTGGTAAATAGATTACTTTTTTGAACCATGAATAATCGCAATCAAGCAGCACCGCAGCATTTATTCTAATAAAAATATTGGGAGGGGGTAAATCGGCCTTTTTTTCCAATCCAACTTTAGCCCTGGTTTTAGAATACAACAGGACATTCTAAAACCTCTGCAAAATTTCTTTGAAATTTTCGTTTAAAAAACCCCATCTACCTCGAAAGTTACTTTTCGCATTTAATTGCCTGATATTGTGTGGACGTCACTTTCTATTTACAGCATTTAAAGCTCAAATATAATTTGCTACTGCACTAAAACACTTCAAGTATGTAAGTTGCAAGATTGCTGTGAAATTTTTTCTGGTTTTGGTTTCATCGTAAAACGAGGTAAAGTAGCCATTTCTATTTGTGCGCATGGCTATGCGCATGCCCAAAAGCGTGATATTGCAAGCAGCTTGTATGAAGCTGCGGTTGTATTTGAGCCGCCGCAAATTGACCAAAACCTACCTCTACAACCTAATTTTCAAAAAATAATGTCACTATTAGCTTGTTTTGTTATGATAACTGATAAAAACGTCTTTGGCTTCTGTCTGCAAAAAAATGTGTGCTATTTTAATTTAAGCCCTCATTCTGAGATTCTCATTCAATCCCTTTCATTTAGCTATCTATTTCATCTGCTGGTTTCAGTTTAATAACGTAGATTGACTTGCCTTTGTTATGCTTTTGCTGCAACAACCACTTGATAACCCCAGACTAACAACTGCTGCTTAAGATGCTTCTCAACAGCAAGTTGTTATGGATGCATATTGGATATCCTACAAAATTCAAAAATAAAACTTTATGAATGAACTTTACAATTTTCTTTTGAATTTACCGATAATGCAAATGAATGCGTAGTGCGATCAATACTAATCAAAGAAGTAGAGAGTAGACTACGGTACTAAATTGATAAATTCAAGTGCATTGATATTGTGAAGCTTTCGCCCCTGCTTTCGCCACACAATTGTGGCATTGTTAGTGACTACATGTTTATCTTACCAAAGAAGGTTTAAAGTTCTACTTTTGCAAGAATGATAGGTGTACTTAAGAAGCCATACTTGTGAGGTAAAAGCTGTACAATACCCTTGTGTCAATTGAATGTGGTAGCCTATTTTCGATTTTATCAATACAGAATATTTGTATTTTCGGTACGCTTTTACGCATGCACGTAGTCATGCGCAAAAAAATCGAAATGACCACTTTACCATGTTTTACGATAAACCAAGACCAGAAAAACAGTTTGCGGCTGTCTTGCAACATTATTAACGTGTTTTACTGCAGTAGCAAGTAATAGTTGAACTTTAAATGTCATAAACAAAAAGTGACGTCAATGCAATATAGGCCTATACAAGGCAATTAAATGCCAAAAGTAATTTTAAAGGTAGGGGGGGGGGGTTGTATGTTGTATTCCATATAATATGTTGTATTCTATACAATGTCCTGTTGTATTCTAAAACCATTTATTCTAAAAGTTGAAGTTAAAATTAACCCCCTCTCCTACTAAAAAAAGAAAGAACTGCGAACGTTTTCGGCTATATAAATCAATCTTTCATTTTCCGAAGATGGCGAATAATGTTAGCCGAAAATATTTGCAGTTTTTTTTAAATAACCAAAAAAAATTAATCGTTGCATTGTTTGCAATAAAATATTAAAAAAAAGCATTTCATGGAAAAACATAAATCGATTTTTTTTTCAACATTTCGATCAATGACCCGCAGTCGTTGGCGATCGTTTAAAATCTTGATTAGCCTATTGTAGGATGCACATTATTAGCGTTCTTCCGTAATTGACAACAGCAAAAGTCAACCCACTCACGCTGTTTCAGTGGAATTATTCTGTCACAGTGTTGCATCCAAATTGCAAAGCAAATCTGTAACATTTATCAAATGAAAATAAATAAAATTATTACAACTTGATGTTATGAAAAAAATGCAACTTTACCAAAGTTCTACAACACTTCAATTCTTGAATGTTATTTCTCAGTTCTTCTCGAACGTAATTATTATATTAACTTACATTACAAGTTATCAAACCGATGCGGATAACAGCCAGGAAATCGTTAAGAAAATCATTTGGGCCCCCCGAGGGCCCGGGCACCAATGAGATTCTCGAGCCCCAAATCAACACACTTTTTGGGAAAAACGCACAATATCCAAAGAATAAGGGGTGGTTTCTTTTAATTTCCGGGCCCTTTGGAAAGGTTGCCGGTCTCTAATGTCATCCCGGACCCGAGTCCAAAAGTACTTCCTGTCAACGGTACTGATAACCGCATATGGAGATTGTTTCAATTATTGTTATTGATACACATGGAGCAACTGGAGAACTAGCAAGCACGACTAAAATGGTCAAACTAGTCACGATGGTAATGTTGTATTCTTGACTCAAACTATAAAAAAGAATATGAATGAGTAAAAACGTTTTGGTTATTAACTTGCCTGAAAGAAAGTCACCCACGCCCTTAGAGATAGCCTACCCTGAAAAAATGGGATGCAATTTTGATATGCACAAATTTGCTTTCCTACCGAAGGTCCTCAAATATAAAGCCTGTTTGTGTAAAAAAAGTAGGATCACTAAAAGTTTCAAGAATTAACACCGATAATAGTGAACACTGACATATAATAAGTGAAATACTGACTTCTGACATAATAAGTTACAATCGCACAGCCGGGTAGTTAGGCTACTAATTCAAGACTGGTGTAAAGTCAATATCAATACCACAGATTTTTTACACTTTATAATTTAAATAGGCTTAGTACTTTACCTGGCCTTCTGGACATGTTATTTCTTTTACCTTGTCGCTCTTCTCATTGTAAAGATATCTTTTTACTTGATTTGCGTGTCTGTTTAAGTAAGCGCAACGAATTTTGCCGTCAACAAGGCTAATCTGAGCAGACACAAGCGCACAAATAGCAAAGATTAACACATAAAAAATAGACACCATTTTTTCCTAACACAAACCTGCAAAGTTACAAATCCAGCTTTGAACAACACAGATCATCTTCTATTGCAATGCTGTTCTATTTTTGCGGACATGGTTTTGGATTTCGCCACAGCAGATTAGCTCTAGTGAGCTTCTTTCAGTTTTGCAGTAGTCATGCTCAATAAGCTCTAGTGAGCTTCTTTCATTTTTTGCAATAGTCATGCTCAATAAATTGTTACACTATGTTTTACCTACAAAACACAACAAAATTTTCATAAACGTTTTGTTTAATCATGCGGGACAGAGTTTGGAAATCTTGCCCTATTGTTTTCAGTCGTGCCAGGAAACTGCGGCTCATTCTACCGCATAAATTTATGATATTTTCAAGTTTTTTTCCACTTTCTGATGTTGTTAGACATTTTACTAACACAACTTTACAAAATAGTTTGGAGAAGTTGCAAGCTAGTATACTTGTCTATCAAATTTACTTGTTCGCTAATGATCGAAAGAACCCCATAAACTTAACCGCTTGTAGCGTGGGAAGTAACATTTAGAAAAGTCTCGGTCACGCAATCCAGTCCAACAACGAATTCTAATACGTAGCCTACCTCTCAAACCATAAATAGCACAGTTTAATGCTTGGCTGAATTTTATTTATTCATTCTAAAATCTAGATATTAGGTTCTCAATCGATAAGGGTAAAATGGGAAAGCAACTGACAGTGACACGTTTTTCATAATCCTTTAAAAAATATAAATTCGAATGGAAACAGTAAAGATATATTCGACTGCGGCGATTAGTAAATATCAAACAGGTAAATCTCTTTCATAAAAGTGTGGCGTTGTCGTGCTGAAAAGTAATCTATTTACCAAAGTATCATGGGGAAATTTTTTGCTATCTGGGAAATAATTAAGCTACCATGAAGATATTTTCCATAATAGATTTTGGACAGGAGAAGTTTTCATCTACCTTTCTTGAGTATTGTCTTGTTTGATATAAATCTGCTTGGCCTATAAAATTCTGGATTTCTTATATTTGCCTTAGTATACTGAATGATTTACTTTGCCGCATTTTTGTAAACCAATTTACCAAAATACTGATAACGTTTGTATTGCCAACGAATATATACTTGCGTTCTGTTCAGTCCGCCTCACTGCAAAGCCAGACGAATCTGCCATTTATAAGCTACATCACTCTGACGTTTTAGTTACAACTTGCATCAGTCTCAAAAAAGTTGGATGGAAAAAATCCACTTGTTTTGAAACTATGGAGGCGATTTCAGTTGGTTCTGGTGATAAACAATCAGTTTTGAAGTGATGGAACGAGGACACCAGACCCACTCCTTTTGCAGGTGGCATCATTAAAGCAAATCATTTTTATTACAGCATAACCTAACTTTATGAAAACTCATTACTCAAATATATTGGTTTTGCATTGTCATGAATGAGAAAATAGGTGAGATACAGAGCAAGCCTACGGTATTGAATCGTGGTTAACTCAAACAACCCTGATGTAGGAAAATGGTCAATTTTGTGTTCACGCAAGATAAAAAAATAGCTGGAAGAAGATGAAGGGCCGCACAAAAAATAGAAAAGGGTCGCTTGCGGCCCTCGGGCCGCACATTGCCCACCCCTGCTTTAAAAGGAATCCGTGAAAACCTCAACCGTCCAACTTGTCGCGCAAAGTGACCTACAACCCAGTCTACATAGCAAAAGCTTTCCGTAACATAAACCACAAAGCGAGAAATTGGAAAAAAATAAGCTTTTCGTTGTTATTTCAGAAATTGTAATGATGCAATGTAATAAATGTTAACTCAAACGTTTGAAAGAAACAAGTTGTGCAAAGGGAAAAAATAAAACACTCAGAAGTAGAAAGACGATTTTTGAAACCTGTCAATCAATGCTGCCAAGGAAGTAGGAAAGCTGTTGTCATAATCCTGACTTCAAAGAGGAAGTTTTTTATCACGTTACGTCATTTTAACAATCCCTGACAAAACATCAACTATAAAATGACACCACGTTCTTATCGAAAACCACCTGTCATTTTCATGCGTGTGAACTTCGCATAGCCTCCCATCGCCATCTGTGTGGAAGTTTTAAGACAAAGTTGCACCATTTGCAAGCTGGAATTGTCATTGGTGAATGACAGTACTTGAGTTTACAAAACCGATAGGCAAGCTAAAATCACCTCTATTCATTTTGTAGCACCAAATCACGCAGAAAGTTGTTCTGCGTTAGTTTTACGTGAAAGGTAATCAACCATGCTGCAAAAAGTGAGCCTGTAAGCCTGTAAGGAAAAAACTAAAAGGAACAATGCAAAAAGAGACCCAAACAAAGCAAAAGTTTTTGGAGGGTTAATAATTAATAAAAGAATAAATGGGTTTGAAATGTGGGCATTTCGAAAAATGCAGAAGATTTCCTGGACTGACAGAAAAAGCAATCAAACTGTTTTAAATCAAGTCAAACAAACAAACAATCTACTAAAAAATATCAAAGAAAAACAAGAAGAAGAAGAAGCCCCTAGTTTCCTTATAGGCCTAGCCAGTGATGGGCATTATCGGCGATTATTATCGGCGATAATTTTTTATCGCCTATCGTTATCGCTCAATTGTTTTTTCAGTTATCGTTTATCGTTATCGCCAAAGGCAATATTTGATTATCGCCGATAAATTTTATTTCGGATCCACACACAAGTGGAAAGACCATGAAAAGTAATATTTTTACTAGCCACCTAGTTAATGAAACTAAAATTGAAACCAGTTCTTCTTCAGTGCCTGAAGTGTGTGTGCTCAGGTCGTTGTCAGGGGAGAGGGCACGCTCTCCCCTGCAGCGACGGCCCTGACAACACAATAATTTTTAGAGTTGCAAATTGCAGACTTTGCTGTAAACAGCCCTTTATTTAAGCAAAAAGCAAAATACAAAGTTTGGCATTTCTTATGGTATTTTCATTTGATTAAATTATTTTGCCTACTGCACGTAAGCGGCAGTGTAACTCAATTGATAAAAGCATCCAACTTGTATCTGAAGGTATAATTATAAGCACGGCGGTTACCTCAGTGGTTTGATTCTGGATCAAGAGGTTGAAGATTCGATACCCACTGCCGCTGTTGCGATTCTATTCATGCATAACTTACAAAAAGTTTTGTCCCTTTACAGCAGGGGTTCTTAACCTTTTTTGTCTCGTTTACCCCTTGACGAATGAAAAAAGTAAAATTTACCCCCACCGTTTTGGTGGCCCTTTGTGATGTCATCGTGTCCAATCAACCATGCAAAGAAAAGAAGTTGCAATCTACTTTGTGGTCGAAGTCCTAATTAGGTTGTGTACAGTGAAAATGTAGCACACATGCGCTGCTGAAATGAAACTGGTAGTCGACTTGCGTGGTGATAAAAGAAAAAGACGAAAACTTACATTAAGCATACATTTGAATCAGAATCGAGTGCAACACTACCAGTTTTTTAATTACTGAAAAAATGATGTTTGCTTTAATTTATGATTCAGTAAATTTACCCCCTCGGTAGGTGAAATTTACCCCCGGTTAAGAACCCCTGCTTTACAGTATATTATGTTCGATTTTTCGTCATGTTGATGAAAACAGTTCGTGCTGCATGGGATAGGGCAGCGCTAATTAAGAAAAAAAAAATTATCGTTATCGGACATTATCGGCGATACTTTTATCGTTTAACTTTTTTTTGATTTATCGTTATCGCTTTAGGCATTTTTCGTTTATCGATTATCGTTAGGCCTATCGCTTAACTGACAACTGAGTTACCGCGCCCAACACTGGGCCGTGGGCCTAGCTAGATTTATGTTTCATTTGTAACGTTAGTTTAACGACCGAACAAACTTCGGCTTCGGATTTTCGAAAAAATAAATCCAAGCTGGCATCACAAAGTTTTTCATTTAGAACAGTGGTTTTAAACTGAGGGGCGTGAAGATTCTCCAAGGGGGGCACGAACGTAGATAGGCTGTTGTACTAGTTACAACTAATATACAGTACTAACTTACTGTATTGTAGGCTACAAGTCATGGACAGAAATATTGGTAACATCTTACGGTTCTTACTTTGTATCACGGACCAGGGTTATTAAGTGGTTCTGTGACCTGGTTTTGGCTTTAGTTACCAGCATTTATATTCTTGGAGTTTTTGTTTAGTTTATTGTTCGATAACCATGGCTGTTTGTGACGTTCTTTTGTGTGAAAATGGACTTTCTGCACTTGCAAATGTAAAGACACAAGCTCGGAAGAACCTATACTGTGAACCTGACATGCGATGTGCATTGTTTTCAACAAGCTACGAATTAAATTGCTGTCTTCAAAAAAGCAGCTACGGTACGTCCTTCTGTTGTGGTATCTAGATTGCTATGGTATTATTTTATGCGTATTGTGTATAATTGTACCGTACTATTCTCGCAACAGACAAAATAAAAGATTTCTCTCTCTTTCTCCTCCACATTAATGCGAAGACAAGTAGACTGTGTTCCGATAGCTCAATTGGTTTACTTCGTGAAAAAGTAGCTTCAAGATCAAGCGGCGCTTGTTCGACTCTCGGGGTATGCGCTTGAGCAACGCATTATAAGGACTGCTCTTCATTCAGCGGCACCTAATGGATGGAACAATTCCCTGGCAACAACACTTTAACAATCGGAAAACTTCACTCTGTCAATCTCGGTAACCGGCCCTGCGTCAAAAGCTTCTAAAAGTATGCGAAACTACCAGGAATAACCTATCACTGAACGTTTCAAATGTATAGCAATACAACATTGCTTGGACTTCGAAACAAAACGAAATTCCATGCCTGGAAACTTACTTTAAAACAAAACTATAAAGTTTTGCGTCGAAACGACACAAAATACATGGAAGTTTCGAAATGTCGTTGTTTGGAACTGGGTCGACTCAACCCATGGGTCGTTGCTTTTTTTAGAAGTGGCTACATTCCACCAGCTTTTAATTAAAACAAATTGTCTTTAAAACTATTCAACAGTAGGCTTATGCACTTATGCAGTATAAATTATTTCATCAGTTTGAAATCCTTTTAGGTATTTAAAAAATGAAAATGTACATGAACATTGAACGGTCAATGAAGAGATTTAAATATCAATAGAAATCAACAGCCATCCCAACTCTGGATCAATCGATTTTCATAAAAATAAATTATTTTTACATCAACTTTGGTGACATTTTTGGTGTAGGCCTAGTCTATACGTGATATTATTTTCAACTGATGATGCAACATATAAAGACAAAAAAAACGTCAAGTATTGGTAAAGAGATTACGATGGCACAAAAATTGGCAGAAAAATGTTAAAAATATCGACCACAAGGTAACCAAGCAATAAGCAGTCTTAAAAAAATAAGCAACCAAAGTAGAAGCAGTGCCTCTTCATCATAAGCATTGTAGGCTACACAAGTTTGCGGAAAACAACCAATGAACAATACTCAACTTCACAATAAATTCGATTTTAGATTAGATAGGTTTTAAATAACAATTCGATTTATTGAATACTTGGACGAGATATAAAATACTTCTTGCAATAAAGAAATACTGTAAAGTCTAAAAATGCTGAAGTAGGCTAACTGCAGAGTATTTTGCTTTTAGGCTAGGAGTAGCTAGAAAATTCAACAAACTTTGATAAAAACTTTCACATGATTGCGTTGTCAATGTTAAAACAACCCCCACTAGTGGGGAATGAAGACTTTACCGAAATTAGATAGTGATAATTATGACACTAGCCTTTTGTTTGGTTGCACAAACCAAGAGTAATTAGTCCATTGGGCTCACAACTATTTTAAATTCAAGTAATTCATTCAGTGATGTATAGCTTCAGTAAGCCTTATATAGGCCATGCAGAAAACGTAAATAGTATGGTACGTAAAAAAAAGGGAGTAGCCTTCGTTAATATTTTCATCTGGGTTCTGGGGGATCATTTTATCATGGCAGATATTGAAGAGAAAATTACAATAAATAAATTTTGTAGTACCTCATGGCTCCCCCTAGTTTATCTGTCGTTCGCCATGAGCGACGTAATGATTTTGTGCAGTACGGATGAAAAATGATCTGTAGGTAAGAAATGTATTGATAATGTTATTACAAAGTAATAGGTACGCAGGAGATGAAAAGGTGGCGAAATAATACTGGGTAACAATTTGACTACACCTGCCTGCTATCACTTGGAAGATTAACGATCTAATTTCAAAGTCTTTATTTCCGCAAGAGCGCGCTCCATAGCTTCTTTTGTTGTGCGATCAGCCAAAGCAGTCTGTCGCAACTGCAACATTTCGATCATTGAACTTTCGGTTGGTGACGTTGTACATTTTTTCTTATACAAAGTTTTTCCTTGATTAACGACAATAGGGCTACGAGCAATTACGCCTTTAGTTGTGAAAAAATGCAGCGGTTTTCGTAAGTTAGAAAACGATTCAAGTGTTTCGCTGGAACTTGTCACACTTTTAATTTTATTCGATTCGCCTGAGTGGATACTTGCGTCCGCTTCAAGATCTTTGTGATCGTGGTCTGATGGAAACTTCGTCATGACATCAATGGTTTTGGAAAAAGAGATAAACTTTACTGTTGGGGAAGTTCCCGTATTTGTATTTTTAGTCTCAGCTGAGCAAGAAGCTGGAAGTTCTGAAGACAGGTCTGACTCGTCAGTTTCAAACGTTCGCTTATTAAAATTGGTTTCCACAGTTGATTTTACAGCCATGCTTCTTTCATCATCACATTCATCTCCAATGAAGCTAGAGTTTGTGTCATTTTTCTCCACCGTTGCGCTTGAAGTCGCAAGGAGAAGCTCATCTTGACTTGCGGCTCCTACAGAGTAAAATAAATAAATGCGACAGTGACGTTCATCAAAACATGATGTGATTAAACAGAAAACTTATATTTTTGCTTCCTTTTACGTTACTTGGTTGTAGTAAGATTTTTTTTGCGGTAGTGCGCTTTTTGTACAAGTAAAAATGAAACTTAATAAAATTTAATACATAACGCGTGGACGTCGCTATAATAGCATCTGGACTGGAAGCCAAACGCTAGCCCTCATCTTGCACGGCAAACAGGATTGCCATAACGGTGGTTTTAACGCCAACGCTTACAACGTAACACCTTCGGTTTTGTTTCTCGGCAGCCGATTTGTAGCAAGAATTGACAGCGATAGACACGTGTTTCGCCCATGAGGCTGGGCTCATCAGTATCGCACCGTAGTGTTAAACTGTTTTATTTGCATCAACAGCGCACGGGTACAAATAATTGACACAGCGAGAGAGCACAAACAAACATAGCCAGGTCGAAGACTTTCAGAAATCGGCCTGCCACACCCGGCGGCGGCGGGGAGCGGCGTGATTTAGGGGTGACGATGCACCCGGAGGGGTAAGTCCACCAGCTTAGGTCGCGGGGGCCAGGCTGGGGAGTCGAGGTACCTGTGGAGGGAGAGTGTGGATCGAAAACGTTACATGACCCGTCCGCAAATTTAGAATGGCGGAGCGGGCCAGGGAGACAGGCTCTTTCTGCATTGCCCAGAAATATGGCCTGCGACGGGCCGGGCGACCCGTCGCGTGTGGACGCTGGAACCGGCAGTAATTGACCGCCGGGCGGCGCCCACGTCTCCCTCACGCGACCTCGGCGCAGGTACTTGACTCTTATACCCGGTCTGCCAGTAGGCAGAGCGGATAAAATTGGGGTCTACCACGAGAAAGAGAGTCAACTATTTAAGGATAATTTGGCTCTCGTGGCAAACAAAATTCAAATAAAAATGTGGAGCAGAGGCTCGATTAATCAATAGAAACAAAAAATATAGGTGGGAATGTAATACATACTCACTGGAGAAGAGTAAGCTTTGATTCGGCGAGCACGGATGTGCACTGGCCAGACGTTGAGGCAGGCTCGCCCAGCTGGGTCGGGGAGGCTAGCGATTGAAACTAGAGGCACTGATAGGCTACATTACCAGGAAAAAGTAGAAAATTGGGGTGGAAATTTTGAGGCTGCATCGAGTTGATCAGGGAATCGTGTTGATCAATGCGTTGAAAGCAGAGCGAGGTTGATCCGAGCGGGCAAGAACAGCGTTACAAGGCGAAGGCAGCGTAAGATAATTCGAAACAATTGATTGATTAATACATAGAGATATAGTGATGATTGAAGTTACTTAATTGCTGTTAAACCAGTCTCGATTCACAATGTACATTAGACATTTTATTCCTTTCCTTTGTTCATTTTTGAATGCTTGGGTTTGATGAGACTGGAGCGTTATAAAAAAGATGACACTGGTTTATAGACATAAGGTGATGATATAAGGTGATGAATTTTAAGACAATTGATATAAGGTTATGACGTCTAAACGGTTTGCTGTCTTGCGCGCTCGGATACTTACTGCAACGTTTCTGTTATTGGGGAATAAGTTTCTAGCGTTTGGCTTCTAGTCCAGATGCTATTATAGCGACGTTCACACGTAACGCCATGGAGAAGTTGGCCTAACTCGCTTTAAAGACATTGCATGAAACACCCAAATAACTTAAGGTACATATTTCACCAGTGCGACCTAGTTCGCAACTACGGAACTTGACGCTGAGAGGCATTTCGTGCATGTGATAGTCATCTTACAAATGATGGAAGATAGAAGATGTTTATAATGGAAAACAGAGACACTTATTAACCAACAATGACAGCGAAATTGTCGTTTAAAGAAAAAACAAAAAATACCTGCCAGCGACGGCAATGCATTGGACAAATCCTTAGAACATTTTTCTGTTAGGCTGTTTTCTGTTTAAATTAGGCTCCCGGGATGAAGTAACTTCTTGTAAGTGAAAATCGTATGCTTGAGTTTAGGTAACATGAAGTTTTTAAACGTAAACTCACTTTAAAGCAAAGAAAATTTGGCAAAAGTTGTATAGTACTCCCACTTAAAACATGATCTGATCCAAAAAGTTGAACTTTCACTGGTGAAAACCGCAGAGGATTTTCTCGAAACGTAACGTGAAGAGCTACAAGGAGCACTTGAAAGTTAGCGCCTTTTCTCATTGTTCAACGATGACATGACATTTTCTTTCAAGCTTCACCGAGTCTTGGTATATAATTTCGCCCACATTGTTTCGCTTAGCATTGAACAATTTGGAAATGCTAATTTCGACGTAAAATATACAGCGCTTGCTCATTCAAGCGAAATCAACGAGGAAGTGCCTTTGTGCACCTACGTGGCACATTGTAACGCACCTTGATCGTCAGTTTCTTCCAATTCAACATCACCGGTGGGCTCGGGCACTGAAGTAACGGTTGGCTGACTACCAAAGAACACGGAACGTTTTGAAGGCTGAAAATGACCCGGATGCCGCCAAGAGTGACGATCACAAAAGCTAAAAATAAAGTGAAAGTATTGGTAGAGTTATATCATTTTTACGTTGGTTCTAAGCTTTTTTACGTAGTTTTATTGCGGTTTAAGAAAGTGGTCTCTCTATTTTTAAAAGAGATGTCACGTAACCATTTATGGCTAGAATCCGCCTAGTCTTGAGTAAAATCGACGGCATGGCAATGCCTTACCTCAACAAGTTGTGAAAACAATCTCATAAAATCTTTAAAAATACATCTCCACAGAGAGATTGCGCAAACAAACACTTTTAAAGATGAGGAAAGTGAAATATACTGTAGTGTGTTGTAATTGCGGAAAATTATACGTTTTTTCGTACCACGTGACTTTCAGAAGTCACTTTTAAAACTGAAGTAGCACAAGAGCTTGGGATAAACAGAAATAACTTAAAAACATTCACAGGTGAAGAGCGTTTATTTCGCCCCCTAACATCCTGTAAATAAATATATAAGCTTCCATATTATTTGTATATATTGTACATAGCCTGCTTGATCCATTAGAACAGAGAAACTACATCATATACGCAAACACAGTCCTGTAAAAAACTAAGAAAACTGTTTTAGGGGGGTGGGCTACAGCCTACGGCTCATTACGATTAAACAGCTACTGTAGTTTAAAATCGTTTATGGCTTTTTATTGAAAACTACTGTATGTCTATGAACACAAAAATATTTGAAACACCTTTTAATGCGTAGAAATGATCTTGTGCGTGCAAATTAGATGTTAGAATGAATACAAGTGGTAAAAACTTTTGATGTATAAGTAACATTAATATAAAACTTTTGACAGGTTAACACCCCAAGTAGACTAAAGGTTGTCCAAGGAAAAATACAGCTTCTAAATATCTAGAAGGAAACCGACAGGGTTTCCGCTTCATAATAAACACAATAAGTGTTTCTGACACTGCTAGAATAATGATAGGGTGTCTCACCGACAATATTGTGACGACGTTGCAATTGCCACTGTTACAATAAAAATTGAAATATCCCTTGGATTATCATGCGTACAATTGCGTCTTCATTCTTTTTCAACATTTCCAAAAAGAAATTGAACAACGAAATGTATTATGAAAGTGCTTTTGTGTGCCACGTATGAATAGCAAATTTTTATCGCGTTGACATACGAAATGCCAGGGTTAGCCAAAACTAAAGCCTTCCAGTAATACACGTGAATTAAAAGTAAGTCTTCACCGCCTGACAAAAACAAATACTTTTACATTGCATCTATCTCCAATGATGTTCATTCGAGATAAAAGTAAAGTGAAGGATTTTGTACTCCGGGTTTTTTATAAGGTTCTTCTGTTCAGCTTAACAAAAAAAACCAAATCTCATGGACTTCGTTCTCACAGAAAAGCGGCAACCGTCAATAACAAAATATAAAAGTGAAAAGGAGCCGGTGTTCACTTTCCCATTGTGTTAAATCGATCATTTGCTTCACAATGTAACTTTCTATTAACTAAATTACAAGTTTTTTTGTAAACAGGGATGTGAAAAGAATGCTGGCCAGGGTTACACTACCCATCATCAAAGACCTATTTCTAAAAAATAGACTTCTTGTTTAATATCACTTAACGGGGTCTGAATGCGTGTTCTTGTGAATGACGACTGACTCAGACAGTAAATCAGTAGTTTTTTTTACATTGATTCAACGTTTGTAGACCAATGTAAAAAGCGACTAATTTGCTATCTGGGGAATCACAAGGTTAACCCCAGCCCTTGCCGAACAGCGCATGGGAAATACAACTGCAGTTGCAAAATGTTGAACAGTATTAAAACTGGCAAAATCCCTTATTTTGATCGATTTTACCTTGCATTGCAACTTAGTGTCAATTTAATAAATGGTGTTCAAAGCATGGGTTGCTTTATTTGCTATTTTTGAAAGTGATTGACCTAATTTTTGTAGAAAAAGAAAATTGTTTTTACATAGTGTAGCTAGCTGTTGAAGAACCCCATGTAAGTAAAATCTAAGCTAGGCCTATATGGATAAATGCTAAAAAATGAAACGAGTGGGCAGGCATGGGCACTATCATGTGCTAGCCACATTATCATTTTGAACCTGAAGAAAACTTAAGTGAAAAATAATTTCGTTCAAAACAGTGTCGTCTCACAGGTACAGTGATTTTTTTCAATTTCACGCAAATTTTCATCAGCACGAACTGACGAACTTTACTTCGAACAAAAATTGCGATGAATCTTGTCACAAACTTAACCATATTTTACCTGAAATCATCTCAGAAACCAATGCATGCTACAGTTGTTACACACATGCAGCGCAAGAATAAACTACCAAAGTGAAACTATTCTACCATCGCTGAATTTGTTCATTTTCTTTGAAGGTTAATCAATGATATTTCTGAAAGAACTGAACTATTCTACAAGGGATTGCAGTGACGCTTAACGCTGCATAGCCGCACCTGGAGTTGCTGCGCCATGCAATTTAGTTATTTAAGAAAGGAAACTGGATATTTGTAATCACTCGTCCGTGACTACATTGTCGTGCAACTTTGACAAACAAATATAAGTTTGCCCGCGCAATCCATTCAAAAGGTAAGGCTTGCGTTAAGGGCGTTGCCATCCTATTCGGGATAATGACAGCCACGTTACGTGATGAGTGGCGAAACACACCTTTCGCTGACATTTGGGTTGTCTTAAAAAAAGAACCAAAGTTGCTTACTGAAGTTGTGGATGCAAATAAAATAACATGCCTTAAACTTTTTCATTAATTTTGTATTATTCTGATTAGCCAAATTTACATTTCGTTATTCTTCTATTATAAATATTTCACCACTTTTACGCTTATTTTATTCTGACGGTAGTTTCTGAAGTCAAACGAAAACCTGCAGCTTCGAGCTACCATGGGCAACATTCTACTCGCAATTTTCAAGTTTTGTACCACCAATCTACTCCGCAAATAAAATAACACATAAAAATATCAACTTGTAAACCATGTTCATTAAGGCTGTGTTCCAAGAAGCTCCAAGTCGTGTTTACCTTATCACATGCAAAAAAATATTTTCCTAGAAAAAGCCTAACCATGGCTATGTAGACTGCAAATATAGGCCATTTTCAAGTAACCATGGTTACAGCAGCTAATGTCTTCAATCAAGAAGATCACATCCATTCATAGCATTTTCTATTTGTCAATAGTGTGTCTGAGGCGAAAAATGAAGATAGCCTACTAACTAACGATTAACTAACTCGCCAACGAAGGAGAAAAGATGGGAAAGCCTTAAAAGGTTTGAAACGTGCATAGATAGTTGATTGATCTGATTTTTATCCTCGGACTTGGAAAGCTTCTTTGAGAGCTATCCTGACAGTTTAGCATACTTGTAGAGGCGTTGAACCACTTCAGCACGCCCGGTCACGAAGGTTGACAGAGTGGAGTTTCTGCTTGTCGTTGAAATGTTGTTGCCTGGGAATTATTTCATCCACTTGATGCCGCTGAATGGAGAGCAGTCCTGAAATGCGTTGCTCAAGCGCGCACCTCCAGAGCTGAACCAGCTTTGCTTGATCTTGAGTCCAGCGCGTAACCACTGAGTTAACGGGGCGGACTAGTAAAATAGATGGCCGTAGCTATCTAGGCCGCAAAACCCAACAGTAAACAACAAAAATCTTTTTAATGCATTTCCTCCTTATCCAATTACCTCTTATCGCATGATTCTTTAACTGTGTCTAAATTATAAGACACAAATTAAGCTAAGATGGATGTGTTCTCTATATAAGCTACTTGTTGCAATAAAATGAAACCACTATCATGGCAATCAGGAAAAAAACTAACCAACAGCAGCTAACGCATTTTCCTCGTGTGTTAATAGAAACTTATTTCATTCAAAGCAAACAAAAATTCCTCGAAACGATATGTTTCAACAATTCGAAATATATTCCCGGGTATAATTCTTATTCAAAAAGCTGCTCCTTGACCAAACTTTAAACCTATCGGCTTTGCATTGACGCCATGTCGACTAGAGGTAAAATAAGTTTGAAAATTATGTGCTAATTTGCATTCATCAAATGCTGGTATTTGCAGAACAATCTAATCTCTAACATAAGTCATTTAAAGAATCGACTTATAGTAGCATCTTCAGCTTATTCAATTGATTAAACAGTTTACAGCAAAACATGTTGAATTTCGATTTTGCAACTGATATTGCTAAATGTCACGTGGAAGCTTAATTCAACTTTTAACCAAAACTAACATTACATTTACGTTAGTTAACGTGATTTCGTGTTGACTAAAACTCACATCAACAGAGACGATCGTAGGCACTCACCTTTTGCAGACACCCTGAAGCCATGTATCAATAGATTTGAAATGATACGTCATACTATGATAGCTGGTGCTCTCAAATCGATAAGAATCAAAAATCTAAACAAAGATGAATCATAAAAAGCATGAGATATAAAACGCTTCAATTTATTGGTGATTTTGGTAGGCAGACCATGAGAGTTAGCTTGGATTTTTTACGTACAATTACCGACCCTATTTAGGCCACAATTTGATGTCCTTTTTGCAACTGTATAAGGTTATTCCAACATTTTATGACGTTTTCATTTATGCCCCCCTCCCCCACCTCAAAGGCGCTATATGACTCTTAGATTTTGAACGCTCAAACATGCACTCTTATTCCAAATGTAGCTTACTGCGTCTTTGGAATTAGTTTTATATCAGATGCACGAATACAAAATGTTTGTAAAAGGTCAGAATAAAGGAATTTTCTTAATGTCAAGGAAAATTTTACGAATACAAATCACGTGAAGTTCACACTTTACTTTGGGAAACGTGTCTTAATCAATAGAGAAGGGTCATAGATTGGAGTTTTTGTGTGAAGCAAGATATATAGACTAGTGAGTAGAGAAAAGGTTACACTTCCTTCAAAGACAACGGTGTGACTATTGTTGCATGTATGTCCAAAGTGTGTGTTGTATCAAAGCACAAGATAAATCAAAAAGTTTGGAAATTGTTTTTACACAAGTTAAATAAGTTGTTCGGTCGGCATGCCGATTTACAATATTTCTTTTTTTCGAGTTAGCGGTGATGCAAACAAGACACACCAAATAAGCCTAGCCCGATGCAACATACCAACAATGCGATGCTGTTTTACGTCGCGCATGTACCCAAACTTTTTTATGAACTTTACGCTGACTGACACAAATCCAGTAGCGTGCAATAGGCCAAATTTTATAAAATATTTATCTTGGCCCTTAGTTCTTTTAGTGCAATCGCAAAGAGGCGTAGTTGAGCATAGTAATTCTTTTAACCTTAAAATAACGTTTACGTTTCTCCAGAGTATGCGCGGTAGCAAGCAGTAGAGCTTGTCTAATGTCTACGTTCTATCAGGAAGCCGTGAATGGTGCTGGCGAGAAAAGATCGCTGAGCTGAAGTTGGTCTCATGATTCAAAGTACAGCACTGTTTGGGGATGAGTGTTGCTTGGAAAATGAAAAAATGTCAAGTGCTCTTACGAGCTGTAGTAGCTAGCAGAAAGGATACTGGCTCTGAAAAAACGAACATAGCTTGGGAACTACAGCACTTTAATATCTCTTCAAAAGTAGTTTACTTTATAAACAAATATGTAAAATAAAGTAACAAAAGTTTAGACGGCGACTGAATAGTGAATATAACAAAACTGTATGTAAAGTACAACATATAAAAAGTTTTGTTTTTCAATAAGTAAAGCCTGTTTGTTTTAATTCTTGTTTAAGTTTTAATAAGTTTTAATTAAGTAAGTAAAGCCTGTTTGTTTTAATAGTTAACACTGTTAAACAAAATTTTACGAAAAGTAATCAGCAGTTGAAGCATATACCTTTAGCCCAATTGAATAGGCTTGGTAGACGAAAAACAGCATCACATTACAACACAATAGACTAAACTAAACGCGGGAAACTTTAGAAACGGGAACTTGTTCAACTGATTGGTTGAGTTTCTCGAAATCTACGTCGTTTTGTTGTCTTTGAATGATGTGAAATCGTTGATGTGGCGCAAAGGGTGAATGCCTGATCTGGCAGGAATGCGTGAGCTTTGCCACGAGGTGTGACGCAAACACAACACGCACGTTGGGATTTTTGAGCACCACTCCGCTAGTTGTCAAATAAAAGTTCTGCCTACAGTTTCAGCAGCAACCAACCATTTTTCGAAGAGTTGCATAGCGACTGTGACGGAAACCAATGCGTCTCCAGCAGCAAATCAGCTTCCATAACAAATATAAGTATTTTAAAGCCAGAGACAAAACAGAGTGGTGATATCCTTGTATTGGGGAGACGAAAACTGGTGTATTGACATTAGACTCGACTGAACAGCGTAAGTTGCCAATTCAATTTTCAACGGACATTGGATTTTCATTAACTTACAAGAATGCACTTGACTCTTGAGGGACGCGTATTGTATGTAAAATAAACAATGTGGAATTCTGGTTTGCAATGTGCAGTATTTTACCTGCACTCGCCCTCTATGCCACCGTGCTCCAATTGTCTTGATCCCATCGCCAAGCCAAACTTCAACATGGACCAATTTGTGGGGTTGAGAGCGCACTGAAATAAACTTAAGTTAATTCCACGTGCGCTAACAAAACTTGGCTATCCCATGGAACAGAAAGAAATTTGACGTTTGGATGAACGCATTGTATTGTATTACAAATGAAAAAATCTTACTCTTTTGGTTGAAATAGACACCCGAGATAAAGACTAAGTCCCCAGGCTTCATCCCTTCCTCACGGCTGACAACAACAGGAAGGGTGTCAAACATGTAAGCCTGGTTCCACGGACCAATCCGGAAACCAAAGTCCTTGCTTAAATCTCGAAGCACACGTCGAATGAGACCACAGCAGTCCAAGAAAAGATTAGAATTGTAATCGACGCCTAAAACACACGAGATTGATGGAGTGATAGCTTGGAACTGCCACATGTTTGTTGAAAGTTCTCTGTTCCAGCCGTCGTAGGCTAGGCTACATATATAGCAAAAAGTTGTTACGGTATTAAGTGCACGAACGTCATGGATTGCTTGTGGGTCGGCAGCTGTGACCTCACACCAATATTAAATCTTCCAAAAAGTTCGGGTAGGCACCGGAAAATTTTATAACTTTTAAAGTAAGCTACACTGCCCTCAGGCAAAGTGACGCATTTGCTGCTATGAAGTTGAGGCAAGGTTCACAAAAGACACGAATTTTGAGTGACACTTGTGATGGCAATTAGCTTTACTCAAGTTAATGTCGCTTTTTGTCTCATAGACAAGTTAGCGAAATATAATGAGTGGTTGATGACAGACAAACGTTTCTGCGTCGCTGATGATTGCTAGTTTGCCTTCATTCCGTAAGACAAAGTATCCATAACTTTGTCAATTCTTCGTAGAAACCTAAAGGAAAGCTAAGAAAATATACATTAATCGGCACTCAAGCCAGTTAAAACAGACTGTTCTGTCACAATCTGGGAAGGATAAAATAACACATGCACGCGCGCACGAAGCACGTTTTGCAAACCGAGAAAAAAGCCTTATTTTTCACGGAATCTTTACCATTTCGATCAATCATCTAACTAAAGTTTCGATTGGTTGAAAATAAAGCAAGACGCGATTTGGTACTTTTTGCCGAAGTTATCTTAACTACAACATAATTAAAAACATAGAAAAGAAAGGATATCTACGTGAGTTACATACTTTTTAGTTAATAGATCAATCGTTCGATTTTAAAAGCAATGTTGTACAATGGACTCTAATTTCAAGTGACAATTCCTACATATTCAATGCGTTACACAAAGCGAGAGCATAATCTGCTAAATCGCATCACACAATATTTGTCCCAACAAAGTGACAAGCCCCATCAGCCTAAGTTCTCACAAAAAGCATGTGCATTACGTGGTAGTCGACCCTCGAAAAAACAAAGTGGTAAACGGTTCATTCCACACAAAACGCCTCTCGTCTACGTGTCGCGTCCTTTGGTACAAGTTTCTAACCTAATTGAACTGTGACCATTGAACCGAATCCACAATTTGCCAAGAATTTTTTTGCAACACAAATGTTATGTTTGTCAGTTCTTAGGATCAGGTTGCTTGCCAAAATGCTTTTATCTCTTTATTTAGTTTTTATTCTCGAATAGAGCATACTTGCGGTGTATTGGTACACAACGCTGACGAACCAATGCTTCGTCTTAATTGTTTGGTGGATCCATCGGCTGAGGTTAAAAATAGAAAAAAATCGGTTTTGATTGATGGAGTTATTGCATATGAATTCGAAGTAAGCCGCCCGTGGGTTGGTGGAGTTTTGTAACGCCAAGTTGTGCCAAGCAGTTTCCTTCCTTGATTATGCTCTAAATCTCCTCGCATCCTATCCCAACCATTGTTTCGCCATCGACCGATCGTGTTCTGCTAAGAAACAGACGGTGCGGGCGCGCTCATCTTTTTCGTGACGAGCAACACGAACAGAGCGCTGAAAACTTTTGAAGAATTTTACACTTTTTTTTGCGCGAGAGCTACTTCTTTCTATGCTGACTTTGCATACAGACGCATGGGAAGCTGTTTTGCCAGAGGAAGTTGTTTTCGAAAATTCCAATCCACAAACCTATTTTCAGTGACACTTCCTGCCAAAAGCAGGTGTAATTGTCTCAATACAAATCTTCGAAGTGTCAAGAGAAAATGTACCATTACAATATTTTAAATCACATTTGGTAATATAAGCATATTGGTAATACATTTGGTGATCACATACAGTGCCAGAGCTTCCAGCATAAAAGTTAAGAGAACCAAATTCAATGAGAAACTCAATGCATCTAAACTTCGATCAGCTAAAGTTCTCAACTCTTTAACAAATACCGAACGATAAGAAGACACAATTCAAATTTGACAAAAAAATGAAACATACAAAGACATATTACTTCCAGGCTTATGATATTTCTTCTTGTAAGGTACACCAATGTATTTCTTGCAGCAATCTAGAAATTTCATTCGTAGCTCTTCCATTCGCTTGGGGTTGGAATTTCGTAGTTTTCGTACATTTTGTATCGCTGAGATTTCCTCCTGTTTAATTGAAGATTATCCTGTATAACTTTAATGAAACAACTCAATCGGAAACAAAGATTTGAAGGCATCATATGAGCTATTGTTTTTATAGCTTTTGACATAAACAAGCAATGACATCTTTGCAGTAAAAAAACAAAAAGCCAGAGAATTGGCATCGAGCGGACAGACAAATGATTGCAACAACAGCATTTTAATTTATTTGTTTCAATGAAAGAACATTAGGTCATGATAAAATCACATCTTGCCGATTCGTAATTGCAAATATTTAATTTTCCTAGCTAATGTTTCAGTGTTAGTCTGATAGCTTTCAGTGCAAACCATGATGTCAGTTCAAAACAGAGTGTGAAATACTATCCAGTTTGGCAAAATGAATTAGTCTAACCGTAAAAGAAATGACGTAATGCACAAATCCGAATCAATTGTGAGTGACTATTCTACGACTAACTAAAAAGCTTTGTATTAAGGTTTAGTACGAATACGTCAATTCTAAACTAATGCTATGAAGGATCAGTTGAGAGTTGCGGGTCAAACAAATCACTGCCAAGCAAAAAGCCGCTTGATATCAAAATCAGAACTGCTTTTTTCTGGTAGATTTTCGCTTACGCTTCCGCACAGTGGTTAGTTTCTAGTTATGATTTAATAAACGTACTGTTACGTCTATTTTTCATTATCTAACAAATATTCATGGTAAGAATGGAGCAATGCGTGGGAACGTTTTCATATTGAAATGTTCAATAATTGTTGTTTCTTCGATACTTTTTCATAAGTGGACCTCCACCAAAACAAAAGCTAAAAAGAAAACATAACCTTCACAAACTCATGAAGTAGACTTTAGCTTATGAGAAGTGGTCTACCTAACATAATGTCAGCTAAAACAAACGTTTTGGAGATTAGCAAGGTTCCAGACGCGATGTACCCAAGCAAATCTACCCTGTTTAGAATTCCTGCTCTTTGTACCAACTCGTCGTTTTGAAGGTAAAGTTCTGAGGAACTCGGGGCAATGAAATGCTTGAGACTGTTTTTCCGGGCATAGTTTGTGCGAAGTAGCTTAGGGGAGTTGGCCGCATCTTTACCAGACAGTGTTAGACAGGTGAAATCCAAACCACTGCAGGATAAAGATTAGGCAAACAACCATTTTCACAAAAAGGAACTCGCTGAAAAGCTGACTTTGTCGAACTACACAATCAACTCTGACAGAGAGGAACTTAACTGACAAACTGGTCGAGTAACAGGTGTGCCACGAGACGGCTTGCGCAATGAAAGTATAAACTAGAAAATTCACAACACGCAAAATAATCAAGCCTTGAAGAGCATGGGCTTATATACAGTTGCGAGGATTCAAATGCAGTCAGTCGTAACAAAATATAGGATACAGATTAAACTCCATGACAACCAATTCCGCAACAAAAGCCAAAAAAATCACCTGAAAATGAACACGCAAAAGATGAAAAATTACTGAAACGTTCAAAGGTGATCGTTTTCGACAATTAGAAGTCATTGATGTTACAAGAATAAGGGAAAAAATCGAAGTGTGATAACAAGCATCTGCGGAAACGCCATCTGCTTCTGCAAGTGTTCCTTTAGTTTTATCATTGTTTGAAATAGACCAAGAATAAATAAAGCAGTTGTTTGCTTTCCGATGCACCTTCACTATTGGCCCGAGGCAAGCTTTTAGGTAAGTGTCATCAGGCGGCTTGGAAATAATGTATCGCGACTTCATTGACCAAGCAATCAAAAACGCTTTGTTACTTGAAAAAAAAAAAACATTTTACCTGAACTTACAACCCTTGAAATTTAAAAGAGAAATTAAATATTTTTGTAAAAATACATACAAAGTAGCCATGCTCGCAAAAGTTGTTAAGATTGAAAACGTTATTTAAGCAATTTGCAGTGTAATCGACAATCCGGTGACAAGTGCACGCGGCAAAGCCTGAGCAGCTGCGTCCGCAAAAATTAATTTCTTAACCACATTTCCTGTATCTCGTGATAGTGAACAAAACAATGTAAGTTAAACATAGATGTTGGTTCGAATATTGCATATTTTAGTTAAGCGTATATGTTGATTGTTGAACAAATAATCCAATAAAAGAACTAAACATGAAATGTTAGGCCATTCATTTCTAATTTACACAATAGAAAATTAGTTAACTTATTTGTCTGAAATTGCTGGCCATTATACACGCTGCCTTATTTTCTATGAAGCTCATCAAAATCCTTAGAAATGTGCCCAGCCTTACACACAAATATCTTCGTGAGCTACGGAGCAGTTATTATCCACGCCAGCTTAGCCAACAATACAGCATTCACGTATCCTGGCAAGACCTTTCACTCACTTGAACGACAAAATTGGTCGTCGTCATGCTTGATCGTCTTGTAATGTAGCCGAGCCTAGAAACGCAAGAAAAAGCCGTTGCCGTGGCACATCCACCGTGGAACTGCTAATATGTGACGCGGCTTAAAGTACTTACCAGAATTGGAACGAGTTTCAAGAACATGATTCATATTTCGTACGGGTTGCTTGTCGACTTTAAAGTTAGAAAAGCTGCTTACGAAAACTTAAAACTAAGTGATGCAGATATCAAAAACTAAACTGTTCCTGAATTTGAAGTCAAAAACCACATTATAGTTAAACTAACGTTATATCACCATAGTTCGGTCTTTCTGAGGTTGACCTTAGTCTGGTCCATTTGAAGCAACCTTGTTGAAATTACGATATCGCAGAATCATCATTACCAGGCAGTATTAGAATGCATGAACAACAACGCTCCAAAACTGCCAGGAAAGATGAAATCGCGATCCGTCTGTTCAAGGTCCGTAGCAACAAAAGAACCTTTTTCCCTACCTTGTTACCCACAAACCGGAACCGTATTTATTTTCGTAAGATAAAGATAGACTACCACCTTTCTATATTCTCTTTGTCGATTCCCATTTGTTCCTTGAATTTCGAGACGAGAATGACGTCAATCCACACTGAGCACACAGCTTAAGCACACATGCTCTACGTAAATCGTATATCTTCCTATAGAAATATAAGTGAATAAAGAGAAAGAACGAGAAATCCCGCGAACGCAAATTGCCAAACAACCTTAAACTGGTTTGTTTTCTTTGACGTATGCTACGATCCGTGGGATATGACAAAGCGAACCAGAATGCTAATTCACGGTCACTCTGCATGGAGAGAGTTAAAGTAAACGACTGGGGGCGAAGTGTTGACTGTGATATCTATTCAATCGCGCTCTCAAAACGCAACCAATTTATTACTATCTGTGAAAACCACACAGGAACGCAGTTGAAGCTAACATCTGGGCCAGTTATGACTAGTTTCATCGAAATTGGAAAATGAGCAGTGATTTGATACTACCAAACGTTCTAATAACCAAAAGACAATAAAGACTCCAACAGAATCACACTCTTTGCTGATAGCCTTGTCATCAAAACGAAAGCGAATTACGGAACGAAATTGAGTCGGCAATCCTCGGGTTAGCGCAGCACAACCTAAAGCCTTTCTACGCTGATATAATCCACAGCGGGTTTTCGTCGTCGTGTGAGCCTCTGGGGCCGAGGGTCTATCCTTTTACCACCCCAGATTCACGATGTTCCCGGTTTTAAACAATCTTCAATTGAAATGATCAGCAGCTTTGCGCAAGATTGCGCTGTATTGAAAATTAAGACGCAGGGTCCTTACAGCAAACTCACCTTCATTCAATTATACAGCATTGTATGACCTTTTCTGTCTTTATAATTTTTTAAAGAGTGTCACTGTAACTATCATGTATAATTTTCTTAACTGATTTTTTTTTAACGAGAGTTTTCTAACAAGAAATAAAATCTATCTTTTTTATTCTAAGTTAATTGAAAAAACTTTACATACAAATTTATGCAAATCGCAATAATAGTTCAACTCTTCACTTAATCTGCGCTAACAAAGCTGTATCTTGTCTAACCGGTAATTACCGTTCTCTTCTGCGCGCATTACGGTTAGACTGAACGAACAGTTTAGTCTTACTTTGCCGCGTGTTGTAGATTGACCACGTGTTGCAAGCCATGAAATGACGAACACCATTTAGCCTGGCGACACAGACAACCAAAGCAAACAAAGTGCAGGCAAAATAGCGCGGGAACTAGAAGAACCCAGGAAGTGAAATCTTAACTTACATCGCTATTATGTAACTAAATTACTTCAAAACTTAGCTTCCCGCAGCTGAATATATGTTTCAAAAGAAAGAACGTAAAAACGTCGTACACTAAAGCATGCAAAAAATATATATATATCAGATCGGTGGTTCTCAACCTTTTCGTCTTGGTAGACCACTTTCCGTGCCTTCGAAGCGGTCGCGGACCCTTAAAAAAATTTTATCTGAACTTTTAGTAGCTATATTGAATCCCTTAATGGAATCCAATGTTTTATAAGTTTCGAAGCGACATAGAAATATTCTGAACTAGCGACGCACTTATGACAATTGATGGCGTCATTGACGAAGTTATGCCATCTTATGTTGGCAGACAGGATCAAAAAATAGTAATCTATAAGCTGATTTAATGTTTTTCTATAAATTTTATCAAAAACTAATAAAATTTTGGCAACCGTTACAAAGAACTTTTCTCTTTTTCCATTTGTAATAAATATTTCGTTGTAATCAGTCATGGTAAAAGTGTGAGTGCCGATACTAGCTTGCTGACTAACACTTGCACTTCTAAGTTAAGCATTGATCAACAAACCGCTGTCTCAAGAATTAAGTTGAACATAGCCTTACAAAAAAATCAACTCATCTACATTCTACAACTTACAGTATATGATTTTTTTTAGTTGAGAAACCAAACCTTAGTTTTAGTACAATGTCCTTGAAATTTCAAACGACGCACACTCAATTTTTAAATTTTGTAATCTATCAATCATGCTGTAAACTTGGAAATGTTGACAGACCCCCGGTTGAGAACCACTGAATTAGACGATCGGTCAAAAACGTTAAATTGCACGACTATTTTTTACCAAATTTAACGCAGCTACAAAAAACTAAGAAAGTTTAATTGGCTTGATTGTCAACTGTAAGCTGAACTTTACATCAGTATTGTTGTTTGAGATAAACCAATGACATGTAAAACACACGATTTCTTCTAAATTATGAGACACTTTAGAAAAAACACATTCACTGTTTAGGAGTTTTAACAACGAAAATTTGAAGAGCTTTTAAGGTTTTCATGAAAACATAACCGGCCATGATGGAAGATAAAAAAAAACTGTTCTCTTTCTATAACGTCTGTACAAGATGTCACTGCATCAGAAATGCATGCCAAGACTAGAGGCAATATTTTCACACTTTAAAGACTGCTCTGATCTGAATCTACGACTTGCTAAAACTATCCAAGCTATTGCTTCTAAGTTACATTCCAATCCATACACGCCAGAACACCAACATCACAATTTCGAAAAAGTGCAAGAAGTCTTGCATTCACATATACTTTCAATCATTTTAGAAGGTATGGGACATGCAACTGTGAATCACTGTGAAAGGGCAGCAGTTTCTCAAAAAAAAAAACATTCTCAGAATCACTGTGTTTGTTTGATGACATCAAAATACCTGCTTTACTCAATAAACGTTAACTCCAACTTTTTTGTTTACAAAAGATATGATAAACAAACCTGCACCACAATTTGATAGATGTGTTTGTCATCTGTACTGCAATTCTGATGCAAAATACTTATTGAATTACCTACTTGACATTAGCATTTGGCAAGTACATGGTAAGTATCATGCAGCACTCGACATAATGTACTTCTTTAGCAATACAAGCAACATTCAGTTATAATATCTAAGTATATCCAAGTAAACTTTCATCTTCTTACTAAAAACTGTTAGTATAAATTGCAAAGAAATCAATATTTTTTAACTACTGTGAATCTAAAAAAAACAACACAAAAATTGATGACTTTTTGCACAGATTTTTTTTATGTAGATAAAAACTTGGCACCAATACGCAATATAATCATGCAAATTTTTGTTGCAAAGAAAATTATGATCAATTTTCATTTGCTGTTGTTTTGAAAAATAGCACTGGCAACACTCCCCAAAATGAAATCCATAAAGTCATAAACTGTGTGTTGCACCATAATCTACTCTACACTACAAGCAAAACTCCTCAAAGATTCTACTGTAAAGTAAATACCACTCCATTTGCTACATTTATTGTAATAGAACCGTACCTGCTTACTTTTACGAAACTTTGAAAATGCATCTTGCAAAGACATTGCTGGAATTCCACCAATGTTGCCTAATTGAAATAATTGATTATTTATTGTTTTGATATAAAACTGACCAATATTTTTTCAAAGATTCAAGACATATGAGTCATTTTACAATATTTTGAGGCCCATAATTCCATAAATGCATTTACTTTTTTTTAATTGACTCTAGTTTTTAAAATAAAGCAAATTTTTTTGTCTTTGTTGCAAGGACCCATAGATTTAGCATCGAGTCGTTAATGACATGGACACAACTAAAAACAAATCCAAGTATCGTATATTTCTGAGTTATAGAAACAGCTACTTGATACCTACACTATCAAGTTGAATGCCACTAATTAAATAGTTATTTAATGTTTGCTGGTGTTTAAAGCAAACATCACTTGAAACACTAAGCAAGACAACCATGCCAGAGAGTTACCTCAAGAATAGTAGTGGTGTTTGGATTTATGGTAAACTTAAACGTTCACTTAAAGCCGGTTCAACATGGTACAAAGAAAAACAGGAAGGGAATGACTGCCATGTAGACTTGAGTAGAAAAAACAAAAGGTTTCAGGGCAACACCTAAACACTTTATGACGAACCACAACTTCTTTTGATTGCCCAGCTTTATTTCAAAGTAAGCTTGGTAAGCTCTCTTGGCGAAAATCACACACGTTGAAATGCTTCTCCTTTGTCATGTACTGTACTTGTCACAAATATGACAAAGTATATCGATATTGCTGGGACACCATTGGCATCCCAACTATTAAATGCATAGTTTTACTTTTATTCTCATCTATAAGCTTTGAATACAACTTCATATGCACAAACATCAATTTCACTATCTTTTCAATAAAAATCTGCAATCAAATCGGGAGCAAGTATTTTAGGCATAGACAGTTAGGCGCCGGTCAAATAGGCACGCACACTGTGGCGTCAAGATATTTAGGTGCGGAGCACTGTGGCGCCCGTTCATTTAGGTGCTATTCGTAGTAAAGTGTGCAGATTGTATCAGCTTGGCAGGTAGGGCAATGCTTTTCACACAAAATGTTATATTGAACAGAAAAATATGTTGTTTTGTTAATGCGCGTGCATTTATTTGTTGTTAGTCATGGCTTCAGTGAGTGAAGTTGCTTTATCCGGCAATGTTTTTCACACAAAATATTATATTGAACAGAAAAATATATTGTTTTTTTAATGTTTGGCATTTATTTGTTGTTAGTCCAGGTTTGCGTCGGCGACCGCTTTATCAATAAATCATTCAAGTTTCCGAACATGACAGAGTTCATTTTTAGCTAAATCCAGTAATAACTAACTAAACATCACTAAAATATATATACTGTAGCTTAAAAACAATAAAAACTATTAATATATACTACAAAAAGTGCTCAATGCTAAGCAAAAAAGCAAAGCAGAGCGAATTAAATCAAATATGGTTATTACTATCTGAATCCTTAACAGCCTGTTTCACCTTTAACGGATCATCAGAAGGGTCTTATTCAAATAGAATCTAATAATACCGTAGCTTATATTCAAGCGGGTGGTAGGCTTGACTGAAGGGTAACTTAGTTTTCCGTCAAAACCCCAACTAGGTTTTGCCAAAGCTGAGCTGATACTATCTGCAGACTTTACTAGGAATAGCACCTAAATGAACGGACGCCAGGATGCTCCGCACCTAAATATCCTGACGCCACAGTATGCGTGCCTATTTGGCCGGCGCTTAACTGTCTGCACCTTAAAGACGTGGACCCTTCAAATCAGCATGATTTTCAAGATATTACTTTTTGTACAGCATTATTTTTCAACTTTTTAATTAAACATTCATTTTTCCCTTACATTTCTCACAGTTCCTTTTTACTCTTGTTTCTGCTTTTAACTTCTTACAATAGCCTCAAGTAAATCAGACAAATGTAATTATGACATCACAATGATAACAGTGTTGGAAATGAATTGTTTGAAAATAGAAAAGCTAATGGGTCAGGATTTCTAAAATGCTTGTCATTGTCAAATATCCCGAAAACTACCCCTAATTCGAAAAGTGCATTGTCTGAATCAGTGGCCTTGAAATAATCTAAAATAGCTCCCATACGTTTTGATTCATGGATGATTTTTATAATGTACTCTTGTTTTACTGCTTAAGCAATTGTTCTTTAGAATGAAATGTTGAAAGTCATAGTGAGTCACCAAGTACTGCAGTAGCTTACCTTCACTTGTGTCAACATTCAAACCAGCTGAATATTTATTACTGCACATGGCACCCTTGTAGCTTTTGGACATTCTTTCATTCTTGTCCATAGTTAATGACTGATTGTGATGCTTTTTCTTCTTCAAAGTTTTAGCAGGCCTGACCTTCTTTGATTTTTTCACCATTCTGAATAAAACCTGGTAAAAGTTTACTGGTTTATGGTTTCTTGCAACTGTTTTTAAATAACTTATTTAAACAGCTTGAATCAATGGGCCACAAACACAACAGTCAAAACAAATGATTTTACAGAGAAGTTTGGAAGACTATGATCGCCAACATCTGTATTCTGGAATGAAGAAGCTTCAAGATCAAGCTGCGCTGGTTCGACTCTCGGGGTGTGTGCTTGAGCAACGCACATTAAGGACTGCTCTCCATTAGGGTGTGACAGCCGCCCCAACCTTTTTAGAATTTGCCTACCTTTTTTTTGGTGGTGAGGTTTTACCTGTATAAGATTCCTGTAAAGTTTCAAACAAATTGGTCAAGGTTTAGAGGTGGCCCGTGGCCACTAAAGTTTTTGGGGGGTGCGCGATGTATTTTTAGGGGTGCTTTTGCTATATCTCGGCTCCTAGACATGATAGAAGGTCGTTCTATAGCTCAATCGATGCAGAATAAGCAAATTTGTATTAGACTTGTGAAGAAACTATTTGCCTAAAATGTTTAGTTTTTGAGTTATTTGAGAAAAACCCGTTTTTTGCACAAATTTTGTGAATATTTTATCATTTTCACTTTTTTTTCTTCTTAGGAACACCTGGAGAAGTACAGAAGCTGTAACTCTTCAAAGTTTAAACCTAAGTTACCTCATGTTTTGTTTTGTTAGAAGCATAGAAACTGAACACTAACATTGTGTTTACTTTTAAGGCAATTTTTATGGTGGTAAGTGCTAATTTATATTACATGCTATGTCACAGTTTAAAGATCATCATCATGAACCAATTTTGATTATACAGGCCATGAATTAATCCTCATGTCGAGGGTGTGGCCTGTCTGTCGAGAACGAAGTCTTCCCCTCCACACCTCATTTATTGGGTTGACAGAGTTCATGTTCAGGGCTACAAGGTCATGTTTTACAAGTTCTTCCCAAGAAAGTTTTAGTCTACCTTGACCCTGCTGTGCTGCGATGTTAACACATCTGATCTGTGAGATCCAGCTTGAGCTGCGCTCAACGAGACCAAGCCATTTCAGTCTGCCTAATTGGAGGACTTCACTGATGTCTTTTATTTTGAGCTTTGATAGAAGTGTCCCAAACTGGATGTTGTCTTCAGGCTTGACTAGGCGAGTCCATCTTACCATCAGAGCGATGGCCAGCAGATATGAGGATCAAGAAGGGGATGATTGTGAAGATCTGCTATGAAGCCCTAGCACAGGGATTTGTGATGGATGATTATGAGGAGCTAGTCAAACTAGTGCTTTTGCATCTTGGTGAGGGAGCTGAGACCTTTGGAGGTTTTCTACATCCGGGTGCTTGTCACCATGCAAGATGGATGGCCAAGATTTTATACTGCATCAAGATCGTTCTTCTCACTAAAGTTATTACTAGAGATCTTCCTGCAGGTTTTATATGTTCAAAACAACAGCTAAAGAAAATCCAAAAATTTGTTCAGCTTGTTGTATATTCCTATGTGCCATGGTGGCTAACCACTTTTGTGTCAACTTCTGCTCCTTGCAACGCACCTAGAACTTATCAACGTCAACGAGTATGAATAAATCGAAAGCAGTATGGCCAAAGCAGCTCTTAAAGCTCTAAAGGGGCACATGTGATATCTTAGTGAAGAACTTATCCCCCTTACCCTTTTCGATAGCAGTGTGTCTGATGGGACAAAGCAGAAAATTGTTCAAAAGCTGACAAGCTTCGAAGATCCTGGGCATTCTTTGAAAAGAGAAGGAAGTGATTTTGGCAAACCCTCCTTTCCTTCCGTTGCTACAAAACCAACAGATGACTTGAGCTCCTTTGTTGGAGAAGATTCTTGGAGCTTCTTCAGAATCTTGAGGATTGACATGACCTTTTTAAGTGTTGGTGTTGTCGATTGGTGCCAGAACGGCAGCTACTGTGAAGCAAAGAAACGGGTTTCAAATCTTTGTGTTGTTAATGATGCAGCAGAAAGGGGTGTCAAACTGTGCCAAGACTTTATAGACACTACTAAGACAGAAGTTTCATTTCAAAATATTCTTCAAGTAGTTGAGAACAGCAGAAATTCTATGCCCAATCAGCGTAAACAATACTTACATCCATCTCGGTGTTGGTTTCTTACATTGTGATTTTTATCATCGCTGTTCCTTGCCTTCAAATGTATTTTGTGATTTTGTTTAACATTAACTAAACATGTGAATTCATCATTTCCATGATTTTCCATGTGTTTTAACCCAAGAAGAAAAGGTGCTAAGAACATTTTTCTCACAAATATGCAAAAAACAGGTTTTTCTCAAATAACTTAAAAACTAAACATTTTAGACTGAACATTTGTTCACAAGTTTGATATAGACTTGCCTATACTGCATCGATTGAGCTATAGCATGATCTTCTATCATGTCTACGAGCTGAGATATAGCAAAAACGCCCCTAAAATGCATCGCGCACCCCCAAAAACTTTAGTGGCCACGGGCCACCTCTAAACCTTGACCAATTTTTTTGAAACTTTACAGGAATCTTATACAGGTAAAACCTCACCACCAAAAAAAAGGTAGGCTCTGTGAAACCAAGTTTTAAAAATCATGGGGCGGCTGTCACACCCTACTCTCCATTCAGCGGCATCTAATGGATGGAATAATTTCCCGGCAACAAGACTTCAACAATCGGAAACTTCACTCTGTCAATCTCGGTGACTAGGCCTGTGTCAGTGATTCAAAGCCTCTACAAGTATGCGAAACTGCCAGGATTAAGCTCTGCAAGAAGCTTTCCCAGTCCGAAGATAAAGATTCAATCAATCAGATCAGGCACATAATCATCATCATTGTTTATGCTCATGGGAGTAAGTTTTTGGGCTCAGTGAACACAGCATAAGTTCTTGTGTGTGTCAAGTTAATCAAATAAGAAATCATTATAATGTGGAAGAAAAATAAGAATGAAACCTTTGCATCAAACTCTCATTTCTAGTAAACACAGCGGGCATTTACAAGATCAGGTTTTTTAGCAAATGACATGCAACAAAAGTCTAACATCTTGAACGGTGTAATGATAGAATGGCTAAGTTGTACGTGTGAAAGACACCACAATAGTTAGCCTACCACTTTGATGACTATGAAGAACACAAATCTATGTCTTGGCAAGATGCAAATAACCGAGTAAAGTGGAAATGTCCAAATCAAACGTATGTATGTATCTTGCTAAATCCTGAAATCTGAGATAAAAAGTGCAATGCAATCTCACTCATTTAAACCAAATCTGATGCAAGTCATGTTTCTGAAACAAACACCTCAAGAACAATCTGATAGCCTCCCTAAAGGCCTTCTCTATCACGTTGACTAATGGTCAACCTTAGCTATAAAATGACTCAACGCACATGAGCAGAATAAAATCTCATTTAGATTCATTAACCGCTTCAACACCAACATAAGCAAGAGGGAGCTGGCTCCCTCATTCGCCTGTAAATGCGACACAGAGGAAAAAACTGCTGAGTGCTGACCATGCCTTCTTGATTGTCGCATTTACAAGCAGTGATGTACGCGCATACAAAAAATATTGACGCCGTCAGCATAAACGTTCGAAAAAACATACGCCGTATGCGTCAACGCAACTTGTAAAAAAAATTGGCGGCTTCAACGTCAGCGCATACACTAGCGCAAACTAATTTTGTGTGCTAGGTGCCAAACATTCACACGGTATAAACCACTCGAAACAAACAAGTTTTATTTTGAATTTCCACGAAGAAACACAAGCATCTGAAAGTGTTCATCTGACATTTTGCTGTGTTTTGGTTCCAATATGTCTTTGCCCATTGAAAACATTCTTTCAACTACAGCGCTGGAAGGTATTGGCGTGTTGTAGAGAAAAAAATACATTAAAAAGTATGCGTTGACGCTATGCGCTAAAAAAACCGCAAAAACTTTATGGCGTAGCCTCAAGTGCAAACTATCCAAAAAAATGTGGCCGCAAGCGTTAGCGTAAGCAAAAAGTCTACGCCGCAAGAATGCGGCGTATACGTACATCTCTGTTTCTGTTTACAAGGTAGGCTACTAAATAGAATTCATGGTATAGCAGCACTGGACAAAGCTCCACTAACCTTGCTTTCCATCGCCTGCCCTCAAATTTAACCATTATGTCTCATATGCATATGAAATTGAAAGAAGTCACTTTTTAACACTTTGCTCCTCAAAGGGAGGCCAGATTTGGCCCCCCCCTCATATTTCCTTTGATTGCTTGAAGCACAGTAACGCCATGCACTTGGTTTTTCTTGACTTTTCCTAAAATCGCCAGGCGGATCTGATGATATTAAATTTGATGCTAAAAGTTGTGTAGTTTTCTTGTAAATTCAAGATTTTGGTGAATTTTTGCTATTTCTAGCTAACTTCCAGCAAAGCGTGAAATGGATTACATTGCGATTACAAGCCATAAGCTCATAATTGCTTCGTGCATCAATATGCGCGAGCAGAGAGAAACATCTTCTTGTTTTCCTTTGTTTGGTTTGACCTCAATAATACAAAGCGCGTTATTTCTTATGCCACAAAAGAAAAGCCAGTGATCACAAAGCTGTTAATTAGAAACAATAATAGCAAACGTTTTTTTGCGTTATCAGCTCTACGAACAATAGCAATCCATGATCAAAATAGTAGGCAATGTAGGCCACAAACTATTCAAAACAGATGTTTCAAGCAGATAATATTCATTGACGAATAAAAAACGTTGCAATAAGAAATCTTCCCTTGGGTAAAGACACGAAAAACCTGGTTTCGAAATAAACGTTCTATGGAAATGCTCTCATTGGCAAAATTTGCAATTGAGGAAATGTATCACTGCAAATGCTTTTGGGAGAAGCCGGAGAAATAGCGTTTTCGCAAACAGTAATTGTAAGATATACTCAAAATTATGAGATAGGCTCCATTTAGGCTACACGTAGCAGCTAACTCGATGGCTACATGTCCCTTCCCTGCTTTATGTTGCCTACTTGTTGTTATGTCTTGCATTTTTGTTTCACAGTGCACTGTGTGTTGTTCCAAAGAGCGCAAAATAAACATGATAATGCCTTGTCTTACATTACAAAATATACATTACAAAATATTTTGTAATGTGGACGAGGCATAAAGCTAGGCGTCACATAAGACAAACAACGAATCAGCTTTCTTGATCATTGATTCAACATCTGAATACGTTACGCCAATGTATAAGAGGCCGGCTATTGTGAAAACCCGTCATTTATAAACGATCCGATTATACCAAAAGTGAGACAAACTAGTGGATCAAAGAATGAATAAATAATGCTGAGAAAACTAAATCTAAGTGACGAACAATACCGATGTCTTCATTTATCTTGGAAAAATGCTGCCTAAACTTATCAACAAAAAATACAGTAAATAACGGCAAGGACCCGAAAGCAGAATTTGCTCGACTTTGGCATGAATTTAGTCAGACATCTAATAATTCCACACATACAATAACGGGCTCTCAACGGCTGTAAGATACATAATCAACCTGGTTCTGGGCGGTTTGTGTAACAGTTTAGGGGAAGACACTACTTGAAATGATGCACCACACAAAAGATTTTCAATGAAGACTGAGTCTAAAAACAGATGTGGATTGTGCTGCACAACGACTTCAAGTTTAGGACAGAAAAAGCACAAAAATATCACGATAAAAATAAAGACCTTGTGGGAAATTTTCGAGAATCATAACACGATGCCAATACCATAAACGCGTAGTTTGCATGCTGCTCTAAGCTGGCCGGTGACTACAAAGGTAGACAATACAGGCAGTTTATAATTCGATAACAGCGTAATAAACATTATAAATACATAGACCGACAATTTCTTTTACAAACGTTTTACGTCTAATAATAATTTTTCCCCAAAAATTTTTGTGAAGCGCTTGCAAACCACGGTTTTGTAAAATAATTCATTATTATTATTTTTGACTTCTCGAATGTTGTAAAACGTCATCAGCAAAATCACTATAAAACATTTCATTACTTCAATGTAGTAGGCCTATGAATTTTTTATAGAATTGTAGCCACGTTGTTTCAACAGAGAAGCCATTTTTTGGAAATATAAAGTTATAGAAAATAATTTGCAATCATGCAAATGTTTGGAAAGAATCTAGGAAGTCTTCTCACAATCTGGCACAAAATGATTATGTTTATTGTATCTCTGCAATATTTTTTACGACAAACTTTGAAGCTTCGTTATAATCATTTTTATCTTTGAAGTCAAAAGTTAATTTTTTTTTGGCCAGAAACATATTCGCTGCCTTGCTGATGTTGTCGGCTTTAGGCGTATTTTTTGTGCTTCAAACAATAAGGACCCAGTCAGCAATCCAGTCCTTTTACATTGATTCAATATTTGTAAACGTTAAATTTATGTAGATTTGCTGACTGTGGGTTATTTCACATTTCTTTTGTTTACGCATGATCCTCAATTCGCTGTTGCATTGTTTCGACGTTGGCGGACTAAAAATGTATTTTCAAATTGATTGACAGAATCTTCAATAAAAAGTGAGCTTCGAACTTAGCTTTGTTGATGTAAATGCTGTATTTTTTGTGGATGTAATTTATGAGTCATGTTTGTAAACAACCGTAAGCGAAATGACTTATGATGCAGCCTGCATGATATTTGTGATGCGACTTGACACAAATCCACAATTTCAAAAGCACCTAATTTGAACTTAGAAATTTCAGATAAGGTCAACAACTTGTTCAATTGTCTTCTCTCTACTAAAAATATTCATACCACAAACTCAATTGTAGACCTAAAATACACAAACGAAGATGTAAACAGCTATTCAAGCAGGCTAAGGTGTTACTTATGAGAAGTTTTGTTCCCTAAAACTAGAAGCTAGCCATGAGTTTTGGAAAGCATTAGTTTAGGACAAAAATGTAAAAGAACAAACGCAGTTTTTTTTTTCAAATTCGTGTAACAATATTACTCTGATTGTAACTATTTTAGAATCAATGAGTAGCCTACAATAAGATTTGCTTGCAAGGCGTAAATCTTTATCAATGCAATGATTCGGCACACCGCACACACACTTCGTGCGGTTGATCGAGCTCTTTGTTATTCAGAACTTTGCATGAAATCGGATTAGCATGGTAATTAAGCAGCGGCAAGATAAATCAAAATTGTCGTTTTTGGGTACCTTTGCAAAAATTGAAATATCAAGTTTAACATATAAAATTTTGAAATAAAGATTTTTCAAACTTATAGACAAATGATTTTTTTTCGCGCCAGAGCAACTTCTGTTGAAATAGCACCAGCGGATAAGACGTAACAACTGATTGAATTTGATCCAAAAACGGCCCCCCCTTGAGCAGTTAACTTCCAGAAAAAGGTTGAAAAGCAAAGGGTTAACACTAAGGAGGGTTTTACAGGTTTCAAGCAACCATAATATGAAAAGTGACATTTTCCTCATGCTGTGATGTGGTAGAAAGCTAAAATATTTGCAAAGTTTTTATAATAATTGGTTGGACAAGGTACTGTAGGCTACGGTATTGATTGGACAACATGGAACACCTACGGTAAAATATTTGCAAAAATTTTATAACTGTTGTCTTCGTTACAATAGCCAGATATACACCAGAAAAATATCGTCAAACATACACTGACACAGTTGCTTGTAGATTGTTTTTATAGGTACGCATGTTCAAAAACACGTGCTGATTTATATGAAGTAGACACGTTGGCAACATTTTGCATTATTACTTAGTTTTCATTAAATTGCATAAAATTGTCTACTACAACAATCAGATAATTTACCCTGCATCTACATTAAGTGTTCAAGAACAAACAGTGCACTAACATACATAAAAATAGCCTAATGAGTTTCACAAAAAGCTGCAATCTGCGCAACCTGGTACAACAGCGTACAAAAAAGCCTTGGCTAAGATTATTTACTAAGGTTTTAAAGTAATTTAATAAGTTTAGATACGTTACCTTACATCTTCAAGACGTAATACAAAAAGTCTTACTCATAAACAAGCAGCGAATCCAAATCTTGCAAAATAAAGTGAAGTGGAACAAAAATTTAGTCCTCATGAATCACGTGTTTGGTTGCCCGTGTGAACGACGCCGATCCCACGTGTCGAATCGTTGTTTTTAGCGTTGAACCATAATTTTATATTTTTCTTGAAAGGCTTTGCTTACAAAAAGTACAAAACGAATTTATGACTCAGTTCGGTTTTATGATGAAATTTAGTTTCTTTTATTAATCTACAAAAGTTTGTAATCTTTGTGACTGATAACCTGCAAAACTAGCATTATTTTTCTCTGATAAAGGCTTGTTGTGACCAAATTTCTCTCACTCTTCTTGACTTCCCAACTGATTAGGAACACGCTACCTCCTGATCTTATGTTGTTGAATTCGGGCAGGGCTACTCAACTGGCGGACTGCGGTCTGGACCTTCTGGTGGACCTTGAGCTTTTGGAAGAATAACCTCATTGCCACGTTTCAGGGCTTTTTTAAACAGAATCTATTGGGAGGAAGCAATTTTTACTGTGATTATTGATTGATTGATTGAATCTTTATCCTCGGACTGGGAAAGCTTCTTGCAGAGCTTAATCCTGGCAGTTTCGCATACTTGTAGAGGCTTTGAATCACTGACGCAGGCCCGGTGACCGAGACTGACAGAGTGAAGTTTCCGATTGTTGAAGTCTTGTTGACGGGAACTATTCCATCCATTAGATGCCGCTGAATGGAGAGCAGTCCTTAACGTGCGTTGCTCAAGCGCACACCACGAGAGTGTGAGAGTGTGCATTATCCTAGTGTTGCTAGGGGTTTTCGACTCCCCAACACTTTCTCAGAAATCCAATTCGAGTTACATTTTCCCTAAAAAAGTGGTTTGGTACAGATAGTTAATTAACTTTCGTGATTGCGTGTGAAATAACTTATTCACCGGACCGCTAAAAATATTCAACTTGTCAAACTGGACCTTTGTTAAGATTGAGTACGATAACTTTGAATTAGGGTAAAATAAGCTGTAGACGTTTTAGAAAGTAGGGGAAGTACGGGACCGATGGGACACGGGGACCGAAGGGACAGCGCGATATCTTGCCCTCTAGTGAATAATTTTTGACAATTTTGATTTTGGACACGAAATATGTATCTCAGGTTGCGCACGTGAAAGGAGTAGGATCTAGCTCAACTGTGTAAACAATGGCGGCAAAATATTAATTTTAAGACCCCAAAATAAATTGTAGCTATAGGATTAAAAAAAATCTGTGGAAAATATCAAAAAAAACAATGATTGACAATAAAGTTGTTTTTAGTCAGTGATATAAGAAGCAAGGTTTGTGATACTAATGGAGTTTCAGATGTCAACAGTACGGACAGCAGAAAAATATTTCTCAAAATTGCTGATTGCGGGACCGATGGGACAAGGGCATTTTAAATAGGCATTTTAATTTGTCTTTCCAAACAATGATGATGTTGCCTCAATTTATCGAAAAGATATCGAAAAAATAATCCTTGCCACAACCAGTTGATATAACAACACGCCTAAGCGGCATTCTACTTTCTCAGAGAATGTTTCGTCTGTATAGACAACCTACACATGGATATTGCAATTGCTTACTAACATTGACAAAGAAACTTGACTTTTCATGTTGATTTTTCACTTTTAATGCAAATAACCAATTTCACTTCATAAAATCATTTTTTGTACTTCTTAAATGCAATTTTAGATATGTCCCATCGGTCCCATAACACTGTCCCATCGGTCCCATAGGTATGGGACCCATGGGACAACCAACAACATTGATAAAATGTTGAATAACTCAATAACTAATTATAACATTTCAATAATTTTTTCATCATACCTCGTAAGTCTGTGGATCTACAAACCATGAAAAAATGTACGACGTAGCATTTATGTTGGAGTCGTTATTAACAAATAAAAAAATCTGTCCCATGGGTCCCGCACCTACCCTACGGTAACTAATAACTATATTTGGTATACCTGTAATGTAAGTTAGGCTATAGGCCTATTAGGCTATATAGCCTAAAGCTTTGGCCTGATGCCAGGTTGGTTCAATCTTGGTCTCCCAGCTCATCTGTAGTCAATAGGAGTTTCATGACCTTGCTAACCTAAGAGATTCCTCGATGCTCGCAAACCTTCACAGACCGACAATGTGTCGACACAGGCGTGGAAATTCTTCTTCTTGCGTTTGAGGCCGCCGCCGGTCACGTTGTTATATCCAAGCACAGCAGCCAATCGATTGTGTGTTCATCGAACGATGTTACGTCCACATGTCTATTCTTGGGTCGGTAGGTAGCCTACAGAGCCCATACAGGACATTGGTAGATAATGTAGTATGCAGTCTGAAAGTCTGACCTACATGCAAATGATGAGTCGGCGCGGCCCCATTGAAACATGTTGCTATTGAAACGGCCCACTCCAGTTTTCCAGCAATTGAGCTTTACCCATTCCTTCCGAGGTAGTTCTGCTCCTGGTGTAGGCTCGCATTGGTTTTGGGAAGACCCGTGAATTGAACTGGTCATGCGACTTCTTTCCTACTGTTTCAAACTTCGATAGTTGGAGTTGCACTCCGTTGCAGATAGCTGCAGCATGGCGAGAAAAAGGGCATATTTGGAGGTACAATTTTAGGACTTTATGGTTGAGGAGGTTCTTCTTCTTCGTTTGAACCTTCTTCGCCACTCCAAGGGTCGAGGGGCTCTGCCTTTTACCACCCTTGGGCAGTGGCGGCGACGCGGTCTAGATGTTTGGGCAGGTGTCGAGCAGCCATTCAATTGATTTGTCATCCAGTTCACGCAGACCACGCACACCATTTGGCGCATGGTAGATGGCGCAATTACAAATGGTGTGGTGAGTAGTGTGGAATTACTAGCTTGTCTGCAGAAGTGCAGTGGGTCTCCTGGAGGAGGATGACAAGAGCTCGGTCCTTATGAGCGAGCTGCTCGATCACATCAATCTTGCTGGATGTGATGCCCTCAGCGTTCAGCTGTAAGATGGTGGGACGACGGTACTTGTCGACAGTGGAACTGCCGCGCTCTGAAAAGAGCGGTTCTCGTGGGGTCCTGTACTGAGCGTTCCGGGTCGAGGTTCGGTTTTGACAGTCTTCGTTTCGCATTTTTTATGATGCTACTTACAGGGGGGACCGCGTGAATGTGACTGTTCTTCCCCCCGTAGTCTACTTGATTTTCCCCACGCAGTCTAACTTGGGCAATGCCTGACAGCAGGCTACCGGCAGAAAGTTAGTGGGAGTTGAGATTGAGAGCAGGCAACCGGTAGGCTAACTATTCTCATGGTGGTGTTGAGGGCAGCGTCAATGTACGCTGCAGCACCAGACGGGGTAAGCATATTTGGAGGTGCTGTAAACAACCGCAAAAGCACTTGTAGGGAGTGCAGAGGTAGCCTACTAGCACCCCAAGATGTTCTGGCTAAGCATCTCAGTTAGTTGTGGCGTGCTGATAGCTTTGCATGGAGGGTTTCAGCGTGGTGTTTATAGGCAAAGCCGTTGACAGGATTTTTCGGGCCTGGTACCAATTTATTTTCGGGCCCCCTTTATCGACAATGTTATGAATATATAGGTTGTGTAGGCTACAAACTTTTATTGATGTGCTGTTAAAATGAGGATGACACATGCCGTTCAAAGTAGAAAATTAAGAGGAATATCATTCATAGCCTATAGGCCTACATATTATTAAACAATGAAAACTATTTTAATACTATAAAAAGTGCTCAATGCTAAGCAAAAACGCAAAGCAGAGCGAATTAAATCAAATATAGTTATTACTATCTAACCCTTGACAGCCTGTTTCACCTAAAAGAGGATCATCATTAAGCGGGCTGATTTTTGTTTTGCCTCCACCCTCTCCAAAATATTTTAGTCATGTACGGCTATGCCATCAGCTAAACCTGGAGTTTATCCATCCATCTTTATCTGGTATGATTAAGGCGATACCGGTAGCCTACTCAAAACTTTAAATAACTTATTGAAATCTTCCTGTCATGAAAAAATAATTAATGTAAAATTTAAGACTCAAGTTTCAACCAAAACATTCTGACAAAGAAAAATAAATTGAATTGAATTAACATGCTCAAAAGTCTATTCTCGGCTTCTTCATTGCTAACTGTGACGTTTCTTCGTCAGACCAAACTAACCTATAGGCAGTGATGTACGTGCATACAAAAAATATTGACGCCGTCAGCGTAAACGTTCGAAAAACCATACGCCGTATGCGTCAACGTAACTTGTAAAAAAGTTGGCGGCGTCAGCGCATACACTAGCGTAAACTCACTTTGTTTGCTAGGTGCCAAACATTCACACGGTAAAAACCACTTGAAACAAACAAGTTTTATTTTGAATTTCCACAAAGAAACACAAGCATCTGAAAGTGTTCATCTGACATTTTGCTGCGTTTTGGTTTCAATATGCCTTTGCCCATTGAAAACATTCTTTCAACTTATTTAAAATTTGGAAAGTTTGATAAAAAAAAAGTGCAAACAACAGCTAAGACATTAAAAAGTATGCGTTGACGCTATGCGCTAAAAAAACGCGAAAACTTTACGGCGTAGCCTCAAGCGACAACTATCTAAAAAAATGTGGCCGCAAGCGTTAGCGTAAACAAAAAGTCTACGCCGCAAGTCTACGGCGTAGAATTTGCGGCGTATACGTACATCTCTGCCTATAGGCTCGAGCTCGGCTCAGACTCGCATAGCCTACGTGTGTTGTGCGAGCATTGAAGAGGGTCTAACAAACGGCTTGTGTAGTTTCGTGATTCAAACCTAACGATGAATATTTAGTTTGGTGAGTTTTTGAATCTCTATCCTCGGACTGACAAAGCCTTTGAAAGCCATAGGTTATTCCTGATAGCTTCGCATACTTGTTGAGGCTGTGACGCAGGGCCAGTTATGAGGCTTTTGACCAGTTATAAGCAAAAAATGATCACAAGTATCATCTCGATGACCCAGTTCAAGTCAACCACAATGCTAGAAGCTTTATCAATGCTTCAGTTATCTACAAATACTGGTATGTCACTTGTTAGTTTTAGTTAGTTAGTGTACGATTTTACGGCTTTTGTTCTACGTATTGCGAGGGTTGGACGCCAGCAAATTTCGATCTGGCTAGATGGCTGCTCTACACATACTCTTATGTTGAACGTTGACCGCCTTTCCCCGAAAGGGAACCTTGTGGCTGATGCCAGGAGAAAAGCTTTAAATAGCGGTTGATCGCCTTCAAACATGGAATGAAATTTCTAACAAAAACCAGTCCAGTTTTCCGATGATAATTCAGTGTATACATTTACATACGACTGTACAAGCGTGCCAATCATATTTACAGATCATGCGGGCCTATGTTACAAATCAACATTGTAATCTTTTCACACAGTATGTGCAATCGGCAGTGCGCGTGTGATCAATATAGTGATATGATAATGAAGGGGGTTGGACAGACTAGTTACAAGTGAACCATAAAGCTTTTTTTACAACACATAGGCTACAATCTACAGTAAAAAAATGAAGCTCGGCGGCCGGTAGGCAATGCTTGAACAACCAAATAATTCATTTAATCTAAAAAAAAATCTTAGTAAATCATGCGTGACTTGCATACCGACGGAAATAGACGTTACTTGGCTTAAATTGATCAACAAAGCCAACAAAACGTCAGTGGACATTGGAGTAACGCGAAATAGACTTGTCCTCACACAACCGGGTCTCTGCCACATCGGCTTGTGCAGCGCAACAATCTCGGGATTTTGACGCTTACGTCAAGTGGTCGTCTAGCAACGTCGTTTCGACGATAGTCTGTGTTTCTTCAATTCATCCACTTTCTGCAGTTGGTCGCGCCGCAAAGACAAGGAATCTTGTTACCATCGTCCTCAAAGTCAAATTTGTAATCGTAGTTCAACTGAAACGAAACAAAAATGTCAACAAAAATGACAAAAAAAATGTCATATAATCTGACCCGTCAGTAGACAGAAACCATAAAAGCTACTAACGATTCCCGGTATTGAAGTTTACAAGTAAAAAATTCTAAACTGAAAATTATCTGCAAAGTTACTTCATTCAACACAAAAAAAGCTGTGATTTCGTTGCCAGCAGTCAGCTCACAGACAGCAAAATCAGTCATTTTTACACAAAAGTGACTGGTTTTGCTGTCTGGCTATATCCCATGGTCCACGGCCTTATACCTCTTCCCCGCTGAGAATAAGTCGATTTGAAATGATCATAATCTTCTTTTCCTTTTCAAAGTTCACCACCTCTGCCACACAATTCGGATTGCAAGAATGGTTGATGTACCTGCGAAGAGAGCATGCTTGAAATTCTGTTTGAATCCGTCGGTATTTGGAACACACAAGTCGCCGTCGGCATGAAGTCCTTTGCGATGTGGTGCCAACTGCATCTTCAGACGTCGTTTTTATGTAAACAAAACGTAAACATTTACCTGGCAGGTCCTCCCGTGACAGTTGCATCGACAATGTAGTCAGAGTCGAGCCGGAACATATAGACGCCCCTGTTGGCCGCCTCGTATTTCTTCTCCCTCTTATCCGCGACCTCTGAACGGATGATCTCGCCGATGTACTCGATCACCATTGTCCCTGGTTCGATGTCGCGACCAGCGAACAAGCCAAGACCCTGAGGTTCAATGCAGGAGTTTAATTATGAAGTGTTTGTCGTTGTTTTTTTGTGAACAACAGCAGCTGTCACATCTTGCATGGGTTGTAGCCAGTGGTTCTGCAATCTTTCTAAAAACATTGAAAAACACTTTGCTTGAAAAGTTTTGATGGCTCGTGGTTTTCGCGGAAAAGTCAATAGATCAGCATCAATGGTTTTTTAATCGAAGGCGTTTGAAACGAGTCATATTTCGGCGAAACGAAATTCTTCGCTAAAAAACTTAATTTAAAAGAAACAAAACTGAGGCAAAGGCATTTTGTGTGAAACCTAAATTTCGTTTCCAGCATCCCCGCGCCACAATAGAGCAGTAAAGCCTTAGAGAACATGACATAAAACAAATTTTTTGAATGTTACTTTACGACCCTTTTTACGCTCCAGATTCTCGCATTTTGTGATGAGCGGCTTACTATTGAATTGGATTCCACAATAAGAGAACATGCCAGCGCAGTGATGAAATTTAACAACAGGTGACCAAACAAGCCAGTTGTAAGAAAAAACCAAGAGAAGGCTCCCTGCCTGTATTCGCGATCTGGCCAGGTTGACATTGTTTCTCCACTCCTGTTTCATCCTTCTGTACTGTGACGACTTGGAGTGCACAAAATGCTTCCCGTACAAAGAGGACGAAGCGTCGCCGATGCCCGTCGACTCGTAGTACTCGCTGATCAGGTTGCTTATGAGAGTGTGAGGCCTGTAAACAAGTCATATGTAATTCAACGTGGAAGTGATCAGATTAAATCAACTCGGTCAAAAATAAGGCAATTTCAAATCTGAGCAAGCGTAGCCTACATTCTAAAGGAATAAATCTTCAGCTGACAAAATTGGTCTTTTTAACACTGGTTCAACGCCTGAAGACTTCTTCCTATTTTTATCGTGTCATTTACCAGATGTCGAGGTAGGACGAGATCTTACAAGGCACCTGACTCATCCTAAGCTTCAAGACGTAAAATCAATGTATTAAGGACGTATTTTGTTGCTGTGAAAATGCCATGTCGTTAACTTTCCATGGGCAATTTGGGCATGCAACGCTTCAGTGCTGGATCAAACAGTTAAATAAGTGAACAAAAAACTTATCCACAGACTGCACCTGCCTGCCCTCGTCTTCTCTTTCCTTCGGAATGACTTTGCGCGAAACTAACGCTGACGAAACGTGAACTTTGACCTTTTGCCCTGGATAGAACTGATACAGTGCCCTCACTGAAACGAGCGTCACGTGTCTGAAACATATCATCTTTGTCTCGCAATCGACTTGTGAACTGTTTTGTGACCAAACGGAACCGCTGTGCTTGCTTTTCGAAGATTGTAATCGTGTTATAATGATTACAACAAAAACTGTAACTTTGATATGGAATGTTTTAACTTTTTCTGCAAAAGCAACCTGCGAATAAGAAGCGTTTCTACGATAAGCAATTTTGGTGCTGCATTTTACTGCTCGAATTTCAAGATAATAATGCCAGTCTTTTTCGCACTTCCTACTTTTTTGTCAACAATAACTAGTAGCCTACTGTGTGACTTCTCTGTCAAAACTACTCTTTACTACTTCAGCAACTACAATCATTTAACCTTGTCACCTTAAAGTTCCGTACACATGCACCGGAACCTGCAAAGTCTCTGCGAAAGATCTCATGAAAAAAACAAAACAAGGGACTAATGTTAACATTTTCACGCCGTTTCAACTTTCCTTGTTAAAACGATGCATTGTGGCAAACTTTGGGGTTGGAAAAAGCTAAAGTTGGGCTGTTTTTTGTAAAACGACTCACTTTTTCCTCGAGTGCTTTATGTGTGGCTCTGCTCGTGCGCAGCCAGTAGGATTGACCGCAAGAGGGAGCTCGAACAATGGAGAGCGCCCGTATCTGAACTTATAGTTAGCGCACAACTCAATGTTTGGAAGCTGGAATGAAAGTGAAGATAATGCTCACGCTGCCAAATGACTAAAAATGCCATAACAAGCCTTTTTACTATCGGAAGCGGTTTTTGTTTGCTTCGCAATTACAACACGTAATTGAGTGAAAACAAAGTGTTCACGGAAACAAAGAAACACAAACTTATAAGTCAAATGACGAAACAAGAACAACATTAATAAACGAGGCTCTGCACTCTGAGCTGAAGAATAAAGCTGGAATATTGTGATCACGAAAACGATAATATTAATCATCATAAAATTTATTATCATGAAATTGGTTACGTACAATGTACAGTACATTGATTATTATGAAAAGCGTATTCACTAAAGTGATCATGTGAAAAATGCAGGTCGTGATCAGAAGCATAGTTTTCCACCTACCGACTCGAGTATCCGGCAAACGACTGGAGAAGTCAAGCCAAATACATTCTCTCCGTTGATGTAAGCAGGGAAGAGTTTCAGCATCTTCTGCTGGTTCCTCAAGTTAGCTAGTTGTTGGAGAAGCTCTGACCACTCATCTAAAATGGAATAGACAATTAGACATAGTGAACATAGTGGCCAATCAAGAATCTTAAAGAACAAGTTTGATCAAAATAAATTGAATAGGAAACGTTCAGACTCCACTACTCTATACTTAGGAACTTGTACAACAGAAGCTTTAAGAGAGTACATTCCTGTTTTCAAGCAAAGTATGAGCAGGGACACGACTAACCTACTAATCATGTTTCTCAGAAATGCACTATTTTCACTCAGCATTATGTTTTACAGCACGTTAAATAGCTAAGAGAAACTTCAAAATTGCACATGCCAACGATTGAAGTAGATGAGTAGCTGCGGACAACTGGTCGACCCTAATGTTTCGGGATGAAGACCAGGCTTCTTTGAAGTAAAATGGAGAGGGCACACTGAGTAGGTTCTTTAGAGATTTTTATCATGTAAGTCACGAGATTTCGGCCACTCTTCGCGCCCATTTTTACTTCGACTTACCGTTGAGATCTACTCATTGCGCCCATTTTTACTTCGACTTACCATTGAGATCTACTCTTCGCGCCCATTTTTACATTGACTTACAATTGAGTTCTGCTCTTCGCGCCCATTTTTACTTCGACTTACCATTGAGATCTACTCTTCGCGCCCATTTTTACTTCGGCTTACCATTGAGATCTTTGCCACTCATTTCCATCCATTCCCCTCCTTGAATCTTCTTGTCGGAATTTTTCGGTCGAGACGCCACGGCCTGATATCTGGTGGTGAACCAAGGCGCCCCGTCCTTCTCAGTGATCATGCACATGTACTTGCACCTTTTGCGCGTGTTCTGTTTGAATATGTGTGAGAGATAACAAGTTGTTTATTTTTGAAACGCGTGACAATAATAGAGATTTGACGTTACCATAAAATTACACCTAATATTTTTCCCGAGGGAATGCAAAATAATTAAATAAATCAACTTTCTTACATTTTCTTTTTAAATGTCAATGAACTTACATTACTGCTCCAATATATTCGAGTCGCTTTGTAGCCAACGGGAAAGATGGCGGTTTTTCTGTGAAATTGCGCCATTTGGTGTGTGGAGAGTTGCCCAACAGCGTGGAACATTAACGCCCCTACTCGTAAGATATAATTCTTTTCGCCTGAAATGAATTGATAAAAAACATCCCTGTTACCCTTGCGTTTTGTAGGTAACCAGTAACAACAATACAATAAGCACAAGCATAGCACTCTCCCCTCTACGACTCTGTCTGGTAAACGTAGGCTCGATTCTAGGCCGGGAGTACAGTAGACTTAACATGGCAACAACCGTGTTGATTTAAAAAGTAAACAATGAAAATAATTCTTGGTGCATCGTAACTATGATGGAGAATTGTAAAACGTACGGCCGCTAAAAGCATTCGTTGTCATATAGCGACAGGTATTGAACCATAATGTGTGCTGGCGCATGGAGCATAGTGTACCTTGGGTGAGCTCGCCTTGCTGCATGATGCTGGCGATTTGTTTGGTTTCCTTCCTTTGAACATAAACTTTCCGGAATACGGCCAGCGATTTGAGTTGGTCATGATGCTGGGGAGTCCCGGCCTGACCACCGATGGCCATGGCGTGGGTGGGACATACGACAGTCTTGTCCTAAAGCAAGAAGATACCTTTGCGAAATCACTACAACACGGAAATTTTGTTTAACTGCAATCAAAACTGTAAAGATTAGAAGCTTTGAAAACATTTTTCTTTCGAACTAAAAGATGTTGAAATTCTCAAATGATAATTAATTTCACAGCACAGGACATGCAAAAAACAATCATACTACCTTATAAAAATGGCAACCACAGCGAAGAGCGCACTCGCAGTGGTAGGTGTTGCTACATCTGGAGCGGTTGCAATGAATCGTCGCGCCTTTTTTCTGGCAAAGGTTGCACAAAGCCCCCAGCCCGTTGCGAACGGCAAGGTCTACATTTATGAGAGCCCCACCCTGAAAATAAAACGATAGTTGCCATGCTTAAATAGTTACAGATGTTGGATGTAATTAAAGATTTTTAACACACGGTAAATAAGGGAAATAGAACGGCATGGTCGACTATTATGATTACTCTTTACAGACGCAAGAGAAGCATGTCACCTGTGTTTCGTACACTTCGGCGGACCACAGCGCGCAGTTAAGATGAACCCACTGATCCACATCCAGATTCAAGAGGCGAGCCACTCTTTTCGTGTCTCCGTCGCCGCTGACGTCACAAAGAACGCACGTTCGTGAGTCTTGGATATCCGCAGGAGGCTGGAGATAAAGCGGCAGATTTCATTTGAAAGTGATTTTTAGTTTTTGCGAGAAGGTTTACGGACGCATCTGTGTTTCGTTTGGCAAAAGTTTGATTATTTTGGTTTCGCATTCACAGGTATTAAACGAATGGCTCGATTGCTTCATTGTACGGCTGCAATGAAACCGCCTGTTCTGTACAAGGTTGAGAGAAGTACGTGACTGTGGCGCACGTAAAGTTACAAGAAATTAAACAGCACGATTGCATTCTTCTGTCAAGACGTTTGATTACGTCTTTATAACGTCATTAAAGTGCCAGGTTTATAAAGCTTACTTTTAAAGATGATCCATATTTGGCGACTAAAGCATCCACATCTGCAGGAGCCTTGTGGTTGGTAGACTTTACCACGGTCACCCCGATGCTCCACTTCTTCCACTTGATGCCTTTCCATCGCTTTGCTGCTGTTTTTCCTTCTTCGCCTGCGAGATAAAAATGATAAGCACTGAGACCTACTCTCGGCGATGAGACAAATTTTGACAGACTTCGCGTATTTGGTGAAATGCAATCGGGCGTGAAATGATCTCGTTGCCAAATTCGCTGTCAAAATGGCATTCCTTCTTGCGAAATATTGTGTCTTCTTTGTGCCAGTTATCCTATTTTCGTTAATATCTATTATAATGGAACCCAATACGTCATTAAACTTTTGGCCGCATGTGAGTTAGTGGTGATATATTTGCAGCTGTTTAATCAGAAATTGCGAGCCAAGATTCCCTTCTAAAATTCACAAATTCAAACCTGAAGTAAAAAGATCACAGACCTGGACCAGTGGAGCCTCTTCTTCTTGCCCTCCCACGAGATTTCCCATCTGCTGGCTTCATCTGACCGTCCTCGTAAGTGTCAGTGGCAACACTGCCCATCCTGCCCCTGGTTGACACAAACTCAGGGTCGGGGTTCGCCGATATAAGCGATGCAATGTCGATCTTGACCGTGTGCCGTTGATAGACCTGGGACGCTTTCCACTTCTTCTTGCTCACGGGAACGCTAGCCTGCGCCTGAATAATGCCAGGAATGTGTTTATTGATAAATGGAAGTAATTTCATTGTAAGAATTCTTTCAGTCGTTTGAGGGCAACAAAAAATGTTTTCAATCTCGGCAACTGGGTCTGTGTCAGTGATTTAAAGACTTCGTCAGTGCGCGGAATTGCAGGATCAAGTTTCTTAAGAAACTTTTTTCATCGGAGAAAACAGATTTTCGCAATCAATTAATGACACACACATTACGTAGTCTTGCTACACAGACAATGCCTGATCTGAGAGAATGCACTTACCTTACCAAACTCGTTGCCAAAATAGCATTGTTTATTGCAGAATATCGTGTCTTCTTCTTGCAAGTGATCCTACACCAATAGGTTTGGGTTAGTTTTGCTTTACAAACCGATTCAAAATTGAACAGAGATAACGTTGAGGTTGACAAGTCGACAAGCAGTGATTACTCAATGGTCACTTACCCCAAACAGGGGTTTTCGAACACCATTTCCAGTCACCAACTGATTGCAATAGAAACACCTGCGCTGGCTGACGACAGGGTGGTCCTGGCTCGAGGGGCCTTGCACGCCCTGTCGATACAAATAGAAACTTTAAACTCGGAAGCAAACATAAGGCATAGGTTAAAAACATCTTAGTTTCAAAAGTAGCACCACTTTTCAAAAGCAGCAACTCACCGCAACAGTGGATTTGATATCTTTCTTCGAATCTCCAATTCCTTCTCCGTCCTTCTGAAAAAATGTCATGAAAGTTGATTTTTAGGAATGTCACTGCGCATGTGACATAATACGAAAAAACTGGCGGCGGAATGGCGCTAAATTTGGATAAACTTTGGTTGGTCTATCACAACAACAAAAATAAGGAATACTGTGGATGACAATGAACAACGTGCAGTAGTTTAATCTCACAAGAGATAACAGAGAACAGGGTACGAATGAAGAAAATGAGAGAACAGAAAAAATCTTAAGTTCACTTACTTCCGTTTTAATGGTTTTCTCTGGTCCCTCCATCTTGAAACTGACGATCGAAGTTTCGAGGGTTCGCGACAGTTGAGTGAGAGATTTCTTTATAAACTGAAACATAAGCAAAGCATTTCAAGACACTGGTTTGTTCAATATGAGCATTTTCACCTTTATTGATCCGCAAGTGTGCACTTGGATTATCTCTACGTCGATTCAATGTTGCTTTACGTTAAGTAATGAAACAAACGTATAATAAAAGCGGTTTCGGTCTTCTTACCTTGGATGAAGTTGCATCTTTGAAGGAAATTGTAACCGCCACTTCATCACCTTCGTCCATGATGTCTGCGTGGCAATGAAAAGTTTATCATCATTAGCGTAGAAACGAAAATCATGTGATCGTGAACAATGGCCAACTGCAGCCAACTCTCAACACGTGGAAGGAACATGATGATGATGGTGGTGTGGCGGTTGAAGATTTCAGATTAATCGGCAGAAAATTCCGGTTCATCTTCAAGCATGTCAATAAAGACACAGCCGTGTGCTCTCGGTTCGTGTCGAACCGACGTCCGTTTGAACGTCGGGTGGACACCTCTCAACCACGACACAAGTAGTCGCCTAAGATTGACCGAACCCCGATAATAACGTTTATTTTTCGTTTTAAGGTGACAAGGCAAAAACGAATATGATTACGTGAAAACATAATTTTGATGTGAGCGTTTGATGAATTTCTATTTTTATGGTGCTTTTCCTCAGGAAAAGATGTTGAAATAGCACAAAGGTCAGCGACCTTTGAGCCAATTATGACCTTATAATCTCCTCACTTAGCCACTCTTAGATTAATATGATCCTTTCCGCAAAGCCAAGAAATATACTAACCACTCTTTCCAGGACGAGGAAGAACAGGGATGACTGGGGATGCGACTTGGTAGGTCATGGTGGGATCCTCCTTGTGAGCGACAGATCGAGCAAGAGGAATAAAAGATGAGTCATCTTTTTCATCCTCAACCTCGGGAGAAGAAGGTAAAATGACTTCAGCTTCGCTCATGATGCTGTGTGAGAAATTAAGTCATTTTTAGAAAGCCACATCATTCAACGATGGCCCATTGATCATTTAAAAATTATTAAATTGCCATGGTTTCAAGTGAAAATAAACAGCAACCTTTGAAGCACATGTAGCTCCACATACAGTAAAAATTATACGACTTACAACTCTTTTGTATACTTTGAAAGAAAATACCTAGAAAGACAGTAATAACTGCAGACAGAGGCCAACTGTTCCGAACTTAAGGTTCTCTTCATACTGACAAATTTCATAATTTTGTTTGGTCTTTCACCAATGGGATCGAAAACGTAGAAGACCAACTAAACGGTTCTAACAGAACTGTTCAAAAATGATCAGTTACAAAATTTTTATAGATCTTAAGTTATAACCAACTGTTATAGCTGATAATTTTTATTGCTTTTATTGAACCAACTCGTTCTATATCTCACCTCATGGCAGCAATATCATCTACGCTTTCCGGTCCTTGGTGTGGCGGGGTGGGAAGGGAATCTGGCACTTTGACGTGTTGCTGATGTGACCCCGGTTCACCTTTGACCTCATCTAATGAACCCAACCTCTCTCGTTTCGGCGAAGGTGGAAGAGAAGATGGCGGGGTCGGTGGATTCATGTAGATGAATGGGTCCTAAAATATCAAACAAAATTTAAGTTGTAAAAAGAAGAGCTGCGCCGACAAACATCCGTCGGATTATCCTATGACCAAGAAAAGATCCGCAAAGGATACAAGCGAAAAAATGAAAACAAACAATGAAAGAAATAAGCAACTCCTCATAACAAGTAGCTCTTGGAATGTAGGACTAAGTATTTTGAATGTTGTTGGCAACAAAATGCAGCCGAAGACTTTACTTTTGAAACTAGCGCGTTCATAAACCATTTGCAACTGTTATTTTCAAGAGCAACTAAAATAGCAATGCAACGGTTGAACCTCACCGAGCACGTGAGAAGGTCGTAATAATCCGGTAAGCCGCGCAAAGTCGCGTTTCCAAATGTTCCTTCTAGCAACGACTTGGACTGGGCGAGGCCAGTTCCTTTCGGCATGCACAGGGAATAGTTGATCTTTATGTCTGGCTCGACCAATGGCAACAAAGGAAGCTAAATACGTCAGTGTAAAATCAACATAGATTGCAAGACTATTACAAATGGATGCTGTCACTACATCTATTAATGTTGTTACAAAAAGAATCGTGACTGAAATGTTCATTGAAGTGTTCAATAGCAAAAGCATGCAATCTTAAATAAGCAATAAGCATACCGGTTTCCATTGGACAGGAGGTTTTCCTGGAGTTTGATCATCACCGAAGGTTCTATGCATCTGCATCGCCATCAACTCAGGAGGAATTTGGGAGGAATCTTGAGGAAATCCCGGCTCATCTTGCCGATTGTCCTTCTTCTTTTTTCTCTTCTTCCCTTTTTCCTTTCCATCTTTGTCTTTCGATCCCGGTCGCGACCTCTTCTTCTTGCTTGCATCCTCCATCTAAAATGCATGGATAGCTTCGCGTAAAATAGAAGAAATGTAAGCGATTGAGGTGGCTTTAATACAATAACAACGTGTTTTATTAGGGCTGTGGAGACGGAGAGATTCTGACTATCCAAACTCGGCCAGTTACAAACCAAGTAGTCGGAATCCTATATTTTTCGCCCTACTTTACAGCCCAGGTTTTTATATAACGCTGATATTGCAGACATGCGTTGCTGCAAGTGCTTTGCAAAGCCAAGTACACTATTACCCTGAATATATTCCTTTGCCGAGTGCCAAGGGGGAATAGGATTGGGTACCACTTTATAAAAGTCTTTGGTATGACCAGGCAGGGTGTAAACCCATGACCAGCGTTTTTTTTAAGGTTTGGTTTGGGTGACCGCTAAGTAGTTTTAAGAGACCGCAAGTGTTTCATTTAAATACCAAAAAATAGCCATGAAAACATACAATCAACGCAATATAAAATGAATTATTCGACAAGGCACAGCTTAAATGATTGTGACAGCGACCAAACAGCCTGCCCAATACGGCCGCCAAACAAGTTTGCTGCACAATCAAACAAAGTGTGCTTGTTGGCTTCTGCTTGTTATGTTTCCACACGTAAAAACTGATCATTATGCGCCATAAATCAGAAATAAACATTGACGAGTATCGAAGGTGCACTTCTTTTGTGAATAACTCTTTGATTCAGCTGTTAGCTGTACCTCCACTGATTCTTTTTTCCGGACGTGAACTATTGATCGTAGGCTATATTCGTATTATCGACAAGACATAGCGAGAAACAACCATTACTTTTCTACTGTAGTTGCAAGTCCAAACTTTGGGAAACCGCTGGAGAAATTTGGGGGACCGTTTCGGTCCCCCAAAACACCTTAAAAAAAAACACTGCCCATGACTATTAATTCAGAGGTGAATACCCAAACCACTAAGCTCCGAGCGGGTTGTATGGGCTTTTATAAACCCCCATAATACGAAGAAGCACTAAGCAGTGTAAATCAATTCATGGTTAAAATGTTTTCAATGCACCATGGAGTTGCAAAAAGTATGAATGTGGATAATTGAGTCACGTAATAAAAACATGAAACTTCGGTATTTTTTTTCACCAGTTGAAGCCATAATTTACATTTCCCACATCTACTCTCTGTGCTTGAAAAATAAATTTGTTTTCAAAAATCTCTGACCGAAAAAACGCAATCTGGCAAACGTACTTTGTAATAATATGGACTTCCCATCACCTCCATTTGCTTCTTCAAGTGATCTGGACTCATGTCGTATTCTTTCTTTTCGACTCCTCCAAAAGAGCTCAGTCCCATAGGAGAGGATGGGACAGCATGATGAGGAGGAGGCTAAAAATGGCAAATTATTTCATTAACAAATTACAGTGTTTAACAAGGTCGACTATTTATTACTTCAATTTAACGTCAACAGATGTTTCATCAATGTAAAAACGACCGACTTCGCACGCTGCAAACAAGAAAAATGAAGCAGTAAACTCATAAGGCGGCCAGCCAACCACCATTAATAACAATGTACTGTATACAAAGTGCGATATTTACTCTAAAAAAATACAAGCATAAACGACAGATCTAACTTATTAAGTTAGTTTAAGACCAAAAGGTGCAAGGTAATGTAATGTCAATTGATCAACTTGTTGAAGTAAAGCAGCTGTTATCTTGCAAACAGACTAGCCAAATCCAATTATAATATATAAATAATGAACACAGCAAGACTAATCCTCACCCCATTTCCAGTCTTCAGCATGTAACGCAACAGCTCTTGATGGTTGGTGTTGAGGGAATGGGGAGGAAACATTGGTTGACCGAACCCTCCCATCTGCATGAAAGGCTGCGCAAAAACACAACACGTTGAGAAAATATAAAACAAGTACATGGGATGGCGTAGCGGGTAAGGCGTTCGCTTTCCAATAATACAAACCTGGCCCGACTGGCATAAGCCGGTTGTTGAAAACACCGCTCACGTCATCCTATTTTCTCATCCACGACATTTGAAATCAAGTATTTATCATTTTCACCTTTTACATGCTTGTCCAATGGCGGCTTTATTCAAAAGATTACGCAATTGGTGTGTTTGTATAAAGAGGTTGATTTTATTATATCATTGCTTAGGAACACATACCTTTTGTTGCATTTGCGATACCGGGGTAGGGGGCTTTGGTGGAAACTTTGTTGGTTTTGGGTCTCTCATCCACGCCGGAGGGACAGCAGGGGTCCCAGTAGCCTTGGCAGCTTCTAATCTTCCCTCAAAGTCAACTCCATCTCTGATGACGTTCGTTATCGTGTCATCAATAAGAGAAAGCGACTGCAAGAATATGAAGGTTAATGTACTGGTATGATTATGAGGTATGCAATATGCATGTTAGAAGTTAGGTGTCTTCCTTTTCGGTTTGATTTAACATAAATTTACATCACTTCTACATTACATACAATTCCAGCTGTGGGCTCATATGCCGTGATTGGAACTTTCTAAAATTACCTTTTCAGACATAACCAGTTCTTTCTTTGGACGCTTTGCTGTTTCGTCGGGCGTGTTTGGAGTGCCAATCAAAGGGGGGCGATTGCTTTGAGGGGATGGGGCGGCTCGGTTCACGCTGTCTGGGGTGGTGGCTGTCGACCTCGAATCGGGGTCCGTGGCCATGATGATTTCAAGTTCGGACTCAGTGAGCCCGCTGAAGCGAGGGGGAGTTGCTCCGGGGGCGGAGGAGGGAAAGTGAGTCGATAGTTCGGATTTCAACAAATGCGTTTGAGACGAGTCTAAAAATAGCAGCAAAGATAAAAACAAACAGATCAAGCTTTTAGGGAATAGTATCAATATTAAAGTAAAAACGTGATCTATAGCAATGGCCTCCAACTATCGCTCGCAACCCAAGGTAAAGAATAAAGAGTATGTTGTTTCATACATAAAAGTACATAAAATCTTACTATTTCCACCACTAACGCAAAACTTGGACTACAAAATATGCTTACATGCATCGTAAGGGCTCGCTCGTAAATTTGGGGTTTTTGAAAATTGAGATCACTTGAAATAAATTTGGCGACTCTTGGCTCATAAGAGCGTGTGCACTGTGCAGTATGATGAGAAACCAGATTAATACATTTACATTGTATTTATCCGTAAACAAACAGCTGGAAACTATGCCTTTGTTCAAGACAAGTTGTTGACATCATTGAAAAATCACATAAAAACGGAAACACAACTCAACCACAATGTCAATATAAACTTATGTACCAAATTCTTTCTTGATGGTGTTCGCAGCAACTGGCTGTTGAGCGACGAGCAGACCTGACGAGCTTCCTCTAGCGCCACCAGCCGATCGAACTACTTCGGTTGCGGCTGAAAAATTAATTTCAACATAAACAAATCAATTCCGAAAGCAGATGTTGCACGTTAGCATGTAGTGTAGAATCATGCCATCTTCACAAAAAGCGCTATTATTTTCATGAAGAGAATTTCAAAAACATTTAAACAAGTAGTAGTAAAAGCAGCAAAAAAAACATAAATCACGTCAACATACTTTCTCCAGGCTGAGGGGTGGCAGGGAATCCACTGAGTGGACGAGTTGAAGCGATGCTTGTGGATGATACAGTGGTTGCAACGGCATTGAGGGGGGCACTGCCGGTGGTATCCGTTGGTGGCTGTAAAAGCATTTTTGTAACAAGTCACGTGACATTATTTTCCATCTTGACAAAACAGCGATAGATAATTCTCCAAAAACTTTAAGACTGAATGACTTGCTTGTAGGATGCGTGGCATAAAAAAAACACGAATGCGGAAACGAGACCAACTTTGCAAGAATTTCTGTAAATTACGAACCGACGCTTCAATGAATATTTCGCATGCATAAAAAAACAGTTGTTTCATATTTTAGACTGACTCATGCAACGACATACCCGATTACTTTGTTGAGATGTGGTTGACGCAGCTATGATCGAGTGTGTAGTTTGAGCGGGGGTACCTAGCGTGGCAGAAAACTGCACTGAATTGGAAAAAGCCGGAGCAAAACACTGTGGTGTAGAAACCATTTTAGGTGTGCTGCTGGTCGGAGCTGAAGAGCTTAAAGGAGACGGTGTCGTCACATGAGAAGCGAGTGGGAAAGGAGGCATTGAAGAGTTGGAAGACAACAATGTCGGCCCATGTTGACGAGGAGGGGTTTCGATGGCAACTGATGCATGTTGCGTCGCAAAAGGCGGCCTCAGACCAGACGTCGGCAAATTATTGTATGGTGACGTCGTGGATGACGTCATAAGCATAGGGGTGGGCGTCGTCAATCTTGCTTGCAGACCAGCACTGGTCATTTGCATAACCGGGTTTTCGCTCATCATTCCCTGAACAACATGATGCAAAAGTTACATAAAAATGACTATTTTTTCACTGAACTTTTGAGCAACGTTTAAACTCATTTGGAAGGGTTTTCCTATTTCTATGCGCATCATATGTGGATTACACACCTGCGTCATAATGAAGTGCGGATCAATCGTCACGTTCTCTCCGGTTGTGGTTTCTTTCTTTTTCTTCCTTCGTCGTTTTGGCTTTTTCTGATGAACCAAAAGTAACAAAAAATATCTTTTAAGCTAGTCAGAAGCATAAGCATCTTTGAGCTAGTCAGAAGCACTGCGCAGTTTCTGTTTTTTTTTCTGTTGATAAATTTAATATTTAACCATTGTATTTTGTTCAGATGTAGATAAAATTACTCTATGTTACTCCTGAAGAGGACATCATGTGATGTCCAAAACGTTCGATGTGTAATTTGTTTCAATGTAGCTTTTTTATATCGAAACTGTTAAAATAAACGTGAATATGTTAAATCTGATGACGTTACTCGGCTTCGTATACCTGTGGTTTCAACAAGACAAACTCTCTACCAAAGCCGTATCAATCTTTTTAGCTGAGCAATGCAACATATCACCTGAATGAATGATAACTAGCTATCGTACACACAAAGCAAATTTGACGTATAGAAGCATTGATTCAATGTTAGTTACCTCGGGTAGCTGCATCGGCAATTGAGGTTGTCCAACCATGTGCTGCATCTGCATGAAAGATGCTGGATCGATGTTATTTCCAGAGGAAAACGATGCTCCCGGATGTCCTCCTGGCCTCATCATAGATCCTTGTGTAGTCGCCATGTTTCCTCCAACATTGACGTTCACTGACGCCACTTGGGCTGGCAGCAGATGACCACGAAGAGGGTCAATTTGACCGGGGGCCGTGGACCGGACCCCAAACGACATTGGGATCATGACTTGAGTGTTTAAGTGACTAGGATTGCTTCCAGGAACAATAGAGCCAGGAGGAAGAAGTTGCTTTGGCGAACCGGCAGGAGGATGAGGCTGGGATGACGGAGCAGAATAGGAAGATGTGGATGGAATTGAAATCACGGCTCCGTGTTGCATCACCAACTGTTGGATTTGTGCCGGGTTCATTTGTCTGAAGAAATCATCCTCTGATTGATTATTATCTTTCTTTGGAACATCAGAGAGCAAATAATAACGTCTAAGAATTAAAAATTAACAAATCTTGTGATCAGAATCTAAATTAGCAAAGTTAGATTCCAAACGTGCTGTTACCTCACTCCTGGAATTTTTTGCAGCTGGGCTAACAACGCCTCTTGCGACTGATGCTGCATGGGCATCCCACCTGGGACGTTCTGTTGTGTCGTGATCGATGGAGCCGCTTGGGCATGAGGAGCTTGTTGCGAGAAAGAGACCACTATACAGATGAAAATATCGCGTTGATATCAGTGGGTGGTTGTAACTTACAAACGGGGATGTCTTCCGCACAAAGAACTGAAGAACCCACGCAAAAAACTACAAATTGGTTTTTATTTTCTGTGCAACTGAACCAACTTAAAAATATATACAAGCAATACTAACATGCAGATGACACGGGAGTTGTTATTGCTACACCGCCACTAGCAGAGCTGACGGTCTGGTGAGACGACGGTAGAACTAGGGTTAAACTGGACTGTGTTTGACTGTTTGTTTGTTGGCAACCGGGAAGCGGCAGGTTACCGGGAACAGATGGTTGCCTGATCATGGAATGCGGTTGCGGGGGTCGTTGAAACGGTGGTTGAACCATGTGGGGCATCTCCCCCGGTTGGGAGGGCTGACATGAAATAAAAGGTAATCATGGGTTAGCGCTAAGAAAAACATTACCGTAGTTAGTAAAAGTTGCCTTTTTTTACATCGTTTGAACGTTGTCAGATGTTAAAGCGCTGTAAAAAGGACACTTTTTACTAGCTGGGAAGTAAAACAGAGTATCGCAACTTAGAAACATTTACAAAGTGGCGTAGAATTAAATAACATAATCAAATATCAAATGAAATACTGTATAAGTTTTCTGCTGTTGCGGGCCACCAACCTGTTGTGGAAGGGCGCACATAGGTGCAGCGTTACCAGCCATAGTGGGCATGTACTGGACCGTACCATGCTTCATATTGTAGCTGTGTACCAGCTCTGAATGGCGGACTTGCTCTTTCCGAACCTGGCCACAAGGATAAACACCTTTATTAAAAAAAATAACAGACACACACACCCACCAATGACAATCACGATGTTAAACAGAGAAAATTTCGACTGAAGTATGACGAGTCAAAAAAAGAATATAATGAAAGCCAAAATTTTGCCAAAACATCAGCATTCACTATCATTAGCAATCGTAAGCTTAACGGAATTTAAAATTGACTGAGAATCAATTGCCCATTAAAAGTCGCTTCTTGAGTCCAAATTTATAATAAATTGCGAACATATTGAGTCTAGTGATCCCATAGCAGCAACAGCACCCACTTCATCCAATTGCTGTTGTGTGTCCAGCTGTTGCCGATTGACCATATTGAGCGTTTGAGCATCGATCGGTGTGAATTCTCCGCTTTTCTTGCTCTGACGTTGTTTCTTTGTGAGAGCTTGCTTGGTGGAACGATGCTGTTTGGCAGCTTGCTCCAGAGCTTTCACTTGTATCTGTTCAGCAAACGTAGCGATCAGTGAACAGTTCTTATCAAAAATACCATCTGCACGTGATTTAGAACAAGAAAAAGAACTTGCCTGCAACAACGACTGATGCTGATACAGCCATTCTTCATACTGCGCTGACCGTCGTTGTTGATCCTCAGCATCGGTGCCGACGAGCGGTGGATTCAGCATACCTTCGACAAAACAAAACGTTTAAAAGAAAATCAACGCGTCATTATACAAAAAGACGAAGAGCAATGTTTCGAGTCACAACTACTTCAATTTGTCATTTTAACAATTATTGGATATGTTGTAGTAGCAAAAAGTACCTTGTCCATGCATGGCATGAGGACCAGTGGGAGGGTGGTGCCAAGTCGCTGGTCCTACTGGATGCTGGGTCATTTGGCCGCTCTGATTAGCGCCATCTGGTGGCGCTGGCGTAGTGGCGTTGCCTTTTATAACCTGGCACATTTAAACAAGCTGCTTAAAAAATTGATGTGTGGTCAGCTGTTATGTGACAATCGCGCAAAATATGCGATAATATAAAATGGATAATATTAAACTAAAAAAACACTGACTTTACTCTGCACGCAACGGTAAACCATATTATCAACTGTACTCGCAATACGGGGAACAAGAGAGTATATAGAATATAGATAGACAGACAGATAAAGATAGATAGATAGACACCCACCTGACTAATTTCTGAAAGCACTTTCACCTTGGCCTGCAATATCCGATCCTTGTCAACCTCGACCTTGTCAACATCCACTGCAGGAAGTGGATAGATCACCCCGGGCTGCTGCATCATTGCTTGACTTAGCTTTTCACGTCTGCATAGGAAACGCAGTGCAACGTTAATAAAAATAAGCAGTGAAAGATGTCATCCGGTAGTTTTACTTGATTAAAAAAAATGTTACAAGTTACTTGTTGCACAGTGATGACAGGCCTGACAGTAGTAAGATCAAAAGCTTGCATTGCTGAAGCGAAATATAAAATGTTATAAGGCAAACCGGGGCGTGTTGTCACAGGTTTGGGGTTTTTCGATTTGTGCTTTTGCTCTATACAATGCAAGTGATTTGGTTATATCATTGTAAATTTTTTGTAAAAAAAAAAATTGTGACAACACGCCCCAGCACGGGGCGTGTTGTCACAAAGCATGGGGCGTGTTGTCACAATGTTGTTTTTTTTACAAAAATTTGATTTTCTTGAAATTCTTTTGCGATTAAAAAGTTTAACTAGTGGCAAAAGGAAGTGTAAGTGGACAGCGTACGAATGATATAACCAAATCACTTGCATTGTATATAGCAAAAGCACAAATCGAAAAACCCCAAACCTGTGACAACACGCCCCGGTTTGCCTTACAAAATCAAATTTTATTACGTGGAATTTACGCTTATAAACAAGTTGAAATTAATTCAACAACTGCTTTGGGTCTTGTTTCCTTGCCTTCACATATCAACCAAGGGTTCGATACTTTATACCAAATTTTGCTTCTGCTTCTCGTAAGCTGTGACCATCATCACAGCTGTGACAACTCGCCCCGACGTACGCAGTCGGACAAAAGTTTTAATGGTGACTAGAAAAGGCACGCTATTAACTTCTAAACTGTCAGCTATACTCCTAACATAATAAACTATAAAACTGATTTCCTACTTGCGGTCAGACTGCTCTTACGAAAGCGTCACATAATTTTGAAAAGTTAGTGAAATTTACATCGATCACCAAATTTTTGATAATAATTGAATTTAAGCTAAACCTGCTGTTTTTTCTTAACTTTGCTAACATCAAAATGAAGATGACTCTTAACGAAGCACGTGCTACAAATATAAACTCGAAGCAATCAGTGCAAGTACAAAAAAATTGCTGTGACAACACGCCCCTTGTGACAACAAGCCCCGGTTTGCCTTATTCGTCTCGCTAATTTACGAGAAAGGAAATTACATCGACAGCAAACTACATCTGACTTACGTCGTTCAACATAAATAGCGCATTGTTTTGACAGCATTTAAAACATGTGACAGAAAAAAAACAGGTAATTTGTTTGCAACAAAAACTTCAACCGAATTTTCACAGCTTGGTGACCCACTTTGCCCGTTCCTGCTCTTTCTTCTCTTCATCTAACAGATCTTGAAGGAGCAGTGGCTGTTCTTTTATAAGCAAAGGCTTCTTTGTTTTGCCGGACTGCTGATGAGGATGCTGAACAGCTCCGTGGATAGGAGGAGGATAAGTAGAAGGTTGTCCCACAGAAACAATCGCTGATGGCACTCCTGCAGGAACAGCATCTAAAAACGCGTGTCAGTAGCAATTTACTTCACACAAACAATACACTGTGATAAGGCAAACTGAGCGCAACTAAAATTAAACCAGCAGTTCTTCTAACGTTTTACACTACCGTCTCAAAATTTTCGTTCGTTTCAAAAAATAATACATAAAAAATAATATTAGGCCAAATCTGACCACCAAACAAAGTCTTTGCAGACCGTCACAATCAATGTGCAAGGCCTCGCGACGGGCTGCTTTGTATCTTGACCGAACGTGCTGTTTTGATTGTGGAATTCTTGAGCGATATGTTATTATCGGTCACTGTCCTGTAGTGACCTCTGATTGCGAAATCTTTATTATGTGACGTATTTCTAAAACATTCTACCCTACGTGCAAATCTGGAAGCTTCTTTAACTTACTTGTTTACGTGTAGTGCAACTTGACAGAACAATACGTAACCTTCTTGAAGTTACTAGACCGAACAACCTGCTATAAATAGTGGTGTAATTTGCGTAATTATTATGAGTTGTAGATTGTTGTTGTAGTAGTTGGTAATAGGTGCAGAGATTATTGTTGATTGAGAGTTAAAGTAATAGAATACAAGTAGATGAGAGTTGGTGCTGATATAAATTGTGATCGAAATTAGAGTTACATGAGAAGCTGTGAGTGAACATCGTTAAAGTCCTTACTATCCGACTATCCGACCATTTAATTGACTGCTTTTCGGTAATATCTCATTAAACTACGTCATTGAACCTTTCCAAATCTCTTTCCTGGTAAGAGATAGAAAGAAATCGTGACATTCTGGGGGCTCGTCCGGGAATTGAACCCGGGACCTCTCCCCAGAATGTAACGATTTCTTTCTATCTCTTACCAGGAAAGAGACTTGGAAAGGCCTTGCACATTGATTGTGACACAGACGTTGAATCAATGCAAAAAAAAATATGTTCTGGTTGGGTAGTGTCTACACATTACTTAGGGTGATTTGCAATAAATACAAACTTGAACTGATCATGGAATTGAAGTCCTTATAAACTATTTGCTGAACCATCAGAGAAAAACGAGAACAATGTGCCAGCTTACTAGTGGTCATGTCCGCTTGTGTGCTACTGGACGGCGACGTCGTCAGCAAAGTGTTTGTGGGTGGTTCAGGTTGCTTGGCAACACTCTTCTGAGAGATGACACTGGTGCTTGTTTGCAAGTTGGTTTCCGGTTGAGACAAGGACGATTGTACGATTGTTGTTGCTGAGGTTGTTTGCTCAACAGTTGATCCACTAGGCGAAGTAACAGCTGAAAGACTGGGTTGACTAGCTGCAGGAACAGATTTACTGATAGGTAGGGCAGATGTATCAACAGCTGGAGAAGTACAGACAACAGGAGATGTATCGACGGTTAGTGCAAGAGCGGTTTGGGTAGAGAGCGCTTCGGTTTTTGCCATTGTAACGTCAGGTTGCATTGTTTTTTCAGGTTTATTTATACCGCTAGTGCTTTGAGTTTCATTGATTTGTTTTTCTGCGCTGGTTGCAATAACATCAACCACATCATTATCCTTCACATTCGGTCCGGATGGTTCGCTTTTGCTGTCAGCGGCTGACACAAGTTCAGTACTTGCGGCCTTAGTGACAGATTGATGTTCTGAGTCAGCAGTTTTGTCAACAGCATCATCTCTTTTATCCACAGTTTCAGTGGAATCAACTTTTTCTTGTGAGCATTCTGCCAATTTAGTTTCCTCCTTAACATCTTCTACATCAGTTGCAGGTTGTTTTTCCTCTTCTTTCTTGTTTTTGGGCTCCTCTAGAGTGTGTTCCTCAGTCGAAGCTGTCTCCGGTTTCTCGTGAGATGAAATCTCCGTGGATGGAGATGTTTTTCCACTGGAATTAATCGTTGGAGGTGGAGAATACGTGGACTTTTTAACTGCTTCCCCATCTTTACCAACAGTCACCACATTACAAACTTCCTGGCCGTTCTCCAAAGATGAAATACCAGTCGTCGTCGTCGCATGGTCGGGAGACATCCCAACTCCATGTATGATCTCATCCGAAGTTGATAATGACCTCTTGTTCAACTCTTCAGAGGCAAATCTCTCCTTAGTTGTAGCAGAATCTGTGGTGGATACATCTTTATCAGATATTTGACTCCTTGTGGAAGAACTTGTCACATCCGTCGGTATGGACGACGACGCTTTCACATAACTATGTTCTTGACTTACGACAGGTGCAACCTTGTCATCTGTCATTTTACCTTTTTCTTCGCCAGTAGCATCCGGTGTTTTTTCAGTTCTAGAATCAGCAGTAGAAGGTGCTGTTGCTGTTGAAGATGATAAAGTTGTAGCAACAACAGCTGTTGCCACTGTAGAAACTTGGGTTTGGTTTGTTTCTGAAGATGTTACTTTTTCTGAAAGACTATCTTTTTCCAGGCCATGATCACTGGCGACAGAAGTTGGTACAACACCAGCGGAAGTTTTCTGAGAATCATCATTAACATCCACCACTGGTGATTGACTGACTGACGCTTGCTTCTCTGTTGCTTTCGTTGTAGTAGCAGGAGAAGATTGTTGAAACGCAGCTGCACTTTGTGATGGTTCAATATCTACGGGTTCTGTTTTAACAGTGATGGTCTTCGTGCCCGTTTCTTGGTTAGAAACCGCTGCTGATGACGCTTTGGTTTGCTTTGACGTGATTGGTTCCGACTTTGGAGTTAGCAAAGGCGTGGTCGCGGTGGCGGTAGGTGCTGCTGTCTTTGCAGAAGCAATACTCACATTCGACTTGAGGTCCTGAAAATAGTTATACGTTTGAGCATAGTGAGATCTAGATTGGTCAACACAAAGTCGTCATTTTGTTAAAATAACATGGTCAAGATATTCACAACAACTCTAGTCACAAGTGCCCATGCTTGTAATGCAGTTCTCATAAAACTTCTGAACTCGAAGTTAGTTCCGTGCACTACTCGACCACAACAGTTAAATCAAATGCTACGGTCACGCAACATCTGAAACGTTGTCCACTGGCACTAATTGCAAATCATGTATGAAATCTTGTAGAATAAGACAGCACAGCAACGTTGTAGTAGCCTAAAAAACATAAAAGTGCGTGCCGCACCTTTGAAGATCCAAGCTGAGAAGTGGTCGACGACGCGACAGGCAAGCCTGCTCCTGCTCGAAGAATCTGTTCTCTGCGGATGGCAGGATCAGGCTGCTTTGAATGCTGCAGTTCTATGTAACCTCCCGACACTGGCGCTTGGCCCTAATTAGGCAAAGCAGAAGAGAATGTTTAAACTGGGAGAATGGTTAACAAAATATAAAGTCATTTAAAGTTGTTTCTTAAAATGGGCAAGTTTGTTTAAATGCAACTCACAGTTATGGGATGCACTCCAGTCGGTCCGGAGGAGGCACTGCTCCTTGTTGGGAATCTTTCTACTCCAAACGACGGGGAAGGAGACGTGGGGGATGTCAAGAGAGGTGATGTGAGGTTAGCGGAGAATGGTGGAGAAGCGATAACACCTAGATTTGAAATAAATTTGATTACACGTGTACAAAACAATTGACTTCATGTTTACGATGTGTTTTTACGTACAGAGCTACGAGAATATTTGAAACAAAAGTCTTTAAACTAAAAAAAAAACTTTGTTCCAAAACCCTTTGCTTAACTATAACCCGTACTCATTGGTCTAAAGCCCGCTCTGATGCGTGATTCATTCAGTTGCATGGCTTGGCTTTTGGGAGCGCTGAACCGTTCTGATCGAACGTTAGGTGGATATATAAACGATCCTTGAGTGGAGGAGGGGGACGGAGAATGAGATGGATACGGAGGTGGAGGTCTGGTGATGACGGTGGTGGTTGCCGCAGCCCATGAACCTCCCGGAAGAGTTTGTTGCTCCAAAAGTTTGTACCTTGACAATAGTTTCCAGTGTGAGACTATGCAGCATAAAGATCGTTTGCAACAATCCAGACAGCAAAGTCCTTTATTTTTACATTGTTTCAACGTCTGCAGACGTTGAATCAATGTAAAATGACGAATTTTGTTGTCTGGGAACACAAAGCAGCTCTCCCGTGATTTGTCACAACCTAATATCCGCCATTTTCAAGTTTTCGAGAAAAACGACTTTTTGTGTTTATAGCTGTAAAATTAACAAGGTAAAACACTCGAAGCTGACTTTTGGAAGGCTGGAGCGGACAACCAAACAAAATTTTTAAGAATGAAATTTGAGCCAGGTTTTTGTTTGTTTATTAAAATATGGCTTATATTTGGTTTTGCCAGATAACTAGTTATAAAAAAAGTATTAGGTTTGTATAATAAAACCTAATATATACTCTCGATGTTGACTTTAACCGCCTTATTGGCTTATTTAATGTTATGTTTTTGTATGATAAAGCCTCATATAAGCTAAATGTTGACTTTGACCACACTATGTTGGCTTTGTAAGCCTAAATCAAACCTAAAGTACCGGTAAGCCTCTGGATTTCTCCCAGAACTGTGTATCATTTTATCACTGTAATCTCTAGATGACTTTGCTGATATCACAAAAAGCCTGCTCGGTTAAAGGCTATCGCTGACGAAAAATTAGTTGCTGGTAGCCTACTTAATAACCATGCCTTCATTTAAGGCAGAGGTGACGAACCTGCGGGCCGCATGCGGCCCGTCAATGAGTTTTGTGAGGCCCGCAAAACGATCTGACGATCGCTCAATCATTAAAGACAAAAGACATCTCAAAGCTGTTTTATGCATTCACTGGTACACCTTTCCTTTGCTATTTTCTTGCCCTAAACACTAACTTTCAAGGTTTAAAGTTAGAAAATAGGAAAGCTATAAGGCAAAGTTGTTTAAACACTATTCACCAACTTCACCTTGTATTTTTGGTCGATTCCAATCTATGACGTCATATAATTTTGACAAGCGCTAAGTTGTGTGGCCCGATAACTCATGTGTAATTGACAAAGTGGCCCGCGACCGCAAAAAGGTTCGTCACCCCTGATTTAAGGCTACCGTACTACATTGGCTGCACAGCATCTGGGACGGTTGATTAAAAATGACCAAACACACTGAGTAGCGTACTCCCGGCCCCGGGCCTCTGCTTTACAATCTTAATAATCATATGCAAGCTAAGTTATTTAGCGTACCGTAAAGTCAACTAAGCCATCAGTACACCAGTAGGCTACGAAAAATCAAACTGATCGGCGAGACGTAAATGATACGGCATTTAATGAAAAGAAAAGCTAGTGTGTTTGGATGGACATTTTTAGGCTAGCCTACATAATTAAGCTTAATTAGTGCTTGACAACATTTTCACCCAATCTACTTTATCAAACGCTTTTAAATCCGCTTCATGCAACTCAAGAGATATAAGATGTTGTGAAATAGCCTGCTGCAATTGCTTCTGAAATTATGGCTGTCACGTGACGATATCCTGTTACGTAATTGGAGTAGATGAATATGTTAGGTTTCAGAAAATTATTCTTGCACAGATTAGAATATGTTAGGTTTTACCCACCAATTATCTCGAAAACCATATTACATTAGGGCACAAATTTTTGTCAGGAGATGCATGAAGTCTTTAAACGTAAAAAAATGCAAAAAAGTCATTTTCGACAAAATGGCGCATATTAGGTCTACCAAAATCACGGGAGAGCTGTTGTACCAAAATGTTAAATATAACTGCTAAATGATGTTTTAGCCTTCCACTAAACAAACACACCTGCGTTGTGTAGTGTGACGGTGCAAAACTTCCCTGATCTGTGGCCTTCCAACAGTGCCTTGCATGATACCAGAACCACCAGCAGCTAAAGCAGCATTCTCTGGCATTTCTGTCTTCACAACTCCTTCGACTTCTAAAGAACTGGATACTGGTGGTGTAGCTGAATAAAGTGATATAGCTCAATAAAAAATATTTTGACTCTGATTTTAAAATAACGTCACTTTCAAGCAAACTTTTCAAAAAAAATTTAAAGCCTAAATAGTAAATACCCGTCGCAGTCGCAATATCAACAGTCTTAAATACCTGGAGGGTGTTGTGATAAAGATGTTGCCACTTTACTTGATGTATCACCGGTGGCAGTAGGAGCTACCGTCGGTTGAGTTTCGGTGACAGACATTCTTCTTTGAACGCTTTTTTCTGTTGCCATTTCCACAAAGTGGTCTCTCGTAGCCGTGGATGGCTGAGGAGTGGTTGGCTGACTTCCTTTATGTCTCGGAGCTCGTATGCCAGCTTGAGGGCTAATGGGACTGGGAGTCATCTGTCGTTGGTTCATCTGGACAACAGGACTAACCACTTGAGGAAGGAGCTGCGGTGGCATCCCAGGACGGGGGGTGATCGGCCGAAGGAGGAACTGCTCCTGCCCGGCTCCCATCACAGAATCGTGACTTGATCCTTGCCTCTGCAGAGTCCCTGGTTTAGCTGGTGAGCTGATGGGCATGGGACTCCCACCAGGAGTAATATTTTGAGGATTTGCTTGAAACGATTGAGGAAATTTCATCACTTGTGAAGAACCAATCCCAGAAGAATCCACGGACTCGATTTTGGGCATTCTCATTGGGTGCTGTCCCATCTAAAGAGAAATTTAGAAATATACATTTTAACTTTCTATCTATAGTCAAACATTATTTTAATACAGTACCAAATTTTAGATAAAGCTCTTGCAATATTTTCTACACTTTTGTAACTACACTTATTATAACGCAGTCGTATAATGCAATTTTTTGTTTTATTTCCTCATCACACATACTGTAACAATGCTGGTAATGGTATGGCAATGAAGATTGAACCATAGACAATAGACATGCAATGCTCCGGCATAGTAAGTTAAATTTACAGTACTGCGTCACATTTCCATAAATCTGACTGACTTCAATCTGATCAGCAAAACTAAAACCGCTAATAAAGCACCGCAACAGGTTGAACTTTTTGTGGGTGCTGAGCCATCGCATTTTACTTTGCAATCTTAAATAATGAACAGTTTTGCCCTCTAAATAAGCAACAACATCACATGCCAATAGAAAAAGAATAACCTGCTGGCTTTGCCATCCTTGTGTTCCCATGCCAATCATCATTGGTTGCTGGCCACTTGCTTGACCTGGTCACAGATATAAGTGCAATGAGGATGTGAACGACTCATGCATTATAAGTAACTTTAGGAACAGTGTTAAAGCACATGTGGTAATGTGAACGGACAAAACTGAAGAGAGAAGAGCCCAAACATACAAAAAACATCCCAGCAAGAAAAATTGTCTATTTTACATTGATTTAACGTCTATACACGTTGAATTAATGTGCTAAAAATACGAGTTTTGGGAAGTGGGATGATAAAAGGCAATTCTACGCTTCAAACCTTGTAATTGCTGCTGTTGCAACTCAAAGGATTGCTTGAAGTTCGCTTCACCCCATGGTCCTCTTGGACGTTGTGATCCTGCCATCGGACTGACTGGATGGACTCCGGAGGAAAACGGAGACTTACTTCTGTTTCCAGGCATCATTGGTGATGTGGCCGCTCCAGGAGACTGCGGTTTGGGCGTTGGATCTCTATGACAACATGAGCACAAATTCTCGATTAGCTGCAGTGGAGAAAACTCACCTAGGTCGGAGCAAAAGATTTTGTATCAAATTTAAAAAAAATTTGACTGCAAAAGTTTGAATTTTTGACTGCTGTCGCGAAAAAAGTTTTATCTGAACACGTATTGAATTGAATACTACAAGATTTAGACATGCGGCGATAAATGTGCAATTGTGCATGAGCCCCTAAGCTTGGAGCAAATGCGTGAAAGTGTCCACATGATAAAAAATAGTTGCAATACATACAAAAAAGCATTTGCCTAAAAATTGAAATGCTATAAACTAACAACGGCTGAAGTAAGCAAATCCTGATGCAAGCTCTTACCTTGAAAGCGGTCTTGGCTTGACAAAATTTGAATAATCTTGACCAGATGATAACGGACTCGAACTTTGCATAGAAGTTTTAACCAAAGCCTGTTGTTTCATCTGCATTTGAACATGTTGTTGTTGCGCGTGTTGTAACATAGGCCGGGCCTCGTGTTGCATTTGCGCTGCTTGCTGGCCGCCGACATGTCCTCCGGATTGCAGACTTTGAGGATGTTGCGATGGAGTCTTCGGTTGAAAACCTGGCTTAAGTTCCTCCTCTTGATCAAGAAACTCCATGGAAAGAAGATCTTGTTCATTCACTTCACCAATATCGCGGCGGGAGGATTTCAAGAAAGCACGATTATCTCGCGCTTTTTGCTGCAAAACATAATTTACATGAAAAACATCTTATAAAGCCTTTAGACCATGGCTCAAATGTCAACTAAATTGCATGTCCAATTGTTCATTGTGCATATCTGATTTCAAGCTTTGCAGAATTGCGTAAGTGGCGGAACTGAGCTAATCAACCTCACTTTGAAGCAAGATTGCGGCCATTTACTCCAGGTCAGAGTTACTTTCAACGAAAAACACTCTGAGTCTTGAACTGCTGAGAAAACAGAGTTTTAGCTGGAGGGAAGTCAACCCAATTCTCTAGAATAAACGACAAAGGTGCTGACTGCTGACCCCTTCAAACATCAGGTTATCTATTTTAACCTTTTATGTACTTACAGTACAACTAAAAGTATGTTCAGTTTAGTGAATCCGAGAAGATAGTGAAAGTTCTTACCAGATACGGTGCTCGTTCTTCTGGAGTGGCTTTCCTCCACAGTTTGGCGACCTGCTTAGCTCTGGTCGGCCAGTCCGGAAATTCCTTCTTGAGGTAAGCATGTTTCATGTTAGCGTACAACACGGGTGAGATGGTGGCCAGTTCTCCTGCAAGAAACGCAAAACTCGATTGCTGTTCCGCTTAAAAACTCAAATTGGAAAGAAGAACATGCAAATACCTGCTGATTCTATTTTCAACTTTAACTATCAGTCTTCCATTCGTTATGAGTTTTCCTACTCCACTTCACCTCCTTAATAAACGTTGCAAAACTAGGCGCAGACCAGGATTCAACAAGTTGAACAATAAGGTTCTTGCCATCTTAACTTGCCAGCATAAAGGTTTTATTAAGGTAAAAAGGTAAACCTTAGATCCCAAAAGCAGGCTCATATGACAATGACGGTCATAATTCTAAGCCACCTTGTTGGTTAAGGCTAGTTTGAAATTTTTTGGAGTGAAGCAACACAACAATTTGCACGACTGGTTCAATCAAACCCACCTAGCGGTTCGTCTTTTTCCCATTTTAAGATGTTCCGTTGATTGACGCTGAGTGTGTCGCCCTCCAAGTCGGTCCCGAGCGGCCACGGAGGAGGAGCCGGTTCGAAGATGTTGCTGTCACTGAAAAATACGTCGTCAATTTAGAAAAGCTTCTGATGCGTGATGCGGACCCATAGAGTCGCAACGTGCGGACCTATCAAAAGTTGGAGGAACAATGAGGTTATTTTGTGTGACAAAGCGAGTACACACCGTGGTTTGGGAAAAGACACTTTCATAAGAATGTTGTTGATCGACTTTTTTCAATCATAGCTGCCATTCACACAATTGAGATACTTTAAATAATGCTGGTGGATCATTCCACACATTGTTAAGCATATCAGTTGCCACTTTTGCACAGCTCGTCGTCGTGTGAGCCTCTGGGACCGAGGGTCTATCTCTTTACTACCCCGGATTCACGACGTTCCCGGACTAGACTGGAAGGATAGTAGAGCAGCCAGTCTTTGGTTTCATCATCTAAGACGCCAGATCTTTCGCTCCGGTAGGTGGCTTGAAGATAGTACAATCTGTACAGCTGATATACACTGACGTAGATACAATGGCAAGTGCACGGTGTTCCAACAACAACATTACATACCACTGACAAAGCATAGATGAAGCCAATACCTTGTAAGATCAGGTAGACTGGAGACAGCGGTGACCTGGCCGGGCTGCTTCAAAGACGGGTCTGTGTTTTCCATTTTGCACACCAAAGCAGGCGACTGTGGAACCTGCACGACAAAGTCAACGCATTCAACCGTGATGGAAAAGTATAATACAGTGACCACATGTAGTGGGAACTCGATGGGAAAAATCGTCCTTCCTTTACGAAGCAGAATGTACTGTTTCTCAAAAACTGATTTTTTTCGATAAAAATACGAAATTTGAAACAATTGTAAATTTGTATGAAAATTAAACTTTACATCTCCACTGGTATATATCTGTAGTTAAGCCACTTACCTTAACACCAAAAAATGTTTTAAGCAACTTTTTTTAAACTATTTTCAGTTACACAGAAATTGTATACAAGTCAGTGTTTTTTTTAAGGTGTTTTGGGGGACCGAAACGGTCCCCCAAATTTCTCCAACGGTTTCCCAAAGTTTGGACTTGCAACTACAGTAGAAAAGTAATGATTGTTTCTCGCTATGTCTTGTCGATAATACGAATATAGCCTACGATCAATAGTTCACGTCCGGAAAAAAGAATAAGTGGAGGTACAGCTAACAGCTGAATCAAAGAGTTATTCACAAAAGAAGTGCACCTTCGATACTCGTCAATGTGTATTTCTGATTTATGGCGCATAATGATCAGTTTTTACGTGTGGAAACATAACAAGCAGAGGCCAACAAGCACACTTTGTTTGATTGTGCAGCAAACTTGTTTGGCGGCCGTGTTGGGCAGGCTGTTTGGTCGCTGTCACAATCATTTAAGCTGTGCCTTGTCGAATAATTCATTTTATATTGCGTTGATTGTATGTTTTCATGGCTATTTTTTGGTATTTAAATGAAACACTTGCGGTCTTATTAAAACTACTTAGCGGTCACCCAAACCAAACCTTAAAAAAAACCTGTATACAACAAAAACTGAAATAAAATTCTACTGTCATCACATCAACTCACTGGTGGATTGGACATCCCGCTTCCGGGACGAGATCCGATGTGAGCTCCTCCAGAGGGGTGGCCGCTGAAGATAGGGACTATTTGTCCGGATGGTGTCATCACCCGTTGCTGAGAAGGTTGAATGTCCATTTGGCCGGCGTTTGACATATTCATGTCCAAAGAGTACTGGCGGACCATCATGGCTGGAGAATGGAGGTGATCAGGTGCTGAAAATGTAACAAAGTGATCAAAAATTGAAATACAATAGCTTGCGACTGCATTTGTGGATGCTAACTTGCTGTTGAAACCTGATTTTGCAGAAGGTTTGACACTAAACAGGCTGAAAATTATATTAATTCCGCTGTATTTTAAATACGAATGTGACACTACTGACTTTGAGATGCAAGTGGCATTCCAGTAGGCGCATTTTGATGCATTCCGGCCATTCCTTGATTCGGTACGCCCATAAACTGTTGTTGCTGCTGCTGCTGCATAGGAAGAGGCTTGTTTGCTTGTTGTTGTTGTTGAAGTTGCATTGGCACTTGTTGCATCTGGCCTTGTTGCATGGCAACCTGAAGTTGATTGTGTTGCTGAGGTGAAAGATTTGACGGGACACCGGCTTCGGGAAACATGTGCCTTGAAGTCGCCTGAACATGAGAAGCCAGCATAGGATCTTGCTGGGGAAAGCTGGGTTGTTGCACTTGCTGTTGCAACTGAATTTGCTGTGGGTGATGAAGCTGCAACTGTTGCTGATGACTTTGCTCTTGCTGCTGGTGTCGCACCTGAGCCTGTTGTTGCATTTGTTTTTGCTGATTCAGCATTTTTTCCTCCTCTTTGTTCTAAGGCAACAAATAAGCAAAATTAGGTTATAATTTCTCACAGCTGCAGATAAAAGACGTTTTATCTTCATAAAACTCTTAGGAAAAAACAATGTCAAAAAGATTACTTAAACAACAAAGCGTAACAAGACAGAACATACATTTACGTCAAATGAAAATGATGTTGTTACTTCTCAGTCAGTTGAGGCCACCAATATATGAAAGTAATGTGCGTGTTTGCATAGCGCTACATTCGTTGAAAGGGGTGTTTCAAGCGACAAAGAATATTGATACTTACATGCTCAGCAGTAATGTGATCGATGATCGCATCAGTAGGATCAATGTCGTTAGATGCAGACACTCGACTCGTGGTATCCCGAGCATTGCTTGCTGACGTCGTCTTGGATTGCTCTGACGTCAGGCCACCAATGTCTCCCAGCAAGCCGTGTTCGTCTTGGGAAAAGTTATTGTTACAAAGATGTACAGTAACGCAAATCGAACGCAAGCACTGATCAATGATGCTTTTTTGACTCGAAAATAAGCACAAAATTTTAAAATGCTTTGATAAGACGGAGGGGCCTATTTAAGACACAGTAGCACTTTCGCACCGTGACCATACAATATATAATTAAAACAACGAAATGAACGAAATCATGCATGAAAGCATAGATTTTAAATTCGATCAAGCAGCTTTTTCTCACCATTGCTGGTAGTGCCATCATGTCCGTGGTTGAGGACGTCAGAGAATAAGGATGTGACGTCACCGTCGATGCTGGCCAGGCCGTCGGTGACGAGAGTTTCTAGAGCACTTGGACTCAATATGCTCTCGTGGGTGTCTTGACCGCCTGGAGATTAATTTCTAATTGTGAACCATTGATAGATTCTAAGAAGATAGGCAACAGATATGCCCATCATAATTTATAATGTATCGAAACTAACACAATTTAAAGTGCGATAAATGTGTCTCGGTTGTTATTTTTCTTACCCTGCCCTTGGCTTCCTGATAATATTCCAAGTAGCTCATCATCTTTGAAAGAGAGCACGTCAGGTAACACTCCAAGAAAGTCATCATTCTCTTTGTCAATCATTAGTCCATCATCATCACCGGAGGGCAGTCTGCGCGCCTTTATTGCAAACAACACATTTCCATTTACTTTTGGGCAGAGATATGAAAACACAGATTTCTGAAAGCTGATATTGGCTTTAAAGCACAAAAACTTGCCAGGAAAACGTAAAAATGTTGGATTACAAATACAGCATATCCAAATATCAGTTCCATAACAAGTCATAGCAGCAGCTTTCTAACAGTTTTAAAGACATTTATAGCATTTTATCAAATAAAACCAGTATCGTCAACAGACTAGATACACCATCATACACCATATATGTTGGTAGATTATTTTAATGTGATTAAAATTTTCGACAATAAAAAAGGCACAAAAAGTAATAAAGAATATGGAGTAACTGTAGATATAAAAATTACTTACAACACACTTTAAGCAATTTAACGCTTAAAATCATCAGTCCTACATTGCTTACATGAAGTCTCTCTTGTTTCAGCTCGGCTTTCTTCTGAGCTTCCACCGCTTTCGACGCGACCTGGGCATCAAGTCGCAACTTGACTCTTTCCGGAAGCACAATCCGCGAATCCCCACCGACCGGTAAGCTGTAGAGCACATGGATTGGAGTGAAGCTAACGACTTATATGAGAAACATTAGATCTTGATTTGTATTAGAGATTCATGAACATGAATGAGATCCCAGTGCTGATATTCGTACTTTGAAACACGAAGCCAAAACAACGCTTGCAGAAAAATTAAAAAAAATCGAAACTCAGAGGTAACTTGTATAGTTCAAAATAGAGAAGGTGACAAAGTTGGAAAGAGCTTACTTGTTTTTGAGCGAGTCAACTTCCTCCAAGTCGATCGCTTGTGAACTGATGGTCCGAGCTATCGACAGAACAGAAGGTCCGAAAAATCCATCCTGGTAAAAAGTTACAGTTGTAAAAGGTGATAAACAAATTGCAAATTGCACTGTTGTGATAAAATAAAAGAACTTTTTATACAAAACAAACTTTGAACTCAACCTCTGTAGACTGATTGTGCAGTTTTTTCTAAAAAAAAACAATAGTTAAGAAAATGGCACCTGAATGTAAGGAGGGAATTGGTCGATCAATCGGGTCCGTCGTTTTCGTTTTGCTTTCTGCTGTCCACTCGGTAAAGTCGATATTTTGAGTTTAAGAGGGGACACCAACATGCTTGTTTGACCTGTTTTACAACAAGGTACGTTTTTGAAACACGTGAAAAAGCTCCCAATCGTATTGTATAGTGATAAAGGCCCTCTTTTATACTAATAAAACTTGGTCTTTTGCACGAAAAAAGATCAAAAATGGAGATAAGATAAAATACCGATTCGCAATACAAAATTACCAACAAAAAAAATTTCAAGAAAAAGTGAACGAAAAAAGACTTGATCTAATTTTAATCACACAAGGGTCAGTAGCTGTTTGCAGACGACGTTCAAAACACAAGAGGAGAGAATACAAACGTTGAGTTATATATACTGTATTTCTAACCAGAAAAAGTTACCATTTTTACGTTGTTGTAACATCGTCAGACGCCAACCGGATGTATATAAAAATATCTTCACTAGTGGCGAAATACAATGTCTTACGAGACCAAATTGCTTGAATCAAGTCGAGTTTATAAAACAAAGATTATCTGCACGAGACGTCAACCATGACATGTTCGATTGGCTTTTCCAGATTAAACTAAGAAGCGTGTCAAATGTATTGAAAAGGGGATATACTTTCGCATTTTTCTTCAGGAATCACTTCATCTTTGACTTCAGCTGACGACGATTCTTGATGAGCAATCGTAATACCACCTTCCATTTCATGCTTTATGTAACTCGACTCGCATTCTGTGAATTAGCATGCACTCAATTACAAAGCAACATACGCAAAGATTTCTTTCATGCTAAAAGAATTAGTTTTGCTTTTTTAGGTAATTGGTGAATTCGGCGACAAAGATTTCGAAATATTTACTTCAACAAAAGCGCAATATTCACCTCCAGTGATTTCTGATGCTCTCAGCTTCACGTCATCTCCTTTTGGAGGTGTTGTGTCGAATCCTCCAGCGGTAGATGTGTTCACACTGGCCACTGCGGTTCCGCCTGGCTGAATGCGGCTACGACGCGCCTTCGGTGCAATAATGCCGCCTCTGCCCCGCTGCCGCACCATGAAGCCTCCGATTCCTGAGATTGCAAACAAATCTTTTTCATAAATCGTAGTGTTGAGCGCTATTTTTTCACAAACTTCGTAACTTGTGTCGATATGGAGACGACTTATTTCTAGGCATAGTAGAAGTAGTCCACTGTCCCTACTTACTTCGAACATGGGGAGAAAAAGCAGTCAACTGGCAACCGAGCATAAATTTTACCATTAACAGGTCTTCTTTCGGTTGCAAATTTAAAAAAAAAGTCTGGCTGAAACAACGCAGGGACACTGTACCCGGATAAAGTGTACCCCACTGTACCCAATAACTCACCTGGTCGATACGGTTTCCGTCTTCTTTTGATTCCTCCTTGTTGAACTCCCCCAAGGAGTTGTTTGGTGGCATCGCCACCGGCCTGATCGGCTAATGTGCTCCCAACGTCAACATGTTCGGATGACGGTGACTGCGGGTCATCAGTTGCGTGCGAGCCTGTTACATGTTCACAGAGGGGTGAGACAATGCATTGAGATAACAAAAGAAATTAAATGAACTACTGAATTGCAGAGACAAGGGTAAATAGTAGAAAACTATGTTACATCCTTTCTGTGTAACAAATTTTCTTAGTGGCTTTATGTCAACAAAATGTACAGTACAACAACATTGTGAAACGTGTCAGAAAAAATAAAAAAATTTTAAAAATAATGAATCATTGGAAGAGATTTCGTGTAAAATATAAATTCTTTGATTGGTCAAGTCAAGGAGGCAGACTTTTATTTTAGAAATTTTCAAAGCAAATAATCACACAAGACATTGGTATATGCTTTCATCAAAATGCAGTGTTGTTCCAACTGTTTTCAAAAGGAGTTGCTTGCTACTAACCCAATTAACACAATGTGTGCATTTTGTGAAGTCGCAAAGAAAAAAGACCTTCTGTCACATGCTACAATGCTTTGTGAAAAGCTGGAAAAAAAGGTTCCCAAAAAAGGCAGGCACCTTTTCTTAAAGCAGAGAGCAGAATAAACAACAAGGAAATCAACAACAACAAAAAGAAAGTCACAACGAAAATTCAACAACGTGCAGTTTCTCAACAACGTCATCTTTGCTTGAACCGATTTGTTTTTTCACAACCAACGCGTACAGGACAAACAAGCCACTGAGACAAGCAGGTGCAACAAAATTAATCTACCAACCCTCCGAAGGCAATTTAATAGGCGGCGTATTAATCTCCACAAGGCTATTTGGAGACTGATCATCAGACATACACAGAAGAGCGTCAGTGTACGTTAGGTCAGTGAGGTCTATAATACAAAAATATAATAAGATCCGTTGGACAAACTTATCCACCTTAATAGTTGGTGCTTTTCTGGTGCCAATTAAGCTTTTAAGAGATGAAGAAACGGAATAACTAAACTTCATTTCGAATATAGTTATTTACTGCATAAAACAATGAATGTACTTTTTTCAATTTATCAAAAAGATCTTGAAAATGAAACACTTTTGGCCGAGTTCTGAAAATATGTTATCGAGTAAATTTTAGCGACTAAAGAAATACATATCGTCAAATGATCTCCACTTTCTCAAACTAAGGTAATTAGTTCTTCCCGACAGACTTTAAGTATAGAGAGCAGAAATATGAAAATTTTGTTATTGGTGTTACTTCTTGGCTGGTGTTTGGCTCAAGAAGAACCTATTTTCCTTGAAAACAACCAACCATAATCACGACAAAAGATTCTCACTACACAAATGAACAATAATACATGTTTTGTATCTTAACTCCTTTTCCAGGCTTACTTGCAAGAATTTTAACCAGTATTTTGATACAAAAAACAACAAAAACTACAATTTATACAAAATTAGATAAAAATATGTGGAGTTTGTCTCATTATTCATGTGTTGAAGATTTTAAAAATTAAGTTTTGCACATGTTTTTTCTTCTCCACTGCAATTCGGTGTATCCATTTTCGTTAGAATCTCGACAAGCTTGGCCGCATTAAAAACCGAACAAAAAAGATTATTTCACCTAGTTAGAAGACTTACCTAGCTTGGGATCCGTTATAGGGTCGGCTTCAGACTCCGGAGTGGCGACAGGCAAAGCGCTGGTCTGGGAATCCACTGGAAGCATATTGTCGTCGCCTACGTTGTTCATGTCTGATTATTTAAAAACAGTAATTTTCCATGCAAAACAAATTCGACTCAACAGTGTTGCCCAGTAAGTTGAAAGGTCTTGTCCAACGAACATAAAGCCTAAAGGTATACCGAAAAAATGTTCGGAATAGAATAAATCACTTCCATGATTAATGTCTAAACTTGCTTTGAGAATCAACGCACGATTTATGAAAAGTAACATTACATCGCCGTTATACCAAAAGGCTATCCTTTCATACTCAAAATCAAATAAGCAAAGAGTGACAGACGCCACGACTTTCTCACACGCGCATGGTGACAATTCTATACAGGTAAATCATCATCATCATAATCCATCGTCGGTTTGTTCCCCACTAGTGGGGGTGGCCGATTGTTTCCGATTGATTTTTAAATGAATTAGCATTCAAAAATCAACACACGCCTTTATGTGAATTGGACTGAAACTAATTTCTTCAAGTCAGATAAAAGTTATAAAAGGATTAACATTATTTTATGGGGCGTGGCCACGATGGAAACTACGCTTGATGTCTATGACACTGAGAGAAACATCAGTGCCGCTTACAATCTCTCGTTTTAAAGTAAATTGACAGACAGCGATTTAATTTTTGAAATGGATTTACTTTTCGTGACAGGTTGTTCCGTTTCTTTGGCCGCGCTGTCTCCACTTTGGTCCATTGGGGACTTTATTTCTAGAGGAGCAACTAACTTCTCAGTTTGCTTCTGAAGTGGCGTTTTTCTGAAATCGTATCATTTGTTACAGCAGATAGGTTTAAATTTAAACCACAATGTTTAACCGCAGTCCAGACAAATATAATAATAATTACAGTATAATATAAGAAAACCGTACAACAGAGAAGGTAATAACTTTTTAAAAAATGAAAAGGGCATCGCTATAGGAATGTGATGAAGATAAAATTAAAAACATTGAACAATTTTGAAAAAAAGAGCAAGGCTCCTTGTTGAGAATTTTTCAATTGAAATTTAGTGTTTGCGTTGAGTCGTAACTTAAATGGCAACACTGATGCTTTCAACAATAGATATGTTTAAAACTAAGAGATTGCCAAACGCATCAAAGTGTCAATTCTTCCGCGCTAAACATACACCAGACACTTAAAAAAGTCATTATTAAACCATTTGCGGGCGTGATAACGTTTGGTAACAACATTATGCAGCATTCTTTTTAAGCAGGTCTTATTCTAGAAACAAAACCATGTACAAAACCTTTTCTGCACGTTCGGTTTCTTCTTGTGCAGTCCCATCGCATTTTGCATTAGTTGTTGTATATGTTGCAAGCCAGCACTGGTCAACGCTACTCCATCTTTATGATATTCCTGGAAGGCGATTTGTGAGTCAATTCATGTTTACCAACAGCCGTGACGACAGATTGCGAGCTAGCACAAAACTGAGCAAGGCGGTTTTGAGGTAAGCTTATTAAAATTATTCAAAAACTTAGTCATTTTTAAAACAATGAAAATCTTTCCCAGGTTAAGTACTTTAAATAAAGAAATAAAATAAAATTTGTGCAATCAGTTGAATGTAATTTAAAACAATGACCACGCTGTTAATGAAGTCCTCCAGGATTGAACAAGAACGACATGTTCTTACCTTAACTTGTTCAGCATCTGATCTGGTTCGGCCGAGATAGATCCCGGAAGAAGGATCACTATCAAATGGTTGTGGAGGATTTAAATCCAAATGAGGAGGAGTGGCGTCTTTTGGGCGGCAAAAAACGCAAGAATAACCTTTCTCCAGGACCTTTTCTATATCCGACTCCGAATAGAGATACTCGCAAGCTGAATGTAGCCATCTGCAGAGGAAAAAATATTTAAGAAAACCACTACAAACGAGAGAAATACAGAAAATAACACAAAAATACTTTAGTTACTTTGGAAGAGGAGAGTTGTTATTTCGCTCATCATATTTCAATTGTCCACACAAGCAGATGGTGCATACGCGTTCATCAAGCCAAACGAAATTAAAACAAAAGACGAAGATTTTACTATATCGTTGTTCGTACAAATTCTGAGACAAGGTTAAATTTTGTGGGCCTGCTAGGTACGCCGTACAGATTATGTACTTTCTTATCCAAACAACTGTTCAGTATCATTCATGAACATTTCAACCTCAATAGATTTTCGCCACACTTTTATGTTCATCGGCGTACAAGTTTATCACAAATTGTGACGGGTGCATTTTTTTTCCAATCCAGCAACGTCAATGACAAGAATTTGTCTTTAAATGGCATGAAAAACCCTGACTTGAAAACAAAGAGCTAATAGTTTTTCGGGTACTGGAGTTTGGACACAATTCGACATCACTCGTTAGCAACTCCAGTGCCACACCTCTCGCAACTTGAGCACTGCATGATGACGTCATCGTCCTTGTACGATCTTCTGCAGAGCGGGCAATGCGACAGCGAGGCGCATGGGCCACACGACGAATAGTTCTCGGCCCAGTCACAATTGAAGCCGGGAGTGAGGGTGCCGCAGTGGTTGCACTTGACACACCTGAAGAGGAAAATTTTGTAATTATACATAAACAATGCACGAAAAAAATATGCCACCGTAAAATACAAACTTTAAAATATGAGACTTAATTGCATGATAGCAGTTTTAATTTAATGCACATGCCAATGTTTTAGGTCAACATTTACCCAATGTTATGAGTGTGAAAGTTGGATTGACATAGTAACTTGGTATGGTGAGCGCCCATCAGCCCTGAGGTGACAACTACAAACTATGAGAACATCACATTATATACAGTACACCACACGGCTAAAAGAACTTTACATCAGAATGCCAAACATTGATAAGGTGGTAAGTCGTACTACAAAATAACGAAACGGTTTAAGGTAAAAAAAATTAACATCAAGTCACCATTTGCATTTCCAACCACCCTTAGGTACATGTTGCAAAGGAGGCTTCAGGCAGTACGTGTGGTAAGATATGTCGCAGTCATCGCATAGTAGCAAATGAGATGGGTCGTCCGCTGCACCGCATTCCTCGCAAACCTGAGGGATAAAATTGAATTACAATAGGTAAAAACAATACACAACGAACAACATTAATTCGATAAAAAACTACTGCTCAGTGGGATGGCGCAGAGGATAAAGCGCTGGCATTCAAACGATGCAAATCTGATTCGATACCCGGCTTTAGGTGGTATTTGATAAACACAACTCACCTCTACCCAGGGTGTAATAAATTGAGTGGGCGTCATTGCTTAAGAAAATGCGGTCGAGAGAAAGGAACTAGCCACCTTACTCTAGTTAGTGCTGAAGGCCTAGTGTAGTGAGAACCTTATCTTTTCATGCTCAGTAACTAAGTATGAGACCACTTTTGCCTTACTGCTCAGTAAAGGGAAATGGTCATATCCTTAATAAAAAATATTTGAATTGTGTTCCAACAACAAGCGATACTCACAGTGCAGTCCAAGCATCTCCAGCCTTTCCTCAGCACAACTTTGGTCAGCTTCAGGTTAACGCAGTAAGGATGATAGCACTGGCCGCATTGCGAACAAGCGACCAACCTTCCTTCGGGGCCTTGACCAAAACTGCCACAAACCACGCACATGTCCTGAAAGCACCAAGTTGTTTTGGTCAACTAACTAGTAAAGGCTGCTTTTCCACATACAACGTCTGGTGACGTCAAAACGGTGTAAAAAGAACAACTTTTGAGACCAACACATGAGGTAAACATTGATAGAAACCCGAGTGTGATTTGAGCGCGTTTAAAATTTGGTTTATTAAACGTGCTGCACAGTATTAATTGTAAATCGCAGAATACCGTGGCGTAGATTAAACGTACACGATCAAACTAGAGCAATCATAGCAAAAACCTTGTCCTTAAAAAGTTAAAACGTTGTGGCACTGATAGCACAATTTTACATTTATACAGGGGTAGGGTTAATGGAGCTGAAACGGACTCACTGGCCACACTTTCGATGCAAAACATAATATCTTAAAACAGAAGCAAAGTTTCTATACAGTATTTTCCTTGCCAGTGAGACTTGGGAACCTGTTAGCTATGTCCCTGTATAATACGTGAACGAACAACATTCAGTGTATGGAAGTCAGCTGCATAGCTGAACGACAACGGCGAGTGTACCTGACTGACACTCCAAAGGTTGAAGGTAGTCCACTAAATCCAAGTGATTGTGACTTTGCAAAAGTTGGAATAATATGATAAAATATGGTTGTGATACCTGGTTCAATGTGAAGGCATCATCAGCCGAACAAAGAACGACAGTGTTATGCATCGAGTCGCCATATTCCTCGTCGACACCATCTCTGTACATCTCCGTGGCAGAAATGGATCCGAGCATGTTTTCTGTAAAAAGGGGGCGAATGAATATAGAAATCACACTCGTAAGAAAACTTTTTGAAACATTGGTAAATTCATGGAAGACTTTGATGAAAAGTTCAGTGACGGCATTTTATCTTGAAATAAGAAACTTTTGTGTTTTTACTTATAAGATACTACACTACATCCCAGCTTGAGCTAACGACGTCTGACTACGTTAAACCGATGTAAAAAAAAAACGATTTTGCCGGCTGGGTTGCCTTCATTTGCTCACCGCACTCACCGTGCCTCAGCCGAGTACGCGAACGTCTCCTGGCCCCAATGGCGTTGCTGCTTGTGGACACCTGCCCTGTAGTTGAAGTTCCGCCAGGACTGGGTACATTCGTTACAGCTGTGGATGCATGGGACGCCATGCTTCCTTGTCGTTGACGTCTACCACTGCCATCACGTAGTTTAAACGTTAAGTATCGTAGTTATCACGCACTGTAGGGGTCTATCACAACACCAAGATCAAAACTGACCACAAAATATATCTCGCATTGATATTTAAACTGCAACCACTTCCATTGTAATCGTTTTATTTTATTTTTTTCTTTGTGGTTTATCGTTTACTTTCGGGTTGTATAGCCGGGTCAGCTACACACACACAACTACCAATGAGTGTTTTTATTTCATTAAAGTTTTCATACGTTAAACCAACATAAAAAACACTGATCTGTTGGGTGGGTTGCTGAGCGCTTAGTTGTTCTGTCTATGATTTCGGATTTCTGTCAAATTGTTTGTTTTGCTTACTTTCTTTAACCACTCTCAACTACGGAAGTTTATACACCTCAGTTTCGTCAAAAACTTCAGTTACGTCATAGCCAATTAGCCATACAAACAAATGTTCTTATATGCAAATTTCTGAAGTCAATGGCAAAACGCGATGATACTACGAGAGACGTTTATGAAAAACCTTCCATTTGCAAACGGGATTAGTGACAACTATCATTGCAAGAAAAGTGCCATTATAAACGAATTACTGTATTACAGCACTAGTCCAATTCGTCTTTCTTTCACACCAATGGAATTGGTCAATGAAAGCAGACAGTTTAAGACATGAAACGCACCCTTTTCCTTTGCTTTGATTTTTTCCTTTGGACCCTCTTGCGACAGGTTTCTTCTTTCCTCCGAATGGTTTTCCCTTTCCGAACATTGCTCCGGGTTTTCCAGCTCCCGGTCCTGCAAAATGACAACACAAAGATGAATCTTCTTGCACCTAATCAGCCGTTAGTGATCGTGCTTCACTACAGAGACTGCTTCCTGGTGACGATGTATGCTTCGATATGACAGAACATGTTATTCTGGCAAAAGGAAGATGGGCCTTGACAAATCAATCAGCAACGCGCTGATTAGAAAATATTTGCGAATTGTTTCTCTCTTTATGCTCGCAATAACCGCCCTAGCAATGCAGAACAGCCGTTGACTAACATATTAAAATTGTAGGCTAATTAATGGACAATTATGAAAGATATATTATACTGTATACTACACTCTTTTCATGGTTTGAAAAATCCAGTGAGGTCTTGATAGAAGTCAACTTCAGGACATCAACGATTCTGAGACAAATCGTGTTTTCAGTCCTACAAGCATTAACCATGACACAGACTTAAGTATTGGACTAACTGGAAGGTTCTGTGGTTGGAGATAATTTGCTGATTGGTTTAGGTGAAGCATGCGAATCGGACAGCTTCGGTATTTTTCGCTTTGACCAGTCCGCGTTGTCTTTTTGTAACGTTCCTTGCTCGTCTTCAGAGAGCATGGAGACGCTGACGATTGGTTGAAATGCACCGCTGCTGAATAATCCAAGCGGGTCCTTCCAAAAAAAAAAAAATTGCGATAAAAAATGACAGATTTGAAAAATTATATTCTACGATTTGTTTTTATAAAGATAAAACCAAAGTGCGTGGCTTAATTAACGTTCAATAACGTTGCTTTATTGATGTTCACCAACGCCGTTTCGCAATTGAAGTTATTGAAAGTGATGACATTTAAGTTTCAAAAAGGAGACGCTCAAGTTGCTTTATTTGACGTAGCGACATTTCACTTCATGCGATCAGTCACGTTCTCATTATCATGTCACAAAAACAAAACATTCTTGATCCAAAAAATCTTCATCACAAAAGAATAATTTTGTGTAGAGATTCCATAAGCTGTTGGATGCACACTCAACGTTTGATGGTCAAGCGACAGAAGCATTATCCACCCCAATACCTGTGATTCTCCTTCGCCAAACACTGAACCAAGATGACTTTCCGCCGATGCTTTGCGTTCAATCAAGGAACGCACGTGTTGGGACACCGCCGCAATTGTGTCGTCACTGACGTGACGTTGTTTAGGTTTCGAAATCTTCAAACCGGCAGCGTATGAGTCGAACAACATCGGATCAGTGCTGTTGCCTGCAGGATGCGAAAACAAAACAAGGTTAGTTTGAAAAAGAAAGTGTATGCGCTGAGTTCCTTTTTTTTTTGTACGAAGAGTAAGACAGTGGACGAAAATCATCTTTTGTTATCCAAACTCGGCTTTGTCGTCGATATATGGAGAAAAAAAACGTAGTCTACTACTTTTCATCAAACGCAAAATATAATTTTTGTGCAAACTCGAATTTGTTTCAGAAAAAGATTTACGAAGAAACTCGTCCGAGAATGCAATAAGCAAAAGACACTTTATTTTCTAAGATCTCTCTTTTAATAAAAATCGTTCCATGACAGTAAACAATTTTTCAAATCACGTTTCATAAAAATTCTCTTCAATTACAAGCAACGATACAAACTTTTGTTGCGAGATTCTCCTACTTATTTCGCACAAGGTTTACGCCCCCTAATATAAATCACCACCCACGTGCACAATGATTGTATCAAAATTGCATTCTGCCTACCTTTCATGGCAAACGACTTCTCGGATTCCAAACTGCTGGATGCACTGGTACGTTTAGCGGGTTGCTTCTCTTCCGGTTTATCCTCCTCCTCGGCACCCACGGGAGCAGGAGGTTCAATGGAGGATGGTTCCTTACACACCATGGGGGTCAGTTTTCCGGCGCTGTAAGGAGATGCTGTCGTCGTCATTTCGACTTGCGTGGTGTCATCGCGACACTTCGGACACAAATAGTCGGATCCCATCTCGTAGTATGTGTCCATGTCGATCATGTCTTCGCATTCCTCATGAACCTGAACATAATTTACTGTGTAAATTACTCTGAAAAATGCGTTTGAACATGTTTACAAGCGCAGATGCCTGAAGATAGTCTTTTGAGGACTTTTTGTTGTAAAACAATGAAAAATAATAATCTTAGGTGTAAAATAGTAATCTTCACCATGTAGTAATGTGTTCGTATATAAGCAGAACATACAATATACGCATTTTTTTACCTTTGAGTCTTTTTTGCAGGTAAGAAACGAGATAGACTCACCCATTTTTTGCAATCATTACATTGCATCATGTCTTCGCGTGTGACTTTTTCAGGGTAAGCCTTTCCGCATACAGGACAACCTGACCCTTTGTCTCGCTGCTGGTGGCAACTGTCACAGACCTTCAAAAAAAACATCAAAAATTGTTTGCGACAAATGTACATGTGCTGAATATTTAAAAGAAAACATGATAGCGATTAGTAAAATGTGTCTAAAGCTGTTGCAGCCAAATGAGCCGTTAAACAATCAATCCCTTTAAAGATGATTTAAAACCAAGCAACGTCTAATAGACATGAAGGTTAAAAACATGTAGTCGAGTGATGCTTACGTGCTAACATCAAATTTTAGCAATTGACATGTATACCAGACAACAAATCAGTCGTTTTTACATTGGTTCAACGTCTGCAAACGCTGAATCAATGTAAAAAATGACTGATTTGCTGTTTGGGATGACAAGCCATCCAAACTACACCAGATTAAAACGCAAGCTATTATAACGCTAAGCACAAAAAACAAATTGCATTCACCACTCGCAACTCTGGCAACAAAATTCTTTATTTTTACGTTGATTTAACGTCTGCACATGTAAAAATAATGTAAAAATGATGAATTTTGCTATCAGGGAACTAATTACCTCTTCGCTGTAACGCCATTGTGAGCTAGACCCACTGCAAATAGATTTTGCTCCACAGTCACTACATCGACGACAGCTCTGTGTTGACAATATCGTTGACTTTATAAGTGCAATGTGTTGTTGTTTATGAAGCCAACACGCGTTTACACTAGTCGCTTTAAAGCACATGCAACAGCGTAAGCTTAGCCTGCAACTTGCATTAGTATAACGTGAAGCATGCCCAACCTCCAAGTGTCGCTATAAACCAACATGCATCCACTAGAAGACAACGATTCTAGTAACAATTCGTGCAGTTTTTACACGTAGCTTTGTACGCACCTGGCAACACCAGCCATTCTTAGGTATGGACGGTATGGCTGGCTGGAGACAGTACGTGTGGTATCCTTTATCACAGGAATCGCAAACAAGCATTTTGTTGTCATCACCAGGTTGCCTAAGAGTAACAAAACATTTTCGTGCATTTCTAGTTTGGAGCTAAAAAACTGGAGATCTTTTTATTTAACAAGAAACATTTTGCTAATTGGATTACTATTGCACACGGGAACGCATACATGCTCATAAGAACATGAACATTGTGGGAACAACGATTGCAAAATCTTTCGGTTCTCCTACTATACGGAGAAGAAGGTCTGCATGCCTTGGATGAGGAGACTAAAGATTGGCTGCTCTCTAGCAGCCTTTCGGTGTAGTCCAGGAAACATCGTCAACCCGCGGTAGTAAAGGGATAGATAGACCCTTGGCCCCAGCAGCTCATACGAAAAATACATGATGTTCTATCACTACTGTGGGATCATTGCTTGAACTGTAACATAAACGTCTTGATCTGCCGAGTTAATGTTTTGATAATAAATATTCCAGCACTTTTTGTAACGAGTTTTTGCAAAATTTTTGCAGCGTTACAAAAGCCGAATGAAAACAATGCAATAAAATTTCAAAAAAAAGTTCGGCAAAAGTTGCAATTTTTACATCGTTGCAATGTCCACCAGTCATGATTTGAAAGGACACCGGAAGACTTGTCAGCCAACCTACAAAATTTTGTAAAATTCTTCACTTACCGACATGTCTGGCATATCTTGCAATCGGGGCACTGCCACCCGGCGCGCACAACCGGATTAACGCTGACGTCCGGTCGGAGACAGTTACCATGGTAATGATGACCACACGAAGTGCAGAAAAGAAAATCCGATATCTCTCCTAAGCAAAATGCAATAAGAACGTGAACGAATTCGCAGCTCATTTTCTCGCAACGAGCACCGACGTTGAGTCAATGATAAAAAAGCGATTTTGTCAGCTGGGATTATGGGTTTTACTGACGTCTTGCTGTTAACATTCCGTGACATATCAAGGCGGGAGTGCAGCCGAGGTCATGAAACAGCAAGTTGGATCAGTTTCGAAATCAAGAGAAAGCCAAAACGATTTGGCAAATTTGTGCCAGGCGCGGATTTATGGGGGGGGCCCGGGCCCCCCCCCGAAATTTTGTGAGGAATTGTTGAAATTGTATGTTTCCGCATCAAATGGTTTGATATGCTTCTAAACAGCTGATGTTAGTCCCACGGCGGACTTAACTTACCACGGGGGGGACAGGTTTTTTTTTATTATGGTTGAAATTACCCATCGATCAGACTCCGTTATTTTATTTCATACAACTTCAAATACATTTTAATAGTAACATTTGTTGGAGCTGAAACCAACGCTGAACCAAATGGCGTCAGTTGCAACAATCTGAAACCCCTGAATGGCTCAGTGGCGTAGCCAGGGGGGGGGGTTGAGGGTTTCAACCCCCCCCCCCCCTTTGGCACGCGTGTGACGTCACGATATTGAGAATGATGCTTTCAGTCTCTTTATGTCTCTAAAACAAAGTTTACTTAACTTTAAATGAAACTGCATTAAATGAGCGAGTTTTGCCAATACCAAACATTCAAATATCTCAGCCAGGAATTAGCAACAAGAAAACATAGAGACTTAGCTTTATTTCCGAAAAATGCCGAAGAAAACATGATCTTATCCTTTTGTTATGCCACCGGACAGCACCATTTTATAGGAATATTCATACCTACATTTTTGTTGAAAATGCTCTCAGAATGCACAAAATTTAAAGTAAATTTTCAAAATTTTCAGGGGGAGGCCCCCCGGACCTCCGCTGCGGGGTGTCGTCTTAGGCGAACACGCAGGCGGGCTTTGCCCGCCCGACGTCATAAAAAAAAAACTTTCAAAATTTCTAGCCACGCCACTGGAATGCCTGTTTTATAGTTTTTAGTCTTCTTTATAATTTCCATCAATTACGTATATGCCTGCAAACATAAAATATATCCAATTGGTCATGGATACTCCATGCAGGGTTTTAAACCAGATTTCAAGTTTACTTTGCATGCTTAGCAATTTTTATTGAAGCAACATTTATTTTTTAAACATTCACAATTGATGAAAATGGTTGTTTTAATGTCTATTTTATATCATATCTAGGCTATATGTCGTAGTATCATTATTGTTCATATGTGCTTTATCTTTTTCTTTCTTTTTAATTGATTTTCAAATTTTCTGGCCCCCCCCGAAAAAAACTCCTAGATCCGCGCCTGATTTGTGCGTAATAAAAATAGTTGAAAGCAAATAGTTACACCTTATTTCATCAACCTAACAATGTATACAATTGGATGGGAAACAAATTTAAATGTGGAAAATTATGAAAAACGGATTAATTTCTACGAGGAACACATTGCCAGCTACGCATTACCAAGGATACATGACCAGTTACCAGAAAAGAAATTGTGTATGTGAGTAGTAAACTATTTGCGTAGAAAGTGTGATCTTTCATTGTCCAAACTGAAACGATAGTCTACTATCCTAAAAATGCTGCTTTCAGCCTTGCATCCACATTTGGGAAAAGCTTTACCTGGCAGAGTGGCAGAAGGGTGGTTAAAAAGGCCTTTTGGATAGAAAGAAATCTCAAACACAAAACTTGATTTCTTGTTTTGCAAGTATGAAAATGCCGAAAGATGCAGATGAACATAACGTCCGTTTGTAACGATACTTTTTTTTCGCAATCAAAATTATGCAAAATGTGACTTATTTTACATATTTCAATATTAAAATCAAAACATATAATAACCCATGTCGTCGCAAACAGCACAATTGAGCTCCTCTGGAGCGCCAATGGAAGGGGCTTGCTCCAGGTGGTCAGGACATAGCATGAGCATCGATTTAATGTCCTAAAACACAGAAAAGGTACGCAATTAAAACAACCGCAATTGATAAATTAGTTGCAGTTTTGGTTGAACTGAACGCTTTACTTCAGATTTAAATCTAGTTAGTCAAAAAGCACATAAAAATAGTTAGCGAAGTACAACTTTATCTTCAAACCCCAAAAAAATTGTAACAATATATATATTTTATATAACATTGGCTAACTACAAGCTTGAAATTAATTGTACAAAAAGGAAGACAGCTAATCTTAGTCACTTTCAAACAATCTGTATTTTGCAAGGTGTGTAGCTGGCTGTCGGCTGCATAGCCAAGTGGTGTGGGTTTTGGTACGATGCTCAATAGGCGCCGGTTCCACACTACTCAAGAGAATGTGTCTGTATCTTTGGCAGGATACTCAATAACTTGCCTGAAGGAGTGAAGGTGGACACGAAGATTGGCTTTCTTGCCTTCGGTCCACTCAATCTTCAACCACCGGGTACAAAGCCCGGATAGGACAAAAAAGTATCTTGTGACGTCACAGCCACGTGTTCTCAATGGGCATGGCACCACAAACCTACTGAGCGTCGGTCAGGCACTTTAACCATTCGGCCACGCAGCCAACGCCAAGATATAATGCAAAATAACTCATAAAAACTGGCAAAGTCTATAACGGATTTTTTTGACATATAAAATTAAGCATTTATTTTTGCAACGTAGACATACCTGAAAGCACCCACTGCCGGCAGCACACGGATAGTGATAAAGTTTGTCGCACCTTGCAGCTTTGCATTTGATGGTCGCTCCGTATCTGCTGCAGTAACTGCATTTCAGCGACATTCCTTGATGAACAGCCTGCACGTTGAAAAATAACGATCAAGTCACTAGCTGAATTTTAATAAACAAAAACTTGTGCTCAACTGCTCAACCGTTCATTTTTGGTGTAACGTTTAAAATTTTCTGTAGATTTGATGTACTCACTACTCAGCGTTATCTTTTACACCATCTTTCCATCAAAACTTATAAACATTAAAGCACATGCGGTATGCCTACGTTTGAAATGTGTTTTCTGAAGCACTCTTTCCACTATGCATCTTATAAACATTTTATATTCTTCGTTGGGAAAGTGATACACTACATATAGCCTACTAAACCAAAGGCTAGTGTAATCGGCGAAAAGTGGCATTTTTATTATCCCACTATTTCCGACCGTGCTACTGCACCAGCATGAAAAATCATGCTTGTAAAAAGTAAAATGTCGATCAGCAAAATGAAAATAGAGAAATTAAGCCAAACTTTTCCACTGTATCAGATAAAAAAGCGTCGTTGATGGACTACTATGACGGCTTACAATTTGCAATGATCGTACGCTCTTTGCGCCAATTTCAAATCCGAAGCTAATGTGTAAACACTCACTTTGTCAACACATAGTAATTGATAAAGTTCATTTTGTGTCACCCCCTCCGACCACGCCGCACAACAGTGATGGGCGGTCACGTGACCTGGATAAGTTGAAAATAAATAATTACGAGCAATACAGATGAAGTTAGTTTAACAAAACACATTAGAATGCCGTATGTTTGCAATCTAGGCAACAAACTTGTTTGATAAGAGCCGGTTAATTTTACAGGTAAAGTGAATCCAATCGTATGTTGCAGCATGCTGGTACAGATTTTACATTTAAAACAATACATTTACACATGAAGTGTGTAGTGTGAATGCAGTAAGAAGCTGTCATTATCAGGTCAAACGCTTGTACAAACTATGTTTCGTTTATTGTGTACGGTAAGTAATGTAGAACTAGATAACGTATTTTGGAGCTGTCAAACTCAGCTGAATGCATTTCTTAAATACAAGAGTGTAAAGTAATGGATGGGAAACAAATGTGTAAATACACCGAACTGTATGCTAAAAATTTCAAATGAATGTCCAATGAAAATGACCAAATAATACCTGATGATTCGAAGATGTTGGCAGGGTCAGCGATTTCAGGGCATCCCAGCGTGCTCAGTTCATCGACTACTTCAATAGTTCGACTTTCTACATGGCGTGCAGACGAATCTTGGCTACAAATGAATAAATAACATTTAAATTTAGTACACTTCCATAATCCATATCATTACCGTACCTTCTGAAGTACTCAAGTCAAAATCAATGCACAAAAATAAAAACTTCATTCAAGAATACTGTGGACTGAACAAAGGGAACATACCTGTGACGAGTGTCATGACTGCGACTTCGAGATGGAGATTTTGAGGAACGATCACCATAATCAGGGGCAGGGGACAGACCAGAGAAGGAGTCCCTACTTCCTCTTTTTAAGGTGGGCTTACGAAATGGATTGAAGCCTGGGGTCGGGTCGTAGCGAGTTAAATCACCTTGTCCTAGAAGGCTTTTTTCTCCGCAATAACACAAGGCACAAATCGACCCAGAGCTAAAAATAAATAGGCTAATCATTTCTGTATGTTACTTAAGTTAACATTTTATCGTTTCATTTTTCTATAAAGACATTAGAAGTGCAGAATCATATTTAAATAATCAAGCTACAGCCCACAATAACAAAGCGTACATATAACAAATAACAAAGCCAATGTATAAAACATAAAACCAAATTTTAACCAAGTTAAAGTGTTTATATCTTGGCAATATTGATATGGACGGTTATTATTGATTTTGTTAATTTTTTAAAACAAAGAAAAGAAATATTGAAGTTTGTATACTGCATATTAGGCTAACTGATATTGCATGTTAAGCAGCTGACAAAGACTTTTCTACAGTTTGAACAACACAAAAATCAAAGTGGATATAACTGTAAGTAGCACTACAGTATTACAATTTTTGCTTCAAGAAGTGCTCCTGCTCATTACCTTGGACACACAACTGGAACAGGTGTAGAGCCATGAGAAGAAAGCTTTTCCTCCACGGGTGTGGAACAAGTCGAAACCTCTCCACTTTCCCCTTCCAATATGTCTTCACAAGGGCTGTAATCTGGGTCATTTGGTGGGGTGTCTTCATCATCTTTGATCACCCTACTCCTTGTCTTGCTGCTAAACAGAGAGAAGTTACACCAAAACGCCTGTCGCAAAGTCTTGAACAATCAAAATGCAATATAGTTTTTTAAAGTTAAAAACTTAAAATGCCAACAAACTTGCACAGGTAAAATGCAAAGTATATATATCAATAGAAACTCATTTCAAAACTCAAGCTCCTTAAACAGATAACAGATAATGTAATTGTAATGTCATTCAACACAAAAGTTTCAAACAAAAATGGAAACCAATAAAACAGAATCCAATCATCAACAAAAAACCTTAAGGGGCACTCCTGATGGAAACAAAATTTCTTTCAAAATTTATTTTTCTATCTAGAAAGCAGTAAATTTCATCAGGATTTTGAATATGGTAAAATTTTGACTCTATCCAAGCTTTCCAATGTCTTTGTGTGTCAAAACTTAGTGATAAATGTAACGTAGCTTGTGTTTTAATGGGTGTTTTTCAAATGCTGTTTTTTTTTAAAGTCATTTTTTGATGTTTTCAACTACTGGTACTCATTTATTTCTTGTCAGAATGGCATGAAATTTCGCAGGCATAATCAATACATACTGGAGAAGTGATCTATAAGAGAATTTTTGCTATTTTTGTGTAGTTTCACTTAAAATTAAAAAAAAAAACAATTGCACAATATATCAAGTTTTTCTAGTACATAAATTCAAAATTCATTTATTTTATAAATATACAGTTATACACTTGTGGAAGAAAATCTCTCATCATTATATGGGCCTCATACGCCGATGATGATTACAACCCTTACCGTTATATGGGTAAGGAATGGCGACAATGCCAGCAAAAAGTTATGAATGAAATAAGTTCTCTCTTGATTTTTTTTTTTTATAGGTAGAATTTTTTTTTTTTAAATGGAAAACTTTGACCTTTTTTTCACAGAAACGTTTTTCATCTATTTAAGTGCAATATTTTGATTGCAATTTTCATACTCTTTCCAAAGACATATAATATGTAGGGCTTTCTACAAGTTAAGCACATTTTTCGATCTATTTCTTAAGGGCAGTGCTGAAGTTGATATTCCATCAGGAGTGTCCCACCAACTTACAATCAAATGCTTCTATATTATAACAATTTTTTATTAGGAATTAAGTTATTCAAAATTTTCTTAAACAGAAACTTTTCAATTCTAACAAAGCAATATAAATATTTAACATACCGTTTCTTTTTATCTTTTGCAAAACGAGGTAAAAGACGGCTTTTTGATTCAGGTATTAGTGGGCTGTCAGAAACTTGAGATACATCTTCCATGTCACCTTCTTGCACAGACATGTTTCTCAAGTTTGAAAAATTAAGAAATCATTATAATATTGTGTCTTCATAATTCTAGAAATAAAATGGATAACGATGACTGAGACAAATACAACTGCACATTAACATATATACAGGATGCGGACAAAGTCTTTGGACAAAAATGAAACTTTAATTTACTATATGTCCTTAAATAGATTTAGTAAATGTTTGATAGTGCACATTTATTGTATCAAACCTTATATTTCAGAATGTATCATCAGCTTATCATTATTTAGCTTTATTTTCAAGTATGAGTGATAAACGTGCAGCTATCATTGAACTTCATCGAGCACACAAGCAGTGCTTCCACTTTAAAGGATTTTATCCCGAAATCGGGATTTTTCAACGCTTCGAAGAATAAAAAAAGGAAATGATGATTGGAAGGATTTTTTAGGGATTTTTAACAATTTTACAAGGAAATTTGGTCTTAAAAAGGGAATTGTTGTTTTTAGCAATTTTAAAGAAAATCTCATTAATATTCTCTTTGAAAAGTTCTAAAAACGACTGGAATAACGATGATCAGCTGGTTTCCGTCGGCACTCGCCATCCGGATCCGGAACCCCCTCTTACACTCTTTCCAGTGCTTCCACTTTGAAGGATTTTATCCTGAAAAAGGGATTTTTCAACGCTTCGAAGGATAAAAAAAGGAAATGAAGATCGGAAAGATTTTTTAAGGATTTTTAACAATTTTACAAGGAAATTTTGTCTTAAAAAGGAAATTGTTGTTTTTAGCAATTTTATAGAAAATTTTATTAATATTCCCTTACAAAACCTCTATAAACGACTGGAATAACGATGATCAGCTGGTTTCCGTCGCCACTGGCCATCCGGAAGTGACTGGAACTCCTCGCCCTCACCCTCTTTCCCATTCTCGCCTTTCCGTCGCTTGATTTCTATTCTCGCGTCTCGCCGTTATGGGAATTGGATGTGAGTGAGCTAGTTCTCAATCCTTTTAGTTAAAATTAGGTAGGCTAGTCGTTGATTTACAGTTGAACTTGAGTAGCAATGACAAAGTTCACTGACCTTCGACGTACAGTTAGGGATGATAAGCTTAGGCTAATGGTACGGTATCCTTCCGGTTTAGAAAAAGTTAGTTATAGCCTATTATGGTGTCATCTAGGCTGTGTATGTGTATACAATATAGTGTACACAGTCAGACTGAGTCAGTACTGTATCATGAATAGGCCTAGTATCCTGAAGTTTTTTATCAGTTTCAGATGATTGTGAAGATGTTACTGAGTATCCTACTTGTTGAACAAGTTAGCTCATCAATGAAAACTGAACTAAACACAAAAATAAATTTGTTAATGAATGGATAATTCGTTACTGGACATTTACCACCTGTGCATTTTTGGTGTTTGGGATAGGTTAGGACTCTGGGTGGGAAAGATGAGAGTGGTAATTGGTAAATGATGTCCAGGACTCCAGGTGGTAAATGTCCCAGAACCGACTAACTGACAAGCAGTTTTTTTGGCTGGACAGTGAACAAAGGAAGTAAACCATAAATTGTAAAATATGTGCTGCTTTTGTGTAACTGTTCTAATACAACAATGTTGCTTTGACATACCGGTGCCACGGAAAAAATCGAGATTAAAATAACTTTAAAGTTGTATTGGCACCTTTTTTAACTAGTTAATAACGTCAAAAATAACCTCGCCTATGAAAGAAATTTTGATGGGTTTCCGACTGAGAAAAAAGGGATTTTTCAGGACAAAAAAGGAAATTGAAGAGGATTTATCAATTGTCAGAAGTGGAAGCACTGTACACAAGACCAATTCAGAGATAATAAAGCTTCTTAAAGCATCGAAATGTACAGTTTATCACACTGTCAGCAGATTTAGAGAACTGAACAGTACTGAAGATCGCCCTCGAAGTGAGATACCACGAACTTCTCATACCCCAAAGGTCATTAATGCGGTTCGAGCAGAATCCGTCACTATCACAAGAGTTCCAAGAGGAAAATGGCTCGCGGCATGGATGTGAATGAAAAGACGATTAGGAAGATTGTCAGAATCCACTCCACTCCAAAATTAAATTATGAATTAATGTGATACCAGCCAATTTGAAACACACAAAATATTTTTCACAAAATATATTTCAACCAGAGGCCATAATTTTAAATTGCATAAACAGTTTGCTCAACTGAACTGCCGTAAATTTTTCTTTGCCAATAGAGTAGTCGATACTTGGAATAATTTACCATATGCTGTAGTCAATAGTATGTCTATTGCGACATTTAAGCGACGTGTCGAAAACTATTTATGATTGTGTCTTATCTTTTTTGTTCCTTGTGATTTTTGTTTTCTCTTCAAAATTTTCTTATTTTTATTTATTTATGTTTTCTTATCAATTGTTATCTGCGAGTATGTTAATGTTTTTCTCTGTAGTCAGTGGCGTAGCTAGGAAATGTGCCGCCCGGGGCGGATTCAGATTTTGCCGCCCCTTCAAGAAAAAGCATGTGAAAATGAATTTTTTTTAATTGACTTAAAGTGGAAGTATTGTATGTTTTGAACCAGTAGCGTAGCCAGTAATTTTGAAAGGGGGGGTTTTAAGGACCGGCGGGCAAAGCCCGACGGCGTCCTTGCCAAAGACGACACCCAGCGGCGGGGGGTCGGGGGGGCCTCCCCCAGAAAATTTTGAAAAATTACTTTAGATTTGGTGCATTCTGAGAGCATTTTCAACAAAAATGTGGGTATAAATCCCCTGGTATAAATATTCCTGTAAAATGGTGCTGTCCGGTGGCATAGCAAAAGGATAAGATCATGTTTTCTTGGGAATTTTTCGGTAACTTAATAAAGCTAAGTCTCTATGTTTTCTTGTTGCTAATTCCTGGCTGAGATATTTGAATGTTTGGTATTGGCAAAACTCGCTCTTTTAATGGAGTTTCGTTTAAAATTAGGCAAACTTTGTTTTAGAGACATAGAGACTGAAAGCATCATTCTCAATATCGTAACGTCACATGCATGCCAAAGAGGGGGTTGTAACCCCCAAACCCCTCCTCCCTCTTGGCTACGCCACTGTTTTGAACGTTGCCATTCTGTTTGCTTTTATTTTCCGTGTAGGCTACTCTTGCATTATCAACAAAAAAACAAAACGTCCTGTCTGAAAGTGCCGCCCCCCAGACGTGCCGCCCGGGGCGGTCCGCCCCCCCCCCCCCCTAGCTACGCCACTGTCTGTAGTACCATGTGTACTGGACCAGAATACACTATTATTATTATTATTGAAACACTCAGGGGTATAAAAAAGTTTGTCACCTTTAGTAGCACACTTACAAACATAAAAGGCTTCTGCTTCCTGTCTGTTGTGGTATCTAGATTGCTATAGTGCTATTTTATTCGTATTGTGTGTAATTACACCATACTATTCTCGCAAAAGACAAAATAAAAGTTTTTTCTCAGATCTCTTTCTGCCAGGTCGAAAAGTTTTGTTTTTTTTACAAACAGAACTACTGTAGTATATACAGGACTTAATTGATTCCATTAAAATGCAAAATTGCTGAACCAAACTCCAAATCCACTTCACTCAAAAATTTTTTGTAAAAAACGAAACTCCGAATCCACTCCATTTTTCTGAAAATTAGGCAAACTCCGGCTCCACTCCAACGCCAGTCCATGCTCAACTATAATTTTTACAACACACTACACAAAATCATATAGGCTATCATATTAAAATTTCATGAAAAATGATTCTCACTACTTTTCACACAACGCTCAACATTTCACCTCTGTCAATTGAGACTCGATATTTCTACACAAAAAAGGAACGTTAAACAAAATTTCTTGCATTAGGTAACCTATCCTATAGTATATCACACTGCATCCACCACTTTTAAAAATTCGAAATAAAAAGCAAAGCGCTTGCACAAATCAGACAAGATTAAACGTAGACCAGTAGTAGACTAAGGAACGAGTAAATTGAAAATGGACCAGACTTGGTGGAATACAAATTACAATATGCCTCATCGGAATAACCAGAGAGGCGGTCAAAGCGAATCTTCATTTTTTTCCGTTTTCACGGAAAGGAGCCAGTTCCGCAAGTTGCAAGTTAGTTGCGGCAGAAAAAGATGGACTGAAAACTAGAGACATGCCTTAACTCTCTACGTCAAGCTGTGGAAGACAAAACGTTGACTCAATTTACTTTATATCGAAATACTACTGCTGACATACATTTTCTTTATATCGAAATACTAACTACTGACATATAGCCTACTACATGATTTTCCATTCAGGCACGTTTTAAACCTTTCAAGACTTTGCCATCTTTTCCCGTTCATTAACGTGCTGGTAGGTCTACGGTATATCGATTTTTGTAGTTAGTAGACTATCTTTTTCATCCCGGACGCGTTAATGACAAAAAATAAAATGATTGATTGATATTGGTTGAGACTCCCTGGTTGAGTCGTTGTTCCAATAACTTCTGATTAGTCCAATGGTCATTTGTCTAATAAAACTTTTTTTATGTTTGGGTGCCTACCGTAAACGTTCGACATATGCTACAGTGAATTTTTTTCTATAAGTGTTTGAAATAAATATGTAAAATCTGGCTGTTTTGCTCGGCTTTGCATGCTTATAAAAGGATCCAGTGCACTGTCACAGGCCTTTCCCCAATTTGATATACCGGTAGGCCTACAATAAGTTACGCGCCAGGGATCACGCGGCGCTGATGGTTCGACTCTTGGGGTGTGCGCTTGTGTTACGGCCAATCTCTGTACAAATCAAACGTCATATAAAACCGTTCAAGTCTACTGAATATTACGTCATGGAAGTTGCTAGAAAATGTGCCAAAATTGCACCATCGTTCATAGACTTGTGTCAAACTTGTTTGGACTTGTTTGGACCTGTTTAAACAGGAAATATTACATCAGCTTTAAACACCTGTTGGAATGACTTCATAATTGTCTTTCATTTATTGCGTCACAGTTACTTTCTACGTGAATTTGAGATATTGATATCTATTCTGGTCATTCGTAAAATGATTGTTTGAAAGTTGGCCGCACATTTAACTGTTGGCTTAGTGCTTGCTAGCTGGACAAAGGTTCCGTCTTTTATCCAAGTAATTTGTATTGTAGTGACAGTTTTTAGGTGTACGGCGTTGCACCAGTCATTTCGATAGCCTCGGGCTAATTTTACTGGAATACACTGTTTGAATAGACGTTTCGAAAGTGTGTTTATTTTTGGGTCATTGCATGCAGACGAACGGATTTGGGAATCTTACGTTACAATTTTCCCACGAAGAGATTATGGTTTACCGCTGTGACCAAAAAAAAATAAAAGACGAAGTTAGTTAGTTGGTAGGCCAAGAAGCACTTAGAAGCAAAGAAATAATAAAAGAAGATCTTATTGGTTGGTAGTCTAAAGAAGTAAAGAAAAGTAAAGACATTTCTTCTCAGTTTGGTACAGAAGAAAAATAACTTTGACATTTATTGGCAAGAAAGAAGATTAAAGGCAATCCATCTGTGCTTGAAGATTCAAGTGGAAGAATCCAAGCAAGTTTTGTGGACGTTTGGACTTCACATACTCGTACAGCTACGGTATCGTGCATTTAAATTCTTTTTTGTATTTTTACGGTCTTTGCAGTTAAGTTTTTTATAACTACTGTAATTTGTGTGTTTGTGTAACTTAATTTTTTAATTGTTAAATTTAGCCCTAACATTTAATATGTCTACACTCGGTGGTGACAGGGACTCGACCGCCGTCGACTCGACTGAGTTTAAGCCTAATGATGTTCTTTGCGGTCGGGCAGGCCATTCTGGGGAGGGACCCATTAACGATGAGGCTAAGTCAGTTCGAGAGGCCCGGCATCTTAGACGGGATATCTTGACTCAAATTGGGAAACTTTCTGTGGCCCTAGGTTCTTTGAGTGATAAGCAGGAACTGTTAATTTTTCGATCTAACTTATCTACTTTAGAAGAGGAATTACGGCATTTCCATGCTCTTTTGAGTAAAATTGTTAACTCTGCAATCTTGGCAGAACTTCGTGATAGGGTAGATCCCGAATTTAACTCGTTAAAAAATAACTTCGAACAAAAAGAAAGTGAGTTGTCAGATAGGTTGGATGCTGACATACATCCTGAGGATAGCGCCTCAAATGTAAGCACTAGGATGTCTGAGAGCTCGTCACGGATAGTTGCACAAATTAACCTACAGTTAAGACGAGAGGAGCTCCAGATCCAAGCTGAGGCCGAAGCGAGAGCTGCTGAGGCCGCCGCGAGAGCTGAGGCCGAAGCAAGAGCTGCTGAGGCCGCCGCGAGAGCTGAGGCCATACGAGCTGAGGCCATACGAGCTGAGGCCATCGCGAGAGCTGAGGCCGAAGCGAGAGCTGCTAAGTTCGCACTCAAAGACGCTCAGTTGAGGGCCGAACAACGTAAAGAGGTAGTTTTAGCTGAATATCGTTCTGAGTTGGGCTCCCGGCGTAGCTCTAGGAAGGGCTCTTCTAGGCATTCCAGAAGTGAACATCAATCACAGTTTAATTTACCTAACCTTTTCCACACGCCTGTTCAATCCGTAAGTGGACCTGTACAATCCACATGTTTTCCAGCTGTTTCAGGAGGTCTCGGGGCCACGGCTAAGGGTCTTCCGAAGGCTGTAGAGCCAAGGTCTGCAAATTACAACCGAACTCCTCCCCCAGAGCGTACAGGTCACGGGGCCGCCATTAGCAGTAATGCTTTGCCCCCTTCACAGTTTTCTGCGCCGCTAGTTGCTGATCGCCCAGCTACACGTAATTTAGGTGGTTGTGAGAGGCGTATCGTGTCTCCTGATTTTAACGTGTTTGAGGATCGTGATCAGGCTGTGCATGTGACTGAGCCCACTCAGCCCCTTAAGGGATATAGCTTGTCTTCTCCCGCTAAATCGAGTTCTCAACAGCAGGATTGCTTTTTTGAATACCAAAATAGTAGGACGTTCTTCGATAAGGCGGCCTTGATTGGTTACGATGGTAATAATATGCCATTTGTCTTCTTTAAAAATCGTGTTATGGCCTTGATGGCAGCTTCGCCCTTTAAGGGAACTCGTTTGACTTTGTTGCGAGCAGCTTGTGTTAGAACAGCTGCACAAACGATTGCTAATTTGGTTTCCGACACTCCTGGCTTGTCAGAGGAAGACAGGATAGAAATGTCATTAGCTCGCTTGTCCCAACGTTTTGGAGTTCGTGGAGGTCTTTTCGCAGAACCAGAAATTAGAAAGTATCGCTATGGTAGCAAGTTGACTTCTATCTCTTCCAGTGATTTGAAAGAGTTTAAAGATGAATTGTCGCAGTGTTTGCTTTACGCGAAAGCTTATGGTCAGCGTGATAAATTAGAAGGACGTTTTGTTTTGGATTTGGCTAAACGACTCCCGTTTGACGCTAAGCAGCGTTATCTTGACTTTTTAGGTGATCAGTATGGTAGCACTGAGGAACCTACTTTTCAGAGTTTGTTTGATTTTGTAGTACGGGAGGAAACGCGCAAGTCGACTGATTTTAGCATTATGCTAATGGGCGATTCTGGTGAGTCGCAGCATTTTAAAAAGTTTGGCAAAGGAAAATTGCCTTCATGTCCGGTTAGGCAGACGTCGGTAAAACCCCATGATAATGTGATTTCAGGGAGTTCGCAGTACTCGACTGTTGTTGGCGCACCGCGCGGCGGTGTGGCCAGACGTAGTGACATACCGGCATGTTTTTGTTGTTCGTCACGTGGTCAAGTTGAATATCATTTTTTGTCTAATTGTAAAGAATTTTTGCGCTTGACACCTAAAGATCGGAGAGATGTCATTGTGAAAGCTGGCAAATGCTTGAATTGTTTGCGCCAGCATATGGTTAGAGACTGTAATCATGCAAATAACTGTCGTAAGTGTGGACCTACCAACGATAGGAAACACTATTTTCTTCTGCATGATTTTTATGTGACGTCACGTGATTCTCTGGATTTGGTCGGTAAAGATGAGGCTGGTGCCAGAGTTCCTGTGCGTAATGTTAAGATTGGAAATGTTAAAGCAGCCTTTAACCGCGTTACTGCTGCTCGTGTTTTGAATCCAATGACTGGCAAATCGAAGTTGGTGTATTGTCAGCATGATCCTGGTTCGCAGTTGACGTTTGTTTCGAGTGATTTGGTGTGCGAACTTGGTCTTAAACCGTATGATAAAGCGTCGTTTAAAATGGATACTCTGGCTGGTCAGAAACCTACTTGTGCTGACCTTGTTAAACTCAACATCCAGTCGTTAGAGACTGATGAACTGTTTTGTGATATAACCTCGGTGGTTAACCCAGCTTGGGCTGACGATGTTAAAACTTTACCCCATAAACAAGATTTAAGTGGTTTCCGTCATTTTCATGACGTGAATATGTTTCATTTGAATGATTGTAGTACTGTAGATGTACTGATTGGCAACGACAACGCTTATTTGATGTGGGCAAAAGAAGAGCGTGTTGGTGACAATCGTAGTGAACCGCATGCTTTGCTCACTCCTCTCGGTTGGTTGGCTTGTGGTGGTAAGTCACCCTTAGTTGAAAGCGTTGCTAAAGTGTGCAGAGTGCAGACGTCTTCAGAGTCGGATGTCATCTCTGGCTTTCAGCGTAAAATTGAGTCTCGCGATATGGAAATAGCAGACCTGAATAAAGTCATTCAGGATTTGACTTTGCAAAATGAAACCTGTGAATTGTCTCGCAATGATATTTTGGCTAGAGAACTTGTCGAACCGAATATTGAGTTGAAAGATGGTCGATTTGAGATACCTGTTCCGTTGAAGGAAGTTATTGATTTACCTAACAATTTTGTGTTGGCGTCAGATAGAGCTGCTGCTTTAAGAAAGAAGGCTTTAAAACAACCTGAACTTCGTGATTTCCTTACTGACACCATGAAAGATCTTAAATCTAATGGCTATATTGAGCGTGCTGGTGAAGCAGGAAATGTCAAGGGATTTGAATGGTATTTACCATACTTTGTGACGTCACAATTAAAAAAGCGCATTGTTTACGATGGCAAGTCTGAATTTCGAGGAACTTGTGTTAATGATGTAATGTTTTCGCGTCCTGATTTGTTAAATCCTCTGGCAGATCTCTTGGCTGGATTTCGGCTGAGTAGATTTGGTTTCGTGGCCGATATGACCAAGTACTTTTTTCACGTTTTGGACTCTTCAATACGTAAGCCCAATTTTATTGAACTGCTTACGTACACCAGTAGTGCCGTTCGGATCGTGAACGAACGCCCTTTGGTACCTTTGAGTGACGACCCTAGGGATTTTACTGTCATCACCCCTGCCTCACTTTTGACCCCATACTTAGACCCATACTGTGCTGTTGGGCAACCACATGATCGTGACCAATTAAGAAGGGATTATCGGTTCAATTTGTCACTTTCTCAGCAGTTTTGGAATAAATGGATCGATTTTTACTTGCCAGGTCTTCAGGGCCGGAAAAAATGGCTAAAAATGGCCGAGAATTTGGAGCCTGGTCAACTTGTAGTGGTAGGTTCTCTCCAAGACATTGGTAAACGTGGGAAGTATCAACTTGGGAGGGTGCATGAGGTAGTTCCACAAATTAGGAAAGGGAAGCCTGTGGTTCGTAGAGCCAAAGTTGCCGTCTGCAACTATGATGAGAGTACGGGGAAAGTGAAAGTAGACTACGTGTTGAGGGATATTTCGTGCCTCGCCCCCGTAAAGAACACCTAAGTGTTAGGGTTTGAGCCTGGTTTTGTCTGCGGTGGCCGACCCTTGTCTGAGCCCGGAACAGTCGGTTATTATCGCAACTATTGTATATAGCGTCATTTAGCGTGTACCTATGGTACCAATTTCATGTATCGTCGTGTTTATTCTTATTGCTGTTCATTCTTTGCATGCCCTTTGTATTTGCGTATTAACTTAAACGTGAGTGATTCAAAAAATTTGTGTATCGTGTGTTTTATTCATTGGCTCACGATTGTCCTTCAATTCTTTTTTAGTTATGCCATGTTAGACTGTCATAACTAGGGGCCGCTATGTTACGGCCAATCTCTGTACAAATCAAACGTCATATAAAACCGTTCAAGTCTACTGAATATTACGTCATGGAAGTTGCTAGAAAATGTGCCAAAATTGCACCATCGTTCATAGACTTGTGTCAAACTTGTTTGGACTTGTTTGGACCTGTTTAAACAGGAAATATTACATCAGCTTTAAACACCTGTTGGAATGACTTCATAATTGTCTTTCATTTATTGCGTCACAGTTACTTTCTACGTGAATTTGAGATATTGATATCTATTCTGGTCATTCGTAAAATGATTGTTTGAAAGTTGGCCGCACATTTAACTGTTGGCTTAGTGCTTGCTAGCTGGACAAAGGTTCCGTCTTTTATCCAAGTAATTTGTATTGTAGTGACAGTTTTTAGGTGTACGGCGTTGCACCAGTCATTTCGATAGCCTCGGGCTAATTTTACTGGAATACACTGTTTGAATAGACGTTTCGAAAGTGTGTTTATTTTTGGGTCATTGCATGCAGACGAACGGATTTGGGAATCTTACGTTACAATTTTCCCACGAAGAGATTATGGTTTACCGCTGTGACCAGCTTGAACAACGCATTTCAGGACTGCTCTTCATTCAGCGGCACCTAGTGAATGGAATAATTTCCCCGCAACAACACTTCACCAATCGGAAAACTTCACTCTGCCAATCTCGGTAACCGGCCTTGCGTCAAGAGCCTCTACAAGTATACGAAACTACCAGGAATAACCTATCAAGGCTTTGTCAGTCAGAGGATAAGGATTCAAAACCAACCAACCAATACAGGCAATACTGTATCATAAATGAGAGTACACTAAAGCATGATTCACAAGCTTGGGTAGGCCAATATTTAAAAAAATATAGGCCTACCCAAGATAGGCCTACCCTGATTGTCATAATTCTGCAAATTTTGATTAAAAACTGTGTTTAATAGTTTACATTTTCTTACACAAAATTTTTATATTTTTAAATGAGAAGTAGGCTATGTTTTCTGTAAAAACTTTGTATATTGTAACCTAAGATAACACTGATGCCTTCCATTTGAACTTGGCCATGTTTGAAGTTATGCTTTTGTGAAACATGATGTTTCTCATTTTCATTATTGTGTCCCGATCAGAGCCGTATTAACCGTCCCCCGTGATCCTCGGCCGGGGGACATATATAGGCCTACGGATGTTTGGGGGCCCACTCAATTTGGTCTGTTTAATGTTTTATGACTGTGTAAAAAATAAAAAAGCTACTGCACAAGCTCGATATTTAACAGCTTAAATCATGCAAGGCTGTATTTAGCCTACGTAGCCTACTGCTTCACAAACCTCCAACTGGGGGCCCACTCAGTCTAGGGGCCCAAGCATAATTAGGCTACTTTGTTTAGCATTTTTTGACTTATAATCTTACATGCAATATGTAATATGTAGGCTAGGCCTATTTTTTTTCAATTTTGTAAAATTTTCTCTCTCGCTTTGCTCGCTCAACCACATTTTATTCACCTAGACAGCGATGTTAGCCATGCACAATTTCAGAGTTGGATTGGCCTGACGGAGTAAAAAAGATTTTTGTAAGCCACAAAAATCTAATATCATATCCCGAAGTAAACACTACTCATTCAAATAGCCTGATTAATTAATTAACAATTAAATTGATAGGCTAAATTTCAGTGCTAATGAGTGGAGAGAGGCTACAAAGTGAAATATGTCGTGAAAATATTATAGATGAAGGTGGGGATACTTCAGCTAAATTTTCTAAGTTCTAGCTTGCTGAAACTATAACAGGCTATAAAAAATTTATAAAATGTATCAAAAGCTAACTTAAATTTTAAATCAAGCTTTCTATGCCAATCCAATAGGCACCTGCAGCTACCCAGCTAGAAAGCTACGTATATTACACGTTGATTTTTGGTTGATTTTAGGTAGTATGGTATCTTAGGTAGAATTCAGGTGTTATTAAGGAGTTTGTGTACACCAACACAAATTCACTAGTTTAAAAAACATTTTTTTAGAGACATATTTTAGCTATCATTTAGTATGACTAGTGTGTAAATATGATTCTAGAAGTTTTATCAGGGATTATTTTTTGAATATAACTCTTGCAAAAATAGCACGTGTTTTCCACGTATATTACACGTGTTCAAAATCCTATGATTATTTGACTAATTTTTAAGGTATATAAGGTAAAATCACACCCAGAAGAGGGCATACAAAAGAGAAAAAATGTTTACCCGAGCAGAAGGATGTTTTATCGGAATTTTTTATATTTTGATTATATGTTGTTTCCACGTGTATTGCACGTTTCCATCTGTTGAAAAGTAACACGTGTTTTCCACGTATATTAAACGTGTTGAAGTTCTTTCGTTCATTTGGGCAATTTTTAATCTGTGTTAGGTAAAACTACCTCCCAAGGACGGTATAAACAGAAAGAATTCTCCACTCAAGTGGATTGGTGTCAACCACACTCCTCCGCATTTTTTAGGATATAAGTTAGATTATGTGTTTTTGTAGGTGTCTTTACACGTTTTTATTACGTTATGTAAAAAGGAAACTTCATGACATTTTTTAGTCGCAAATTAATGTGATCTTTTAACGATAGTTCTTAGTGTAAGTTTAAGTGGTCTCGCTTACTGATATTAAACAATTACTTACTAAGGTTTGGTACGGTAGCCACTTTAACAAGTCGAAATTCTGCCACTAAAAATGACTAGAATGAAACCGCCAACCAATCATAAGCTCCGGTTTAAGTGACGTAAAAATGGCGAAAAGAAGTTGATAGAAAGCAAATTAAGTGATGGGTTTTTTGTCAGCCGGTTGGCTTAGGGGTTTTGTCAGCTGGTTGGCTTTCATTGACGCGGGTTCGATTCCCACCACTGCTATTGCTCTTTTTCTTCTCTAATTCCAAATAAAGTTCAAAACAAGCGTTAACTCTCCGAATGAGTGCTAGAAGGGTCACAATTGGACAGTAGCCTCTTATAACAATATGTGTTATACAAATGTGTTAAATAAATACAAATGTGTTAAATTGTTGATTTCAGATACGGTACGCGGAAATTAGGTAGAATGTGGGTGTAAAAACACGTAAAATCCACCACCAAATATACGTGTAATACACGTGAAATAGTGTCGACACTTATACGTGAAAATTAACGTATAATACACGACCCAAGGAACTTAGAATCTACGTGTCAGATACGAGGAAATTAGGTGTAATGCGGGCGTAAAACACGTAAAATCACCCACCAAATATACGTGTAATGCACGTGAAATAGTGTCTACACATATGCGTGTATTATACGTGAAAATTAACGTATAATACACGACCCAAGGTACGTAGAATCTACGTGTCAGGTACGAGGAAATTAGGTGTAATGCGGGTGTAAAACACGTAAAATCCACCACCAAATATACGTGGAAAACACGTGTATTAGTGTTGTCAGATACAAGGAAATTAGGTGTAACGCGGGCGTAAAACACGTAAAATCCACCACCAAATATACGTGTAATGCACGTGAAATAGTGTCTACACATATGCGTGTATTATACGTGAAAATTAACGTATAATACACGACCCAAGGTACGTAGAATCTACGTGTAATACGCGTGAAATTTCTAGCTGGGTAATAAGGCCCGCTAATTTTCAAACCTCAATATTTTTCTAAATACTGCATAATTTTGAACGAAACTTGGAATGAGGATACTTTGGGTCTATCTAAACAACATATTTATGAAACAAGTTTCTAAGTAAAAGGGGTTGTAAAATATTAAAAAAATAAATAAAATCTCAAGCGGGCCTTATTAGATGCACGTGTTGTGAATAAGGCCCGGTTTGAATTAGCACCAAAAGTGATGGCAAAGGTGTATTTTCACTATAACAACACCACAAAACAAATTCTAATCGACAACACAGGCACATAACTAATAATTAAATACACAGAAACAACTATTCCCTCCCCCGCCCCATGCTCCATTTTTTAAAAAGCGACATGGTGTTTTTAGATATGGTAGAAGTGATAAAGTATTTTGATTCTGAAATTATGGTATTTCCATTGCAATAACAAATTGGATTAAAGGTGTAACAAGAATTGTTTAGGTCACTCAAGTCTTTAACCCTCACTTTCTTAACCAGGGGTGCACAACGTTACCCCAGAGGCCATGGGCCTCATTACCAAAATTAGCCTAGTCTGATCATCATTATCAGTCTTGCTTTAATTAGAAAAAAAGTTCAAATTTATTGGTTTTACTGCATCAGCATGTAGCCTAATACATATCTTTCACATAAAATGCAAAAAAACGGAAGTCAAAGCGGTTTGTTAACTGCAGAACAGTCTGTTCCAGACGGTTGTTCGCCTGGTCAAACGTCATGTAGAAACCGTTCGGGTCTACTGAATATTACGTCATGGAAATTCCTAAAACATGAGCCAAAATTGCACCATCGTCCGTAAGACTCGTGTCAAACCTGTTGAAACCGGTTTAAACATTGTGCCTTTGAGTTATCACAAATTTTTCTGATTCATTCTCGAAGTTGTTTGTTGGAAGTCGGTCGCACATTTAACTGGTTTATTTGGTGCTTGCTAGCTGGACAAATTCTCCGTCTTTTATCCAAGTAATCTGTATCGTAGTGACAGTTTTGAGGTGTAAGGCGTTGCACCAGTCATTTCGATAGCCGCGGGCTAATTTTACAGAAATACACTGTTTGAAAAGAAGTTCAAGTGTGTGTTTCTTCGGTCATTATATACAGACGAACGGATTCGGGAACTTTATGTTAAAATTTTCCCACGAAGAGATTATGGTTTACCGCTGTGACCATAAAAAATAAAAGACGAGTTCTTGTCAGTTGGTAGGTCAAGAAGAAATTAAAGCAAAAAATAAAAATAAAAGACGAATTCTTGTCAGTTGGTAGGTCAAGAAGAAATTAAAGCAAAAAATAAAAATAAACGACGTGTTTGTTGTCAGCTAGTGCAGAAGAACTAATTAGAAGTACAAGAAATAATAAAAGAAGATTTGTTGGTCGGTAGTCTACACTCGTACAGAAGCAAAGAAAAGTAAAGACATTTCTTCTCAGTTTGGTACTGAAGAAAAATAACTTTGACAATCATTGGCAAGAAAGAAGATTAAAAGACAATCCATCTGTGCTTGTAGATTCAAGTGGAAGAATCCAAGCAAGTTTTGTGGACTTTAGGACTTCATACTCGTACAGCTACGGTATCGTGCATTTAAATTCTTTTTTGTATTTTTACTGTCTTTGCAGTTAAGTTTTTTATAACTACAGTAGCCTAATAATTTTGTGTGTTTGTGTAACTTAATTTTTTTAATTGTTAAATTTAGCCCCAACATTTAATATGTCTACACTCGGTGGCGACAAGGACTCGACCGCCGTAGACTCGACTGAGTTTAAGCCTGATGATGTTCTTTGCGGTCGGGCAGGCCATTCTGGGGAGGGACCCATTAACGATGAGGCTAAGTCAGTTCGAGAGGCCCGGCATCTTAGACGGGATATTTTGACTCAAATTGGGAAACTTTCTGTAGCCCTAGGTTCTTTGAGTGATAAGCAGGAACTGTTAATTTTTAGATCTAACTTATCTACTTTAGAAGAGGAATTACGGCATTTCCATGCTCTTTTGACTAAAATCTTTAACTCTGCGATCTTGGCAGAACTTCGTGATAGGGTAGACCCCGAATTTAACTTGTTAAAAAATAACTTTGAACAAAAAGAAAGTGAGTTCTCAGATATGTTGGATGCTGACATACATCCTGAGGATAGCGCCTCAAATGTAAGCACTAGGATGTCTATGACTTCGTTTCGGATAGTGGCACAAATTAACCTGCAGCTAAGACGAGAGGAGCTCCAGATACAAGCTGAGGCCGAAGCGAGAGCTGCTGAGGCTGCCGCGAGAGCTGAGGCCATTCGAGCTGAGGCTGCCGCGAGAGCTGCTGAGACCATTCGAGCTGAGGCTGCCGCGAGAGCTGAGGCCGAAGCGAGAGCTGCTGAGGCCATTCGAGCTGAGGCTGCCGCGAGAGCTGAGGCCGCCGCGAGAGCCGAAGCGAGAGCTGCTGAGTTCGCACTCAAAGACGCTCAGTTGAGGGCTGAACAACGTAAAGAGGTAGTTTTAGCTGAATATCGATCAGAGGTGGGCTCTCGGCGTAGCTCTAAGAAGGGCTCTTCTAGGCATTCCAGAAATGAACATCAATCGCAGTTTAATTTACATAACCTTTTCCAAACGCCCGTTCAACCTGTGAGTGGACCAGGGCAATCCACACGTTTTCCAGCTGTTTCAGGAGGTCTCGGGGCCGCGGCTAAGGGTCTTCCGAATGCTGTAGAGCCAAGGTCTGCGAATTACAACCGAACTCCTCCCCCAGAGCGTACAGGTCACGGGGCCGCCATTAGTAGTAATGCTTTGCCCCCTTCACAGTTTTCAGCGCCGCTAGGTTTTGATCGCCCAGCTACACGTAATTTGGGTGGTTGTGAGAGGCGTATCGCGTCTCCTGATTTTAACGTGTGTGAGGATCGTGATCGGGCTGTGCACGTGACTGAGCCCACTCAGCCCCTTAAGGGATATAGCTTGTCTTCTCCCGCTAAATCGAGTTCTCAACAGCAGGATTGCTTTTTTGAATACCAAAATAGTAGGACGTTTTTCGATAAGGCGGCCTTGATTGGTTACGATGGTAATAATATGCCATTTATCTTCTTTAAAAATCGTGTTACGGCCTTAATGGCAGCTTCGCCCTTTAAGGGGACTTGTTTGACTTTGTTACAAGCAGCTTGTGTTAGAACAGCTGCGCAAACGATTGCTAATTTGGTTTCTGACACCCCTGGCTTGTCAGAGGAAGACAGGATAGAAATGTCGTTAGCTCGCTTGTCCCAGCATTTTGGGGTTCGTGGAGGTCTTTTTGCAGAACCGGAAATTAGAAAGTATCGCTATGGTAGCAAATTGACTTCGACCTCTTCCAGTGATCTGAAAGAGTTTAAAGATGAATTATCGCAGTGTTTGCTTTACGCGCAAGCTTATGGTCAGCGTGACAAATTGGAAGGACGTTTTGTTTTGGATTTGGCTAAGCGACTCCCGTTTGACGCTAAGCAGCGTTATCTTGACTTTTTAGATGATCAGTATGGTAGCACTAATGAGCCTACTTTTCAGAGTTTGTTCGATTTTGTTGTACGAGAGGAAACGCGTAAGTCGACTGATTTTAGCATTATGCTAATGGGCGATTCTGGTGAGTCGCAGCATTTTAAAAAGTTTGGCAATAGAAAATTGCCTTCATGTCCGGTTAGGCAGACGTCGGTAAAACCCCACGATGATGTGATGTCAGGGAGTTCGCAGTACTCGACTGTTGTTGGCGCACCGCGCGGTGGTGAAGCCAGACGTAAAAACCTACCGGCATGCATTTGTTGTTCGTCACGTGGTCAAGTTGAATATCATTTTTTGTCTAATTGTAAAGAATTTTTGCGCTTGACATCTAAAGATCGGAGAGATGTCATTGTGAAAGCTGGCAAATGCTTGAATTGTTTGCGCCAGCATATGGTTAGGGATTGCGTTCATGCAAATAACTGTCGTAAGTGTGGGCCTAACAACGATAGGAAACACTATTTTCTTCTGCATGATTTTTATGTGACGTCACGTGATTCTCTGGATTCGGTTGGGAAAGATGATGCTCGTGCCAGAGTTCCTGTGCGTAATGTTAAGATTGGAAATGTTAAAGCAGCCTTTAACCGCGTTACTGCTGCTCGTGTTTTGAATCCAATGACTGGCAAATCGAAGTTGGTGTATTGTCAGCATGATCCTGGTTCGCAGTTGACGTTTGTTTCGAGTGACTTGGTGTGTGAACTTGATCTTAAACCGTACGATAAAGCGTCGTTTAAAATGGATACCCTGGCTGGTCAGAAAGCTACTTGTGCTGACCTTGTCAAACTCAACATCCAATCGTTAGAGACAGATGAACTGTTTTGTGATATAACTTCGGTGGTTAACCCAGCTTGGGCTGATGATGTTAAAACTTTACCGCATAAACAAGATTTAAACGGTTTCCGTCATTTTCATGACGTGAATATGTTTCATTTGAATGATTGTAGTACTGTAGATGTACTGATTGGCAACGACAACGCTTATTTGATGTGGGCAAAAGAAGAACGTGTTGATGAAAATCGTAGTGAACCGCATGCTTTACTCACTCCTCTCGGTTGGTTGGCTTGTGGTGGTAAGTCACCCTTAGAGGAAAGCGTTGCTAAAGTGTGCAGGGTGCAGACGTCTTCAGAGTCGGATGTAATCTCTGGCTTTCAGCGTAAAATTGAGTCTCGTGATATGGAAATAGCAGACCTGAATAAAGTCATTCAGGATTTGACGTTGCAAAATGAAACCTGTGAATTGTCTCGCAATGATAAGTTGGCTAGAGAACTTGTTGAACCGAATATTGAGTTGAAAGATGGTCGATTTGAGATACCTGTTCCGTTGAAGGAAGATATTGATCTACCTAACAATTTTGTGTTGGCGTCAGATAGAGTTGCTGCTTTAAGGAAGAAAGTTCAGTTCAGTTCAGTTGTTTTTATTTCTGACCATCATATCAAAACAATACACGTCAACATAGCAAAGGTCGAGAAAAGGGTAGAAGCGACAAAACGCGAACGTTAAAACGTGCTTGAGACCGAAGTAAGTTATTGATTTGAAAGAAATTTGGCACGGTCACAACACCTTCAGAAAAATTTAAGATATAAAGGGGAAATAAAAAAAGAAAATGTTACAAAAAAAAAATAAAAAAATAAACAACATATATTTAGGCTATAGCTTAATTAGCCCACATAGCTTTAGCTGATATATTTAAGATTTGTATGGACAGTTGCTATGAAGATCGGCCATGGTGCGTTATCAAGAGTGCTGATGGTCGTAAGGGGAACACGTCTTGATGCGTTTAGCTCATAGCAAAGAAGAGCAAGGCAGGCAAAGAAAACCCCACAAAGAAATCCTACCACGGGCAAAGCCATTTCAAGCGCAACGCACCATAGGCCTTGCACGACTCACAAAATAGATAGGCTATAACTTGACGACACTGAAAACAATGACGAAAACAAATAAAACAAACTAGCAAAAACAACATCATCATCTTTCGGAAATTCAATTATACCCAGGGAAGTTATGTCTTGAAGATATCAAGCGTGCTTTGATAAAAGTTGCGTTGATAAAGCGATAATTTTAAACCCCAGTCAGCTAAACTCGTCACTTCCACACTGATCCAACGTTAGAAAACGTTGAATTAATGCAAAAACGGCAGGCATCGCTAGCTGGGATTCCTGGGAAGTAGTAGTGGCATGTCACAGAAATATGATAAATTTGGGTTACCGTGTATATGTTTTACACGTTAAACCATAACAAAAGTGATAAAGAAATCCAATTTGGCATGTTAGAAAAATAGATAAATAATCAGACAATAGCATGACGATCCAGTCCAAGATATTGATATAAAAAACAACTGGTTGGAGCACATGGCCACCGCTTCACCGAAAGATGGCGATTGGTCGAAGAGGATGGAGAAACTTCTGAAGACTCTGTAGAACTTCTGTGGACAAAAAACACAAGAACCAGAAGGCCAGTAGGAGTACTTACAACCTTACTATTTTGCTAATGAATCTACACACACATTGGCCTATCATTTCTGGGCAAAAAAAAAAAAAAATATTAGTATGTTTGGTGCATGATGTAATACTTAGATGGGATTATTTCAAGGAAGATTTAGCTTGTTCATTTTTAATTTAAAGCCTTTTACAGTTTTGCATTCATTTCTTGTAGTAGGGGGAAGCTTGTTCCAAACTGTTGGCCCCATGTACCGTATTGATTGTTTGCAAGTGTTAATTCTACAATATATCGGAATATAAGGAGAATTACTTCTTGTTGTTAGGCTACTTGATTGTTTACACATAATTATATCATTGAATGTTGTGGGAAGTAGCCTTTTTGAATATTTAAACATGAAAGTTGCAATCTCTGTAGTTTTCATGTGGTTAATTGATTTTAAATTATTGAGTTCCATTACACCTTTTACGCTTTCTCTGCGGTCAATGTTAAATACAGTACGAAGAAAGTTATTGCATGTACGTTGTAGCTTTTGCAATGTAGTTTTGTTTTCATGACACCATGTTGAGATACAATATAATATCTGACTCTCAACTAGAGAATGGTAAATGGAGAGAAGTGCTTGTTTGTTTAGGAAAGGCTTAATTTTTTTTGTCACGCAGAGTGTTGATCTTATTTTTTGAAGCAAGATTTCCATATGAGATTTCCATGACAAATGCTCGTTTACAATTATTCCCAGAAACTTTATTGAGGCAACTTGTTCTATGTTGTTTTTTCGAATATTTAAGGGTGGGTGGCTTGATGGTGTCTTGCTTCCTTCACTTGAAAATAATATATGTTTGGTTTTGGTGACATTTAGAGACAATCGATTTGTTGATAGCCATTGATCTATGCATACAAGCTCTTGATTTGCAATATCATATACAGCAGAAACGGTTTTATTTTTATATATAATGGTGGTGTCATCTGCAAACATAATTGCAGTTCCGTGTTGAAGGCAGTTAGGAAAGTCATTTACATAAATCAGGAATAGAAGAGGGCCTAAGATAGACCCTTGTGGGACACCCAAAGATATGTTGTTAACGTTAGAAGATAGTGTGCCATTGAAAATAACTCTTTGTTTTCTATTACTCAGGTAACTCATGAACCAATCATAGGCCACGCCTCTTATTCCGAAATGATATAATTTAGCTAGCAATATTTTATGGTCGATGGTGTCAAATGCTTTAGATAAATCAAGAAAGATTCCTAATGCAAGATGATTGTCGTTTAGTATACTGGTGATACTTTCTATTAGCATTGAAGCAGCATGGCTTGTGGAATGATTTTTTCTGAAACCAAATTGATTGTTATAGAAAAATTTATGTCTAATTAAAAACGAGTATAATCTGTTGTACATGATTCTTTCTAATATCTTTGAAAACACAGGTAGTAGGCTGACTGGTCTGTAGTTGTTTGAATCTTTGCAGCTACCCTTTTTAAAGATAGGTATCACCTTCCCCAACTTAAATGTATTTATGAATTTTCCACTCGTTAAAGATAAGTTAAATATATGAGTTAAAGCATGCAGTATATTGTTTGGGGTTGACTTTACAACTATGGATGGTATTTCATCGATGCCACTGCTAGTTTTTGCTGGCATAGCATGAATAATATTCTTAATTTCATTCAAAGTAGTTTGATAAATATAAATTGTCTCAGAGCATGGAGAATCGAGATATGTTGAAAATATTGTATTTGATTTGGGAATTTTTTTTGTAAGGGAATGGGCAGCACAGGAAAAGTGATCATTGAAGTGATTTGCAATAGTTAATCTGTCAATGACTGTACTATCATTTATTTTGATGCCATGGTTAGTCTTAGACTGGGATTTACCTAATAGATTGTTGATTGTTTGCCAAGTAGCTTTCATATTAAACTTTTGCTTTTCAAATTTAGATTTATAAAATTCCTTCTTTTTTTGTTGAACTGTATGGAAGTATAAGTTTCTTGCAGAGGTGTAGTTCTTTTTGGAGTGAATAGTTTTATTTGCTATGTACTTTTTAAACAAACGCTCTTTTCTTCGTAATAGATGTAGTAGTTCTCTATCAAACCAAGAATTATTCTTTTTTAAAGGTGTTTTTTGTAAAGGAAAATGCTTATTAAATTGACTAGTATATTCTCCTATGAATGACTCATAAGCTTCATCAGCATCAGTTTGATTTAAGCAACAAGTGATGTCCATATTTTCCAGAGCATTTGAGAAATTTTGTATGTTTGAGAGATTAAATGATCTGGTATATTGATGACATGTAACTGAGGGTTTTCCAATATTTGTACAATGCATAACTGGAAAGTGGTCCGAGATGGCATTAATTAGAATTCCACACCGACTTTCATTACCTGTTTGCACATTGGACCATATTTGATCTAAGACTGTTGCACTGGTGTCAGTTATTCTAGTAGGTTTATTAATTAGTGGGTAAAAAGAATTTGAGAACATCAAGTCTGTAAAATTGCCTACATTGATGTTTTCATAATCCAATAAATTATAATTAAAATCTCCCATTATGTAGCATTGTTTTGATGTACCTATGTTATTCATGCACTCACTAAGCAGATCAAGAAATTCCAAATTTGACTTAGCATCCAATGCAGGTGCTCGATAAATGCTACCACAGGTCACTTGTTTACCACCAACAAAAATATCAATAAAAATAGACTCAAATACTTTTTCTTTCATAATGGTTAGGTCATCACGCTTGGTATACATAATATCACTTTTTAAGTATATTCCTACTCCTCCACCGCGACTGTTAATTCGAGCATTTGATATGAATGTATAGCCCGGTAGGTTTAAGTAAGGACCTTTTGAATTAGGCTGAACCCATGTTTCAACTACAGAAATTAAATCAGGACTGATATTTATAGACATCAACAGGGCCTCAAGTTTGGTGAAATTTTTTACATTAACAATAGACCGAGCATTGATACATAATGAAGTGAAGACTGGCCCTAGTGAGCAGTCCATTTTTAGTTTATTGACAGTTGTTGAGTCTACATATGTTTCAGATATATTAGGCATAAAAAGGTCATCTATGTCATTGTTGCTTGTGTAAGATGTGCTGGCAAACATATCATTCAGATAGTCAGGCTTGAAGGTAAGATTTGATACACTGTGGCTTCCAACCAGTGTAATTAATTCAGTGTTGGATAGATGGACAAAAGGGGGAATCCAGTCACTGCACAAGGTACATGTCCAATTTTGTGTGTCATGATAATTTGCACTTTTTTTACAACATTTAACATGAACTTCAATGGGACAAGTTAAACATTTAATAAATTTTTGATTTTTTCTGATTGTTTTCATGCAATAGTTACATTTTGGTTTTAATAACATGTATTATATAAACGTAGAATTGAAAAACAAAAAGGTATGTATAAAATAGGGTTGGTTAAAAGCTAAGCTAAGGTTTAAGAGAATGGGTAAAGTAAAAAGGTTCCTGAGTTTTTTTTTTGTTTTTTTTTGTCGTCGGTAATAATATATCATGTGATATGGTTTGTTTAGCTTCAAAAGGATAAATGAAAACTGCATAATGTTACAGCCTAACAAAATAAGTTAAGCTGTTAGGTTTAAAATTTTTTATGCCTTATGGTTTAAAATTTTTGGAATATCTGAAAAATCATCTATCACTTGCCTTTTGTTATTCCAGAAGCACCACACTATTCCTTTGGATGTCCAGACGTCCTTGAAACCAAAAGCATCTCTCGCTTGACGAAGTAATGACAGACGTCGTTTGGTCAAGGACTCTGTAATCGATAGTTTAGGACCATCATCAGTTTTTAACTTGCTTTTTGAATAAAAAATTTCATCCCTTGTCATCCTTCTAACAAATTTAATAATTATTGGTTTGTTTAGTTTTTTAGATGGCAGGGGGTGGCATGCATCTATGTCCCTCAAAGTAAGGCAGTTAGTTGGTTTAACTACTTGATTAATTTTTTTTACCACATATTCAGAGTAATCAACATTACTTCCCTTGTTTGGGCTGTCAGTACATCCATGAAGTATGAGGCAATTGCTTCGCCCATACTGCTCCAAGTCATCCAGCTTGCGCTCTGTCCTGTATACAGAGTGCTGGAGTTCCCAAACTTGTTCTTGCAGAGCATAAACTTGTTTAGATAGCTCCGTCAACTCCGAGCGTTGGGCCTGCTGAAGTCCATCTGTAAAAGATGAAGACACAGCAGCAGCAGGGGGTGCAGCAGTGGTTTGGACATTATTATACTTTTTCTCATACCTTTTTTGACTTTCCATAATCTCTGCCATTCCTTTCAGTATCTCATCCATCTTTGCCTTGTCCTCAGTAGTCATGTTGCAGTTCAAATATTTCAATATTTTCTTCTTTTTGAATTATTTAATATGATATTATCAGTAAAAATACAGGAACCTATACAATGTCTGCTACTCCAGCATTCCCTTATTCAAATAGAATTAAAACAACCTTTAAAACAACCTGAACTTCGTGATTTCCTTACTGACACCATGAAAGATCTTAAATCAAATGGCTATATTGAGCGTACTGGTGAAGCAGGAAATGTCAAGGGATTTGAATGGTATTGGTCACAGCGGTAAACCATAATCTCTTCGTGGGAAAATTGTAACGTAAGATTCCCAAATCCGTTCGTCTGCATGCAATGACCCAAAAATAAACACACTTTCGAAACGTCTATTCAAAGTGTATTCCAGTAAAATTAGCCCGAGGCTATCGAAAATAGGTGCAACGCCTACACCTCTAAAAAACTGTCACTACAATACAGATTAATTGGATAAAAGACGGAACCTTTGTCCAGCTAGCAAGCACTAAGCCAACAGTTAAATGTGCGGCCAACTTTCAAACAATCATTTTACGAATGACCAGAATAGATATCAATATCTCAAATTCACGTAGAAAGTAACTGTGACGCAATAAATGAAAGACAATTATGAAGTCATTCCAACAGGTGTTTAAGCTGATGTAATATTTCCTGTTTAAACAGGCCCAAACAGGTCTTATGAACGATGGTGCAATTTTGGCACATTTTCTAGCAACTTCCATGACGTAATATTCAGTAGACTTGAACGGTTTTATATGACGTTTGATTTGTACAGAGATTGGCCGTAACATAGCGGCCCTAGTTATGACAGTCTAACATGGCATAACTAAAAAAGAATTGAAGGACAATCGTGAGCCAATGAATAAAACACACGATACACAAATTTTTTGAATCACTCACGTTTAAGTTAATACGCAAATACAAAGGGCATGCAAAGAATGAACAACAATAAGAATAAACACGACGATACATGAAATTGGTACCATAGGTACACGCTAAATGACGCTATATACAATAGTTGCGCTAATAACCGACTGTTCCGGGCTCAGACAAGGGTCGGCCACCGCAGACAAAACCAGGCTCAAACCCTAACACTTAGGTGTTCTTTACGGGGGCGAGGCACGAAATATCCCTCAACACGTAGTCTACTTTCACTTTCCCCGTACTCTCATCATAGTTGCAGACGGCAACTTTGGCTCTACGAACCACAGGCTTCCCTTTCCTGATTTGTGGAACTACCTCATGCACCCTCCCAAGTTGATACTTCCCACGTTTACCAATGTCTTGGAGAGAACCTACCACTACAAGTTGACCAGGCTCCAAATTCTCGGCCATTTTTAGCCATTTTTTCCGGCCCTGAAGACCTGGCAAGTAAAAATCGATCCATTTATTCCAAAACTGCTGAGAAAGTGACAAATTGAACCGATAATCCCTTCTTAATTGGTCACGATCATGTGGTTGCCCAACAGCACAGTATGGGTCTAAGTATGGGGTCAAAAGTGAGGCAGGGGTGATGACAGTAAAATCCCTAGGGTCGTCACTCAAGGGAACCAAAGGGCGTTCGTTCACGATCCGAACGGCACTGCTGGTGTACATAAGCAGTTCAATAAAATTGGGCTTACGAATTGAAGAGTCCAAAATGTGAAAAAAGTATTTGGTCACATCAGCCATGAAACCAAATCTTTCAAGCCGAAATCTAGCCAAGACATCTGCCAGAGGGTTTAACAAGTCAGACAATTCAGGACAAGAAGACATTACATCATTTACACAAGTTCCTCGGAATTCAGATTGTTTTAAAGCCTTCTTCTTTAAATCAGCAGCTCTATCTGACGCCAACACAAAATTGTTAGGTAAATCAATAACTTCCTTCAACGGAACAGGTATCTCAAATCGACCATCTTTCAACTCAATATTCGGTTCGACAAGTTCTCTAGCCAAAATATCATTGCGAGACAATTCACAGGTTTCATTTTGCAAAGTCAAATCCTGAATGACTTTATTCAGGTCTGCTATTTCCATATCGCGAGACTCAATTTTACGCTGAAAGCCAGAGATGACATCCGACTCTGAAAACGTCTGCACTCTGCACACTTTAGCAACGCTTTCAACTAAGGGTGACTTACCACCACAAGCCAACCAACCGAGAGGAGTGAGTAAAGCATGCGGTTCACTGCGATTTTCACCAACACGTTCTTCTTTTGCCCACATCAAATAAGCGTTGTCATTGCCAATCAGTACATCTACAGTACTACAATCATTCAAATGAAACATATTCACGTCATGAAAATGACGGAAACCACTTAAATCTTGTTTATGAGGTAAAGTTTTAACATCGTCAGCCCAAGCTGGGTTAACCACCGAGGTTATATCACAAAACAGTTCATCAGTCTCTAACGACTGGATGTTGAGTTTAACAAGGTCAGCACAAGTAGGTTTCTGACCAGCCAGAGTATCTATTTTAAACGACGCTTTATCATACGGTTTAAGACCAAGTTCGCACACCAAGTCACTCGAAACAAAGGTCAACTGCGAACCAGGATCATGCTGACAATACACCAACTTCGATTTGCCAGTCATTGGATTCAAAACACGAGCAGCAGTAACGCGGTTAAAGGCTGCTTTAACATTTCCAATCTTAACATTACGCACAGGAACTCTGGCACCAGCATCATCTTTACCGACCGAATCCAGAGAATCACGTGACGTCACATAAAAATCATGCAGAAGAAAATAGTGTTTCCTATCGTTGGTAGGTCCACACTTACGACAGTTATTTGCATGATTACAGTCTCTAACCATATGCTGGCGCAAACAATTCAAGCATTTGCTAGCTTTCACAATGACATCTCTCCGATCTTTAGGTGTCAAGCGCAAAAATTCTTTACAATTAGACAAAAAATGATATTCTACTTGACCACGTGACGAACAACAAAAACATGCCGGTATGTCACTACGTCTGGCCACACCGCCGCGCGGTGCGCCAACAGCAGTCGAGTACTGCGAACTCCCTGAAATCACATTATCATGGGGTTTTACCGACGTCTGCCTAACCGGACATGAAGGCAATTTTCCTTTGCCAAACTTTTTAAAATGCTGCGACTCACCAGAATCGCCCATTAGCATAATGCTAAAATCAGTCGACTTACGCGTTTCCTCCCGTACTACAAAATCAAACAAACTCTGAAAAGTAGGTTCCTCAGTGCTACCATACTGATCACCTAAAAAGTCAAGATAACGCTGCTTAGCGTCAAACGGGAGTCGCTTAGCCAAATCCAAAACAAAACGTCCTTCTAATTTATCACGCTGACCATAAGCTTTCGCGTAAAGCAAACACTGCGACAATTCATCTTTAAACTCTTTCAAATCACTGGAAGAGATAGAAGTCAATTTGCTACCATAGCGATACTTTCTAATTTCTGGTTCTGCGAAAAGACCTCCACGAACCCCAAAACGTTGGGACAAGCGAGCTAACGACATTTCTATCCTGTCTTCCTCTGACAAGCCAGGAGTGTCAGAAACCAAATTAGCAATCGTTTGTGCAGCTGTTCTAACACAAGCTGCTTGCAACAAAGTCAAACGAGTTCCCTTAAAGGGCGAAGCTGCCATCAAGGCCATAACACGATTTTTAAAGAAGACAAATGGCATATTATTACCATCGTAACCAATCAAGGCCGCCTTATCGAAGAACGTCCTACTATTTTGGTATTCAAAAAAGCAATCCTGCTGTTGAGAACTCGATTTAGCGGGAGAAGACAAGCTATATCCCTTAAGGGGCTGAGTGGGCTCAGTCACATGCACAGCCCGATCACGATCCTCAAACACGTTAAAATCAGGAGACACGATACGCCTCTCACAACCACCCAAATTACGTGTAGCTGGGCGATCAAAAACTAGCGGCGCTGAAAACTGTGAAGGGGGCAAAGCATTACTGCTAATGGCGGCCCCGTGACCTGTACGCTCTGGGGGAGGAGTTCGGTTGTAATTTGCAGACCTTGGCTCTACAGCCTTCGGAAGATCCTTAGCCGCGGCCCCGAGACCTCCTGAAACAGCTGGAAAACATGTGGATTGTACAGGTCCACTTACGGATTGAACAGGCGTGTGGAAAAGGTTATGTAAATTAAACTGTGATTGATGTTCACTTCTGGAATGCCTAGAAGAGCCCTTCCTAGAGCTACGCCGGGAGCCCAACTCAGAACGATATTCAGCTAAAACTACCTCTTTACGTTGTTCGGCCCTCAACTGAGCGTCTTTGAGTGCGAACTCAGCAGCTCTAGCTTCGGCTCTCGCGGCGGCCTCAGCAGCTCTCGCTTCGGCCTCAGCAGCTCTCGCGTCGGCCTCAGCTCTCGCGGAAGCCTCAGCTCGTATGGCCTCAGCTCGTATGGCCTCAGCTCTTGCGGCAGCCTCTGCTCGTGCGGCAGCCTCAGCTCGTATGGCTTCAGCTCTTGCGATGGCCTCAGCAGCTCTTGCTTCGGCCTCAGCTTGGATCTGGAGCTCCTCTCGTCTTAACTGTAGGTTAATTTGTGCAACTATCCGTGACGAGCTCTCAGACATCCTAGTGCTTACATTTGAGGCGCTATCCTCAGGATGTATGTCAGCATCCAACCTATCTGACAACTCACTTTCTTTTTGTTCGAAGTTATTTTTTAACGAGTTAAATTCGGGATCTACCCTATCACGAAGTTCTGCCAAGATTGCAGAGTTAACAATTTTACTCAAAAGAGCATGGAAATGCCGTAATTCCTCTTCTAAAGTAGATAACTTAGATCTAAAAATTAACAGTTCCTGCTTATCACTCAAAGAACCTAGGGCTACAGAAAGTTTCCCAATTTGAGTCAAAATATCCCGTCTAAGATGCCGGGCCTCTCGAACTGACTTAGCCTCATCGTTAATGGGTCCCTCCCCAGAATGGCCTGTCCGACCGCAAAGAACATCATCAGGCTTAAACTCAGTCGAGTCGACGGCGGTCGAGTCCCTGTCGCCACCGAGTGTAGACATATTAAATGTTAGGGCTAAATTTAACAATTAAAAAATTAAGTTACACAAACACACAAATTTACAGTAGTTATAAAAAACTTAACTGCAAAGACCGTAAAAATACAAAAAAGAATTTAAATGCACGATACCGTAGCTGTACGAGTATGTGAAGTCCAAACGTCCACAAAACTTGCTTGGATTCTTCCACTTGAATCTTCAAGCACAGATGGATTGCCTTTAATCTTCTTTCTTGCCAATAAATGTCAAAGTTATTTTTCTTCTGTACCAAACTGAGAAGAAATGTCTTTACTTTTTAGCTTAAAGTTCTTCAGTTGCCTACCGAGAAGAAATGTCTTTAATTTTCTTTGCTTCTTTAGACTACCAACCAACAAGATCTTCTTTTATTATTTCTTTGCTTTTGTAGCCTACCAACCAACAACTTCGTCTTTTATTTTTTATGCTTTTAAGTGCTTCTTGGCCTACCAGCTAACAAAATCGTCTTTTATTTTTTATGGTCACAGCGGTAAACCATAATCTCTTCGTGGGAAAATTGTAACGTAAGATTCCCAAATCCGTTCGTCTGCATGCAATGACCCAAAAATAAACACACTTTCGAAACGTCTATTCAAAGTGTATTCCAGTAAAATTAGCCCGAGGCTATCGAAAATAGGTGCAACGCCTACACCTCTAAAAAACTGTCACTACAATACAGATTAATTGGATAAAAGACGGAACCTTTGTCCAGCTAGCAAGCACTAAGCCAACAGTTAAATGTGCGGCCAACTTTCAAACAATCATTTTACGAATGACCAGAATAGATATCAATATCTCAAATTCACGTAGAAAGTAACTGTGACGCAATAAATGAAAGACAATTATGAAGTCATTCCAACAGGTGTTTAAGCTGATGTAATATTTCCTGTTTAAACAGGCCCAAACAGGTCTTATGAACGATGGTGCAATTTTGGCACATTTTCTAGCAACTTCCATGACGTAATATTCAGTAGACTTGAACGGTTTTATATGACGTTTGATTTGTACAGAGATTGGCCGTAACAGGTATTTACCATACTTTGTTACGTCACAATTAAAAAAGCGCATTGTTTACGATGGCAAGTCTGAATTCCGAGGAACTTGTGTTAATGATGTAATGTTTTCGGGTCCTGACTTGTTAAACCCTCTGGTAGATGTCTTGGCTAGATTTCGGCTTGGTAGATTTGGTCTCATGGCTGATGTGACTAAATGCTTCTTTCAAATAAAGTTACCTGAGTCGCAAAGGGATTTGTTTCGTATATTGTGGTTTGAAGATGATGACCTTGAAAATGGTAGGATGGTACCATTTCGTTTTTGTGTACACCCTTGGGGAATAAAGAGTAGCCCGTATATCGCTTGCTTGGCTATAAAGAAAATGATCGAGCAGAATCCCAGCAGTGCTGGTGAATTGACTCTCTGCAATATTGCAAATAATATGTACATGGATGATTTTATATTTTCGGCTGATAGCTTAGAGGAAGCTCAGCAAATCACTCATGAATCAATTGCTTTGTTTGATAGCCGTGGGTTTAAACTTGGTAAGTGGAGTGCTAACAAGGAGGCTATGACTGTCTTGTCAAATTTGGATAATGAGATGCTTTCACCTTTGATTCGTGACATTGACTTTCAGACTGAAAATATGACTTTGCCATCAGCGAAGACATTGGGTTGTGTGTGGCAAACCGAGTCTGACGAGATGCGTATCGCATGTTCCTTAAAGCCCTTAGCTAAACACACGCGCCGAAGTATGCTCAGTCAGCTTGGACAAAAATTTGATCCGCTAGGCTTTGGAGCGCCATTTTTTCTAAAAGCACGCCTTATACTTCAGCAATTGGCGATAGACAAGTTTGATTGGGACACCGAGGTCCCTGATAGCTTTGTTAAAGAGTGGGAGTCGTGGCTTCGCTCTTTGGACCTGCTTAAGGATTTTTCGTTACCGAGATGGTATTTTGCAAACTCTGGTGTGTGCAGTCCGGATGATATTGTTTCATATCAATTGCATGGGTTTAGTGATGCTTCGAATCAAGCTTTCTCTTCTGTTGTTTACTTACGTAGACTGGTTAACGGAGTTCCGAGTGTGTCTTTCGTTCCGGGTAAATCTACCATTGTTGTAAAAAATCAGTTTACTTGGCCGATAGCTAGGAAAGAGCTTGTTGCCGCTTTGAATACAGCAAGACTCGTGAAGCAGGCCTACGAGGCATTGAAGATGCCCGACTGCCTTAAGTATTTTTGGTGTGATTCTCGTACCGTACTGTGTTGCAGTGGGTTAAAAACCCTGATTTACGTTTGAATAAGTTTATTACGCGTCGAGTTGAGCATATTTTATTGTTGTCTGGAGCCCAGGATTGGCGTTTTTGCCCTACCGATATGAACCCAGCTGATGTTGGCACAAGGCCAAATCTTATTACAAAGAAAGAATTTCGAGAGTTGTGGTTAAATGGTTCTAGTCTTCTCTACCAGTGTGAGGAAATTCCATCTGTAGAAAATGCCACTCCAGTACCTGTCCATAGCCTATATCTTCGTGACGAAGAGGAGTCGCTTGACGTTGGACAGGGTGGTCTTCACAGATTGATCGAGGCCGCACCTTCTTTGTATGTTATGAAAAAGAGAATCGCTTATTTGGTTGCTTTTGTTGAATTTTTGTGCTGTAAAACGAGAAAGCGTAGCTTTGTGAAGCCAAAACTGGATGCATCTTATCTTAACAGTGCTTCAGAGTTGGCTGTGAAGTTTGTTCAGAAGAGCGTGTATGGTGATGTGGTACATTTAATGACCAAACGATCGCCGGATGCCCTTGAGGAAGTGATAAAGCGAGGTAGTGTTGGCGATTCGCAGCGTGAGAAGGAACGGTTGAAAGAATTACGTTCACTTAAAAAGTACAGACCTTGTGTAGATGACGCTGGTGTAATCCGCATTGAAGGGCGCTTAAGTAATTCTCCCGAGATCTCTCTTGAAGCAAAGCATCCGATTGTTTTGCCTTCGAAGCACCCCTTCACAAGGCTTGTTGTACTGTCGCATCATAATGGAAATGCGCACTGTGGAGTACAGCACACTTTGTTGTCTACGCGACAGAAGTTTTGGATCGCTAATGGTAATGCCTCCGTGAAGAGGTATCTTAATGACTGTGGTGTATGCGCGATTGAGAAAGCACGACCTATAAGGCAGCTCATGTCTGATTTACCTTTGTCTCGCACAACTGCGCATAGGAAACCCTTTTTTGATTGCGGCTTAGACTATCTTGGACCTTTGACTTTCGTTGAAGGTAGAAGTCACAAAAAAGCTTGGGGACTCTTGTTCACATGTATGGCATCTCGCGCTATTCATGTTGAGCTGGTTACGTCATTGTCGCTGAGTGATTTTTTACTTGCCTTTACAAGGTTTACAGATTTACGTGGGCAGGTTAATGCTATCTATTCCGACAATGGAAGTACCTTTCAGGCAGCATCTAAGAAGTTACCCGAGTTGATAGAATCAGCTGAATTTCACAACGCCCTGAGACAGAGAGAGATAAACTGGGAATTTATACCTCCGTATGCTCCGGCGCAAGGTGGCGCCTGGGAGGCAATGGTTAAACAATTTAAAATTGCATTTTTTCACATTTTGGACTCTTCAAGTCGTAAGCCCAATTTAATGAACTGCTTACGTACACAGGCAGTGCCGTTCGGATCGTGAACGAACGCCCTTTGGTACCTTTGAGTGACGACCCTAGGGATTTTACTGTCATCACCCCTGCCTCACTTTTGACCCCATACTTAGACCCATACTGTGCTGTTGGGCAACCACATGATCGTGACCAATTAAGAAGGGATTATCGGTTCAATTTGTCACTTTCTCATCAGTTTTGGAGTAAATGGATCGATTTTTACTTGCCAGGTCTTCAGGGCCGGAAAAAATGGCTAAAAATGGCCGAGAATTTGGAGCCTGGTCAACTTGTAGTGGTAGGTTCTCTCCAGGACATTGGTAAACGTGGGAAGTATCAACTTGGGAGGGTGCATGAGGTAGTTCCACAAATTAGGAAAGGGAAGCCTGTGGTTCGTAGAGCTAAAGTTGCCGTCTGCAACTATGATGAGAGTACGGGGAAAGTGAAAGTAGACTATGTGTTGAGGGATATTTCGTGCCTCGCCCCCGTAAAGAACACCTAAGTGCTAGGGTTTGAGCCTGGTTTTGTCTGCGGTGGCCGACACTTGTCTGAGCCCAGAACAGTCGGTTATTATCGCAATCATTGTATATAGCATCAATTTTGCGTGTACCTAATACCTATGGTACCAATTTCATGTATCGTCGTGTTTATTCTTATTGCTGTTCATTCTTTGCATGCCCTTTGTATTTGCGTATTAACTTAAACGTGAGTGATTCAAACAATTTGTGTATCATGTGTTTTTATTCATTGGCTCACAATTGTCGTCAATTCTTTTTTAGTTATGCCATGTCAGACTGTCATAACTAGGGCCGCTATGTTCCAGACGGTTGTTCGCCTGGTCAAACGTCATGTAGAAACCGTTCGGGTCTACTGAATATTACGTCATGGAAATTCCTAAAACATGAGCCAAAATTGCACCATCGTCCGTAAGACTCGTGTCAAACCTGTTGAAACCGGTTTAAACATTGTGCCTTTGAGTTATCACAAATTTTTCTGATTCATTCTCGAAGTTGTTTGTTGAAAGTCGGTCGCACATTTAACTGGTTTATTTGGTGCTTGCTAGCTGGACAAATTCTCCGTCTTTTATCCAAGTAATCTGTATCGTAGTGACAGTTTTGAGGTGTAAGGCGTTGCACCAGTCATTTCGATAGCCGCGGGCTAATTTTACAGAAATACACTGTTTGAAAAGAAGTTCAAGTGTGTGTTTCTTCGGTCATTATATACAGACGAACGGATTCGGGAACTTTATGTTAAAATTTTCCCACGAAGAGATTATGGTTTACCGCTGTGACCACAGTCTAAAATATGTGAAAATTAATAAAACCACTCAATTTCAGTCCCCCCAAACTTCAACTTTCCGTAACTCAAAAAGTTCTCAACTTTAGGCTGTGAAACTTTACCAGTTAGTCTCAATTCACCATAGCAGCAATCAGAGCTTCCAATTTTGTTTAAAAGATTTGTAACAACCGAGATCCAGGGGGTGGGCCTTATTACTGGCCGGGCCTTATTAGCTGCAGATGCCAGGCACCTGCAGCTAATAGGCCTAAGGCCCGCTAATTTTCAAACCTCAATATTTTTATAAATACTGCATAATTTTGAACGAAACTTGGAACGAGGATACTTTGGGTCTATCTAAACAACATATCTATAAAACAAGTTTCTAAGTAAAAGGGGTTGTAAAATATTAAAAAATTCAAAAAAATCTCAAGCGGGCCTTATTAGATGCACGTGTTGTGAATAAGGCCCGGTTTGAATTAGCACCAAAAGTGATGGAAAAGGTGTATTTTCACTATAACAACAACACAAAACAAATTCTAATCAACAACACAGGCACATATCTAATAATTAAATACACAGAGACAACTATTCCCTCCCCCGCTCCATGCTCCATTTTTTAAAAAGCGACATGGTGTTTTTAGATATGGTAGGGATGATAAAGTATTTTGATTCTGAAATTATGATATTTCCATTGCAATAACAAATTGGATTAATGGTGTAACAAGAATTTTTAGGTCACTCAAGTCTTTAACCCTCACTTTCTTAACCAGGGGTGCACAACGTTACCCCAGGGGCCCATGGGCCTCATTACAAAAATTAGCTTAGTCTGATCATCGTTATCAGTCTTGCTTTAATTAGAAAAAAAGTTCAAATTTATTGGTTTTACTGCATCAGCATGTAGCCTACATATCTTTCACATAAAATGCAAAAAAACGGAAGTCAAAGCGGTTTGTTAACTGCAGAACAGTCTAAAATATGTCTAAATTAATAAAACCACTCAATTTCAGTCCCCCCAAACTTCAACTTTCCGTAACTCAAAAAGTTCTCAACTTTAGGCTATGAAACTTTACCAGTTAGTCTCAATTCACCATAGCACCAATCAGAGCTTCCAATTTTGTTTAAAAGGTTTGTAACAACGGAGATCCAGGGGGTGGGCCTTATTACTGGCCGGGCCTTATTAGCTTAATAAATTTGATGAATTTGGTTACTTACAGATCGAACTATGATTATCATACAAGGTCTGCATCTTGATAAAAATGAAAACATTATTGAGGGAAATGCCTAAAAAGTGACCAAAACAAGATTATACAGTAGGCCTACTAGTCGAAATTTTCCCGGGGCAAGTTCCCACACCCCCTCTCATGCTTTTGTTTATCGGACATTAAGTTTTGCATTGTCCATTCGTTTTAAAAATTTACTATGTTGAAATTCTGGTTCTTTTCCAAATTCTTTCTGGATCTGCTACTACGCTGTCGGCTTATTTACTTCTTTTCGAAAAAAAAAATCTTAGAGTTGTTTACTCTTTTCTGATATAGGCTAATGAATGTAATTTTTTTCACTAAATTGAGAGTTTCTTGTCCTATGTTTAAAAGCCATCACTAAACATAGAGGCCCACAAGTGGATTTCGGGGGGAGGGAGGCAAGATGTTGCTCACACGGCCCTAGTCCCAATTAATTTATGATTATGCGATTTTCCACATTTTGAGAATTGTTCAGACTGTTTGGTAATTAACACGTAGCCCAATTAGTTTAAGTTTAAATGAAAAAAAAAAAAAACAGGGATGTTTAATAACACTACTCGAAGAAAAAACCTTCAGTCAGTACACTTATCAATCCTGTTTTTAGGCAACGGCACTTCAAGAAACAACCTAAATACGGTGACTACAGTAGAGGCAACAGACTAATATCCTGATTGAAGGAGACAAAACATCACACAAAATTTGATACACAGTAATTCTCACATTTAGCAACTTTTATTTGTAGGCCTACGTACACCTTACAATTTTTAGATTGTTGTCCGCCCGGATAGCTCAGTTGGTTAGCGCGTGACTTCATGAACGAAGAAACTTCAAGATCAAGCGGCGCTTGTTCGATTCTCGGGGTGTGCGCTTGAGCAACGCATTCTAAGGACTGCTCTCTATCTACAGGCACCTAATGAATGGAATAATTCCCTGGTAACAACATTTCAACAATAGAACTCTTCACTCTGTCACTTCATCTCGGTAACCGGCATTGCGTCAAAAGCCTCTAAAAGTATGCGAAACTACCAGGAATAACCTATCAAGGCTTTGTTAGTCTGAGGATAAAGATTCAAAACCAACCAACCAGATCAATAATTGCTAGAAATCAATGAAATAGTTTCACTATAGCCGATATCGGGTTTTTGCGACTCCTCTAACCACAACTTGACAACAGAAACGCGAGCAACATAAGATAGGCAACTGCTTTTACGCAAGTGAAATACATTCTAAGTTAGGCTACATCTCGATTCCTATCAGTTGTAGAACGAAAAAAGCAACAAGTCGGTAAATGGCTAAATGTAAACAACATTTGGTTGGTTAAGTAACCTAAGCGTATCCTTGTGGATGAAATAAACCCCATTAGGCTACATAAGTAAGTTAATGTTATTTGTTGCGCACAAGAGGCTAAAACAAAACTTAATTAAAAACTGTAAGAGCCAACATTTCTACGAAGTTATTTTGCAATCGTCGGCACGTGTCATTCATGGAAAATCAAGGTCATTTGATCAATCCTGTAAAATTCCTATGATCCTTATGTGCATGATGACTACTTCACCGCAACTGCAACAAAAGTTTGGCTTTTACCACTTCATATCGACTTTTAGAGGTCTGCAGGTATGTCTTTCCGTTTTAGAACTTTGCCACCATATAAGTTTTCAGCAAACTTTGCTGCAATGGGATCAGCTTTCATGGTTGCCACAGCAATAACAACGTCGTTACAAAGGTAATACGCTGCGAACTTTTGTTCTTCCAGTTTACCTATAACAACAATGTCATCAAACCCGGCTCCATGGCCAGCATAACGAATGGTGATACCATACTGGACTGTCCAAAAAAATGGAACGGATTTCACGAATTGACCGTCAGCGGAGGCTTCTAATCCCGTGTAAAGTCCCGTGTTAATCTTGCGAATCGAATTCATTATGTCAAGGGCTGCTATGCGTCCGTGTGCGTGTGCCATTTGCCAATGCTGTATATTGGTCAAACTTCCGCCTATAAAACACAAAGTAATTTAGATAAGACTTTCCTACTTGATTGGTAGCCTTGTAAGCTGGCATATGCACAGTTCATGTTCAAGTACGAAAATAATTTTTTGCCAGCATGTTTCTCTGGCTACTTTGTTAAATTAGACGACATACATCAACATGATACAAGACATAAGGCTAAAACCAGATTTTTTCTTCCCAGGTTTGAAACAAACTTTGGCAAAAAAACACTCCATTTCTTGTGTGTGCAAGTGTGGAGTGAAATTTCTCACGATATAAAAGATTTACCGTTCCATTGCTTTAAAAAAAATCTCAAAAACCAACTGTTACATGAATATACATGCGTACCTTAAGTGCTCAATACAAAGGATAACTTACCTTTACAGTAGGCCTATATCATCATATCGTACTTATTAATCTTTGTTCTCTACAGTTATTAGTATCAAATTGCCCTGTTTTTGTATGCTTCACATAAAAATTGTTGCAATTCGGTGGTGGTATCCACGTTTTTCTTCGTTATTTCAGGAAAACTTTCGCAAGTGCTGTAGCCTATTATAGCACACAATCACTAATTATTGGTGGTTGGTCAATTCTTGGTCGTTGGTTTGAATCTTCATCCTCGGCTTACTCAGTCTGAGAATGCAGATTCAAACCAACAGTAGTTGTTTTTCAATCTCAATGGCGAACCCTTTTTATTCAATGAAGTAGTGTGCCTGCCTCTGCACACTAGTGTGTATGAATGTGTAGTTAGATTTACTGTGATGGGGTGGTGGCTGACTAGATGACTGCTTATGGTCTTTCGCTACCATCCTGATTGCGCCATAATCTAACCAACAGTTGTACAATGCATTGTTTTGACAATTACATTTTACTCTGATTATTTGTTAATATATGGCGCTGTTAAAACAAAATAAATTGAATTGACTTGACTTGACTTGTAGGCTTGAATTCACCCATTTTGTTAAAAAGAGAAATGAAAAAAAAGCGCTTGGAGATTTGGTGAAACAAAAAGGGTGATCTTTACCTTTTGCTTGTAATGGAAACATCGCTATGTCTCCAATCGCATAGACGTGAGGTACTTTTGTTCGCATGTGGCCATCAACGATCACATATCCTTGATCTGTCATACGAATTTCGGACGTTTGCAAAAAAGCTGTGGCTGGAGTCACACCTACATAAAAATAAAGAGTAGGTTTCATCATATTAATTAAAGTAGATTTAGAATAGGGTTTGAGTAAGACAACAACACTTCAACAAATGGAAACTTCACTGTCAATCTCGGTGACCTGCAGTAGTGATTCAAAGCCTCTACATTTCTACAAGTATGCGAAGCTGCCAGGATCAACCTCTCAAAGAAGCTTTCTCAGTACGAGGATAAATATTCCCACATCAATCCTTAGCATACATAATGAGCTGCCAAATCATTTTTGTTTTGCATGCAATAGCCTACATTAGTACATTTTCTTACGTAGGCTACACATTAACTCTAGTTTAGGTTAACTTAAGACAAACCGGCAATACAGAAAAGTGAAACTTTTTTGTACCTACGCCCACAACCACGACATCTGCTTCTATCTTTGTGTCATCTGATAAAATAACATGAGACACAGACTTGCCAAGCATTTTGGAAGTCAAGCTTTTAACTCCAGTCCTCGGATAAAACTTCACGGAACCCTTTTCTTCATGTAATTTCATCACAACTTCTCCAACTTTTTTCCCCAGTGAACTTTCAAATGGAACCTGTTGCAGGAATGCTAACTATCAATTAAATTACAAATTACGTTTGATAACAGGTCTTTGCGATCTTCAACATTGCAATAGGCCCATCTAAAGCACAAGCCTACTCGCCTCACTACTCTATGACGGAAATCTTATTTCGTATAGCAAAGATTGACAGTCTAGTGAAAAAAACTCTCTTTTCCTTCCAAAACAAAAATCTACGAATTTCGTGAAGACCTACGAGTTTCCAGTAACTGTGTGCAACACCATCAATAACTCAGCGTCCGCTTGATCACTCAGTTGGTTTAAGCGTTTGACTTTGCGCACAAAGAAACCCCAAGATCAAGCAGCGCAGGTTCAGTTTTCGGAGTGAGCCCTTAGGCAACGCATTCCAAGAACTGCTCTCTATTCAAGGGCATTTAGTCAAACAATACTTCGATAATGAAACTACAAACAATACTTCGATAATGAAAAACTTCACTTTGCCAATCTCGGTAACCGGGCTTACAAGCTACACCAGTGTTTCTCAAAGCCCCTACATGTATACAACCCTGCCAGAAATAAATATTCATAAACTTTCTCAGTCCGAGGAGAAAGATTCGAACCAACTAGTCAGTTACAAAATATGGAAGTGAGCTTTTGTTTTCCGTTGATAATTTTTTCTCAAATAGCAGCTTATAACTTTTGCGTGAAAAGAGGTTCCCTCTAAAGAGTCTAACCAATCAGGCTACAATTTGTACAAAATCTGAAAACGTATCTATTGCTAGCCAATGACTTGTATCTTTAACAATATGGTTTGTCGATTTCACTTACAGATGATCTTTTTCCGCATACTACGCTCACTGAGGAAGAGATTGCCTTGGATGCGAGAAACGATGCGACTTCCATCCCAATAAACGAAGAACCAATAATAGCTACATGTTTCCCTGCAATTTTAAGATATGTAGTTTGTTGACAGCCTTTTCTTCTTTCCCGATTTACAGTAGGCCTACGTAGTCTTTTAAACATAGCACTGTAGTAGTAACAATGGCTGAGTTGAAAAAAACAAATAAAAAGCCTTGCATACAATAGCGCTGATTAAAACTATGAACTCATATACCCTTTTTATAATTTGCTGAACTTCCTAGTTTTAAATATTTACCAATTTACTGATTTAACTCGATAGATAAATTGCAGGCCTATGTAAAGATAACTCTCCGTCTTACAACATAGGCTACTCAGTTCAGAGATTGAAAAGATGGTGCACTTTTTTTTAGCTTTGTACCCTATGCAATGCATTCACATTGTACCTTGACTGGCCTTTGCAATAGCATTGGCATCGCCGACTGTTCTCAGCACAAAAACGTTCTTCAAATCCCAGCCAGGGGCTGGTTTCAGCGTGCGAGGTACTCCACCGGTGGCGATGACCAGAGTGTTGTATTTAACATCAAGACCTCCATCAGTTGTGAGGCCAGGGATAGGTTTGCACAATCGTACGCTTTTTGTTACTACGTCAACCGATGAAACTTCCTGTTAGGTAAAAATATTATCATTTTTCCATTAAAAAAACATTTGTTTGTATACCGTTTCGGCCTAAAATAAATAAACGATATTTTAGTAGTAGTTCCTAAAGAACCAAGCAAGGGTACTTTAAAGTGCTCAAACAATGAAACATAACGAAACTTGAATTATGTTGCAATGTTATATTTGATTGCCACAGTAACCAAACTATTATCGTAAAATAGAAATGCGGTGATATTTCAATAATATAATCAGGTGCATTTTTACTTTTGTACAAGTTTCTGAAAACGTTACTTTGGCAAAAGCAAAACAAATGTTTTCGATCGTCATCGCCACCCTCTCACAACTACGCTAACGGTACTATACACATTCCAGAAAACTTGGAACAAAAAACTTACAGCATTGTTATACAATTCCACTGCAATTTTCCTGAAATAGGTCGCACTCTCGGTTCTTAAATATGCCTTTTCCGGTTCTACGTCCAAAACTTTGCTAAGTTTCGGCCGATCATAGGGAGGGTGTATTTCTTTGCTTATAATCACTATTCTGCCCTTAAACCCTTCCTTCCGAAGAGTCTCGGCACAGGTTAATGAAGATGGTCCGCCTCCTATGATAACCACGTCGTGATTATGCTTAGATGTGCCTGTTTATGAAAAAATGTAAGACTGCTTGGGTTAGGGTCTCCTTCTTTTTATCTAATTTATTCGACAGGGACTTTAGTGGTAAAAAAAACTAGCTGCTACTTTAAATCATATCACCGTTTTGTAAGAGACTATTCCACACCACAACCTGTCTCAAAACAAATGCTTTTTGCACTGTAAGAACTATATTTGTAACGCAAAACTGATACGTAGGCTATTAGACAACCTTTCATTTGCAGCAAGTCAGTGATTACATTAATTTCACTTTACTGCAAAAAAACATAGTTATGTTTCTGTACTAGTTGCAATGTTCATCTGATGAAAGTGAAAGTAAAAGCAACTACAAACCGGTTGATTTATTGCTTCACTGACGCTTCGCGTACCATAATAATGCGCATCTTGCTACCTGTTTGTTGTTGCTTTCACTTTCATCAGATGAACGTTGCAACTTGCAACTAGTGCTAGAAACGATAATTGTCCTGATGAACACCAAAACTTTTCAGCATTTATATTTCTGTAACCAGTTTTTTGTTCGTTGGTGTATTAATTATTTAAAAAAATATTCGTTTCTAAAACCACATTGCAGAGTTTATAAGCTACCAATGCAAAAAACGCATCATTTCTCACAAGCACATTTCTCTTATTGTTTGTCAGATAGATAGACGAGTTAGCAAATAAGATCGCATACCAAAGTAGCAATGGCGATAAGTTCGTGCAAAATTAACAGGCAATTTTGTTTCAAAAATACGTTTGAATTGCATTCATATTAAATGATAATGTCTGCGGTCTGTGCTGAAGAATGACTTAACATTTATCGCGCCCCTTTTGCCTCACGTCTCATTTTCAGATAATAATAGTTAGAAACTGTTTACTAAGAGTATGACAGGACAAAAAGTTCGTTTCTCCTTACTTGTAAGAGAGGGAATTGTTGAAGTACTGCACGTTTTTGCAAGCAAGTCATTGCGCTTGTTGTCATTGAACTGGCGACGTCTTGCTCCAACAATTACGTCATTGCCTTTCAGTCTAACCTGCAAAGGCGAGAGAATGCAAATTCAGAACTGTATACAATAACAAAAGAACTTATCATTTTACCACAGACAGATGAAGTTGCTATCAATTATTGTTATCTGTCTATAATGATATTCAAGAATTATCTCTCTACCAAAGCTAGATTGTCGTTTTACATCGTATCGTACTATCGTTACTTACAGGCCAGCATTACCATCTCCACCTTTGATGAAATAACCTATGGGCAAAAGTTTCTATTTTCACATCGTTTAAACGTCTAACCACGTTAAAACAGTGTAATAATGGCAACTTTTGCTGCTGGAAACTGGAAATGCATTATGTTTATGCTTAAAATTCTGAAATCTGCAAAAACAAAAAATATCATGTTCTATAGGCTATTCATAGTTTAAATATTCCAATTAATCTTTTGTCTTTTGAGATAACAAAATAGTGAAGAATTCACTTTCAAAAAATTGCGACGTATTTCAGATCAATCTGGTTAAGATATTTTGCGATCACTGTTTTTGACAACTTGGCCGTTTCTTGCATGAATGTGTTACAAAATTTTCCCTTCACCAATGAGTACATTCGGTTGTAAAAACTTGCCTTGAGCGACCGAAAAGGCAACGAAGGCAAAGCTAAGTGTCATCTTCTACTTCTAGCCATGCAATTACGTGCCTTGACAAGATAGACGAGTGTCAGCGTGTTCGCGCTCATCTCATGGCCACGCAGCGTAGTCCGATTGAAAAGAATTAATTCGTGTAATTTCTTATTTTGTAGGTCTCAAGCGTGAAAAGAACTTAACTTTTTCAATTGACCACCACCGGCTTAGGACATCCTTATTTATATACTGTATATATAAAAATAGCCTACGTTAATAGTTTATTTCATAACAAAATGTGGCGTTTGAATCTTCCATTATTAATTATTTATGGATTTGGCATAAATTGCCACTTAAAGCATAACGTCGTGCCAATTCAAATCTTGATACGTGTGATCGGTCTAACGCTTTTTGACACAAAGTCCAAACACAAAGTTGTGAACAGTAAAGTGGTTGACTATTCTCGCGCCTAAGTTTTGGTGGCTTCGTTGCTTATCTTGATTAAACCTGGGGAGGCAATATTTTATGCACTAAGGACTGATCCGAAGTGTAGAAGTTAATTTCAATGTTTTTTCCATAACTGGTGAGCGAAGCTCGGCGGACAAATGAAGCAATATCCGTCCTTTTGGAATGTTATATTATCCAATTGTTAATGTTGTTAATGATCCATTTATGGCGTAACGCAACAAATTACTTTGCAAAGTTATACAACTACAGTGTTGTAATTTGTTGTCGATCATTTATAAAACGCCATCTGGCTGTCGGATTAGGTCACACTTCATTCACTGAAATGGAAATTTTCCATCCTTCAACATAAAATTTCTCTATTTATTTTGCCAGGCCACTTTTACAACAAAAAATAAGTAACACAATAATACACAAGGAGACAGCAAATGAAATATAAGTAGTAGCCTACTTTTACCAGTGGTCATGTGAATGTCTATTTACTACAATAGTCGGTGAGACGATTAGACAAAACTACCTTAAAACTCTGCAAACTGTCCAACCCAGGAAAGTCTTCTATGTCTCCAGTCCTTGCATTGAAACAAGCCCCGTGCCACGGGCATCGTACTCGACCGTTAGCCAAAACTCCATTTACCAACGGTGCACCGTAATGGGTACATTTATAGCCAATAGCGGTTATTGTTGCATCTTTGTGCCTGTGATTTACACTTGATCAGCATAAAAATCAAATTATCTTGTTGACATGAGCAAAAACATAAAGCCAAAACTATGTCATCATACTGCTGTTAGGCTACTTTGACAATGATAACTCAAAATTTACCTGACTAAAAGACACTTTCCGATTCCACCCAAATCAACTTGTTTCATTTCTCCTTCTTCATCTTTCAGGTCATCGGCTTTGCACACAACAAATTCGGCATAATCATCGTCGTCAACGTGAATCATATCAAAGGAAGTTGGGACTTAACTTACTATGCTGACAAAATTACAAAAGGTATTAATTGCTCCTGTTCTGAAACGAAAGAAATGCTTGCCACAATACAAGACGTTCTTTATCCAATTAATATCAGTTCTGAACAATAATCATCGCCTCGAGCTTTATAGAGTGGACAATGACAAGTCTAGTGAGACGCAAAACCCCATTTAGCGTTGCTATTTGAGTAGCAGTGCCTGCTGCGTATGCAAGATGCGTGAGCATACAGACATGCTACGTAACAAGCGTATATCACAGTTACTTCCTGTCACTGTCGATTTTAATACGATTCAGTCATTTTCTCTGTATTCTGTTCTGCTTAGTTATGTGAGTCTTTTTTTTAAACGTGTTTTTATAAAACAAATGTTTTTTTAAAAAAAGGATTTTTTTACATTTTTTCAAAAAGTAAAATGGTTAAACATAATTTTTATAGTTTTGAAACAAACAAGATATCGATACAAGTTAGCCTGTATGAGTTGGCTAAACTGCGGGCTTTCCAAACAGCTTCAAAACTATGATATATTAATTAAGTTACCTGAGTCACAAAGGTAAGTAAAAACTAATCTAATTTGTTACAGGCAAATAGGCCTAAGTATTCAAGTCAAGTAAATTTATTTTGTTTCAATAACGCCACATATAAACAAACAAGCAGAGGAAATGAAAACTAAAAACAATGCAATGCAAATTACAGCTGTTGGTATAGTGTTCATAATTTTGCATTTGTGGTTGCATTTTTGCTAGAGCCGTGAATGCCTTGCGGTGGGAATCTTTCTATGGGGCCCTGGAACAAGAATAAAACGCCGCAATGGAATAACTCGTTTGCCTGTGATCTCAGCATATTGCTTGCAGCATCCTTTGCATTGTTTTGGAGTCAAAATCGGAATCGTTTCTTAAAAGATTGTTGAGTCAAAAGAGTTTTCGATACGATTTCGCAACCCTTGTGTGAAGTACAACCTACGTGCGGTGATTTGATGAATAAAACAACACTTCAACAATCAGAAAACTTTACTCTGCAAATCTTGGTAACCGGCTCTGCGTTAAGAGCCTCTAGTAGGCCTACAAATAACATATGCGAAACTACCAGGAATAATCTACCAAGACTTTGTCAGTCCGAGGATAAGGATTCAAAAATCAAACCAAACTAAAACCGATGGAAGCTAGAGCACCAAACCCAAACAGTTAATGGTTTGAAAATTATTATGTAAGTTACGCGGTCTGCATGCCATTTTTTTCCAGAGACAGGGCCGTAGCCAGACCGCAGAGCAAGGGGGGCCAACTTTTTTTTAGGGAGGGGGCCGAAAAATGTTTAATGATTTTGGCATTTTAACCTCTTAAATACTGGTATCCACAAAAATTGCAATATATCAGATTAGTGTTAAGACCAACACTGGTCTCTTATTTTATCCGCTAGTTAGCCTAAATCACGGCAACCATATTACAATGCCCAACATAACACAGCAATTGTTGACTTGTTGTATAAATAGCGGTACTTGTTATGAGCAAAAACTTTAACTGGCTCGAAGAAGCTAGTTTCGAGGATTTTGATAAACGATATATATGATTACATTCCGCCTATACACCCGTGAGCTAGTCTATTGCACTTGCAGTCGCGGATGTTTGGATGCAAACCGTCTCACAAACAAGTCTAAATCGATAGATTTCGATACAGAATGTTCAAAGGCCATAAGCACCAAGTTTGCCTGTCTTGGTTGCAGAGATGTACGTATACGCCGCAAATTCTACTCCGCACACTTGCGGCGTAGACTTTTTGTTTACGCTAACGCTTACGGCCACATTTTTTTGGATAGTTGTCGCTTGAGGCTACGCCGTAAAGTTTTCGCGGTTTTTTAGCGCATAGCGTCAACGCATACTTTTTAATGTCTTTTTTTCGCTACAACACGCCAATACCTTCCAGCGCTGCAGTTGAAAGAATGTTTTCAATGGGCAAAGACATATTGAAACCAAAACGCAGCAAAATGTCAGATGAACACTTTCAAATGCTTGTGTTTCTTCGTGGAAATTCAAAATAAAACTTGTTTGTTTCGAGTGGTTTATACCGTGTGAATGTTTGGCACCTAGCAAACAAATTGAGTTTACGCTAGTGTATGCGCTAGTGTATGAGGCCGCCAACTTTTTTTACAAATTACGTTGACGCATACGGCGTATGGTTTTTCGAACGTTTGCGTTTACGCTGACGGCGTCAATACTTTTTGTATGATGCGCGTACATCACTGCTTGGTTGGAACATGCTCCGTCTAGTGGGAGCGTCAACCCTTGTTAACACTGAGAATCCACACTCACAAATGGCAGTTCTAGATCCAAATGTAGCAATATCTGCTGCAAGGTGGAACACTTCACAGATCAGAAAACTAGAAACAAAATTTATTTACACTGATTGGATTGAAGAGAAAAAATAAACACTGCTTAAAAGATTACGGGTTTATATTTTGTATGCGTTGTCTTCAAAAACCACTTGCTTTACCACTGCACATTTTGCGATTTATCACTGCACAAATTGGTTATCACTGACCCTTAGAATTAGGTATGGTAGACCTACCGAGAATAGCGACAGCTGATATCAAATAACCTAATTTGAATTTGCATCAGCGCCACTGATTATGGGTTGTTTAATAAATGTGTAAAATAATTGTAGGCTAAGTAGGCTATTATAAAAAAAAAAACGTAGCCCATAAATAAAGAAGTTTTGGTGTCGAACTGATCGACGTCGTTTTCGATCGTTGCTCAGACGATCTCGCTACTTTGTCCGCCTCGATAGCTCACTTGGTTAGCGCGTGAATTCTGGAACGAAGATGCTTCAAGATCAAGCGGGGCTGGTTCGACTCTCGGCCCTCGGGGTGTGAGCTTGAGCAACGCATTCCAAGAACTGCTCTCCATTCAGCGGCATCTAATGGATGGAATAATTCTCTGGCAACAACACTTCAACAATCGGAAACTTCACTGTCAATCTCGGCGACCGGGCCTGTGTCAGTGATTCAAAGCCTCCACAAGTATTCGAAACTGCCAGTATTAAGCTCTGCAAGAAGCTTTCCCAGTCCCAGAATAAAGATTCAATCAATCAGTCGATGATTCTCTGTCTCTGTATCCACTTGTTTACTTTCAAATGTAAGCTATGAGCTTTCAACGATCGTCAGCCGTTGAAATGGAAGAAGAATGTATTGTAGGCTATTATAGTGATCCAAAAATTACTGCAATTTCCAATCAGCGTATGTGCGGTCTGGAAGTTACGCCAACTTACGCCAGAGGCCAGACCTGAAGTCACTGCAAGAAAACAATGCAAGGTGCAAAAACGTTGCTCCTGATGGAACTTGACAAAGATAAAAAATTGTAGCCTATGTATTATGGCCCTTAAAATACTGTAGTTGCAATTTGACATCCGAAGAAATGTGCTTGTCATAAAACAAATCTCCCACATACAACTTAAACAAACATACGATCACAAACTAGAAACAAAACTTTACCTTGCTGTCTATTTGTAATGCCAACTGACTTCGAATGAAAAACTCCTGACTATTGGGTGAAATAAAAAATAGCTGCCGCCTTTACATTTTTATGTGCAGGCTAAACTGTAGTCTGTTTTTATGAATAAAAAATGCCCTATCTACATGTAGTTTGACTGAAAACAGCAAAAAACTTCAACTGACTTTTCTACATTACAATTACGCGCAGGCTACTGTCGATAAAATTAACTAACGAGTAACGACTGATAGAATTAGGCATTTAGTATGACAAACAATATAAATAATTGAAAGTTGCAGCAAGATGTGCAGGGTACTGTATCGTCATAAAGAGAATAAAAGATGTCATAAAAGTTAATTTAAGTCAATTCTACTTCATGCAAATTGACTGCGTTTACGACTGATAATAATAATAGAATAGACGACGACTGATAATAATAATAATAAGAGTATTTATATAGCGCCACATCCACAGTCAAACTATGCTCCTGGGCGCTGTACATGACAATGGTGATAATTAATACGGTACTTTCAGTCATAATGTTCATTGAAATAGAACGTTTTCAAGCGAGCTTTGAATTCAATTAAATTTTCAGCCTCTTTTACACAAATAGGCAAACAATTCCAGCAACTGGCAGCAACAACTGGGAAGGTGCGATTTCCATATTGTGTCTTACATGAAGGGTTGCACAAGAGCAGTTGATGTTGAGAACGCAAAGTTCTGGCAGGTTTATAATGAACAAGCAAAGTGTCCAGATAGTTCGGAGCAAAACCATGGAAAACTTTATAAATTAATAGACATACTTTGAAGAGAATACGATACAATACTGGAAGCCAATGCAGGGATTTTAGTATAGGAGTGATATGCTCACGTTTACGTGTTAAAGTAATTAGCCGAGCGGCAGCATTCTGAACTCTTTGAAGACGCAAAATAGTACAATGTGGAATGTTATTTGGACGCAAAAGAGAGATGTTTTACGAGCATCAACATTTATAAACTGTCTGATGGAACCAATATTTCTAAGATGAAAAAAGCAAGATTTAACTATTCTGTTTTTGTGACCCAACCAGCAAACTGTCCACTTGAAGCGGACAGCGGTTGACTGTCTCGTATCATTAGGTCTTGTTACTGACTGTCTCCTACTATAAGCCTTGTTACCGGTACTCAATTTTAATTGAAATTAAATTTTGTTGCTTAATGTCAGTGGAAGAGTGATATGTGTATTTAAATCGTCATAAATTGTTATTTTGGGCTCAAACTTTGTAATGATACGAAATGTAATGACACTGGCTTACATAACAAATTTTATGATGACTTTGGAACAATTGAAGAATTTTGCAATCCAGTGTTACCAAATAAATGTGTTTTATCGGTGAATTTACAATGTTTTTTTTTCTTCTAAAAAACGCTCAGAAAATAAAACAAGTACGGTAGTATGTTGAAAAAAATTCAAATTCTTTGCGTTTCGTTACTCTACTTTTTTGAAAATGCCATGCAACCTAACCTACGTTTTGTTGCACCACTTGTTTTTTGTTTTTTTTTAATCATAGAATAAACAGTTACAGCCATTATAATTTTGTGATACTACAGATCATTTTCGAAAAGCACTTTATTGAACAAAAGAGAGCGTGCGAATTGAAAAGTTTCTTTTTTCCAGAATACTCGTGCACACACACACATAAAACATCACATATTTAAAGATAAAAATAGTGCTTGATGAATTTATTATAGCCAGTGGCTTTCGGGCCGTTTCGTGAAACATTTTTCAGGCGAGTATTTTATTAAGCATGCTTTAAATCTATACTTGATTTACATAAAAACTTTTTAATAATTTGCTTGTCACAAGCATCTCTGACAAAATTTTATGATGATTTTGGATTAAAATTGCAATTTGATTTGAAGTTGGTTTATCTGATCACTTTTGCTCTTGAAGTACCGTACTACAGTACTTGCAAAAACACTTGGCAGATGGCAGCTCTGCAGATTTGTGCTTGACTACACCAGGAACTTGTTTCTTGCGTCAGCAGCAGAGTTGCCATCTGGTATATTTATATACCAAATTTCACAAATCTGGTATATTTTTTTTATGTTTGGTAGTTGAAATTTTCGTTTGGTATATTGGTATATATTTGGTATATTTTGTAGCATTTGGTAGGTGATTTTATAGTACAAATTTGGAGTATGTCAACCAATAAAAACTTGTTTCTTCTTTAAAAAAGCTAAGTTGAAACACTAAAATGGATGTACCATTTGAGATTTAGCCTAATGACCATCAATCAATCAATCATCAACAGCAATCGCCAATCAGCATTGAGAATATAAACACGAGCTAACTTGCACTTACAGGTTAACTTACACTTGGTTAAAGGTAATGTTTTATAAGGTATATTGTTGTCTCAAGGTGTTAAAGAATGCTTCTCAGTGAGCAACATTGCAAGTGTTGTTGACTTAAGATTTTGACTGTGCTGTTATAATAGAATGTAAATTTTGGTTTCAAAATGTTGAAGAGTGTAGTTAATGTGTGGCTAAAACTTGTTTCATGCTTACTAACAGGGCCGGATTTAGCTGATGGGGCCCGGGGCACTTTTAGATCGGGGTAGGGATGGTAGAAGTAGGGGATTGCTCACTCATAATTAAGGTGGACAACTGGAGGGTCACAATGTTACGACAAAATTTGATGCAACTACAGCTTGAGGTCTACTGGCTACTGCCATATGTCGCATACTCAGGTGCAGTTTATAGCCTATGACCTGCCCACGTGTGTACAAAGTAGCCTATGTATCGCCAAAATATATGTAGGAAATATGTGATATCATTTTTGTTTAATACAGTAATATTCAAGTCATGATAATGCAGTGGTAGAATTCACGCAACACCGATAACGGTAGTAGCCTCACACTGCTGCAGTAAGGTTTTGCAGATTTTATACTGTAGCACCCAAAATTTTAACCAAATGTAGCAATTCATTTGATGAGAATGAATTTACCTAAAATCAAAGAAAAATTTGTGCAGTTAGTTCTAAAAAGTTCAAAAATTAGCGGAACTGCTAATTTTTGAACTTTTAGTAACCCTCCAACTGTCCATTTTTCAAGAAAAATCAGTAAAGTGAGTTGTCCCGATATTCCACTGTCCCTAGATCGGGGGATTTCTGCAAAAAAAAATTTCGCGCCTACGGTGCGAAAAACCACCCCTATGTCTACAGTAGCATTTATCCAGCAATGCACCACAGCATTTTGCAGAAACTTCAAAGGCTGAAAGAAAAAAGTCATAATAGCACAAAATCACATTTTGTCCACGTAGGGGGGCCTCCAAAAGGCGGAGGGCCCGGGGCACCTGCACCCTCTGCCCCCACTTAAATCCGGGCCTGCTTACTAATTCCCTTATTGTGTTATATCGTATGTAATTATTGAATCATAATTACTTAATTCCTACGGAATGGCCCGTTTCGGTGAGTCCGATTCGGTGAGTCCGATCCCTTAACGGGGGATTTTTTCAATTTTTTTTTTAATTATCGGGTACTGTAGCCTAATTATCATTGCCGTTTTAGGGTTAGGGGTTTGGGGTTAGGGTTAGAGGTTAGGAACTCACCGAATCAGACTCACCGAATCGGACTCACCGAATAGTAGCAGATCCTAATTCCTAATTACTCTGACGTTGATCCTGATACTTCGGTTAAGTGCAAAATTTCCTAAATTTTCGGAGCATGTCTACTGTATTAGGCGCAAACAATTAGGTGCCTGCCAGTGCCAGATAGGTGTGCCCTTTGTGGCGTCGGGAAATTTAGGTGTGGCATGCGGTCATTTTGGTGCTATTCGGAGTAAAGTATATTTTGTTGGGTTCTTGATGGTTGCATGGTGCGTTTTATTAATGCGTTAGCCAAGTGGGCGTAGTCTCGTCTGTATTACAGGAACCAACGCTCCAGTAACATTTTTTTTTTCTGAAACTTGATTAAATATCATGCGAAATTGCTGTGGTAATCAATTCATCTTCGGGTCATATATATGAAAATTAGCCTAAACTGAAATGTTCTTTTCCCAAGTTAAAAATTAAACATTATTCAGCTAGTTGATGTGTTCAAAACGTAATTTTTGTGTAAACTTTGGTTTTTCAGATCTGTTTGGTATAAACTTGGTATAATTTTTTCGGTTTGGTATATATTTGGTATATTTTTTTTTACTATTTGGTATATATTGCTCCACAAAATCTGGCAACCCTGGTCAGCAGATTCACTGATTAATTGGTTGGTTTGCAATCTTTATCCTCGGAGTGACGAAATCTTAATAGTTTATTCCTGGTAGTTTTGTATAATTGTTGAGGCTTTTAATGCAGGGTAGGTTACCGAGATTGACAGAGTGAAGTTTTCGATTGTTGAAATGTTGTTGCGAAGGGAATTATTCCATCCAGCTGCCGCTGAATGGAGAACCGTCCTAAATTGCGTTGCTCAAGCGCACACCCAATTGCCGAACCAGCGCCGCATGATCTTGAGTCAGGTGTGTAACTACTGAGCTAATGGGACGGACACTAGTTTCTCTAAAACTTCTTTAATTCGCATACTGTTAAAGGGCAAGAAAGCTTTTAGACTAAATATAGGTTAATTAAGCTGTTTCGCTGTCGCATAAGTAAAAGACCAAAAAATAGACTGCACTCCTACTGCCACCATCAGTAAAGAACATTGAAAACTGAACATTTTTGGCGTTTATGTTGACACAATCTACCGGTAGGTCAGAGGTTCTCAAACTGTAATTCGTGACGCAGTGGTGCAAGGTTTCAATTTTTAAGGCGTTACACAATATATTCGCTTTGCATCTAAACTCAACTGCGGTAATAAAATGCTTATAGATATTATTATCTTCCAAGGCCTAACATGTGCATGAGAACTCATTATTACAAAACTGTAGCAATCAATTATGGTTTAACAGTTACATAGCTTAAAGCAGATTGATGTGGAGGCAGGGTGTAAAGCGATTTGCGGCACTTGGAGGTGAATCCGGCCACCCTCGGTAGCGGGTCATTATCATCATCATCAACCAATTTTAATTATACAAGCCATGAATTAATCCTCATGTCGAGGGTGTGTGGCAAAAACAGATTAAAACTGGACTATTTCATAGCGCAATTCAAATTCACTTTGCCATGAGAAAAATAAAAGCTGGAAACACAAGTAAATAAACGAAAATGTCTAAAATTCTTTAAAGTGGCTATTTTTACCCACTTTTTGCCATGGCTACAATCAGGTGTTGCCAGAGTTAGATTAAAGTTAAGAAGGGTTAAGGTAAAGGTTAGAGTTAGGAATAAGGTTAGGGTTTTGATCTTTGCCCAGGACTAAAAAAAAATTCCAAATTCTACAAGTTTTTGTTTTTAACAGGTTTAAACTTTTCTCAAATTAGGGCAGAATTTCTTATCTGGCAACGGTACTGAGGCTATATTTACACTATATACCGGTAGTACACTATACATACACAGTCAAAATTCTTTTTGCTAGAATCGTCGCAAGTCAAAGAAATTTTTTTAAAAGCATTGTAACGAAAAAGTTTGAGAACCACTGGCTTACGTGTTGCATCTTAAATGTGTGGATACCCTTCGAATAAAATTAATTTTGATACAAAATATTATCTAAAAGTTTGTGCAAATGCTATTATTTTATTTCAACTATTTATTGTTAACTTATGTGAGTTTCTCGCATAGGCTACCACTGGGAAGACTTCCGCGTACCACTGTTTGAGAACCACTGAGTCACTACCTAACTACAGTAGCCTAATGTCCTCATTTCCTTGTGTACCTCCTAGCTTGTTGAAGTACCAGGGTACCGTACTACAACTGATTCTACATTCTCATAGTAGTAACATAAATTTTTAAGCCAAAGTGCTAATTTGTTTTGCTAAGTTAAAGCTTTGCATTGTTTGTGTCATTTTTTGTTGGTTTGAAATTTGAGGCCTGTAATTATCAGTGCTACGTTAGATCATTTACTTGGATTTTGGGTTCGGTTAGTTTACATGAGTGATGAGCTTGAGATCTTTTGCTACCATTCTTATTGCACAAGTCAATTTTTGTTGCCAATCTTTGTATATGGTCGAAAAAATGGAACAACTCCTATGAAATGTTTTTTGGTTTTGTGATTGGTTGCTGTCACTGCGTCAATGCTTGGTATGGGATTATTTTCAGGGAATGAAATATGTTGGATCCCCTGGCATAGGCGCCGAGTTTTCAAAATAGCTGGGCGGGCGAACACATACTGTCACGTCATAAAGGTTTATTTTGTGCGTTTTTCAAAAGGGCGATTTTGCTAGGTTGTTGGGCTAGCCTAGTTTTACATTTAAGTCTGTCTCCTCTAACACGATTTGGAAACAAGTAATAAATATAATTGGCACGCAACAACGTCTGGTCCTGGTAATTCAGTTCCGCATATTTTTTGTGATTGGTATGTGCGGGTTGCGGGACGAAAACTGCAATACTGTACTACTACATTGCTAATGTTGATACAACACGATAACACACACACAATACATCCAACGCAGAAGCAATTTATGGCAATTCAGCTCCCGAGAAGCCATCTAGCGATAAACTGCGCTATTGAACCGAGCTTACATTGAATCTACAATTAGAACAGTTATAGAACGAAGGAGCTGAATTGCAACTAATGACGGTGCACGGTCGATTGGTCGACAGACATTTGGTCGACAGGACAATTGGTCGACAAGACAGTTGGTCGACAGGACGTTAGGACGACGACGATTCATTTTAGGGTTAGGGTTAGAGTTAGGTTAGGGTTAAGGTTAGTTAACTAACCCTAACCCTAAAATGAATCGTTCTGTCGACGTAACGTCCTGTCGACCAACTGTCTTGTCGACCAATTGTCTGTCGACCAATTGTCCTGTCGACCAACTGACCGGGTACCACTAATGACAACCAACGATTTCATCCGGCCAAACCAACAAGTGTGCAGTTTAATATCAGTGACGTAACAGACACAACTGTGATGATTGAGATGACAAATTAGAGCATTTTGGCAGCAGAGTTAATTGATAACATCCTTTGAGAGAAAATTACTCCTTTGAAGAACAATGCTACGTTTTTACGAACAATGCTACAGTTTTAAAAGCAGTGGAAATTGCGGTCAGGCTTTTGCCGCAAATGAAGTTCCTCACAGGTTTGCGAAATTTACTTGATTTATAGCACTGGGCTACGAGTGGCAGAGTGGAAACAAACGGCGCAGCTGGACACTTTTGCTCGTTTAACAGTGAATCAACGTTGTTTAACGTTGCATGAATGTAACAATAGCAATAATTGACGAAAACTAATCGCTTAATTAGTAGGTCTAGTAGGGCCTATCATATGGCGACAAAACCCTGCGAATAAGGTAAGTAGGCTAGTATCAGAAGGTGGCAGATGGTTACAGAAAGTTTTTGGAGTTAAAATTGCATTAAATTATTTTTTTAATTCCTGAAATGTCCGGCGGGCGCGGCCCGCCTGCCCGGGACTCGGCGCCGGTGTCCCCTGGTATGCAGGTCACCAGCTTGGCTGAGTGAAAGGAGGCTGGCCTAGTTTCTCTAAGCAAGCATGGTAAAATTTGAGTTGCTTAATAATTTGTTATTGTAATGGTTCGATAGGGCTCAGTGACATGGCCAACAGTTTTTAATAACTGATGTAAAATGCAATATTCCAAAATGTATGCACTGCATGTTGACAACTGGTATATTTTCTAAACTTGTACTAAATCCAAGTTGAATTGAACAAACAGTCTATTTAATTAAACTTGAAGACACATGTCTAAACCTCAATGATGTAGACTTATGCTGTCTTATATTCATAATATTTTATTTTCAGATATTATGAAAGTAAAATGTTGACTGTTCTGCATGTGTTACGTTCTCGGCGGTTTTTGACTATTTGCTCAAAGTATGCAAGCAATGCCAAGGTTTCATCTTGGTCATTACATCATCTTTCACAAAGGTCAATCCATACAGCTGTGATATGTAGCAGCAATAAAAACACACCTAAAGCCTTTGAAAAATTTTTCAAAAATAAAGAAAACCAAAAAAGTGATCAACCTCACAAAGATGACTCTGATAAAAATCGGAAAGACTCCAAAGAAGTACCAAAATCTCAAAGCAATCAAGCTTCTACAAATGAGGACTTCATTAAAGAATTAAATAAAAACTTTAAAAAATTTACTGAAGGATTTGGTGGTCCAGATAATCAGAAAAACTATCGAACATTTGCATTGCTGTTAGGTCTTGTTGCATTTGTGTACTACATAAATAATAATAACTCGCATTATACAACAATTTCATGGAAAGAATTCACGAAATATTTGCAACAAAATCTTGTTGACAGCGTTGCAATTATTAATGAAAGCTATGCTGAAGTTAAAGTAAAAAGTTTACCTGGTCAAATATTGACATTCAACATTGGAAGCTTGGAATCTTTTGAAAGAAAATTGGATCATGTTCAAAGTGAATTTGGAATAGCTTTTGCTGATCGAATATTTCCACAGCATGAAAACAGGTTTGATCTAGGTGTGATGGGTTCAATGCTATCTCGGTTTTTATTTCCAATTTTACTTATGGGTTGGATGTTTTTTATAATGAGGAGAGGCATGTCTGGTTTATCACAGAACATGAAAAAGGGACCTGGTAATTTCATGTTTGGTGGGATGGGACAGTCATCTGCTAAAGTTGTAAAGCAAAGTGATATCAATGTTGCTTTTAAAGATGTTGCTGGTTGTGAAGAAGCAAAGATAGAAATTATGGAGTTTGTAAATTTTTTGAAGAATCCTGCAAAATATAAAGAATTAGGAGCCAAAATTCCAAAAGGTGCAATTATTTCTGGCCCACCTGGCACAGGAAAAACATTATTAGCAAAAGCTACTGCTGGAGAAGCAAGTGTTCCATTCATTTCTGTGAGTGGATCTGAATTCCAAGAAATGTTTGTTGGTGTGGGTGCATCAAGGGTTAGAGACATGTTTTCTCTTGCCAGAAAAAATGCTCCTTGCATTTTGTTTATCGATGAAATTGATGCAATTGGTCGAAAAAGAAGCGGAAGCGGCATTGGTGGCAATTCAGAAGCTGACAACACTTTGAATCAGCTTCTGGTGGAAATGGATGGGTTTAATACCATTGGAACTAATGTTGTTATATTATCAGGAACAAACAGAGTTGACGTACTTGATCCTGCTTTGATGCGTCCTGGACGTTTTGACAGACAAATTCATATTGGTCTGCCTGATATAAAAGGTAGAGCTTCAATATTCAAAGTTCACTTAAACCCTTTAAAAACTGATTTAGACAAAAATGTAACAGCCAAAAAAATGGCAGCCCGAACTCCTGGTTTTTCAGGAGCTGATGTTGCTAATGTGTGCAACGAAGCAGCTCTGATTGCCGCAAGAGATGCCGCAACAAGTATTGATGAGAAGCATTTTGCAGCCGCGATTGAACGAGTCATCGGGGGTTTAGAGAAAAAAACGCAGGTTTTACAACCCGAAGAAAAAACAACCGTAGCTTATCACGAGGCAGGACATGCTGTTGTAAGTTGGTTTCTTGAGCACGCTGATCCACTTATAAAGGTTTCAATTGTTCCAAGAGGAAAAGGTTTGGGATACGCAATGTATCAACCAAAGGAATTGTATTTGTACACAACTGAGCAATTGTTAGATCGAATGTGCACAGCATTGGGTGGACGATGCGCTGAGAGAATTTTCTTCGACCGCATTACCACAGGGGCTCAGGATGACCTCCAAAAGGTGACACAGATGGCTTATGCTCAAGTGACTCAATTCGGAATGAGTGAGGCTGTGGGACAAGTTTCTTTTGATCAGGGTGACTCAAGTGGAATGAAGTTGCAAAAACCTTTTAGCGAAGCAACAGCACGACTGATAGATGAAGAAGTGCGCAAGATTGTTACCACTGCGTACGATCGAACATTAGCCATGGTGCAAGACAAGAAAGAGTTGGTAGAAAAACTTGCCAAGCGCCTGTTGGAGCAAGAGCATTTGGAGCGTAAGGATGTTATAGAATTACTTGGCGAACGTCCATACAAAGATAAAACTACCTATGAGGAATTTGTTGAGGGCACTGGCAGTGATGAAGAAAATGTTGAGCTTCCTGAAGGTTTACGAGGCTGGAATGAACCATCTGAGAATGTTACAAGTCCCAAAAAGGATGTTTAAACTCGTAAACATGATTTCAATTTTATTTTTAGAAACTGTATGTTCTGCTTATCACGTAAAATGATTTTAATGTTCATGTGCTCGTGCGTTGCTTGATTAGGCCTAATTTTTTTACTACCTTACTACGTATTCTTTTTTTTTCTTTTGACTTTGCGATGCACCAATAACAAATTTATGAAACTGCGTATTTAGCAAGGTTCACAGAAAGAGCAAAAAAAAGAAATTCTTGTAGAGTTGATGCTGACTTTAATTTAATGTATAACTTGATCAATATCCCTAAAAATAAGTTTTGAGGTCATATACTAATCCTGATTATCAGCTAAATATCATAAAATTGCTTAAAATTCTTAATTTACTAAAAAATAAAAATGCTTAACTCCATGTGGGAAATCAAAATTCTTCAACGTATCTGAAGTTTAAAAAGTATCTCGTATTTCTGTGACGTGCTCATTATAGAAATTAGTTACGTGTAGGGGAAACAGTAATCCCATTAACCTTGAAGAATATAGACCTGGTGGCAGTAGCATTGACCGTGTCCATAGGTTACTGGTTACTTGTAGACCCGGGCCCGGGAATGTGAAGAAGCCTATTTGTATTCTTTAGATATAGGGCGTTTTTCTTAAAAGTGTCTTGTTTGGAGCCCATAGATTTATAATTGGTACCGGGCCCAAATTATTCGCAACGGCCCTGCCTGCCGGTAACAATGTGGCGATGTGAAATCCCGCTGATATGTCAACTAAGCTATGCGTTGTTCATTTGTGACTGCAAGAATTTATTCATATTATAGCCTGTACATATTATGATATTCAATGAATTATGGCTTAACTGGATAAAAGAACGGGTTAAGCTAAGGTTTTTGTACCAATGTATTTCAAGTCACATTTTACTCGGGTTGTTCGTTATCAAAATGTGTTGAGCTGTTTCGTTTTGGAAGTTGTTTTTCTATCCTTATAAATTTGAAACGATTTATTAATTATTTGAACTCGGTTTGGAGACGTGGAGTGAAAGCGACTGTGGCACGTTGAAATAGACCCGAACTTAAAACTAAACTGGCCTAGTAAGTATGCGGGTGTTCAACACCGAGATATATCGTTTTAATACTAACGACTAGGGGTGTTCAATTTCGATTATTTGAATATTCGAAATTCAATTTATTTTCGATTTTCGAATTTCGATTTCGAATATCACAACTATTCACCAAACTGCAAAATGTGATTTTATTAAAAGAAACGACATGAAAATTCGATAGAAAACGCGAAAAAAAAACAAGAAAATTTGCGAAAAAAGAACACAAAATAACGTCTACAGCTCCAGGCCCATAAAACTGCGACAAAGCTCAGCCTACACTTTCTGCTATTGAACAACCTAGCTATCTTCATTGAGAGAAATTTGTGAAATTTGGCATTAAAAATGTCAACTTGGCATCCCTGGTGCAGGACAGGCCGTTGGACCCGCGAGAGCGTGTGATAGTCACGTGATCGACGATGCGCATGCGTCGAAGTCTTTTTTCGCTTGCAAACTGCGACAAGACAGGTTTCGCCCCACTCGCGTTACTTTCAACCGCGTTCAGCCGAAAAGGCGGCTATAATTTCGAATATGTCCGTACGAAAAACGAATTTCGAATATCACCTTAATCGAATCGAAATTGAACACCCCTACTAACGACGTTAGTCTAACGTTGCTGAAACGTTGGTTTGATAATTCGAATTCATTTCAAATTAAATTCTTGGGTTTTGCTAAGACTAAACAAGTCATTTTCAACTAAGCTGTAATTTATCTGATAGGTGACTTTGTTTCATTGTTTTGTAAACGCGAAAACGTTGCCACACGTAACAGTGATGGTAACTTGAACGTAGCCTACTTTTTTCAAATCCAGTTTGGAAGCCATTGAGAGGTATTTTTAACGTGAATGAGTTCTCTTGTTTTGTGCATTCAGTTGCAGCTAAAAAGAATGTCGTCAGAAAGTGTGTTAATGCTGATTTAGTTTCTTTATCGTACTGTAATTTTATTTTTCTCGTCATTTTTCGCACCTCGTGATTTTTGCTTTTTGTGGGTTCAATCGAATATCAATTTCTGCATTATATGATGGCCAAAACAAAGTAAGGTAAATTGAACTGATTTTTCTGTTACAAAAATCTTGCATTAAATTATTCCACAATGTTGTATATAAAACCTTTGAAATTTTATTGTAAAATTTTCCAAGTTATTAAACTATTGTTTGACAACTTTCCTGTTATCAGAACTACTGTTGTTTCTTGGCAGCGGATTGACAGCGATAGCCACATGTTTCGCCTTTTAGGTTGAGCTCATCAGTATCGCACCACTAATTCATGTCACACACTATCGGCCAACTTACTTGTCAATTTTTCTACTTACCGGTACTGTATTAAACGTGCACAGACACACATATTTCACGATTAAGGTTTGCGATTTCTGGGTTTTGAATTAATTAATATGCAAATGTGTAGGGTTTTCCAACAAACACAATTTACGCATATCCACGAATTCCAGCTAGTCAGCTGCAAATTATGACCCATTTGATAGGTATCTTGACAGTGCAGAGATTTAAAAAAAAGATCTATGTGACAACTGCTCAGCATCAACATTCAATGGCCTACGTTAAAATTGACAGAACTGACCAGCGTTTCATTAAAATTTAGTTTTTGCAAAAATTGGCGTATACGTCACAATTAACCGAAGTTGCTAGATTAAAATCTGGCTCTTTTTTCAATTTTTGAATTTAGAATTGGTGTTTGAAAAGGATAAAATTTCAAATGCTGGAAAGAATTGAGGTTTGGAGTAGGCCTACTTCAACATATATACTTCAAAGTCCTAGCTTTGCAGCCTTTGCCATAACTTACTTTTCAACCGGGATGAGTAACGGCTCTAGACCGCCGAGCTACACTGGCGACGACTAAACGTTCTCTTAATTTAGTTGCTGTTAGAAGTTTCAAGAGACAATATTACGTCGTCTGCTGCGGCGGCTGACGGGCTGCATATACGATTACCATCAAGCGGGACGCATTTCACTGACTACCAGTAACTTGTTATCTACGTGACTTAGAAAAAAGTCTTCAACAAATTGTTTATATTTTTATGATGTTTTAAAAATGTCTACTGTATCGTTTTTTGTTCGTCTTGCAAGGCCTGGTGCGTTGCGTTCTGAAATGGGTTTGCCCGTGGTAGGATTTTTTTCAGGGGTTTTCTTTGTCTACCTTGCTTTTCGTGATGAGCTAACGCATCAGGAGTGTTCTCCTCAAGACCATCAACACTTTCGATATCCAACCAAGGTCGATTAACATAGCAACTGTCTTTTTGTGTTTTTTTTAAACTTATTTATCGACAAGTTATTGCTAAAAAAAATTACAGCCTTTTTTTCTCTTTTCCTCATAAATTTTTTAAAAATTCTATTAAGGTGTTGCGACCGTACGTGCCATATTTTAATCTGATTGTTCTGTTTTGGTATCATGCACGGTATAACGTCCGCGTTTTGTCGCTTCTACCTTTTTCTGGACCTCTGCTATGTTTGGCATCATAGTTAATAAATATATTAACTATGTTGGCATAGGCTATAGCCTATTGTTTTTTCGTTGTGATGGTCAGAAATAAAAACAAGTTGAACTGAACGGCTAACGCTGTTGTGAAAAACATTTTTTTGTTGTCTCTGCTAAGCCATGTAACCATAGTTAATAAATGCATGTATATTAACTATGATGTAACTAAATGCAGGCAAATATACTCAAATCGTCAGGCTTCAAGCAGAAATGATATTTTCAAAAACATGTTGCAAAGATTTACATCTGACATTGTGTAATTATGGATCGTGCATCTTACAAAATGTGTGTTTCTACAAGTTTATTTATTTTCGTTTGATTAGTGAGCTTTTAAACCGACGGCATCCAAAGTGGCTCTCTGTGACCTTTGTGCATTTGCAGTTTGTGTATTATTTCGTTGTTTTGTTTTGGATATGGACAGCTTTGTCTGACCCAAATAAATAATAATAATTAACATATGGATGGTAAAAAATGAAACATTACATTACAATGTTATAAATAAGGGACCGTTCAAATATTACGTAACGCTATCGAAGGGGAGGGGGGGGTTTATGAAAAGCGTTACGTTAGCGTCACATTGGGGGGGGGGGGGGTTCAAGCAAAACGTAACGCTTACGAGTACGGTACGGTAGTTTATTTGTGCATACTTTCCGAGTCAAGCAGCAAAAAAGCGACACATGGTGATGAACAGGTATGCAGGTGTACCTATTACCACTAGCGTACGGAGGGGGGTGGGGGCATTGGATCATGCCCCCCCCCTAAAAATGTTTTAGTAGTTAACGACGTAGATTAAAGCATTTAATATGTTTTGGATTGCACTGTCAAAGCAATTAACAATGTTGTTCTATAGACTAAGCCAATACAAAATACATAGCCCAATCCACCTACCCCACCCCAGGTAGGCTATGCCAATGTAGCATAGTGTTCTGTAAGCCTATTATAGTGAGAAAGAAATGGATAAAGTCTAAACTAAAACCATACTGGGATATCATGAAGACGTCCGGGATATCAATGGCCAGTGGCGTAGCCAGGGGAAGGGTTGGGGTTACAACCCCCCCTTTGGCACGCGTGTGACGTCACGATATTGAGAATGATGCTTTCAGTCTCTTTATGCTTGGGAATGATGCTTTCAGTCTAAAAAAAAACTTGCCTAATTTTAAACAAAACTGCAAGAGCGAGTTTTGCCAATACCAAACATCTCAGCCAGGAATTAGCAACAAGAAAACATAGAGACTTAGCTTTATTTCCGAAAAATGCCGAAGAAAACATGATCTTATCCTTTTGCTATGCAACCTGACAGCACCATTTTACAGGAATATTCATACCCACATTTTTGTTGCAAAGGCTCTCAGAATGCATCAAATTCAAAGCAATTTTTCAAAATTTTCTGGTGGAGGCCCCCCAGACCCCCCGCCGCTGGGTGTCGTCTTAGGCGAAAACGCCGTCGGGCTAAGCCCATCGGTCGTCAAACTTTCCCCCCTTTCAAACTTCCTGGCTACGCTACTGTCAATGCCCCCCTCCCTCTTCAGAAAATACTGCGTACGCCACTGCCTATGACTGTTACATAGCCTAGGCCTACATAAATGTTCATTGAAGAACCAAATGACTTTGACACAAACCTCTGAACAGGTAGAAGACATTCATACGTGCGAGTCTGAAGAAGACAATTATGCATCAAGTTCGAACCACACAAAGCGAGAGTAGGCTACTGCTCCAATATATAGAAACATTTTTGAAGCATTGATGACCCCATTCGAAGATGCTTAGCTTTCCTTGCAGTTTCTTTTGCGCTTTTGTGATGTTTCTTTCAATACATAACCAAACAATGAAAGGTTTGGATAGAAACATTTTGGACGGTGGGCTACTAAACGTTTTCAGTAGGTACATAACGTTTTAATCCAAAAAAAGAATATAGCTAAAATTTCATGTCTCAAACGTAAGCTTTAGGTGCATATAAACCAAGATATTTTATCAGCACGTGTTTCCACGTCATAATTTTGATATACACTGGCAAAACGGGCTTTGTAATGGAAAAGCGTCACGTGGGGGAGGGGGGGGGGGGGTTGACAAAAACGTTACGTTGGCGTCACATGGGGGAGGGGGGTCAAAAATTCAGAAAAACAGCTTTACGTAATATTTGAACGCTCCCTAAGAAAGTTAAGGTTTGCAGTGCTGTTGAATGCACGTTCGCAACAGCCTGAGTGTACGTAAAAGTAAATCTACTTTATGGCGTTAAAAAGTGTCAATAGAGTATTAGGCTACATATTTTCGGGAGCAAGTCTTTTAGGCGCTGGTCTAATAGGCGCGCACACTGTGGCGTCTGGATATTTAGGTGCGGAGCACTGTGGCGCCCGGTCATTTAGGTGCTATTCCTAGTAAAGTATGTAGGATTAAGCATTGGCGGTTTAAGCAACTTCACTCACTGAAGCCATGACCAACAACGCACACGCATTAACAAAACAATATATTTTCCTGTTCAATATAATATTTTGTGTGAAAAGCATTGCCCTACGCCCCTACCTGCTAAGCTGATACAAGCTACAGACTTTACTAGGAATAGCACCTAAATGAACGGGCGCCACAGTGCTCCGCACCTAAATATCCAGACGCCACAGTGTGCGCGCCTATTAGACCGGCGCCTAACTCTCAGCGCCTAAAAGACGTGGACCCATATTTTCTGTCTGTTCTTGCATATTTTTTGTTTTCTCTAGGATTATTACAGGTCGCATTGCAGCAGGAATTAAATTAATTGAATACAAAAATAATTGACTGATTTTTAACTTGCTTTGCTAACTTGATTACCTTTTTTTCTTGAATTAATTTGGTTGATTTCCTTATTTTGCGACATCATAATTTTCTTTATACTTTCAAAGTGAAAAGTTCTGGAAATTAGTCAGTTATTATTATTTTTGTGTAAAGTTTAAATCGCCCTTGTTGCAAGTGTCTATTGTACAGTAATTTGTTTTTATAATGTTATTAACTAAATCCTTTTTATTTACTGAAGTAGTGTGCCTGCCTCTGCTCAGCTTTGTGTATGAATATGCTAGTTAGATTTATTGTTGTGGGGGTGGTGGCTGATTAGTTGTCCGCTTATTGTTTTTCACTACCATCTTGATTGCGGCATAATCTAGCCAACAGCTTTAACTTACAATGGATTGTTTTTACTCTTCATTTACTCCGCTTGTTTGTTTATATGTGGCGCTATTGAAACAACATATATTGACCTGACTTGCTTGGTTAAATTTTCAAGTTAATTTGGCTTTTTGTGAGTTTTGGATCTGGCAACTCTTTGTTCCCTACCAAACGCGTGGCTGAATTGTAACTGGTCTGAACTATGAAGTCAAGTCAAGTCAAGTCAATTTATTTTGTTTTAACAGCGCCATATATTAACAAATAATCAGAGTAAAATGTAATTGTCAAAACAATGCATTGTACAACTGTTGGTTAGATTATGGCGCAATCAGGATGGTAGCGAACAGGGTTGGCTGATTTAAATCAAATGATTTAAATCATTGATTTAAATCATGATTTAAATCAAACAATAAAAATCAATTAAAAAAATCAAATGATTTTTTATTTGCTAAAATAAAAATAAATACATCAACAAACGTTTCACTGCTTCTCTGTAATACAAAAGTTATATTTAAATACTTAAGGCTATAGGCTATGCATGTTTTGAAAGGCAACTTAGTTTACTTGGCAGTTCACAAACAGTGTTGTTCACTAAACATAGTTTTTGAGCAAATTTTTTCCACTTTTGGTCTGCTTCAATCAGAAGTTCGCAATCGATTGGGCACTGCAAAAGCTGGCGAGCTTGTATTTATGTACAAACTTCTCAATGCAAAATAAACTGCAATTTTGTGTCATCTGAACTTTTATTGTTTTGGTATGGTACGTCGGTAACATAATTATATTACACAGTTAAACTTTCTTTGCAAAAAGTCTGGTTGTAGGCTATGCATCAGTTGCGCAAAAAAGCAAAGTAATGTGTGCTCAAACGTAAGGAAAGATTTTAGTGTAGTGAGATGACAGTCTGAGACGTACCTCAATCTCGATATGCACATAATGATTTAGTATAAAGCAACATATCACACCTACTTAAAAATATGTGCAATAGCGTGACACGACAATTTATCAAAAGACAATTTATTGAACGACAGTTCATAGAACGACAGTTCATCGAAAGACAGTTCATCGAACGACAATTCATCGAAACGACAGTTCATCGAAACGACTGTTTATCGAAACGACAGTTCATCAAACGACTGTTTATCGAACGACGAAGAACATATGCAATGGAATACTCAGGGGTTAGGGGATAATGGTTAGGGATTAGAGGTTACTGGTTAGTGCTTAGTGATTAGGGGTTAGGTTTTCGATTAACTGTCGTTCGGTAAATTGTCGTTCGATAAACTGTTGTTCGATTAACTGTCGTTTCGATAAACTGTCGTTCGATTAATTGTCGTTCGATAAACTGTCGTTCGATAAACTGTCGTAGTACCGTGCAATAGACACTAGACAGGCTAGCCTACAATGTGATAATAAAAATGATTAAACACTTGCAAAGCAAAGCCTTTCAATCAATCAAGGGGTTAAAAATAATTCTGCTATCTTACTAAAATGATCTCTTCCCCCAAGTAGACTCGACGCTTTTTTATATAAAAAAAAATCAAAAAAATCTGATATAAATCAAAAAAATCCGATTTAAATCAAAAAAATCCGATTTTTTTGATTTTTTTAAAAAAATCATGATTTTTTCCAACCCTGGTAGCGAAAGGTAGTGAATGAACTGAAATCAAGGATTGGGTGTTAGGACAGCAGAAAATAACAGAATAGGCTTAGCCAAGGTCAAGTGTTCTGATTAGGTCTGAATAAACAAATCTAGTTTAAAGGCGGCACAAATTGGCTGCTTACCACAGCTGTTCTATACTTTTTTCAAGTGGCATAGGCCTACCAGGGTGCAACCTAGTTCGTACCCTGAAAAGATCGAGAGAAAAAATTAAAAAAGCCGAAGTCGCTGATCGCAGTTTAATCGCACAAACCCAAACTCGCTGATCGGAGTTTCCGCAAACAAACTCGAGGGTTAGGGTTAGCGGAAACTGCGGAAAAATATTTGCGGAAACTGCGATCAGCGAGGGTTAGAGCGTAGATTACTTTATAGTTAGGGTAAAGGTTACCGGAAACTGAGGAAAAATGTTTGCGGAAACTGCGATCAGTTAGGGTTAGAGCATAGATTACTCTATGGTTAGGGTAAAGGTTAGCGAAAACTGCAGAAAAATGTTTGCGGAAACTGCGATCAGCGAAGGTTAGGGTTAGAGTATAGATTAGTCTAGGGTTAGCGGAAACTACGGACAAATGTTTGCGGAAACTGTATGAACGAGGGTTAGCGGAAACTGCGATCAACGACTTCCGCTTTTTTTAATTTTTTCTCTCGATCTTTTCAGGGTACGAACTGTTCAGGGTACGAACTAGGTTGCATCCGGCCTACCATACTTTTAATCGTAATCCACGTGAACAGTCAAAGAAGAGGTGGTGTGATAGCGTGCGAAGTGACCTGCGAAAAGGGATCCTTGTGACGGTCAACAATAAAAATAAGAGTACGGTACTGGTACATGGAAATTCGCCATCAAGCTGGTTTAAAATTTACTGATGTCCAATCCTTGCAATACAGGGAACAAAGGATGGAAAACTGTAAACTAACCAACAGTCAATGTCTGTGCAAGTTGCGCTGATTGACAAATGTAGCCTAGGACCCTAGGTACTGTAACTTACTTCAGTTGGTGAATGTTGTTCATAGAGAGGTTTTTACCCATTTTTTCTGCTGCGGGAGAGCAGTAGGCCATGTTAGTTTCACACTTCCTTCAAAATAGCCTAACTAAGCTACACCCTTACTTTGTTTTGTTTTTCAATGCAGTTTCACAGTGGCATTCAATCTCCAAGTAAAATTGTTAATGTTATGCTACTGTTACTATGTTGATTTCTAAACTAAAAGTGTGTTATTAGGCAGTGGCTATTTGACCGGCTCCGGTCTTTGAATCTGAAACACTATTTGACCGGTCATGACGTCACTGCATAAGCGCTTTTTTCTTTTTCTCTTTCAAAGCAACAGACGAGAAGCGACGATATAAGTTCTAACTTCAACACGTATTCTTCAACTCATTCCGTGGCGCGTGCGATACGTCTCCGGTTGCCAATCTAGAGGGGATGAGTTCGATACCATCTGGAAGCATTCTTTTTTTCATTTTTTTTTTATCTAAATTTTGATTGACCCGAAGCGCATTTATGTGGTCAATTTTTAATTTGAGTAGCCTACAGTCCAAGTTAGTTAATAGTTCTCAAGTATAGTTCTCAAGTTAGTTATATACAATACTTCTTTTAAAAGAAATGATAATGGTAAAACCATTTTTTAAAGAAGTATTGTATATAACTAACTTGAGAGAAAAATGTAGGGTCGTTCGGCAACACACGTTCACTTATGACGATCGGAAAATTACCAAGAGAAATTCTCAAATTCCAGCAAATTAAAAAAACTCTAACAGTATTACTCACATTTGAAAAGACATAAAAAATGGGCTGTAGGCTACTAAAATTAAAAATTGACCACAAAAATGCGCTTCGGGTCAAAATTTAGATAAAAAAAAATGAAAAAAAAAGAATGCTTCCGGATGGTATCAAACTCATCCCCTCTAAATTGGCAGCCGGAGACGTATCGCACGCGCCACAGACTGAGTTGGAGAATACGTGTTGAAGTTAGAACTTATATCGGCGCTTTTCGTCTGTTGCTTTGAAAGAGAAAAAAAAAGCGCTTATGTAGTGACGTCATGACCGGTCAAATAGTGTTTCAGATTCAAAGACCGGAGCCGGTCAAATAGCCACTGCCGTGTTATTACGGTATTAAATTTTCTCAAGAGCACGACAAACGAGCTGGCCTACTTGACTTTTTCTCTCTACATTGCATTAAGAAAATAGTAAAGTAGTGGAAACACAATAAAGTTACTTCACCCTATATTTTTAGTTGATTACAATCTATGATGTCATGGCATTTTGATCAGGGCGAAGATATGTACACCAGCTTCCTAAACTGTTCAAAAGAGATTTGATGCTTAGTGTTGCAGTTTTGTCAAACTGTTTATTTAGTGTCATTGAATCCAGATGAAAAATCACTGCTTTAATGTCTTTGAACTATTAACACTAGAGCTCGACCGATATATCGGTCAGCCGATATTTATCGGCGGATATCAGCAGTAGCCGATATATTGTATCAGCAAAAGCAAACTCAAAACCAGTTGCTATACATGCCTTTAGAAGAAACACAAGTTGCTCAAACGCGCATTTAAACTCTCTCGTTTTAATTACATGCAAGTGCAAGCGGCTGCAGACATAGATATGACATTAAATAAGGTAGGCTACGAAATGATAACTTAATATGAAAATAACATTAAATGTCTCTTAACAATTTTTTTTATAATTTGAGCTCTTTCCTACCAACCTGCATACTTCTGTCTTTTAGCAACCTAATGGTGATCAAGTCAGATATACATTATTTCTTCTACCTGTAAGAATAGTTCACAATGTGACAGTTCAGTTTATTTATGTTTTTATTTTTGTGTTACAGCTCCTAATACTATATGAACGGATATATATTTTTGGCACCTTTTCTTCTGCGGTAGATATATAGTAGGCTAGCCTGGATACTTTTTGGCAATATTTAACATTTTCTTCTTTGTTGAAAGTTTAGCCTAAAACCATGGTGAAAATGAAGAGAAAGGTATGAGCATTTAGAATCTTTGTTGCAGTGTAACTAAATATATTTAGACGATATATCAAAGCAATTGTAGCACATTGGCCACAATTGGCTTGAAACTTTTTTGAGATAGATTTGGCCTCTCTTGGTGACAAAACTAGAGTAAAATTAGACTACCACTACTCGAGAGAAACTGGTCTATGATGATGTTATGTAATGCTATTTTCCCTTTTCCTTTGTCTCTCCTGTATTACACGATATCCTGTTTTAACCTGATTTTTTAATGTGATATATACCGGTACTTTGGTTTTGACAATACCTAACTTATGATATCAGTACCAATGTACCATATGATATTTGATATACCATCTTAATGCTATTTTTGCTTTTTTTTTGTCTCTATTGTATACAAAATATTGTTTTTTTGTGGAATTTTTTAATGTGATATTTTGGTTTTGACAATACTTCATTATGGCACCAATATCATATGGTATGTGAACACGGTCCCTTAAAAGCATGTTTAGTACAAAATATTATTGCAGTTTTGATGTTGTATATACAGTGTTATTTTCATTGACATTTTGTTACTTTTTGTTTATACACAGTACGAGGCTGGAGCTGCCACTCAATACATATCCAGAAAACAAGCTTGTCGAAAGCTTCAACTAACATTAGCAGATTTTCGTCGATTATGTATTTTGAAGGGAGTGTATCCACATCAGCCCGCCAATAAGAAGAGGGTACATACTTGATATTAATGTTGCATTTACTGTTACTGATTGGATAAAACTTTTGGCAATCGCAATGTTACCCTGCAATGATCACAATTTTTCTGTCATTATTACAGGGCTTCCTAAACTAGAGTCACCAAACAGACTAAAAGTGGGTCTACAGCTACAGTGTTAAACTACCCACCAAGAGGTTACATAGAAAATTGTTTTTCTAAAAAGTAGTTGCACAATGAAAAAGTTTGAGAAGCCCTGATCTATGGAATATATATATAATATACTAAATTTAATTATCACCGAAATTAAGTTAATGTGATAGCTGATTGCCATACAACAATTAACATGGTTGACGACTGACGTCTATAACTTTTTTACAAAATTTTGTTTTCATTTTAGGTAAATAAAGGAAGCACAGCCAATAAAACTTTCTACTTCCTGAAAGACATACAGTTTTTACTTCATGAGCCTGTCATAAACAAATTTAGAGAAATGAAGGTAGGAAGCTGGTGGAACTATATGACTGGTAATGTTAGAATAAGGATCATAGTTTTAATTGTTTTAGAGTGTGTAATATTTGACTAATGAAATACGATTCTTTTAAAAACTAGCAGTAACTCTAAACATCAAAACAATGAGGAAAATTCATTTTTTGAGTTGCACAGTAAAGTTTAGGGATTGTAGATCATAGGGATGTGAAACTATATCCGCTTTTGGCTTATCCGCAACACTAGAAGGGTTGCGTTTTTTGTAATTTACAAAATAATGTACCATACTTTTTATAGGTTATATAAAAGGAGTGAAGTTGGCTTTAAAGTAATTTAAGGTTTTTAGTTAATAGTAAGCCAGCAGCAAAGCGTAAAAAAAATGTCAAATTGGCAATTGACCCTTCTAATGTTAGCGGAACAATGGAGTTGCGCATCTCGTAATGTGCTGTCCCTAAGTAAAGTTGTTGCATCAGCATCACATGTTTCTTACAATTTCAGATCTACCTTCGAAGATTGAGAAAAGCTAAAGACCGTGAAGAAAGGGACAAGTTTGAGCATATTAAAGATAATCGTCCATCCTACCATATTGATCATATTATTCGAGAAAGGTACACTACAACTTATGAGTACAATTAGCATAACATACATCTAGAATAAATTCACAAAGCGTTTAACTTAAACTTTTATTTTCATTAGTCAATGACTGGTATAATGGTTAATGCACCATCTATGACGTCCAGTGATAGAATGACAGGTTCGTGACACCGACAAGCGTACAGGGAATCGCGCCATTTAGAAAGAGTGATGCCTCTGAATAGATTAGTACAATCTAAACATCAGATACAAGAAACAACTAAGTCTGGTCTTACAACATTCGGGTCTCACGTCATTCTAATCTTGTGGCATTCGCATCATGTCTTGTACTAAGTTGGTACTTCCCTGGCACCTGGATCATCTTGATATTTTTTGGTCTTGGATTGCTGCTTCACAAGTTATTTCAGGCGATCTTATTTCACTTTTGTGCCAACAAGGTTTATCACTGTCACAAATCACAATAGCATGTTGTCTCGAGTAATATTTCACTTTTGCTACAATGATTGTTTTGTCAGTATTCCCATACTCAAACTACTGTCTTTCCAGGTATCCTTCTTTTATTGACGCTTTGAGAGATGTTGATGACGCTCTCTGTATGTGCTTCCTCATTGCCAATTTTCCTTCGTCGCGCAACGTTCACCTTCGCAAAATTGAACTTTGCAGAAGACTGATGGGTACTTCTTGCCTTTTATTATTGTATGTTACCACAAATGTTATTGTCTTGTTGTTTTCAAATTCCTTTGAACCTTTATTCCTGGTTGCAGATCTTCGATTAGGCACTTATAATGGCATGTCTGAAGATGGACAGGATACTTGCCTTCCCGTCCACTTAGTTTGAATCTTCTACCTCTCAGCGTAAGCCTGGATTGAACAAAAAAAGAAACGTTAATGTTACAAATGGTATTTTTTGTTTCAGTCGAATTTATGCATTTTGTGATCGCAACAAGAAGTCTTCGAAAGGTTTTTGTGTCCATCAAAGGTTATTACTACCAGGCTGAGGTTATGTCTCAACCGATCACGTGGATTGTGCCGCACAAGTTTACTTTTGCTGTAAGTTGACTTTTTTTGTGTGAGAGCAATGAGCATTCATCCGGGGGATGTGGCTCTATCCTGGCATGTTTTCTTCCTGAGTTAATCAGAGGTTAAAAGTTTATTCTTTAATTTTCTTGCATTCACAGCGGGATTTTATTCGTTTTAGCGATTTGCAGACTGGCATTGCTTTTTTTAAGAGAATTTTGCTAAAGTACCAAAAACTATAGTTCTCAATCGTTAGTAGCTCTTCTAGCAATACCTTTCACTCAGGAATTTATTCTTTAAATGCTGCTTCCGACTATCAATTTCCATTTTTAGCATCCATCTGACGTTGATCTTCGAGTCATGATGACATTTACGGAATTATACACAACCATGCTTGGATTTGTGCTTTTTCGGCTTTATCAGTCCAAGAATCTCCACTATCCTCCAAGGATACCTTTGCTCTCCAACATCAGCATCACTATGGGAGACAAGCAAGATGAAGAGGCCAGCATGCTTTGCTCAGAAGAAGATAAAAATATGGAAGTCAGTGAATATACGTGTGGACATAGAACAATGCGTTTGCGTAATTAACTTTTATTTGCTTTGCGTAACGATTACAAATGGACAATTTAATTCAAAAAACTTAAGTTGAATTGTAGAAGTTCACGTGTTAGCCTTCTGTATAATGTATTTGAAAATAGTGCATTTTTTATTTTATTGATAGAATGATTGGAGTTTTGCTTAATTCTCAATTTTGGGTAAACCTTTAAGAAAAAATACTGTAGGAGAACTTTTACACACTTTTATTAGTAAATTCTCTAACTTCTGCCACTTAAGTGAAAGTGCGACACTCTACTGAATTTGTATAGTGTGTTTTGTAGCACATTGTTCCATAAAAAAAACGAGTTATGATATTCACTGAGGTTTTAACGCGTTAAACCTCATGTGCGAACAGCGAATATTGTGACATGTAAGACAGCCATTTAATATCTAGACCAGTGGTTCCCAACCTGGGGGTCGCAGAGCATTTTATAGGGGGTTGGGAAGCTGTTGCTAATGCAACAACAAAAGTGAATGTAAGTAGGACGAGGTACCGGTCCGCTAGTAGTATGTGCCAGGCTACGTTTACATGACGTTTCATTGCGCCCGAAATGAAAATTTTCCGTTTCGGTTAGTCTGCCAGACTCGTAGCCTACGGTAGTCTGTTTGCATGCGATGACCGAAATGAGATTCGTAGCGATCTGGATTTCATGTCGGTAGTTTCAACCGAAATGAAGCGGTTGCGGGTGATGTAAACACACCGCAATGAGATCCTAGCAACGAGATTAGCCCTAGTGCTAGTAGTTTGTGGTCTATTTAAGTATTTATTTGTAGTGTAGGAGGAAGAGAGAACTTGAGCTTCAACTGGGACTGGAATGCTGGTTGTTTAATTTAAGTGAGCAATTAGCAATTGCGAACCAGCAATACAAAGTCACTCTCTCAATTTTGGTGTGAAATGTATGACTCATACCCACAGATTTCTAAGCTGGCTTTTCAAGTATTACTGCCCTTCGCTACGACGTATCTATGTGAGAGTGGTTTTTCAGCTCTTCTTCATATGAAAACAAAGGATAGAAATAGAATGGATGTGGAAGACGACATGAGACTGGCTCTGTCTAGCACGCAAATTCGAATTTCACGGTTAGCTGCAGACCTACAAGGTCAACCATCGCATTGATTTCAACAAATGCAAGAAAAACATTTTTAGTGCTGCCTTTTGTTGTATTATTTGTTAATAGTATACTTGCATTTAGGAAAGAATATAAGTGGGGGTCGCGGTATCTACGAAATTTTTTAAAGGGGGTCACCAAGACAAAAAGGTTGGGAACCACTGATCTAGACTATCATTAAAAAATATGCATTAAAGTTGTATTGCTTCACTTTGTTTCAGGTCGTGGCTTCCCTTAACACTCCGCTCGCTCAATTTCAAGTCGCAGAAGATGAGGATAAAAATGAAGACGACGAGAAACTTCTTGAAGATGGTCTGTCTGAGTCTGCGGAAGCCTCAAGGCAAAAGAGTCTACAAGAAGCGAAACTCAAGAAGCTGTTTGAAGGATGCAAAATTTTCTTGTCAAGAGAAGTCCCCAAAGAACAACTTGTGTTTGTCATCAGGTAATTTTATCTTGCTTTGCATAGTCTATTTTAGGATGTCTTTGTCGATGAAGCATCCGTCCGCCAATGGTACGACTCTCGGTGGACTCCCATTAAAGGTACCTATTTGATGGCTCAAATTGTCTTCGCTTACTTATGTGACTTGACACCATATCAATCTACCGTTGCTTAAAATATGTCTTGTTGAGTTCGAAATCCTTTAAAAATATAGAATGTGTCACTGGGGGTGCAGTTTTAAAAAGTATTCTTATTTTGTTTTTTAATGTCCAGCAGGTGATTGAAATTCCTGCCAGAAAGCCAGTCGTTTTTTACATTGATTCAACGTCTGCAGACTTTCTGGCTGGACAAAAATCGACTGACTTTCTGACTGTGACGTAGCATTGCACACAACAACGTTTCGGACCGAAATAATCGATATGTTTGCGTCTGCAGGAGTTTCGGCGGCGTCGTGTCTTGGGATGAAACGGTTGGTGTGGGTTGCACTTTTCCTGTCACGGATGAAACCATCACCCACCAAGTGATAGACAGGCCGATGCCTGAAAAACCATACATATCAAGGTAATTTGAATAAATGCATGACACTTGTTTACTTACGTCTGAAGCTGTGGATTTTTCTTGTTACATGGAATGGAACCACATTGTTTGTAAATAGCAGTAGATATCGTGTACAACTTGGGCGTGTCAGGAGCAGGTATATCTGCCAATATCTTATTCGATTTGCATTACTTTTCCTTTTACTGTTCTATTTGCTGTTATGGAAGTAAATTGTTTTTACTAATTAGGGCAATGCAAGCGGTTAATTTCGTTGGTTAAGTGCTGATCATATTGCTCCGTTGAAAAGTTGGTATCAGTGCGGTAATTGTCAATCCGCTAGAAGTTGACGGCAAAAATCATGTATGACACCACGGAGGGGTCAATAAAAGCAACAAACGGCGTCGAGAAAGAAATTAGAGGATCTTCTGCCACATCAATCATCACACTTCCATGATTATGCAACAAATCGTTGTGAAAAATGACGTACAGATACTTTTCCATCTCACAATTTCAGGTACTACATCCAGCCTCAGTGGATTTTTGATTGTGTCAACGCTGGCTTGCTTCTACCTCTTTCCGGATACCTTCCTGGAGATGTTCTTCCTCCTCATTTATCTCCGTTTGTGAATGAAGAAGATGGGGCATACATACCTCCTGAACGACAGCGTGTCATTGCATTGCAAAGAGGAGAAGATCCAGGTATACAGCAGCTCCACTTCTTTTCTCCAGATTTGTACTTCTTCGACTAATATAAAGCAAGCAACCGAAATTGATGTTTTTTAAGGAATCAATGTTGAGGATGAGGACCTATCGGAAGATGAAAGCGGAGCTGAAGAGAAAGAAGGAAAAGTAGAAAAAAAGAAACCAAACATGCAAAAGAAAGAACAAACTGACGAGGTAGAATTTCTAAAAGTTTACACAAAGTTTCCACAGATCGGAAATATGCTGAAGCAAACCTAAGCTGTTTCACTTTTGAATTGACATGAATATGTGAATGAATGTTGGCGGATTTTCAAAATCTGAATTTGGGCATGAGGCTGGTTCGGAAAAAAATCAGTTAATCCGAAACGTTTTTTTTTTGGCTTCATCGATTCGATTTAGCTTTAAACATCGCTTTGTGTTACAGAAGAAGCAGCGAGTTCGAATCAAGCCTGGCAAGAAGCATTTCGATGTAACGCAGAAGCCAGCAAATGTAAGAATATGTGCAACTCGCTTCTTAATAACTTTGTCGTTGAAGAGGGAAAGTTATTCTCATACTCGTTACAGAACTCGGGGATGGAAAGATAAGATTTTCATCGTTTGTCTTCGTTTTAACGAAAAAAAAAATGACTGTGCTTGGAAATCTCAAAGTGCTTTCCCATGTCGTACGCTACTTTTTGGGTTCATCATAAATTGTTTAAAAGACAAAAAAAATGCAAAATTAGCGGTAAATCATGTTTTTGTTTATAAGTTTAAAATAGTAACTTTTTTTCTATAGCAGGTCTATGCAAAGAAGTCTATGAATGTTTTATGAATATGTAGGTGTCAATACGTTGACCACCGGCAACGTCATATTTGGCGTAATAGGGAAAAAGGTTTAACAAAATTAATATGACATTTTGAGCAGCCCTTAAAAAATGGTTTCTTTGGTGGTTTCTTTGCATACGAGACTATATTGCAGCGGAAATTGTAGCACGGAAGTGTGGAGTTTATCATTTCGCTTCCTACTCTTTGAAGCACTTAGTCAGGCATTTACACACGTCACAATTTTTGGATCACAGGTGGCTGCGGAGGAGAAGCGACTGGCAGTGATGATGATTCCAAAGAAAAAGAAACATTTGTACGACAAGATAAAGTATGGCCAGCGACGAAAGATCCGAGAGGTTAGTATTTTGCTGCTGGTAATGCTTGTTATTGCACACTGCCAATAATAGGAGAAACTGCAGGTGTTAAGGTCAATTTGAGCTCAAAATGAACTTGCTGTTTTGGTTGATTAATTATAATTTCAACTTCATGTTAAGCACAATGTGAAAAAAAAGTGACATAAAGTTTTCGAATTGAATGTAACTCGCTATCACTTGTTATGTTTCTGTAGCCGTGAATCCAAAATTAGTCTAGCTGTAGACCGATATTTTTTTAATTTGCAATCCTGCTTATAGGTTTTCGTGAGTTATTTTCTTATCAGTTTGTGACACGTGGTGTGCATTTTGTTTCTATTTTAGGCTGAAGCATTGGCCAACAAAAGGAAGATGATCGATGAAGAAACCAAAAGACAGAAACGGAAAGAGAAGCGAGCTAAAGTTACTGTTTAAATTAACTTCCACCGTTGTTCGTCTATTTTGCAAATATTTTTAAAATCTCTGATGTGCTTTGATCTGTGGTCGAAAAGCTGTTGGTAATACGCGACATACCACGCCACCTGCATCAGCTTGTGTTATTACCGCAAGGTGACAATCTTGTGAAATAACGTGACAGCTGCTAAGCTTTCATGAATAAATTTTACTCGCGAGTAATAACAGTAAATGTTTTGTGCGTCACACACCCTTGCAGTCAGACTGACTCTTCGAAGCTCAACCCTTGCAGTCTCGCGTTCAACCACTGACGCAGGCCCGATCACCGAGATTGACAGAGTAAAGTTTCCGTTGTGTTAATTATCGGTCGCCAGACAACTCGGACAATACCTAAAATGTACTTGTTAACTCAGCAAATGAGATTTACTTGCTCAGTTCGGACTTGTAGGAGACTTCGATGATTATTACACCCATACGCGGTGACTTCCGGGGGGCGGCGCCCCCATAAATTTACGGATGAGGGGCAAAAAAATGGCTATTACAAGTGGTGTTTCAAAGATAAAATACTTCACGAAAGAGATTTAGATCATTTAAACAGACTTAAAGAATGCCGAAACTGAAAAACAGCCTAGGTTACTCTTGCCCGCAAAACAGCAGCTGATAACATAGCTTTCTCTGAAACGTGAATTACTACTGAGATGCGTATGGCACGCAAGATCAGTCACACACTGCTTATCTTCCCGCGCGCGAGGAGCAACTTCAAAGTCAAAACGCGTGGTAGCGAAAAAGCGAATGCGAGGTTGAATGTTTAATCCCATTTTACGAGTTATCCAAACGTCCCTTAGATTTTCTGTGACTTCAAACATGAAATCGATTTTAGCAAACTTTATCGAGTTGAAACTACGAAATAAAATTAAATTAAAAAACTAATTAAGCACTGTATTGACTATATATTGTGAGAATATCTCATACACTCATCTATATGCACTCTTGCACTACCGTATATACTCGAGTATAGGTCGATCTCCATTCTCGTGTATAAGTCGAAACCCTAGTTTTGACCTGAAAATCGGTGATATTTCCTTCTCGCGTGTAGAAATCGAACAGCTTATTCCCGACACTACCATTCGATGGTTCATTTAAGTATTGGCATTGACATAAGGTGAGGAAATTTCAAAATAGAGCGTAAAGTAACTTATACTGCAGGAAATGTCACGTAACTATTCACGCAATTATTAAGTAAACCAGCAAAATTAGACGCGCTATTTTCAACGAGGTCTTCCCGCTGTGAGATCAATTATAATTCAACAGAACGCATTGTTTTGTTCGCAATGTGTGAGAATTAAATCGAAAACCGATAAAAAAAAAAGGTGTTTAATGGTCTTGGTCGCAGATATTGCCTGCATTAACGACGTCTCTTGCCGCTATTATCACCTAGCCAACCTGACATCATTGTTTTATGCGGCCGCTAAGGTTTGACATCGACTTCAACAATCATGGAATGTTACGTAATAAGAACGATTATATCCTACACGCAAAAATAATAAAATGAATCTCTTAAAACAGCTCTTTCTGCTGTTTTGTCTTGTGAGCTTTGCATATTGCTCAACAAGTGCATAAAGTTGAGAATTGACAAGAAATCATTAAATTTGAAAATCAAGTTTGCATCACTGCAAATAAACATATTCAAAACTTTTACTTCGTCCGACACCATTTCACACTCCGTAATCTACGTTGGCGATAATTTTGCCTCAGCAAAAATGCGTTCATTTTGAAAACTGGCGAGCTGGAGACAACAGCTTGTCCCGTGCATAAGTCGAACCTGTCTTTTTGAGGTGAAAACCACTTGCGAACATCTCGACTTTTACTCGAGCATATACGGTATTCGATAAAAGACTGTAAAGACTTTCGATAAAAAACTGAAGAGAAAACACTTCGCCGTTGTTAACGCTTTGAAGGTAAATAATTAGCAAAACGAGGTTAATAAAACTGATAGTGGGTTTCCACTCTGCTTGAGATCATGGTTTTTTTGCGTTTTATTTCGATAACTTCACTGTCTTGATCGCCGTTATTCACTCGCACGAAAAGGAAATGAATGGGCTTGTTTTCCAACTGTTCCAATTATGAGCTAACAATACCAAAATTTTTACGACTAAGCGTACTGCATGCGTAAAACTAATCGTTTCAAGCAGCGGTTCTAATAAATTAGGTTTGCGACCTAGGTGTCAATATAAACAAGACAGTAAGCTTAATCAAAGACTATTTTAATTGAGTAAAATAGCGTTATGGTTATGACGTCATCACCTTTCTCGCCCCCCAAGGTTTTCTGAAAAGTCGGCGCCTATGATTACACCCATCAAGTGCCGCTTGATCTCTGTTTTCTCTTCGTTCACAGAGAAAGCTTTTTCTTGCACGCTGGCATTAACGCGTCTAGTATTGAAAGAGTGTTAGCTAAATCTAATACGCTCAGCTCATCTGCAAGATATCCGTGACCGCTATGTCAATTTTCTGAGCAACGTAAGAATGTGACTTGGCAAGCAATATTCACATTTCAAAATGTATGGGATAAGGTAGCATTTCTCTTTTGAGTCATTTGTCAAAAATACAATTCAACATTGTATAAACAATAAACATCTAACATTGCAATAAAAAAATCAGTAAATGGGAAAATCTTCATATGAACGGTAGCATGTGCTTGGTGAGATCACAAAATAAACATTCACAGCAGGTAACACGATGCGGGCCAGCAATCTTTTTTACATTTAACAAAGATTCACCTTTAAGCAACGTGAAAAAGTGGCACTTGATAAAGCACAGTGTACAAAAAGGCACCAAAGAATGGAAGCATTTCAGAAAACACGTGGAGTGAAAACATCTAAGAGGTAGTACAGAATCCTGAACGATGTCAGAACATATTTCTTGCAGAAGATATTTGTACCGGTAACAGCTTTTTGAGAAGCTTGAACACGATTTTTAGAGTTACGTTTTGTCTAGGCCATCACACAGTTGGCCACTACTTGGAGGAACGTCATGAAGTAGTGAACTTAGTTTCGCAAGCGGCTACGTTATTGCGATCAAATGCGCGTTGCAAAATAAACAGTATCACATGATATAAAGCGCAATACTTCTGTGACATAGTTCGTGTCAACTACTTGGCAAGGATCAATAATTGGTGTTTCGCATGTTGTAAGAAAATCTAGTGGGAGCAGAGCTAGTCTTGTTTGAATTGTGCATCCAAGATGTCTTCAAGTCGCCGTCTATAAAACGTAAAAGTTACATTAAACCTCAATAAATTTTACCTTAAGATCACTCGTTGAGTCGTTATATTTGACACTTACGTATTTTTTGCCATTGCAAAGGAACGTACGAGACGCCGGATTCCGTGAAGTTCTTGCTGCTCCTCAAGGACCGCTTTCGTTTCAAACGTGAAGGTGTTGACTTGGCGACGTCTGATCGGTTGTCAGACCTGCCAAACGAGGTGTATGTGATTTGAAAACACAGAACATATTGTAATAGAAAGCAACGCACTACAAAAAAAAATTTGTTATTTCACTGAGGATGAGGACCCTTTTAAAAAAACCCTAGTGATTAACCTCACAATGGCTAGGACAGATAAAAATGCACTTAAAAAGATGAGAAACTGGCATTGTGTAGCTTTATAATTCAGACAGACCGCGCACTCAGTATGGAATACCGTAGTTTGGTAAAAACCTGGAGACTATCCGGACAGTCATCAGGATTCCCCTCATCCGATACACATCTACTACAGCAGATTTCGTTCCCTTTCGATTGAGACAAACGGACTAACTCGCTGCAACCCTATTAGTATACAGTTATACCCAGAAGACAGGCGCGGATTTATGGGGGGACCCAGGGGGCACGGGCCCTCACCCCCGAAAGAAACGCATGCCAGAAGATGACCTACTTCTTTTTCACGGAACTTTTCCATTCAGAAGCTGAGTAGCTTTGAACCGCAGTCACAGGATCGTAAAGCCGCGGGTCATTGAATTGCAGGCTCTCAAAGTTAGCAGAAGCTCGCGAGGTTTTTGGTCGCACGGAAGGAGCGGGAACGGTTTTGAAGTGATTCTTCGCGAAGCCTTTCTTTTCAGGTGCGTACATGTCTTGGAGAACCAACGTCTGACCTTTAAATGGCAAAAAAGCGAAAAGTTAGGTTCTTTTTCGTAAACATACAAGTTTCGTACGTGTTACAGAGCAGCACTTTAAATGGCATTCATCATTTTGTACCACAATCTCATCTTTCAACATCATTAATCAAGTGAGGATCAATATTCCACTACAACACCTTCAGCTTCATCAAAATTCACTTGCAGAACAATTTCGAAATTTATATGGACCGGTTTTATTGTTTCAAAGACATAACCCCTGAGAGCAAACCAAACGTTTTTGTTACATTGTTTCCACGTCTACAGACATTATATCAATGCAAAAAATGGTTAGTTTGCTGTCTGGGAAGTTACCATAAACTCTGCATAGTTGTTGCACTCTTCTGTTTAACACGTCATCTCTACTGTTCAGAATGAGGTTATGTCGTCGATGAGCTCCGTGCATAGTTCGTGGTCGCGCTCTCTTCGATTTGCTGCAAAAAAATGTTTTCAAAAGCTTCCTACCCAGCCAACAAAATTCGTCCTTTTTACATTGATTCTACATCTACAGATGTTGACTCAATGTAAAAAGGCAGATTTTTGCAAGTGGAGAAAGTTTGATTTTAAAATTAAGAGTGAAGAATGCGACTCTTGGCATCTTCAACCGCAAAAGACTATTTTGTTCTTGTGTTTGTTCGTGATTATTATATTCTGATTGCTGTGCAAAAATGCTGTACAAACTAGCCTGTCAGGCTACTTACTATCTCATAGAATTAAACTTTTCGACCCCTAAGTAGGAAATGATTCGGCGCGTTAGCAGTGATGGAGATCAACACCAAGCAACGTAAAGTTAGCGTGTTATGCTACCAACTTTTTGCAGTTAAAACCAAACACAAATCCAACAAAAACCACATCGCTTACGTAGATTTAGAAGATCCGCATTCTGAGGTTAGATCGGAGACAATGGAAGCTCGAAGGTTATCCGCTCTAGTGGGCTCAATAAGGTTCGATGCGTATTGAGAATTGATCGGTCGTGCATCTACACTGGCATGGCTGGTGTGAGGCCTCGGTTTCTTTTTGTTAGTTCCGATAATGTTTTCCGCCTTGCTCATCACGTATGACCGAGATGGGGATTCTTGTGGAGTTATCTCTCTGCTTCCTCGGTCAAACTTCGCCGGCTCTCCTTCGGTTTGTGAAGATCGACTCTTAGCGCTTTGTAGACGAGAATCAGGGGGGCTTTTGCTTTGGGTAGGGAGGACAATTTTTTCTTTTCGTTTTTCTTCTCTTTCTTTTCGAGTTTCAAAAACACGATTGGGATATTTCGATTTCAAGTGCCTGAAAATATCACAGGTTATTTGAGACAGAGCAAGGGTGACCAAAGGCACTGAAATAGATCGTCTTTTAACCACACAGTGATGAATTATAAATTAAACAATCGGAAAGTCAGACAATGCTGGTTTTTGTTTTGAAACATTGTGTGAAAAAGTGTTCGAAACAAAAAGTTGAATAACTGCTGCACACAGAAATTTTACATAAGAAAATTCTCACAACCTTCTCCAAGCTTTTTGAATCGTGGTAGCCGCCGAATTCGCTTGCTTGAAAGCGTGCTTCCGATTGCGCTGCAGCATGATTAAAATCTTGCGTTCTGACAAGGACATAGACATGAGACTTTCAATGTACTCCGACAAGGAAAGATCGCTGAAAAGAAAATACATAATAATAGAAACAAGCAGGGCGTTGACAAAACTCTGCAAAAGTCAACATTTCAAAGCACGGCGACTGGCCGATCCGGCACGAAAATATATTTCATAATTTTGCTGCTTTGGACATTTAATAAATTTGAAACGATCTTAAAGGCAAAACGTTTGCATTGTTTTGCCATATCCATCGTTTTGCCTTATGCCTGGTGATGAAGATTTGGATAGGCAGCGACGTTATAACGTTTTGGGACAAGCAACTTTGTGAACTAGTGGTAAAAAACAAAGGTTTTTTTTACCAAAGCTACGTACAGTACCTGTTGAAGTGAGATGAATAACCGAAGTCTTTGTCCAGGGATCCATGTAAGGAAATATTGTTAAACGTTTCCGATGAGCTGTAGGCTAATCCACTAACTCTGTCCAACGATATCTTGGTGTCATCTCCCACATTCTCCCAATCATCTGACGGCTTACTGCATGGGTGGTTCGTAGGCGAGGTGCATGTCTTGTGATGGAGGTGCATGTCAAGTGATTTCGGGTTTATCTCGTCACATCTTGAAGCGAATTGATTTGAAGCAGTCGCTGCATCACTCGCAGAATGAGGTTTTTCATCGCTTTGCTTGCTCGTTGATGACGATCTTTTGTCTTTATCTGATGACGTTGTTGTAACAATGTCCGACGTTGCTGCAACATTTTCTGTCGCCGTCAGTTCCTCTTCAGTGGACGGTTGAGTCGAGAAAGCTTGCAGGGTTGCCGCAGTTTTTCTGGCTTTTCGCAACTTTCGCGCCTCTTCGGAACGCCTCGGAAGGGTTTCTTTTTGTTTGGTCGTTGCATCCGAAGATGTAGACGAGGGCTGGTTATCCTTGAATTGCTGAAGACGTTTCCTCTTCTTCTTTCGCCTTTCTTTAGACCGTTGAACACCACTTTTGCACGTCGAGTCCGTATTCACCACTACACTTACTTCGGTATGGGTCTGAAATAAATCTTTGTTAGGCATCACTTTCCGTACCGTTTCCATTGCATAAAACACGAAAACTAGTTTTCTAATCTACCGCTATTTATGGGAATATACAACTAATACACTAAACAACGAAAATATAATCATTTCGTTAAACAAACGTTATCAAATTTAAAATACATGTACACATACCACGCTCTCCGACAAGTTGAGGTCAGAATTGTCCAGATCATTGCTGCCGTTAGTGGGCAGAGTTGTGGGCAGGACAATCACATTTGGTGGAGGACTGGAAATCTTTTCTAAAACTGGTTTAGCTTCTGTTGTTGAATTTTCTACACTTTCTGCATTGCTCAACGGGCTGTTTGTTTTAGTGGCTTCAAGTTGCACATCACTGCTCAATCTCGAGGCATGAGGCTCTTCAGTGGCGGAGTTATCCTTTTCTTTATGAACGACAGCGCTGCCACTGAACACCAATGATGATTTGTCACGTGACACGACGCTGTCTTCATATTTTTCTTCCGACTTGTTAAATTCAAAGATTTCTTCACCTGCCGATTTGAACCAAACACGATCAAATTCAGACGTTATTGTAATGCTTTTTGGACAAAGTTTAAACATACTACACACACCCACTCAAAGACAGTTAAAAAAGTACTCAAAAAGTTACATACCTTCTGAATCAACAACCTTGCTTACAGGAACATCGGTGGATATAAGAAGGTTCGAAGATCGCACTGTCGTCACGTTGGCCGTCAATTCATCCATAGTGTCGGGTCGCGACTCGTCCCCTGAGTATGGGCTGTCAACCATCGCCTGGTCCCCTTTCTGTGACGGAGGGGCCGGTTCCTGGCCAACACAGTCCAGCTGGTCCGATAAAGAAGCCAGCGCTTTCTTTTTGAAGCGATTTCTGAGTCAAAGAGACGTTTTTAAAAATGTTGTGTGTCACTGTGTCAGGTACCTTTGCGTTGGTCGAAGCTGGGTCATTGCTTGTGCGAGTTTGCGTTGACTTGTGTTCATGACCCAACACTTTTCACGGAAATGCATCAAATGAAACACTAATTTCTCAACTTTGGGATCATTGTTTATTGCTTCAGTTTTTTAAAAAGTGAAGCCATTGATTGAATCTTTATCCTCGGACTGGGAAAGCTTCTTTGAGAGCTTAATTCTGGCAGTTTCGCATACTTGTAGAGGTTTTGAACCACTGACGTAGGCCCGGTCGCGAATTTTTTTCGCACGAACTTTTTGTCTCATTTGCATATTTCTGTAAGTGTAGTCATTACTGGTTACCGCGCGGCGCGCGTAACTGTTTTTACCGATTTTCGCCCCCCAGGTCCAAATCTAAACATTGAACTTGAAAAAAAACGTAGCCTGGAGACACCCCCTAGTCTAGTTAAGTTTAAAAAAGTTGAGAAAAGAAACTGATTCTGGTCACTAGTCTAAAAGTAAGATTTTCCAAATTGATTAAGAATTAACTCTAACTCTATAACCCTAACCCATTAACCCTAACCTTACTTTTTTTGAAAAGCTTTTGTGCACCGCAAAAATTAACGTAAAGAAAAAAAAATTGACTTCGATGGGCGTCGAGCTGATGTCCTCACGAATATAAGGCAAAAGACGAAACCACTGAACCAAACACGCCAACGAAACATGTTTGCATTCACAAACTAAATACAAACTTTACGCGAAGTAACAAAAAGTTCATGGGAAAAAAATTTCGCGGCCCGGTCACCGAGATGGACAAATTGAAGTTTTCCGATTGTTGAAGTGTTGTTGGCGGGGAATTATTCCATTCATTAAATGCCGCTTAATGGATAACAGTCCTTAGCATGCGTTGTTAAAGCGCACACCCCAAAAGTCGAATCAGCGCCGCTTGATTTTGAAGCTTTTTCGTTTAAGTCACGCGCTAACCAACCGAGATATCATTGGCAGCAAACACATGGCACAGTGCGAACTTGCAAAGTTTGTGTAGTTTATATTTCAAAAAAGTTGCAATGTTGTGCAATGTGTCACAGCTGCAATAGTCCAATAGTAATATGCCAGAACAAATGAGAAATACTGAATATCTCCACTTGAAGCAGATTTGTCGGGTTCAGGTTTGCAAGCGGTGGTTGAAGATTTATATGTATTTTGCTTAAGATCTATGCGTGAATGCGTATACCAGATACGATACATAAGTTACATGCAATAATGTCATTTACCTATGATAGAAACTAAGCGGGAATCAACTAACCTGTCTTTTTTGCTTCTCAGCCTTTCATGCTTCATGAGCAAATTCTTGCGATGTAGAAAAGCTTTGCGAACCTGTGGTGAAGTATAATGCTCGTTAGATGCATTCCCGATTTATCAAGTGTGACATCAGACGATAAATGAAAGCGTTTCTATGATGTTTTGCGTTGGTACGTAGATCGAAATCAAGAAAAGGGGTTTCATTTTGAAATATTTTTGTTTCTAATAGCTACAAACACAGCACGAAGACATTTAAATTGCACGGCGTCTCTGATATTTTCATGCGTTTTCGTTTCGATCTTATAAATGAAATTGAATTCTTCCAATAGTTACAATTGTCTTGGCTTTTTTTTAAGTTACTTTCCTACACCTATCAGTGATATAGATAGTAACATGCCACTCTGTGATATCAAAGCTCATGTTATGCACAAACTTCAATCCCGGGAAATATTAAGGTACAAGCAGCGTTCAAATTATAATGCAAATCACCTGGTATCCCCTGTAGCATGCCTGTATGCGAGCAGCAGCAATGGCACGAATGGTTTCGGATGACAAAGCGCCTGGTAAAGATAGTTGTAGCAGATCGTGAGAATGCATAAGGGTACCACACTAGTTGTTCACAGAAGATAGATGACAATTATTCATGGCAATGGAAGTTATGCAACTATTAAACAGTTTGTGTATTGAAGCCAATATGCAAAGAGTAACCTAAAAATTACTAAGAGATGTGATTTCTTGCAAGTAATTATTTCAATAAATTTAGCACATCATAATATACGAACATAAAAGTAACATTAGGAGACGATAGCTCGACTCTAACGGGTGTAGTGAAGTGGCACACCTCAACGAAGAATTGCCAAACTCCACTAACTGTGACTGAATGTGAGAAACAGTTTACAGACACCAGCGCTTCAACAACGGTATCGGAGAAACCATAAAAGTATCAACCTTTGTAACCAGGCTTGAGTCAGTGGTACAAAGCCTCTTTTTAAAACAAAAAGCCTCTGATAACCATGTAAAAGTTAATCCAAACGGCCATGAACAGGCTTCAAATGAAACCAATTTCAAGGCTATTCAATTCACATGCAAGACGCGCACCTTGTTCGATGAGATATTGCGCAACTTCGTCACTGCCATTGAGCAGGGCGTGGTCAAGCGGTGTGAGTCTTTCTTCAGTGAATTCCATCAGGTTTGGAAAGGCGGAACATTGAAGGAGCAGTTTGGAGGCGTCCAAATGGCCCGATTGCGCAGCCCAATGCAAAGCAGACAAGCCCTGTGTAGAAAGGATACAAAACTTCTATTGCTAAGGTATTCTAGTTTAAGAGTTAGATGCAGAACAGAGGATTATTAACTGATTAAACAAATTTCCTTATTAAGCAACTTATATCGTGGACTACATTTCTCCCATGCTCTAACTGTAATCAGCTGATTATAATAGCCCATTACTGATCTACCAATATGACCTTCGCGCAAACTGATTCTAGATTATCTTAATCAGACGATCATCTTAACCGGTTGCAAGATCCGCTGTTGCTGTACCCTAGAGAGTAAAATCTGTCATTGGTATATTTGATTCAACGTCTGTATATTTGCACATTTGATTCAGTTAAGCTACGCACATACCTCCTGGTCTTGCAAATCCACATTTGCTTTGTTTTCTAAAAGCAGATTCATACAATTGATGAAGCCACCAAAGGCCGCACAATGAAGCGGAGATCGTTGAATTCCGTCTCTAACGTCAGGATCCAGGCCTACAAACGAGATATCCCACAAAGTTAAAACTTGTGGAAAAAGGTGATGCTATGACAGCATAGACTTCGATTACAATATTTCATTTGTCAAAAATGAGACGTGTGTACCAAGATAGATTTAGATAATGCATCCACCGTTAAGAAAGTAACTGATACGCAATATAGCTTCTTTTACAGCACTGTGTTGCTCTCTCTAAGCCTTGTTTTCACACCCAGCTACCAAAGAATGTTATTTTTACATGATTTAAACGTAAGTTTTGACGACGGCAGGCGTTAAATCGATGTAAAAGTGGCAATGTCGATTAGGTATCACCCAGTAGTAAAACTAATTATCATCTGATTCTGAAGTATATTCCCTCAGAGTATGACGGCAAGCAAAAATTTAATTTCGCTCAGTTTCACACAGTTCACGTTATGACAACCCCACAGAGAATCGAACCTACATTATCTCGCTCAGAAGGAAGAATTTATACACAAAATCAGTTGATAAGAAGCGCGTTTGTTTGCAAGGAACCGTGCAGCTGAACGTTGAATGGTGCGTGTGTATCAAGTGGGGATTGAGATGACTTGAGGCAAAATCGATAAGATGCAATTAGAAAACTCACGACAATTGTTGCAAAATTTATGTTCAAAACACAGTTGAATGTGTGCGCACAAATACGTTTGTAAAAACACAGCAAAGAACAAAGAAACGCAACTCTATACATAATCCACTTCGCACCAGGAGATCAAGTTGGATGTTGATGCAAAATCAAGAATATAGTTTTGAATGGGTATGTTTCAAAATCTTGTTTCGACGGGTAAGAAAAGTAAACCTTCTTCAAAAGACTTTGGCATCAGCAAGTTTGTCAATATCGTCCAATGTCAAATCAATCCATTCGTCCATGCAGCAGTACAGTTTACGATGAAAAGCCAGCATTGTAGGCCCATCGTGGTCAACCAAAGAACGTTGAACTAACTTTTGCAGCCCCCACCATTTAAATTCACAAGACACAAGCTTATAAGCACAGACACATTGAGTCGGAGTACCAGGGTTTTGTGTGTTGCAGTTACTTTGTGATTTTATTTCTTCAAGCCATGAGGGACTCAGAGGGCCCCGTCCTGTTTTCTTTGATTGGAAAGTCAAAGGATTGAATCCAGAAGCAAAGTCGGTTGGTACTGAAGAGCAATCTGCAATGTTCATTATTTCCACTGAAACTTTTTTCCATTCCGAATCAGAAAGATTGTGAACGTTCTCAGAAGTACCAAAATCAGACAACACAACTGTGTCAATACGAAATCGGAAAACGTCTTTAAAAAAATCCTGGCTGTAATATTTGGAAAAAGTCCGAGGAAAATCGTGCCAGGATTCTTCATGCACATCCAAGCTTCGACTAGGAAATAACTTATTTTTCAATCCTGTTATCACAGACGGCATGTATGACGGATAATGGTAAATAGCATGAAAGTATTGCCCTTTTCCTTGTTCGTTATCGTACGGTTTCTTTTCTATCAACCGAATTCCTTCCTTTATCTCACTGTCTACATATTCTTGAACGGTAGCCCAGTTTGCACCTTTTTGATATTCATCCATTGACAGAGGCATAACAAAACGAAATTCTTTCCGGAGCATTTTGACTGTTTTTGTTAAATGCAGCTACTGCCACATAAACTATAAAGCTTAATATAGGTAGAAACGTAACATAACACAAAGTCTTGAGGACTTGGACAATACCAACCATAAAATAACATAGCTGCAACTTAAAATAAAGCACTGTCAAAACCTAGACAAAATTTAAATTATTTCAAACACAATTATGATGAGACAATGTTATGCATTATTACGAACAAACGTTTGAACTTATTCAAAAGTTTCACTAAAACACGGTTTCAACCGAAACATTAACAACAGATTTATTTTAGGTTTAGACTATTTACTCCCACACGACTTTAGAATATGATCGTTGCGAAAAAACGAACTTTCAAATCTATCACTAAAACAAACGAGAAAAGTTACTTACCAACAGTCACCAAACCTTACAAACACAGAATTAGATCCAAAAACATGCATTACTTCAATTGAGCTGCAATGAGTAATATGCTGAGACGTAAACTACATCACGGAGAATTGGGCCAGCAATCCGCTTATTACGTTTGTGCTGGCCGATATGATCCAGCAATTCAGTTTGTGACATTGTTATCTAACATTCTAACTGGCCGTTACTAGACATTGTATAGCCTATTGACTGTCTACAACGCTAATGCTCTAACCCAGTGGTTCTCAAACTTTTTCAAAAAAATTGTTGAACGGTCCCCTTGCGATTTTTTTAACGACTTACGGTCCAACAAAAACTTAAGGAAAATTAGCGCAAAAGCGGTAAATAATAATTTATTTGTTACATGCACTTAAAAATGCACACGCCAATAAAATGAATGCACCTGCTTGGGTGTTATCAGTTCTATGTTAGGTTCCGTTTGGTTCAAAATGATCGTGATATTATGCATTACATCCAACATGTTTTAAGATAGGTATCAATGTGACATTGACTTGTGTATCTATGATACCACCTGCGACAAAATGTTTTCCGAAAGCTCAGATATTCTCCTACTCACAGTGTCGTTTGACAGAGACACTTGCTTCAGCTTTTGAGCTTCAGATTCTCCCAAAACGTTTGATACAATAACTTGGCAACAAGGCAAGATCAGTTGTTCTCCGATGGTGTGAGGCCTTTTAGGGATAGCTATTTTTCTTGCAACTTCTTAGGAGGCCCTTAACCCTGCAGTGTTTTTCTTCCATTGATCACTAGTGCTATCAAATCTTGACCTAACTAAACTATTAGCTTGCCGTTTAAAAAAATCTGCATCTTTGCTTTGATAATCTGGATGATGTGTTACCAAATGTCTTTTCAGCTTGGTAGGTTTTAGAGCAGAACTTGCTAAAACTTTACAGCATAGCACGCACTGCGACTTTTCCTCCAGAATGTATCACAGTGAAAACAAATTGAACATAGGAATCATTGAATCTTAATTTTTTTCGAGGCTGAGCCATTTTCACTTTTTGTACTCAAATTTAGGTTAAAAATTCAATTAGTAAAGTTATTAGTTTTTGGCTAATTTGACTAAGGCTAAAAAAGCTAAAAGTTCGGAAAGGCATTCAATTCAAAACTTAAATCAGTAAAAGAAAGAACAAGCACCTTCTCGTGGTCCCTCCCGTCAGTACCATATCTTCAAACAAGCACCATATCTTCAAGAAAAAAGATATGCGAAGCCAAGCTTGTCACACTCGAGTAAACCTCATACGCCAGCATCATCATCATCATCAGTAAAATTAAATAACCAGCCTTAATCAACTTCGCCTAACTCCTTTTTAGTCAAGCATATTTCGTAATTCTGTTCTTGATTTGGTAAACACGAGTGTTGTAGGAGTAGCCTACGTCACCACTATGCACTGCTTGATGTCACAAAAGCGATAGAAACGAAACAAAGGCTATCACAATGAAACGAAAGGCCAAACTGTGTTGAGGGATGCCAAGCCAGCTTAGTAAAATATATCATTTAAGTTTGGTTTGGAAAATATGTTGCCTGAAAATTTTTGCTTTCCACAAAATTTTTTGTCTTCGGGATCGAGTTAATTTTTTTGGAAGGTGCTTTGCGGTCTCAGAAAATTGTCTCGAGGACCCCAAAAAGACCGCGGACCCCAGTTTGAGAACCACTGACTAACCAATGAAGGTCACTTGAATAAGTCTTGGTAGTGGTACATAACCAATCTCATGACACAAATGGTAAGTCTTGTAGAAGTTTTTAAAAAGCTTCGTTTCATGACTTTACACCTGTGTCTTCGTCGGGTGAGCCTCTGGGGCCGAGAGTAAAAAACCTAATCATACACAAACTGTTGTACGTACGTACATCGTAAAATAATTTTATCGGTAGAATCACCTTTTTTAATAAGAAAGTCGCATACTTCCGCGTGACCTCCAAGAGCAGCCCAGTGAAGGGGTGTCCTGTCTTCGATGTCACGTAGTGAAATGCTTGCGTTGTAGTCAAGGAGATGTTTCACTACATTTATGTCACCCTGCGAACAGTTACTGGGTTTAGACAAGCTCTTTTGATTTTGAATTGATCAGTGTTAAATAAATTTGGAACTACCTTTGTTAAATTGCCTTTTGCAAATGACAGTTTTAAGCAGTTTTAAGTAAAGTAAAACCCTTTTTAGAGAAATATTAGAACTTTGAATAAAGAAAGTTCCAACTTACGCACCTTTTCACAGGCACCGAATAAAGGTGTGTGGTTCATGTTATTCTGAAGGTCGTGCCTTGCGTTGTAATTTAGAAGCAGCTCAGCAGATCGGGCACATCCGTTGTACGCAGCCATGTGTAACGCTGAACAAGAAAAAGCAAACAGAATTAGGAAAAGCCATCGTCATTGGCGAAAATGTACAAAACCAACTGTCTTGGTAAAACAACACATCAACAAGATGGTATTTCTTGTTTTTGAATTAACTATTCGTAGTTAAGGACGTTGTATAACGTTAATTAAATTACTGCTAATCAAAAAACATACAACTTGCTTCTTGCACCTTCAACCGTAACAAATGAATAGACTCAAGTTATTGCGTGCATTGTGAGATTTAACATCGAACAAATCCCCGTCACAAAAGCACAACAAGAAGTAATTTTTCCAAAAAAAAAAAAACGCTTTGGAGGTATAAATCCCATTAAAAGTCAACTCTTGGTAATTATTTTTCAACCTGTGTTTCCTGTGTTGTCCGCTCTGTTAATATCCACCGTCAAAGACCCGAGTGACGTTCCCCCTTCTGTGGACGGTTTCGCTTCACCTTTAACGTTACAGGTTGATACTATCAAACCGTTTAAGATTGCGAGCAATTAGTCCTTATCACACTCATTCAACGTCTGCAGACGTTGCAACAATGTAAAAATAACATGGACTTACGGTCTATGTAAGGCGAGAATGGAAACATTAAAGCTATTACATGTATAGACATTGCAACAAAAATACACGAAGCACAAAAAACTGGAGACAGAGAAGGAAAACGACAAACGTCATATTTAAATAATTAAAATTCACTATCTGCTTTCAAATCAAACCTTCTGTTGTTTGGTTTTCATGCCGAGCGTTGCCAAGATTAAGAAGAGTTTCGATGACGTCATTTGCCCCTTTCGCCGCCGCCCACATGAGGGCAGTACGACCTTCGATATCGGCCTGATCAAGTACGTTTCGATCGTGCTCTATCATTTCAATGACCACTTCCTGTCAAAGCAATTGAGTATGTTGATTACGACGGTGTTGAACAAGTGGGGCTACAATTGTTGCCTAGTTACCATTAGTCACCATCCAGATAGCAAATCAACCGTTTTTTTACATTGATTCGTCTGCAGACGTTGAATCAATGTAAAAAATGATTGATTTGATGTCTGGGTATGTGCAAGGTTACAGCAACAAAGTCGATATTTATAGCCCAAATTTCTCCCATAAGCAGGCTGAATTTCCCCTCATACGTAGTCTGGTTCTAAGACAAGTAGCCGAAACTCTAGAGATGCGGAAATAGCATGAGATGTTTTTAAAAAAAACACTGGAATGGCACCACGAAGCAGCATATACGGGGCAATCAGAAAACCATCACACATTGACCAACGCATTTCAAACAGTTAAAGAAAATTTGTTTACATTGATTGTTGCCCGGTTTAGTGAACGCATCCACATCACTACTTGAAAATTAAGCGGTGGCTTACGACGTCGGACGGTTCAAAACCTTTTAGCCATACTATCAAGTGCTACTTCAACGTTACGACAATTGGCACTCAAGAGAAGAATAAATAAGAGCAATAATTATGCCATTCAAGACTGTTTTTAAATGCTACTACAATTTTTCTATTGAGATAAAAATAGGCAAAACTTTGGTTTATTTAGAAATGGAAGCAAAGCACGGTAAATTGAATTTAATAATCTTACACTCTTACAGGATTGTTATAAAGAGCAGCATATAGAAAAGGTGTAGCTCCGTGCCCGTCAGAAATGGAATTTTTTGCTCCAGCGGACAGCAAAAGCTTCACTATATTTGTGTTTCCTGCAAAACGAACAGATTTAAAACCAAAATTTATGACATTACAGAGCAAGTGACGATACTGGTGTGAAAATGGTTGGAAGTAACGTCTTAGGCAAAATAAAGATCAGATTTTTCACCTTTATACGCTTTATAAGCCATTTTGTGACACAATAGACAAATGTACAGTTGTACACGTTATTATAGCACCACAACAAACAGTTATAAAACAAAAAATGATTTACCATATTTATGACTAACACTTACCTAATTGTGCTGCCAAATGCAAAGGTGTCCGAAACGAATTATCCAGTCTGTCAACTTCGCATTTTTCTTGTTCAAATTGTAGCAGAAATTTCACAGCAGCTATATTTTTATGCGCAACAGCGAAGTGAAGAGCGGTTTCGCCTTTGTAGTTTTGCCAGTTCAACGCACTAGGGGAGGATTCCTAAGAATTATGTTGAAGCTCTGATATATCATGTTGATGCTTTCAACTTAAGAGATAAACCACAATATCTCACCAGCAATTATCTGAAAGGGCGCTTTAAAAGCCAATTTGTGACTGTACGTTACTCGTACGTACGAGTGCTCACCTCTAGTGAATACTCAGTCTAGCGCTGATAAAGTACCTTGCCCTTCTTATACTAAATTTCCACAGTATATCCACTAAAACGCAAACATTAACGCCGAAACTGATAACGCAGCACAATTTTTTGATTTTTACATGTCATGTTTATAAGTAATACATTACCAAAAGCACAGTTTAGAGAAATTTTAAAGTCACATAAATAACCATCTGCCAACCAGTAAAGCCTTCATGGTGGTGACCGCAGAAGGATCGTGAGTGTTAGCAGCCCAGTGAAGTGGCGTCCTTCCCTCGTCATCCGAGATAGCGGTGTTGCAGTTATACTTTATGAGTAGTTTCACATATTCGACATTGTTAAATGAAGCACTCCAATGCAACGCGGTTCGCTGGGAAATAAAAGATCCTGATGTAACTCTTCGTTTTTACGAATAGCGATACATTTTTCATATGAGACCCAACATGCTAGCTAGTATTGATTTTTTAAAACAAACACGACCATCTGAATTAACTTATAATTGAAAAAAACATGACTTCGACTACATTACCATTGCACATCACATACAAACAACTGAGATTTTATAGGAACTCACATTTTGATTGTCTGTCACTTCTGCCATACCGGAACTCAAGTGCCGAAGCATAAACTCAAGACACTTAACATTCTTGCGGTTCCTGGTGATGAGGTGTAGCGGCGTGTGACCTTCGTTGTCTTTCACCTCAATGTTTCCTCCTTGCTCGTAGAGCAACTCAAGGAATTTGTAATTCGCCTGCAGTTAAAGAATTAAAATGGTTGCTATTACTGTGTGCATTGGTCAACAATGATGAAAGTTACTTTTTGGCATTGCAAATTGTTGCTGTGATTTTTTGTTTTAAAACATTTATTATATTGCATGTGGTGTTACGTTTAAGGTTTTCACAATCTGAGATATTTTTAATTGAAAAATTAGTTTAACAAGTCATCCAAATCAAATAAAAAAACAAAACAGGAAAGCTATTGAACTTTGTAAAATATATACCTTTTGAGCCGCTAGATGCAAAGCACTTCTTCCAGCTTTATCGACATGGTCAAGTTTGCACTTCATTTTGAGGAGTAACTTAGCACAATCAAGCCTATCCGACAACACACAATACATGAATGGTGTACGACCTAAACTATCCGGAGTTTCAAGAAGTTCAGGATTTTCTAAATCAAAAACAAATGCTCGGTAAACCTTTAGACCTAAGTCTAAGTGAGTTAATATCTTAAAAACGCAGCATTTATCTTAAATGTACTGTATAATAACATTTAACGAAAGTGCAACCAAGAATCAATAAAGCAATAAGAATTCACATCAAGTGATGTAGCAACAGTCTATCAACAGTGAGCACAATCTAATCACTTTATCATTCTTTTGTGATAAACAATCACTCACAGTTATACAAACACGTACGGTAAAGTAGAAAAAGATGAGACATGGCTTCTTTATAACATAAAACCACAACAAACAGATACATACACATTAGCTAAAGAAAGTACAAATTAATGTATTTGACCATACCAACACGTTCAAATTTCGAAAGCCACAAAACAAGCAACGTTTATTAGAAGCACATGCACAAACATACACTATGATAAATGCTTGAACGAACAACTTTAGATACCTGCAAGCATTTTCTTCACTTCAGATTTTTCTCCTCTTACAATTGCACCAATTAAAGCAAGTGTTACTGGCGACATCTCCTCTACAACTGACACTTGAGCTAGTTTTCCATTATTGTTTTTCTGCTGCATGCATAAAAACAAAAAGAAGTTATATTGTAGAGCTAGTTTTAGTATAAGCATTAAGCAATTTACAAATGTTTTGTGAAAACATTATGTAGTAAATCATAATATATAAATAACACATCAACTGTACAGTTGTATACTAACAAACTAATTTTCAATACATATAATATCTTTCAATAATTTAAGTACAATTTTGACAATACCTTTACACTTTCTGTTTCTAGATCAGCATCATCACGCAATGGATTTGATGACATTTCTAAGTCATTGCTGCTTTCAAGAGCATAAGTTGTAAATTCATCTGAAGATCCTAATGCAGTGCTCACATGTCCATTTATTTCTTCTGATTTGGTGTTTATGCGCACAGCTGCGAGAAAAGAGTTTAGAGTGCAATTACAATATCACCACTCCAAAACTGAGTTATGCTATAATCATAGCTTACTTAAAGTTGTCTTTGAAGTTCTCTAGTAGTAAACTGATGGAGGAGATCTGCCTGACTATCTGAGCGGCTACTATGCTGCGACGATCCTTTGTCCATTACTAACTTAGTTGGTCTGTCTGCACTGTCTAAGTACCAAAGGATCGGTCAACAGTCTAAATACTTTATTAGATAAAGTTGGCATACTTAGACATTCACACACAAGGCTTCCCAGTAAACCTACATCAGTCATGGCAGGAAGAAAACTATTTTCCCTGTTTTTTTTCTTTTATTACTGCATCTAGAGATTTTACACTGTGGCTCAGCATTAGAGCATAGTTAACAAGATGATTCATTACCATATAGCAGTAGCATTAGCAACCAAATTACAAAATTTTAGTGTGCATGGCCATGACAAAATGCCCTGATCCCTTAATAAAGCAATCAACTTTCTGAAAAAAAAAGTACCTATTTTAGCACAATGAAGGCTGTAGCTTTTTTATATTTCAATTTGTAATGAACAGACTAACTTTTTGTATTATGCTTTTGAGTTTTGCTCTTCAGCAAAAGCAGATTTTCAGTTCCATTTATAGGCTCCTGCAAAAAAAACAGTCTCTTTAGAAAATGTTTATAATACAGTACTGGTATCCCGCATTGTGGTTACTTATTGTTACATTTACAAATTTATTTTTACATATATTGCATTAAAAATATTATTATATTTGAATGATATACTACATTAAAAATTAAGATGCTCATTAAATTTATAACACCAAACAAAATATATAAAGCAAACTTAAACTTGTTGTCTTCAAACAAACTTAAGTAAATCATTTCACAATAAAATCACTTTTAAACAAGCAAAAGACATAATACCCTTAATTATTTACAGCTTTCTATAATTTTGCTTACAAGAATAGAGTGAGATAAAATTCAATTAATATAATAACAGAACAATTTTACAAAATTAATCTATTTTTATACTTACATCAAAGACTTTGGTCTCACTGGTATGGTAATCCTGGTTGAACGAAACATTAACGGAACGCTTTAAACCACCAGAGTTGGGTCTCATTTTTTTACTTTCATTATCATTGTTATTTGTATTGTCCAACACTGATAATGTAGCTTGTTTTTTACGTCTTTTGAAAAAGTTCATTGGAAAAAATCTGTACTTTTATATTAAAATATTCATTAGGCTAGCTATTACTATTCATCCATAACAGCTAAAACGTGATAAAAATTGGAATAAATTAGATAAAAAATCACAAAGTAAGCTACGTACTGAAAACAGTTAATAACAATTATAATAGATAGAAATAATTATTATACAATACATGGATAGAAAAAAGTATAGCCTACTCAAAAGCTCAAATTTTGCAATAAAGAAAAAGTTGGCAAAATAGAGTTTTCAAAGCCTAAGCCAAATCTTATTTTAGGCCTACAAAAACAGCAACTCCGGAAAATGCAGTTACAGATATCGTCTCTAATAAGCTGAACTATCGTAACTCCAAAAATGCAGTTTTGAGAAAATTGAATTTTAAAGTTCACGCTGTGTTTGCTGTACATTCATTTACGATAGTTCATCGTTCTGTATCATCAAAACTAAAGTAGATAGAGTTACGATGCTTTAACAAAATAAACTGTAGTCTATAAAGATACCAAATCAATCAAAAATGCAATTTTGAAAAATTTGGACTTACGATAGTTCAGCTTATTAGAGACGATATGTGGCCAAGCATCTTTTGATATGGTACTGCGATATGGCCAAGCATATGCTTGCAAAGATAACAGACAAAAACACAATATGAATTTTGAGGGATATATTTTAAGAGGATTGGCAGGCCATCTGCATCAATCAGGTCAACAATCTCTTGATGCAGATGGCCTCTATGGTTCAACAAAGCAAACTCTCTACCAAAGCTTTATCTTTCAAAGCAAAAGACGAGAAGCGCCTATATCAGTTCTAAATTTAACAGTTTTATTCAACTCGATCCGTGGCACTTACGATACTTCTCCGGCTGCTATTCTAGAGGGAATGAGTTCGATACTACCCGGAAGCGTTCTTCTTTTTTTTAACTAAATTTTGACTCGAAGTGCATACATTTACATACCATTACCATTTTTTTTAAAAGAAGCATTGTATATAACTAACTTGTTGAGAGCAAAAATGTAATGCGTTGTTCGGCAAACACGGTCACATCTTCTTATGACGAACGGAAAATTACCCAGAGAAATTCTCAAATTCCAGCAAATTAAAAAAACTCTAACTTCATTACTCACATTTGAAAAGACATAAAAAATTGGGCTGTAAGCAACTCAAATTAAAAATTGACTGAGACAAAAATGCACTTCGGGTCAAAATTTAGTTAAAAAAAAAAAAGAAAAAAAAAGAACCCTTCCGGGTAGTATCAAACTCATTCCCTCTAGAATAGGAGTCGGAGAAGTATCGTACGCGCCACACATCGAGTTGAATAAAATTGTTGAATTTAGAACTTATATAGGCGCTTCTCGTCTTTTGCTTTGAAAGAGAATAAGAAAAAAGTGCCTGTATAGTGATGTCATGACCGGTCAAATAGTGTTTCAGATTCAAAGACCGGAGCCGGTCAAATAACCACTGCCTTAATTTAAATAAAATCAGTAAAAAATGGTAAAAATATACATACAACAGATAGGAAAAAAGCACTTTAAAACCATAAAACTGAAATAGAAACTTTTGAAAAATATATAATTACCGTATGGAATGCAGAAAATAATAACCAACTACTGAACATGCGAGGTTTAACTGTAGGTTGCATCAATGGCTAAAATAGTGTTTGTAATGTTAGCTTAATTTTTTGTTCATTGGGCTTCACAATGCTGGTAGATAACTTCAAGCTATCTTAGAAATTTTGATCTGGCAACCATACTTTAAACTTTTGCAAACCTTGTTGAAATGCTGATGCTAAATACAGAGTAGAATTTGATGATTGTGATATTTTACTATAGTAGAGGCATCACAGTGGTGGTACGGTATATGTTGCAAAATCACATTTTTAAACGACAGATATAATTCGGTTATGGTGACATTTCTGATATAAATTTAACCTACAGCATATAAATTTCGCTATAGTGACACTTTTTTACCAAAGGTTTTTCTGATGTCATTATGTCACGCAACTTCTACTGAGTCATTCCATTATAATTCAACAAATTTTGAAGAAATTTTACACCACCACCTCTTAGATTTTCTTCATTTTTAGATATTTGGTACATATATTAGAATAATATTCAAAACTGTTGGAATTTTTTTGATACCTTGTGTCGTTTTCAAGTTATCGTAATTTAAAATTTGACATTTTTGCCACTAGTGGCGCCATTGTGCATGGGAATATTTTGGAAAAATGCTCTAAAGTCACCATTTCTTGTCCAATTATGATGAAAAAGGTGTCTATTCCCATGTTCTCATGGGTGAGGAATTCAATTATGCTATTAAAACATCAAAAAAACAATTGCTTGATATGAAAAACCTCATGTTATTTTTTAAAAGTTCCTCAAACTTTAAGGCTCCCCCACTACCCCATGATTGCATAAATTTTTTTCTGATTGGCTCCATTTTGTAAAGTGATTGTTTAGTAACCAAGAAATGAAAAATATTTTACTGCATTTTTCTCTAGGTGCTTTTATCACTTTAACTGTTAGCATACCCATTGCAAGCTAATAATTATATTTAAGCTATTGTGAAGTTAGGGATAACAATTATGACTTCACAAAGACATAATAATGATGTGGTTAACCTCAATTTAAAATAAGTAATATCACACCACATCAGAAAAATCAATTTATTAAACTATAGAGCTTTCACCACACAAGTGTGGCTTTTTCAGTATAATCTTATTCGAAAAGAAACTATTGAAAATACAGTATTCAAATATAATTCTATTTGAATAAGATTGAAACGATTGAAAATATTCAAATATAATTCTATTTGAATAAGATTATACTGAAGAAGCCACACTTGTGTGGCGAAAGCTCTATATTTTAATAAATTGATTTTTCTGATGTGGTGTGATATTACTTATTTTAAATTGAGGTTGACCACATCATTTTTATGACTTTGTGAAGTCATAATGGCTCTGAAGTCTTAATTGTTATCCCTAACTCAGGCGTCGAAACAACTTTTTTTTTCGGCGACCAAACGTGTCCGACTGAAGCAAGCTGTTCGGCGGCCAATCACAAGCACATGGCGGCCATCGGAGCTTCGACACGCATCAACATACAGTCTTCGAAATTAGCACATTTTTACTTCGGCAGAAGCGAAAAATATACTAGAGTAGTCTATCACGACCGCACTGTTTGATTTGTTGTGATGTAATAATGCCAAAAGTAGCGATAAAGCGAGCTACAAGATACGCACGTCGTACGCTGTTACAGTAATTCACGTTAAATAACTCACGGGGGAAAGTAAGTTAATTTTGGGTTGATTCAACGTTCGAGTCAGAACAAATCGATTTAATTTTCCCGCCGGGTTATATTGCGTAACAACAATGCCCAATAAGAAAGTTACGTTTGTTTTACATTAATTCGACATCTAGCAACGTTGAATTATCATAAAATAACGTCAATTGCTCAACCAGGTACCGGTAACAAATTAATAGCTCCCTGCGAGAAGATTGCCTCGATTTACGTATACACTAACATAATTTCGGCAGAACTCATCGCTTGGCTGTAAATCTACACCGTCTTTGCCGTTCGCAATAAAGCGTCCACATTTTGCGGCTTTCGGGCTTTGATACCAATCCACACGCCTCTTTCTTTTTCTTAGAGATCCATCAGGGTGTTGACTAAGGAACAAATCTATGGCTGTGCCATAACGACTGGGAAGAATGTCTAACCCTAACCTTACAAGCGCTCGTGTGGCTTCGGCATTTTTATTGTCGACGCTAATGCGCCATTTGCCGACGCTAATTTCGAAGACTGAATATATCGCATCAATAAAATGTATTGTGATGTCACTTGCATCCTGCGGATGTCAGACATCAGCTGCTTGGTCAATCAATAATGTTAACAATCCAAGCATAGACAGGGTGTATTGTGATTTATCGGATACTTTGACTGAGCTTTCTAATCCTTTGTGATTATACGGAATGGCCCGATTCGGTGAGTCCGATTCGGTGAGTCCGATCCCTTAACGGGGGATTTTTTCAATTTTTTTTTAAAATTATTGGGTACCGTGGCCTAATTATCATTGCCGTTTTAGGGTTAGGGGTTAGGAGTTAGGGTTAGGGGTTAGAGGTTAGGAACTCACCGAATCAGACTCACCGAATCGGACTCACCGAATCGGACTCACCGAATCGGACTCACCGAATAGTAGCAGACCCGTGATTATAAGTGGCAAAGTACTTTATTCACAAGGTCGCTTGCGTAAAATTTTCTAGGAACTTCATGGCGGACAAATGCGGCCTACGGAAGGGCGAGACCCGGCGGACAAAATGTCGGTTTTTGTAGGTTAATCGCGGCCATGGCCGCCTTCAGTTTCGAGGCCTGCTAACTTCACAATAGCTTAAATATAATTATTAGCTTGCAATGGGTATGCTAACAGTTAAAGTGATAAAAGCACCTAGAGAAAAATGCAGTAAAATATTTTTCATTTCTTGGTAACTAAACAATCACTTTACAAAATGGAGCCAATCAGAAAAAAATTTATGCAATCATGGGGTAGTGGGGGGCCTTAAAGTTTGAGGAACTTTTAAAAAATAACATGAGGATTTTCATATCAAGCAATTGTTTTTTTGATATTTTAATAGCATAATTGAATTCCTCACCCATGAGAACATGGGAATAGACCAGTGGCGTATCCTGGTTGGTTGAGCAAGGGAAGCAATGAAACTCGTGGGGGAATAGAGCGTGCCGAAGGCACGTGTTTTTTAGGGGGGTCCGGGGGCATGCTCCCCCGGAAAATTTTTGCAAAATTATACTCAAATAATGAATTATACTGCTTTCTGGAAACACTTTTAGGGTAATTTTTGTATGAAATTTATTAGCAGATAAACAGCTATTAACTTATTAAAGGTAGCTCTTACACACGAATGGGCAAAGGGCAAAAAATGCGACTATGATTAGAGAACACCAAAAACTCAGCTACAAAGTCAAGTCTAGCTTAGACCTCACATATCATGTCTTATTCCAAAGTCTATCCAGCCAGGATAACAGTGTAAAGCCAACATTTGGCTCAAACTTTTGCTTACAAGGCCGATATTATAACCATAACAGTGCCCTAGATTTTCTCATTACATAGCTCACTGGCACAACATCCAACAGAGCAGAGTTGCCAGACTATGAAAAAGTCTTAAAGTCAAAATAATACAAAGAAAAGGCCAAAACAAAGAAAATATTAGACAAAAAAGGTCAAATGGATATATTTAGCAGTTTCTATCAAAAATAATAAAATTTACATATATATTTTATAACTTGTAGTGGATTTTAATAAATTGTAGCAAAAATAATTCTGAAAGTAGCCCAAAAAATAGCAAGTTAGCCTATAAAAGTAGCGGATGAGTTTTGATCCGCCACATTACGAGTATTAAACAAGTATAGAACATGTATTGAACAATGTTGAATATGGTTTCATCTGGTAAGGTTACAATATTAGAGACATATTGATTATTATGCATTTTGAAGAGTTATTTGAAAAAAAAACTAATTCGCGGAATTTGGCTAATCTGGCAACCCCGCGACTGGAAGCAATTTTTAAATCGCTTCCAGCGATTAGTTAAAAGAAACCTAAATTGCGAAAACTTTGCGCTGCTTTTTTCCTTTCTTTCAAACTTGTTTCTTCTTATTGCAAAAACGAGAGCAACGGATGCAATACGAATCTTCGCTTCCGTTGGCTTCCAACTTTTTTAAAATTAAAACCGAGTTAAAATCATATGGGGGGCATGAGTTAAAAACCGTTCTAAATCGCATTTAGGTAAAGAAATTACGAAATCGTTTTACTGAAAAATATCAGCTTCTCTTTTTTCAATTTTGACAGGGGAAGCAATGCTTCCCTTGCTTCCATTGAGGATACGCCCCTGGAATAGACACCTTTTTCATCATAATTGGACAAGAAATGGTGACTTTAGAGCATTTTTCCAAAATATTCCCATGCACAATGGCGCCACTAGTGGCAAATATGTCAAATTTTAAATTACGATAACTTGAAAACGACATAAGGTATCAAAAAAATTCCAACAGTTATGAATATTATTCTAAAATATGTACCAAATATGTAAAAATGAAGAAAATCTAAGAGATGGTGGTGTTCACCATTTGTTGAATTATAATGGAATGACTCTACTGTGTTACCAAACAAGCCTTACATCTTTGCAGTTTGGTTAAATATCAACTAAGTTAAAGCTACATCTATTCTATTTATCATATGCCCACAGTACAAAAAAGCTGTTTTTGAATTTTAACTGAGACAGTTTACAATATCATTACTTCAATAGCCAACTTTAAGCAGTGTGGCTCAAGTTGGAAAAGGACATGAACTTTTGGCACATCATGCTAACTAATATTAATCAGTATGTGATTGTAATTTACTTGCTTTCAGTCTGAGTTATGAGGCTGAAACGATAGCCTAAGCTTTAAAAACAATAAATGACTGATTCATGCTTTTTGCCCTTTAAATTTACTAAAACACAGAGCAAATTAGTAAAGAGAAACAACAAAGAGAAAATTACCCTGATTGCAAAGCAATTAAAGTTGAACATATTAAAGCTACGACAGCCTACTGACAATGAGAATGCGTAACCATAAGACCTGTACGGTTGAATAATATTGTTTTGAAGCTTCTGAAAGAAATTATTTTTTGCTTGTTAAGATTGAAGCAGAGGTTCCACAAAAAAATTATTTTCTTATGTTTAGAATTTTAGATAAGGGTCTTTAGTTTTTTGTCATCTCGGAATGCCTAACTTACTTTCGCGTTTGTCACGGATCCTTCGCGAACAAAAACTTGGATTAAAACAATCACGTTCTTGTTTATATAATACCAATGAACAAGTGACGCAACAACGTTCGGATTTTGTCGCTTTTACCTTTTTTAGACCTCTGCTTTGCTAAGTTTGGCATAGCTTATGTTGTTTTTCATTGTGATGGTCAGAAATAAAAACAAACTGAACTGAACAACTATTAGTTAGGCTAATGTTTCCTTTCGGCTATTGACTGCACCCTACCTCTTGTTTAACTAAGTAGGCTAACATGGCTTATTTGGAGTGTAAATGCGCATGGTGATATCTTGGTGTGCTTATTAACATGTCATGTGACGATAGTGATGTAAAAAGACAAATCAGAGCTTTGTATTGTGCCGCTAATATTGTGCCTTCGTTTGGCAAGCATTGTAGTGTGGATGCAAAACAAGCTGTGTTTCGAGCTTATTCTATGCCTCTTTATAATTCACCCCTTTAGACCAACGTCTCTGCTACATGGAAAAAAAGTTTAAAGTTACCTGCAATAAGGCTTATAGACGTGTGTTTGGTTTATATGGATAATTTTCGACAATAACCTATAATTTGTTCTCTCCTATAATTACTGATGTCTATCTATGAGATCAAAATTGTACGGTGTTGCCTTAATTTGTTGTAGGCTAAAAGGATTCAAGGAAGATTGAGATGTTTGTAATTTTTCCCCTTTTAAGCCTAGGTGTACTTTTTCACATGCAACTTCATATGGGTCTGTAACATATGTGCATATCTGAAGCAAATAAATAAATAAAAATTTAAAATGACAACTCAAAATAATTTCAAACATCGTGCAGGATCGAGATCCGAACCATAGGCTACTGAACATTTTCGGTATTTATCATTTAGCAATGGAAATACGCATAGGCCTATAAAAGTGAGGACAAATTTGAGCCTGAGCTATGGTTGGTTTTGAATCTTTATCCTCGTACTGACAAAGTTCTTGATAGTTTATTCTTGGCAGTTTCGCACTGGTTTCCAGTGACGATCGGTGAGGGAAAGCAAGGAAAGCAGTGCTTAGCCTACCTGACCGAAAACTATGCAAAATATGATGACTGAATTCTAGGTTCAACTTCTTATTATTTTTATCACGTCTAGTTTAACTTGAAAATTACTGTATTCGTGACTAGAATTACTCGTAACGCTTGTGAGTAGTTTAAGTCCTCACCAAACCGCATGTCTTGCCTATAAATGCCAATTAACGCAAACGCTCCTGTCAGAAACAACTACTGAGGCTCCAGGGAAGCAACTATCAAAGTTGCTTTCCCCACGTTCAAAAATGTCAAAAAACGCCTTCGTTTTATCCAATCCTCACTCGTTTTGCAAAACGTCACCAGCTGCTTAGCCAATCAGATGTGTTATGGTTAGAGTTGCTTTTCCAGTGACGTCAATGCGTACATTCGCTAGACTAACTCGTCAGAACGGTCTCTCGTCACGGTACACAGCACAGCATCATAAAGGCAAAAAGATTGTTGCTGTTTTTTGATGTCTCCTCGCTATGTACTTTAGCCTACTAGCTTTCATAGTCATGCCTTTGCCCTTTTTACAGCGTTGATATAACGTTACTTCGCCAATGAACGTTCAGGTGCGGATGCAATATTTAGTTCGTTAAGCTTCTATACGCAGGAGGCAAACTTATTCAGCTTTTTGTACAAATTGCTTGCGGTTGTAATGTTTAGGCCTAAGTGTTAGTTTTTGTAGTGTAGGCTTAACTGAATATCTGAGAATGAACATTCATGACGAATTAAATATTTAGACAACTATTATTCCATGTCTAACACTGGATTTTGGTCCTGCAACGTTAAAATTAAGATTGTTCATGACTTCTAAACATTAAATGGATGTATGATCACGACATAGGCGAAGCACAATTTGACAAATTTTTATGTTTGATTTGTTTTGAAAATGCTCTCAGAGCGCACCAAATTGGAAGTGTTTTTCAAAAATTTCTGGGAGAGGCCCCCCAGACCCCCCGCTGGAAGTGTTGCCTTCAGCAACACGCCGACGGTTACGCCCTTTGTGGCTACTACCTTGCTGCAGCATATTTCCAAGTTGCTTTCCCAACGGTTTAAGCCACCGAACGTCACTGCAGTGGTTTCGCATCGCCTAAGCCAACTTGCAGAAGTTTTCAACCACTGACGCAGGGCCAGTCTCCGAGTTTATCAGAATGAAGTTTTTGTTTGTTGAAATACTGTTTCCGGGGAATTACTCCATCCACTAGGTGCCGTTGAATGGAGAGCAGTCCTGAAATGAGTTGCTCAAGCGCACACCCCGAAAGCCGACCAGTAGCCTATAGGCCTACCGCTTGACCTTCTAGTCAGGCGCTCAACCACTGAGCTAACAGGGCGACATATGTGGACTGTAGGCCTAATGTTTGAAATTCGAGTTACAACGTCTTAAGCTATAGGCTAAGTTGTATCAACCAGTTATGTGACATAGCTTACCATAAACATTAAACAGGGCCAGAGATATAATTTGGGCTTGGTTCTTAGGCTATAAGATCTCCGAGCTGCCAAATCTATAGCCACTTAAAAAAACAATTTTTTCAAAAAACGCATGAAACATCGGTAGGCTACGGAAAGACAAGTCCTTTGTGGAAGCCTTCAGACAGAAGCAAGTCTGGCAAGTTCTTATTGAGCTTTCCCAGTGCCGATTTATAGCGTCTCTTCAACACCCCCATTCCTTTCAGTGCTGGGGAAGAAAGATTTCTCCCTTGGAGAAGACATCCTGATTGTCTCAAACGTTTTCTGCCTAGACTGGATAAAGTGCAGGCCTTACTTATTAGAAGAAATGGTGTATTGGAAACGACAATAATAAAACGAAACAAACAGTTGCTTACCGAATTCTTACATATTCCCTAGTCACTCCAAATCCCCAGTTCTCCAGATTTATAAAACAATGACCACTCCAGTCCATGCCAAAACGTAAAAGAAAGATAGACTAGCAAAAATTGTGGTAGCCACTTTAACAAGTCGAAATTCTGCCACTGAAATTGACTACAATGCAGCCGCCAACCAATCAGAACGTGTTATAAGAGGCTACCGTCCAATTGTGACCCTTCTAGCACTCATCCAGGGAGTTAATGCTTGTTTTGAACTTTATTTGGTAATTACAGAAGAAAAAGAGCAATAGCAGTGGTGAGAATCGAACACGCGACAATGAAATGACTACTTTCTAGCCCTAACCTTAACCCCTAAGCCAACCAGCTGACAAAAAATCCATCACTTAATTTGCTTTCTATTATCTTCTTTTCGCCATTTTTTACGTCACTTAAACCGTAGCTTATGATTGGTTGGCGGTTGCATTCTAGTCAATTTCAGTGGCAGAATTTCGACTTGTTAAAGTGGCTACCAAAAATTGTTAATGCATGGCCGGGTCACTCAAGCATGAAAATAGAATGGAGCAGAGATACAACAATAATATTAAATGGGCGGGGAATCGTTTCTAACACTGATAGCTGAAGTCAAATTAGCAGGTAGGACTCAGCGATTCGCATTTTGAAATGCTCGTGTTTTTGAAAGATGCGTAGGCCTAACAGTAAATTTCACCCAGAATTTGTTTTCTATTAACGACGTTGAAATGGCAGTGTAAACAAATGATATCGTTCGTTTTAAATGCCATTTTGATGCCACAAAGATGCTTCTGTATCGGTTCAATTTAATACAAACGTGACGGTAGCGTGCGCTACTTTAGCCTGAGTAGCGCTAGCGGGTAGGAAGCTACTTTTATCAATTGATAGCGGTAGCGCGCTATTTTAGACCGAGTAGCGGTAGGTGGTAGCACGCTACTTTTAAAGTAGCGAATGTCCACCTCTGGTAATGATGCCTATTGCCTATGTTACCTACTTAGGCCTAAACGAAAAACCATGGCACATTGTGACGCTCTTGATTTAATTATATCATATAAAGTGAGTAAATATCAAAACCAACATTCATACACAGACATATGTCTTGTTGTACATAGGCTATAGTCTAAGCGGTTTTGTCAGATAGTCAAAATAACGAAACATGCATCTACTTCATTGTCTCATAGTCTATAACTTTCAACAAGGAAACACTTCCTGGTCATGCTTGAGAAGACATACCTTACAGAAATATTGCTAAGAGAAAAAATAAAATAATATTAATAGAAATTAAGCTGGAGGTGTCTGGTGATCATAATAATTCATAGTAATACCAAAACCATTAATAACACCAGCACAGGCCTGACAAAGTACAAATGTAAGGACAAAGTAGATATATGCACTGTACGGACTTTCCTTTTTGATGTAATATATTTCAGACATCACAGCTGACAGTGCGGTAAGAGAACTGCAAAATCCTATTTCTATGCCGTATATTGCAATTTTTGGCCAGCAAAGGTCTCCTTCTGCACAGTCATAGGGAGAATAGCGAGATATAAAGACATGGAGTAGTGCGGCGATACTAGCTCCAGCAAGATTGACTAGTAATGTACCTAAAGGTAACCGCTGATTGAATATATGAAATTTGCTGAGGAGATTACGCAAGCAAGCTCCGAATGGTGATAAAATGACAGCAAATACAATTGATCTCTCTTTTTCTGGCACATCCAAGAGTGCTACAATTGTGAAGCAGGTGAATGTCATTAAAAAGATAATGGTGGAAGCAATATTGGCAACAACTTTTCCTGTTCTTCCATCTTTGTTCACAACTGAAGCAGCAAAATCTTGCCCCACCATATAAGACCCGAAAAAGACGTGAAAGCCAACAAGAGCCGATAGAATGGCTTGAACCTGTTACGAAAGTTTAGGCAATATGAGAACTTTTAAAACAGTGCGCCATATCACGATGTCTTTATTTAGAATCGATCTCTGTTCGAGAAAAAAGCGTCAGTGGGTGAAAAGGTTTACGCTATAACTTATTGCTTACTACAATGTTAGTAACCTACTGCAGTACTAGGCCTACATCTTATTAAGCTATAATCTATATTTTATGCTGCAAGGTCTACTTTTGGCGTAGGCTACTGTAGTTAGCGTAGGCCTATAGTAGCTCAAAATAATCTTTCACATACAACCAGCAGTGATAACAGCATTGAAAGTCAATGGACCTTTTTACAAGACACATTAGGCTACATTCCCCGGCATCTGAGATATGCTAGGCCCTGCAGTCAGAAACCAAGGTTGGTTTGATAACAACGATGTTGAGATCATGGACATGCTGGAAGTTAAGTGACTTTTACTCACTCAGAGATCACCAGCGCAACTCTTTGGATGCTTCCAAGAAAACTGCTTTCACCAACATACGCAACAAAATTTAAGCTAAGTTACGCAACATAATAATAATAATAATGTTATGGTTTTATTTATTGTCGCTCTACAACAGCTAAGGTCTTTTAGCGACAGGGCTCATTTTTAATTTGTATCAGGTTTACGATGTTATCACATTATTACCCGACTCATTCTCACTGCGCTATGCAGGATAGAACACAATCGGTACCGTTTTTAAAGTCTTCGGTTTGACCCGACCTGGAATCGATCTCAGATCTACCAGCACCAGAGCCGAAGGCGAAAACCACTCGGCCACTGAGCTGGTTAAGTTACGCAACATGCAAGACTCTTGGCTGAGTACCAAAGTTGTTGAGATTCAAAGCTGTGCCGATAGACACGACACTAAGCGTTTCTACATCGCCTTAAAAACTGTGGATGGCCTTGACTCTAGCCTACCAGCGGAGATATGCAATCAGGCAGCTAAGGAATGTATGGTACTGTAGGTGGTGATAAATTGTAGCTACAACACTACAATGGATTATTTTCTTCCTTTTTTTGACTAATCGTTTACCTGACTCTGAGCTGGTGTCTCTGACTCTTCAATCATTATGAGACTCAACTGTTGGTTCCAATTCGACCACGTTGAAAAAGTTCCACAGAACCCAGCACCTAATCCTTCGTAAAGTGCTATCATCCCAGAACCTGTTGGTACAGGCGAGCCATCTAAAATACCTGATCGAAAAAACATCATTATTTTAACTTTCATATGAAAAAAGCTTGCCGTTTTCCCTTCTACCTCCAAAACTCAATACCGTAACTGTTTGCATAAAGGACGAAAAAAGATGGTTCAAGTTTAGCAAAAGAAAAACTATAAGCGTGTCAACATATTGTCCATAGCATTAAAAAAAAGTAGTAATCAAGCTTGCACTCCTTTTAATGTGTTTAAGAAAGGACTAATGAGCTATGTTCCAACAAGACTGGGTTAATGGTAGGTCTATTAAAATATTCCAACAAAATCCGTTCAAAATATGAAAGTTTTGTGATTGCCTGTTGTAGACACCCTTAAAAACCTTTTCTGTATTCAGTGCAACAACTCCATGAGTTTTAACAAATAGTAAGCAAGTGCTTCTCGACAGTCGAGTGTAGCAAAAACTCAGCGATAGACACGTGTTTCGCCCATAAAGCTGGGCTCATCATTTTTTTTCTTTTTTTTCTTTTTTCGCTCATCAGTAGGCCTACCGCACCACTAGTTCACACCACATAGTTTTCAACCGTTGCTTTTCTCAGTCAATTGAATTCTTACCTTTGTGGAAAGAAAACAACTAAACCAACTGTCGCCAAGGATATGCACAGTGAGAAGGAGCGATCTACACAAATCACGTTTTGATTGATTGTAAGAATCTTTATCCTCGGACTAAAAAGCCTTGAGAGTTTAATCCTGGAAGTTTTGCATAGGGGCAACTTACAGAGAGTTTGAAAAACCTGACGCAGACTGGTCACAGATATTTGCACTGAAGTTTCTACTTGCTGAAGTCTGTAAATTATTTCATCCACCTAGGTGCCGTTGAATGGAGAGTAGTGCTTAAAGTGCGTTGCTTAAGAGCACACCCCAAGAACTGAACCAGATCTGCTTAATTTTGCAGTTTTTTCGTGCACAAGTTGGGAGCTTAACCAAGTAAGTTATCCGGATGGATCGTAATAATTCTCAACAAAAGTGGTACGGATTCACGATTCAACAATGTGACTAAAAGAAAAAATGGTTACCCAAAAGAAAGCAAGCTAGTACGTTGGCCATAAAGGAATGGTTGATGATGTGACTTGCGCTCTCTATGGCGGTCAATTCTCCAAATAATTGATCGCAGAAGATTCTACACAAGCATCCACCCATAGCAAAAAGACTAAAAAACCAAAAACAAAACATTTTTACGTGTACCATTTTATGATATACGGCAAAGTTATTCACAGTAGTCGAACGAAGGAAGAGGCACTTGGTTACGTCCAAGACCATGAAACTATGTTAATCGCAATAATAATATGAATTATGCTGTTTTTGGATTAAGTGAACAGGAAGGCAAAGAAATCAATTTTCGTATCCAACTTCAGGCATGCCATTAAATGTTTTACTAAAGAAACAGCCACAAGCGGTGTCGATCTGGCGCCCTTTTCAGCGTCATATCTCTCACCACTCGGTTATGCAGCCAACAACAATAATAACATAAATCATCAGCAGAATATCTACGATCTTTACCCTAGGTCGCAGGGCTACTCAACTAGCGTACCGCGGTCCGAATCCGGACCTTCTGAGTGTTGACAGTGGACCTCGGGCTTCAGGCAAAATAACCTCATTGCCACGTTTCAGGGCCTCTTTAAACAGATTTCTACTGGGAGGAAGCATTTTTTTTCTGTAATTATCCTAGTAGCTGGGGGAAAAACCTCCAGAGCCCCCAACACTTTGTTAAAAATCCCAGTCGAGTTACGTTTTACCTAAAAAAAAAGGTTCGGTACCAGCATTGATACTTTAACTTTCGTGGTTGCGTATCAAATAATTTATTCACCGGACCGCTAAAAGCATTCAATTTGTCACGCCGGACCTTTGTTAACATTAGTTGAGTAACCCTGCCCTAGGTGTTGAAACCAATTTGTTCCTGAAATGAAAAGAAAAAATGCGTTCATCAACCTCTGCATGCGACACAATATCACAAAAATCTGCTTACGACACAAAAGAACGAAACACTTGGCACAATATAGATTGTGCCGTATACGAATAAACTGTTCACCTGAATGTTACTTCAGACTCCATGTTTGATAAATATTCTATTTTAGAATAGGTGAAATCCACTCAAAATAGTTTTTGTTTATACGAATACATAGGAGTATCTTCGTGGTCCGCAGGAGCGAGTCAAAGTTTCCTAATTCAAACAGTAAAATATGATTAAACAGCGAACTTCAGAAAAATGCTTTGCACTGTATTGTAAGTGTAGGTTACTCACAAATTTATCATAATATACAATAGTGGTGGCCATTCATTTTGACTCAAATACATTCTAACATCGTCGTGCTTAGCGGAATGCCGTAGGCTACTACCTTCTAAATTCATGATAAAATATACAAAATAAAGCATTAATAGTGGGCCTACGAAACAAGGTTTTTCTATATTTGATCTTCCAACACCTGGATCATTGCGTTGTCGATTTGTAGAGGTTTACGTGTCAGGGGTGTAAGCCACGACAAGGTTTAAGGGAGTAATCACACTTCAAAAATTTTGGCTTGCCCTCCTAAAAATATTTTTTTTGGTACTGTACTTTTTCAACGTTTTAATGACATTGTCTTTCATGTTAAATGAAAATTTTCTTTAAAAAAAAAACAACTTTACTTTGATAAAAAATGTAGGCTAGTTATCTCAAATGTTAAAACTCTTGTTGGGACTCAACTTCAGTGGAATTTATAGAAGTCCATGGGTAGATTTTTTCCGGTTTCATTCACAAATTGTAACGTTGTTTCGTCACAAAGAGTCTTTTGTATTATTAGTCACTGACAAAATAGCCTTGCAGTTTTTTTTCCAAGAGCCACAAGCGCGAAAGCAATTGCTATTTTATCCTGAAACCTCTGTCTGCTTTGCACTGACTGGTATTTTTGGTCGTGGATTAGTGTGTTCTGCTTTTCAGAGAAAGAGAACTCAGCAAAAACCTTGAACAAAGAAGCTGTTTTGCAACATTTAAAGAACAAATTGCAACGTTGCTTGAAAATTACAAGTGGTAAACAATGTTTGGTTTCATTCAGTACTTATATAATATTCTTAAACAAACTTTTTTTTCAAACAATCATATATCTGCCCCCCTCCAAAAGGTTGCTTTTGCCTCACGGAAATTGTGTTTCTAGCTTCGTCACTGAAATGCCCGTGTGGGGCTAATCGTTAACTAGTTAATAACACTTTATTCTGGGATAGATCATGCCGAGTCATTAAGGATTAAGACCTACCTTTATTTTTTTCCCAGTGGCCTACTAGAAAGACCACGGCAGCCTACTCCGAGATTGACCACTGCAAAAATGATCAAAAATCAGTTTTTTTAATTTCTTTGCCTACCTGCAAAAAAGCAGATAAGGTATTGATTATAAACCAGTAAATTAAAATAGGAAATATTTTTGAAAAACGTTTTTTTCTAATCAATCAAAAAATGAAAAACCTTATTAATGTCTTGCAACGGTTATGACGAATGAAATGAAAATAATAGCAATTGTGATGTCATACAAATTGAAATTTCACAAGATGATTTGGGCCTGATGCCAATCAAAATCTCAGGCCCTAATACAGTGGTTCCCAACCTTTTTTTTTTTATCCGGTGGACCCTTTTAGTCGATATTCAAATTTAAATCCCCCCCGCCCCCTTATAAATTTAGTTTGTTAAAAACTCGTTTACGTCAATATTTCAATCTAAGTCTTGAAAGATAAACTAAAGTTTTACTGGTAATAAGCTTTTTAGCCTGTAATATTCCTTTTCATACTAAAATAATTTAATTAATGAAGAACGTTGCTGAAAAGTATTTTATTCAAACTACATTCAAGATATAAGAGTCAAAACATTTAACAATCTGTGTGAAGCTTGTGATTTTTTTGTTTCGACAACTCATAAAAGCGGTGGAAGAGTATTGGTAAGAGCACAACGAATATCATCCTCCACGTTTAATCTGTTTCTTTGTTTTGTTTTCATTTGTAAGAGTTGAAAAACCTGATTCGCACAGACAAGTGAAAGCAAACGGAAGGATACATCGAATAGCTTTCTCTGCCACTTTGGGATAGGAATTACACATTAATGGCCGATATTCAATGATTGATTTTTCTCTGAATAAGTCTCTTGCGCTAGAATCCGTTTTGAGTTCTAAAAATTCATCCTGCAATTTATAGGGAATTTTTTCCATCGACAATGTAAATGAATTTCGTATTAAATCAAGCTCATCGTCATAAATTTCAGGAAAATATCGAATGAATTTCAGTTCTAATGCTGTGAGATGTTGCAAAATCAATTCTTTTTCCAACTATGGAAGAACTTGTTCTTTGCCATCAGCAACCATAATTTAAACTCGTCTCTAAGCTCAAACACTCGCTCGGTTACATTTCCTCTTGAAAGCCATCGAGTATTTGCATGAAACAGAAGTAGGCATACATGATGGTCTGCATCCATGTCAATGCACAGTTACTTAACTAATTAATTGGCGGTTAATCTAATAATAATATACAGCTTCGGTAGAGAGTTTGTCTTGTTGAACCATAGGCATACGAAGCCGAGCAACGTTATCAAGTTCAACATATTAAAGATTATTATATTTACAAAAAACACAAAACTACGCAACAATTAAATATCGAACGTTTTCGACATCACAAGATGTCCTCTTCAGGAAAGATGTCCTTTCCTGAAGAGGACATCTTGTGATGTCGAAAACGTTTGATATTTAATTGTTGCGTAGTTTTGTGTTTTTTGTAAATATAATAATCTTTAATATGTTAAACTTGATAACGTTGCTCGGCTTCGTATGCCTATGGTTTAATAATAATATCCTCTTTAACGCTCTAGTCTAGGCCAACTTACTAGGCTAAAAAAGATTTACAAGCCTAAAACCAAAATACCCCCGAAAAATTTCAAAATTACCCACTAGCGGAGAATTCCCCCCCGGTTGGGAACCACTGCCCTAATAACAAACTACTTGTAAAAAAGCAGTGGGAACCTAATCGATGCGTAGTGTTTTCTTTGTTTCCGGCCTTGGAGGCCTCTGGGTCCAAAAGTATCCCCGGCTCTCCTTGAATCTGAAAATATTTATAATAATGTAAATTGTCAACGCTAATGGTAGCGGATCCAGAAGTGCAGACTTCATTTTTTATAATTTTATAAATTTTCTCGAACGTTTGGCAAGCATTGTAAAAGTTATGTTTTTGACCTTCAAAGAGGTTTTGTTGACTTTTTTGAAATTTTTTTAATATATCAACTTCATTGAATGCTTTGTCAAAGCAATACAACGGCAGAAAAAAGCTCGTCAAAAGCTCATCTTTTCAGAAACATGACTATGCTTTACAGTGCTTTCGCCTTCTCCATTAGTTATTTTTCTTCTAGGTCTGGTTTCAGCAGGGTGTTGTCAACAGGGCCTTTTTCAGAGGATAATTAGGGCCTGGTGTCAATGAAAAAGGCCGTCTCGAAAACTTGTAATTGCATCACTTTTGAAACACAAAAACTAAAAACATGCAAAAAAATGACGTGCAGCCTTTGTCTTTAAAAAAACAAGACGCTGGGGTGAATGCAAAACACTTCAACATAATAAGATTGGTCACAGCGGTAAACCATAATCTCTTCGTGGGAAAATTGTAACATAAGATTCCCGAATCCGTTCGTCTGTATGTATCGACCGAAAAAGAAACACTCCTTGAAATGTCTATTCAATAAGTGTATTCCTGTAAAATTAGCCCGCGGCTATCGAAATCGAGATGCAACGCCGTACACCTCTAAAAACTGTCACTACGATACAGATTACTTGGATAAAAGACGGAACTTTTGTCCAGCTAGCAAGCACTAAGCCAACAGTTAAATGTGCGGCCAACTTTCAAACAATCATTTTACGAATGACCAGAATAGATAGCAATATCTCAAACTCACATATGCAGTACTGTGACGCAATAATGAAAGACAATTATGAAGTCATTCAAACAGGTGTTTAAAGCTGATGTAATATTTCCTGTTTAAACAGGATTCAAACTGAAACAGGCCCAAACAGGTCCAAACAGGTTTGACACAAGTCTTATGAACGATGGTGCAATTTTGGCACATTTTCTAGCAACTTCCATGACGTAATATTCAGTAGACTTGAACGGTTTTTTATATGACGTTTGATTAGGTGAACCATTGTCTGGAACATAGCGGCCCCTAGTTATGACAGTCTGACATGGCATAACTAAAAAAGAATTGACGACAATTGTGAGCCAATGAATAAAAACACATGATACACAAATTGTTTGAATCACTCACGTTTAAGTTAATACGCAAATACAAAGGGCATGCAAAGAATGAACAACAATAAGAATAATACACGACGATACATGAAATTGGTACCATAGGTACACACTAAAATGACGCTATATACAATGGTTGCGATAATAACCGACTGTTCCGGGCTCAGACAAGGGTCGGCCACCGCAGACAAAACCAGGCTCAAACCCTAACACTTAGGTGTTCTTTACGGGGGCGAGGCACGAAATATCCCTCAACACATAGTCTACTTTCACTTTCCCCGTACTCTCATCATAGTTGCAGACGGCAACTTTAGCTCTACGAACCACAGGCTTCCCTTTCCTAATTTGTGGAACTACCTCATGCACCCTCCCAAGTTGATACTTCCCACGTTTACCAATATCCTGGAGAGAACCTACCACTACAAGTTGACCAGGCTCCAAATTCTCGGCCATTTTTAGCCATTTTTTCCGGCCCTGAAGACCTGGCAAGTAAAAATCGATCCATTTACTCCAAAACTGCTGAGAAAGTGACAAATTGAACCGATAATCCCTTCTTAATTGGTCACGATCATGTGGTTGCCCAACAGCACAGTATGGGTCTAAGTATGGGGTCAAAAGTGAGGCAGGGGTGATGACAGTAAAATCCCTAGGGTCGTCACTCAAAGGTACCAAAGGGCGTTCGTTCACGATCCGAACGGCACTGCCTGTGTACGTAAGCAGTTCAATAAAATTGGGCTTACGAATTGAAGAGTCCAAAATGTGAAAAAATGCAATTTTAAATTGTTTAACCATTGCCTCCCAGGCGCCACCTTGCGCCGGAGCATACAGAGGTATAAATTCCCAGTTTATCTCTCTCTGTCTCAGGGCGTTGTGAAATTCAGCTGATTCTATCAACTCGGGTAACTTCTTAGATGCTGCCTGAAAGGTACTTCCATTATCGGAATAGATAGCATTAACCTGCCCACGTAAATCTGTAAACCTTGTAAAGGCAAGTAAAAAATCACTCAGCGACAATGACGTAACCAGCTCAACATGAATAGCGCGAGATGCCATACATGTGAACAAGAGTCCCCAAGCTTTTTTGTGACTTCTACCTTCAACAAAGGTTAAAGGTCCAAGATAGTCTAAGCCGCAATCAAAAAAGGGTTTCCTATGCGCAGTTGTGCGAGACAAAGGTAAATCAGACATGAGCTGCCTTATAGGCCGTGCTTTCTCAATCGCACGTACACCACAATCATTAAGATACCTCTTCACGGAGGCATTACCATTAGCGATCCAAAACTTCTGTCGCGTAGACAACAAAGTGTGCTGTACTCCACAGTGCGCATTTCCATTATGATGCGACAGTACAACAAGCCTAGTGAAGGGGTGCCTCGAAGGCAAAACAATCGGATGCTTTGCTTCAAGAGAGATCTCGGGAGAATTACTTAAGCGCCCTTCAATGCGGATTACACCAGCGTCATCTACACAAGGTCTGTACTTTTTAAGTGAACGTAATTCTTTCAAGCGTTCCTTCTCACGTTGCGAAGCGCCAACACTACCTCGCTTTATCACTTCCTCAAGGGCATCCGGCAATCGTTTGGTCATTAAATGTACCACATCGCCATACACGCTCTTCTGAACAAACTTCACAGCCAACTCTGAAGCACTGTTAAGATAAGATGCATCCAGTTTTGGCTTCACAAAGCTACGCTTTCTCGTTTTACAGCACAAAAATTCAACAAAAGCAACCAAATAAGCGATTCTCTTTTTCATAACATACAAAGAAGGTGCGGCCTCGATCAATCTGTGAAGACCACCCTGTCCAACGTCAAGCGACTCCTCTTCGTCACGAAGATATAGGCTATGGACAGGTACTGGAGTGGCATTTTCTACAGATGGAATTTCCTCACACTGGTAGAGAAGACTAGAACCATTTAACCACAACTCTCGAAATTCTTTCTTTGTAATAAGATTTGGCCTTGTGCCAACATCAGCTGGGTTCATATCGGTAGGGCAAAAACGCCAATCCTGGGCTCCAGACAACAATAAAATATGCTCAACTCGACGCGTAATAAACTTATTCAAACGTAAATCAGGGTTTTTAACCCACTGCAACACAGTACGAGAATCACACCAAAAATACTTAAGGCAGTCGGGCATCTTCAATGCCTCGTAGGCCTGCTTCACGAGTCTTGCTGTATTTAAAGCGGCAACAAGCTCTTTCCTAGCTATCGGCCAAGAAAACTGATTTTTTACAACAATGGTAGATTTACCCAGAACGAAAGACACACTCGGAACTCCGTTAACCAGTCTACGTAAGTAAACAACAGAAGAGAAAGCTTGATTCGAAGCATCACTAAACCCATGCAATTGATATGAAACAATATCATCCGGACTGCACACACCAGAGTTTGCAAAATACCATCTCGGTAACGAAAAATCCTTAAGCAGGTCCAAAGAGCGAAGCCACGACTCCCACTCTTTAACAAAGCTATCAGGGACCTCGGTGTCCCAATCAAACTTGTCTATCGCCAATTGCTGAAGTATAAGGCGTGCTTTTAGAAAAAATGGCGCTCCAAAGCCTAGCGGATCAAAATTTTGTCCAAGCTGACTGAGCATACTTCGGCGCGTGTGTTTAGCTAAGGGCTTTAAGGAACATGCGATACGCATCTCGTCAGACTCGGTTTGCCACACACAACCCAATGTCTTCGCTGATGGCAAAGTCATATTTTCAGTCTGAAAGTCAATGTCACGAATCAAAGGTGAAAGCATCTCATTATCCAAATTTGACAAGACAATCATAGCCTCCTTGTTAGCACTCCACTTAACAAGTTTAAACCCACGGCTATCAAACAAAGCAATTGATTCATGAGTGATTTGCTGAGCTTCCTCTAAGCTATCAGCCGAAAATATAAAATCATCCATATACATATTATTTGCAATATTGCAGAGAGTCAATTCACCAGCGCTGCTGGGATTCTGCTCGATCATTTTCTTTATAGCCAAGCAAGCGATATATGGGCTACTCTTTATTCCCCAAGGGTGTACACAAAAACGAAAGGGTACCATCCTACCACTCTCAAGGTCATCATCTTCAAACCACAATATACGAAACAAATCCCTTTGCGACTCAGGTAACTTTATTTGAAAGAAGCATTTAGTCACATCAGCCATGAGACCAAATCTACCAAGCCGAAATCTAGCCAAGACATCTACCAGAGGGTTTAACAAGTCAGGACCCGAAAACATTACATCATTAACACAAGTTCCTCGAAATTCAGACTTGCCATCGTAAACAATACGCTTTTTTAATTGTGACGTCACAAAGTATGGTAAATACCATTCAAATCCCTTGACATTTCCTGCTTCACCAGCACGCTCAATATAGCCATTAGATTTAAGATCTTTCATGGTGTCAGTAAGGAAATCACGAAGTTCAGGTTGTTTCAAAGCCTTCTTCCTTAAAGCAGCAGCATCTGACGCCAACACAAAATTGTTAGGTAGATCAATATCTTCCTTCAACGGAACAGGTATCTCAAATCGACCATCTTTCAACTCAATATTCGGTTCAACAAGTTCTCTAGCCAAAATGTCATTGCGAGACAATTCACAGGTTTCATTTTGCAAGGTCAAATCCTGAATGACTTTATTCAGGTCTGCTATTTCCATATCGCGAGACTCAATTTTACGCTGAAAGCCAGAGATGACATCCGACTCTGAAGACGTCTGCACCCTGCACACGTTAGCAACGCTTTCATCTAAGGGTGACTTACCACCACAAGCCAACCAGCCGAGAGGAGTGAGTAAAGCATGCGGTTCACTACGATTTTCACCAACACGCTCTTCTTTGGCCCACATCAAATAAGCGTTGTCGTTTCCAATCAGTACATCTACAGTACTACAATCATTCAAATGAAACATATTCACGTCATGAAAATGACGGAAACCATTTAAATCTTGTTTATGCGGTAAAGTTTTAACATCGTCAGCCCAAGCTGGGTTAACCACCGAAGTTATATCACAAAACAGTTCATCTGTCTCTAACGACTGGATGTTGAGTTTAACAAGGTTAGCACAAGTAGGTTTCTGACCAGCCAGGGTATCCATTTTAAACGACGCTTTATCGTACGGTTTAAGACCAAGTTCGCACACCAAATCACTCGAAACAAACGTCAACTGCGAACCAGGATCATGCTGACAATACACCAACTTCGATTTGCCAGTCATTGGATTCAAAACACGAGCAGCAGTAACGCGGTTAAAGGCTGCTTTAACATTTCCAATCTTAACATTACGCACAGGAACTTTGGCACCAGCATCATCTTTGCCAATCGAATCCACAGAATCACGTGACGTCACATAAAAATCATGCAGAAGAAAATAGTGTTTCCTATCGTTGTTAGGGACACACTTACGACAGTTGTTTGCATGAACGCAATCCCTAACCATATGCTGGCGCAAACAATTCAAGCATTTCCCAGCTTTCACAATGACATCTCTCCGATCTTTAGGTGTCAAGCGCAAAAATTCTTTACAATTAGACAAAAAATGATATTCAACTTGACCACGTGACGAACAACAAATACATGCCGGCAGGTCTTTACGTCTAGCCTCACCACCGCGCGGTGCGCCAACAACAGTCGAGTACTGCGAACTCCCTGACATCACATCATCATGGGGTTTTACGGACGTCTGCCTAACCGGACATGAAGGCAATTTTCCTTTGCCAAACTTTTTAAAATGCTGCGACTCACCAGAATCGCCCATTAGCATAATGCTAAAATCAGTCGACTTACGCGTTTCTTCTCGAACTACAAATTCAAACAAACTCTGAAAAGTAGGTTCCTCAGTGCTACCATACTGATCACCTAAATAGTCAAGATAACGCTGCTTAGCGTCAAACGGGAGTCGCTTAGCCAAATCCAAAACAAAACGTCCTTCTAATTTATCACGCTGACCATAAGCTTGCGCGTAAAGCAGACACTGCGACAATTCATCTTTAAACTCTTTCAAATCACTGGAAGAGATTGAATTCAATTTGCTACCATAACGATACTTTCTAATTTCCGGTTCGGCGAAAAGACCTCCACGAACTCCAAAACGTTGGGACAAGCGAGCTAATGACATTTCTATCCTGTCTTCCTCTGACAAGCCAGGAGTGTCGGAAACCAAATTAGCAATCGTTTGCGCAGCTGTTCTAACACAAGCTGCTTGTAACAAAGTCAAACGTGTTCGTTTAAATGGCGAAGCTGCCATTAAGGCCGTAACACGATTTTTAAAGAAGATAAATGGCATATTATTACCATCGTAACCAATCAAGGCCGCCTTATCGAAAAACGTCCTACTATTTTGGTATTCAAAAAAGCAATCCTGCTGTTGAGAACTCGATTTAGCGGGAGAAGACAAGCTATATCCCTTCAGGGGCTGAGGGGGCTCAGTCACATGCACAGCCCGATCACGATCCTCACACACGTTAAAATCAGGAGACACGATACGCCTCTCACAACCACCCAAATTACGTGTAGCTGGGCGATCAACAACTAGCGGCGCAGAAAACTTTGAAGGGGGCAAAGCATTACTGCTAATGGCGGCCCCGTGACCTGTACGCTCTGGGGGAGGAGTTCGGTTGTAATTTGCAGACCTTGGCTCTACAGCCTTCGGAAGACCCTTAGCCGCGGCCCCGAGACCTCCTGAAACAGCTGGAAAACATGTGGATTGTACAGGTCCACTTACGGATTCAACAGGCGTCTGGAAAAGGTTAGGTAAATTAAACTGCGATTGATGTTCACTTCTGGAATGCCTAGAAGAGCCCTTCCTAGAGCTACGCCGGGAGCCCAACTCAGAACGATATTCAGCTAAAACTACCTCTTTACGTTGTTCGGCCCTCAACTGAGCGTCTTTGAGTGCGAACTCAGCAGCACTAGCTTCAGCTTTCGCGGCGGCCTCAGCAGCTCTCGCTTCGGCCTCAGCTCTCGCGATGGCCTCAGCTCGTACGGCCTCAGCTCTCGCGATGGCCTCAGCAGCTCTTGCTTCGGCCTCAGCTTGTATCTGGAGCTCCTCTCGTCTTAACTGTAGGCTAATTTGTGCAACTATCCGTGACGAGCTCTCAGACATCCTAGTGCTTACATTTGAGGCGCTATCCTCAGGATGTATGTCAGCATCCAACCTATCTGAGAACTCACTTTCTTTTTGTTCGAAGTTATTTTTTAACGAGTTAAATTCGGGATCTACCCTATCACGAAGTTCTGCCAAGATTGCAGAGTTAACAATTTTACTCAAAAGAGCATGGAAATGCCTTAATTCCTCTTCTAAAGTAGAGAACTTAGATCGAAAAATTAACAGTTCCTGCTTATCACTCAAAGAACCTAGGGCTACAGAAAGTTTCCCAATTTGAGTCAAAATATCCCGTCTAAGATGCCGGGCCTCTCGAACTGACTTAGCCTCATCGTTACTGGGTCCCTCCCCAGAATGGCCTGCCCGACCGCAAAGAACATCATCAGGCTTAAACTCAGTCGAGTCGACGGCGGTCGAGTCCTTGTCGCCACCGAGTGTAGACATATTAAATGTTGGGGCTAAATTTAACAATTAAAAAGTTAAATTACACAAACACACAAATTTAAGTTATAAAAAACTTAACTGTAAAGACCGTAAAAAATACAAAAAAGAATTTAAATGCACGATACCGTAGCTGTACGGGTATGAAGTCCTAAAGTCCACAAAACATGCTTGGATTCTTCCACTTGAATCTACAAGCACAGATGGATTGTCTTTTAATCTTCTTTCTTGCCAATGGATGTCAAAGTTATTTTTCTTCAGTACCAAACTGAGAAGAAATGTCTTTACTTTTTAGCTTAAAGTTCTTCAGTTGCCTACCGAGAAGAAATGTCTTTAATTTTCTTTGCTTCTGTAGACTACCAACCAATAAGATCTTCTTTTATTATTTCTTTGCTTCTGTAGCCTACCAAACCAACAACTTCGTCTTTTATTTTTTATGTGCTTCTAATTTCCAACTGACAACAACGTCTTTTATTTTTTATGGTCACAGCGGTAAACCATAATCTCTTCGTGGGAAAATTGTAACATAAGATTCCCGAATCCGTTCGTCTGTATGTATCGACCGAAAAAGAAACACTCCTAGAAACGTCTATTCAATAAGTGTATTCCTGTAAAATTAGCCCGCGGCTATCGAAATCGAGATGCAACGCCGTACACCTCTAAAAACTGTCACTACGATACAGATTACTTGGATGAAAGACGGAACTTTTGTCCAGCTAGCAAGCAATAAGCCAACAGTTAAATGTGCGGCCAACTTTCAAACAATCATTTTACGAATGACCAGAATAGATAGCAATATCTCAAACTCACATATGCAGTACTGTGACGCAATAATGAAAGACAATTATGAAGTCATTCAAACAGGTGTTTAAAGCTGATGTAATATTTCCTGTTTAAACAGGTTTCAAACTGAAACAGGCCCAAACAGGTCCAAACAGGTTTGACACAAGTCTTATGAACGATGGTGCAATTTTGGCACATTTTCTAGCAACTTCCATGACGTAATATTCAGTAGACTTGAACGGTTTTTTATATGACGTTTGATTAGGTGAACCATTGTCTGGAACAAAGATAGCTCAGAAGAATTGGCGCTTTGTAGTGTCCTGCCGTATGCCAGCCTTCCCCTAAACAGTTTTTGAATAAATAAAACAATCTCAGATGCAAAAGTATACTCTGGCCCTGGGCAATTCTTGGCAACGCTACTGGCTGCCAATGCTAAACATATTTGCCGTTTACAAGCATTTAATGTTGGACAAGTCTTATTCTATCTACCGTTGCAAACATTTTCCAAAAAAAGTGAGAGGGCAGTATTGTATTGTTTTTTCTTATGGATGGCGCCAAGCTATGAAATGTCGAGTTTTCGTGGCAGTAGACTATTGTTACATTTTTTATTTGAAAGAACCTAGCCGAAAAACGTAGAACCAACTAAATATGGGTGGGCCTACTAAACTGAGGTAGCCCTCCAACCGTGGCTTTTGGAATCGGTAAATATGGTTGTATAGCCTATTGTGATTTAACCTATTGAAAATCGAGCTTCTGTAGCAGTAGGCTATTTACAACATTTTGAAATAACTCAAATATTCCATTGCTAACCGACATCAAAGACATCTCCATTTCATTTTCATTATTATCTTTTTTAAGTTCTTCATCATGGTCATCACTTTAGTAGCATATGCAATCAATTTAATTAAATTTTAAAATCCAATGTAGTTATCGACTACTGTATTATTGATCTTTACTATAAGTTTTAATTTATAGGTCTACTAATTGTCGTTGCTGTGATGACTGTAGGCTATGTAGGTTTTGTATTATAATCGCGGTACTGTACGTTTCTTTATCTCTAAGCTGCTGTGTTCTTACTTTTCTTTCCTGATTGAATCTTTATCCTCAGACTGATAAAGCTTTTTAGAGAGCTTAATCCTGGATGTTTCGCATAGCTTAATTGTAGAGGCTTTGAACCATTAACGTTAGCCCGATCACTGAGTTTGATACTACAGAATAAATTTTCCGATTGTTAAAAATTTGTTGTTTACGAATTGTTTCTTCCACTTGTACCAGCTGAATGAAGAGTAGGCCTACTCATTGAAATGCGTTGCTCAAGTGCTCAACACAAGAGTCGAACCAGCGCCGCTTGATCTCGCTGTTTCTTCATTCGTGAAGTCAAGCGCTTTCTCGTGTGGAGTTGGAGACTGAAGCTACTGTGGACAATTTTGTCTGCCATAAAATTGTAATAATACTCTATAGTGAATTTTTTGCTATGACGTTTTTCAAACAATGAGCGTTAAAAGAATGGGCTCGAAAGCAAGCATTAGGGCATAGGCCGTAAACAGGGGCGCCGGAACGATTTTTGACTGGGGGGGCAAGATTACGAAAAAAGGGCACTTTTGTTTACTAAAAGGCCAATTTTTTTTTTAAGTTTTAAGATAAGATATAGCAATAATGTTAATCTATCAGCTCACTATGTATTGAGTAATGACAGCCTACAAGTGTCCGGTATACAAAGAAGGGCATCATGCCATGTTATAATGATGTAACCTACTGTCAAGCCTTAAAGCAGCCTGCGGCCATGGCCGCTAAGTAGTGTTTGAATGACCACCGGTGCTACCTCCTCAATCGGCCAAGTTTGGCCGCCGGTCTCTTTTAGCCAATTATTTATTTCGCAATAGAATGATCGTGAATTAGCTGTCGAAAATATGTAGTATCAAAGAGTGACGCAAAGTTAGGTCAGCGCGTCATAATCGCCACTGTTGCATTGTGCGGGAATATTTGTTATTGATGGAATATAACCATCTGCGATCACCAGCGTTGTAAGTCTTGTTTGTAGGCCTAATTCTCGACGTTTATTTTAACAAAGTCGTAATCCGAAGTGCTAATTTACGTCGGCTGACAATATTGTCGTTTTTATGTCGATTCGATGTTGTCGGACATTGAATCGTTGTTGAAAAGGAGAACTAGATTAGTTGACATCCGAAGGGAAAACATTTTTTGATCATATTTTGCAAAAATTATGCTTCTTTTAGTCATGTCCTTCACATCATTGAAATACTTATTTTATTACCTTGCCGTCATCGTCAACACATGTCGAACGTTGTTTTTCGTTGCTGAAAAGAATTCTAGGGGAGTGGCAAACTTCTTTAAAATCAGCCACATTGGAGACAATCGTGCGAGTGTCGTTAGAATGGTCCCGCAGTTCTGGATTACAATCCCGATGAAGCAGTTATTGCGTGGTGCAACGAATCTACTGTAGGACGTCGCCCAGGCCCAGACTTCAACAACGCTAAGTGATCATTTTAGCATTGTTGCAAGTTTAATTCTATTTACTTGTGCTATCGTTATTTTATATTTTGGCCTCCAAGCACGCAGATTTGGCCGCCGAGAAGGAGCTCCCGGTAGGCCACGATGGCTGCCAAAAAAAAACGAGTTTTAAGGCTTGTACTGTTTTGCAAAATTTTGTGCCGTAATATTATTTTGAGGCAAAAATGAAAGATTATAATTAGGCTAAAAGCGAATAGCAGAAATTTTTATATTGCAAAATGTGCATTAGCTTACATGACCTTAAAAGGGCACCATTGCCCCCCCTGCCCCTCCATCTGCAGAAAAATTGAGGGCAGGGGGGGCTTCCGCCCCCCCTGCCCCCCCGCTTCCGGCGCCCCTGGCCGTAAACTCTTCCAATGCAGGAGAAGCAAAAATTTCATTTCCATCATGTTAGCAAAGAATAGCCTAAACCCTGTCACATTCTTTAGAAAAGAATAGTTAGGCTAAATATGCGGACAATGCGGTAATTCGCATCAGAGTCTTGCCAACCAAAAGCTGTTTTGCTTTAGTGTGCATGCTGCTATAGTAGGGCTACTACGTTTTCTTTTAAGAGGATTTGTCCTCTTTTTTACAGAAAAATGAACTGTCCTCCGAGGACACTAAGAAATGCTCAAATGTCCTCTTTTTTGACAGTTTGGGTTTTCTTTCTTATATTTTCAACGGGATTACATTGCTTGATGACGCTTCAGCGACGGCTTGTAGGCTATTTGTTTTCTAAACATTTTGTATAGGCCTACCAATGTGACATGCTGATTTATGAATTGTACAAGAAATTGGCGCATTTTATGGAACTGCTGTTGAACGTTCATTGCCTGGTTCACTGTAAGATATTAAACGACATTTTAAAGGCCATGCTCACACTTTCACAAAAAAATATTCCTTTACCAGTTTACCTACATACGTTTTATATTGATACAATCAGTGGCGTATCCTGGTTGATTTCCGTAGGCATGCAATGGAAGGAGGGTCATAGCTAGTGTAGGGGGTCTGGGGGCATGCCCCCCTCCCAGGAAAATTTTGCAAATTTACCTTAGGTTTTATAGCTTTTCTTGCAATCTGAGCCATACCTAGCTGATAATTGTTTGAGCTGTTTTGCAAAAAATGAGGTTTGGAACGCACCATGAATCCAATGTTTTAATTTTATATCTTTATCCTGCATTGCAGGAAAGCGGACTTGAAACGCTATGCAGTGGTGTATGGCCTTCAGCATACACCCGACCCGTTTTCTTGATGATCTTTTGAACTACTGTGCTTAGGTCTCAAGTATATCATATTATCCACAGTAGAAACCCGCAACGACTTAAACTATGAGGACCAAAAGAAAAAAAGGCCAAACAAATGCCAATCGGAAAACTAAAAAAGACCCCCAAACAAAAATAGTCCGGCCAAACACTTTTTAAAAATCCCGAATTTCTGAAATTTGTTCTTAAAAAGAGCAATCTGGCAACCTTGTCTCAAGATCGTGATTTTTGTTTTGCATGCAATTTCAAATCTGCATGCCTTGGTTCCATTTGCGCCAAGGTGTTGTAAAAAAGCGGCGAATAGGCAAATTGTATTACCAACGCATGCTGATTGCTGAGCTCTTCTCAGCATGCAGGGTTGCCAGGGTCAGCAAAGTTGCCAAATTTTGAAAACGAACAGTTGTTTCGAATATTGAAATTAAGAGAGCGAGGAGGTTCTGCTATTAACATTTTCAATTTCTACGCATAAATTCGTTGTTTCTGAAAGATTTCTGATTTCATCAGAATTGTAAGGCATGCAGTGCATGCCTTGTATGCATGGAGAATACGCCACTGGATACAACGCTTGTAGACATTGTTGATTACCAACTCAGTAACTCAGTCTATAAGTAGGCCTACAATGTGTATTACACCTAACCTCCAGCAAAAGAAATCGTGGCATGGGTAGGCCGTGGACGTTGCTATAATAGCACTTATAGCGACGTCCACGGGTAGGCTTACAGCTTTGCAAGGAAAGGGACAGATTTTTAGTTCACACCGTTCATAGCATGTTAACGGTTATGTGCAGCCTACTGTTTTAATCATATTTCTTGCAAGTAATTTAACAATTTTGTTAAGGCTGACCATTCCTTGTTGAAAAAAGTTAAGGCTTGGCTACCTGGAGATCATGCCTGCCACAACATCGACACTGCCATAAATAGCGCCCTGCGCACAGTGACCGGATGCCTGCGTCCCACACCATTGGACAATTTCCCCATTCTCGCTGGCATCCAACCCGCTGAGCTTCGTCGCGAAGAAGCCACTCTGTCCCTCGGTCGACGGGCACTGGAGCCTAACCACCTTCTCCACCACAAGATCTCTGCTCTCCCAAACGAGCACCCCCGTCGATTGAAATCAAGACATCCATTTGTGCCAGCCGCTCAATTTCTTATCAACGAAGCTGATGTACAAGACATCTCTGCGGCTACTTGGGCTGACCATAAATGGAGTTCTGAATGGAAGTCAAGCGCCACCAGACTATTCGTTCATCCCCGACGCCGACACACGCCCCATCGGCCTAACACTACCAAGACAGGCATGGGTGCGCCTCAACCGTCTCCGTACGGGCGTCGGGCTTTTCCGCTCAACCATGCACCAATGGGGAATGACCTCTTCCTCTTCCTGTGAATGTGGTGCCGAGGAACAGACCGCAGACCACATCATCAATGACTGTTCCATCTTCAAGCCACCTAACGGAGTGGAAGGTCTGCGTGTCATGGATGATGAAACCAAAGACTGGCTGCTCTCTAGCAGCCTTCCAGTGTAGTCCGGGAACATCGTGAATCGTCAATCTCGGTAACCGCCGACCTGGGGTGGTAAAAGGATAGACCATCGGCCCCAGAGGCTCACACGACGATGCCTCATTTGTCACATTTTACAGATTGTTGCGATCATGGCTGTCTGACTAAAACTGTTTAAAAATTAGGTATTTTTTTCACTTTTTGCTGACTCTTAATAATATAAAATCATTTAGGGAAGCACTAAAAATGAGAAAAAATAGGTTAAACGTTCAGTCAATCTGTTTTCTTGTTTTTTTTTCAGTAACTTTTGCTGCGTAGGCCTATAGGCTACTGTAATGATCTAAAATGGTAAACGATTTTTCAAGCGTAAAATTCTACTTGCTGGCGAAACGTGTCCTTTTTTAGGCGATGAAATATGGTAGGCCTATGCTATAGGCTAAGCATAGGGTTAGAATTCCGTTAAATCCACTGATATAATGACGTTTTCTACACTTTTATTTCTTCGTCAGTATTACATGGCCAAGGTCAGTAAGATGGCAAGTGGATAAGGCGCTTAGATTCCAACCACAGGTTAGATTCCTGCAGTGGCGTAGCCAAGGGGGGTTTTGGGGGTTACAATCCCCCCCTTTGGCACGCGTGTGACGTCACGATATTGAGAATGATGCTTTCAGTCTAAAAAAAATTGCCTAATTTCAAACAAAACTGCATTAAAAGAGCGAGTTTTGCCAATACCAAACATTTAAACATCTCAGCCAGGAATTAGCAACAAGAAAACATAGAGACTTAGCTTTATTTCCGAAAAATACCGAAGAAAACATGATCTTATTCTTTTGCTATACCACCGGACAGCACCATTTTACAGGAATATTCATACCCACATTTTTGTTGAAAATGCTCTCAGAATGCACCAAATTCAAAGTAATTTTTCAAAATTTTCTGGGGGAGGCCCCCCAGACCCCCCGCCGCTGGGTGGTCAAAACCCCCCCTTTCAAAATTTCTGGCTACGCTACTGGATTCCTGGTTGAACACAGTGTCAAGATAAGTGTTGAATACCACCACTCATTTTTACCCAGGGTAGCATATATTAAATTGAGTAGAAATATCCCTGAAAGAAAAGTGGCCGAGAGAAAGTAATTTAGATAAGCCCAGTTATATTTGTGCTGTAGGCCCAGTACAATAATGAAATTTTTTCAGCTTATAGATGTCTTCATTTTTGTGACGTATCCACCTTTCAAAAAACGATTATTTATAAGATTTTACCATTACTGTAAACAAACAAATCAACATATTGGTTTGTTATTTGTTATATAAGGTAAAAGTGAGTCCCATACTTGATCCAAGCATTAGGAGATATGCCCAACAACTACGCCCACCCAATTTATTACTACCTGGATAGAGGCGAGCGGTGTTTTTCAACAAACAGCTTAAGCCGCGTGGAGTCAAACCAGGATTGTATGAATGGCAAGTGAGCGCCTTATCATTAATCCACGGATATTCTTATTGGGTTGAAAATTGTGGATTATTTTCTTTCGTCGCAAAATCTCAACCGTTATTGCAACTTAGATTACCAACTGGTTTATAGGTTAGTTGAGATTGAGCGTGATTTACTCCATTTATAATACCACAAAGGATTTGACACAGCATGACAGTCAATATTATGTAACTATAAGCAAATACTGGATGTTCATGTCTAAGATGAAAAAATTCACTTACAAACGTTGATATGGTTGTTAAACATGCACAAAAGCCTGTTCCAATTCCATAAGTAACAATGATGGGCCAGCAGATATCTGTCGATTCAGCACAAGCTGGTTTTGCTACGCGAGAGTTGATCACATGTGTAATTGACAATAACAAAGCACCAAAAACGTTTGCAAGCAATGTGCCTAAAGGTAACTTATATCTTTTTACTTTAAATTTGGCAAGCCAAGCACGAAGAAAAGCCCCCAATGGTGCAAATAATACCGCTAACCAAGTTCTTTTACTGAGTTGTGTAGAGTCAAAAGCTGTACCAAAAGCGAACCCAATGATAGAAAAAAATAACAAAGTTGATACGACTATATTTATAATCTTTTGTCTTGTTTGACAAAACCGCTTCCGAATTCGTTCACCAATATCCTTCCCAAAGTCGATTCCAACACAAAAAGATCCTATAAAACTGTAGAATCCAATAAACCAAGATGCAACAGACAAAACCTGCAAAAATTGTTATGTATTTCAAATCATTAATCTTCACTCTGTCAATCTCGGTTACCGCCGACCGGCCCTGCGTCCAAAGCCTTTACAGTCTACAAGTAGGCTATGCGACACTACCAGGAATAACCTTATCAAGGCTTTGTCAGTCCGAGGATAAAGATTTAAACTAAACCAAACCAAATGACAAAGTGAGACTGACTCAAGGCAGAAAAAAAACTTGCCCCGTTAGCCGTTGGTGATATAACCAGGGCCCACAAGAGGGGGGGACAACCGGTGCATTGCACCGGGGCCCGGTGAGTTCAAGGGGGCCCGACAAAATGTCTAAATTTACGCGATATAAAAATTGATTTCAACGATTTTGCATAAACATTGTTTTTATATTAGTTCCGTATGTTGAATGGGGCTCCCCTTATGGGTAGCCTTGGCTATGCCCTTTTTTACAATTACAGAATTTTCAATTTTTCGAGTTTAGGGGGGCCCGACAAAATGTTTAAATTTGCGTGCTCAGGTCGATTTTGCATAAAATATTGCTTTTTATATTAGTTTTGTATTTTGATTGGGCCCCCTCATGGGCATGCTCTTTTTTAGAACAACAAAATTTTCATTTTCTTGCGTTCAGGGGGCCGATAAAATGTTTAAATTTGCGTGTTAAGGTCAATTTTGCATAAAATGTTTTTTATATTTTGAAGTTGGTATTTCTTATATGAAGTTGGTATTTCTTAATGCCATGAACAATAGCAATGCATTCATCCTAAGTTTGCTCCCCTAGTCTTTGCAGATTTCAAGGTCAAAAATGGTATTGTATGTTAATGTAAAGCGGTATGCAATGCTATGTCAGCCATGTCGGATAGCATTGCAATTTTTATCTTCAAAACAGCTGGTTTTACCCACTTGTTGCCATGGTTGTAATCAGATGTTGCCAGAGTTAGGATTAAAGTTAGGAAGGGTTAGAGTTAGGAAAGGTTAGGGTTTTGATCTTTGCCCAGGACTAAAAAAAATTTCCAAAATACAAGTTTTTGTTTTCAACAGCTATAAACTTTTCCTCAAATCAGGGCAGAATTCCATATCTGACAACGCTATTGAGGCTATATTTACACTATGTAGTGTTTTAGCATTTTAAAGCATTTTATCTTTGTGTATAACTAGTGTGTATCTGTGAATTTAAAGTTATATTTACAATAGTGCATTGTTTGTGAAATATTGGAGTGCTATACTTTAAGCTAATTTATCCTTTGTAAGAACGCGCACCGCAAATTTTGCTTGTGATTGGTGAAATATCACGCGACATGTCGCGCTGGGGGGCCCGGCAGCAACATCTGCACCGGGGCCCGGCAGGGCTCTTGGAGGCCCTGGATATAACATAACGCCGAGACAATCTGCTAAAGATCTCCGAGTGAATTTAATAGCCTACGTAATGTTCTTTTTATCAAATAAGGAATGACGAAAAAGGATCCTTTTATAGTCATTCCATTTAAAAAAATCCCAAGATTGATGTATTCTGATGCGAAAAAATATTTTTGTAATTATTGCAGCCTAGCCTATTTGTTATTAAAAGTAGCCTATTGGAAAGCTTCACAAGCACGTAAATGTTCAGTTCAGTTCAGTTGTTTTTATTTCTGACCATCATATCAAAACAATACACGTCAGCATAGAAAAGGTCGAGAAAAGGGTAGAAGCGACAAAACGCGAACGTTAAAACGTGCTTGAGACCGAAGTAAGTTATTGAGTTGAGAGAAATTTGGCACGGTCGCAACACCTTCAGAAAAATTTAAGATATAAAGGGAAAATAAAAAAAGAAAATGTTACAAAAACAATGTGGGGCAAATGTATCAAAAACAAGGCCTTTGACTGTTTGCAATGATTTTCGGAAACAATGGTTGGAGATCTATTAGCTTACATAGAGAGCTAAGCAGTAGCTTCTAGAGTATACCATTCTGCAACTCCTTAACATTTAGACCCAATAAAATCGTCCATTTCAGTCTCTGGACTATACCTAGAACTAGAATCTTTTAATGAGCAATCGATGTTTCGTCTCATCATCCAACACACGCAATTCTTAGGTTACAAATTTTTATGTTAAACTTTTTTATTTGAAACTAAACAACAAGAATTTTTGTGGTGAAATGATAAAAGCTTCTCTTGCCTGTGGTTGCGAAGAAGTTGGTGTTTCTCCAATTAATGTGAGACTTAATTGTTGATTCCATTTTGACCAAGTAGTAAGGCTTCCACAAAATCCTGTTGTTAAACCTTTGTAGAAGGCATGTGACCTCACTTTTTCTGTTGAAGAGCCATGCAAAGCACCTGTCATCAACAAATATTTTATGGCTAAAAGTAGATTGTTTAAACAGTGATACAAGCCCAGACAGCAAAATCCGTCATTTTTGCAGACGTTGAATCAATGTAAAAAAGACGGATTTTGCTGTCTGGGAGTAGACTTATGAATAATTTACAATTTAATAGCCCCTTGCAGGCCCACATAAATAAATATTTTACAAGAAATATATACGTTAACTTTTTGAACACCTTCTTGTTGTGCGATGCAAATTAATGACTGTAAGGAAGGTTATGCAGTAACCAGTAAGTAATACACATACAACCAAAAATGACTGCCTCTAACTTTGCAACGAAGACCCAACTATAGACATGCCAAAATTTCTTATTCCATAACTCTGCTTTTAAGAGTTGACCTACTAACAAGAACAAAACGGATATTTTTGAACAGTAGTCTAAAAGTTTAAATTGCAGGTATCACTACTGCTTGTATGCGAAAACAAAATAAAAGTATAGTTAGGCTACTATTATTATACTTCAAAGTCTATTCTTTAAGTTTTTTTAAGCATTTTTTTCTTCTTCTGACTGTGATTCCACGAGTGGGGTCGCCGGTGGCGGATTTTAGATTTGCACGGTTGTCGATTATAATAATTAATTAATTATAATTATTATTATTCTCCGCTTTTGAACTCTCTGCTTTCACATTAATAGACCACTGCGAAATATAAAAAAAAAAAAACGAACGACCATTAGGCTACTAACCTAAAATGAAGCTTCCAAATATATTGGAAAAAAATGATTGATTGACGATCCTTCCAGGGTCTTCAATGTAGATTGTATTTCCAAATAACTGGTCAAGGCCAATTCTACATAGACATCCGCATATTGAAAAGAATCTACAAAAAATTTAGTCATCACATGTTGTCTAGTCTAGTGCCTTTGAAACGGTGACATTGGACATGTGGCTTCTCTGCGAAAATTTCTAAAGTTATGGTAGGCTAACCCTTCAAAAAATAAAAATGTAGTAGGCTAGACCATGGCTACCTAGGAGGCTGAGGCAGATAGCCATGAGTACCTACCTATACAATACATACTGTAGGCTACACTCTACGTTCAATAAAGTAGATTATTCAACAAAGCAAACCAAAATTATTTCACTTTTCTAATTGGTTTTGAGCTCGCAAGTTAAATTTAGTTAGATTGTAGCCTAATTGATTTGGATAACGTAATTCAGTGATAACGTAATTCAGTGATATAAAACGCAATTCATTGTCAACACAGCGTCTGCGTCAAAACCAAAGTACAATAGCGACAAAAATAAACAACTTACGCAATGTGAAAATAAACTGCCATCTGCTTAAATTTGTAGCTTCTTGCCAAAGGGGATTCTTGGCCAGTTGTTTGTACAATTTGACGTCCTTTCAACGTAAGTTCAATGTCTTGTGTCGCTGAAGTAGTCGGCGCTGTGTCATCGCCTGGTTCTCCATTTACTCTGGTGGCTGTTTTTTTATAACAACATTGTGACTTTTGAACCCAACTGTGAAACAGTATATCTGCTAAAGTTACTTTGTATCGCCGACATTGGCAGACCGCTATGTCAGGAGGCTATCAATTCTCAAGGGTAGCCAGAACTACAAAATTTAAGCATAAAAACTGCATATTAAAAGCCTGATCATTACACAGCGAAGGGATAAGAAAAAATCATGTTTGTCTTTCTGAGAGGCTGCCGTTTTGTTTTGCCCATTACCCAAGTTGGTCTGGTAGGTTATTCTAAAAGTCAAGCTTTGCGTTAGCAATAGTGCAACATCGAGCGACGTTGCGTAACAAAAATGTACGCGTGAGCAAGGTCTTCCTGATCTTTATTATGCCGTAGACATCATTCGTAACTGTGCTAGTACGCAAACCTGGCCCAAGCTCAATAAATGGCCGATTTGATTTATATCTTTGATTTTAAATCTACACAAGTTTATATCTTTCAACCTTAAATCTTGTAGAAGCTGTCAACAAGTGAAACGATGTCCAGTATCTACACACCAAACCAAGCAGGGAAAATAACTAATAAGGAGGAGTCATAAACTTTCGTCACCACTATCGAAAGTGTACAGCTTGTTTTCTATAAAAATCGATTTATATCATAGTTAAAGCACATGACTAAGCTAAAAGCCAAGGATATCTTAACGTTTTATGTTTTCAAATGTAATTTTAAATAAAAAGTGTAAGCAACATAACACGTGCTTACGTGGTGTTGATGCATCAAGACAGGCCTTTTTTCGATTCACATTTTCCATGGAATTAGCTCAGATTCTTCTTGTTGTGAATGTGTATTGTTGTTGCGTCACTTTTACGTCATATTATAATAAAGCGAACCACAGGGCAGTAGAAAACCTTCAATATAAAGTAGAAAAAATTAAAGACATTCGTTGTTTTCTTTATAGATAGATTTGTATTTTCCTTCCATACATTTAACCTTTACGTTTTATCGATCATTGTGAAACCTACTCAGACAGCTAAGTTCGTCATTTTGACATTGATTCAACGTCTGTAAACGTAGAATCAATGTCAAAATAATGGATTTTGGTGTCTGGTAGGCCTACTGGTTACTGTCATCTCTCAGCTTGTAATCAAATAACAGTAGATTTACGAAGTAGTAGCAAGAGCGAAAATCTTCTGGTGTAAATATAAAAAAACTTAAATATTTTAACTAAAAATGAAATAAGCAATTTCAGGTAGACAAGATGAGATGTAGCAGACACATTTTAAGTTGACCTGAATGACTATAACTACAAAAGAGTGTATTTGTCGATATAACGTAGTAATTCAATGCAACGTAACAACTTTCCTAAAAAAAAATTGGCCTTCCAATCCTAACCCACATAAGCTACCTATTCAAATGAAAATGTTGAAGTTTAATTGTAATCAAGGCTGAAAAATATGTAGCAAAGAAATCTTTCCAACAAAATTGACATGAGCTAAATAGCCTACGTTGCAAGTAGAACATTCTACAGTTCGTATTCTGCGGTAGGGTGTTCTATATAAAACTACTAATTAACCTACCAGCTGATCAATAGTTAAGCTAAGTACCCTTTTTATTTTCCAACAGTTGTCTCGGCAATCTTGCGCATTCAGAGATAGTGCATATGGGATTTGTCTCGGGCAACCTTACACATTCAGCGATAGGCTAGTGCATATGGGATTTGCCCTCAACTGTCCAACTAAATGATGACATATTATAGGCTAGTTGTTTAGGTTTGCTCAAAATCCAAGTGTAGGCTATTCTGTCTTAAAAGGCATGAAACGAAACAGCAGACTAAAACATACTAAACTCATTGAAAAACATGCGGTGACAGCGTGACGTTTCCCTACGCCACAATAGAACACTTTGAAAAATAATTCAAGCAGGAAGTGGAAGCGAGTTGACGCCAGCAGCTGATTTCTTACAAATTCAGTACGTAGTACGTAGTACGTATATGACGTCACGCACTTTGTGGCGGCCAAAGTGACTGAAAATAAGCTCCATACTATTTGCTATGCTCGTGTTATTTTGTAACCTGTTTCGGTTCTGTTCTTTTTCTCCTTTTATTGTAGTCAAATTCGTTTACACAGTATTTCATTTTCAACATGCCCTAGCAGTGAATTTTAAATCGAACTAAGTTACAAACAGGTTATTTACTTATTCTGTTTAAGAAAGCTTTAACGAAATCTATACTATAGCTTAGGCACTTTTTTCTTTTGTTAAAAACTAAGATAGCCTAGTGTGAGTTGAATGTACTTATTGATTTGACACAAAATCGGCTACAGAGGAAGATCCCTTTGAAAGGCTCAATCGATGAATTAATCGGAGTATGTAAACAAAGAAGCGACGAGGCTGGACAACAATAATGAACACTTCGTGACGTATTTTTAAAAACAACTCTAACATGACTGAAAACAAGAAGAGATAAAGCGAATGTCGGCAAGGTTTTTCTAGCTGCGGGCCAAAAAAAGAAATTTGGCCTTCAAAAAGCACAGCGCTATAGCCTACTGCACGGGCCACTACACGAAAGGTCCTCGCATTGATAATTTTATTTAAAAAATATTTTAGTTAACAACTAAAGTAGATAGCCTAAACTTGTTATTATTTCATTTAGAATCTACACTTATATTTTTTTCGTGAAGAAATTTCGTTTATTACTTGTCCTACCTTGGCCCATGTTTTATAGGGTCACTTCAGGTTTTTAACCGCTTGATGTTTGTGTTTGGTTCGGCTTCTTTTACTTTTATGGAATTAATATACTGACACAGAATCAAACAGCATTTGTATTTTTTGCAATTATTACTTTCTGTCAAAATAGGAACAGTCACATCACAATTTTGCAACACACACGCTTTCATTTTAAATTGGACTACAGCACAAGTGGGACCACCCCAGGCCCGTAGCCAGACATTTTGAAGGAGAGAAGGGGGGTTCTCAAATCCAAAAATATGGACCTTTTGAAAACACTTTCTTCTTGTCGTGTCCGCAAGCAAGCAATCAAAACATAAGAAGTGGCAGTAAGCCTACATAATATATAGACCAGGGTGGTCCGAGACTGCGAACATGAAGGGCCACATTAGGGTCTGAGAAAAACTTCACGGGCCGCATAGTCAGAAATGATAAAGCGCTGCTGAAAGTAGAAACGTTGTTAAATAAAAACTTAACTAGGTTGCGATTTTGAACTTCTTTTCTATAGATTTCGATCTGTTTTAGCTACATTCTTACTGTTCGCAGGCTATGAACATTAACAAATCTTGTCGCTGACAAAATACAGTTGCAATGAAAGGACTGAGTTTGCTGTTCTGATCGACCTAATGTTTTGCTGCACGCCTAACTCACTTTTCAATCTCTGCTTGCGACTCAAAAAGTGATTTTCAGCTAGTAAAATAGATACGATACATAACACGTAAACAAATTAGCAAACCAAAACAATTTATTGTTTTTTGCTTTTGCATATAGTGTCGATCTCCGGTTTAAATTCAGTGGTCGACAGACGTAAGCAGGCATCCAGAGTTTCATCAGCCATTCTGTTCCGTGTGTCGCTTTTTAATCGCTTCATAACGGAGAAAGTGCATTCATAACGGAGAAAGTGCAAGCAACAAAAGCAAAATATCAACGCACGTTTGTGTCGTCACAAACCGACATTGTTCCCTAATAGTTACCTATTGACCCGATTATGCGCGATTTATTTAGGGTTGTGGCGAATGTCATGTATTAATAAAACGTAGGTGTATTTTTAAACCTTGGATTTAGCACTGATAATTCCGGCATGCACAAAGTGTTCGCGGCCGCACAAAAGCTTCACGCGGGCCGCATGCAGCCCGCGTGCCAGGGTTTGGACCACCCTGATATAGACCAACAAACAGAACAAACTTCAAATTGTCAACATTACAAAAACGAAGTAAATAAATACAAACAATTTTCACATTAACAATAGCACATCTACAGTGGAACCGCACGGGGCGCCGGAAGCGGAGGGGGGGGGGGGAGCAGAGGGTGCGGATGCCCTTTTAAGGTCATGTAAGCTAATGCACATTTTGCAATAACAATTTCTGCTATTCGCTTTTAGCCTAAATTGTCTGCCATATGCGAGGTTCTAAACAAGCAACAAAGACTGTCTTTCGGAAATACACAAACTTTTGTGCATTTATCGAACAATCACGCTCATCTCGGTCAATGCTGAACGCAGTTTTAGCGCCATGAGGCGAGTAAAAACGTGGCTTCGCACCACAATGACAGACAACAACAACCGAATGTTTGTGACTATTCACGAACAGGTTTTGTTTTCTAAAAAAAACAGGTGATGGACACCATTGACTTAGAAGCTGTTGCAAATGAGTTCATTCGAGCAACCCGACAGTCCGCCTCGATAGCTCAGTTGGTTAGCGCGTGACGTCTGGAACGAAGAAGCTTCAAGAGCAAGCGGCGCTGGTTCGACTCTCGGAGTGTGCGCTTAAGAAACGCACGTTAAGGACTGCTCTCCATTCAGCGGCAGCTAATGAATGGAATAGTTTCCCGGCAACAAGACTTCAACAATCGGAAACTTCACTCTGCCAATCTCGGTGACCGGGCCTGCGTCAGTGATTCAAAGCCTCTAAAAGAATGCGAAACTGCCCGGATTAAGCTCTGCAAGAAGCTTTACCAGTTCGAGGATCATCAATCAACCGTACTTCAGATTGGTGTGATATTTGTCTATTTAGCCTATACAGTCAGGGCCTCCGAGAGAAGTCAGCACTGGTCGACAAACAATGCGAAAAATGGCCCCATAATATTTTTTAGCAAATATACAACTTCTGTAATTTGTATCTTGCGTTGCATGGTTGTGTTAAGCTGAAGTTAGCCTACTTTCCTCAGCATGAAAAGAACTTCCTTTAACGTAAAAATCAACAATAATCACTGGATTACACTTGCAGCAAAAATGCCATTGCGGCAAACTATTTTGTCCACAAAGCTTTGCAAACACACAATACAAGCAACGAAAATAGTTCAACCAAGCATTTAATTCAGGAGTGTTCAAATTTTTTCCCACACGAGCCAGATTTGATAATATTGAAGTGTTCGCGGCCAACAGCTACATTAATTTTCTTAAAAATGCAAGTTGAATTTACTGTATATGATTTTTGTGTGTCTGCAGGCCAAAAATAACGCGCTGTACAAGAACAAGCGCGGGCCGTACAAAAACGTCTCGCGGGCCGGACTTTGGACATCTCTGATTTAATTCAACCCTTTCCGGACTTTTTGCAATGCAAAGTTACGGATCACAGCATCAAATGATAAAATTTTGCTTCGTCTGAATTGATGCACAACATGTATAGTTAGTCAAAAGTGAGAAAAACTAACTGGTAAAGGTGATCAGGTACTATGACACTTCCTCAAATGGGCGATCAACCTAACGCAGAAAGCAATCATTAAGAAAATAAATCAATAGTTTTTTTTCAAGTCTAAACCTTAAACCATTTGACCAGGTTAACACTCACAAGAGTATTTCAAAATTTTTTTTAATATAATATTATTTATGTTGTGGAACCGGTTTTCTTCCTATAGGATTCATCAGCACAACTGGATCGAAACGAAAAAATTACAGAAGATTACTATTAGTACAACTAGCCCAAAAAAAGCGCAAATTTACATGTTAAATAAATAAAAAAATAAAAGTCACTGAATGTCCAAAACCTTCACTAGGCTTTTCAATCGGTTTTGAGTCATAGTGGAGCGCAAACAATTCTTTACAAATATCAGTAATTGCTAAAACCACGTTCTCAAATCGCAACCGTTGGAGGTATAGCTACAGGAAAAAAAAAATCATAACAAAACTATTTGGAAAACGTTTCGAAAGTTGCAATCAATGGTTTCCTTGTGTAGAGATAATGGGGTGGCTCGTTCCGGTTTGCAGCTGAAGTTTGCTGTGTAGCTTTCTGTCAAAAGTACCAACTCATCCAAAACGTCATTGTTGTACAAATGGTTTAAATTTGTCCCACATGCCTGCAACCGCACATCAGACATGGCCTAGGATGAAATTTTCATAGAACTTCAAACTCATCGACGATATGTTTGAGTTTGTTGATACATTTGTCAATTCTAACAACTATCGAATCCTTTGCAATGTACGGTAGGTAGGCTATAGAATATATTTCGTTCGAATGATTCAGCTAGTTATATTAAGTGGAGTTATAAAAGCGTTCTGTCCTCAGGAAAAGAAAATCATTTTCTTTTAAATTTATATTGCAACAACAACTTTAGCTTGCCTTCTCTTCTCAGCTTTCTCTTACTTAGATTACATCTTCTTTCAATTTCATTAAATTCATCAGTGAATCTTGTTTAGAACCGTAGTCCACATAGCCTAATGCAAAGCAGTCACAAATTGAAAACTGCTAGTTGTAGGCTACTTTAGCACTGACTCAGCTTCCGATCAAGCTCTTGTTGGTTCCAACTTGATGCATTTAAGTAACGTCTTTATTAAGCTTCAATTGCAAAAGGGTAATGTAAAGCATTGGGTTTGACTACACCACGCCTTGATTACCTTCTCGAAGTCAATTTTCTTTGCAAAGATGATAGGATAGCGTTTTCTTTAGATTTTTCAGAATTTTCCCTTTGACTGGGTTATAACTTTAAAGATACAATCAAGCTTACAGTTGATCAATTACTCCAAAAATGAAATTTGAACAACGCTTTAGGCAACACTATGAATTCCAACTAGATTTAAGCAGCAACAACATCCATAAACAAAAAATAGACAGAGTTTGCTTTCTTTAATCGTGCTTGGACTGATAATTTTCCCTTTCCCAGATGTGTTGGGTACAACATCATATGCCGGGCCAACGCAGATTTTGAAGTTAAAGTTCAGTTGTCAAGCAAAAATAGTTCACGCTTAGTCAAAGCAGCACCAGTTTTCAAGTTGAAACTATCAATCAGTGGCGGCTCGTGCCATGGGGCTGCAGGGCTGCAGCCCCCCCTGAAAGAAAGAGAAAAAAGGGAAGATATGTTTTCCTCTGTGTTTGTCCGACCCGATTACTTTTTTCACTTATGGATTGCGGATTGAAAATTAAAATATTTAAAAATTTGTTTGGAAACATGGCTTTGGGACAACATTCTTTGCAGCCCCAGATTTTGGATTTCAAGTGCTCTGATTGGCTAAAAAATATCCTTGAAGCTCCACCTCTTTTGGTATTTTACAGAATACATAACAGCAATTTTTGAATCTGTTGGGGCTGCATGGAAAACAGCCCCCCCCCCCTAACCGAATAATTCTACAGACTTTTTAAAGTTAAGTTTTGTTTCGCAGAGTAGCGATGAGACATGACTGTAAATGTGATAGCTGTAGGATTAGGGTATTCAACAGGTTATAGGATGTACCGGTACTAGGGCAAGAAAACAACAGTGCTAGGACAAGAAACAATAGTGCTAGGACAAGAAACAATAACTTACACTGGATCTCGAACCTCAATCGTCTTAGGCTACTGTGTGACTGTGATGTGCAGTCTGACCATAAAAAGAGCTCAACACCTGCTCTCCTGGGCCACATCGAAACCTGCTTTTGCCTGAGGATGGGTTTCTTTTATGTCCGGTTTTCTTTATCCATCCTATTATTGTTATTACAAAGTGGCTATTTTTACACACTTGTTGCCATAGTTACAATCAGGTGTTGCCAGAGTTAGGATTAAAGTTAGGTAGGGTTAATTAAGGTAAGGGTTAGAGTCAGTGCTGTGTTAAACCCTCTGTGGGCCCCGGGGCCAGAATAATTTTGGGCCCTCTATCGTCAAACAGACCTATAGTATTGTGTATACTTTCACTGCACTGATATGGAAATGTGGTTCACTTCAATAGACTTTCTCACCAGTTTAGAAAACAACACAAGTGTAAGTAACCGCAAACACAGGTCTATCATTTCTTAGCTACACCTTTGCTCGGAATGAAAGCCAAAAGTGTTAACAATTTCTAATAAAAAAAATGCTGGCAATGGAGTATAGTGACGACGCGGTAATACCACCGTACCGTGCAGAGTTTTGAATGTTTGAACTTTGCGTTGGGGTACCGCGATAAAATCTGAAGATAAAACCAAAACTGAAGAAATTATTAATTTTCATTCAGATTTGGTCATCTGGTCTGGTAACATTATTGTTTTTCACCAACTTTATGGTTTATCTGGCAACACTACTTGTTCAGTCAACCAAGGTAAAAACATTGTGATTGTAAATTTTAATTTGTAAACAAAAGCAGTGTCAAGAGTTTTGAGAATCATGTGTTTAATTATTTTTATTTAACATTATTTCATTCCAAGGCAAAGCTTTCATTATTTTATGCAGGCATTCAAGTTAATTAAAGTTTTTAGGGTATGGTAGCCTTGGTTAGTGTCAAGAATAAACACTTAAACAGGTCACTTGTGAAAGAATGATTTTTATTTTGGATCAAAGCAATTTCAGTGGGCTACCATACAACATGTGAAACAACATGTACCATACAACTTGTGAAAGAATGATTTTTATTTTGGATCAAAGCAATTTCAGTGGGCTACCATACAACATGTGATATGCCAGGCCTATAAGGTATTTGAAGATAAGAGAAATTTCATGTGCATATATTCAGAAAAAAGTAAATACAGAAGAACGTTTCTGCTAAAAGTATCCAGCATTCAATAAAAAGCAACTCAGATGAGCTATAAAAGGTGGATAACAAGTGGTGCAAGTTCCTCAATTGCCTTAATGGGCCCAAATTTTTTTCCAAAATTTGCTTTTGTTTAATACATTCCCTTGCATTTGATGTGCACTTGCACAAGTGCACTCTTATTCTTCATGGTGCAGACTGCAGAGGCAGTATGACATTTCGAGATGTTTTGCATTGTAGTGTACGGGAAGACATGTGCAGTGCTGCAGCGGACAGTTTTTTTCTGCTCGTGACATCACTAGTCAAGGATATTTATAATTACAGTAGTGTAAATGTTAAAAATGAAATGATAAATCATAAAATAAATTGAATATATAGGTGGCGTACCGTATATATATGAATTCACAAAGGGCCCAACTCCATTTTTTTTTATTTTACTTTTTGTGCTTTCCGATTTCTTTCAATCAAAAGAAATTGAATACCGGTATATGAATTCAAAAAGGGCTCTTTAGTATTTTTTTTTCATTTCACTATTTGTGCTTTCCAATTTCTTTCAATGTCTTGTAAATTATACTAAAAAAACAGCCAAATTTTTCAAACATATCGATAAACACATAAAAAATACCCTATCAATATTTCCATTGATTTTGAAATGGGCCCAACTACATCAATTACACTTCAACTTCTAAATAGTTTCTCCATAGAATCTTCACCGAGTGAACTTATTAGGTATGATGCTTCTTACCAGTAAGCATAAAATCATTACCAGTAAGCATAGTTTCACCACAAAAGTAAATGACCAAAATAATTAAAACGGTTGTGCAAAAACACTTTGTGGCAATTGGGCCCTTCTTGAATTCAATATTCAATTGCATTCTATCTGTTATATAGCCTATATGTTAAATATAATTCTGCAGATCATGTTACCGGAACTAACGTTGTCGTATTTTAACTTTCTTTAAGATAGTAATGGTGTTTTTAGAGAAGTTTCAGTGTAGTAAGGGCCCAAATTTGAGATGTTTTAGGATAATAAGACCTAAATCATCTTTATAATGGACAAGTACACGCAGTAAACTTTAGAAAATCAAAAAAAACTTCACTGAAACGCAAATGTCTGTTATTTGTGGGCCCCCTGAGATGGTGGGCCCGGGGGCCGGGCCCCCCTTGGCCCTCCCCTTAACACAGCACTGGTTAGAGTTAGGAATAAGGTTAGGGTTTTGATCTTTGCCCAGTTTTGATCTTTGCATGTGACTCCATGCTGCTGAGGGTTGGTATAGTATTTTCTAGGGCAAGGAACGATAATTGTTTCCACTCAGTGATCCGTCAGGAGTGATAGATAGTTAAGTTAGGTGCTTCACTAGTGTCTGCCCTCTAGGTCTAGTACCGGTATGCTGCAGAAGTGCATCTACATGAATGATTTATCTTCTGAATTAAACGGTCTTTCTGTTGGCTGCTGCATTGGCAACTCCTGTCTTCAATCATTTAATGTATGCTGAAGGCTTGTGTTGTTTTGCATCAAGTGTCAAGGGACTCCAGAAACTCATCAATGTTTGTCAAATGTATGTAGTTTCTCATGACATTATATTTAATTGCAACAAAACTGTTGGTGTTTTATATAAAGCCTAGATGTTGAAATTTGGCTATAATCCGATCATATATAATACGGTATTTAAATAAAAATCGTATCTGCTTTGAGACCCTTGAAATATATTGGAGTAATAATTAACGCTTCTACCTGATGATAAAGACATGAAACGACAATTACGGTCATTGTATTGTTCTGAAAACATGTTAAAAGCAAGGTTTTCCAAACGTTTGATTGCTGTTAAAAATGTGTTGTTTCGTTCCTATTGTATGCCTTTATATGCCTGTCAACTATGGTGTAACTATCTTCTATCCAGTAGTAATCGCTTACGTGTTGGATACAATAATTGTTACAGAATGTTGTTTAATCTGCAAAGACGATGCAGCATCACCTCTGCATTCGTTGATAACAATATCACCATTTTTCAAGCTTTCATTTGTAAAAAATTATATCAGTTTGTAACCCGCTGTAACTTGTCTTCCAACCAATGGATATATGAACTAATGCGAACAGACTGTTACACTCAATCTTTGTATTTGGTACGGTACATTACGACTCAGCTCTTCGGAGTTGAGTATCTGCTTTGTTTCTACTTTCATCTTGAGTCTGATGCAAATAAATAAAAAAAAAATATCATATATATATGGATACTCTTATTTTGACTCTGAATCTACCTTCATTTAAAAAAATTGACAATGATTTCATTTGTCTTAACAGGTTTATGCTATAATAATTTACACTTTAATTGGAACATTTTGCAATTTATATACAATGGATAATTCTGTAATGTCATTGAAAAAAATTAGGTTTTCCCAGTTGTCTCTGCAAGAAAAACTTAGCATCAAAGCACAAGGAAGACCCACTCCAAACCTTGACATTTCCCAATCATCCACCAGTAGAGGTAACCCTTATGCAAGGAAGTTTAACAGAAATGTGTATGATGATCATGACTGGCTGTGTGGCTGCAACAGTGAAAATGCTTTCTTTTGCTTTCCCTGTTTACTGTTTGGTGGAGATCAAGAACATTCCTGGACCAAAGTAGGTGTGAAAGACCTGAAACATCTCAGTAGAAAGACAGAGAAGCATAGTAGATCAACTTTCCACATGAACAATACTTTGAGTCTTTCAGTGCTTGGCAGAGTTAATATTGCTACACTTATAGATTCTGGATATCAACTCTCCATTACTAAACATAATGAAGAAGTAACGAAGAACAGAACAGTATTGTCAAAGATTATAGATTGTATAAAATTTTGTGGCAGATTTGAATTGCCATTAAGGGGACATGATGAAAGTCAAGGCTCAAAAAATCCTGGTGTGTTCATGGGGTTAATTGATTTTGCTTCCAATCTTGACTCACGCTTCCAAAATCATTTTAATTCTGCAAAGGTATTCAAAGGTACATCCAAAACTATTCAAAATGAGCTTTTGGAAACGATTCTTGAGCTTTGCAAAAGCAAAATTAAAGAAGAAATATCACACTCTGAATTTGTAGCAATCATGTGTGATGAAACTACTGACATCTCAGAGAAGACACAGATGGTGATTGTACTACGGTGTGAAAGTCATGGGAAGCCTGTTGAAAGATTTTGGGTTTTTTTTAATCCTGCTAACCAGACAGCAGAAGCTCTGTCTTCAATCCTATTTCAGGAACTTAAAGTTTTGCTTGGGAGCAATACATCCAAACTTGTAGCACAAACTTATGATGGTGCTGCTGCTATGAGTGGTGCAAGAAATGGTGTGCAATCAAGAATCAAGCAAGTATATAGCAATGCACACTTTGTCCATTGTTATGCACACCAGCTAAACTTGGTTATACAAAAAGCCACTTCGCAGAATACCAGTGTCAGAGTCTTTTTTAACAGTCTTTCGGGAATCCCAAGTTTTTTCTCCAAATCTCCTCAAAGAATGGCTGCTTTGGACCAAGTTGCTCAAAGGCGTATTCCTCGCCCATCAGCAACACGATGGAATTTTAAAAGCAGGACGGTGAATGCTGTATCGGAGGTAAAAGACGCACTTATAGAATGCTGCTCAACTTTGGAACAAAGCAACTCTTCGGTGACTGGCTTTGCTGCTGCTGGTATAAAACGAATGCTCATAGATCCAAAATTTGTGTTTTGGTTAGATTTCTTTTCGAAAATCATGCCTCATGTTGACATACTGTTTGCTCAGCTGCAGTCTGTGGAGCTTGAGTCATTCAAAGTGCAGTGCTCTCTGGATAATTTTCTGTCAGCAATACAAAGAATAAGGGAAGGCATTGCTGCAGACAATGAGTCACCTTCACCCACACGGAGAATGCCTGAATCCCAAATCATTGATGCTAAAGAAGTATGTGATGTTGTCTTAATGCAGTGTCAAGAAAGGTTCAAGTTCACCAATCATCTTGAAGCAAGCACTTTATTTAATTTGAAAAATGCTTCACAATATGCAAGACAGTTTCCAGAAAAAGCTTTAGAAAAATGTTGTGAAGCATACCCTATGTTAATCAAAGACAAGCTCAAACCGGAGCTGTCTGTTCTCTATTCTAGAAATGACATGCATTCAGTGAGTGGACTTGTGCAGCTGCTTTCGTTGCTAAACCTGGAAGGAATGCAATCAACTTTTTCTGAAGTAATAAAGCTAGCTAATATTCTACTTACCACTCCAATGTCAACAGCAGAACCAGAACGTTGCTTTTCATCACTGAAAAGGATTAAAACCTTTTCCCTGCAGCACCATGTGTACTGAAAGACTTTCTGCATTAGCCATGGTGTCAATAGAAAATCGCTTAATAACTGAAACCAAAGATTTCAACGAGAGGGTAATTGACCATTTTGCCATGGCAAAAAGTCGCCGAATGGAATTCATCTATAAATAAAGGTCCGCTGTCCTTTATATGTGATGCTCAGTAATGTGTAGCAAAGAGTAAATGTGGCACCTATGGCTTGAGCGAGATCAATGGTTATAATTACAATATGTGTGTGTGTATTTGTTTGTTTTTGTAATGTTAGGTTCAGTCGTGTTCTCATTGCTTTAAGAATTGGCGCTCCAATTGTTTCTGGAATGAGGAGGCGACTGATTCTTAACTAATTCATCTACTTGTTTTAAAGTGTCAGGTTTGGTGGCCGTGCTTAACTATATTTATCGATGCATATACCGCAATATTAGATCCTTTCATGCACGTCTTAAACCATTAAGGTTTTGCCACCTTTTCCTTTTGTTGGTTTTGTTACTGTATTTCTTTTTTACAATATCATTTCTTTTGCATTCTGTCAAAGAAAAATAATTTGAATTGAACTGAATTATACTTGCCATCCAGTGGGCATTTATACTTGTGATAGAATTGAGATTTTGTCTTTGTCCTTCTGTATTGTGATACATGCAGGGTTGCTAGCTGGCTTCAGCTGGCAAAAGATAATTTTTGTAGGAAAGAATAAAAAATGTTAACTTCCAAGCATTTTTAGTTCTGGAGCAGTGGGTGCATACATGCAGGGTGCTCCAAAAAAGATGTAGCTACGGTTATACTACATGTATACTGCAATATACTGTGTGTGTGCGAAGATTATGTACTTTGTAATGAGATCGTTTTTAACTGCAAAAAGTCGTTTGCTATGTATTTTCTAACTAATCACTTAAAGTTAAATTTAAATCCAATTTCACGGCTCAACGGAAGTCAAATCAAATCTGTAGATAGCGTCAGATACTTGGGTGTATTTCTTGACACGGCAATGTGTGATGACAAGGATATAAACCGACAAGTACGATCATTATACTGTTTTACCAATAAATTAAAATTTTACAAGAGCTCCAGTGAAGTTAAAAATGTTCTCTTCCGTTCATATTGTACCCCAATGTATGCATGTCACCATGGGAAAATTATCACCAACGTGAATTAATCGCTTGCGTGTTGCATTCAATAATGCATTTAGAATTATTCACCATTTGCCCAAACATTATAGCGTAGGCTACGTGAACATCAAGTCTTGTGTAACATTGTATGTCATATAACATTTGATGCATTACAACGGAAAAGGGCCTTTTTTTTGTTGGGTAATGTGAATCATCGTCAAACTCTATTGTTGATTCCCTGATAAGGTATGACTGCTATCGTAACTCAAACTACCTCCTTCATTATAATACCACTATGTAGGCTATGCCGTTACCTAGCCTTGATGGCTGCTATGGCACAGCAGTGATATCAACATTCATCGATTGATAAAGTTTAAATTTCTTTTTATAGTTGGGTGTTTGAACAGATTAAGTATGATATTTCATTTTGAATATTGATTTTTGTTTCGCATGTTTAATTTGTGTGATATGGATCGCATGATCTGAAATGGACGATTGATTAATAAATTTATTGCTTACTTCAGCGTCATTCCTGTGAATGTACTTCTGTTTGTCTTTTGTTTCTGTGTATTTTTTTGTGTGGATCGTATGTGGACAATCGTGTCCGATGCCGGCGATCGACAATAAATATTTGCAGACAACAAACTGAGCGAACTATTGAGAAAACGACGAAGTGCATAGAACATAGTTTGATTTGTATTTAGCACTGATTTTGAATATAAAAATTTGAAATATTAGTATTTTTCAAGCTCTACAGCAGCATTTTTGACTGTTATTCTACTCCCAAATTTCTTTTGAAAATGCTCTCAAAATGCACCAAATTAAATGTAATTGTAAAAAATTTTCTGGGGGAGGCCCCCCAGACCCCCCGCCGTGGGTGTCGCCTTCGGCGACACGCCCGCAAGGTTCGCCTGATATCGCCCTCCAACAATTCTTGGATATGCTGCCTTGCAGCCCCCCCAATTCAGGAGGCCACCAGCCGCCACTGATCAATATAATCGAAACCGTTCAGTGATACAAAAATCATTCCAGCTTTAGATTTTACGTCTTGAAGCTGTTCAACATCGCCTACCTTAACACGAAAATGATTTGTTCTTGATGACAAGCATCAATAACTACATCCATTCAGCGATCATGCCATCAGCGCAGCTCACTTCATGGAAGACACTTGGAATGCAGCGTGGTGAGCCACCGACACCAAGCTACATGGTTTTATACCCCACCCGGTGGCGCGCCCCCCTGGTATGGACCTGCCTCGGCCGACTTGGGTCAAGCTCAACAGAATCCGAACCGGAGTCGGTCGCTTCCATTCCAACATGCACAAGTGGGGTCTGGCTCCCTCATCGGGCTGCAAATGCGGCGCGGAGGAACAAACTGCTGACCATGTCGTTCTCGAATGCCCCATCTACAAGCAGGGCCGTAGCCAGACCGCAGAGCAAGGGGGGGCCAACTTTTTGTTAGGGGGGGCCGAAAAAATTTAAATGATTTTGGCATTTTAACCTCTTAAATACCGGTATCCACAAAAATTGCAATATATCAGATTAGTGTTAAGACCAACACTGGTCTCTTATTTTATCCGCTACTTAAATCACGGCAACCATATTACATTGATCAGTAGCGTAACCAGAAATATTGAAATGGGGGGGGGGGGTTGACGGCGTGTTTCGTTTATGGCGACACCCAACGGCGGGGGGTCTGGGGGGTCTCCCCCAGAAAATTTTGAAAAATTACTTTGAATTTGGTGCATTCTGAGAGCATTTTCAACAAAAATGTGGGTATGAATATTCCTATAAAATGGTGCTGTCCGGTGGCATAGCAAAAGGATAAGATCATGTTTTCTTCGGCATTTTTCGGAAATAAAGCTACAAGTCTTTATGTTTTCTTGTTGCTAATTCCTGGCTGAGATATTTGAATGTTTGGCAATGGCAAAACTCGCTCTTTGCAGTTTCGTTTAAAATTAGGCAAACTTTGTTTTAGAAACATAAGGAGACTAAAAGCATCATTCTCAATATCGTGACATCACACGCGTGCCAAAGGGGGGGTTGCAACCCGCAACCCGCCCCCCCCCCCCCTTGGCTACGCCACTGACAATGACCAACATAACACAGCAATTGTTGACTTGTTGTATAAATAGCGGTACTTGTTATGAGCAAAAACTTTAACTGGCTCGAAGAAGCTAGTGCCGAGAATTTTGATATATTACATTCCCGTGAGCTAGTCTATTGCAATTGCAGTCGTGGATGTTTGGATGCAAACCGTCTCACAAACAAGTCTAAATCGATAGATTTCGATACAGAATGTTCAAAGGCCATAAGCACCAAGTTTACCTGTCTTGGTTGTAACATGCTCCGTCTAGTGGGAGCGTCAACCCTTGTTAACACTGAGAATCCACACTCACAAACGGCAGTGCTAGATCCAAATGTAGCAATATCTCCTGCAAGGTTGAACACTTCACAGATCAGAAAACTAGACACAAAATTTATTTACACTGATTGGATTGAAGAGAAAAAATAAACACTGCTTAAAAGATTACGGGTTTATTTTTATTTATTTATTTGCATCAGACTCAAGATGGTCCATATTACACAATCACACATGGCCTATTTTGTATGCGTTGTCTTCAAAAACCACTTGCTTTACCACTGCACATTTTACGATTTATCACTGCACAAATTTGGTTTATCACTGCACAAATTTGGTGTATCACTGACCCTTAGAATTAGGTATGTTACCGAGATAGCGACAGCTGATATCAAATAGCCTAATTTGTACCGGTTTGTAGGCCTGCTGGAAAACCATTCCCTCTTTGTTAGGTTATCATTCTTTCCCAAAACATTTTTATTTTGTACAGTTTCTGACAATTTTTCTACCAACCTAACACGTGTTGGCCTTGGTTGAATTGAAAATGTTGAGGTTGCCAAAGGAGAGGGTAGAGGGGGAGGGGGCGAAATTGTTTAATCATCTTAGCTGTTAACTAAACAAAACAATAATTGTAGTTAATTGGGCCTAGGTTGGAGCTCTGCAACGGGAAAGATGGGCAAAATCATTATAATTGTAGCTGTTGCTCGAGAATGTTGGAATTCTGCCAGGGTGGGCGAATTTTTTTTCAGGGGGAGCGAGGCCCCCCCTGGCCCCCGGCTGGCTACGGGCCTGCCTAGATAGAAGGGAATCGGTAAAAATCACCGAAATTGAACGCACTAGTGTGGTCATCTGCCAATTCCGAGACGCGCGATCACCATATTAGCGATAGAATTCTTTTGTAATGCAGTAGCCTATGCATGTAAAACGATTGTATTTGTAGACTCTGCGTCTAACGCAAGAACACACTGGCAAAAGTTATATCTTCAGACATGCGTGTAGGAATAATCTGTAGTCACTCAAAACTTTTGAAAACAGTTACGGAAGACGAGTTTCTTTGGAAAACTTACAAAAAATCAAACAATGTCTTCTATTGGAAAAACATCACCGACATACCGCCGAAAATTCCACCGACATCTTTTCAAGTTACAGTACGAGTTTGGGCATTTGTGCAGGAAATTTGCGTTAGGAGGGATTACTGTTCATGAAAAGAAGAAATCCGCAATAATTTATTGCGTCACATTAACGGAACAATAGATAATAAATTTCTCGCAATAAGCCACGTTACGTTTTAGCATAAAATGGCAAAACTGTCTGGAAAATCCGGATAAAGCGATAGAAAAAGCGCAACTTTTGTCCGGAATAGACGAAGATCCGGATTAAATAATCCGGATAATCCGAAGCCGTTTCTTAAGAAAAAGATTACAAATCATTTGTACTCCCAGTTTCATCCGGATTAGGCGAAGATCCGGATTAACCGAATCCGGATTAACCGAGTTCTACTGTATAATAAATAATTGAAATCCTTTTGTGGTTCGATTTTAAACCTAAAGTAGCCTAATCACTAAACTTCTACGGAAATCCAATTTTTTTTTGATGGATAGAGCAAATGCTAAGTGTGTTCCCATACGTCTTGATCAATAGGTTACCCCGGTGGGCTATTGAGCCTAAAAAGCGGCCAAAACAAGTTAGGCTATATCAATAAAATGTTTGTCAGCAGCCGATTGTAGCAAGAATTAACAGCGATAGACATAGGTGTTTCGTGGTCTGTAGCTCCTGCGAGCTTTACATTCGTCATTTTTACGTTCTATAATATGCACAGAAACAAACGGAGACCCCATAATTGCATCGGGGCCCCAACTGATGAAGCTAAGCTACGGCCCTGATTGAATGGCAGTCCAGCTCAATAAAACCACGGAAAACGCTTCCTCCACAGCTGTGGTAGCCTACTACCTCAAATGTAATATTTTAGCCATTTGGCCTACTAAGCTTACCAAGTTTGTTTAATGGCATTTTTAAAGTTATGTTCCTTCAACAAGCTTTTAACAATTAGCCTATTCTAGTTTATTCCTATTCAGTACAAGTAGGCCGTGCGTGAAAGGCTACATTGTTTTCACAGAAGCAAAAAAGACTACAAGCGGAAACCTACTTAGCCTACTTATTGTAGCAATTAAGGCAGTAATTCTTACGTACAGTAAGACACAGTAACGCAGAAAGAAATTTCAAGTCTATCAAAATTGTAGACCAACAACATTTTATTTTCACACCGACACAGTAACACACTACCAGCAGTTTTTTCAAGTGCCATAGCTTATGCGCAGTTACGAGAGCTCATTAAATAAGTGGCTTATCATTGCAGCCTATCACTTGGCCTGTTTTTTATATAAAAGTAACTTGGATAAAACATAACAGTTAGTTCTTTGATTTTTAACGTTGATTCCACATTTTTACGAAGATTCTGCTAACTACTAAACAAGTTATTAAGTATTTACAAGCAATTTGATGCTTGCTAATGAAGCAGCCAGCGGGATTGTTTTCCACGTCACGCTTCATTGCACAGAGCTGAAGGGAAAAGTCTATTTATTGACTGTAAACTCATGTCACTTTTAATTGTAGCAGCCCAGTCAGATGGGGAATTCTGAAAAATCTAAAGAAAGTTGTCCTATTACCTTGCAAAGAAAGTTTACTTCGAGATGGTCATAAAGGCAATGTTCAGTCAAACCTATTGATTACATTGGGGTACCCTTTTGTAATGGGAGCTTTTGTATAGCCTTATCAACAAGTCAACAAAAGTCAACTACTCTGATTGGGAAATAGAATAGGCTACTAGGCTACATTTAATAAACTCATTTTGTAGTAAAACTCTCCTTATCAAATCTGATCAAACACAAACAAAATCAAGACCAAGTCAAGTCAAGTCAAGTCAATTTATTTTGTTTTAACAGCGCCATATATTAACAAATAATCAGAGTAAAATGTAATTGTCAAAACAATGCATTGTACAACTGTTGGTTAGATTATGGCGCAATCAGGATGGTAGCGAAAGACCATAAGCAGTCATCTAGTCAGCCACCACCCCATCACAGTAAATCTAACTACACATTCATACACACTAGTGTGCAGAGGCAGGCACACTACTTCATTGAATAAAAAGAGTTCGCCACTGAGATTGAAAAACAACTACTGTTGGTTTGAATCTGCATTCTCAGACTGAGTAAGCCGAGGATGAAGATTCAAACCAACGAGCAACGACCAAGAATTGACCAACCACCAATAATTAGTGATTGTGTGCTATAATAGGCTACAGCACTTGCGAAAGTTTTCCTGAAATAACGAGGAAAAACGTGGATACCACCACCGAATTGCAACAATTTTTATGTGAAGCATACAAAAACAGGGCAATTTGATACTAATAACTGTAGAGAACAAATATTAATAAGTAACTTACGATATGATGATATAGGCCTACTGTAAAGGTAAGTTATCCTTTGTATTGAGCACTTAAGGTACGCATGTATATTCATGTAACAGTTGGTTTTTGAGATTTTTTTTAAAGCAATGGAACGGTAAATCTTTTACATCGTGTGAAATTTCACTCCACACTTGCACACACAAGAAATGGAGTGTTTTTTTGCCAAAGTTTGTTTCAAACCTGGGAAGAAAAAATCTGGTTTTAGCCTTATGTCTTGTATCATGTTGATGTATGTCGTCTAATTTAACAAAGTAGCCAGAGAAACATGCTGGCAAAAAATTATTTTCGTACTTGAACATGAACTGTGCATATGCCAGCTTTGCAAGGTCACTCACTTTTAATACCTGAAATTTGCTGTACATGTAGGTCGTCGAAGTTTTCCTGTCACCAAACAAACACGCTCTAATAAATTTGTTCTGAATCACTTCCACCTTGTGTACTAACGTTTTGTTGGCCCTACCCCAATTAATTATCGAATATTGAAGATTTGATTTAAATAATGAAAAGTAAATTAATCGTAATGTGGATAATGGGACATAGTATCTGATTTTGTAAGCAATGCCACATACTTTACTCAATTTTGTGCAAAGGTCAGAGATATGGGCGTTCCAGTTCAATCTGTGGTCCATCGTTACTCCAAGATATTTTACTTGATCAGTTTTGTTAATGCTTTGGCCGTTTAAGGTGAGAGAGAACGATTTTGCAACAGGAAGATTTCTACAAATGATCATAAAATTAGTTTTAGTGTAATTAATCGATAATTTATTGGTTCTCATCCATACATCAATCTTTTTTATTTCTTCATTGGCTTGTTGTTCTAGGCAAGTCAAATTGTGGTGTGTCATGTTTAGGCTGGTGTCATCCGCAAAAAGAGTGGTCATGAAAGAGGACGCAGTAGGTAGATCGTTCACATATAATAAAAATAACAAAGGACCAAGGACTGACCCTTGGGGGATGCCGCATTTGACCGTCGAAAAGTTTGATGATAATGAGTTAAGTTTGGTGTATTGTTGTCTGTTGGTTAAATAAGACTTCATCAAGTTCCATATTTTTCCACGTAAACCATAACAATATAATTTGTTCAATAAAATTCCATGATCAACAGTGTCAAATGCTTTACTCAGGTCAAGAAAAATGGAGCACGTATAGTTATTGTTATTTAAGTTTTTGAGTAAATGATCATATATGTGAGTTATACTGAGTTCTGTCGAATCGTTTGTCCTAAAACCATGTTGACTGGGAGTTAATATATTATTTTTATCCAGAAATTTAATCATTCGTTCGTACAAAAGCTTTTCAAGAATTTTAGAGAAAGTGGGCAAAAGAGATATTGGCCTGAGATCGGTTAAAGCGGTGGGATTGGATACCTTTGGTATTGGGATGATTTTAGACAGCTTCAGTGGATCTGGATAGGTCTCTTGAGCAAAGCAGTTGTTGTATAATCGAGCAAGAATGGGTGAAATAATACAGTTTGCAAGTTTGATGAATTTTGTCGGGATATCGTGTATTCCAGGAGAAGTTTTTGTTTTCAATGTCATTATGATGTTTGAAACCTCACTGGGATTGATGTCTTCAAGTAAAAAACTGGATTGGCATGTTGTTGTTAAAAAATCTGAAGAGGATACGCCAGTTGGTTTAATTTTACTTGCCATATTAGTACCAATATTGGTGAAGTGCTCATTCAATAGGTTTGCAAAGTGGGTTGATTCAGTTTTGTGTAAAATGTTATTTATTTCCATATTGGTGGGAAGCGATGACATTGACTTGGATTTGCTAGTGATCAATTCGTTAATTACTTTCCATGTTTTCGATGCATCAGCTTTGTTTGCTTCAAATAAATAAGTGTAGTGTTGTCTTTTAGATATTCTTTTTATATGCACCAAGCGATTATTGTAAGCTTTATATTTCTTTATTTTCATGTCATCTTTGTGCTTATAGCACGCTCGATATAGTCTATTTTTTGTCTTTATGGATTTAAGAATTCCTTTTGTGATCCAGGGTTTGTTTTGCAATTTAACTTCTTTACGGGATAATTTCCTTACAGGTGCGTGTTTATTGAGTGTTTTTTGGAACGCATCTATGAATTCACAGAATTGTGTGTTGACGTTGTTTTTTGTGAAATCAAGGGAGTTCATAGCAACATGCATTTCAGATAAAAAGTTTTCATTGAGACCAGCAGAAACTACTGTAGATATTTAAAAAAAAAAATTGTTTTTAATAAAATAGTTAGGTAATTCAAATTGAAACCTACGTTTAAAAAAATGTTTCTCAGCCCTTTGATAAAAATCTCACAATCCATAACCGGCAATTGATTTTGTTGTGATAGTCAGTTACTGATTTCAACTGTTTCCCTTTCCTGAACAAAATTTAGTTTAATTGTTTCTTTTGACATGGTTCACCGAGTCGTGCAGTGACGCCAGGCCAAACGCAAAATCCTTTGCAGATAGGAGTTGGGCTTATTTTAATTTTTAACTTTCACTTTACATTGCAATTTGTATGTATGCGTAGCTAAACAGCAAAATCCGTCGTTTTCACAGTGATTCAAATCAATGTAAAACGGTTAATTTGCTAACTGGGAACTTGTTTATGCATATTGACAATTAGCCACTTTAACAAAACAAATAATGAAGAAAAGCTAAAAGTATGAGCTTTAGTTTTATTAGCCTAGCGTTCACATATTTGATGCATTTTAAAATAAAATTAGATTTATTATTATGATTTTCTAAAAAACAGCTTAGCTGCGGTGGGTTGTATTAATAAAAAAATTAAGAGTTCAAAATGTTCATGCTAAACTTTTTTCATCAGTGCTATTAAGTGGTATGATTGCATTGAAGTGTAGTATTACGGTACCGTATGTTATTAAAAAGCATACCTATAGCATTACACTGGTCAACAAAAAAAAAATTGTCTTCCTTGCATGGGCTTTGAGAACTGATTTATGGTAACTTCGGGGTGCTGAATCCGAATCTGGCCTCAGATTTATCCTATCACGTCAGGTTTGTGAGATATAATAACAGCAAATTGCTACTTTTGTCAAAAGTGGAAGATTTGGCCTTGCGTTTACCACCAACATATGCAATGCTATAACGAAAGGTTAGTGTTAGACAAGCCAAAACAGCTTAAATAAGGTTACTGAACAAGCATCGCCATAGGCCTGTTTAAATCTTTGTGGTTTCATGCAAAACATTGACGGGAGTGGGAGTCAGTTATACTTTTAGCCTCCCTTTTAGCTTGTTACTACCGCATGGTTAATAATGTTGCTTAGAAAACAAATTGGTATCAAAATTATAGTTGGTGGGTGTATTTCAGCTACTTACGGTATGTACTACATGGCCTGGATTTCTGGATATAATATAGCACAATGTGTATGTGCAATAAACGCAATGCCAAATCTTCCACTTTTGACAAAAGTAACAATATGCTGTTATCATATCTCCCAAACCTGACGTGGTACGATAAATCTGAGGTCAGATTCGGATTCAGCACCCCAAAATTACCCTAAATCCATTGAAAAACTCCATGCAAGAAAAGTTGTGTTGACCAGTGTTATTTTATGAAAAGCACTATGGCTATTTACAAGTGCTACAGACGAAATCGGTTAATCGAATCACCTATTTGCCAGACGTTTTGATACGATTATGCGATTGATTTGTTTAACCAATTTACTAAAAAAAGAGGTATATTCTGAATGGGCGTAATTGTTGGGAAGATGTCTGTGCTGACTAGGCTGCAACGCACATTACAACTGATGCTTCCTACAACTGTTTACAATTCTGGTTAAATTTAAAGAGTTTACTAGTTCTGTGTTACATAACACTATGCTGTATGTTCCAGCCAGCAAAACTGGTCCTTTTTACATTGATTTATGATCTGCAGACGTTGAAACAATGTAAAAAAGACCAGCTTTGCTGACTTGGCTGAACAGTGAGCAGGTATGATCAAAGCATTTTTCTGCAAACTGCGGCAATCGGACTTCTTTTAATCTCACCGATCTCTGTGACGTCACAACGCGAACTTTGACGTTTTTGATTCAAGCGTGCTATTTTTAGCTCGTACCACACCAGCTGTGTAGTTTTGAGTATGAAACGTGGCCTACGAAAATAGTAGTATGGCAGAAAAACACGGCTCACACTCATTGTTTTGAAATCGCAAAGTTTTTTTTGCAAGTCTTTTGCGCTGTCTGGTAAAATAATTAATTTGCAATGTTCTTCAACTGAACGAAACTGCACAAATGAAATTATGCACTGCATTTCACAACAGTAGGCTACTTTTTTTCAGCAATTTAAAAAAAATTCTCCAAAGTTTTCTGGTAAAAACTTTTGGACATGCTTTCCAACACTTCCCTCTAAAGCCGAAATAATTTGTCCATGTCCATTCCTTGGAAGGCCAGTCGCCGACGGATGACATCAAAAGCATTTAAACTTCTTTAGTGTGATTATTCCTTTTGTGTGCTCTTCTGTTTTAATGAAGCCCAGCTGTGCGAAAATTGGTTCTTTGTAGTGCGATGTCTACTGTCTAGCACATAAGATTATGGCCTGGGATTACAGACACTTGTCTTTGTTTTGAGCGCATGCCTCTGTCTCACCTTTGCTTCATTTCGCCTTTGAACATTGCAGACAATAATGCGAAGCAAAAAAGAGACATTCTTTTTTCGCTAACGGGTATAATGATACGATTAAATGAATGAAGTATGCAAACTAGAAGCAAATCCTGATGCTTTTATCCGACTTATTCTTTTAAGCGGTATGCGCTTAACCGATGTTTTTGCTTAACATCAGATTGGATTTGGTTTGGGATTTCAGGTTTTGATTCAAATAAACGATTGATACGTTTAAGCAGTATACTATTAACCGATTTCGTCTGTATTATCCTTTTCAAATTTTGTTTTATTTTTTAGACGCATGATGATCCACAAGCATAGGTTAAGTGCATGTTTGTTTTCCCATAGATTTTTTGCCAAAAATCTTGTAAGTGTTGTGCAAAGAAAATTGTATCCGACCAACAATTGTCAATATTTCAGTAAATCTGCTTTTTTTAATGCTAAGGTATGGTATAAGTATAATTTCAGCAAGCTCTTTGTGTGATTTTGTATCAGTAAATTACCAGCTTTCAATCAAAATAATTTATGTCCATGTCAACACAGGCGTAGAGTTTTAGAAATTACTGTGGGTGTAGTTATATCAGAATATCACATGCATAAACATCAATTGACAACCAACGAAAGAACTGAAAACAGCGAAACAAACTAACATGCAACAATTCAACCACAAAACGTATTTTTTTGAACTGATGTTTTTGCAATAAATTCTGCGATCAGCTTTTCTCTGTCGAGACGATCGACTTTTTCTTCGTGTATGGTAAGCGCACACACGTGGTTTAGCCTGGTTTAGGTCATATTTGACCTCAAATACGTCTGAGTGTGCTGAACGAACATTCGGTCTTGCAAGACGTGCATACTGCATAGTAAAGTCAAGTACAATCGTATGAGGATTGCCACATGCGGAAACATGATTGGTAAGGTGTCGTCTTCACGAAGTTTAACGACATTGTTGCGTTCTTCCAATGACAACACTGCACGGTTATTATTGGACCCTAAACCTCAGCCGTTGTTGTAGCATGCTGCGTAGGAAACGAACTACATTAGTGTGAATTTGAAACAGATATATTTTGAAGAATAAAATTTAAAAAAAATTTAAATACCAATAAGAGCAGGGGGTGCATTGCACCCCCCTACGCTACGCCTATGCATATCAATCATACTATGTTTTACATCATTATCATCTTTTGTCCATAAAGTTATACCGGTAGGATAGTAGCCTAATAACATTTGTGGCAATAACTATTTTCAATAGTTTAAAATCCTTTAGAGTTATATATATGTTTCTAATACACTAACACCTTGCTTTGTTGAGACAGGGCATGAGAAGGTCTCTTTTTTGGTTCAATTGTTCGGTATATAGGCTAATCATGAAAGAATTCTTTATTTGGACAATAGAGATAATATGCATACTGCATATTCCATAAGTAGCCTAATTGTAAAAACACTGTTGTGAGTTTAATTTTACTCAAACAATAAATCTGTTACTATTAATCACTTTATTTTTTTCATTTTTAGAAAAGCAACACAAGACATTTTATTAATCATTTATATCATGAAAAGAAAACCACAGCTGTCCATCAAAGTAAGTCAAAATGGGAAATAAATTTGCTTAATTAAGCATTGTAATGTTATCTTTTAGGGTCTGCTACTATTCGGTGAGTCCGATTCGGTGAGTCTGATTCGGTGAGTTCCTAACCTCTAACCCCTAACTCCTAACCCCTAACCCTAAAACGGCAATGATAATTAGGCTACGGTACCCGATAATTTAAAAAAAAAATTGAAAAAATCCCCCGTTAAAGGATCGGACTCACCAAATCGGACTCACCGAATCGGACTCACCGAATCAGACTCACCGAATCGGACTCACCGAAACGGGCCATTCCGATCTTTTATACTATCGTATGGTAATGCAATGCAAATTGTAGTCTTGCACAAAATAATACCTAACTGTTGCATATGAAACTGAAAGCCATATGTCTATGAATGAAATACACTTGCATGTTAGTATCACTATCCATGTCAAGCATGTTAATTGATTTTAGCTGCTTTTGTTAGACTTGTGATTAAAACTTAACTTTTTTACTGTATTCAAGCTTATGTCTTGTGTGTTGAAGATTTAGAATGATTAAACATGAAGATGAAGCCAATATCTGTGTCATTTTTTAGCTTGTCATTGAGCGGCTTGCTGAACAATTATATACCATTGATATGTGTCTAGTGTACTAACATTCTTTCCAATACTCTACCAGAGTTCTCGTTTCTCGGCCATGTAGCTGAGAATGAGATCTATGAGAAGCAGATGCCTAACATGTGGTTTCTTGAATGATAAAATAAGCCAAGAAGAAGGAACTTGTATATATCATACATTTTATCAGACTGCAATGCTGGTGACATGGAGCGTGAACTGGAGTTATCATGCTGGTCGGAATGATTTTGAATCACTGCATGTTCAATGTTCCTAGATTATAAATTTTTTTGCAAATTGTAAATACCAGTATTGTAATATGCTTTTTCGTGTTTTGCTAGTATTTGTGTGTTAAATGTGCTGGTATTGTGTTTGCAGAGAGCTGTGTAATTACCACAGCAATTTACCAACAAAATACCTGGATGTAAATAAATCCAATGACACTGGTGTTGACTGTTGAGTTGTGTTCTATAATTGAATTTAAATCGTGTTCCTGAGGTATTTTTTTGTAGAAAAAGCAGCTTTTTGAGTTCTCAAATGTAAAGTTGATTGTGAGAATTGCCATCGTAACTGAATTGCCATTGATTGAGTTTTTGTATGATTAGTAGCACTGCACAGTTTTGTCTACTTGATAAACGTTTAGGCACTTGGCTCTCATGAATTCTAATGAATGTTTTTCAGAACATAGAAAGGTTTATAAAGAAGATTCATACTCTGAGTACTTATATGGCCGATCGGTGTGTCAGATAGCTTTGGAAAGTTCTAAAAGACCAATTTTCAGGTAAGCTTACATCGCTGCTTCACCAGTGCTGTACATCAAGTACAAACAAAACTGGTTAATTGCAAAATGTTTAAATATATAAACTGTTTTATCGCATAAGATTTCTGTATCCCAAATGGGAGAATTTGGATTTGGACAATTACATGTAAAACCATAACCCATAAAATAAACTTAATAAATTAAAGTGGGCAATTATCCAGTCTTGTCTATGAAGAGTGCTGTAATCTAAATTCTGTTTATTGCATTAGTTATATCTTTATAAACAGTTAATATGATAGTATGTTTTTACACTTCAAAGTGGAAGCAGAATTTGTGGATGTTTAGTGATTTTTATATGTATTACTGGTATCGGAATGGCCCATTTCGGTGTGTTTGATTCTTATTCCTTATTCGGTGATCCTTATTCGGTGATTTCGGTGATCCGATCCTTATGCGGTGATTTTTTCAATTTTTTTTTTTAAATTATTGGGTACCGTAGCCTAATTATCATTGCCGTTTTAGGGTTAGAGGATAGGAACTCACCGAATCGGACTCACCGAATAATAGCAGACCCTACTGGTATAGCCTACTTGGGTACTTGCATTATAAATTACGTGATTTATTGTATGATACATCATGGAATATCAATGAAATCAGCTCTCCCAACTACAACATAAATGATACAGCAGACTATAAAGATATTTCTTGTTTAGCCTTGCCACTTATGCAGCATGTCTGATTTAAGGTACCTAGATGTAGACTCAATAATCACTTTTACTGGTATTTGATAACATATTGATATTGTTCCAGAGTGTTGGTTAATGCACGTTGGCAATTAGAAGAACCAAATGATGAAAGAGTCAGTTCAGTTTTAAACAATGCCGCTTTACGCAACATTCCTATCGAGTATAGACATCCTAATCTATTATTTACCATAACAGAAGGTCGGCCTCACCAGGTATTGGTCTAAAACTTGTTTTAGTAACCTTATTTTCAAATTGTTTTTGCTGGAGACCATGGAGCGAATATTTCTCTAGCATTATTCTTGTGTAAACCTTTTATTTTTGCTTAGTGGGCGTTAAAGTTTTTGCTTGTTGCAAAGGTTAAAATATGTTACATTTTGGACATAGTATGTGCCATATATAATATATTATATACATAATCTTTTTTGGATTCGGATTCTTTTTTAACAGAATTAGTGCTAATTGGAATGTAATTTATTTGAAATAAAGTGTTTATGTCATTCTTCCTTGGCTGTTGTGAAGTCAGTCATACTAACCGACAAAACATTGATAGCAGTTCACCTTATGGTAACCTCTGTTGTGGCATTTATCTTATGGTAGTCTTTTTTTCGGTCATCATAAAGGCAACTTAGGCATACCTGATGGCTGGAAGTGTTTGACAAATTTATCCAATTTAACACTGTCTTTCTCAGGGAATATGTCTGGCAGTTGGTCAGCTGCCAATCACATCCCTATCGAGGCATTCCTTTGATGATTTCCTTGCTGATTGTACAACGGATACTACACTTTGCGTGTTTCTTTGCGACATAAAAGACCCAATGAATGTTGGAGCTATTTTAAGAACTTGCCACTTTTTAGGAGTTAAAAAAGTTATCATGACAACCCAGTGGTAGGTTACGTACTTTTATGCCGAATACTCTCTACGCACAAGAGTGTTGACTGTTGAGACAACTCAGTTCTGTCTAAAGCTTATACTGCTAGTACAACAGGCTACAAGTGTGTTCACCTGTTCAAATTACTTCCTGCACTGCCCTTTGTGTAGTGGACCTAAAAATGTAATGTTACTAATTTGACCATTTTGCCTTTTTGTAAGATATATAGACAGCTGCAAACTATTTTTTTTTTAATATCTTTATGAAAAATAGAAATAGTTTATTTGTTATTTGTATAAATTAGTTACATGAAAAATAGAAATAAATTTTTAAAATACATAGTTTTAAAAATTGAATATCTATTATATTCAGTCAGACCATGCAGTCTACAAACATCAATATGCTTACTTTATTTCTTGAGAGAGGCATCTCGTGCACCTTGCTGGGGTCCACCTAGGTTTGTTTTAATGTGGCTTGCGGTAAACAAGCCGTTTGGCACTCTTGTAGTTGACGCACTGTGTGTGCCTGTAGTGATTATTGAGAAATCTACATTTTGCCGCATACGAAATGCCAGTAGAAAAAAAGATTAAACTTCTTTTGACAATTTAATCTTAATTCCGAAACAAAATTAAAGGATAGAGTTGATTGTTTTACGTATATACACATTTTTTCCAATAATAATCAAAAATAATCATAATCAAATCTTTTTTAATATTGCATTGAGGGTATGTCAGCCAGGTTTATTGTAGCCAAGTAAGCTATTGCATACTATTTGAATCATGTAAGATTTGTTTTCGTTGGACTATATTTGTTTAAATGAGAGAGTGCAAACTCGACGACTCCTCACGCCCACCCAGGGCTACGTTCTTTCACACCATCTCATTGGATGCACACTGTATGTTTTCGTTTTTTTTGTACGTTCTGTTTTGCACCCAAACAAAAATAAATGACGGACTTAGCCAAAGAAAGTTGTTATATACTGGGCCTGTAGGGGAGACCGGGGCAATATGAACCAAAAAAATTCGGGATGCTCTCATTTGCACCCTAATTGATGTAGAGTTATGAAATTTTCAGGTTGCATAGTCTTTAACATTATCTATAACATATCACAAGCACAATTCACTAACTTCTCCAAAATTTGAATTATTACAGTTTTTCATGAAAAAATGGCCTGGGGTATTATGAACCTTGCCGGGGCATTATGCACCAATATAAACAACTTTCCATAAAATGCTTCAAAGCAGTGATTATCAACCCGGAAATTAGTAGAGTGGGGTTAAGAAGATTTTTAGGAACTTTTTGCCTTTCAGGTCTGACTATTTGCATTATTTGAATAGGAAAAGCTGAAGTTGAGGTTCCAATGCAGTCAGCAAGTCTTCACTTGCATAGTAATCTACACAACTGGTCTCCTAACAACAATGGTTGTGTGGTTTGCATGCAAAAACTTAGCAATGGATTCAGACAAAAAACTCATGACCAACCACTGGTAAAGAAAGCTAGCACACAAAATTTATTTTTACATTTTTCAAAGACATGCAGATTATGAAATCACAACAGTTCACTTAGTCACATAGGTTAATGTTCGGTTTACTTAACCAGTTAACTTCATGTTCAGTGTTGATGTGGCATTCAAATCGGATTGAGCCAAATGTTCTGGTTGTCTGCTCTGTGTAGGTGGGATAAGGGAGAACCTGCTTGATTTGGCTAGTTTCTACATATTTCACATCACCAGATGGGGGCTTTTTGAAAGTGAATTTTCATGTTTGCGGTAGAAACCATCTGGTTCATAATACCCCGGCTAGAGTGTTCTTATTCAAGCTATTGCCTTACAAAACGAAATCAACATAAAGCTTAAAATCAGTTTGCCTCAGTATTTTATACATATAACCTATCCCTGAATAAAAATCTAGATTTCTAGAGTCCCTGTACTAAGCATGCCAGGCCTACCAAAATCATCATCATAATCCATCGTCGGTTTGTTCCCCACTAGTGGGGGTGGCCGATTGTTTCCGCGCAGCAATTGTCTTAATCCCTTTTCTCCATTTCACCCTGTCCCTTGCATCTTCCTCCTTCAGTCCGACTTTTTTAAACTCATCCTTCACTTGTTGTTTCCACGTTCTTCTTGGACGACCGCGTTTCCTCTTCCCATCCACCTTTAGATCTAGTGCCTTTCTAAGAAAACTTCCTTCCTCCCTCCTTATCACATGTCCATACCATCTTACTCCATTTGCCCTTGCCAGTTGGTCTATGGTCTCTCTCATCTCTAGCATATCCAACAATTCTTCAGTCCTTTTTTCCCTTCTCGTTTTCACCCCACACATTGCTCTCACCATTGACCTTTCCGTTCTTCTCAGGATTGCCAGTTCACTCTCTCTCAATACCCATGTCTCGCTACCATATAGCATTGCAGGCCGCACACAGCTCCGATATACTTTTCCTTTCATCCTTAGTGAAAATTTTCTGCCATGCAACATTTCCCCACATTCCCTGAACTTTGCCCAGCCCAATCTTGCCCTTGTTGTCACCGCTGCTTCACATCCACCACTTCCATTTATCCGATCACCCAGATAACAGAAGTCTGTCACTATTTCAATGCCATGGCAGAACTCATCATCATGGCCTTCCACTTCATTCCTTCCTTTACTGCATTTCCCACAAACAAAACACTTCGCCAATCTTGTTGCGGCTCTCTTGACATTAGCACATCTTGCATGTACCCACTTTCCACATTCCTTGCATTGCATTGAATTTCTCATCACTCTCTTGCCACATATTCCACAGGGATCTACTTTGCTCTCAACAACTGTTCCTTCTGCTCCACTCACCATCACTTTTGTTTTTTCAAGATTCACCTTCATACCCTTGGTTTCAAATGCTTCTTTCCATTTCTCAAACTTTCTCTCCATTCCCTCCATACTATTACTTGTCAAGACCAGGTCGTCTGCATACAAAATTTCACTCAATAAGCCCTCCCTCACTCCTTCAGTTACAACGAAGGAGTGAAGGAGTGAGGGAAAATGGAAAACTGAATTTACTTTTGACCTCTAAAACTACATTTTTCCAGTTCTACTGAGAACAAAGAAGTACTGACCAAAAGTGATGGTACCAAAAAAAGCATGGTGATCTTGTGACTAAAATATGCAAATGAGATCTTAGGATTTCCAATAGTTTTCCAGAAAATGGCCTGGTTCATAATACCCCGTGGTTCGTAATACCCCGGTCTCCCCTACTTCAAAACGACGTAAGGTAGCCTATTGAATATATCTTTTCCTGAGTGAGCAGTTCACTATGTTTGTGTACACTTATTCTATTTTATGTTTGCTGTGCGTAATCCTGCTCAGGCAACATGTTACCCCAGGAAGCCGTTGTATGAGGACACACGTCACGGCACAATGTTATATCTCAGCACAGCAGTGGCAAGTTGTCGTGTTTTCGCGCATTCTATGGCTAAATGTATATATTAATTATTATATACATTACAATCTCACCAATCACGCATTTGTCCAATTGAAAAGAGCCAGAAGTTTTTTTGTTGCGTTAAATATACACATTAGTTAATAGTTATGCTGTCCATGTCTAACCTAAACTTACGTTTCACTCAGGCAAGACTTCTCAGTAGGTTTGTTTTGTCTGACCAATTGATGACAGTTTGATATAAGTGATAAGGTTCTGGGACGTATGTATTGCTTTTTCCGCTGGCATGTTGATCTTACGTGTGGTTGTTTGTGCACGATTTCTAGTCGCTTTTGATAGTATTGGAAGGATTTCATCAAACCAAATGAACAGTTGAACAGTGAACACCACTCTTGCATTAAAGTCAAGTTAACACTTTACTACAGCTTCAAAATTTGCTAGTTTTTTTTGTCCATAAACAGATGAAACCAAGCAACCACACGGCATTTAACATAATATATTAAACTGAACATAAACTATAAACTACGAACGTTTTCGGCCATAACATGTGTATGGCCGAAAACGTTCGTAGATAGTTTATGTTTAGTTTAATATATTATATTAAATGCCGTGTGGTTGCTTGGTTTCATCTGTTTATGGTTGAAGAAAGTCACCTCTTTACCAAAATAGTTTTTTTGTTGTAAAACAATACGTTAATGTGGTTTTTTTAAATCAAACGAGAAGTGATTTTGATTTTAAGTACCGATATATCCAGCTGTGAAGTTAAAGTGCAAATATGTGTAACTGTAAAGTTAAGGTCAAGATACTTATAGCACTAAATTATTGTAAAAAAAAGCTAACGCCTTTGCAAACAACTTTAACATTTTAGGCAAATGTCGTTTGTGTTAAACTTTATCAAAAAATAAAATTCGTACAGCGACGTTTGCAGCCCTGATCATGGACTGTGCCAAACCAATGCACCTTGAGGTGTAAAGAGGAAGACTTCGCTCTTGACAGACATACAGGCCACACCCTCAACATGAGGATTAATTCATGGCCTGCATAATCAAAATTGGTTGATGATGTAAATGTATGCCATGTATATACGATTTTTTGGGGACAATAGCGCAAGTTAACGCATTTTCATGATTGTATATTTTTATTATCAGTTCACCTATAACTGCGACTGCAAGTAAAGCAAGTAGTGGAGCTGCCGAAGTTATTCCACTGTATACTGCTGAAGAACCACTTGATTTTTTCCAGGTATTTCACAAGCTGTGTTACATTGTGTCCTTTTATTTCTTTCCAATGTTGCTATCACAGTTTCTCAATGCTTCTCAGCAGGCCAGTACCATTTAAAAATGACTTGTTTGAGGTTTTCTGATCTGAAGCCTCAGGTACCGCTGATATTTCTTGGTTACTTTTTCAATGGCATAGCACTAAGCACATTTTGAAATGAATCGTATGTTTTTTTTGCAATTGTTACAATTCCATGAACAGTGCTTCTCCAACCCGGCAATTATTTGTTTATTAACACTTTTTATTTATTTTCTGAAAATTTCAACTTTTCTCCAATCAGCGTCTTGCTAATTCTGGTTGGGACATCATCGGAACCGAGGCCACCTTAGATGATGACGAAGAATTCTTCATAAATACTTTGAATGACGATTTTGTGAGGAACGACGTCATGGAAAATTTCAAGAAACCGAATAGCCTCAATGCTTTGGATGTTTCCAAAATCGAAATTGAAAAACCTTCCTTGTTGGTTTTGGGTATGTACTATACCAAATGAGTTTACTCCCAAACCGAAGATTCATATCGTCGGCTCCAGCTCGTGTCCGAGCATTAGTTTGGTTCTAATTGAGACAAAGGCCATTCGCTTGTATGCTTGTTTACGTTTAGGGTGGTTGTGCCTACGCTACGCGAGGGCAACGCACTCACTCTAGGCTAGTTCACTTGGCTATTCAACGTCTGCAGACGTTGAATCAAAGTAAAAATGACGAATTTTGTTGTCTGGGGCAGCGCTTTCAGCGTGTTAGAGATGAGACGTTTGTCTGACTAAAGGAATATCACATCATATGTTTTAGGTTCTGAGGGGTCTGGTATCCCACCTCATCTCAAAGATGTTTGCAACAAACTGGTCACAATTAAAAACAACAACAGCAGCACGTCTAGTACACCTTGCCTAAACGTATCGGCAGCTGCAGGTGTGTGATTACTATTTTCATTGTGTTTTTTATTTATTTATATAGGCTATTGTATTTATTTGTAGTTTTTTGAAGTTTATTATTGGTTTGTTTATTTTTTTTGTGGTTAATTGTTTGTTTAGTATTTTCATGTTCTCATTTTGCGTGTCCTGCGTTATCATTTTGCGACGTTTTTCTTTCAGCTATAATACTTCACCATTTGGTCACGAAGCAAAGATGATCGAAACTCGAAAGCTTTTCATGGACTTCAACCAGGAAAAGTTTCAGATCGAACGTATTGGCATTTAGCATAATCCATGTTTATATTTAATACAGACATATATTTTGGGCAATGGTTTCGCAAACGTTAATTTTTGATATAGTTTTATTGTACTTTTGTATTTTCGCCAAAGTTTGTCATCGTTTCTAGCAAAGTTAATATTTTTTAAGTTGATTTAACATTTGCAGACGTTGAAGCAACGTAAAAAGAACGAATTTGCTTCGTGAGAATTGGCAGTCATAGTACTTTCAATGATGATGTTATCACTACAGATCATGTTCAAATATGAGCTGGTTGGACTTTTTAATGGACAAAGTGTTTAAAGATTTATCGTATAAAAAATACTATTTATTCCAGTCTTTTCATACCAGTGGCTTGATCATTTATCTTCATCTCTAACCTGTCTGATCAATTGCCACCGTTTAGTTACCTACTTCGTGCATCAAACTGCTGTATTCCACTACGTAAAGTTGTACTTTTAAAGTAAAAAAGTCCAATGAACTGAAAAATATTCTGCACGTTTAATGCGTCCCTTCACTGCAAAATTACGACAGAAATCGTGTAGACTTTTTAATTACGAAATAGAAGGGTGTTGTGTGATGTATAAATTGACTTTTTAACATATTAGCTTGAGGTTTATTCTCTGTGAGCATAGCTGCAAAATTACTAGATGTCATGTTTTGTTGCCAGTCACACCAGTTCGCGACGTTGTCTTTTTTTTTTAACTTCACCTTAAATTCACTTTATGTTGTACGAGTAATAATATCTGTTCTTGTATTGCACCAGTTCTTATTGAACTCTTTTTGGCACCTCGTAGAGAGAGAGGGAAAACGTACTTGTATAATGTACATGTACAACTTCCAATTATTGTACTCTTAGCGTCTGCAGATTTTATTGTGTGCTGTTTTGTCTTACGGTCCTTCAAAATTAGAAACACCGTATGTAATGATGCATGTTTTAGTGGAATGTTTTTTGCACAGCCTTTTTTATACAAGTTGCATTCTAGAAAATAATCCGGCATACTGGACTGCGCCAGCTAACCACGTTGACTATTGCCGTTTTTGCTTTGTATTGTTTGCCTTGCTGTTTCCTGTCAGCGTAATGCTGACCTATCAAACTTGGGTTTTTCACTGATCAACCCAATTTTAAGTGTGTTTTTTGTACCATTCATTGGTTATTATCTACACTGAGTGCAGTTACCTTAGAGCGAAATAGTACACACTGTCTTTTGGTATCTTGCCTGTTTGATGTTATAATCATGTCTTGCCTTTTGTGTTCAGGTATCACGGGCAGTATTTAAGCAAAAGTGAAGTCGTTAATTGCGGTTTAAGCATGGCTGATAATCTTCTGTTGTTGCAAAGAAGCAGTGATTGTGCTGTCAAAGTGCATTTGTATGGAGCCACTGTGACGTCATGGTTTTGCTCGGGGATTGAGCGCTTGTTTTTAAGTTCTACTTCAAAAATGGATGGATCGAAGGCTATACGAGGAGGAATACCAGTTGTATTTCGTATGTATTACTCACTTATTGAAACATGTTGCCATTAAAAAAACGATATATTTTGAACAAAATTTATGTACAATTAACCTTAACAATGGATTGACTGCTTTTTTCATTTGAGAAAATGTCTTAGTTTTGCTTACTTCCAATAGCATTAAATCACAGATCCATGTCCGGTCACCAAGATTGGCGGTTGGTTATGTAACTGTTTGTAGCATAATGTATTGTTTGTAATTGTCGTGATTAAGACTTCAATAAGCAACGCTTACTTTTGCCATGTTTTTGTTTACACTCTTTACACAGAGAGAATGTGAACTTAAATAGATTAGTGGAGCTAGCTTGTAAATTATTGCAAAGTCGCAGTTTCTTGCCATGTGTCTTTAGTTTTATTTTTAAAAACCTTCGCAACCGTTGCTCAACAAGTGAGAGTGTTTTGTGAAACAGAAATCTATTTTTCTATAAAAAAGTCATGAGCTTCTAACTATTTGCAGCAAACTTTGGACCATGGGCAAATGGGCCACAGCACGGATTTGCGAGAATTTCTTGGTGGAAAGTGTCAAAACAGCCTGAAAAAGTGAGTTTTCTTTCATGTGAGGAACGCAAAGTTCTTGTTTCGATAACACCTTTCGCACATGCTCCAATCAGCTTGTTTCTGTTGTATTTACTTTGTCTCATGCGCTTTGCAGATGGCTAATGGTGACGTAATAGCCGAGCTGGAGTTGTCGGATAATGCCGCTACTCGAAAAATGTGGGACTTCGGGTAATTTTATTATTTATTTATTTTTCTGAAACCTGTACTTATCAAGAAATGTTCTCTGCAAATCGCCGAGTCATTTTTCTAACATTTGCAAGTAATATTTGCCACGATTATGTCACAACTTCATTATGGTGCCGCAAAGACCATTTTCAGCAAATTTTTTGTCTAATGAAATTTTTTTGAAACAAAAATGTTGTGACATTATCTTTCGTATTTTGTAGCGTGTAATGCCATTTTTCTTACAGCTTTACATTGCTTTACAAATTGACCCTTGAAGAAAAGTCTTTGACAACGGAATTGCGTGTCAGGAATACCGGTGGTTCCCCATTTGATTTCACCACGTTATTACACACTTACATCAAAGTACCTGACATCAGCAAAACGTCTGTCACAGGTTTCGAAAACTGCGTTTTCACTGATAAGGTACATAGCTTGTATGTTGGCTTGACAGTAGTTTGTAAAGTTTGAGCACACACTTGATTTTGTTGAAAACTGCTGTTCTCAAAGGGTTATGCCGGAAACTTTACAATTACTTAGTTGACTTTATGAAGCACATTCGTGTAGTTTTGTTGTTACATCACTTAGTTTTCACCGTTAAACACCCAGTGAAACACCCAGGTCGTCTAGTTTGGTGACGTTGACGTTTCTTCGTTGTTTACGTTCGAGTTTGCGTCATCGCTCACGTTCACGCTTTTACGTAGGATACTTTCACAGCATGTTTCTTGATTTCTATGAACAGGTTGCGGGCACTGAAAATAACAAAGAAACCCGCGCAAATGTTACCATTGATTGCAACGTCGACAGAGTTTATAAGATGGCTGGAAATCAAAGCGGTCATGAGATTACTACGCCCGAAGCAAAGGTTCACATACAGAAAACAAACATGCCTGATACCGGTATGTATTATTACGTCATTATCCACTGCCGTTTAATCATATTTTTTGTCATTAACGCGACATACATTATATATATGATTCGATATATTATGTACTAACAGAATAGATATGATGTATAATAATGATAATTTATTTTACATCAGTTGGGTGCAAAATAGCGTCAATATAATTTATGCGATATGTAATTATATTATGGTATACGATATTAAGCATATATAATATATATCATTCGGAATAAAATATAATCGATGAAGAGAAAGTATAATACCAGCTACAATGTTCGATATGCTAGCACGCTCACTAACAGAATAATATGTTAAAACCGTGTAAGGTTAAAACGTGCCTGAATAGTTGTTTGGGTAGTAGAGTGAAAGTTGGCTACATATCTGTATCGCGACTGTAGATTAACCAAGTACTGTACCTTTAAAGAATATCGTAATACTTCATATAATACTGATCATAATGTGCTATATAATATATGTACCGTAATGAAAGAAATGACAGGAATAAAAAAAATAAACAAACTAATAAAAGAAACTAAGACAAGCAACTAATGATTTAACTGTGAACATGGTCACCACTGGGACCGAACAGTTCTTATCGTTGGTGCCGCTTGAAGTCGGGTGGTTCATTGGTGCCATTTGCTGAGCATGCGACCACACTTCTGACTGAGCTCAGTTAAAACTGCAGCAAACTAATTTATACAGCAGCTATAATTTAACACTTTCTTTGCAGTTCTTTGTTATAATAAATACAAACAGTTGTTGAAAAATGTATGAAACGATCGAAAATAGCATAAAAAACAAAACAAAAAAAAACGAGTAAAAAAAACCAAAAAAACGTAGAAACGATTAAAAAAACAACGACTAAAAAAAGGTTTTTAATCATCCGACTTACTAATCACGAGGAAAAGTTGGAATCTTAATTTCGCGATCATTTTGCTTAATTTTTGACAATCGACCTTTGAACATAACCCATGTATATTGTATAATTAGAAATTATATCTTAACTATGTCATTGTACTTTAAGGTCACCAAGACCATAGGTCATCCTGCGTATAGCTTGCAAGTATGATATAAATTTGAAATTCAATAGCCTATTTACCTTTGGTTGGTCCATGCATGTAATGTAAACAACGCACAGCTCGCTAAAACCATATTTTAAAAAAATCGAACACCTATCCCTAGATTTTTAGTTACAGTTTAAGTATGATGCCGCACCGACACTAGCAGCTTAATAATTAACTAATGCCATGAAAGCTTTACTCAGCAATTTTCCTTTCTTGTCTCGACAGTGTTGTGGAACCCATGGCAAGAAAAAGCAGCAGCTATGTCGGATTTTAATGACAACGGATACACGAGCATGGTTTGTGTAGAGGCAGGATACGTGTCTGAGAGGAAAGTCTTGCAGCCTGCTGAAGATTTTGTTTGCTCGCAAAAATTGACTGTCGTGTGAAAGTTCGGTTTTAGTGTCATTCGGGATAGAAGAAGTAGAGAATGTTATTCACCTGTAGTCAGTGTTCACATTCTAGACGTCAGCACGTGAACACTTAAGGTTTTCTGATTCGTTGTCTTCAGACATAAATCAAAGTACTGTTTTCACTAGAATCACATAGCGTACTTGCGTGACTGTTAGCCACCTGCGATTTTTCGCATGAGACAGTTAACTTTTAAGTGTATTTGAAGGCAATAATCTGTTTTGAAATCACACGTTTGTTTATAAGAAAATAAGTTGTGCACTAAAAAGCTTCTCATTCACTTATGTTTATCCCCGAAAGTATTTGATTGGATAACTCTTTGCTGCTTGTAATATGTTATGAAGCTGACTTGCCATATACGTCATTACAACTTTTGATATGCTTACTTTCCATTTTTTAACCCCGAAACCACTGCCCTGGTTGCAACTTTGTTTCTTGCAACAGCATGCTGTGTAAATGGGCAAATACAAAAATTTAGTTTTATTTTTTGTCGATTGAAGCTCACGATTTGGCATACTGGGTGATTGGGTGCACAGTTCCATTTTATTTAAATGTAAAAGAATTTCTTATTTACTTAACCGCGTCACGACAAACCCAGCTCTTTACCACACAACGATTAACATTTTCATGCTATGCATTTGTATCTCTGAAATGTACTTGTATAATTGCAAATTATGCATTGTTTATCAGTGGCATTGTGTCTTGAACAAATATTGTGGTCATCTTTTCTTCATCCTCAAGCCAAGTAGCAGGCTTACAAACTTGATTTGATGTAGCTCTTTTCCAGCAATGCATCTGTAATTGTGTATCAAGCGTACTGTATTGTGAGCAAGCTAATGTTATACATGGATGGTTGTCTAAATCCATATGTACAGTACATAACTTTGTTGTTTTGTTTAATTGCTTCTGCCAGATATATGCAGTAAAGTTGTAGTAATTTGTATGAATGAATCTTTGCATTTTAAAAATTCATGTAACTGTCAGACATACAGACTGGCTATAAGATGTCACGTTATGTTGTACTGTATTTCCGCAAGTGAATGAAGAAGTTGCTTGTATTTTATATATGTGGTAATTACCTAGTAATTATATAACGATTGGCTACTACTACGCGATTTTCACAGTTTCTCTATGCATTATCTCATTTTACTGGCGTTACGTTGTTAGTTTTTTTGCTGTGTCATGTTTAAGGGCTGCCAGAGTTTTCAAATTTTATTTTTCATGCTAAGCATCAATTAGAGCGGCCTATGTAGATCCTACTGTAAAATGTCATAGAGCTTTTAATTTCAAAATTACAATATGCAGAGCAAGATCACTTCTGATGTATTATTATGCAGAACATTTCAAAACAGCTTTTTCTTTTTTAGAATTCTTGTTAAAATAGGCCGTGAGTAGTAAAATAATGAACCCTGTGTTTACGGTTTCCTCTGAGGACACTATGTTTGATCAACCTGTTGCTATATCTTTACAAGGTGAGTAGACATCACAGAATGCTGGTTTGTGTTCAGAGTGACTTGCAAACTTCGTAATCTGCACTTAGTCGCGCTAAAAATGCACACTAAAAATCCTCTTGCTTAACATTCAGCGACCCACTAACCTAGGCAAGACTTTTGTTGTTCTTCACTGGGTCTTGATACGAAGTTAATGTCGGATCTACAAGACATGCTGGTTTTGCCATTAGTGGTAGCAAGCTTGGCAAGATCAGTCGAAAAGAGTATTTTTGTGTTGCATGCTTTACTCGCATTTCTAAAGACCATCATGACCAACCACTAACCTATAACATGGGAATGAACTGAATTTTGTTTAGGTTTAGAAAGGAAACAGTTGGTGACTTTACATTCATTTACTACAATAGACAATGGAAACTTGTTTGAAGGTGTTGCCCAATACTTGAGCGACGACAGAGGTAGGCTACTATAACTGAATCAAGCTAATTAAAAATAGTGTAAATATTGAACCCACAAGATGAAACTCTTCGGCTTTCGGGGTGTGCGCTTGAGCAAAGCATTTTTGTGGATTGGTTTTGAATCTTTATCCTCCGACTGACAAAGCCTTGATTGGTTATTCCTGGTAGTTTTATAGAGGCTCCTGACACAGGGCCGGTTACCGAGATTGGCAGAGTGAAGTTTTCCGATTGTTGAAGTGTTGTTGCCTGGGAATTATTCCATTCACTAGGTGCCGCTGAATGGAGAGCAGTCCTGAAAATGCGTTGCTCAAGCGCACACACCGAGAGTCGAACTTGCGCCGCGTGATCTTGAGCCGGGCGCGTAACCACTGAGCTAACGTGGCGGACTTTATAGGCGATTTTAAGGGCTGCTCTCCATTCAGAGGCATCTAGTGGATGGTATATTTCACAGACAACAACGCCTCGACAATCGGAAACTTCACTCTTCCAATTTCGAAACCGGACTTGCATCATTGGTTTAAATTGAAGCCCCCAACAAGTATGCGAAACTGTCAGGAATAACCTTTCAGACGCTTTCTAATCCGAGAATAAAGATTCAAAACCAATCAATTAGCGAAATTTTGTTAAAGCCACACCGGAAGCGTATTTGTAACTTTCAGGTCGCTGCAGCAGATGAGGTTTATATACCAACCAGAAGGCAAGATTTAAATCAGCTAATATAGATAGAAAGTAGGCTATATGGGAAAGTTTCGCCGTCGGCAGCTTCACCTAGCGATGTTACGGAAGTACATATTTCGATGAAGTGGGTTCGTTTCCCACCCATGCCGTTACTATTTTCTTTAATTTATCAAACAAAGCAAGAATCCACTCTGGCTGAGAGCTAGAAGCTTCACAAAGACTGCAATCAGCTGGTTCAAAAGGAAAATTGTTCAATGTTAAAGTGTCGACAGGTCAAAACGCCCCATCTGCTACAGCGACCTACAGATTACAAATACGCATATCGAAATCTGACCAAAATGCGGTTGTATGATCGTAATTAGTGTGTTAATTAAGGGCAAGGATCTTTTAGAGACTTTTAGTTAATACTTTTAGAAATATGGTTGCCCAAATCTAAAAGGGTGAACCTTAGCGACGTCGTTTGCCAAAGTTTTCTTGGTTTATTACTGACTCTGAAACAACCCAGCTCTGAAAAAGGAAGTCATTAATTGATTGGTTGATTGAATCTTTATCTTCGGACTGGGAAAGCTTCTTGCAGAGCTTAATCCTGGCAGTTTCGCATACTTGTAGAAGCTTTAAACCACTGACGCAGGCCCGGTCACCGAGATCGACAGAGTGAAGTTTCCGATTGTTGCCGGGGAATTATTCCATTCGTTGGATGCCGCTGAATGGAGAGCAGTCCTTATCGTGCGTTGCTCAAACGCATCTGGGTAAATGTCGCCACACGGCCAAGAAAGGAGGTCTCTTGCAAAAATGTGAATTTTTTTGAAAGCGTGTCGAGGTCTTGAAACTTCCTGGCTACGAGTCTATTTTTGCATGAATATTTTTTTCAGTCACCATAGTTGCTGAAAGTCTTAATAGCTGTCAGTAACCTGGTTGATTGAGGGAATCCTTATCCTCAAACTGAGAAAGCTTCTTTAGCAACTTGGTCTCAGAAGTTTCACATAGGCTACCTGTAGACATATTGAACCACTGATGCACTTCCGGTCACCGACGGAGTGAAGTTTTTGCTTGTTGAAGTGTTGACTGTAAATTACTTCATCCACAACAGCTGCTTGGAAAGCGGTTTTTGAAGTGCTTTACTTTTTGCTTACCCGGAGAGTCGAACCGTCATTTCTTGATCTTGCTGTTACTTTTGTTCACGAAATCTGGCGCTTGACCGACTGCGCTATCCGGGCAGACGACTGGTTTCTGGTTAATGAAGGAGCGTTGCTTGATATGCTATAGCTACTTTCAAAGAGTTAATTTTTACTTCAGTTCACTTCAGTTTGTTTGAATCTAGATCTAAGTAGATCAGCCTACTGTGGTAGGCTAAAATTTATTATTCTGAAGCTGCTTAATTTGTAACCAGCAGTTGCCTACGCTATTTTGAGTCACAGTAATTTACGGAGCACGATAGCCAGTCGCTGAGTGGACGTGTTTAAGATAAATTGTAGGTCCGATAACTGAAAGCTCGGAAACAAAAGGAAACAATAACGAAATTGAACCTAACGGCTGAAACAACCTTTTCAGCCGTTATGCAAGTCATTGGCGTAGAGTAAATTGGAACAGACCGAGCTACCGCTCCATACATTTTAGGGTTACGTAATTTGAAATTCAATGAAGCCCCGAATTCAAAGTACATGAGATTATTTAAGCATCGGTTGCCGGTCTGGGAAGCTTTGCAATTGTTGCATGAGAAGCACAGCAAGGTCAACCTATATGATTACACTGAAGCTCGCAGACGAAATGGTCAGTTTATGCGACCTGGTTCGGCAGGATGTTAGCTCGTAGCATTGAGAAATCACACTGGAAGCTAGATAAATGAAGGTGGGTAGAGAATCTCAGCATAAACGCCTGAATCGAAAACGCAAAGCAAACTTTTTCAGACAGAAGGCAAAGAGGTTTAATGAGTTGTACGAGGCTTTGTACGGCGTCGTAAATAGTCTATACTCTATACATAGGTTTGTTTCAAAAGTGATTTTGAAGGTGAGAGGGGTGAAAGTTTCTAAACAATCATAGGCTACCAGAGGGAAGTCTCAGATATCTTGTTTTATCAGAAGTTCAGGGCTAAAGTTGAATTCAACGTTTTTGCCGAATAAGCCCCCACCCCTACCCCTAGGGTAAACTTGGCTACAGAACTCTTGAATTCATAAACTAAGAATCCTATGGTAGAGCTACGCCATAGCCTGTTCTACTACTACCCAAAGAAGCAGAATAAAAATAACACGATTTATCAGTTAGAAAAGCTTGTAGATTGAATGGAGGCAAGCATCAAAACTTTCAACTGCAAACTGATTCTTTTAACTCTAATAAGTTGACTCCGATTCCGACCACGACAGCAGTTTTTGATACGTCATCAGTGAGTTAGCAGTTCTTGTCTCACTGATCTACGTTTATTTCAGGTTATGTAGATTTACAACATGACAAGTCAGTGAGCGGATCTTACACTGGAATTGAGCCCATGGGTTTATTTTGGGCAATGAAACCTTCTATGTTGAATAAAGTACGTTGTAGTATAAGTTTGCTTTCAACTTTTGCGTATACGATAATATGGTGAGAATAATCTAGGCTGTATGCTACTGTATGGGGGGGGGTCTACTGCGGCAGTTGGCCCAATATTACCTCCAAATCCCAATCAACAAATACATTGATCTCTCAATTTTCGATTTTGCTATACTTTAATCCTCTTGACATAAACCAGAAGTTACGCTATTGTCTGTCTTGAATGCTACTAAGTTGATGCTTAGCACATTCCATTTCAAGAAACCACACGCGCGATTGATGAAAATCGACGTCACGACACCACTGGTGGTGACCTTGCGAATGTACGATGGTTCCGTTGCATCAATGGATGAAATTGAAACGCTGAGAAAGAAAAACGACCTCGATCAACATGAACTTGCATCAGTCAGTTTAAATCGCTGGATGATGTCACCAGGAACTAAAAGGATAGTAATGACGTTGCAAAACGATGGTATATATAGAACACTTTTCCTGCCTCCTGGAGATGGACCATTTCCAGGTATTTGTTGTTTTGATCCAAAAACGAATTTCTGTCAACCAACTTTGCGCTTCTTTAACGAGGTGAAAACTCAACAGAAGAGTTACAAGCTTGAAACTTTACCGTCACATCTTAATATTTCTAGATTTTCGTACGTTTACTTTTCCAAATGCAATGACAATGTTGTTAAAAATGGATAAATAAATTCATGTTTTTGACGAATTGACACCAAGCGATTAATCACTATTTACACACATCAAATAAGTATCTTTACATAAGGTGTAGTACTATACAGTATATTGAATTGATTGGTCTTTGCTTGAATGCTTTTGTATATGTATTTTTAAATTGTCTCCTGATGGCTCGGCATGGAAACATACCAGAGCTGAGGAGCCAGTTTAATGACGAGTTGGCTTCTTAGCAGTCAGACACTTTTAAAAGCTCCCTGACCTTCTTTAGAATGAGAAATAGACGAATATAGAAAGCAGAACAAATTATTTTGCAGTTGTCCACCATTTTTTTGCTTTCCGTATTGTAGCCTAACTGCTTCTTGACACACAGTTAGACATAAAACTTTTCAAATAGCCGACGTTTTAAGATTGGCGAAGGTATTTAACATGCTTGAAATTTGTATTTGATATAATGACCAACAATAGAAACGATGTTCCAGCTCCATAAGAAAAGTTAAAACATGACTTACCACCTGGCTCCAGCTCTTCAACCATTTTTAGTCTACAATTAAATTCAATGTCTTCGTTTGAATGAACTTTTCACAATAAGTTAGTCAAGGGTGTACAATCTGTACATTTTTGAACAAATACATTTAACGCTTGACAATTTGCAGGAGTCGTGACTTTATTTGGAAGTTTTCCTGGAACACTGGAATACAAAGCAGCATTGTTGGCTTCTCATGGCTTTGCAGCTCTTGCTTTGTCTTTTCGTGGTTTACCAGGGTTGCCACAAGCTAACATAAATAGTGAATTCAAGCTGGAATATTTTGAAAAAGCTGTGAACCTAATGTCCCAACACGAAAACGTCGATGGCAGATCTGGAATCGGGGTGATTGGGCTTTCGTTGAGTTCATTTATAGTACTGGCAATGGGAGCACATTTGAAAAATGTGAGATGTGTCATTTGGATTAATGGCTTTGTTTATCCAATGTTTGGTCAACTGACGTATGGTGATAGCTGTTATAGTGAAATTAATTTTATTTCAAATCAGTATGACGCCAATCAAACCGTTTCAATGCATGTGCATATCCGACATTTGTATCCATTTCATCCTGATCCTTTTCATCCTGACATCGATAAAAGTAGAATAAAGTTCTACGACCGACATGATGTGAATTACATGTTTATCAGTGGATTGAGTGACAACAGTGTGCCATCAGAACATCACATCAATCAAGCAGAAAAGTTGCTGAAAGCGTCTAAACATCCGAATTATCAACTTCTTCGGTACCCAGGTGCTGGACACTTAATTGAGCCATCATTTGGGATTCATCATGCAATAACTGCAAGTAAGCAATATGATGTTTACTTAGATTGGGGTGGTAAATCATATGCTCACTGCAAGGCCCAAGAAGATTCATGGCCAAAACAAATACAGTTTTTAAAATCTAATTTATTGCCGAGAGCTGAGTCAAAGCTGTAGACTCGAAGAGTCTTGGTCGTAGTGATTGATGGATGCTTTTGTTTCCACCATGGGCCTAATTTGTTCAGTAAATGAGGGTTAGCAGTTGGTTCATTGAAGGTATTACACAAAATATCAAATCAAGGTATAATTTCAAATTGTTTTAAATGATTGCAATACATGTGTTATATGTAGTTAACGATTTTTATATGCAACAATTCAACGTGAACTTACGCTTAATTGGTCGTTGCTTTTGAATTGAAAAGATTTGGTGCTGTCTAAAATAAGTGACAGTTTACTGTATATTGTGCTTTATTACTTTGGACGCGGTAAATAGTTGATTGATTCCGGTGAAGACATTTTCATTGTCTTGTCCATGTTTTGGAGCGAAAAATATTATTTGTCTAAATGTTGATATGATAGCTAAATATTGTAGTGGTCTATGTTGTATTATTTTATTTCTCTCCGTAGTCTCACCTCCCACTGTAAAAAAGATGCAACTGGTGCCTAACAATATTTCTTGCAGAGCTTGTATTTCATGCATCCTTTATCCTTGTATGCAACTACATGTTCTAATTTCCATCTCTTTCTCAGCACTTGATGTGCATTCTCAGTTGTTCAAAATAAACGTTGTTCTTGCATGAATTTTACAAGTAAACTCACATATTATCACATACGTTTTATTCGCAAGTTTTCAAGTGTCACTGTAAGTGAGTGAGCTCTGCAGATGAATGTAACTAAGGCAAGAATAGCTGTAAGCACCGTGTTTTGGTTGTTTCTCTCTGATTTTGTTACAATCAACAGTAAACCAAGTTGTTTTGTTGGGACGTTTCATATCCACGTACTTGCCAAATCGACTGAAATTGTTTAATTGCATCACCAAGTTTCTTACTCTAGCCAAGTATCGCTCCTTCGTTTTCAGTTATAGGCTACCCATTTTCTGTTGCCTTTAAAAATGGTGCTGTATCAACTTAGTTTGGTGTGCTCCTTGCAAGCAATTCTCAGATTCTCAAAACTAATCTACACGTGGGCTGTGTTGTAAGTATATCAGAGTTAAATACAGTAGATTACACTAAATCCATGTGTACATCAACTGCCGTTTTTTAATTCTTAATGAACTACATATGCATTGATATTAATTTCTTTGCTGTGTAGCTGTTTAAGGGTTGCCAAGGTTTTTAAAGCTATCGTTTGTTGTGTTGTATTCAATTGTAAACTGTCTATAGTTATAAGGTCATACTTATAATATTGTACAATACGATGCTCTACAAATATATATGCAACAACATTGGTCCATAAACATCAAACTGAACAACCATGCAAAACAACAACTCCATAACAACCTTTATCACAAATTTTATTTTACCCAGGCTTCTCTTTCATATCTGTTCATTTATCCCATGCCAAGGGGCACATCATCTGCTTGTCGCTTTTTGTTCTGGCGTTGAGCTTTTCTCGTTTGTAGTTTTAGCACAGTAAAAAAATAATTTTAATTTTTAAAATGTCAATTTTATTATAGGCTAGCCTATATCTAGATTTCCTGATGAGAGGTCCGTTGAAGTTATTTTTTGGTATTTATTTTATTTGTAGTTAGGCTACATAAAAAGAGTGTAGAGTTTTGTGTTATTGTTTACTTGTATGTGGTTGTGGTTTCAATTTGCAATACGGTACATGTTTTCGAAAAAGTGCTAGATTTATTTGTTATAAAATATTCTGACTATTTTACGAATCGCTTGCAAAACAGATAGAGGTATCAATGATGAATTCAGAGTGAGATCGAACAGTTCAGTTCTAATATGTAGTTATGCAGAATTTTTCAAACTACCTTTTCCTTTCAGACTTTTTATAAGTTTATGTAGTAAGGAAATCCTGTGTAGTAAGGAAATAATGTATCCTGTGTTTATGATTGTCTCTGAGAACACTATGTTTGATGAAATTGTTACTACGTCTTTGCAAGGTGGGTGACATCACAAAATACTGGTTTGTGCTCAATGTATCATACATTTTTCATTCGGAGTAACTGACAGAGGGCATGCCTTCCTACAAATGCACATTTTAGTTTGATTTACTGAAAATTATCTCTTGTAATATTTTCACCTTTTGGAACCCTGTCAACTACGTTTATCCCTGACACCAACTTCAAGTAACGCGACTGCTTGTTGCAACCACCTAACTTACGTTTAAGCAATAAAGCCAACACGCTTTGTACATGCATTTCACTTCAGAAGCCACACGCGACCTTGGTGAAAATCGACGTCACAACACCACTGATCGTTACCTTGCGACTGTACGATGGTTCCGTTGCATCAATGGATGAAATTGAAACGCTGAGAAAGAAAAACGACCTCGATCAACATGAACTTGCATCAGTTAGTTTAAATCGCTGGATGATGTCACCAGGAACTAAAAGGATAGTAATGACGTTGCAAAACGATGGTATATATGGAACACTTTTCCTGCCTCCTGGAGATGGACCATTTCCAGGTATTTGTTGTTTTGATCCAAAAACGAATTTCTGTTAACCAACTTTACGCTTCATTAACGAAATTGCAAAATCAACAAAGAAGTTTCATGCTTGTTATCATTACTGGTATAAATAACACTGGTCACATTATTTAATAAACTTTCACGAAAGAAATACATTTTGATTCAGGCGCGATACCCATTATGTGATTGGATGGCGCAGCAGAGCAGTTAAGGCGCTCGCTTTCAAATCATTTGATCTAGCTTCGACTTCCAGCTGAAGCACCTCACCTCTACCCAGAGTGTGGTATGTTAGGTGGGTGTAGGTGCTGAAAGGCCGCTGAGAAAATAGAACTGGCCACCCTGCTCGCGAAGGCTTAGTGTTGTGAGAATCTTATCTTCTCATTTCCCGATTCTAGGAATCAAGCGTGCTACTACCTTTTACCTTCGAACATCGTGAACAAGTTTTGTCGAGCTAAAAGGGATATACTGTACTTCCGACTTTTTGCTAAAGCAATCTAATGAGATCTTGATTAAAAGCAAAATATTGCCGCGCCTTTAATGTGCAATACTTTATATCGTGTATCAAGCTATTGCATCTAACAATGATTTATTGCACTCTGTTTTCACTTATTTGTTATCTGATGTTCCTTCTCGTGCTTTGTAGCCAAAAGTATCTCGTCTTGACTCTTGGTAATTGAACATCGATGAGTATTTTTTTTACCTTTTCTAACTGTAGTATCTCTACTAACAGGTCCATATGATCTATCATCCTAACTGTCGTTGGCATCCGATTACTGCAGTAAGTGTTTTTTTAAGTTAAGTGGGTTTGCGGTGGGCATTTGGCTAAACAACCATGTATTTATTACTTTCCAACACCCCCCTAAATCGATTTTTTTTATTGCTTATAGACCCTCCCCTCCTTTGAAAAACTTATAGGTTGTAGCTATACATGGTGTTAGACAATGTCATTATATTTTTTCACTTCGTGATTTCATCTTGTTGGAAACCTACAACTTGGCAGTTTGATAGCCTACTAACCAGCTGCATAAATTCGAATATTTTCGCTTCTTGTGTTGGTACTTTAAACCAAAGTCTTTTTTTTTTCTTAGAAGCACAGTGTACTTCTATCTCAGTAGACTATACGTTTTGGTTCACAATTTTGTTGTTTTATTTTTGTTTTTATCAGGACTAAACAATTACTTATTTTGCACTGACCATGCGCTATATTTTCAGTTTTTTTGATATAAAGTAAGGTTGGTTATCACTTCCCAGTAGCGTTGACAGGAAAGTCCAGGGGGTACTTTTGGACAATGGCCCTGGATGAATTCAGGGCCCCGTAACCTTTCCAAGGGGCCCGGGAACCTGAAGAAACCAGCGCGTATTCTTTGGGTACAGTGCGTTTTTGTTAGAAGTGTATTGATTTGGGCCCAACGATCTCATTGGACACCGGGCCCAAATTATCCTCTCAACGGCCCTGTTAGTTCCTACGTTGTGGTGAATAATAAATTGCTGTTTACCGTTTGAAACTGAACGTTCATTTTATGGTTTAATTGGCATTGAATTGATTGAACCTGGCTATTTTCGCTACTAAATCAAAATTAATCGAATTAAAATCTAATCTAAGTCTACTAAATGAAAATGTATGTGGCTTAATGGAAGTATTGTGTTTGTTGCTATATATTCTATTTGTATTCCTGAATGCACTTGCGTGGATGCTAATCTCAGTTGTGTAGAGTGTATCATTGATAGTCTATTGCATCTTCGAGAACATTTGCACTCAATTTGTGTTCAAAAATGGTTCAGACTTGATTTCATGTAACTTTTTATCAACACAATGTTGTGAGCATACCAACGGTAAATATGTTTCGACTAAATTCGTGTGTACATTACTTTGTTTTTTAAAGAGTGTTTTTTCATTGTTAGTGATAGTATATATAATAATTATAGTATCCATTATACAGTAAATGTTGACTTCTTTGCAGTTGTACCAGTTTTTGAAAGTTTCCAGAGTGTTTTAAATTTGACGTTTATAATTCTGATTTAAATGAAAAACTATGTTTAAATTGTATAGTTATAAAATAAACCTTTTGCTTCTACAACACGTTGTACTTGTACTACAAATATATCAAACCAATCAACAAAATATTATCTAAATTTACGTTTACTGGAACAAAAAAGGAAACAACACTGCCTTTAAACTTCTTGTTAAAAAGCAAAAACAAAACAGTCAAAAAATAAAACAATCAATAGACTTACAATGAAATAAATAGAAAGCTTTCACTTCTATGGAACATCATCAGGATTTTTGTGATGTTGAGTTGTGCTGTTCAGTTTCATATCGTTAAAAGCTTTAACATGCTATAGTAAAAAAGTGTAAGTTTTCACTGTCAGTTTATTGTCCTGCCTCCATGAAAGCCGTAGCCCAAACGTCTGAGTAACTTTCTTTACAGTTAGTATTTTTGTGTTTGAATACAATTATTGCTAATTGTACATTCTTTCTTGGGTTTATGTACGTTTATTGCACAAACAACACATTCTTCATGCTACGAAAGCTTTTTTTACACCTAAAATACTACACCTGTTTGTGAAAAAAACTATTTGTGATTATGAGATCCACGAATTACTTGTCAATATGATGTATTACGTACCGGTAGTTCATACGTTGCGAATTCAGAATGAGGTAGTTTTTGTTATGTTGTAATGCAGATGTGTTTAAACCAACTTTTTCTTTTAGAGTTCGTAGCTTGTAAGTTTTCGTATTTGTAAGCATGAAGCCCGCATTTAGGGTTTCCTTTGAAGACACCATGTTTGATGAACCTGTTGCTATATCCTTACAAGGTAAGTGACGTCACAAAATGAAGGATTTTATTTAACGCGAACCACACATTTTTGATCTGCATTTGCGAACAGAAAACTGCGTCACCGACGATGCACACTCTACAGTAGATTAATCAGCACAAAACTGACTTTTAGTTTTTCTGCAAACACTAATCATGCACGAAATTGTACAATGCTGTACGTTTGTATCAGTTGTCTAAAGTGCAAATATGATAATTGCTTGAATTGACAAGTTAACAAACTTTCTAGTGATAAAATATTAACATCCCCGTATACTTGTGGGACATTCGAAAATTGCTGCTCTTTTCCATTTGATGTGGTATTTCAACTGGGTGCATCTTGCTTTATCAAAAGAATGAGATAATCTTGGTTCAGGTAAAATAAAATGTTCCGTGGATATCATACAGTATGCTGGCTGCTGCATGCTTGACTGATACATAAGTGACGAAGTATTCGTGCATTATCAGATGGAAAAATACGAATTAGAACCAAATTTGCAATGCTTCGACAGTGCTCTGGTTAACATCTGATACAACAAATTCAAATACACTGATACCCTGTGCTGAAATCGCATAATATGCTGTTAACTTGCCCATTAAACTAAGGTGATTTTCGCACGGATTTAGCATTTTGGAAGCTAACTGGTCAGAATCACAGCCGTTTCTGTCGTCGTCAAGATCACAAATTCTTGACCAGTAGCAGTAACACTGACATGAGTTACTCGGACAAATTCAAACAATTTGTCACGTTTTGCCGCGAATGGATTTCTAATTTATTTCTGAAGTGCCAGATTAGAGTCGGGAATGTCGCTATCAAACTCGCCAATAAGGTTTTTGAAATGTTTCGTCAAGATGGCTTGATGGCATTAAACGTGCTTTATTATTTCATTCCTCCACCTTCAGCGATAGAAACGCATTTGTTTATTTATCAACCAAATGACAAAGCTTTGGTAAGATCTGCATATCAGGTCGTACAGTAGATCCACGACACGATCAGGACCTTCGCGCAGATGAGCCATCTCAGTGGAATAGAAAAGTATCGTGTTGTATTTCGTCTAGTGGGGATGTTGAAAAGTTGCTTGGTAAAACAAACAAATAAATTGATTGATCACATTCGTGGACGCCCCTTTCTCCTAAAACTTGCTTTATTATACGAATAGTGATTGGAGAAGTTTTTTTTTACAGTTGCTAACTAGTAAATATCGAAGCGATTCAACTTAAGAAAATTAACACAAACGAAGAGTGCCTAGAGTTGAATAGCTGGTATGAGAATGCAATAAACAATAAACATGCAAAGACGCAAGTAACATCGGCTTAACCAACATCCCTTTTTCAGGTTTGAAGAAGAAACAGTTGGTGACTTTACATTCATTTACTACAATAGACAATGGAAACTCGTTTGAAGGTTTTGCCCAATACTGGAGCGACGATAGAGGTAATGTGAACCAGTCCTAGTTTAGTATGCATAAAATTATTGATTATATTTCGCTACACATCAGTCGAGCAAAAGAGCTAGTGTGACACATGGAAAGTCGTGTATTATCAATTTCACACTAAAAGTAATCTTGACCGGTCATTATTTTCCTTACCATTTTGTCTTTATTTCAGGTTGTGTAGATTTGCAACATGACAAGTCAGTAGGAGGATCTTACACTGGAATTAAACCCATGGGTTTATTTTGGGCAATGAAACCTTCTATGTTGAATAAAGTAGGTTGTACTACTGCTGTTTTATTGTTGCAAATTCGTTTTGTGGCGTTGGCAACCTTAACAAACTCGTATATTTGATTTTCACATATCAATTATAATTAAAAACGTGCCTGTGCCTCGAACAGGCTACCAGCTGACGTAGTTTCATGAGAGGTGTCAAGATCTTGAGTCAAGATGCGGCTATGGAATACCTTAAGCAATGATTATCTCATTGACACAAACCTGAAGTCATACCACTGCCTGATGTCTTGCTTTGTTAAGATTTAATGCTGTTTAATCCTCACAAAAACGGTGCACATATCTTTTCAGAAACCACACGCGCGGTTGGTGAAAGTCGACGTCACGACACCACTGGTCGTTACCTTGCGAGTGTACGATGGTTCCGTTGCATCAATGGATGAAATTGAAACGCTGAGAAAGAAAAACGAACTCGATCAACATGAACTTGCATCAGTCAGTTTAAATCGCTGGATGATGTCACCAGGAACTAAAAGGATAGTAATGACGTTGCAAAACGATGGTATATATGGAACACTTTTCCTGCCTCCTGGAGATGGACCGTTTCCAGGTATGTTGTTTTGTTCCAAAAACTACGTTCTCTCTTCAACATTGTGCTTAGTTGAGCAGTTGTCAAAGCAACAGGAATGTTAAAAGTTTGAAAATTGACCATCACTTAATTGTTAATTTTTCTTGGTCGCTTTGTTTTAACTTTTATCTTGTGCCAATGAGGAGTTGTAAATTTTTGTTCATGCAAGTTTGGCAATCAAGAGCAAAGCATAAACCGTATCATAAACGATTGTATCATCTTTTGTCCAGCAAATGGTTCAGAAGGTCTTGATTAATTAATATATAATAAAATCAACGACTAGCTACTTTGACACATTATAAAAATAGCTAAAGTTGTGCCAATTATAAACAAGAAGGAAACATTGAAGGAAACATTGAAAGAAACATTGAAACATTGGCAACCTCGAAAAGTAAAAGTATATACCCTGAGCCGCAAGGGCTGAAACGACGACAAGAATTTATTTTTGCAAATAAAATTATGTCATTTTACATAAATGTAGTTTCTACAGTACAATACCTTAGCTTAGTCGGTGATCTCAGTTGTTGAATAAATTATTTGATTTTTTCGGACATTTGCAGGCGTCATAACAATATTCGGACATTTTCCGGGAACATTGGAATACAAAGCAGCATTGCTGGCTTCTCATGGTTTTGCAGCCCTTGCTTTGGCTTTTCTTGGTTTACCAGGATTGCCTCCGGTGGACGCACGTGGTGACTTCAAATTGGAATACTTTGAAAAAGCTGTTAATATAATGTCGCAACACAAAAACGTCGACGATAGATCTAGAATTGGGGTGATTGGGCTTTCGTTTAGTGCATTTATCGTGCTGGGAATGGGAGCACATTTGAAAAATGTAGGATGTGTCATTTGGATTAATGGCTTTGTTTATCCAATGTTTGGACATCTGACGTATGGTGATGTCAATTACAGTGCAATGCAGTACATTTCACGTGAATATGAAACCAATCAAGGGGATATTCCTCTATTAAATTTCCGACATTTGTATCCGTTTTATCCTGATCCTTTTCATCCTGACATCGATAAAAGTAGAATAAAGTTCTACGACCGACATGATGTGAGTTATATGTTTATCAGTGGATTGAGTGACAACAGTGTGCCATCAGAACATCACATCAATCAAGCAGAAAAGTTGCTGAAAGCGTCTAAACATCCAAATTATCAACTTCTTCGATACCCAGGTGCTGGACACTTAATTGAGCCACCATTCGGTATTCATCATTCAGCAACTGAACACAAGGTACTTCAATTCCATTTTGATTGGGGTGGTGAATCATATGCTCACTGCAAGGCCCAAGAAGATTCATGGTCAAAGCAAATAGAATTTTTAAAATGTAGTTTATTGCCGAGAGCTGGTTCAAAAGTATAGACTTTGGCTGTGATGATCAATGAAAGCTTTGGAATGTGGATCAAATTACTGAGTGAACTTTTGCAAAATATGTACTCAATTTGAAAATTTTCATTAAAACGTATGCTACTGCTCAAGATAATGTATAAGGTTGTTTGGAACTAAAATGGGTGTAGTTGCAAGATTTTTATGCAAGCAATTTCATAAGATCTTGCTTAACAACTGCTGTAAATCGCAAAAATTTTGATCCATCTTTAATGCGAGATATTGTGTATCAGATATTAAGCTATTGCATCCTATAAACTAATTATTTATCAAATCCCTCCTTTTCTTTGTTGTTTGATCCGTTGTCTAATCTTACAAACATTAACAACTGAAACCATCAAGACTCATCAGCCGAAGTTTACTAATTTGTGGAGAAGGCAAAGAGTCAACAGTTCTCACTGTATAATTAGGTACAAGCTCGACAAGGGAAAATGAACGGTTATACTCGAAGCTTCCGACATTTTTCACCAAATTAGACGCTATTGCAAATGATGCAACAAAATTTGAGAAAATTAACGTTAATACCAAAGTTATTTCTAAGTAAACGTTTATTCGTTATTATGTGAGAAAGTATGCCAAAAGTTTGCTAAAGACGTAACACAAAAATTGTTTCTTTCGGGCAGCAGCCTAGGTAAACTTCACGGTTTGATGAAAGTTCATACAGATAATCTGCACGTCCTGTTGTATCTATGGTTTCTTTCCCTAAATGCTGTTTTTTTTTTGTTTTTTTTTTTAAACTGAAGTGTTTCCAATATGCTCCGAATCAATTAATGATTAGTTTCAATGTTAAGTTATTATTCACCACTCTTTCTTTAAATGAAACTACAGTACAGACATTATCGCCAATTGTATTTTTTTCCAAGACCAGCCCAACCATCCACCAAACAATGTTTTTGTTTTTATAAAATTGTTGCATACATATTATATGTTTCTCTATAAAGATAAATTTTATAAACAAATTGACAGTGTGGCAAAAAGTTCACATCTCAGCTCTTGCTAATTTTATTTTAGGACATGTTGAAAATAAGATTTTTGTCATCTAAAATTGTATTTGCGTTATGTTGACATTTTTGTATATGATAATTCTTTGTACGGTGCAGTTTCTCAACATACTAACTCGCAACATCCTAATACAGCCAATACAGTAGAGAAAATTTATCGGACCATCCCTTTTCTCGCCAAATTTGACAGTTGGGTTTGGTAAAATTCAACTAACACCAATAACCTCCTCGATTTTAACTATGTTTGCCCTTCCAACTACAAGCCTGTATATGTGCCTGCTCATGTGATCGCGAGATATTTGCTCCAATATGGATAATTTTAATAATGAACTTAATCTATTACGTTTTTGTTTTAATGATAGCAATTTTTCCTCATGGTTTTTTAATAAAGTGCTTGAAAGGTTTTTGGATTCACGTTGTACTGACTGTCAAGCTGAAAGCGTAAATTAAAAAAACCTTCTCACAGTCTCTTTTATAGGTAAAGAACATGTCGAGTTTTATTAAAACGAAGTTCAACATTGCTATTATTTCTGTGTATAAAATAGAGTTGGTTGTAATTTTCAGCTTTAATCTAGGACTCCCTCCTATTTGTGTTCAAATGTCGTGTAGGCTACAAGTTTACTTGTTTGCACGACGCGAACTGTACATGCATTTGTATGTTCACGCGACATGTAGCCATGAAAGTGAGAGAACACTTGGATGAAAAAGTGCCATTAAAGACCACATACTCCAATAACAAATTTGTTTAAACAACAGACCATCCTTAGGGTCTTTTGAAACTCCACGTAAATGTTTCACTAAATTTTGTATTAAAATCCGTGATTTTGCTCACAAATTCTACAGGGAGTTGTTTGCGGTAGGTGCCTCCTATGTGCTGAGCGTCTTTACTTAATTAATTGTCATGTGATGTCTTTTTACTCGTGTGATTAACCGTCATGTGCTGTGCTTTTATGTCCTCTGCCTTTCTAGTTCCATTCTTGTGCATTTCCTTTTCAATCCTTATGTAATTTCAATCCATGTGTTGGTAGATCAGTTATATAATTTCAATTCACGTATTGTGTATCATAGTTATATATTGTACTTTCAATTCATGTGTGTGTAGATCAGTTATATAATTTCAATTCATGTGTTTGTATAGTAGTTATATATTGTACTTTCAATCCATGTGTGTATAGATCAGTTGTATACTTTCAATTCGTGTGTGTGTAGATCGGTTAGCGTATTTGTAATCTGCAGGTCGCTGCAGCAGATGAGGTCCATTAACCAATCAGAAGGCAAAATTTAAATCAGCTGATTGCAGTCATGCAACTTATGCACGTTAAAGCAAATTAATTGAAAGTTTCGCTGTGGCCAGGCTAGGGCTAGGAATAGTAACTTCGATGGCGTGGGTTGGATTCCCATCCCTACCATTAGGCGTATTCTTTTTTTCTTCTGTAATTACCAAACAATGTTCAAAGCAAGAATCAACTGTCTGGCTGAGTGCAAGAAGGGTGACTCTGTCAGTCCGCAGACTGCAGTCAGCTGGTTCACAGAGAAAATTGTATTTATTATACAGTACGTATGCTTTTTTATCGCATCTATAGGCATACGCCAGGCGGTTGAAGATTTAGATTAAGTGGACGAGAAGGCAAGGAAGCCAATCTTTGTGTCCATCTTCAGGCATGCCTTTTAGTGTCTTGCCAAAGACGCAGCCGCTTGCTCTTGAGCGGTGTCGAACCAGCGCCTTTTCGAACGTCGAACCAGAGCTCTCAGCCTTTCACCACTTGGCTATGCAACTGACATTCAGTGCTGAAGTAAAATAAAAACTGTGTTCAGAATGTCAGGTTATAAAATAAACTTCTTTTCCGCGATACTTTTCACAACACATACTGTAGCCTACCTAGCATGTAACAATATTTTGTTTAAACGTAAAAAATAAATAACCCGAAGGTCTTCCATTCTAAGGAACCCACATTGGGATTTTATTGTCATGTTATGTTGCTCTGTTCGGTTTCATAAGTATCGTTTTAAGTTTTAGCACACAGTAGTGAAGTATAATTTCTTACTGTGACTTTCACTGTGCTGCCTCCATGAACACAGCAAACGTTTGGGTTACGATTTTGTATTTGTTGTGTTATTTTAGTACAATACATGCTATATATTTTACCTTACTGTATAGCTTACGTGTATATGATAAGCCTGGATAAAACAATGGAAACTTTTTACGAAAGCTCTATCTACAATTCGCATTTGTAAAAACTATGTTCGTGATTATGAAATCTGGTTGTAAGTCTAGCTGGCTAATTAACAAATTGCTTGTAAATATGATATAGGCTGTGTAGCCATGATTTGCAAGGTCAAAATAAGGTCTGTTGTGTTGCTATGCAGCCATTTTTCAACCAGCTTTTCCTTTTAGAGTTTGTATAAGTTTGTGTAGTAGTGAAAATAATGAATCCGGCATTTACGGTTTCTTCCGAGAACACTATGTTTGATGAACCTGTTGCTATATCCTTGCAAGGTGGGTGAAATATTGTATGATAATTTATGTTAAAATGGTCACTAATTCTTACCCAGTTGTAACACTGACAGCAAGCATGTGCTGCTATGATGAACACCACAATTTTTTAGCAGAAAACTACTGTGATAGTCATACTTTTGCTTGTGACTAACCAAAGCAGAACTTTTAATATTTTGTAAACAATATATCGTATGTAAACAATTTTGTGCTTTTTGTATCAATCATCTAAGAACCACATAACATATGATTGCTTAAATTGGGATTTTGAACAAGTTAAGACATCTGCAATGATGCCTCATTCTTCACCTGTTCTTTCCATGTTCTTTTTGGAGGTTTCCATTTCCTCTTACCAGCTACCTTCCTCCACCTCCCTTCCTCTGCTCATAATCAAAGTCAATACCTTTCGAGAAAAACTTTCTTCCTTCCTCTTCTGTACATGCTCTGTACATGCTCCTCTGTACATCATCAGTCTTTTTATCCCTCCTCGTTTTTACTACCACATTGTTCTCAAGTTCTCACCATTTCCCTTTCCGTTCTTCTCACAATTTTCAGTTCACTCTCTTTTAGTATCTATGTCTCGTTATCTTACAATATTGCAGGTGCACACCACTCCGATAGCCTTCTTATTTATTTTCAATGAAATTTTCTTCAGTATGGCATTTCACCACATTCCATGAACTGTGCCCAACCCAGTATCGTCCATCTTGTCACAGCTGCTTCACATCCATCACTTCCATTTATCTGATCACCCAAAAAAACAGAAGTCTGTCACTGTCCAATTGTCCATGAATGAATTTCTTAACGCGATCCTCAACTTAAAGGCATGCCTGAAGGTGAACACGAAGATTGGTTTCCTTGCCTTCCCGTCCACTTAATCTAAATCTTCAACCACCGGGTGTAAGCCTGGATACGACAAAAAAAAAACAAAAAAAACTAAGTCTCTTTATTTATCATATTTCCCACGTAAATAAAAAAACACTTTGCCGATCTTAGTTTAACTCTCTTCGTATTAACACATCTTGCATGTACCCGTTTACTGCGCTCCTTGCATTGCATCAAATTTCCCATTACTTTTTTACCACTTTTTTCGTAGTATCACTGGACATACTCAAACAAGTTATCAACTTTCGCCATGAGCGGATTTCTGATTTATTGCTAAAATGCCAGCTTAGAGTCAAGAATGTCGCGATCGAACTCGACAAGGTTTTCGAAATGTTATGTCAAGATGGGCTCAATGACGTTAAACATGCTATGTTTAATTATTCCATTCGACCACGTTCTTGTTCACCGATAGAAACCCATCTGTTCATTCGCGCTACAGTCTCTTCTTCAGCGAGCATCATGATATAATAATAATAACAACATTTACATAGCGCCACATCCACAGTATAAACTATGCTCCCGGCCCCCGGGCGCTGTCAATCTATGTCAATTTCTGCCTTGCATTGGCCTGTGGAGCTCGTTTACTGCGGCAAAAACTTCATTGAGATAGTTTTACTTGAACTTTTCGACTTCTCGTGGAACCAAACGGCTAGATTCAGTAAAGATCTGCATATTAGTTCGTAGGCCTACAGCAGTTTCAAGGTACAATCTGGACCTTGTCGTAGATGAGCCATCTCACACCGGAGTAGAAAACATGTTTAAATTCAGACTCGAAGTTGACATAGTGTGCGATAAAAACGTGTTGAAAAGTTATGTGATAAACAATTAAAAGGATTCATTGCATTCGTAGACGGCCCATTTTTCTCTAAATTTGCTTTGTTATAGGAATAATGATTGGCGAAGTTTTTTTTCTACAATTGCCCACTGATCAATGTCAAAACGATTTAACCTTCAAAAACGAGTATAAAACTAAAAGAAGAGTGTTTATAGTTGAATAACTGGTATGAAAATGCAATAAACATGCAATAATGCAAGCAACATCGGTTTAACCGACAGACTTTTTTACAGGTTTAAAGAAGAAACAGTTGGTGACTTTACATTCATTTACTACAATAGACAATGGAAACTCGTTTGAAAGTTTTGCCCAATACCTGAGCGATGATAGAGGTAATGCGATCTATCCAATTACAATAAGTTTAAAGTTATTGATTAAATTTGAGTTCAACAGCAACACCTACACTACTCACTATAGTAGTTTTATAAGACACATGACTTCACTGATTCCGACTATGTCGTGGTTTATGTAGGTCACTCAACTCTGTTCAGCGAAAAGGCCAGCGTTCTTCGAAAGTCATCTACTCTCAGCTTAACACTAAAAATAATCTTTACCGGCAGTTGTTTGCTTTATCACTTTGTCTTTATTTCAGGTTGTGTAGATTTACAACATGACAAGTCATTGGGAGGATCTTACACTGGAATTAAACCCATGGGTTTATTTTGGGCAATGAAACCTTCTATGTTGAATAAAGTGAGTTGTGCTAGCACCGCTTCATTGAGATGTATATTCGTTATGTGCCGTTTGCATCCTTCAAAACTTTAGAGGTTTAATTATTGTAAATAACAAAAAAACGTACTTCAGTTTCGAATTGGCTACTAGCGTACGTGGTTTCGGAAGAGGTCTTCCTTACAAGATAGAAAACTACCTGACAAGCAACTTGGAGTTTTCATATTTAGCAGAAAAAAGCACAGGATTTAGGTTATGATGTGACTAAGGATTACTTTCAAATACGTTTATTTTATGACACAAACCTTTGGTCATACCACTGCTTGATGCCTTATGCTTTCATAAGTTTTCACCATCTTCAGCCAGTCATGCCACTGCTGGCTGATGGCCTCCACATAATGTTTCCACATCTTTGGCTGTTCTCATCCGGGTGATGCCAATATTTTTTCAATGTCATTCCGCCACCTTCTTTTCGGTTGCGCTCTGGTTAACACTGTTTAATCCTCACAAAAACGGTGCACTTTTCTCTTCAGAAACCACACGCGCGGTTGGTGAAAGTCGATGTCACGACACCACTGGTCGTTACCTTGCGAGTGTACGATGGTTCCGTTGCATCAATGGATGAAATTGAAACGCTGAGAAAGAAAAACGACCTCGATCAACATGAACTTGCATCAGTTAGTTTAAATCGCTGGATGATGTCACCAGGAACTAAAAGGATAGTAATGACGTTGCAAAACGATGGTATATATGGAACACTTTTCCTGCCTCCTGGAGATGGACCGTTTCCAGGTATTTGTTGTTTTGACTTTAAAATTACTTTCTCTCTTGCAACATTGTGCTTAATTGAGGAGTTGCCAAGAGAACAGAACAGAATTGACCATCTAGGCGGGTCAATATATGAAAAATATGGGGGCAACCCCAAAAAAATTTATACAAAAGGTTTTTTTGTTCCAAGTGTATGATTAGGTTGTACTATACCCCAGAAAAAAAGTCTACAAAAATCCGACCCCGGAAAAGTAGTTAATTAACATAACTATTGGGTCATTCCATGTCAAGTGATCCAGAAAAATGGGATTTCGTAACCCTCCGTTTCAGATTTTAATGAAAATTCACACACTGATAAAACTTTTCTTTCTGATTTCAAAAAACTAATTTTTTTTTAAATTGGTCAACTAAAACAAAAGTTACGGCCACTTAAAGTTGACTGCTTTTTGTGATCGCTGAAGCGTAAAGTCCATTTCGCTTTCACAAGTTTAACTATAGGAAGATATTTCCCAGCTTGTAAAAAATTGTACTGATTTATATTTTCAGGTATTGTAGGACATTTACTTCTTCAGCCATATCACTCAAAACTAAAGCTCTTGACCATCACCTTTGACCTTTAACCTCATGTTTATTAGTAACCCAATTGTGCTCAATCATGCGGAACATAATTTTTGATCATAAATAACCCATGGTGCTCACTAGTTACAATCACATGCAATGCATCATTTTAAAGGTATTTTCAAGGAGAATTGATATTAGAAATAAAATTAATGGCTTATTGAGTATTTCACCTCACAAAGTGAAAACAAAAGCTTGTGTCTGAAAATCAGTACTATTTTTTTATTGCAAGTGCGCTATGCCAAGTTCCCCTAGTGATGTTTTGTATATTTATAATTTAAAATAGGCTCATTAAATATTATAATTGAAGAAGATTGTGCCAAACAATGCAAAAACACCCTCCACACATCCAAGACACCCATTTGAATGCCCCAAGCTCCCAACTTCCCTGGACACAACCACCCTATGGACAAATCCCACAAAAGCGACCAAGCTTGTGGCTGTGTGGGGGAGGCCATGGCTTGACCACTAAACAACTTGGAATGGCTCCTCCTCAATGACTTTCAGGGAGAGGAGCCAACAACAAGATTGTGCCAAAAATTTATGTTTTTCAACTAATATGGGTCCTGCTACTTAAAAATTTTAAGCCTTAGATCCATCTGAGCAACAATGATAAATTCTAAATTCCAGAACAACATTTTGTCACTTAGGGTACATACTCTTTCTTGACCTATTTTGAAGTTTCACTGGTGATTCACCCAAATTGCCTAAACTTTCATTTAAAATGTTCAATGAGTCACTACTGACACTATCTACCTGCAGTGATTGTATATCGCTTTCACTAGATGAAGAAGCTCTTCCAGAAGTATCTATAAATTGTTGAATTTTCATTCTGCAATTGGAACAAAGTTTTTTTCCAGGTATGAGTTTTAATGAAGGCTGACAAGATTTAACTTTTTCGTGCCATTCCAGACTGATAGTGCGCAAACTTAAATTTCGTACAGGTTTTCTATGGACTATGAAAACGTCACAGCAAGTCTTCTGCTTTGATGAGTAAGCATCAATATACGTACAGTATGTCTGTGGAACATACAGATTGTCTCAAGAATGCATTCTCTTTTATTCTCATCTGCAACTCGAATATGAATAGGAGGAATTCTTGTCACAGGGCTGCAATAAGCAAGGGCTGATCAATATGATAAGCAACAAACTACGAGAGAAAGGCCCCACAGTTATAAACGCTGAAGGAGATGCCGACTATGATATTGTTCAGGCAGCTATTGCAGCTTCTGAATACCCGGAATGGCCCGTTTCGGTGAGTCCGATTCGGTGAGTCCGATCCCTTAGCGGGGGATTTTTTCAATTTTTTTTTTAAATTATCGGGTACCGTGGCCTAATTATCATTGCCGTTTTAGGGTTATGGGTTAGAGGTTAGGAACTCACCGAATCGGACTCACCGAATAGTAGCAGACTCCTGAATACCACACTACAACCCTGGTTGGAGAAGACACAGATCTCTTGATCCTTCTCCTCTATCATATGGACAGTCGGAAGAAGACAATGTATTTTCATTCGGACAAGAGGTCTAAAGATCAGAGGGTGTACAATATTAATACCCTAAAGGAATGTCTCGGACAACAGCTATGTTCTCAGTTACTTGTTACAGTTACTTGGGGCATTCAAATGGGTGTCTTGGATGTGTGGAGGGTGTTTTTGCATTGTTTGGCACAATCTTCTTCAATTATAATATTTAATGAGCCTATTTTAAATTATAAATATACAAAACATCACTAGGGGAACTTGGCATAGCGCACTTGCAATAAAAAAATAGTACTGATTTTCAGACACAAGCTTTTGTTTTCACTTTGTGAGGTGAAATACTCAATAAGCCATTAATTTTATTTCTGATATCAATTCTCCTTGAAAATACCTTTAAAATGATGCATTGCATGTGATTGTAACTATTGAGCACAATTGGGTTACTAATAAACATGAGGTTAAAGGTCAAAGGTGATGGTCAAGAGCTTTAGTTTTGAGTGATATGGCTGAAGAAGTAAATGTCCTACAATACCTGAAAATATAAATCAGTACAATTTTTTACAAGCTGGGAAATATCTTCCTATAGTTAAACTTGTGAAAGCGAAATGGACTTTACGCTTCAGCGATCACAAAAAGCAGTCAACTTTAAGTGGCCGTAACTTTTGTTTTAGTTGACCAATTTAAAAAAAAATTAGTTTTTTGAAATCAGAAAGAAAAGTTTTATCAGTGTGTGAATTTTCATTAAAATCTGAAACGGAGGGTTACGAAATCCCATTTTTCTGGATCACTTGACATGGAATGACCCAATAGTTATGTTAATTAACTACTTTCCCGGGGTCGGATTTTTGTAGACTTTTTTTCTGGGGTATAGTACAACCTAATCATACACTTGGAACAAAAAAACCTTTTGTATAAATTTTTTTGGGGTCAAACCTTATATTGACCCGCCTAATCATTTGTGTTAATTTTTCTTGGTCGTTATATTTTAACTTTTATCTTTTGCCAATGTAGAGTTATATGTATTTTTATCTTACCGCGGAGAATGGCACTCAAAAACAGAGCGATGTCAGTTTAGCTGTTTTTATTTCTGACTATGACAGCGAAAACAATAAACATCAACATAGTAAAGGTCAAGAAAAAGGTAGAAGCGACAAAACGCGAACGTTAAAACGTGTTTGAGACCGAAACAAGTTATTATGTTGAAAGAAAATTGGCACGGTTGCAACACCATCAGAAAAATTTAAGATAAAAAGGGAAGTGTAAAAAAGAAGTTACAAATAAAAATAAAAACAGAGACATATATTCAGGCAATAGCTTTATTAGCCCATGTTGCTTTAACTGACATTTTCAAGATTTGTATAAATCGACACTTGCTATGAAGATCGGCCATATTGCGTTATCAAGAGTGCTGATGGTCGTGGGGAGAACACATCTTGACTCGTTTAGCTCATAGCAAAGAAGAGCAAGGCACAGGCATGGAGAAACCATTTTAAAAGTAGGTGGGCCCAGAGGCGCAGCAGTCAAAGTCAATCCAACTTCGCCCCCCAGACCCCCATAACATTGTTAGATTCCTAATACTTGAAGTCGTTAATAGATTGTGTTTTCATTATTGCCTTTCGTGCCAAAAAGCGAAAATTTTCCATTTTTGGGCCCGATTTGGCCAAACAATTTACAAAATTGGTAAATTGCTCTGTAGCGCTGTACAAAATATGGCGATGTACACACAAATAAAAAGGAAACAATACACACACAGTTATAATACCACCCGGGAGTGATAATCTGCAGCATTATACAGTACGTGCATACTGCATATGTAATGATATCATTGTTTTAACCATCGAGACCATAGACAATAATTATATTGATTGATAGATTGTTCCACCAGTCACACGCAACCACACCCACACGTGCTGCCCATCAATAGTGGGCTCAACAGAAAAGTTTGAAGATTGGATTTCATCATTCAGCTATCAAAGACAATCAAACTAGTGTGTATCAAATGAGTGAAGACCTTTTTTGGAACTCCCTGTCTGATTTGCCATTTTTGCTACGTTTTCAAAAAAATTTGACTTTCAAAAGTGGGTGGGCCAGGCCCACCCAGAAAATATAGTAGGTGGGCCTAGCCCACGAGGCCCACGTGGTTTCTCCATGCCTGGCAAGGCAGGGAAATAAAACCCCACAAAAAATCCTACCACGGGAAAAGCCATTTCAAGCGCAACGCACCTGGGCCTTGCACGACTTACAAAACAACGACATCATCTTGCTGAAATCCAATTGCACCCAGAGAAGCTATGTCTTACAGATATCAAGCATGCTTTGATATACAGTTACGTCGACAGAACGATAATTACGTCAAAAGACCCCAGTCAGCAAAACTCGTCACCTCCACAACGACCCAACGTCAGCAGACGTTGAATCAATGTAAAACAGGCTCCGCTAGCTGATGGGATGTAGATCAACGATTGATGTAGATGTAGCTGGAAGTAGATCAACCATTGTACCATCTTTCGTCTCGCAAACGGCTCAAAAGGTCCGCGTGTATTGCATGGTGAAATCCATGACTGGCTCTTCTCTATTAGTCTCTTGGCATAGTCCGGTGAGAACATTGCCTATCCAGGGTAGTAAAAAAATTAACCCTGAGCCACAAATGATAACGACCGTTGATTCTCGCAATTAACACAATACCATTTTATGTAATTAAAGTTTCTACTATAACTTAGTCGGCGATGTCAGTTGTTGAACAACTAGTCTGACTTTACAGTGTAGATTTTAACGATCTGTTTTAGCCTGATACTCAGCATCAGCATCATGATGCTGAGTATCAGGCTAAAACAAATCGTTAAAATCTACACTGTGAAGTAAGCAACGATCATGCTGCTAAAAGCGAAACTCAATCAATTGCATAATCTAACTTTCTCGAACGTTTTTAGGAGTTGTAACTATGTTCGGAGGTTTTCCTGGAACCCTGGAATACAAAGCTGCATTGTTGGCTTCTCATGGCTTTGCAGCTCTTGCTTTGTCTTTTTTTGGTTTACCAGGATTGCCTAAGTTTGACGTTGGTGGTGAATTAAAATTGGAATATTTTGCAAAAGCTGTGAACCTCATGTCCCAACACGAAAAGGTCGATGGCAGATCTGGAATCGGGGTGATTGGGCTTTCGATGAGTTCCTATATTGTGCTGGCAATGGGGGCTCATTTAAAAAATGTGAGATGTGTGATTTGGATTAATGGCTTTGTTTATCCAATGTTTGGACATCTGACGTATGGTGATGTCAATTACAGTGAGATAAAGTGCATTTTACCTGAATATGAAACCAATGAATTGGAAACGCTTGTATTAAGTATCCGAAATATGTATCCGTTTTATCCTGATCCTTTTCATTGTGACATCGATAAAAGTAGAATAAAGTTCTACGACCGACATGATGTGAGTTATATGTTTATCAGTGGATTGAGTGACAACAATGTGCCATCAGAACATCACATCAATCAAGCAGAAAAGTTGCTGAAAGCGTCTAAACACCCAAACTATCAGCTTCTTCGGTACCCAGGTGCTGGGCACTTAATTGAGCCACCATTCGGTATTCATCATGGAATAACTGAAAACAAGGTACACCGTGTTCATCTAGATTGGGGTGGTGAATCATATGCTCACTGCAAGGCTCAAGAAGATTCATGGTCAAAGCAAATAGAATTTTTAAAACGTAATTTATTACCTAGAGCAGATTCAAAGCTATAGGTCTAGGTTGCAGCGCTGGTTATCCTGTATTATTATATTAATGGAAACCATCGCCAAGTGAAAAGTTAGAACATTTTCTTTGTGAGTTGTTATTTCAAACGATGAGTCAAGTCATAATTTCAAGTTGTTTAAAACTAAAATCAATTTACTTGCAATTTTTTTTACAAGCGATTTAAGGTGAACATGATAGACCAACTTTTGAAAATTGAAGCTTCGTTATGCAACCTTCCGTGCATTATTGGAATATGTGTGGTCCTTTATTATGTCAGCAGTTAGTCTATCCTACGTTTTTTACACTTACGCTAAATAATTCATTCACCGAAGCCTCTATTTGCTCGTTAGGCCAAAATAATCGGTGTTTTTTAGCCAAATGTTTTACCACAGATATTTGTGGAAAGTGGATAGAATCATTTTTATCAACGTTGCTGTACTTTACTTCGTTTGGTGGTTTAATTGTTTGTTAGAAAAAAGATAAAATCTGGTAACAACCAAATAAAAGTAGCCTAATGTTTGTTACAGAATGCACGCAAGGGAATATATGACTTTTACTGGCCCTAATAGTTATACATTTTAACGTTGCCCCATGCAAAATTGTTTTGTCAATAACTTCTTAAAACAATGGTCTACGTAGGCCTACGCCTCTAAATAAGTATGAATTTTTACCCCTTTTCCATCTTTTTTGGCGTGTGCACTTTTATCACTGGCGTGCGTTAGCTGATTCCGATTTGAACTCACAGTGGTTTCTACAAAATGTTTTTAAAAGTTTATCGTTTATTATTGGTGTAAAAATTATGAGGCAACTACTAACTGTTCTTGGTTTATCTCCCGGCTGAAAGAAATCGTGAAACAAACGCAACTTGGCATCGTAATATGTGACAATGTTGACCGTAGTACGCTACTGTAGTTCAGTTTGTAGTTGACGATGTTTTCAAAATCGGATTGGGCGTGTTTTAACAGTCCGCATGATAAAGTTTCTCTAATATTATGCAAAAATGTCAATATTGATTAGTAGGCTATATAAATTAATTATTTTTTTACTATTTTGTGAATAATCGTAAAATTAAAAAAAACAACATTATAATAGTATAAAATCGTAGTTTATCTCATCGCTGTCCTACTTTTTTACATAATAAATTCTTGTAGCTTACAGGAATTACTTTAAGCATGTGTGGTGTTTTGTATTGTTGGCAATTAGTCTCCCATTGTATCGTAGCCGTAGGCCTATTTTGGTATTGTCAAGGCATGGACTTCTAAATAGTAGCACCTGGACTGTACACGCAGTGGCCAACATGTGGCCAAACAGTTGGTACAACAGTTGGCCAACAGGGTTAGTTACTTGGCTGTTGGCCCACTGTTGGTCAACCGTTGTACCAACTGTTTGGCCTCATGTTGGTCACTGCGTGTCCAGTCCAGGTGCTACTATTTAGAAGTCCATGGTCAAGGTTTCTGAATTCTTCTTTAACGTTGAAGTTTTGTGACACAATGTTACGTAACAGAATGATCACAAACCAAAAGTCAAGCGTTATGTTTGTCTATCTATATATGAGTTTGACTTGCTAGTCTTATACTCGGAAAAAATACTTTTGTACTGTGTAAGGCTACAAGTTTTGGAGTTCATGCAGTTTCAACTACAAAAATTTAAAAAAGGCCGGAAAATCTGTCCATAAATAGCTTTATCATAAGCGATACAACTTAACATGGTTCTGATTAACCGTTGCGCATTATAAGATATTGGTGCATCGTCACTGCATTATCGAAATATGTGCAGTATTGTATGCGTATTGTATTGTCTATCATGCTACAGCAGTGGTTCCCAACCGGGGGGAATTCCCCACTAGGGGGAATTTTGCAATTTTCATGGAGGAATTTGGTTTTAGGATTTTAAAGCTTTTTAAGCCTAGTAAGTTGGCCTAGACCAGAGCTTTAAAGCGGAGAAGCCCTTAACTCCGATCCTTAATCTTAGCCCATCCTTAATCGGAACCCTTAAGCCCGATTATTTAAGCAACTGTGCACTGACATGGATGCAAACCATCACGTAGGCCTACTTCTTTTTAATGCAAATACTCAATTGCTTTGAGGAGGAAACGTAACCAAGCGAGTGTTTGAGCTCAGAGACGAGCTTAAATTATTTTTAGACCTTTAAATAAAATTGGAATTTGTTTTATTGCTGAATGATGACAGATGAATTAGATCCCTTGCTTATTTGGTTGATATGTTTGGTCCACTGAATAAACTAAACCTAAAAATGCAAGGGAAAAAACAATATATATTCAATCGCTATCTCCGTTTGAAGCAGATTGCGCATTAACATGGGTTATCTGTATCCATGCGCCATTGACATATCGATACCATGTGAATTTACAAACTGTAGCCTACTGCTTCCATGCTGGCTCAAGGCAGGTTGGAAGAGAGTGATTGATTCATGTCACTGTCATTAGGAGATTATTTTAAGGTAATAGAAGACTCCGCTGTCCTGATCGCGGGGGACTACGTTTTGTCTGGCCCCTACCTTTCGACCAGCCTGGTTTGGGTGGCCCTTCCAGGAGCAGATGCCACCGCTCAGCATTTAAAGATGCTTTGGAAGCTTTCACTTGCAAGCTTGATGATTGAAAGAGAAACGTTAGAATAAACAATTGAACATGTCACCATATTTAAAGAACTATCCTCGGTGCTGGTTGTCGACGGCAAAGGACAAGTTCTCCAGAGTTGGAAAAAGAATTGATTTTGCAACATCTCACAGCATTAGAACTGGAATTCATTCAATATTTTCCTGAAATTTATGACGATGAGCTTGATTTAATATGAACTTCATTCACACTGCTGATGGAAAAACTTCCCGATAAATTGCAGAATGAATTTTTAGAACTCAAAACGGATTCTTGCACAAGAGATTTATTCAGAGAAAAAATCAATCACTGGATTTTGGCCATTAACGTGTAATTTCTATCCCAAAGTGGCAGAGAAAGCTATTCGAAGTATCCTTCCGTTTGCTTCCACTTATCTATGCAAATCAAGTTTTTCAACTTTTGCAGATGAAAAGAAAACAGAGAAGCCGAGTAGACGTGAAGAATGATATTCGTTGTGCTCTTTCCAATACTCTTCCACCACATTCATGAGTTGTCGAAACAAAAAAAATCACAAGCTTCACACAGATTGTTAAATGCGTTGACTCTTATATTTTGAATGTCGTTGGCTCCAGCTCGTGTCCGATCGAATTTGGTTTTGGATGGTGATGTCATATGCAGCTTTGGTGACTCAGTCTATGATGGGAAGGACGTGGGAAAAATATCACATTGTATGGATGGTGGGAGACGTGGTAGTTTTAGCTTTCTTTTGTAGGGTTTCGTTTTTCATGGGCTTTTTGTATCCTGTTTTTTTTTTAAATTTTCGTGCCTTCTCTAGTTCTTTTTTCTCCAGAATGATCCGTCACTAGCAAGTTGTTCCCATGAATCCAGATCAATGTTTGCATGGTTGAGGGAGACTTTCAGCTGGTCTTTGAATCTCATTTTTGTTTTTGTCTTTGAATAAATTACTTTTCAGCAACGTTCTTCATTAATTAAATTATTTTAGTATGAAAAGGAATATTACAGGCTAAAAAGCTTATTACCAGTGAAAGTTTAGTTTATCTTCTAAGACTTAGATTGAAATATTGATGTAAACAAGTTTTTAACAAACTAAATTTATAGGGGGGGATTTGGATTTGAAAATTAACTAAAAGGGTCCACCGGATAAAAAAGGTTGGGAACCACTGTGCTACAGTATCGTATTTAACAGAGTAACCTAGGCTATGCCTACGCTAAATAATTTAGGCACATTGAATGCATTGAAAGCCCATCTTGTTGTGATGCTTGTGGAGAGATTGCAGCTAAACATGTTTATCTGTGTCATGGTATTTTTTCTTCACTTGGTGATCTTATGGTGAAGAGTGCAAAAGATCCCAATTAGTAAAAACCATCTAATTCTAATGCGTGCGTATTATGACAATTCATGAAACTAAATAATGTACACACTACACATAATCTTGTCAAAACACATAATCTGTGTTTATTTTCTTGGGTTTAACTTTGAAGAATCAAGAATTAATGCTTGTTTGAAAGGACATGTCGATTTCTTGTACTCTTAATATTTTGTGTATGGCCAATATCGCCTGATGTGTCCATGTTTTTCAAGTTAGACATAAGTTTGGTTATCGTAAAGCATGTGGTTTAATACAGTAGTGTTTGCCAGTTCTAACAATTGTATTACATCTATTGATTCTTGAGATGTCGACGACTCGACGTTCTGCCTATCTAGACGGCGATTTTGATTTTCCTTCAAGTGTCGAGTTACGCGATTTCTACTTTATAAAAATTAGTAGCGATTCAAATGATGTACAGTAAATTGATATATCTAACCAAAACAAGCAAACCTGTAGCCTATAATTTTGTATCGTTAAATAAACGGCACAATAGGTGATATTTTGGGGAAAATTTTAATTGCCCAGTAATGTGCTGCCGATATTGTTTTTTATTTTTATTTGAAAAAATATGAATTTTCTGTCTCCACAGCTGTTTTTAAAGTTTCGGTCGGTTTCTTCTTATGTAGCTTATAGATATTTTGCATTGGTTGTATCTAAACCCGAAACTTAATCTTGTTACAGGTTTTAGAAGTAGGCCTAACACACCATTTCGTTAATGTGTTCAAAACGAACGTTCTTGTTACGTTAAATGAGGTTTCTTTTGTTACACCAACAAGCTATTTTAAATCAACTCAAGAATTGCTCCTTCACTTTTTTGTCACGTGACCCCATATCTTTCATCAAAAGGTTCCTTCGAAAATGGAATCACCAAGTCAGGTTGGTTATTTAGTTATAAGGAGTTATGACCATCTACTAAATTTCAGCGTGGTTTGGTGGAAAAAACAGCCAATCACACAATCTTTGGCCGTCCCATTTGGGCGACTCTCCCGAGAAAATACAATAAAGTGAATAGGCCAAAGCCATGGAATAATAAACTCTTGGTTGATGAATGTTTTGACTAATACTCGATGGTTCAACATAATTGTTTTCTCCCACAATCCTCTTGAGTCTGCCACTGCTTCCACATTAGCCTACTTTACATTCGATAGGTTGCAGTGAACCTAGAAGGGTCCATGGATAGACACACAGTTAGAATCCTGAACTAAGCCTTGCATACGTGAAGACCTATTTATTACAGGAAAGGCTGCACCAACGTCTTTAAGCTACATATAAATACGCACATTTACGTTTAAGACAACACACACATTTACTTTTATGTGTTTTTGATACGCAGACTCTTGAAAATGACACATTGTGCAACAGATATCGGAACAACATAAAATCGTTTGTCCATCCAGAACCCAGCATGCTTGATGTTGAAGTCGATATAAGCGTTAAAGGTAAATATGTGCACAAATAATGAAGCATACGCTGCATTGAATCTTTATCTTCGGATTGAGAAAGCTTCGGATAGGTTTCTTCCTTGCAGTTTCACATACTTGTAGAGGCATTGAACTCTGACGCAGACTCGGTTACCGAGATTGGCTGAGTAAAATTTCCGATTGTTGAATTTTTTGTTGTTGTCTGTGAATTAGTTTATTCTCTAGACATCGCTGAATGCACCGCAGTCCGAAATGCGTTGCTCACGCGCACAGACGCGCACCCCAAATTCCACAAGTGGCTGAATAGATGTTTAACTACAATGTCTATCTCCACGTTTTATTTATCTTATAAGGGCTGGTGTATCAAAATGACTTTGCCATGATGGGCATAGCCAGGCGATTTTATTGTTTTTTGCCGACCTGTTTTTTTTTAATGAGTTAAACCAAACGCATCAAGAGTTCTGTACACTGCATTGACAATCAACTTTTCATGACGCACCACGGCCGACCAACATTTGTATATCTTCTTTTTATTTAGGCTAGGTTTTTCAAATATGTGTTTTTTGAGATTGATGTCACACTTTCAAATTCCTTAAGGTGTTGCGACCATGCCTAATCCTTGTTAGCTATTTAGTAGGGGAGGTCAGGGACCAGTGGGACAAAAATAGCTTTTTCTTTAATACCGTAACTCAAATAATTTACAAACAATGTGTGCTAAACCACACTTTTTATAAAGTTCCACCTTTTACTCACATCTTCAAAACATTTCAACAATTTTTTTTTAAAATATTTTGATGTTTATTTTTAAGTTTTAAATGCCGCACTAAAGTGTCCCCCTCGTACCTAACTTAAGAGAGCAGTGGGACACTTCAGAAATGTTCCACTGGTATATCGTCCCGCTGGTCACCGATCTCCTTATAGGCTAGGCTAAATCATTTTGATGTAGCACGCCTCAGCATTGTTGCTTCTCCTTTTTTCTACATCCTTGTTATGCTAATAATTGGAACGTCAAGTAGGCTACTGTAATAGTTTTCGCTTGGATGGTGGAAAATACAGCAAAAGAAACAACGAAATGGAAACCTACAGTAAACAGAGCCTACTCGGGATTGTTTTTGTTTGTTTTTCATATCTTTATCCTGCATTGCGGGAAAGCGGACTTGAGCGCTATGCATCGGTGTACGCCTTCCGACGTACACCTGACCCACGCTGCAGCCGACGGCAATGTCTGTTTCCGGTTGTCTACTCTACTTATGACTTAAATTTGGTACTACCCATTACTCGAAATCGATCACTGGGTAGAGGCAATTATCGTAAAGTTTCTTGCCCAGAGAAACAACAGCAAGTGCGGGTGGCTGGAGTCGAACATGCAGGCTCTCGACTGCGAGCCCAACGCGCTAACCACTCGGCCACTGATGTCCCACCCAGCTCTCGTTTTAGAAGAGGTTGAGTTAATATAAAAAAACAAATTTTGCTAGCAATGCCATTAGCGGGTCTGCTACTATTCGGTGAGTTCCTAACCTCTAACCCTAACCCTAAAACGGCAATGATAATTAGGCTACAGTACCCGATAATTAAAAAAAAAATTGAAAAAATCCCCCGTTAAGGGATCGGACTCACCGAAACGGGCCATTCCGGTCATTAGCATAGTAGCCCACGGTATAATTGGCTAATGTCAATAGCCGACAGTATGTTACTTGCTTGAGGCTTAAGTAGCCTAGCTCTTGAGTAACTCTGTGTTTCCTTAGGTTTGCCCCCTTCTCAACAATTCACATTCCATAGTACCGCTGAAAACGACAAAAATCTTTTTGAATGCCTGGCAGTTTATACATCCAATCAACAAGGTAGGGAATTATTTTTATCGCATTTGCATTCCTGGCAGAATACCAAACAAGTTAGTAATTTGACAAGAGGATTTTATCTAGTCGACAGAGAATGATTTATATAGAATCGATGTTAAAGCGATTCACTTGGTAGCCTATCAGAGTTGTAAAGCAGCCGGACTTTGAAATTCTCGGTAAAAATAGTAGCTGGAATCTGATTTTTTTGCCAGTTGATACTTTTGGCGTACAAATATCTAAGATTCTAAGTTGTAGCTACTTGTTTTTGTGTAGGCTAGGTAGCCTACTTCTATAGTTTTATTTCCAAGCAGAAAATTTTCGTTTAAAACTATGCCTTTCTTGTCATGACAGGAGATAGGGAAGGTGTGAGTTTGAAAGTATAAAAAATCTGGATTGTGGCTTATGGTTTGCGTTCAGAGTCAAAATGGAGTTAACATCCTCAACATATTTGGAGCAAGAGTGGAGTAACAAACTTAGGAGTGGAGCAGGAATACACAATACCTGACTTCGTCGCTACGCCTCTGATAGGTAGCCTACAGATATGAAAAAATAGCCAAACTAAATTGTGAAAACGTTTTGTGTGTTCATTTTATAAAAATACTACTGTACTTTATGCAGGTGAAGTTGACTTATCACGAAATGCTTCGTGCGGTGGTTTCTTTAGAGGAGTTGAACCGATGGGATTATTTTGGGCCCTGCAGTCATTTTCCGTTGACAAGGCAAGTCTGATGCAATCAACAACTTTTTGTACCGTTATTTTAGCAACAGACAAAATACTGTAGGGTAGGCTACAGCAAACGCTTGATTGCTTTTGAATCTTTATAAAAGGTTTTGTGAGTCCGAGGATAAGGGGATTCCTGGCAGTGTCGCATACTTGTAGAGGCTATGAACCACCGACGCAGGGACGGTTACCGAGATTGGCTGGGTGAATTTTCCGATAGTTGTTTGAAGTGTTGTCTTTGAATTAATTATCCTATCCACTAGATTCCGCTGAATGGAGAGCAGTCCTGAAATGCGTTGCTCAAGCGCACATCCCGAGAGGCGAACCAAGCGCCGCTTGATTGTGAGTCGGGCGCTTACCCACTCAGCCAACTAAGACAGTTCAACCACAGAACAACCAAACAGACTACCAGCCTAGTTTTGACCGTGGCAGTTTTTGTCTTAACCTACAAGGGTACTTTTTGCTTGCAGATGCAAAATCGATTATTAAAGCGCAACGTATCGACGCCACTCATTGTGACAATCAGCATTCATGCCGGTCATTTTGATACTCTCAAAGAATTCCACCCGCGTTCCACATCAACTAAGCTTTTTCACTTTCAAGTAACACGTCTATGCATTGCTCCCGGTACGAGAAGAATTGAAGTAAAAGAACAAGGGTTGCTTGGAACATTGTTTCTCCCTCAAGGAAAAGGTCCATTTCCAGGTAATAAAACTAGGCTATATATTGCGATTATCACCAGGTATCACAGCTTTTGTTTGGCTACTTTTTTGATGCTCCTTTATGTATTTTGGGTGCTGAGTTCAAAAATCTAATTATTTTTTTCGTAGGCTATCGTTACTTTTTAAGATATTCAATTTTTTGTTTCATCCGATGTAGCTGTAACTAGCAAATTGCGTTATAGGCTTATTCTTGCAGTAGATTTCAACTCAACATCAAGGTCCCGTTCAGTTTATTGAACAAAAACATAGTTTTGCAAATATAGTGTCATTCAAAAATGTACTTTTGAGCGAGTTTTTCTTTTATGACCGCTCCTATCTGACTTTATTGGGGCTCAAGTTGTCAACCTCCACGTGGTGAGCCCTGGATTCGACTGATGACAACAAACCGACAAATAGCAAAGAGAAAAGAAGATCTGACTTTATCAAAGACAAAATGTGGTCTCCCAGCATTGCATTGTCCCAGCAACTTTTATATCGTTTATTTATTGGCTCAATATCTTTGTGAAATCTCTCACCATGCTCCCCACTGAAGTCATCAAGATTCTCTTAAAAAATATGCAAAAAATTCTTTCAGATATGAGGCAAAACCCATGTTCTGGCATCGTTTAACTAATTTTTCCACCAACTCTTTGCAATTTCGGTCCCTTTTATTTATCAAAACTCCACCAACCACGCTTTGAGATACTTGCCACTCTTCCTTTTCTGTTTCATTTATTCCTTTTTCCAAGCTTTTGCACTTTAGCATTGTGCTTATCTGGGGACCCAGAAATATTCCTCCTTTTGTTTGACCAACTGATAGTCTGAGAAACATTGAACCGATTTCTTGAAAAACTTGTCTTCCAAAGCTTTGACAAACTGTTTTACCAGACCTCGGCTGATATGAAGTGGTTGCAGTAAATGCTTTTCCCTGCTTAGAATAGGCTCCCCAGAAACGTACATTTCTGGAGTTAGTTTTCTTGTGTTGGCAAATAAATTTTTTCACAGTGCTCACCGTCAGTTCCGCCACTCCACAAGCACAAAAACGCAAGAGTATTTTGTGTAACCATTCTAGAAACCAAGCAAAAATCCTAACATTTTAAAGTCACCTCAAACATATTACGTAAACTGAGGGTAACTGATTTAAATGAGCAATTGCTTGGCATTTTCATAATCTTTTTTCATCTGAATTGAATAAACAAGTGAAATTGACGGATATATGTTGCCATTGTGAAGTAACATCGCTTTGTCACTTTTAGTAGAAGTGTAATGCTATTTTAAGTGACTATTTCTGTAAGCAGTACTCTGAAGTCGTCACCAAGCAGATTCCACTCATTTAGCCTGAATGTTAATAACTTTGCTCCAGATTTTTTAAGATCCAGATCACGTATCAATTCATACCATTCTTTTGAGCTGAAAAACAAGATTCTGAGATTGCTGGTGCATATCTCGTATCAGTATGGTATCTGTATTATTGCTTATTACTGAGTCTTTACTGAAGTCCATTAATTTTCTATTTAAAGTACACAGCATATAAGAAAGTGAATCCAGTCTAAGAACATATCAATAACTGTTAGTGAATCACAGAAAAAACTAACATTTGATGGTGGGTTTGGAAATGGTAAGGCTGAACTGTGATAAGCAACAAATCAAGGTTTACTTGGATATGTCATAACTGTTTTTCCGCTGATCTTGTGATACTTCGATATGTTTATGGTGCAAAATCATGACGATGATGTGCGAGTCTCTCAAATTCACGGAACTGTAGATGACATTTCCCAGCATTGCATTGTCCCAGAGGCCTTTATATTGTTTTTCCATCGGCTCAATATCCTGGTGAAATCTCTTACCATGCTCCTCACTAAATCCTCCATGATTTTCTTGAAAAACATCCAGATGAGGAACTGGTGCAATGAATGAGGGTGTAGCCTACTTGGATATGCCATAGCTCTTCCGCTGATTTTGCGATACTTCGATGTTTGATGCAAAATCATGATGATGATGATGTGCGAGTTTCTCAAATTCACGGAACTGTAAATGACATAACTTTTCCAGAACCCACTCAAACATCCTTCAAGGTTACATCGACCGCTGCCACAGAGTCCATGTTGCGCTCATGACTTATCTTGATCACCAATGTCTATCCCAAAATACAGCCTAGAGCCCTAGATGCTGTCGAAAAGTCTACTTTGTTTCTTTCACAATTTTATATGTGGTGTATTTACTGCTGATGTAGTAGGCTATCCACATATAGTCATACATAACAAAATCAATCCGGTAAATTTCTTGAGAAATAAAAGCACTTTTTCTGCTAAATTTTACACTGCCACATCCCCATTCACTTCCTCAAACAAATAAGTCGCCAATTTACAACATGATAATGCTGACAGACACATATCATTGCAACAATAACCGCATAAAAAACCTTGAGTTTACGGAAAATCACAAAAAACGGAAATCGTTGTATCTTGAAAGCGATCGATGATAGAAAAAAAACTACAGCATTTTTGGTATCAGCGCTTGAAAATCATACAGATACACTTAAAAAATGTAGTAATTTTTTTTTGAATTTTGTTACGCAGTGTTATAGACCTACAAATGCATGTTGATACGTTATCTCAGTTAAGCTTCAAGTTCGTTATGATTAGTTGAAAGATACAATTGAATAGCCTGTTGCTTGGATGTTTACAAATATTAGTCGTAGCCTGAGCGATGCAGTTTTTATGACATCAGTTCTGTGCCAGCCGATAGTAGCCATGTAGCTACCATAACCTAACAATAGCTGCAAAATAACACCTGGACTTTTATTTCATCACACGTTTTGTAAATTCTATCCATTAGATTGCAACTGATGTTCTCAGTGGTTAATGTGTTGTCGCAACTACACATTTCCATATTTGCAGGTCTTGTGAACATGTTTGGAGGGATGCCAAGTACGCTCGAATACAAACCAGCTTTGTTTGCCTCTCATGGATTTGCCGCTTTGGCTCTGCCGTATACTGGGTTGGAAGGATTGCCAGAAAGTATTTTCAGCCTTGACCTGGAATACTTTGAAAAGGCAGTGGACTATCTATGTAGCCATAACAGCGTTGACGCAAATCAGGGAGTTGGAGTTGTCGGATTGTGTAAAGGAGGCGAAATTGCTTTGGCAATGGCTGATTCTATCACGAGGATAAAGTGCGTCGTTGCGATTAATTGCGCTGTGCTACCTGCTCACACCACATACAAGTATAAGAAGTTAGTGCGAGAGGGTGGGACTCTAGAAAATTATGTCGAAAAAACCAAAGCAGGGTCGCTGGTTTTAAGACGCACATTTCCGATGGTGGACAGAAACTGTAAAGATGCAGAACTTAAATCTAAGTTGTTTAAGTTTCATCCCAGTGTATCTTACATGTATATCGCCGGCTTAGACGACGACGATCTACCGTCTGAATTTTATTGCAACGTGTTAGAAAATGCCTTGAAATCTGAAAATCATCCCAGCTACACCATTTTACGTTATCCTGGCGGGGGACACTTGATCGAGTCCCCCCACATACCACACTGCGCTGAAAGTTATTTCAACGGTTTTGGTGCTTTCCTGCGATATGGTGGAGAGCCACTCGCACATCACCGAACACAGGTGGACTCTTGGAACAAACAAATAAATTTCTTGCACAACAATTTAAGCAGAAAGCAGACCAAAGCAAATCTGTAAACCAATGATAGGTAAACCATTTTAACTTGGTATTTCCCAAAATATCGTGACATTTTGAACTTATTACGGTAGGTATTTTAATTTGTAATGTTTTATACCTGCAAGGTGCAATACATTTCCATACACTGATCACTGGTAATCTAAGTTTATTTTTTACGCATACAAAGAAGTTTTATGTGATCATTGTTCATTCCTGCTACTATTATAACGACAAAATCACCTTGGTGATGAATGAGAATGTATGCGACCAAACTAAAGCCACAAATTAGTAATGCACGTTCAATTAACTTTCTGGTCTTTCAATGTTCATTATTCTAAAAATGTCATTGTTTTGCAGTGTTTGTAACTAAACGAAGCACAAATTGAGATTACTGAACAAACATTGGTTGCAGTTTTCCTCAAACATGTGGACTGGACGTGCCAATTGCCTAGAACTGACTGTATTGACCTAAAATTGACCACAGACAACCGACTCCTTGTGTCCAGAACTTTTACTTAAAACCACACCGCAATAGACTTTAGTGACTTTAATTGCCCTAGCAATGACATACAATTATGCACGGACACAATGCTTTTCTCGTTTAGCTTGGTTATACAATTATACATACATTACATGATACATTGCAGTTGCACTGTGAAATTCAGCGAAGAGTTAAGGTAAGTAGCGAGTTCATGACACAATATGTAATGACATTGAGGTAACTTCAACATTCTTCATCGTTTTGCACTTTTTCGATTACTTGATCAGTAACTTTCCAACATATTTCTTAACGAAAAAGCATCGAATTTCATTAAAGGCTCTACAACTAACTGCGTTGTATATCGAGGTTTGATAAAGAAAAAGACCAACAAAATGCAACTTTGGTCAAATTGCAACTGCGAAGGTCAGCATGTACTAAGTTTATAAGATTTGACAGTTAAATTAACCTGGTGCTAAATAGTGAATACAACCAGCCCAAACATATCGTTCCATGAAAAAAAAGTTATTTGCTATTATCTTTTAAAAACATAAAACGTCACCACAATGTAGTCGTTTTTCTTACTAGAAAGATGACACACAAGCAACTGTCGCATACATGTGAACTGGTACAGACATGAGGAATGGAATGCGAAGTGCGATGCTGTAGTACAAATTAGCTCCCATGTCAGAATAAAAATACATAATGCTGAAGAAGACGATATTTTTAAACAATAGCAGCGATTTTTACGACAGCACCCAAACGCAAAGATCTTCCAGGTAGGCTACATTGAGCAGAACATCACATTACTTGTACAAATGCGAAGACACCAGTTCAGTATAGCAAGCAAAAGGCATCATGAAAACAGTACTAAAAGCTTAGCCTATGCAACAGCATCTTAATATGACTCCAGTAGAAAAAACGTTTGTCTGCATAAAATATGCTTTACTTCTTAAATATCTTTACCTGCATCACAATGATCGAATTAAAATGAACTACCCAGTGCCCGCCCATGAATGTGGTATTTATTTCACAGCCTCCCTTAACAATTTTAGATACTTTTCACAATCCAAAGAACTGTACATTGTTACAGACGCAAACGTATCATCTTTTTTGTCATGATCTACGACGACATGACCTCTTGAATGATGGCCAGCTAATTCAACGCACACACGCACAATCATTGGATTCTTACCAATGCTTGGATCAAGGGCAATGGCCATCGCATAGGCGTCACAGATATTCATCCCTTTGGCATTGATACTTTTCATCAATTTTTCTAGTGGTCGCAAAACCATCTGATGAAAAAAGTTAAAGTTAACTTGTTATTGTTACTCTAAAGCTTTTTTTCGCAACTTCGTAGAACGAAGATTTTGGTTGAACGAACGGGAAGGCAGGCGAACTTTGTTATCAACTTTGCATGCTCTCGATTGGAGTAGAGCCGAGGTCCTTTTGAACGTCAGTGAGACTCTCACGAAGTAGCGCATTACCATTGCAAGATAAAACGGGCCAAGAGAGCCACTTTTAAACAATCTTACGAAAGGTTGTTTGAAAAGTAAAAGCATTATGGATCGGAGCGTTGTTTTTAAAGAAAAGTGACTGTTCCCGGCCAGCAAATAATTTGTTTTCAACGTTTATATACGTTAAATCAATGTAGTCTGTCAAGTAATTTGCTGGCTGGATAAAGTATTCACTATTAGTAACTCGAATCAGCCGACACACTTACTTGGGCAAAAGCTGTTTTCTTGTTGTCAGCCGATGAAAGCCATTCCTGATGCGTGTCCCAGACAAGCTTGTGGTCACAAGTGTATTCATAGTTGATCAAATGGACGGGACACATTCTTGAATAAAACTGCAGTGTCAGATAGGCTGCTTCCGGATCATAGTGAAAATTAAATTCAGCTGCTGGAGACGAATTACCTGAAAAATGAATTGGAAAACAACTTGCCTATCTTGCAATAAACATAGTATGCAAATTAGGTCTGTTTAAAACGATTTTTTTGTTGAAACAAATTTCTTCACCAAGAAATCAAATTCGAAACGACACTAAAACAAAGAATTTTAAGTCGAAACAATCACTTATTTCTGTGCTGAACACTCGCAAACTGGAATAACTGGCAAATTTGTGACCTGCGATTGGTTTCAAGTTGACAACGTAATGAAATCAAGGAAGACAAAAAAGTTTGTGTCGAATTATTTTTGTTTCAGATAGTCCCAATAGGTCTATAAACCTGGTTTGATTTTCTTTTTGCGTATTTATTGCTTAATCATTCACACGAAATGAATAGTATTACAGTATTAAGATGTCAAAAAAATTTACAAGATATGTTTTAAACTTATTACTGATGATACTAAGCTTAAAAGAAACACAATTTAAAACAAACATGTTTCTACAGATCAGTGAAAACCACCTAGAGCATAACGAGTTCCTCCCATGATGTAGACTTCTTTTAATCTAGAAGGCACTTCTGGATCAAGCTTAATAGCCACCGCTAGGTTTGTAAGTGGGCCGGTTGCTATGATCTAAAAAATACCATTTTTAACGGTTAAAAGACTTGATAAAACACTTTTTCATAGCCTACGATTGCGCCACGGAGTCATCTATGACGTTTAATGTTTGCCATATAGCTATCACAAATTTGAAACGGTTGATTGGAGAAGTTAGCTATCTGATGTCCTCTAATACAAGGCTGGGTCAGGAAGACTTTGGCGTTTCATGAGTTCAGTGCATCGCCAATATATAATTACGAAACCGTCAGGAATTTTAGGTCCATTTTCACATCTTTCATCAATACCCAAGCCACAAAAAGCACATGACAGTTCGGCATTGGCCTTTCAGTTCAACTTGTTTCGAAATCGTTTGTAGAAATTGCAATTTTCAAAAGGGAACTTCCTGAACGAATAGAAAATATTAAGGCCCATTGTGCGATGTGGTGAGAGCGAATTTGGATTCATTCATTGAAACAAAATTGAATTGACGATTCAGACATTGAGAATAACAGTATGAATACACAATAAGCAAATTTCTAAATATAGAGAATAAAAGCTGTCCGTCAATTGTCAATGCAAAAAAATAACGCACTTGGAAAAGCCTTTTCGGTATTCTCTTGTTAGATAACAGAACAACTATAAATTAGCCACTATATTATTGTTCATGTCAATCGAGTCTTTTATTGTTAACGTCGGTCTGTAAAAAGACAGGCCTTGATAATGAGACTTGCCGTTTCCAGCTCTGTTAAAAAGCTAAACTATTACTACAGTAGTTTTAGTCATAAATTTTTATCTTTGTAGCAGAGTTGCGGAGCACGTCTTTTAGGTGCAGACAGGTGCGCGCACTGTGGCGTCAGGATATGTAAGGTGCTAACAAAACGAATTTCCTAAGTGGGTTCTTGGCTGTACCTACATAGTCAGGCACTGCAGTATGTTTCAAAATAAATTCCCTTTGTAACACAGCGAGGAAAACTATCACATAATCATTAATCAAGCATTTCTGATAAATGATTGAGTGTAATTTGACACACTGAATATCACCTGAATGATCGGCGCAGTGCGCTGCACCTAAATATCCTGATGGCACAGTGCGCACACCTATTAGACAGGCACTTGCCTGCACTATAAAGACGTGAAACCCAAAGTTGCCAGTTCCACGGTTTCCCGCGGAATTGGGCTAGTTTTGTTTTGGAATTGTGGAAAAATTTTAGCAGTGGCGGTTGTGTTTTGTTTGGTTTCATTCTATTTTCACCAATACTGATTTTGACTATATTTTGCACAAATTTGTCATATTTTGAGCTATTTTTAAGCTTGTTTCATCACTTATTATGGATCTGCTACTATTTGGCGAGTCCGATTCGGCGAGTCCAATTCGGCTAGTCCAATACGGCTAGTCTGATTCGGCGAGTGCCCTATTCGGCGAGAGCCCTTTTCGGCGAGTTCCCTATTCGGAGATTTTTTGAATTTTTTTTTAAATTATCGGGTACCGTAGCCTAATTATCATTGCCGCTTTTACATCGTTTTAACGTCGCTAAACGTTGAAATAAGACCCTAACCCCCAACCCCTACCCTAAAACGGCAATTATAATATTAGGCTACGGTACCCGATAATTTGAAAAAAATTTCAAAAAATCGCCGAATCGGGAACTCGCCGAAAAGGGGTCTCGCCGAATAGGGCACTTGCCGAATAGGACTAGCCGAATTGGACTCGCCGAATAGGACTAGCCGAATTGGACTCGCCGAAACGGGCCATTCCGCTTATTATGACGATTTGGCTCCTTTTTAGTTGCAATTGGGCTGAAAAATTTGAAAACATCTGGCAACCTTGCTTCGCAATATGATAACTATAGAGTTGTTCTTGCACGGTTCTTAATGGCATACACCGAGAGTAGAACGATACGGAGTTGCTTAAACTTGGATTATCTTAGTTTATAATGATTTGTTATTTCGCACACAACAATACCTACTTTAAGCTTTCCATTGTACTGTTTAGAAAGCCGAACAATTGCATTGGCGGCGTGTTCCTCCTGAAAAACAGCACATTCAAACGTCTCACTCGTCATTGTAGCAGTAGTAAATACTTTTACTCAGGGATATCTAAAGAAGGGGATGCGAAGGCTCACTGCTATTGCCTTATTCTTATGACACTACCAGGGCGGTAGTTTGTACGTGTGAAACATGAGGTTCTTTTCAAAATTGCAGAAAGTTTTGTAGTGCAGCTGGTACAGTCAGCTACTAAAGACAGTTTGTAAACGTTACATAGGGCATATTTAAAGAACACTTGTTTGGAAAGACAGTTGAAAAGTTACCAGTAAGCTGTTTTTCTTAACAAAGCCTTTGCAGTAGGCTAGATGTAAAGCAACTATACGGGTACTCGGGTAGTTGAATTAACAAGTAACTATGAGCATTGAGCATGCAGTAAATATCCACTATGCTTGATGCTAAAAGCGCTATGCAGGTTATCATAACAAGATTTATTGAACTACTATCGATGCCAATTGTCAGTTTACGGTAAACAGAAATGATTTAAGTTACGATAAACAGAAGCCCTTCTACTGTCAGACGTATTAAAAGCTTTCGTATCCGCTTCTTTAGATATCCCTGCTTTTACTCAGTAAAGCGATTGCGTTTTTAACAGATGCAAAATTGCAAATACAATATAACAGAAACTTGCAGTAATCACCAATAATGAAAATGTTTGGCACAAAGAGGTTGCAATTGAAAAAATTCAGGAAGAATAGCGTCCACGTAATTGGCTTGCTGTGTTAATTCTCTGGCATATTAAATTAGTTACATTTCACTAATATAATACTTAATATTCTTGTCGATTTTTGTGGTGAGAGTGACTTGAGTTGTATACTTTGACTTTTAAAAACAAGGATTGATGGCAAAAACATCTCACAAATACAAACTACTATAATCTCCTTAATGAAAACATTGTGTTTGCATCGGATTACATTACCTTAACATACTGAAGAAGGTCTGAAGATGCTGCAGGGTAAAAATCAGGCTGATCCCCAAGCCCATCAATGCCATGACAATGTGAAGCAGAAGGAGCATCATGAACTGGAACCAAGGGTGCGGAGCACCCTTTATATACAGGAATCTTCAGGAAATAAGAAATGTGTTGTGAATTTTTCCCTTATGCTTTTGGTGTGATATGGTTTGCGCTGATGTGGAAATGCACTGTTGTCTCAAACGCAACCATGTTTTTATTGCACTAACGAGTTTCAATCCATGCACTTTGTAGAAAGTTTCCACTACTCTCTAAGAAACCATTGCACCAATATTTGTTATTTATGTAAAACCTTAACCAGAGTACTTAGTAGCTTACTATTACACTGCATGTCACCATATTTACGCATCAAATACAATAAAATTTGTCTGGAATTGCAACACAGAAAAGGGCTAATAACATCACGCGGTCTTCTGGTATAGTGATGGCATTTCATTGCCTACTACACTTACAAAAAAAAAACTATTGCAAATGCTTGTTTGACGAATCTACATTGGTTTCATGCTGGTTGGAAACCGAGCAGTGATGCATGTAGAACTTGATTCTTCATAACTCATACTGGTCACTCTTCCTTCTCTGATTTTAAGTCTCTTGTTGATTGATAACATTTAAGAGATGACTCTTGACATGATCATACTGAGGATACTATGGTAGCGAAATCGATTTATGATAAGAAAATGAGGCTGGTACACTGTTTGTTGCAATGAGTAACAAGGCTTATAGTGATGATACGAGACAGTCAACCGCTTTAAGTGGACAATTTGCTGGGTTGATTCAAAAAACAGAAAAGTTTTATGAGTCATAACTGCTATATTGCAAATTGCACAAGAATGGCTAGTTGGCAAGATTGCAGAGACAAGAAAAGCATTTCTAATCTTAAAATTAACCACCTACCTCTTCTACCTTGTCAAACAGTTTCAAAATTCTTAAATTATTCATGACAACATTTTCCAGTGATGTATTTCCTTGCACACACGTCACAGCTACAGTTTTAACTTCGTCTGCTTGACTTAACAGCATCATGAATGCAATTGCATCATCCGAGCCAGTATCACAATCAAACAACACAACATTATCCATTTTGCTGTTGTAAATTGAGCTTCTAAATGAATCGAAAAACACAAAAGTAACATATATGTAAACATCACAAAACAGTACAACACTGCATCATACTTTTCATTCTTCTATGGCGGGTGATACTAATAAATTGTGAGAAGCTTAAATGATATATTAGGATAGAGAGTCAAGAAAGTGATGCAGAATCCTTCAACATATCCAAACTAGATGCAACAAGTGTTATAACTACAGCTATTGTAGAATCGGGTCTGCTACTATTCGGTGAGTCTGATTCGGTGAGTTACTAACTTCTAACCCAAACCCTTAACCCCTAACCCTAAAACGGCAATGATAATTAGGCTATGGTACCCGATAATTTAAAAAAAAAATTGAAAAAATCCCCCGTTAAGGGATCGGACTCACCGAATCGGACTAACCGAATCGGACTCACCGAATCGGACTCACCGAAACAGGCCATTCCGGTAGAATCAGAGTACAAATGAACACACGAGTGATACTAACTACACTGGTTTTCCACCTTTTATGGTTTTAATGATCTTAAAAGTATGGATGTGCTTGTCAAGAGTTATCTCATATTTAAGAATTAATCTTTCTAGGAGAAACTTGGCAAAATATTTAAACACTTTTATTTCTGCTCAGAGTCAGCTTTTTTGTTGCACTGTTTGAAACTTCTGCAAGTCAATAACTTGTTACAAAACGCTAGCCAAGGCAATATGCAAACACTGGAACAGGTCTCGAAATTCACGGCGGACATGTCCGCCATCACAGCATGCGATGTCCGCAGAAAGTACCATCTAGATCGGTCATATTTGTCTGCTGAAAAATAACACAGGAACTGGCGATACAAACCGTCATTGCATAGCACGAACAATTGTTGCAAGAATATAATTTCTCGTGCATTCTAACGCGCATCTAGAAAATGTAAAGACTGTAACTTTCGATTTTTACGTTGCTTCAACAATTGACGACATTGAATCACCATAACAAAGGTGAATTCTTCGCTAAGAATCTATGGGAATAGCAGTACTTCTACACTAATCACACGCAACTTAGTTTAAGTCTTGCGTCACAATGTCTGGCTTTGATCTCCCAGTAATATTGACAAGGCAAGGTTGGTTAAAAAATTAGAATATAAATACGAGTAGGCTATAACAGCAAGATGCAGCAAAATTTGTTAAGTTTTGGTATTACAGTAAAAAAGAAAAGGCCCAGGGAAAATTAACTTTCGCTCACATAACACGCAAAAATAAACGTAAAGAAAAAAGCCAAGTGAAACTTTGCACAGCAGAATATAATAGCGTTAGTGTAGAAGTTTTCCGACTCGTGCCTAGAGCATTGTGACGCAAGAAGCCACACGACCTCGTTCGGTGGAAGTTAATCAGTTATGCGGTGTAAGCAGAGCTCTACAGGGCGCTTTGACTCTTCAAGCGCACGTCGTTGGTCTGATGAAAGCCTTTCAGAGTGACTTTGCTGTAATTTTAAAAAGCCTTCTAAACCGTAGCTATAGTTCTCAAATGGCGAAGAATTATCAAGATAAAGTGATTAAACATGACGATCGACGTTTAAACTCGTGTGTCCGCCGTGAGATTTAATTTGTCCGCCAAGATAGCTGCTCAGACCGGACATGTTTGTCCGCCGTCAACAAAAACGAATTTCGAGGCCTGCTGGAAAATTATTTAAGTCCGGTCGAGTATTTTTTGGTACACCATTTTTTGTATAATTGAATAACATTTTACAATGTTATATCGAATCATGTGCAGAGCAATTGAAATTTTCTTTTGAACAGAAAATTACTGTTTTATATTACATTGCTATAATTGAATTATGAGCAGACACTGATGCACTTTTTTAAAATATGGTACCGGTAATGGAAAATTTTACTCACTAAGCCACTTATACAACCTGAAAGTCTATTACAGCTTAAACCACCATTTATTCAAAAGAACCACACCATTTATGAAGTCCTTCTTACTTTACATCAACTTTGTTCACAAAAATTTCTTAAAAAAATTACACATGATGGTATATATGCATGCCCCCAAACATAATGATCAAATTATGCTTCACCGATTTGACATGAAAAGTTTTGCATATGTGGTGCTATGTTGTTGTGATTGCAACAATTCAAGACAACAAAACGTTTTGGATGGCAGGTCTGTAGTGTCAAAACAGCAAACAAAACGCAGTGGTGTTTGCTTGCACTTGATTGCATCTCACATTTTTCTCAGTTGCTCCAGAAAGCTTTTCATTTCATTCAATTACATGGAAAAATGTATCTGCAAATACAATCCAATGCGTATGCTGAAACTAAAAAAAAGCTTTGTATATTATAATATATATATATATAGTTTATGATTTGCTCAAAAACCAAAATATGTGTTTGAAGCGCAAGAATGCCATTGGTAGTTAATTGATAACAAATGAGTATAGTGCTGCAAAAAGAATCAAAAGTCAGTTACTTAAGGCAATTAAATTTAGTATAGAAAGACCTATTTAAGTACTAATTTTATGAGTAAATGAAATGAACGCATCATGGTTTTGTGGCCAAGCTACTGAATGACATGTCACAGACTAAACTACACCAACAAGCATGTATATTCATGCACGGTTTACATCGATCAAGTTTTGCCACACTCATCAGTTCAGTAGAGTGCTAGTGTGTGGTTTATTTAGATAGTATGTACTTTCTTTTGATCTTAACCTAATTACCCACAAAAATAATTTTTAAAATATGTTAAATTGCAAATTATCCTGATGAAGCAACAAACTAAGAGCAAAAAATAAGTTTTGCAGCAACTGTTTGCTAATATTTTGTCAAATCTCTTTTCTAAATGATTAGCTCACAATATATATTGATTTTAATTTAAAAATTTTCCATTTTGTGATGAGTGATCACTGATCAGTTATGGTGAAACAAAGAAAGCAGAAGGTAGGGGCCAATGGAAGAAAAAAGAGCAGTACAGCAAGTACACCTATCGTAGTATTAAACCCGCCAAAAGGCAAGGAACTAACTACTACTTAAAAATTCCAGAAAAAGCACTGATATTAGAGGCAAACAGTTTTTCTACCATAGAATATACATGTTCAAATTTTTTTTTAATGCGCATCCTGAAATTTCTTTATGTTATTTTAACAACATGTGAGTGCAGTACTTCAAAATGTTATGATTTTTTCTTTTTTGTCCTCAAAGCTTGACCAGTTCCTGTAAATGCTGCAAAATCATTAGACGGACCAGGTTCTTCAGATTTCTTCTGTTGATTATTCCGAATGTAAGTTAAAGTGCCAAACTTCCATTTATAATTAGGGATGCCCCTTTTCAGGTTTTTGATATCTAGTTCTGCCTTTTTTTGTCTTGTGTTCTTCTTTTTTCCATCTAGCCTATTTCCAACACCAACAAAAGCAGAAAATCCAGACGTTTCCTTCATATACTCTTCCAGAGCTTTTTTCATATCAGGCGTACCAACAACAAAGGAATCAGGCTCTACTTTTTTGGGTTTCTCCTCTGGTTGATATCCAACTGGTGCATCAAACTCAAGGCTTATATCACACTCAATAATGCAAACTGCATTTTGAGGTCTAACTTCAAGGACACATAGTTCATATTGACGATTAAGGTACTGGATAGCAATAACATCTCCTTTTGTTAAACATGCAAAATTGCGAAGAGCGTTTTCAAGCACTGCTTTTGGATTAGAAATGTCATGAAATTCGACTGACTGTGGTTGAAATCGAGCATATGTGGCAATTGGTAAAGTACAGTTCTCTATATGAACAAGATCACCTTCAGAAAGTAACAAATTTTGCATCATCCAATAAGGTAAAAACACAACACCTTCTTCTGCAACAAACTCCAAAACACCACAGTGAGTAGAACGGTCAGTGTTGTTCTTTCCTCTATTTGTCAACTTAAAAAGCATTGGATAGGATATATTCAATCGACTAAGTTGATCCAAAGCTGAAGGTGGCATTATAATTTTTCCTCCTTTTTGAATTTCCTTGCTTTTTGACTCAGAGAGGGCACCAAAGCTTGTTGAATAGCATCTGTATTTATTACTAAAAGTATTTGCTCCCCCTCCAAGTCTGAATTCTTCAAACATGTTGGCGCCAAACATTGTATAATATTTCTATAAAACAAAATCACTATCCCATTCAATTTTAAAAGCACTTCCTGCATTTGTAAGATAACAAAAAATACTTAGTTTTATAGATAAAGTGTTAAATTCAAAAGTAAATAGCCTATTTTAAAATCATAAAATGTGTGGTTGTGTGCTGTTGTACAGCATTATATCCAATGCAAAAAGTTCACAAGTGGTTTGATTTTGGCAGAAATTTCACCAACATTAACAGATAACACATAGTCTCTGGCTGGGTTTTTTTCTTGCTGAGACTTTTAGGTCATTTGTCCGAAATGACTTGAAAGAATTCGGCCATTTTTTATTTATTTCGGTCATTTTTGGTCATTTATAGTCAATTGACAAGGCTATATATTTTTTCAGACATTTTGACCGAATTGACTATATTTTTTTGGACATTTTGCTAAAAAATCGGTCAATGACCGAAAAAAAAACCCCAGGTCTCTGGCTAAAGGCTCGATAAATGCAAAATAACATGTTCTGAACTTGCTCCTCACAGCATGCACTGTCAAGCTGTGTCACAACTAAGTTTTCAATTTGACTTTGTATTAATACCCGTATCTTACCTTTGTCTTGTGTAAAAGTAGGCTATTGACCAGACACAGTCAACCAGCTTGTTAGGTAGGCCACTATGCGTATGTGTCCAGTGCTTCCACTTTTACAAAGCTAGATTACCACTTGTATTACCACATTTGTCCTCAGATTACCACATTTTTTACTGTGATTTTTTACCCGATCTTAACCGTATTTCGACTTACTTTTACATTAACACAGTGGCTATTTTTACCCACTTGTTGCCATAGTTAATATCAGGTGTTGTCAGAGTTAGGATTAAAGTTCGTAAGGGTTAAGGTAAGACTTAGGAATAAGGTTAGGGTTTTGATCTTTACCCAGAACTAAAAATTTTTCTAAAATGCAAGTTTTTGTTTTCAACAGCTTTAAACTTTTCTCAAATTACGACAGAATTCCTTATCCGGCAACGCTATTATTTGGTTATATTTACACTATATAGTGTAAAATAAGGCCTAAAACAACTACTCAGTTTATTAACAGAACGTCCGAAATAAGAAAGCAAAGTACCGGTACCAGTAGCTTAGCCAGGAATTTTGAAAGGGGGGGTTTTGACGGCCGGCGGGCTTCGCCCGCCGGCCTCTTCGCCAAAGGCGACACCCAGCGCCGGGGGTCTGGGGGCCTCCCCAGAAAATTTTGAAAAATTACTTTAAATTTGGTGCATTCTGAGAGCATTTTTATCAAAAATGTGGGTATAAATATTCCTGTAAAATGGTGCTGTCTGGTGGCATAGCAAAAGAATAAGATAATGTTTTCTTGGGCATTTTTCGGTAATAAAGCTAAGTCTCTATGTTTTCTTGTTGCTAATTCCTGGCTGAGATATTTGAATGTTTAGTATTCGCAAAACTCGCTCTTTTAATGCAGTATTGCAGTTTCGTTTAAAATTAGGCAAACTTTGTTTTAGAGACATAGAGACTGAAAGCATCATTCTCAATATTGTGACGTCACACGCGTGCCAAAGGGGGGGTTGTAACCTCCAACCCCCCCCCCCCCCCCCCCTGGCTACGCCACTGCAAAGTACTGTATTTGACACCGCAGCTAGAATCTGAAAGACATCTTGACTATGAATATGATCACATGGTCAGTGGTCACCCTACCTTCAAAGTCAAAAGTCAGGACGCATTCCAAAATCAAACCGAAAACGGCGGAACATGCTAGTCACATATGCTGTTATAAGTAGTTTTTTGCATATCTGTTCGATTTTGGAGGACAACAGTTTAAATGCTCTTATTTATTGATAATATTTTATGTCAAATTTTCAAAATTTATAATTTCCACATTTTGAAAACATTTCCACACAAAATTTCCATATTACCACAGTTTTACCACAAATTTTTCATTACCACATTTTTACCACAAGCATGATGAAAATTCCACAATTGTGGTAATTACCACAAAAGTGGAAGCGCTGTACGGTATGTGTCATCCACAGACATCTTATTATAACTAGACTGCGCTTCTCGTATTTCGATTGAAGAAATTGAAAAAAGGCGGCGGCCATTGTTAGTGTCTCAAACTCGCGTGAAAGCTGCGCTGTTAACGATAACATTTCTGAGCTGGTTGCGCTTCTGCAGAAAACTAACTTGTTAACTATAATTTAGAACTTTGGTGTAATAGAGGTTTTATTCATCTATGAAATGAATAAAAGCATGTGTTAAATTGCACAGAATTATACATACAGTCTATAATATAAAGCAAAAACACTGCGATGCGAGAGCACGTATACGATACACTGAATGCATCATTTCCAGCAGTTCAGCAGAACTCTTACCGTATTCAATTTGGCGTTACAGCTGAGCTGATGATTAGCCTATTGTAAAAACAGCAACAAACAGTGTATTACATCAAACCTAAGCAAATGATACGCTATATTATAGCGGCTATAACGTAGGCCTATAGCTCAACAAAATCAAAACAAATTAAATATTCACCAATACTGATGTGATGTCGAAAGGAAGTAGTTTATTGGTGTTTGAAAAGTACTGTTTTGTTAAGCGTTTTACGAACCAATTTGCCTTGTATTTGCTTGCAGGTTTCCTTACCAATGTGGTAAAACCTAATTTTTAAATAACATTTGGACACAGTTTTGACTAGCGTAAAAATGTGATTATCGGTAACGGTGCATTCAAACACAAGATCCGTGAGATTAGTAAATATCTTGGAATGGTTTATATTTCCAAGCACAGCTACCGCAATAGCTTCCACAATGCCTGGATGAAGAGGTAATCTCCCAGCTGTGGTAGTTAGTAACCGTTTAATGCATAATTCAGTTTCTTCACAAATATATACAACACTGAAAGAAGGTTTAAAAAGTCCACTTCTATCTTTAAATGATAAGAAGCTGGGTTGAACAGGTAAAGTGTGTGAACTCAGTTCAAAGCGGCACCTTGCACATAACGTTATCTTTGCGCACATTTTGGCAGCATAAATTAACAAATTCTAACAATATGTTTGCGATTGTAGAACAGCAAAGGTGAAATCATATAAAGATTTCGTCATACTAGGTGAATTGCGGAGATATTTATTAGTTGTTATTTCACAGCAACTTGAAACTGAAGCTATTTCTTTAAAAGTTATTGTTGATGAAATCACACGAATTTACGTCATAATGCAACGTTTTGCTACAACGGAGAAAATCGAAAGCCATCAATCTCTATTGAACAGAATCCTGGTAAAAGCTGCGGTTGTGTTGTTGCATAGAAAACTATTTGTTTTGTCAATTATTTGTTCACAACAACTGAGTTTTTTAAGAAACGCAAATATTATAGGAGAATTACATTTTGTAGAAAGTTAAGTTGTGTTCAGTCGTGTTCTCATTGCTTTAAGAATTGGCGCTCCAGTTGTTTCAGGAACGAGGAGGCGACTGATTCTTAACTAATTAATTCATCTACTTCTACTTGTTTTAAAGTATCAGGTTTGGTGGCCGTGCTTAACTACTGTATATTTATCGATTCATATACCGCAATATTAAATCCGTTCATGCACGTCTTAAACCATAATAGTTTTGCCACCTTTTCCTTTTGTTGGTTTTGTTCCTGTATTTCTTTTTCACAATATCATTTGTTTTGCATTCTGACAAGGAAAAATAAATTGAATTGAATTCAAAACAATGAAAATTCATTACGGGTCCCTACAAAAGCATTGGCAAACGCGCGGAATAGGTACACTAATAATGGCTGACGTCTGAACCTGCTTTCTTCAAAAATCGTAAACGAGAGAAGTGACGATGCGCGGTCTAGTTATAATAAGATGTCTATGGTGTCATCAGAACTCAGAAGAGATCATGGCTGAGTAAACAGTGCTTCCACTTCTGGCAATTGATAAATCCTCTTCAGTTTCCTTTTTTGTCCTGAAAAATCCCTTTTTTCTAAGTCGGAAATCCTTCAACATTTCCTTCATAGGCGAGGTTATTTTTGATGTTATTTAAGTTAAAAAAGGTGTTAATACAACTTTAAAGTTATTATAATCTCAACTAAAGCTATTTTAATCTCGATTTTTTCAGTACCGTAGCACCGGTATGTCGAAGCAACGTTGTTTTATTAGAACAGTAGGCTGCATAAAAGCAGCACATATTTTACAATAACATGGTTTACTTCCTTTGTTCACTGTCCAGCCAAAAAACTGCTTGTCAGTTAGTCGGTTCTGGGACATTTACCACCTGGAGTCCTGGACATCATTTACCAATTATCACTCTTATCTTTCCTACCAGAACTCCTAACCTATCCCTCACACTGAAAATGTACAGTTGGTAAAAGTCCAGTAACGAATTATTCATCCATTAATAAATTTATTTTTGTGTTTAGTTCAGTTTTCCTTGATGCGCTAACTTAGCACTATAGGCTATAGCAGAGCTTCCCAAACTGGGGGTCGCGTAACGAACATCAGGGGTCGCAGAAAGTGTACCGATTTTTCACAAAGTACTCTATATTAACACTTCTGTGCAAGTTGTTAAGTTAAAGCTTTAAAAAGGCTATTAGTGTTGAAAATTGGAGTCGTGATTTTCTAACGAAAAAAAATCAGACTGAGTCCACCATTTTCGTAGTGACATCTTGTTTTTCAAATTAAGCTATTTATTAAATTTGCTTGAAAAACTGAACGAACTTAACTTGTCTCTTCCAAGCAGAAAACATCAATATTTTTACATTGAATTCTAAATTTGAACCGTTCATCAAAAATAAGGACAAAAAGTTTAAACATCTGCTTGAAAATGCTTGAAAATGAACACTAAGTTGAAAATGGTCCATTTGAAATGTTCTCATTTACTGAATACTTTTTTGGCTAACAATGATATAAAATCAAATGTTTAGACCTCTGGTTATTAACCATTTGTCAAATCTGTTGAAACAGTTTCAAAAGTATTTTCTACCAAATTACATTGGATCCAAAACCTAATCTATTTACAACTCAAAAACAATTTTGTACAAAAAAGCTTCACACTTTTTGGCTTTGCGTTACAGCAGAATACCCCTGTAATCAGAGAATAGCATTTTTTGTATTTTTTTGCGTTAATTCAACGTCTGCAGATTGCACGAAAGAATGATTTGCAGGCTAGGTATGCAGCTGTGGGGTTCATGGGTTGTTCGCGCTCAAGCTTATCTAAAATTATAATTCCACCTCCGTTTCGGAAATCCGTGACTTTTTGACTTTAGACTCAACTTTGCAAGTTGCAAGCTGATACAGCGGAATACCATTCTCTGATTCAGCAGTAGGGCTAACCGTAGGCTACTCCTGCTGTTTGTATCGACGTATTTGTGTTGAAAATTTTCACCCGCGAAAACTGAAGCAAATGCTAAGCACTAGTTGGAAGGAACGTCTCACCAACGATTTAATTACAATGACCAGCTAAACGCTTCCTCACCCAAGCAAACATTGATGTAGAATCGTGGAAACAACTTGCCAGTGACGTGTCAATCTGGAGGGAAAAAAACAGTAAAAGAATGGAATTTTTCGAAAAAAAATAGCATACAAAAAGCTCAGGAAAAACAAAACATTAGAAAAGACAAGCTAAAAAGACGACGTTTCCCACCCTCCATACAATGTGACTTATGCCCACGTATTTCGCCATCGCCATCCAAAGCGAAACTCGACTTGATGACAAAACGAATGTTTGGACACGAGCTGGAACCGACAACAATTTGTACGAGTCAGTTCAGTTTATTTTGTTGGCGAAAAAGAAAGAAAAAAAACAACAATAGCCTACACAAAAACAATAAACACAAACAATTCGCATAACAAGGATGACAGCGAAAGACCAAAAGGTTACCAAAGTCAGCTGCCAACCAAACATTTAAACAAAAGACCCAAAACTAAGAACATTAACACGAATAGCACAATACCAGCACTTTACATAATACATTAACAGTGGAATAACACAGGGTAACATTAAAAAAACTGTGCAGAGAAATAAGCAGGTGATATGTTTTAGGAGTGATCATTGTACAAATTCTTTAATAGACATTTATATTTAAAAGTATTACAGGGATATCTATAACTACGGGATTGGAAACTCTTTTCAGTGCTATACATCAGTAGGGTCAACATATTACTATGACTACAGAAGAATTATTAAAATAAAACACTATTTGTATCAACTAAAAAATGTATAAAACTCAATTTCGAAATAACAATATAAAATGTACACTCACATCAAATTTATTTGATGTATGAAAGTTTAAAACCACGAATCCAAATGTTCAAGAAGTAAATTAATGCAAAGAATCCAAAAATTCTCTGTTGTTCTTTAGCATTTTGTGTATTGCAAACCGGATCAAAAGTAAACAAGGAGTGTTCAAAAATCAGTGAAATGTGTTGTCGTAGGCTTTTATGATAAACTTATTCACAGACCAACCAAGTAATTACGAAATCAATACGTTTAAGATGTCATAAGAACTAAAACTAATACTCGGTTTTGAAATTATTTAGCAGCAAACTAAGTACGACAGGATTGCACAAATGGAATACAAACACATTAAACAAACAAGGCGAATGTATACTTTACAGTTTACGGCAGGTGCATTGATTGTTACACTTTTCCTTGTCTGTTTACTATTTGCTATTTTTAAGGTCAACTTATGTAAACCTTTATCACAGCGACGCAAAGAACAATGACCCTACTGGTGTATAAAAGTGTTTTCAGTTCCACAGAGTTTCCAATCCCGTAGTTATAGATATCCCTGAAGTATTATAAGACTTTTCTTGTATTTCTTTTGGTATTTGATTCCATAGTTTCACTCGTTGCAGGAGGCAAATATAAATCATTCTTTTGGTTCTGACTGGTTTTATGATGGTGAATTTCGTTTACAAAAATAAAGCAGCCAGCAAAAGTGTTTCCAACGTTGATGGCAATCAAAACAAAACCAACACCATCAAAACCAAACAGCCTAAGAATCATTAAAACAGCCTTGGGACTAGCATTAACAAACATTGACCCACAACTGGACTTGCTTTGTAGCAAGAAGCGGTCGCATCCATCACACTGAATAAATGTGTTTGGTTTTTAGTCTTTTTTCTAGTAATCTACGTGAAAATGTAAATTGGTAGGCTTCGAGTATCGTTAGGTTGTTTTTAGTTTTCATTTGAATTAAACCTTTCCATAAATATCAAAAATGTATATTTCGCACTGCTTATCATTTTTTCCATGAAGGGTCGCGGAAAATTTTAGGAGATTGAAAGGGGTCGCGAGCAAAAAAGTTTTGGAAGCCCTGGGCTATAGGACTTCTTTTTAGAGAGTGAGAGGGGTTTCCGGATGGCGAGTGACGACGGAAACCAGCTGATCATCGTTATTCCAGTCGTTTTTAGAACTTTTGAATGGAAATATTAATAAAATTGTCTTTAAAATTGTTAAAAACAACAATTCCCTTTTTAAGACAAAATTTCCTTGTAAAATTGTTAAAAATCCTTCCTATCTTCATTTCCTTTTTTTATCCTTTGAAGCGTTGAAAAATCCCGATTTCGAGATAAAATCCTTCAAAGTGGAAGCACCATGAGTAAAGTTTCTGCTTCCTGTCTAAATGTTGTTGGTTGCAAATTGTTTTATCCACTTGGCGGCACTGCTGTTTCCTGAGGAATTTGGGCTCCTTCTCAGAACAAACGTTGAGGGAGTCTTGAATTGCAATCAAATGTCGGGTATTCGAAAGAGTCCTTATTGTCCGAACACAATTCCCTTAGCCTACAGGGGAGCGGGCTCATTCCCCGACACCGAGTGCTCAGCGGTTGCGAACGACGTCGGAGAAGCCGACGGTACTCCAAACCCGCTCCTCTGCTGAGTGCCAAACAGGAATGAAGTTGAATACTATTTATAAAATGTTTTTGGTATGATAATGAAATGCCATAAAGTCGAGATCGCAATATTAGCCTATATCGTATTATCACAACGGTAGAAACTTCGCCACATTTTCACAGGGATTACCGTAGGCCAGCGTTTCTTAACCTTTTCTGACTCTAGCACCCCTGTAAATAGGTCTGAACAGTCTAGCACCCCCTAACTATCGTTAACATACAACTACTACAGTGACGGCCAAAAGTATAGTAGGGGCCAAAATTTTGACATGCTTTCAGATCGCTGGCGATATACTTTAATGAAGTCTCTTGTTGTCTAACAAACTGTGCTGCTGTTTTGATTCAGGGTTTGGTATTTGACTTTCATTTACCAATAGAAATTTAATTATAACCCTATGTAAGCGAATCAACTCTCTTAAAACAGCAGCACAGTTTGTTAGACAACAAGAAACTTCACTACAAAATATACCGCCAGCGAGCAAAAAGCATGTCAAAATTTTGGCTCCGCCAAACTTTGGCCTGCATTATTGAAAGAAAAGCAATGTAAAAAGGGTCTCGAGAGTCTGTTCACACTCTGCAGTTGGATGCTTCAAATGGTGTTGCAGGAGTCTAGCAGGCTTCGAATTTGAGTTGCAAGAGACGAAATGGCAGGTCATACACTGTGCCCGGTCTGGTCCTCCATGATTGTCCAGGAATACAGTGAAGCTATAGGCCTACTTGTTATTTTCGTCACGCCATTTGCGAATCTGCTGATACTGGCAGAAAGACGAAAAAATGCAGAAAAGTAAAACGGCATTTTTTAAAATTATACTGCATGCGTTTAGCACCCCCTACAGTCTATTCCAGCACCCCTTTGGGGTGCTAGCACCCCCGGTTAAGAAACGCTGCCGTAGGCTATGGTCGTAGGTCTGATTAGGCGATTCCGATTGGATGTAGCCTAGGTTTAATGCTATTTTTAGACGAAAATAAGCACAAAGAAACTTTTTTCTAAAGAAATCGTTTTTTATTGCAATTATCGCTTAATAATGTAGGCTACACAAAACAGATAGAAAACCGCCACTTCCAGCAGTTAGTTTGGTAGGCTACAAGTTCCAATTACCATTCTCGTGATACGGCCAAAATTGCAAACATTCGCTAGGTGTTTTGTGTTACCTCAAGTCCTCAACCAGTCAACGGAACGTCATAATAAAACATAACGTCTTTTTTGAATTCAGCATTGAAAATCTATGCATAATATGATCGGATCCAAGCTTATTTTTCTAAAAAGTTGCTCCAAAACGGGACATCCCAATATAGCTCCTATATAGGCCTACAGACTTTCCCATGGTAGTTTATTGCTTTTGAAGTGGCAAAGAAGGTTCACATGAAGAAGAACCTTTTTTGTGCTCTAACCCATGAGATTTTGTCGTCCTTATTAGCACAGATCGACAAAATTGTAATAACGTGAATTAAAATAATTCATTCATAACATATGCGTTGACTACATGCATTATTAATTATTGGATTATGCAGTTTGCAACATTTGTGGAAAATGGTCATAGTAAATCAGAATTTCTCGTAGGCCTACCCTCAAGGGCAACCCCTGACCAAGGGAAAGACGAGGCAAAGCATTATGTAGCCTATGTTAGTTTACACATGATGCACGGTAGTCTGGACGTAGCCTAGGCCCACATGGCTTAAACCAACTGTTCTCAACCAGGGGTCCGTAAAAGTTTTCCAATTTGAAGCATTAGGCCTATTAACTAATTAGAAAATTTAAAACTCGGTTAGCCTATGCTTTATTGGTGTATGGCAATAATTCTCAATCTGTGCCTCGCGATACCCTGGTGCGTAGTTTAAAATTTCAAAGGGCGTACTGCAACTGTTCGTTTTCCTAACCAATAAAATTAAATCTTGTTATGAAGACATGCATGTTCAACAATTCGTCTGAGACAGCAGCTTAATTGTTGATCAATGCTCAATTTAGAAATGCAAACGTTAGTTAGCAGCTTATTAGCACTCACAGTTTTTCCAGGTTTTGCCATGACTGCGATTAGAAATGAAAAAAAATCTTTGCAAAGGTTGCAAAAACTCTATTAATTTGCAATAAATTTATAGAAAAACATTAAATCAGCATGTAGACTACAGTAGGCCTTATCATAACATAACTTGTGGTTACGCGGTCGGCTCAAGATCACGCGGCGTTGGTTCGACTCTAGGGGTGTGCGCTTGAGCAACGCTTTTCAGGAGTGCTCTCCATTCAGCGGCACCTAGTGAATGGAATAGTTCCTCGGCAACAACACTTCAACAATCGAAAACTTCACTCTGTCAATCTCGGCAACCGGCCCTGCGTCAAGAGCCTCTAGCCTATAAGTATGCGAAACTACCTGAAATAACCAATCAAGGCTTTGTCAGTCCGAGGATAAAGATTCAAAACCAACCAACCAAATACAGTATTATTTCTACTGAATAAAACGCAATAGTCGCCTGTTTCAAGTCAGCTGTAAGTAACCGGTAACCGGCCTTGTGTCAAAAGCTTCTGCAGTTTACAAGTATGCAAAACTATCAGGAATAACCTATCAAGGCTTTTTCACTTGTCAGTCCGAGGATAAAGATTCAAACCAAACAAACCAAAAACCAAATTTCATCAAATGTCATGAACCGACACAAGTTTGTCGGAAGTTAAGCAGGTTCTTCAAAGTCGATTCGAAACTTATGAAACATTGTTTTCGTGAAGAGACTCGATACAGACTACTTTACTAACATTTCACATAAAAAAATTCAGGGGTCCGCCAAGACAAAAATGTTGAGAGAAACCTTTTATTTCGTCTGTTGCGAGAATAGTAGGCTATACGGTACAAATATATTTCACAACAGACAGGAAGCAGCGAAACACTATATTAGTCATCGAGTCAGCTGCTTCCCTTGGCATACACTCTTGCACTACTTGGGCGACAGCCGACAATGTACTGACATCTTTATGAACTGCTGAAAAAAATTGATATTTAAGTTAATAGGGTAGTTCGGGGCAAAACAAGTCGCCGGGTAAAACCGGTTAGTTTGATTTTAATCAAGCATAACTTATTTTTTTGGAAATAATACACTTAAAAAAATGCTTTAGCGCACTTAGTGGTTCCTTTGTGATGTGACAACAGCAACCGCTGTCCAGTTTTAGCTTGTTGTCTAGGTCTAGGCTGCGAAACGTAAGTTGGTTTAAAATTTTACTTTCATATTTTGGACTAACTTTTTTTTGTGGCTTAGACTAAACAGAGCATTACATTATGAAAATTGTTAATTAAACCAAGACTTTCTAGTTTAAACGAAATTAAAATTATTGTACTTTGTCTCAAAACTACTCATCTTGTAGTTCTTCCTCGGAAATTAGTTTTATTGGGTATTTATTTTTGTTCAGTCATGGCTATTTTGGTTGGGGCAAAACAAGTCAGTCATGAAGTGCTGTGCCAAACTTTTGCCTCAATTGGTGAAAATACTAAATTCTTTAACCAAACTGTCATGTAGGCTTACCTGGTTCATAGGGTATTGCTTGCCTATTACAGCAAAAATCAGCTTATCCTAATGTGAGCGTGAGCTAAGATTTACAAAATTTTGTGTCATGCAACATACCCTTGCATGCACATGATAAAGCTTATTCAGTTGATTTTTATCAACTTTGTGAAATTAGTTGAAAGGTCCAGGTGTTTAATTATTTTTCTTATAAGTTCATAATGCCTTTCATGTGTTTTTATTTGTAGATTTAAGTATTTCATTTCTCAACACAGCTAATATGAGAAACTATATTCGTAAAACCAATCGTGCCAGTTGGAATGAACCTGACATGAAATTAGCCATTGAGGCTGTAAAATCAAAAAAACTCTCAATCAGAAAAGCAATGGTACAATTTAATGTTCCCTTTGAAAGTTTAAGACAACGTTGTAAAATGAACTTGCCAAATGAAAATCCGGATTTGTGGAAGAAGCGACTGGGAAGGTTTAAAACTACACTGAATACGCAGCAAGAAACTGAACTAGTGGAATATATTCAACAAATGGAAGCTTCTTGTTATGGACTTACAATTGCAGACTTACGCAGACTAGCATTCGATTATTGTGAAAAAAATGATATTATGCATCGATTCAACAAAGACAAAAAAATGGCTGGAAGAGATTTTGTAGCTGGTTTTCTGAAAAGACACCCAAATATTTCTCTACGAAAACCAGAAGCAATTTCTTTGAACAGATTATATGGATTGAACAAAGTATCAACAGACAAGTATTTCAAAAATTTGGCACAACTATTGGATACTTACAAGTTGCAGCCACAGCAGATATACAATTTAGATGAATCAGGGTTGTCATGTGTACATAAGCCCAACAAAGTGTTGGCACAAAAAGGAAAAAGAGTTGTGTCTTCTACCACTAGTGGAGAAAGAGGAGTAACAACCACAGTTATGGCCTGCTGCAACGCAGCAGGAAACTATGTTCCACCCATGATGATCTTCAAAAGAAAGAATAAAAAGCCCGCCTTGACAGATCATGCTCCTCCTGGAACTTTAAATGAAGTCACTGAAAGTGGTTGGATTGATTCAACAAGCTTTATGAACTTCATTAAACATTTCGTCAAACACACCTACTCAAGCAAGTCAAACCCAGTGTTAGTCATAATGGATGGCCATAAGACCCACACTAAAAATTTGGAGTTAATTAATTTTGCAAGAGAAAAGGGGCTTGTCTTGTTATCTCTTCCTCCACATACCACGCACAAGCTGCAACCTCTTGACAGGACTTTTTTCAAACCTCTAAAAGCAACTTTCAATGCAGCCTGTCAATCATGGATGCGAACACATTTTGGTCGCCGCATAACTGTTGAAAATCTTGGAGAGCTTTTCAGCACAGCTTATTTGAAAGCTGCTACTGTTGAGAACGCAGTAAATGGCTTTAAATGTACTGGAATCTACCCTTATAATGATCAAATTTTACCTTCCAGTGACTTTTTAAATGACCCAGAAGTGAAGAAGACATCTCACCCCAACAATGCTTAGCTGAGGCTTCAGAACCAGAAATTCCCAAGTCTTTCCATGAAGAGCCAACTTGTTCTTCCATGCTGCTACACATAGAAGCACCAAGCTCAACTTCTCAAAGTATACCAATATTTGACCAAGAGGACTCTGCACCTGAATGTATACCAGGCACTAGCTTTTCGAACAGTTTTTGTGACATCATGGCCATTCCTGATTTACATCCCAAAGGATCTGCACGAAGAGAAGAATCGGAAATTTTGACAAGCACTCCTTACTTACAAGAAAAAACTTCTTACAAGAAAAGAAAAATCACAAAAAAGAAAACTTCAACAAACACAAGCTCATAAAAGAAAAAGACTATATCAAAAAAGTACAGCAGTTACAGAAACAAGCATAAAATCTCAAAGGTCTCAAAACTCAAGAAAAGTGACAAATTTAGATTGCCAATGCATTGTGTGCAGTGAATGGTGGCATGATTCCAAACCAGGAGAAGTTTGGGTGCAATGCAGTAAATGCCAGGAGTGGCTCCATGAGCTCTGCAGTGGGCAAAATGATCAACAGACATTGGTTTGTGACATGTGCTCTCAGTTGCATTTTGCAAAGTGATGTGGATTTTGCCATTTAACCTGCTTTTGAGCATTATATACACTTTTGACTATGAACCATGATTGCTGTCATTATTGAAGTTGTTTTTGTGTTTTGCAACTAAATTTCTTGCTTAAAGACAATTTTAGCACAGTTGATTCACTTTGTATGTGTAAATATAAGCTTTCTTTCATCAAAAAAACACTGACCTGTTTTACCCTTACTTAGGGGCAAAACCAGTCATTTGACTCGGTCGTAAAAATGATGTTGTATTAACATAACTTAAAAATAAATTTCACTTTTTTTTTGCTATCTTGTTTAAGGAAGCCTTAATACAACTGTTTAACACTAAAAATTGAGACATTTTTAACTTTATGTGAAGATATACACAATAATAGCAAAATGTGACTAGTCTTGGCCCGCACTACCCTATAATCTTTAAGATAACAGTGTGCACACAATCTGACGAAATCAAAAATAGGGGAAACCTGTGTAATCTGATACCATGTGCAAATTGGTAGCCACTTTAACAAGTAAAAATTCTGCCACCAAAATTGACTAGAATGACATCGCCAACCAATCATAAGCTACGTTTTCCGTGATGTGAAAAAGGGCGAAAAGAAGATGATACAAAGCAAATTAAGTGATGGATTTTCTGTCAGCTGGTTGGCTTAGGGGTTAGGGCTAGGAAGTAGTTATTTCATTGACCCGGGTTCGATTCCCACCACTGCTATTGCTGTTTTTTCTTCTGTAATTACCAAATAAAGTTCATAACAAGCATAAACTCTCTGGCTGAGTGCTAGAAGGGTCACAATTGGACGGTAGCTTCTTATAACATGTTCTGATTGGTTGGCGGTTGCATTGTAATCATTCGCAGTGGCAGAATTTCTACTTGTTAAAGTGGCTACCGTGCAAATTGGACCACTCCCTCTATTTCTTTCAGAAGTGCATCAAACTGACATTTTGTTAACCGCTACATTTAGCTTTGAGCTGTAGTTCATCTATAATTTTCATTTTTTTGCAAATCGCAACACCTTTGCTTAAAATTTTCAAAACGTGTTTTTTGTCAATCTGATGTAACTTAATTTGAACTTGCAGATAATAAGGTAGAACGACTAAAGAGGTTATTTCAAATAATTTTTGCTTTATTTGGTCAGTAATTTACTCAGCATCAAGCTAGGTTTTGACCAGGCTCGTGTTGAGGATAAAAAGACACATTTTGTATGGGTAGCTCTGATCGTGCAATTTGGACCACATTTAATTGTGTCGTCAAATTTTGTTTGGTGCTTAAATTGGTGTATGTGGTCCAAACTACACATGGTATGATTTGTTACAGTAATAAGTTATTATTATTGCATTTGTACATATTTAGCAAACGCTTTGTAAAAGGTGAGTCCCATACTTCATCCAAGCATCGGGGGATGAGAAGATAAGGTTCTCATTATACTAAGCCTTCGGCACTAACGAGAGTAGGGTGGCCAGTTCCTTTCCTTCAGAAACTACTCCCACCCAATTCATTACACCCTGGGTAGAGGTGAGCGGTGTTTTTCAACCAGCTTAAGCCGGGTGTCGAACCAGGATTGCATGATCGGAAAGCGAGCACCTTATCCGCTGCGCCATCCCATCGCGAAACACTTTGTAACTACATGTAATTCACTGGCATTCTTATTTCAAACTATCATGACCACTAGAAGTGACAGAAAAGTAAAGGCACGGAAAATGGACAGAAGATGCTATGAAGTCTGCCATTGCAGAAGTTAAAAAAACAAACAAACTGGAATTAAATCAAGCAGCAATGGATTATTAAATTCCTAAAGCAACTTTTTTACGCCATATGAAAGCACAAAATAAGATAGTAGTTGGAGGGAAAGAGTATTTTGGAAGACACACTGATCTTTCAAACAATATTGAAGAAAAATTGGTCCAGCATATATTGCAAATGGAAGCAAGGCTTTATGGATTAAAACCAATCAATTTTAAGAAAATTGGCTTTCGAAATTGCTGAAGCCAACAACATCACCACAAGACTAAGAAAAAGCCAGAAGAATAGTTGAGATTCTTTTTGAAACGACATCGTGAAATTTCATTAACAATCCCTCAAGCGACATGCTTCCGGCTTCAACACAACACAGGTTACAATCTTTTTTGAGTTAATTGGCAGCATTCATTCTATTAATGATATCCCAGCTCGCAGGATCTATAATATGTAATCTGGCTTAACAGTTGTTCAAAAAGTTTCAAAGGTATTCGCAAAAAGAGGAAAGCACCAAGTTGGCACAATTTCTAGTCATAAAAGGGGTCAGAATGTGACAATCATTTGTGCAATAAATCCTGCAAGAAAATTTGTTCCCTCTGGAGTGATATTTCCCCATGATTAAATGAAGAGCTTATGGATGGAGCTCTTCCAGGAACGAAATGTTTCTGTCAGGTTTGTGCAATTCAGTATTTTATGGTCCCTCACGACATGAAATAAATGAAGTTGTTTGTTTATGTAGTGTCATGGAGCCTATTGTTATTTTTAAGAATTATTATTGTTCACTTTTCTAAATAATAACGCAATAGTTTTGCTTTTAATGCTTATTTCGATTTTGTGTTATGGTAAGCTGGTTGAATGATTGGAGAATTATTTTTATCACGGCTTGAACATATCATAGAACATGCAAAACCTTTTCCGGACAAGAAAGTTCTTCTTAGCCTGGATGGACATAAAAGTCATGCACACAACATGTGGGCATTGAATCACGCTAGAGTGAAAAAGGAGTCATTGTGTTGTCTTTTTCTCCACACACCAGCTATCGCATGCAGCCACTTGACATTGCATTTGTCAAATCATTGAAAACTTATTATTTTCAGGCTATTGACGATAGGATGGGAAGTCATCCAGGCAAAGCTGTCACTATGTTTCAGATCAGCAAGTTGTTTGAACAGGCATATGGTAAAGCAGCTAATGATGGCATTACCATGAGTGGCTTTAGAAAGGCTGGTATAGCCTACTTCCTTTCAATAGCCAAATTGACGAAAAAGCATTTCTTCCTGCCGAAGTTAATGACAGACCAGATCCTGAAACTTCTACAAGTCCCAGTGCTGTTATAAGAGATTGTGCTTAAGTGACAAGGAGGCAGCCGATCCAAATCTTGTAGAGATTGATGCAAACAATGATGATCAACACTCAACAACCTCATGGCAAAATTGCATTATCTAATTCTGTATTATAACTGTGAAAATACCTATTGTGTCTGTACTTGATATCAGTCCACTTCCCAAAAGATCAACAACTTTAAGTGATCAAAAGCGAAGAAAGCTATCAAAATCCACTAAATCTGAAGAGAAGTCCCCATAAAAAATTCATCAAGGTTGTTGAAAAGAAAACAGTCTGGCCGAAATAAAAAGTAAAACAAAGCCAATGCAAAAACAATTTTTCAAAAGACTGACAACACTGTTTACAGCTGCCTTGTCTGTGGGAAATCCACCAAAGAGGTTTGGATACAACGTGCATTGTGCAAGTTGCAAAGAGTAGGCCCATGAAGCATGTTCACTGTGCAGATTTATCAAACCCAAATTTTTAATTTGGTGACAGCTGCTTGTGATGTTTTGCAAAGTATTTCACTTGCAAGGCTTGTGCTGGAAGATGACTAAAATCTCAACAATATCTTTAGAATGCAATGAAAAACATTATTAACAAAACAACATTTACAATGCAGATAGGTGAAATTCTTAAAGGTGGACTTTGACATGATATATACATAATTTAACATTTTTCAACATTATTACACTGATTAAATTTGCACATGCCTGTGGTTCTATTTGCATGGCATGATTGGCATCATTGAGTGGCATCATTGAGTGAAATTTTGTATGCAGACGACCTGGTCTTGACAAGTAATAGTATGGAGGGAATGGAGAGAAAGTTTGAGAAATGGAAAGAAGCATTTGAAACCAAGGGTATGAAGGTGAATCTTGAAAAAACAAAAGTGATGGTGAGTGGAGCAGAAGGAACAGTTGTTGAGAGCAAAGTAGATCCCTGTGGAATATGTGGCAAGAGAGTGATAAGAAATTCAATGCAATGCAAGGAATGTGGAAAGTGGGTACATGCAAGATGTGCTAATGTCAAGAGAGCCGCAACAAGATTGGCGAAGTGTTTTGTTTGTGGGAAATGCAGTAAAAGAAGGAATGAAGTGGAAGGCCATGATGATGAGTTCTGCCATGGCATCGAAACAGTGACAGACTTCTGTTATCTGGGTGATCGGATAAATGGAAGTGGTGGATGTAAAGCAGCGGTGACAACAAGGGCAAGATTAGGCTGGGCAAAGTTCAGGGAATGTGGGGAAATGTTGTATGGCAGAAAATTTTCACTAAGGATGAAAGGAAAAGTATATCGGAGCTGTGTGCGGCCTGCAATGCTATATGGTAGCGAGACATGGGTATTGAGAGAGAGTGAACTGGCAATCCTGAGAAGAACGGAAAGGTCAATGGTGAGAGCAATGTGTGGGGTGAAAACGAGAAGGGAAAAAAGGACTGAAGAATTGTTGGATATGCTAGAGATGAGAGAGACCATAGACCAACTGGCAAGGGCAAATGGAGTAAGATGGTATGGACATGTGATAAGGAGGGAGGAAGGAAGTTTTCTTAGAAAGGCACTAGATCTAAAGGTGGATGGGAAGAGGAAACACGGTCGTCCAAGAAGAACGTGGAAACAACAAGTGAAGGATGAGTTTAAAAAAGTCGGACTGAAGGAGGAAGATGCAAGGGACAGGGTGAAATGGAGAAAAGGGATTAAGACAATTGCTGCGCGGAAACAATCGGCCACCCCCACTAGTGGGGAACAAACCGACGATGGATTATGATGATGATGTTTAAACTGAACCTTGTGATTGCAAATTTGTATAATTTACTTTTGGTCGTTTGAACCATTTTTAGCAAACAATATTTTGCCTACGCCTTTGTGTGTGATATTCTCATAAAAATTGGAATCATTGGAGATGTCATTTGAAATTTAAGAGCTTTTTTCCTTAAGGGGTTTAATATACACAGGTTTCCCCTAAAGTATTAATTAATTGCGGTTGCATGAAATAAATTACATAGCTTTAGAAACTACTCAATACATGGTGAGAAAATAGCCTGCCAGGAAAAGTTGTCATAATTGAACAAATAAACATAGCATAAAAATGACAACTTTTCCTATCTGAGTAAAGATTTCGATGAATCATTTGGCAAGAGTTTGGCTTGATCAGTGGCAATGTAAGTAACATAACAATGGTAACATAAGCTTGCTTTACGTTTTAGACTTTCAGTATGGGCAAAATAGCAGCATTATGCAGCAATTTAATGAGCAATAATCACGAATGAACATTGAACAGCAATATATTGACACGCACTGTTATTGCTTCAAAATTATAAATAAAAAAACACAGAATAAAATGATGTCTAATTTAACGCATACGTACGAAGCAGTGTTTTGTAATTCTTAAAACTTTAAAAAGTGTTCAGCACCTGACGAAGACACAAAAGAAACTCAGGACAACTCTAACCACCATTCCGTTGAGCTTGGGCATTGGATGTCAAGCGAGTGCAACAGGTTAGTCCAGAAAAACTTTAATCTCATGTTCAATCTGTGTTGAGAAAGCTGTTGAGACAAAGGCCATCGTAATGCTGTAAAGCATTTGTATTTTCCAGGTAATTCACAATCTGAAACATACAGTTGGCAGTTGGCATTTTTTGAGCTATTCACTTGTGCTTGCTTGTCGTGGTCAGACTTATCGTCAGTGGTCGGAGATTTTGAATAAATTAAGTGAACAAGAAGTCAGTTTTTGCATTCACTTTTAAGCACATCAAAGTGTATTGCTAAACACAGCCACGAGCCATTGATAAGTGTCGAACAAACTCAATGACTGATGACCAGGGCGATGGAGTCGAGCGAAAATACACTACTCCTCGGTTTATAACTAGCCGATTCCGACCATGTCAAAATGAACAGCAGCACTGACTATGGAATCGGGAGAAAAATATACGCCTCGTCTCCTCGGCTAATAACTGGCTGACTCCCGACATGCCCAAACCCTTCTGACAGCCTTGCTGAAGGCACGCGTTTCTTGGTCCTGTTGCAGAATCCAGTTGGATATTCAGTTTTACTTTGTGACACTGTAATGACAATCATCTGAATGTGGCTATCATTCCATACCGTGACCTGTGTAGGGGTCTGCTACTATTCGGTGAGTCCGATTCGGTGAGTTCCTAATCTCTAACCCTAACCCTAAAACGGCAATGATAATTACGCTACGGTACCTGATAATTTTTAAAAAAAATGAAAAAATCCTCCATTAAGGGATCGGACTCACCGAAACGGGCCATTCCGACTGTATAATATAGTGCTGCCTACACACGTTGCAAGAGATTTTTCTGCTTGCTAAACAACATAGTTAGGCAAACTACTGTACTGTAGTATTAATAGATGTGCCACAATTGAATTTCAAAGAGATTTTTGAACTTAATTGCACTGTTTGATAAGTTGTCAAATGTTATTAATATTAGTCATACGGTAGGCATATGCAAAGTAATTTGTGGCAGCCCTCCTTTACTTCTCTAATGTGGGCATTTACTGGGCAACATGTTGTTTTCAAATACATTATCAGTAATTTCATGCCTGAGTGTCAACTGGCATATCAAAACAAAGTTTTTTTTATCATTTTGTCGAAAAGGCCTCATAATCCCTGGGGGACATACGTCTAAAATGTAAAACATATGCAATGACTTTTGAAGGTACTACAGTACTGATGGCGGTCAAGATAAAATTTGATACCTGGAATGTTAGACCTAGTTTTCAAGATATGATTCCCTGTAACGCTGGATGTTGGCTTGTTTTCATACACTTTCAAGACCAGAATTCCATTAATCTGTTTTAAGATGTGTTTATTGGAAAGCCAACACAGGTTCTTGTTGGTATTTTTTAAACCTGTAGGCTCCACTACAGATGACTGGTACCTGCACAGATGGCAGATTTCATATGGGATCTCCATTCCTCAGTCACAACGGTCAGATCCCATCACATTTCACTCTTGTTGGACTTTTAACATTGGCTCTTTCCTAGTCAACTTTGGCTGATCAAGTCGTCTTTTCGGAATCTGTAGATTACTTGCTCGTTTCATCACGCTGTTGGATCTTTCTACATGTCCTCATGAGAGGAGCCATTTTCCCTCAAAATTAGATCTATGTCAACAAGAACCAGTCAATCCAAGAATATGGTTTTTCATACTGTGGTCAGGTCTTTGTTCTGTGGTGTTGCATAAGCATAATATTTTCACACATTTCTTGCATTTATGATGTATTTAAAAGCTTTGCGTTGCCTAAAGTATATATCATTAACATACAATTACGTTGTTGTTGTGCAAATAACATGCCTTAAAATTAGAAAAAATCCTGGTCTTGTTGAACTACTTAAAAACTAGGCTAATTCCAGTGTCACAAGAAAGGGTATACTGGTTCTCCAAAACTAGAACTGATGACAAAAACACTGATTATATATACACTTTTTAATCAGCACCCCAAATATATCCTAAAATAAGATTAACATTCCAGACATAAAAACATTTTTGTTAAACTGTGTTTTATTTATAGAATAGTAAGAAGTATGTTTATGAAACATGCATTTGTATAACTATCACATTTAACCATTAAAGCTACCAAGGCGATAAAGTTGGAGCCTTACCATCAAGAACAATAGGAACCATTGCTTTCTTCATGCCAAGTGGGTCTGTGTGATGAGCCATCAAAGCCTCAAACTGCTTCCATGATGATAACAAGTATTCCTTGCTAAAGCAGACTATTGTTCTTCGTGAGTGTTTTAAAGAAGCTGCAGATTGTAAACATCACATAAATTTTCATCTATTTGTTGCAAACACATTCAAGTGAATGAAAACAAAGACAGACATGTCATAACAAAAAAAAACAAAAACATTTGACTAATTTTACCTTCTATGGTGTTGGAATAACTCACACCAGCAGGTCGGTCTCTTTCAAACAGGAAACATCGCAGTTTTAGCTTGTCTTCAAAAAGAGAGAGTAAGTGGGCTTCAACCCAGTTGAGTTGATCAGTGTGACAGGATATGTTAATATCATACAAGTAGGAATCTAAAAATAATAGTGGCATTTATTTGGATTTGTTACAATACTTGGTAAAACAAATTGAGTCAATACTTTGACATCTTGTGTCAGATGTTTTGCAAATATTCCCAGTCAACAGTTTGTCTACCCTATTATACAGTATTATATATATTGTAAATTCTACTTCTATTATATAGAAAGTATGATACTATATCTTAGCAAGTAGAAACAGGCGACTTGATAGTTGTCTTTTACTTCGTTCAGTTGCATTTGTTGCTTTGCATCACATATTTTCATGATTATATAACACTGCCATTAACAATGAAAACAAAGTACATATGGCTTTTAAGGGCATACATTTAATACAATTCACATCAGGAAATAAAACAATCAAATTTTTTAAATTAAAATTATAGCAAAAAGGTAATGATGGAGACCGACAATTTGAAAAAGTTACCTTCTGCTTGGAAAGTATCGAAAGCTTTGGTTTCTGTTTGTAGTGGGTTATTACTTGTTTCTTCAAAACTTAATTGTTTACTCTTCATTTGAACATTATTTGTTATGGCTTCAGCACCACTTTTTATTTTAAATTGCCCAGAGCACTTACATCCCATTACATCCTACAAAGAGTAACAAACATTATTTTAAGTTCTTCAGGTATAAAGTAAGCTAAAGCATCACCACTCACCAGGTATTGTAAGAAAAAAATAGCAACCTTCAGTTCTGAAATCTTGTGCATGATGTCTAAGCCAATTATTTTCATAGGCCAAAATAGCTGGTAATTTCAACACAACTCTGATACATATGTAGGCTATGGTACAATTGTACATAAAAGGATAGTTCATTGTATTTATGTTCTACTGTACATCATTCTGGTGAAGAGACAATCTAGTTGTCATCCAATCGGCCTCACAAACAAACAGTAGTTAGCACCCTAGTGTCCTTTTGAAAGGCATGCTATAAAAACTGTTGCTTGCTGATTTCAATATCTTGAATGAAAAAACCTGGTTATGAACGGAGACAGGATCGAGTTAGCCTACCTTCAAAGGATGGAATTGATGTTTCTAAGTTTTTTTTGACATTATAGGCATAAAAAAATGCCTTTGGGTCATCTTAGCCTACTATCATGCAAATGAAAGTTGTAGTTATTTTAAACCGAACAGTGAAAATCCATTGTAGCAAACAAAGTAACAACTGGCTCATATGCAGACCCAGGGCTGCGATTTTTTCTTTCTCGTCGAACGACCAAAAATTCTGCGTTTGTTTGTCGAATACTGGTATGACATCACAAGAGTCAGATTATAAGCGTTTGGCCGCAAATTCTGAACATCTGGTCAGAAACTAGGTTATTTTCTTGATGTAAAAAACTTGCGTAATAAGTAGGCTTTATTGTGTTCTTTTATTATATGCTTCTGCGATTATTTTCTCCTGTATCAATCACCTGCTTCAAGTTATATAACGGAAAAGAAATCTTAAATTTGTTTTCGTCATCATGCACTGGCTACATAAATCCATCATTATTAAATCTTTCAAAGGATGGCATCTCGCCTGGTGCGAGACAAATTTCCTGCAGATGTCCAGACTTCCCAGCCAGCAAACTTGTTTATACATATCATGCATTGTGATTCAACGTCTGCAGACGTTGAATCAATGTAAAAATGACGGTTTTGTTAGCTTGGTTGTGTGCTTTTGTGAATGTGCAAAATCGCCCATTACGTAATCACAAAAACTCTTTTAAGTGGAAGTAAGTCGAGTTGCAACCGTGTTTATCTGTCTACTGTACTATTCTTTATTCACATTGCAAAACATTTCTGCAACCTTGAAACAACAAGTGCATAAGTCACTAAGTCAGACATAAATACAAACTTCAAACACGTTGACAACTAAAAGCAGCCTACTTCGGTTATTTTATCTATAAAAGAAACCCGTTGTGTCGAATAGCACGAAACGTGTGTGGCAAAATGTTTGATGGCAGGCGTTAGAACTTCGATTAAAGCATTTTCCCGCAGTGTTCAAAATGTTCTGGAAGAGAACTCCTTTCCATAAAAATAGCGGCTTTTTTCATCTGTATTTCTGAACATCTGGTCGGAAACTAGGCTGTTTTCTACATGTGAAAAACTTTCATAGCAAGTATCCAACAGTCATTTTACCAGAACAACATTGTTAATTGGCTCAAACGGCGAAATACAAACTGGCATAGACGTTGACAACTCAACGTAGCCTAGGTTATTTCATCTATAAAAAAAACCCGTTGTGTCGAATAGCACGAAACGTGTGTTGCGAAATGTTTGATGCCAGGTGTTGGAACTGCAATCAAAGCATTCTCATGCAGTGTTCAAAATGGCGGCGCTGACGCCTTGGGAGTTTCTCGTGTGAAGCGACGCTTTTAGACCTTGCTTTGAAGTACCTAGCGCAAGAAAGTTTACGTAAGTCAGCACTTTTATGATTGCATCACGTGGTGCCCCCCTCCGATTGTTCCTCGACCTGATGACGTTTAGTCCTCTCTCAGTTTTTTTTTCCTTTTTATTTTTTTTTCGTTTTTTTTCGTAAGGCACGGCGTTTGTCGAACAGTGATGGCGCGTGTCAGGTGATCTCGTCACCGAAAAATAAAAAAATCGCAGCCCTGTGCAGAGCTTTGTAATGAACACAGCGACATACTGAGCATAGTAGTACTAGTAGTGGGGAAGACCAAAAAACGAGGTCTATATTCTTGTGTAGCAGTTTAGTGAGTAGAACGAATTATCACCATCAGAACGTAAAAAAAGCCTGACCGGTCGACATTAAAAATTAAGCTATGAACTGAATGCAAAACAATGACGTCCACGTCAGGAATCAAACTTAATACTAACAGTAATATTAAAAGTTATACTCACACCAAGACATCTGATGGTACTGCTATATTGATAGTAGGCTACACTGAGGTACACTCTTTGAAAAATAAATGCTGGTTGCTTCAGCTTAAAAGAAACCCGTCTTGATCAAAGACGTGCTGCTCAAAGCATTCAGCCACACACATTGATTACAATGGAGCATGTGACAAAATAACAACGTAAAATGGATGCAAAACCACGTATACATATGTATCGATGTCCCAATTGCAAGAATACAGCCAAGCACCCTATGGAAGTCCAATCCCAAGAATGATAAACATCGTGAGAAAAATGCAGAAATGACCTAGAGCCTAAAGGGGATACACAGACTCCAGGACCAATAATAAACGGTGCACGGTCGATTGGTCGACAGACATTTGGTCGACAGGACAATTGGTCGACAAGACAGTTGGCCGACAGAACGATTCATTTTAGGGTTAGGGTTAGAGTTAGGTTAACTAACCCTAGTTAACTACGGAATGGCCCGTTTCGGCTAGTCCGATTGGGCTGATCCGATTCGGCTAGTCCGATTCGGCTATTACCCTTTTCGGCTACAGCCCGATTCGGCTAGTCCGATTTGGCTGATCCGATTCGGCTAGTTCCCTATTGGGCTACAGTCTTTAGCGGTTAGTTCCCTATTCGGCATTTTTTTGAAAATCCAACGATAATCCTTCTGTAATCCAACATCGTTTCTTTTGCATTCCGACAAATTTAGCGAAAAATGTTTGAATTATAAAATTTCTTTTATAGTTGAAATTATCGAAGCTTTAGATGAGTGGGGTTTTGACCTAACCATTGAGATCTTAAAACTAAAAAGCGAATTAAATTTATTTTTCAACTATTAATGTTTGCTCAGATGAAATTGACATGTATCATGCGTCGCCGCCTGCATGCAAACTTAGAATATATTAGAATCCTCAACTATTACAAAATTCTAAATCCAACGACGCCTTCTGTTTATTTGCAGTAGAAAATTTTGTATTTTGATCTCGAAGCTTTAGATGAGTGGGGTTTAGACCTAACCACTGAGATTATAAATCATATTTATGACACCGGCATAGGCGCCGACTTTTAATTTTGCACGGGGTGGCGGATAGCACAATATGGCAACCTAAAAACTTTCAAACTGCATGTTTTTGTTTTTTACTAAGCGTGTTTCGTAGATGCAATTATCTTTTCACACCTGATTTGTAGCTCGATTATTTACAAAACAACTTTACAACAAACCACAGGAAGTATGTCGTGAATTTTATTGTTACGTTGTCGCTCCGACATTTAACATTTGGAAAAAGTATTTTTGCGAACGGCAGCTCTGTCAATCCAACTGTTAATCAACTGGTCAAGTTGTAACCGTTAAGCTTCAGCTTGATAAACATTTAAAATTAGGATGTGGTTCTATCGCTGTTGCGTCATGGTAGATCACAAGTAGGTTTTTATGCGCCTGAGTGCACTACTAAACGATCGCTCCGCCTCGCAGGTGGTGGAAGGCAACGATAAGTATATTTTCACAATGCAGACCACGTTTGGAAGCATTAATGATCTTGTTTCATTGCTTGCAAATAGATCAAACAGTTGCGACAGTTGAACGCTTTTTCGGTGGCATCTTTAAGCTGAATAAAACTGGAATGTCGGGGAAAACTTTTACTGGACGACTTTTTGTAATTTTTTCTATGATGTAACAAGCAACTCCTAACTTATGTCAGACCAATAAATTCCCTCCTCAAACTTTTACAGGACAACTTTTCGTAATTTTTTCTATGATGTAACAAGCAACTCCTATGTAAGACCAATAAATTCCCGCCTCACAATTTGTCACGCATTGACACGCAATATTACATTATTACTGCATGAAGTAGATAACAAAGTAGAAATTAAAGCAAGAAGTAGATGACAGTACACTCCAATTGAAATCGGAAAATACTGTAATTCAAAATGCAAAATCTTGACTAATTGAAAAAGGTTGCTTTCATTATTGGAAATTGGCAGGGGGTGTAGCTTTCCTCGAATAGAATCATGTAAACGTGTAAATTTGCAGAACGTTAAAACTGCTACTTTACTAGGTGCACTTTTTAAATAAAAACTCAAAAAGTTTCGAAAATTGCATTTTTTTTAATAAAATTTGAAAATAGATATTCATTTAGGAGGTGGAGCTATAAACCATCCAGATAAGTTTATTTCCAAGTATTTTATAGCTGGCATAATTTATAGCGATATTATGAGCAGTTTAAAATTTTTCAAAAAAGATTTTTGAGGGAGGCAATGGAAAGATCGCATTTTATTGATTAATAAATCCCATTGTAAACCTAACAAATGTAACAATGACTTATGAAAAGTAACAAATAAAACGATCGCAACAACAACAAGGAAAAAACTCGTAGCCACGTGTTGCGTAATCTTCACGTAGCTTGCTTGATGTTACGCGAGTATCATGCTTGTGACAAAAACAATCATTTTCTTCGCAATACTGTATTGGTTCACCTCATGCTTGAAGCGAAAACCAATGATCAAAAAAAGATTTAAACGTCCATTCAAATTACATTTATTTGCAGTAAGTAATGTAACCTAAACGGGGTGGCTGCCATCATGCCATAGAGGTTATGGGGTGGCGTGGCTGGCCACCCCGTAAGTCGGCGCCAGTGGATGCATTAGACATTTGCATTTTTGTAATGATTTTCAAGCGAAACAGAAGTGTTTTGTTAGTTGTTCGAGTGTGTTATTGTTCAAAATACATGTAAAAACTTACATACGAGTTATTAATTAGAGATTAGCATAAATTTGATGCTTTAAAACAAAGTCATATATTATCATATATTTCAAAAAATAAAGTCATATTTTTCAATTTTTTAGGTAAAAAAATTGCCCTAGTAATAAGTAATAGCACAACGTCACTATCAAAGCAGTTGTAATTATTAGGGTAGGCCAGTCCGTGGTGCATTCCCAGGTCCAACGTCAATGCAGGTGAACAATGGTTGCGAGTATTACAATTCAAGTACTTGACATTTCTTGGCACATTTTCTCAAATGATCAAAATATAGTCATCATAACACACATTATTACCTGATTTGTTGCCACACAAGTGTGGATGCGAGCCTTGCATTTCTCATCACGTCGGGAACAACGCCAGTATTTCTTAAGCCCGTCTGGACTATATTGAGCTAGTTGAAACATGTAGCCATCATGTAGAAAAACCTCACCTTTGCGCTGCGTACTAATCGATTCCTCTGCCATGATCAAGTAACATCAACTGAGAGTCTAACGAAGGAACTAACCAAAGGAATTTCAGGTCATGTAACGCCGAAACCCAGGTTTACTCTATACTGCCACTTAGGTTTTAACTTCATCTTTTATGGCAAACGCTATTTGGCAATCTGTCTTTTTTTCGTTGACACGTTTTGGCTGAGACTTCATCTCATTAACCCCTACTGGTAATCATGAAAACTGTTATTTTCATGTAAAACACATATTTTGAACGAACCCAGCCATCAAAACTCGTCATTTTTACATTGATTCAACGTCTGCAGACGTTGAATGAATGTAAAAATGACGGATTTTGCCGTCTGGGAAAGCACTCAAAGGTAAACACTGGATAAAATTCAAGAATGCAAAAGATACGATATTGTCGAATTAAAATACAAAATCCTCTAAATAAACAGAAGAACCGGACATACATTTCTCTGTTATCATTTTTAATGTAAAAATTCCTTTTGTGGTCCCTTTGTCTGAAACAAATAAAAACTGTGCTGTTGAAATTTCCGATTGTAGTTTTGGTCTCAATCTCATCAACATGATTCGGAGTAAGCTGTTTGTTACGTAATTTACAAGGCTAATTGTTCTGTGGAGTGACCATTCTGTTGCTCCGGTTTTTTTTGGTAAAGTTATGAATATAGAACGTACCATATCACTAGGGATGTAACCGGTGTCATAAATATGATTTATGATACTCCACTCATCTAAAGCTTCGAGATCAACTATTGTGGAATAAAATACAAAATTCTCTACTGCAAATAAACAGAAGGCGTCGTTGGATTTAGAATTTTGTAATAGTTGAGGATTCTAATATATTCTAAGTTTGCATGCAGACGGCGATGCATGATACACGTCAATTTTATCTGAGCAAACATTGATAGTTCAAAAATAAATTTAATTCGTTTTTTAGTTTTAAGATCTCAATGGTTAGGTCTAAACCCCACTCATCTAAAGCTTCGATGATTTCAACTATAAAAGAAGCGATATTACAACATTCTCTAAATAAACAGAAGACGTCGTTGTCCATTTTATGTGAGCAAACAGTTAAATTTGATAGTTCAAACATTTTTCGCTAAATTTCATTTCAATTTGTTTTTCTTTGTCGGAATGCAAAAGAAACGATGTTGGATTACAGAAGGATTATCGTTGGATTTTCAAAAAAATTGCCAAATAGGGAACTAACCGCTAAAGACTGTAGCCCAATAGGGAACTAGCCGAATCGGATCAGCCAAATCGGACTAGCCGAATCGGGCTGTAGCCGAAAAGGGTAATAGCCGAATCGGACTAGCCGAATCGGATCAGCCCAATCGGACTAGCCGAATAGTAGCAGACCCAGTTAACTAACCCTAAAATGAATCGTTCTGTCGACCTAACGTCCTGTCGACCAACTGTCTTGTCGACCAATTGTCTGTCGACCAACTGACCGGGTACCTAATAAACAGTCAGGGAAAAACTGGACTAAGCCTACTACTACAGGGAACATGGACAATACACGTAGTCATAAAGTTCACAGGAGCTACACTATCAATCAAGTTTGTTTCGGCATAGCCTCACATTCGTTTCAGTGTGGAATAGCAGAAAAAAACAAACATATGATATTACTTTTATTTATATGCAAGCTCCACCATGGAGGCACCGCAAAACTATATTATATGGTTTAATTTAAGACAAGGTGCCCCAAAAATAATTATTTTCAGCGAATATACTTCAAAAGTGAGTGAATATTTTCGCCGAGTTATTATAATGTCTAAATTTGCCAATTTGTAAAGTATGGACAACACTAAAAGGCGAAAATGCGGAAGGCGGAAATAAGCCGAGTGTGAAATGGCGTATTGTCCGCAGAAGTAGCGATTTAATGCCGATGTAGAAAACGCGGAAGTACGATCTTGGCGTCCATATTGTTTAACATAGCGATAACTTCATCATGAAAGAATGAAATGCTGCAACATGGAAAAAGGCGGAAATGCGATTTTAAACAACAACTCACCACCGAACTTACTTTTATGTTGAAATATCATTGAAAGATATTGTTTAGAAGCAATTGTGGGGTCATTAAATACTTTGACTGTTTTAATTCCACAGATATTGGAGTAAATTTCAAAATTTTAGTGGAATTTATTTAAACAGGAAAAAGGCGGAAATGCGATTTTTAACAACAACTCACCACCGAACCTACTTTTATGTTGAAATATCATTGAAAGATATTGTTTAGAAGCAATTGTGAGGTCATTAAATATTTTGACTGTTTTAATTCCACGGTTATTGGAGTAAATTTCGAAATTTTAGTGGAATTTATTGAAATAGGAAAAAGGCGGAAATGCGATTTTTAGCCACAACTCAATACCGAACATTTTCTTATGTTGAAATATCATTGAAAGATATTATTTAGAAGCAATTGTGAGATCATTAAATACTATGACTGTTTTAATTCTAAAGTTATTTCGACTTATTTCCGCGCTTCCGCATTTCCGCCTTTTAGTATTGCCCGTGAAGTATCACCTTCAGGAGACATTGCTTACTTTGAAAACCACTGGAACCCCGATAGCTCAATTGGTTAGCGCGTCACTTCTGGAACGAAGAAGCTTCAAGATCAAGCTGCGCTGGTTCGACTCTCGGGGTGTACGCTTGAGCAACAAAGTTAAGGACTGCTCTCCATTCAGCGGCATTTAATGGATGGAATAGTTCCCCGGCAACAAGACTTCAACAATCAGAAACTTCACTCTGTCAATCTCGGTGACCGGGCCTGCGTCAGTGATTCAAAGCCTCTACATTCTACAAGTATACGAAACTGCCAGGATTAAGCTCTACAAGAAGCTTTCCCAGTCCGAGGATAAAGATTCAATCAACCAATAAAGTTATAGACCTGCAATTAATTATCTTGCCAGCCCAACATACATAATCAAAAAAATAGATGCTGATATCTTGTAGTTTTTCACTTTAAATTAGCTTCCGTGCCTGCACTTCGAAATTAGTCCACCTTGTGCATTGATACAAACAAAAGAATCTGCACAAGCAATAAATATTTTTCGAAACGTATCATATAATACAAATTGCATCTTTTGTGTGTGGTTCATCATGTACTCCTTTCATGAACATTAACACTCTTGGTAACATACCATAGCTGATCTTCATAGAAATTGTTTATTCATCCAAGTCTTGCAAAAGGATGCAACCTAATTCGTACCATGAACAATTTGTACCGTGAGTTCATACCTTGAAAAGATCAAGAGAAAAAATTAAAAAAGCCCAGTCGCTGATCGCAGTTTCCGCAAACATTTTAAAATTTTCCGCAAACAAAAACTAAAAAAAATTAGGTTGCACCCTATGCAAATACCTTGAACTGAAAATTTTCAATTGGCCTTTTCTTTTTTGTTCTATCTGAATGTTCCTGTCGATCTTGTGATTGTGCCTTTACTACAAGTTGATATGTGTCGGCTGATGGCTACTACTGTAACTGTGCCGCTGCATTGACACAAGTTGTTTTTGCTGTGATGGCCAGAAACATAAACAACAGCTCAACTGAGCTTAGTATCTTATTAGCTAGGGTAGTTAAGCAAACTTTTTTAAGTCCGAAGATAAATATTCATGTTTTGTGATTACTACCGTATGATACGGTACTTTTTTCAAGACCTTTGTAATGTTTTTGCTGTGATAGTAAAAACTGATTGATTTTAATTAACGATCATAATTTACACCAACAAAGTTTCCGTATTAATTTGGCCTAGGTTATGGACACACCAGTTATGAAATACTTAGGCTGCTGAGAGCACATGACATTTTGTAATCTACCTCATGTGATAGTTACATTATCACTTATCAGGTGATTTCCGCAAAGTTGAGGAAGTTTGTTTTGAGCACTTGAATACAAAGGCAGGCTGTTTAAACAAAAAGTTGTCAAAAAAAACGGAAACAGTAGGAAAGAAAAGACATGATTTTTCCAATAAGTGAAATCGTATCGTGAAAACACAAAAAATTTATTATTATTTACAATGGTATTGGGTATATATTGCAAATAAAGATTTGTCCATAGTTGTCACACAAAAACGACAAAACAACTAAACCAGACGAAAAAAGTAGCACCGTGCACAACAAATTAAACTCCACAGCTCTCGCTTTTCGTACGAAAAGAAATTGCAAGACTAAGCGGCACTAGTTCGCTTTTCTAATATTGAAATAATTTTTAATGAGACTGAATTAAATAATTAAGTTTGCGTTTTGTTTTTCATATCTTTACCCTGCATTGCGGTAAAGTGGACTTGAGCGCTACGCATCGGTGTACGCCTTCCGACGTACACCTGACCCACGCTGCAGCCGACTGCAATGTCTGTTTCCGGTTGTCTACTCTACTTATGACTTAAATTTGGTACTACCCATTACTCGAAATCGATCACTGGGTAGAGGCAATAATCGTAATGTTTCTTGTCCAGAGAAACAATAACAAGTGCGGGTGGCTAGAGTCGAACATGCAGGCTCTCGACTGCGAGCCCAACGCGCTAACCACTTGGCCACTGCTGCTGACTCAGCAGTGGCCGAGTTCAGCACTAAACCTGAGCTGTTGAAGCATTTCTTTATGTTATTGTTAATTGTAATGTCGGCTTGTTTTGTAGTCTACTGCTATGTAATCTGATTGACAAATAGAGCCATTTCTAGCTCTATTTCACTCCCTCTTTTGGCTGATTTATTTCACCCTACTGTATAATAGTTGATTTTGATTGTAATGTGTGACGTCTCACTCTCACGAGTTCTTCACTTCTTCAACCGAATCAACCCATTCACCATAACTGGAAAATCTCTGAATTAGATTATTAGAATGGTGCGCTAGGTTAGTGGTTTTGCCGTAGTAAGAAGAGTTTTCTTCAAACACCATCTTATAAAGTTATCGTTTTATTTATGTCCCTTCAGTAAAGAAATTGTAAAACATTCCGATTAATGCAGAAATAGCAATTGTCATAGCAGGCAGGAAACAAAGACTGTTACTCAATCAGCTGTTCCTCTTTTTCTACCTAGACAAAAAATCAGTCGTTTTTTACATTGATTCAACGCCTGTAAAGCAAAATACATAACTGATCTACACCTACAATGAATTGAAAAAAATGCACATGGATAAACCGGCTTTGCCTACTTACCGGTACTCATCGCTTCAGAGACAACAGATTGCTAATTTGCTTTTCTCAAAAGTCATTTTTTTAGCCATGTATGATAGGCTAAACCAGCTGAACTAGGTTACTTTATGGAAGGATAAAATCATTGTTTAGACTTTTTAATGCATTTAAAAAAATAAAATTGTGGATGCTATTGAAAGCTTTTTTGACTTCAACTTAGCCTATTTGTAGAGGAGAAAGACTTAGTTTTAGATTTTCATGCTGTTTGTTGAATCAAGTTTTGAAATTGAAGTTTTTTTTAAAAATATCTGCAAGCAACTGTTTCCGATTTGGATGGGTATATTCCTTCACACAATTACAGTCAAGCATTTACCTAATTGGATACAGATCTTTTAGAAGAGGTATCAGCTCTACAAGTTCGGTTGGAAATGTACGGTACTACATTGCAGAACAATTAATTGAGTTGCAAAATCAGCAAACATCGCAATAAAAGTTGAAAATTTTCTCAGACTTAATTGTAGTTAAATGTTTAAACAATGAAACCAAAACTTTGTAAACTCTACAATAACAAAAGTTTATTTGCCCATTACTTAGAGACCTGAAAGAAATTGATGAAGAAATTAATATAAACGGAAAACTTATAAATAACATTCGATATGCAGATGACACAGTCTTGCTTGCAACGTCACAATGTGGTTTGCAAATTTTACTAGATGCAGTTCAAACACCTAGCGAAAAATATGGACTAAAATAAACATTAGCAAAACCAAAACTCTGGCAGTCTCGAAACGTCTTCCTGAACCAACAATTTGCATGTACTGCAATGATAACAAAATTGAACGGGTTCAAAAATTCAATTATTTGGGCTCAATATAATACTGAATCCAAGCACCCGATGTGAAGAAGAAATTAGACGACGCATTGCATTATCAAAGTCAAGTTTCAACACCATGGCAAAAATCTTTAAAGATTGAGAGCTCTCCAACACCTTAAAAATTTGTTTGTTACAATGCTTTGTTTGGTCAATTTTGATGTACGGATGTGACTTTGGACGCTAACGGCAAAAACCTGAAAAAAGCTTGAAGCTGCAGAAATGTCGTTTTACCGAAGAATTCTTAAAATTCCATGGACAGCTTTTTGAACCAACAGAGCAGTTCTCCAGCAGATGGGCCGGGAGCAGCTGATAATGAGATCTATAGAAATGCGGCAGCTGAAGTTCTTGGGTCACATCATACTAGGAAAACTTGAAGATTTATCTTTAAGTGGAAAAATACTAGGAAAACGGTCAAGAAGAGCTCAAAGATTTACATTTTTACACAATTTTCAACCACACATCAAAAACCCTACTAAAATTTGGTAAGACTCACGAGATCGATTAAACTTGAACATCATTGTACATCGAGGGCTGTATCAGCCATGATACCTACTGAGTAGAGAGACTTCTATTTGCCTGTTTAAAGCAGGATTTTTAATTCTAGGTTTGATTAAACGCAGTGGTTATTCTTACCATATACAAGGCGGATGGTTCGGTTGAAATAATAGTTAATAAACTGAACCTCACTTTCGGTTTAGGGTTAGCAAATTAAGATTGTATAATGTATCCCCTCCATTACAAATGATCACAAGCTGCCACACTGGAATGATCTATTCACTTCCGACTACAAAATTCCACTTTTAAACCCATAAAAATTCAATGACTAATTCAAGAAGAAATTTTTTAAATATTTTTGGAAACTCCGATCAGCGACTTCAGCTTTGTTCTATTTTTTCTCTCGGTCTTTTCAGGGGACAAAGTGTTCAGGGGACGAAATAGGTTGGATCGGAATGATCCAGTTGGAAGCAGCAAAAAAGCACTACAGTAAAACTCGGTTAATCCGGATTCGATTTGACCGGGGATTCCATCCGGATTAGTCGAAGATCCGGATTAACCGATGACGGTTCTATCAAGCCTGACGTTACCTAGATAGAAGGGTATTGGTAAAAATCACCGAAATTGAACGCATTAGTGTGGTCATCTGCCAATTCCGAGACGCGCGATCACCACATTAGCGACCCAGTGATAGAGTTCTTTTGAAATGCAGTATGCATGTAAAATGAATGTATTTGTAGACTCTGCGTCCAACGCAAGAACACACTGGCAAAAGTTACATCTTCAGACATGCGTGTCGGAATAATCTGTAGTCACTCAAAACTTTTGAAAACAGTTACCGAAGACGAGTTTCTATGGAAAACTTACAAAAAATCACGGTCAAAATTTTAGTTTTAGCATAAAATGGCAAAACTGTCGGGCAAATCTGGATAAAGCGATAGAGAAAGCGCAACTTTTGTCCGGAATAGGCGAAGATCCGGATTAAATAATTAAATAATCCGGATAATCCAAAGCTGTTTCTCAAGAAAAAGATTACAAATCATTTGTACTTCCAGTTTTATCCGGATTAGGCGAAGATCCGGATTAACCGAATCCGGATTAACCGAGTTCTACTGTATTAGCAATAAAGTTTTTTAAAAAAACGTTCCTGGGCAATGTCCAATCGACGCCCTTTGGAATCTGAGACTGATGCAGTCGTTACAAGCCACGAGTATTCATGCTAAGATTTGTCGAGTTTAAACTTAGAGGTTACAAACACAGTTTTTTTGTTTTTAAGAGGAAAGGCAAGAAAAAAATGTTATGCTTGAGTGAACAAGTGCATATAGCCTCTGAGGCTACATTAACAATGAGTATGATATAAGCTCCGGCTTATACGGCGTAAGAAAGTGCCGAAGGCTTAGTACAATGAGAACCTTATCTTCTCATCCCCCAAAGCTTGAATCAAGTATGGGACCCACCTTTACCTTTATAAGCTCCGGCAACTTTAATCAGCCACTCCAGCACTTCTGTACCTTTTTCTAGATCTTTTCAAGAAAAAATTTTGAAATATTTGCGGCAACTCCGATTAGCGACTAAAGCTCTGTTGTATTTTTTCTTTGTTTTTTCAGGAGACGAAATAGGCTGCGCCGGGTCATTTGAAACTTGTTAGTGGCAATACCGATGCTGATGGTGCATTCTGTTAAAACATTTTTCAGTATAAGCGACAGGCAACAGAATCATGTGGCAGCCACTGCAAAGTTCTGATTCCGTGTGACTTCAAGTCTTAAAATATAATGACTGTCAGACAATGTGTTCTGTAAACTGCAGATGCGCCTACGCAGCGTCTAAGGCAGGGGTGACGAACCCTTTTGCGGTCGCGGGCCACTTTGTCAATTACACATGAGTTATCGGGCCACACAACTTTTTAATCGTAACCTACTATGAAATCTATTGGAAGTGACTCAAGATATTATTCATGAAAAGTAACAAACGGCAGATGAAAGTAATAAAACTCACACAGTTGAAATTATCTTACGCAGAATCGAAACATACAACAGTAAAAAATAAAAACAAATCAACTTGAGCAAAAAGGATAAAGCAACAGTACTTGCACTGATAATGAAGACATTTTAAATTTCGAAGCGTTTGCTTTCATATGCGTATAAGTTCTTCCTTTTTTGGCTCTATCCTTTTTGCTCAAGTTGACTAAATGTTTCGACCATTATGCTCCAAAACAACAAATCAGTTAAGGAATATTCTTTTTCAAACAACAAACAAAAGCCCATGCGAATCATACAGCTGAAGCTATTTAATGCAGCATTGAAGTATAATATAAAATATTAAAAAATAACATTAAAGCATTAAATTTTTTTGCTTAATGGGATTTTTTTGCTTAGTGTTTAGGGCAAGAAAATAGCAAGGAAAGGTGTACCAGTGAAGGCGTAAAACAGCTTTGAGATGTCTTTTGTCTTTAATGCATTAGCGATTGTCAAATTGTTTTGCGGGCCGCACAAAATTCTTTGACGGGCCGCATGCAGCCTGTGGGCCACAGGTTCGTCACCTCTGGTCTTGAGCATTCGGATTAAAAAATATCAGTTGACGTTCAGTAGCAGAGGACACAGCTTGTTGTACTAATCACACGCAAATCAGTAGCTATTACTGCAGAAAATGATTTTATTTTAAGTGCCCAAGTTAAAATTATGACTTATGTGGTTATGCCTCTTAAGAAGTCTCGCATAGTCTGTGGTGGATCCTGTCTATTGCCAATAAATCGGTCAACGAGGCCCATAATGCGGTTATCGGTTTCTTTGTATTTTCTTTGTTTCGCTGGCGGTTTGGATCACGTGATCATTTGTTAGTAATCCGCATCACGTGTTATAACTTTTGGATTTTATGAAGAGTGTCGATGAATTTCCACAATCCACAGGGATGGATGATCCATCCCCAGTTCTGTCTGTAGTCTCCGATGAGCCGCTTCAGCATGGTTGTTTGTTTTGTTATTCATAAATTATTCATAAAGTCCTAAAATAAAATCATTTTACTCATGAATCATCAGTTTCAATACCTTACTTGATTTTCTCAAACCAGGGTTCGATCTTAGCGGTAGTCCGCTAGCCAATGGCTAGTGAAAATTTGCGCGGACTAGTAGAAATGTTGCAGTACTAGTCCGATTGGCTAGTAAAAATATCCGCCGGTGAAAAGTTTTGGTTCACAAAATGGTGATTGGCGACGTCACTCTGAAATACTGCAAAAATTTGCTTACCAGAGACGAAATTGCACGAAGTAGCCTGTAAAGTCGGTCAACTGAGCACGTGACTACTTTTTTCTCGCATTTTCGCTAGACACGACACATGGTAGTAGTGAGCACGCCAGCACGGAGAAGCCAGCATCCCATCAGTTAGCGAAATTAACGTTTTTTTGTTGATATATCATGATCAAATGCTGATTCAACGTTACTACAAAGTGTCTAACGCTCAGTGTTAGCTGGGTAGTTATCGCTATTGAGGCGCATATAGTACAGGAATAGGCTATGCTTAACTAAAACATTTTGTTGTTGGCTTTGCAGTGCTAGTTACAATCACTCAGAGAAGAGCTTCAATTTTATTAATCTGTAGTGTAATACGTATTAATCTTTAGTGTAATATCGTGTAATATTAATACGTCCCCAAGCTTAAACATTTTTACAAACAATAATTTATTTGACTTTTATTTCATTTTTTTCCCTCTTTGGATTGCTACCTTGTCGTAGTTGAAGAGCTCGTGCGCCTCCGTGACATAGAAGGTTGTTTTGTGCGTATTGTTGCTCTCTTGTGCGTACTGAAATCTGAAAGCCTTTAGTTAGTTTCAGTCTAAGCCAAAACACTTATGTTACGTCATCAGACAAGTAAAAAGTCAGTAAACTGGTCGGACTAGTGGAAAATCGTGCGGGCTAGTGAAAACGGGGAGCAACTAGTCCGGTGGGCTAGTGAAAAAAAAAGTTAAGATCGACCCCTGCAAACATTATCAAATAAATTATCAGATATTTATCATACATCTATCTATGTACTTTTATTTTTCAGAAATAAAATAAATACATACAAGTAGGTCATATAGGCTACTGATCTAACAGAACATTGAAGCATTTAAAACAAGTATAGCTGTTATATACTACATATATTATAAAAACGCAATGCAAAGATAAATCTTAGTTGCTGTAATTGAGCAAGATAACAAAAGTGTGATGCAGAATGCAAATATGCAACCAGAAGATAATCACAAAGTTAGAAGTTACCCTAAACAAGGTAAATGTTTTTGCTTTTTCATTATTGTGCTTGTTTCGGCTACTACCTTCCAAGTTTTTAATAATTGTTCTGTTTGGGTGTGTGTTATCACTTAAATTATATAGTGGGGATTCTGGATTTCTTTTTTTGCCAATTAAGTTTTTCTATTCTGTATGGTTTGGTATAAACCTAAGGGCATAACCCCTAAATCCTTTAAGGGCATTCACTCACTATCTATTAAGAGCATGCGACTGTATTTAAGGCAAGGCACTTAATTACATGCTTGTATGTGGACATAAAGTTGACTTTTTTGCCTCCTTGTCCAATTAATATAAACCTTTAAAAAAGTAAGCACCCAAAATCTAGCTGTTTATTCCAACAACTCTTTGCAAACCTTGCTAATTCAAAGTTTCAATGTTTTCAATGCCTGGAAAATTGATCAGGAGTTTTTTCCTTGTCAATTAATTAGTACATAATTCATGATATATTGATCAATCGGTGCAAAAACAGTTGAAAATAAATATTTTGTTGGTTTACTTAGCTAAAGCTTTTACATTATGTTCAGGACACTTTCACCTTGGCGATTTTTCTTCTAACCAAGACATCTCATCAAATTATGGCAGTGATATAGATAGGTAAGATTTTGTCATGCTGACAACAGTCACTATTGTTACTCACACTGTTTTGTTGGTTTGAAAGTTTGGTGTATGTATATTAGGGTGGCTCTTATTTGGCAAAAAATGAAAAAAATTTGAATTTTGTGTGGGACACCCTTTTAAAAGGTGAGGTTGTCAGAAAAAAATAACTCCTGCAAAAATTTTTTGAATTTAAAATTGATTTAGAGGTGGCCCTCCACCCCTAAAGTTTTGTGCCCTCCTCCCAAGTACCAAATCTGCATATCTCAAAAACTGCTTGAGCTAGAGATACCGTTTTTGTGTCAAAAGATGCAGAAAGCATGATTTCCTATCTGCTTTCTGAACAGTGATTGGTCTATCTTGAGTAGAAAAGCAGTTATTAAGAAAAAACCTGTTTTTAGTATTCTAGCACAAAACAGTGCTAAACAAGTATTGTGGCCCAAGCTATTCAATAGACAAAGTTCATAAACTAACCTGTAAAACTGGTAAAGCAATAAATGAAATAAGTATTCCTAAAGTTTTATACATTCATGCATAGCTAAAATGCTCGTTTTTTGTCATATTCCTTGGAGAAACTCTTGAGCGTGGAATCCGCTTTCAAGCTTCAGGTGCTATGCATCGCACTTGTTGGATGGCGAAGGCGATTTATGCAAAAAGCTTGGTCTGCATTTATGGTATCTGTTCGAAGAAATGGTTGAACTAGTCTTGTTTGACTCTCGATTGTCTGTGGAAAGTAAAAAGCTAATGGTGGCAACCATGTTAAATGAAACAGCAGAACGTCCACCAAGGAGACCAAACATCAAAGTAGATGCGTTTCTTAGCAATAAGGGTCTAGAACAGTATTGCACCTCTAATTCAAAATGGCTTCTTCAGCTGTTGGGTGAAGATGAAGCAATAATTATACTTTCAAAGGATCTTGCTCATTGGACTGAAGATGGTGCATTTATTCAAGCTTTAGCCTACACATGGTGAAGGGACTTTCAGTAATCAATGACAGAGCAGAGAGAGGACTTGCTCTAAGAGTCTAAGTTTAATTCAGGATTTTAACAAACTCTCAACTAAAGATGAGTACCAACTTCAGTTTCTTTTGCAAGTTGTTACTGAACACAGGAAACTGTTGAATCCAAATTCCAACAAGAACAATATTGTCGATTCTTCTTCGTTTAAACCTTCTTTGTTACTCCAGGGCTCAAAGGGCTCTGTCTTTTACCACCCTTGGGCAGTGGTGATGCGGTTTAGATGCTTGAGCAGATGTCGAGCTGCAATTGCATTTCGTCATCCGGTTAAGCAGACCACGCACACCATTTGGCGCAGTTA